>NC_135889.1:29202469-30699614 GCF_964194155.1 Cetorhinus maximus
CACATAACAAGCCCAATGAGATGGAGTGCAATTCTAGATTTAGTCTTAGGAAATGAAGCTGGGCAAGTGGATGGAGTAGCAGTGGGGGACCATTTGGAGATAGTGACCATAATACAACAGATTTATCATCAGTATGGAAAAGGATAAAGATAGAACAGGAGTGAAAGTTCTAAATTGGTGGAAGACAAATATTATGAAGCTGATAAGTGATCTGGCAAAAGTGGACTAGATACAGCTACTTGAAGGAAAATCAGTGACAAATCAATGCGAGGCATTCAAAAGCGAGATTCTACGGGCACAGTGTAGACATGTCCATATTAAGAAAAAGGGTGGTACTGCCAAATCTAGAGCCCCTTGGCTATCCAAAAGCATACAGGGTAAGATAAAGTAGAAAAAGAAAGCTTATGACAGTCACAAAAAGCTTAATGCTGTAGAAAGCCTAGAGGAGTATAGAAAGTACAGGGGTGAAGCAAAAATGGAAATTAGAAAAGCAAAGAGAGGATATGAAAAAAATTCCACAACTGGAATTTTGTGTACAGTTCTGGTCGCCACATTAAAGAAAGGACATTATTGCTCTGGAGACAGTACAGAGGAGATTTACAAGAATGTTAAAAGCAAAAAACTGCAGATGTTGGAAATCGAAAACAAAAACAAAAACACCTGGAAAAACTCTTTGCAGGTTTGACAGCATCTGCGGAGAGGAACACAGTTAACGTTTCGAGTCCGAATGACTCTTCAACAGAACAATAATGTTGCCAGGTCTTGAAAATAGCAACTATGAGGAAAGGTTGGATAGGCTAGCGTTGTTTTTCTTGGAACAGAGAAGGCTGAGAGGTGACTTAATTGAGGCATACAAGATTATGAGGGGCCTACATAGAGTAGACAGGAAAGACCTGTTTCCCCTAGCGGAGAGGTCAATTACCAGGGGACACAGATTTAAGGCGATTGATAGATGGGTTAGAGGGGCCATGAGGAAAAACGTCTTCACCAGAGGGTGGTGGTGTTTGGAATTCACTGCCTCGTTTGGTGAGAAACCTCCAACTCATTTACCTGGATTTGCACCCGAAGTGCTGCAACCTGCAAGGCCGAGTACTGGAAGGTGGGATTAGAATAGGCAGATAGATTTTTAAAATATTTTTCGGCCAGCGCAGACACGATGGGCTGAATGGCCTCCTTCTGTGCCATAACCTTTCTATGGTTCGATGATTCTATATTAAAAATACAAAGTGCTGGATTTTAATCAACTGTAATCCTAACAAGACCATGGGGAACTGCTAGCAAGCCAGGATATACAACCACCAGATACTCAAACCCCCTGTGGAGGATGAAACAGCCCCATTTCCTGTTGGTTTCTATTATCTTGAAATGTGTCAAAAGTTTCTGAGATGAAACATCAAAATGTGATTCCTTGTTCTACAACAATGACTACAGCAGACGTGGTAATTAAATTCCTTTGGGATATACAGTGAGCAGGACTTTAAGAGGAATCTCCAAGCAGAGGAATCTGGAGAAGCTGATAATGAGCAGTAAGGAATCTCCCTCTCTCTCTTTAAGTTAAGTAAAGCCCTTTTATCTACAGTCTAAAAATCATTTAGAAGAGATAGTGAATGTCCATCGGAAAGAACCTTAAGAGAAACTCATCGATTTCAGGAAGATGGGTTATGGATTTTAAAAAAGGGGGAAATTGTTCCAACAAATGAAGTTCCATGGACTTCAATTCAACAATTCAACTCCAGGATTTTTTAAAGGAACAAGCTAACTTAAAACAGTTGCAACGTTTAACAATCTACTCCTCAAGACAAACAAAGGTCTTCTAACTGTACATTCTCTTAACTTTTATTTGGACTCTAACTTTTCTTACTTCTGATACCTGTGCGTGTGTGTGACATCATGTCTTTTATTATTTTTTCTCTGGTTTAGTGGCTAATAAACTTGCTCTTTCTTTGAATCAAGAAAATCTCGTTGATTGGCTCCTTATTGATCACTGCATAGATAGTAAAAAATACATTTGGATTTGGAAAAGGCATCCACGAGGAAAAAAAATTTAAAAACCTTTGTTGTGACCCACCGAGGAGGCTGAATAGAGGGGAGCCAGTTCACTCCTCCTCGCTTGGTCGTAACAAAATTGGAGGCTCATATCCACAAGTGTTCTCACAGACTAACAAAAGAATTAGAGTGAGGAAAGTAAATTATTCTTTCAAAAACAATTTAAAAGCTGCAAAAGGTTTTCTAGGGTCTATGATACACATTTGATGCCAGTGCATTTCTGGAACAGATGGAAGTTATTGACTTAAAGGTTCTGTCCCTCAAAGAGCTAAAAATGATAGCTAGGCACATAGGATTAGAGTTTCACCTGAAAGTTGGAACTTGTACAATGTTATATTGCATGGCCAGAGAATTAGGTTGCAAACCTAGATCAAGAATAAAAAAAGAAATAGAATTGGCCAAAATACAGCTGGAACAGAGACAAAAAGAGTTCGAACTCCAAGCATTAGAAAAAGAGGGAGAGAGAGAAAGGGAAAGAGTGGAAGCTTTCCAAAGAAGACAGCAATAGAGAGAGATGAGACTACGTGAACTGGAAAGGGAAGTAGAGGCAGGCCAGGGAATAGTACTCCCGAAAAGTCTGGGACAGTCCAGAGAGGCTGAGAAGGCTGGAGAAAGCCAGCAGGAATCTGCGGAGTGCAGGGAACCACAGGAGGTTCAGAAATCCTGCAGGGACGATAGATAAAACCTGTGAAGGTTGGAGTAGCTAGGGAAGGGCTACTTGCAATTGAAAAGTCTGGAAGCAAAGCAGAATTCTGCAAAACTGCAGAGAGGTGGAGAATGTTCAGAGGCCCCAAGGGGGCCTTGGAATCTGTAAGGGTTGCAGTAGTTAAGATATTTAAAATAGCCAAAGTTACGCCTGTAGAGTTAAAGGAGGTCAAGGAAGGACCGGTGGAATTTAAAACAGACAAAGAGAATGACCCGGAAATTTGGTTGGCAGATACGTTCTGCTCAGAATTAAACAGGCACCAGGAAGTCCCAAAGCAGGTAAAGAGACACTGAGGGAGATGCCACACCCAGTTGGAGAACCACTTGAAGTCAAAAGAGTCAATTAGTTTTTGCTGTCGCAAAGAGCCAAGATAGAAACTGAGGAAGTTAAAAAGACTGAAGCTAGACCAGCGGAAATAAAAGACGTCCATGAGAGACCCGTAAAGGTTAAAAAGGAGAGAAATAGGCCAGTGATCGGTTTGGCAGACAACTTCATGGCAGATTTAAACAGGGACAAGGGGAGTTCCCAAATAGACAAGCAGATAGTGAGGGAGACGCCTCATCCAGAGCCACAAGAGAGTCTGGCAGGAGCTGAACATCCACTTGGGGGCAATAGTGGGTTAAGGGAACGCCCATTCCCAAGACAAAGGAGTGCGCTAATGGGCCAATGATCTGTTTAGCAGGTAGCTTCATGGCAATTTAAATGGAGAAATTCACAAATCGACCAAGAAAGAGTGAGGGTAATGCTCCACTTTGTTGAAGAGCAACAGCGGAGTACAGCCTGAGATGAACATCCACCTGAGGACAGTAGTGTTCCAGAGGACATGGGACAATCATTTCCAAAACAAAAGAGGACGAGAGGAACAATGAGGATGAATTGGAGGGAGATGAGGCTGAGGCCCACATTGATCCCCACAGAAACTCTAGCAAAATTGGACCCCACATTCACTCACCAAAATGCAGCACAGTGAGAACACCTGACAGGGCTGCTCACTGTATTTAAAAGCATCTGTAGAGACAAGCCAGGCTGCACCACTGCATGATGTGGATGTGGGAGAGGCCCCTCCCATAAGGCAACATCCCTATTGTCTAGGTCCAGAAATGTTAGCCCAGGTTTGGGAGGAGATTAACTACAGGCTGCAGCACCAACTAATTAAGCCTAGCAGCAGTAACTGGAGCTCCGCAGTTGTGCCCGCGCCCAAACTGGACATTAAACTGAAATCCCTTCAGGAGGAAAACCTCAAATTACAAGCCACCAACCTCCTAGCAATCAGATCTGCAAAAGTGCCTCAGTTTGAACCAATAAATTCACAGGTTACAAAAGTGGAAGGGAAGAGTTAAGCCTGACATGAGCAGTTCAGCCCTACAGTCAAAATAATTTAGCATTTAGTGGGCAGGACTTTTAGGTTGGCATGCGATCATTTCATGATGGTCACCCAATTAATGGCCAGCCAACGTGAAGCGCATGCTGAAATGCTCAGCGCTGTCGGGGTGGAGGGAGGAGGATGACAGGCGCTGACATAAGCACAGGCGGGGGGAACGCGAAATGAAAGCTCCCTGAAGGCAGAGAATCAGTCACCTGAACATATACATGATGAAAATTCTGTCCACACATTTTTATCTTTTTTGTTTAAAAACGGAAACTTCATCCCACCCTTGGATGAGGTTTCATCAAAAATGCAAAGTCCGCCTTGCCGATTCACCCATCCGCAAACTGTAAGGTTGGACGGACCACGAAAAATCAGGAACAATTGGAGCTTTAATGGGCTTCATTGCCCTCTTAATTTTCGGTGGGTGCGCTTCCGACTTCCGCACGGTCCCGCTGACTGAAATATCACCTGAGCGCAGAAGGACGTCGGGATGCTCACCCAATGTCATCACACGCTATTTTACACTCGAATGGGTTGGGTGTGCGCCGAGTTAAAAACTCTGACCAGTGGAAAGCACAGAATGCCTCTACAGGTAACCAAAAGCAGCTTGATTATTGTTAACAACCTGGGTGCTAAAAGCAATATAAGAAATCAAGATAAAAACAAAGAACTGGGGATGCTGGAAATCCAAAACAAAAACAGAATTACCTGGAAAAACTCAGCAGGTCTGGCAGCATCGGCAGAGAAGAAGAAGAAAAGAGTTGACGTTTCGAGTCCTCATGACCCTTCAACAGAAACCAAGACCCTTTAGACAATGCCTAATCAGGGTTTGAAGAAGGGAAGGAGCAGGCACTGCTTTCTGAAACCAAAATCACTTTGCTTATGCCTGACCCCCAAGAGAACAAAAATTCAGGACTCAAATACCAGAATAATCTTTTCCAATAAAGACAGGCTGTGAATGTAACCATATCACCTAAAAATCACACACATTTCAGGGAAATTGAATGTGATTACAGACGCCTTGTCCAGAACTTAAAGAAGTTAGAACTGAGGGAATAATCCAGACCAAAGCTAAGAAAGTGAGTGTTTTTTTCAGTTGTTGTTTTATATTTCTCATTTACATACCTTGTAATCTCATTTCATTCCTTGAGAGACGGAAGTGTCATGAAATCACAGCCCCTTATTTTTTGAAAAGTGGTTTTTAAATAACCTTCAACTGAAACTTTGAAATGCGACAGCAAAAACTAATTTACAAACGTGGGGCCACCTTCCAAGGTGAAGGTGAGAAAAGCAAACAAAACCCCTCACCAAGGAAGTGTGAAGAGAGAGACACACCGAAACCCAATACTAAGAAAGATATTAAAAATGCAAAGTGCTGGACTTTTATCAACTGTAATCTGATCAAAATTGATACAGGCAGTGGTTGATACGACTAAGTAGTTTACTAGGCCACTTCAGACAGCAGTAATTAGTCAATGACATTGGTGTGGGACTGGAGTCACATATATATCAATCAAGTAGGCACATCAGGTTCTGTCCCTAAAGGACAGTGATAAACAAGTTGGATTTTTTAATGGTAATCTGATAGTTTCATGATAATTTTTCCTGATAATAGATTTTTTTATATTTAGATTTGCATTCAAATTCTTAACTTATTCAGCCATGATGTCACTAACTTGCCCGACGTCATCACGCACTGTTTTATGCGCGCCTGCCCACAGGACGTAAAATCCTGCCCCAGGACTTTTTGAAGAAACCAGCTAACTTAAACGGCCGCAACATTTAACAATCTATGCTACAAAGGACTTCTAACTGCAGATTCTTCTAACTTTTCTTACATCTGATACCGGTTTGTGTGTGGCATCACGTCTTTTATTATTTTTTCGGGTTTAGTGGCTAATAAACTTGCTCTTTCTTTGAATCAAGGAAACATCGTTGATTGTTGTGACAAAATCACCTTATTATTGTGATGAAAGCGTAATATTTTTCTGGTTTATTGTGAACTGGGTTTATGGGGGTAAGTATAGTTTGGCCTGTCTGTGTGATTGACTTACATGTGGAGTCAAGTAGGCTGCAAGCTTGAAATCATCAAAAGAAGTTATGTGCTTGACATGCTAATGAGTAAACATGGATGCTGGCTTAGCATGTAAGGCGTGAAGGGAATTTGCATTTTTAGATAAATAAAGAGATTTGGGTTTCAAAGGGATCTTAATCTGTTTACAACTAGCCAGATAAGCAAGGCTGAGGAGTGTGTTTATTTTTTCCAAAGGTTACTGACAATATTGGCAACATGAAAGTTTTTATATTATGAGGAAGATAAAGTTTCAAAGACAGATGGAACAATAGAATTTATGTATTAAAAAGAGAGAAACATAGATAAAGAAGGCTGGAAGGCTATATGCGAGAAGGCCATGTAATCTAACAGGAGTGTGTGAAATAGCCTTAATGAAGCTGCCAGCCATTTAAGCATAAATCTGCTATATAACGAAACTAAAATTAGGGAAAAACCATTTGGAATTCCACTGTCAAGTGGATATTTTGTTAACTTGCTGGTTCTATTTTAAATCTAAAATCTATTTTGGACTGTTGCCTTAAAGGAGGTATAACTGGGAGTCAGGTTAATTAGGAATTTTAGGAGTTATTATAGTAGTAAGTAATTGTAGTCTTATGTATGTGCTTGAAATCTTTTATTTTGTTAATATATTAATTTAATTTTTAAAATCTCTTAAAGGTCTTGGTGGACTAGTTACTTCTGAATTCAGTGCATCTTCTCATAATAATTATATATTTCAAAAGCGTTGTGATAGTGCGACCAAGTTTCCCTTGTGGATTTGGTCCACCTGGCACACATCATCTGCCACGTCATAACATTGTTCACTGCATAGATAATAAAAAGTACATTTGGATTGGTATAGGCATCAACAGGGAAAAGAAATTTAAAAACCTTTGTTGTGACCAACCAAGGGGGCTGAATATAGGGCAGCCAGTTCACTCCTCCTCACCTGGTCCTAACAAAGTCAAGAACACCACAATGATTCTGGAAACTTTACCTGCACGGTACTAGCTGGCTTATAAAGGCACTGGAATCGCTGTTTAAGCATGTCTGTAGTGTGTTTATTGATGATTCTGGTGGAAACATGGGGGGTGTGGAGAGTGGGTGTGGGTGCGGACCCGATTGGTGCCCGCGGTTGGGTCCGCACTGCCATTTTACGCGGGTGGGCCAATTGAGGCCCGCCCAGTGTATTTGCCATGTCCCAAGGATAGCGGGAGTGTGCCTCCAATGGCAACCCGGCTGTCTGTTTAAAAGAAGGCCTAGCAGCCTCCTGTTGGCTGCTGACAATGGCCAGTTTGAGGGTGCACCACAGGGGGTCGGCTGAGCAGGCCAGGCTGGAGGGAAGGGCAGAGGAGCAGGCCAAGCTGCAGGGTCTGCCCTAGGAGCAGGGCAGGCTGCAGGGTAGGCCAGCGGGAGGCCAATGCACCCCTCGCTTTTCTGATGAATGCATTGCTGTCCTCCTCGAGGAGGCTGCAGCATGGTGGGAGTTGTTGGTCCCACAGGATGGGAGGAGGAGGCCCTCCCACATGATGAAGCATGCCTGGGAGGTGGTGAGCTCCCGCAACGTGGTGCGATGCACCTGGATCCAGTGCCATAAGCGCTTCAATGATTTGTTGCGCTCTGACAGGGTGGCATTGGGCATTTAACCCAGCAGGTAGCCTTAGCCTTTGAGGCCCCACCCCCCCACAAAGTCTTACTGTCGTGACTGCATTGAATCATGTTGGGCATTTTTCCTATGCTGAGTGGGCAAGCAGATAGTGCCCATGCTTAGATCAGCCTGAGTGGTTCATGAGGAGATGAGTTTTCCCCTGCACCAATTGTTGCTGTTAGTCGCACATGACTAGTCTGGGGCAACCTGCAGGAGATGCAGCTAGGCGCATACTCAGAACTCCAGCACATGTCGTATTCAGGGTGATGAGATGGTGGAAGGGGAGCCTCAAGGTGTCGTGGCCAAGAACCATCTGCTGCCCTCGACGCTGCATGTAGTTGCGTGTCCTTGCTATGGGAGCAAAGACCGTGTGTTTTCTAAAGTGATGTGCGCAGCATGTGTCCAAGGTGGCCGTTTTGGGGGGGGGTGTTGGGAGCAGGCGTACTATCTTTGTGTGACTGAACAGCAGTAGCGGGGAGAGGAGGCACTGGAGGGCTGATATGGGCCACTGTGGTTGGGGTGTGGCGTGCGCGTGCAGAGTCCATGTGCAATTTGCCGTAATGAATGGTGTTCTCTCTTTCTCAGGGGAAGAATGCTCATAATGCATTGGAGCGTGCGTGGACTGGAACCGGCCAGGCTCACCGCCTCATGTTAAGCAGCTTCGAGCAGGAGGCCCTTGAGCTTGAGAGGCACCATGCACCCAGGAGAACTGGTGAGGCTGGGGTGGAACGGCCAGGTATTTGAGGCCAACAGTGAGATCTGCAATGTCCTCCTAATATCCACAGCACTGATGATTGTTAAATTTGTTATTGTTGCAACATTGCTCTGTCATAGAGTCAGAGGTGTGGAGCACAGAAAAAGGCCCTTCGGCTCTTTGAGGATGCACGGGTCAAACACGTACCTAAGTATTCTAATCCCATTTCCCAGCACTATGCCCATGGCCTTGTATGTCATGGCATCGCAAGTGCACATCCAAATACTTATTACATGTTATGATGGTTTCTGCATCTACTACCATTTCAGGCAGTGCGTTCCCCATTCCCAACACCCTCTGTGTGCAAAAGTTGTCCATCACATCCCCTGTAAATCTCATGCCCCTTACCTTAAATCTATGCCACCTGGTTATTGATCCCTCCACCAAGGGGAAAAGTTCCTTTCTGTCTACCCTATCTATGCCCCTCATAAGTTTATGCACCTCAATCATGTCCCCTCTCACTCTCCTCTGCTCCAGGGGAAATAACCCCAGTCTATGTAATCTCTCCTCATAAGTGAAATTCTCCAGACCAGCCAACATCCTGGTAAATGTCCTCTGCACTCTCTCCACTGCAATCACATCCCTCCCATAAAGCGCATTTCAGAACTGCACGCAGAACTGTAGCGGTGGCCTAAGCAGCATTTTCTGCAGTTGGAACATTACTTCTCTGCTCCTATATTCTGTGCCTCGGCTAATAAAAGCAAGTATGGCATGTGCCTTCTTAAACACCTTATGTACCTGTCCCGCTCCCGTAAGGGACCTGTCAACATGCACACCAAGGTCCCTCTGATCCTCGTTACTTCCCACAGTCCTACCATTCATCGTGTATTCCCATGCCTTGTTTGTTCTGCCCAAGTGCATCACCTCACTTATCCACGTTAAATTCCATTTGGCATTCATCAGCCCATCTGACCAGCCTGTCTATATCCTCCTGTGGTTATCCACAGTAGCTATCCTCCTCACTATTTACCACTCCACCAACGTTCATGCCCATTCGTTCTGGAAGGTTGAGCACATAATGAGAAAGGGGGAAAGGGATGAAGTGTGTCACTGTGTGGACGCTAAATGATCCACTGTCCTTGTTGTTCATTTCAGCATCATCAGAGCATGGCCGGCAGGAGGAGCTGCAGATGCCCCCTCTCACACCTGAGGGCCCTCAAGTGTCACCTGCGTCACACCATTTCTGCGAGGCAGGCAACAGCGCAGATACTAGCACCTTGGTGGGCACTGGAACATCGGCTAGTGTCCCGGGGCACAGTGGAGAGGGCACTTCACAGTTGCTGGAGGAGCTGGTAAAGACAGGGAGTGCCGATGGCTCCAGCACTCAGTGGACTGCAGGGGACCAGGCACATGCTCAGTCAGTGCCTGATGTTGTGCCTCTGGAGTCGTCCGCGACGCAGCAGCTGCAGAAAATGTGATCGGGTGTGCGGGAGCATCTGGGAGTGTTGCATGAGGCTTTGCTTCACTTGGTGACTGTGGTGGAGGAGTCCATGTGGAGCATCAGTGATGCAATAAGCCTCATGGCAGAGCATCATGCTTCCTCCATGGAGAGAGTGGTGACTCTTGTGGAGAGGGGCTTCTAGGACAACAATCAGGTCCTCCTGAGGTTATGCTCGGACCTGCAAGCCCTCACAGTGCCAGTGGCCATAGCTGGTCAGTGCCAATGTGGGAGATGGTGTGGGCTTCAAGCTTCCTAGCTCGTTGCCCATCCATCCACGGTGAGCAGGGAGGTCTGAGGCGACCTCACGTCGGTGCAGCAGCTGCCTGTCGTACCTGCGAGCTCCTCTCACGACGCTCCGGATAAGGGCAACAGCTCCTCCGCCCCTCTCCCAGTGACTGTTTCATCTGGTGAGGCTGTGATGACTGGGGAGATGCCAGCTGTGGAACTGGCAGCTCCCTCCCAGGCGGGGCCAGCACAGGCTCCACGGGCCAGAGGACGACTGCCAAGGTCATCAAGGCCAACAGGACAGCAGAGTCAGCAGGCTGTCTCAGATGCCACTCTGAACGATGGGGCAACATCAAGATGTAGCACCCGCAAATGGAAATGTAAGACACATTAAGCACACCACGGGATTCTCACTGTTGCTTTTGTGTTGGCCCGAGATTAGGTCCTTAGAATTTATTTTCGCTTGCTTACAGTATTGTTTTGCAATTGGGAGATTGTGACCATGGCTGAGGGTAGCTCGTTTGTTCTGCATGTGTATGTTTAAGAAAAATGTCACGAGTGTTTGTTTGGACATTCAAATTTATGTACAAGGCCCTTTGTTCCTGCTGATGACCTGACAGATTTTGCACTTAGGTGCCGAGTATGGATGCGCCAGGCAAGGCTGCTCCTGCTGCAAAAACAGAAACAGAAAAACCTGGAAAAACTCAGCAGGTCTGGCAGCATCGGCGGAGAAGAGTACAGTTGACGTTTCGAGTCCTCATGACCCTTCAACAGCTGCTCCTGCTGATCCATTTGTGTTGTGCTAGCTGAAGGTTCATTGGATTAAAGCCTCCCGGGTTGTCCCTGCCTCCTTGGTGTAGTCCCGTGTCAGTGTCTACCCCCTCAGCATTTCCCTCATGCTCATCCTCAGAATCACTGCTGGACTCATCGTGTGCAGCTGCAGACACTGCGTCGACATCTTCATCATCCACTGTGGCCCCCTTTCCAGCGCTAGATTGTGGAGAGCGCAGCATGCGACCACTATCAGCGACACATGAACTGGGGGGTACTGGAGTGCACCCCCTGAACGGTCCAGGCATCGGAAGCACATCTTGAGAAGACCGGTGGCTCTCTCCACCACAGCCCTTGTGGAGGCATGGCTCCTATTGTAACGCTGCTCAGCCTCTGTTCTTAGATGGCGGAGAGGCGTCATGAGCCACCTTCTGAGGGGATGCCCTTGTCACCCAGCAGCCATCCATCAAGCTGGGCTGGAGCACTGAAGAGACCCGGCACCTGGGAGTGTCTGAGGATGTCGGCTCGTGGGATCTGCCTGGGTACATTACAGGCTTGCAGAATCTGCATCCTGTGGTCACACACTATCTGCATGTTCATGGAGTGGAAGCTCTTCCTGTTGACGAAGGCACCGGGCTCACCTGCTGGTGCCTTGGTGGCCACACGTGTGCAGTCTATTGCACCCTGGACGCGGGGGAAGCCAATAATGGCCGCGAAGCCTCTGGCTCGCTCTGTCTGGCTTGCCTCGTCCCAGTGGAAGCCTGAACAGAGCATCTGTGACCTGCTTGACACAAGTGTGGACAGCTGATTGGCAGACACCGCAAAGATCACCCACTGAGTCCTGGAAGGAGCCAGATGCATAGAAGTTGAGGGCAGTCGTGACCTTCAGAGCCGCCGGCATGGGGTGTCCACCCACACAGTTAGGGGAGATCTCAGGCCAATCATCTGACAGATATAGTTCACTGTCTCCCTTGACAGTGAGAGCCTCCTTCGGCACTGCACCTCAGACACATTGAGGTAGCTGCTTCGCCACCTGTATACCCTGGCAGCAGGATAGTGGCGTCTTCTGCGGCCCCTTCCACCTTGGATAACCTCTTGGCCCTGCACCCCTTGTGCCTGCACCTGTCCTCCCAAAGGTGGCTCCCCTGGAGGCTGAATGTGCACTCCTGGTCTCCTCCTTATCCTAGCCCTCCCTTCCTCCTCAGTGGAGCTGCCTCCAGTGGACATGTCAGGTCCCATACCCAGGCTAAGGGGAGGTCTCCGGAAAGCTGCAGGCCCGATAAGGATTACTGACTGCAGAGTGCTGACCTGAAGGTTCAAAGTACACAGAAAGCTGCTGGAATGTGTTCTGAACTGCTACAGATCACACAGGCAAGTTTAAAATACTTTCTCCAATAAGTACTCCACAAAGCAGATTGATGACCACACTGAGCCCTCTTATCCCGCCCATGGATGAGGTTCATAGAAAAGTCTCTTACCCGCCTGCCCATTGTGCCCATGCGCTGACCCGAAGATTGCATGGGCACCTAAAAATCGCCATCAATTGAAGACTAAAGGGCCTTAAGTGGCTCGTTAATTAATGGCAGGTGTGCATCGGACTTCATTGCGTGCCCGCCCAGCGAAATATCGCGATGGCGCGTGGTGACGTCAGGACACTTGCTCGACATCACTACGCGACATTTTACGCAAGGACGTGCGGGGTCCGTCCCCCCCACAAGTTAAACTGAAAACTCTGTCCATGGATTTCATTACGCTTCAGAGGTAACTCCGGTCCCCTAAAAGCTAACCTATATCCTGCCAATATCATATAATGAAGACAGAGTGAACTAGAATGAAATTGAGGGCGGAGTCGTCCGTGCCTACTGGCGTGGGGCATGTTTGGTGGCATGAGCAGACAATATGAGAAGGCCAAAAAATCAGTTTCATGATATCATGAAACCAGTTTGCGATCGTCTGCTCTGCCCGCCGATGGTGGGCTGCATTTCCCCCCTCGGACGTCAGGAACATGGGGTGGTAGGGGGCAAGGGCTGCCCTACAGTTGGGGCGTATTAGGGTAGGTGGGGGGCAAGGGTTGCCCCGCGGTTGAGGCAACTTGGGGAGATGCAAGGGAACAAGCACTGTGGGTCGGGGTGGGAGGGGCTGGTGGACGAGGGAAGTGGCCATGCATTAGGGAAACCTTGTATAAAGTGACCATTCCTCCGCAGCTGAGACAGTTCAGGTGCAGCCACATTGATATGGTTGGAGTCAGGCCTCTAGTTTCTCTGCCCACTCAAGCAACATAGAGGCATCAAAGTGCTACCAAGTGCTGCAGAGCTTTTCACCCCTTGGGCACAGACTGAAAAGTAACGAGTGTTTTAGTGGGCTGCAAAACAGTTAGAAGACTGGGCATGTTGTACAATCTCCTTGCTAAATCTGGCCATGGAGCACTCACTGGTGGAGGCGCTCACAGCCCCTTGCAATGTCATCATCCCAGTTTGGACCAGTCTCCCCCTTGGTTCATGATAACAGTGCAGCCTTGCAGTGTAGGTTAGGAGAATGCTCGTGCCTGAGCTGAGAGCGCAGCATGCAGTTTAATGGGCAAAGCTGCCACCAATTGGTCGGGTGGAGTGGGGTGGCGGTGGGTGGGGTTTTGGGCAGCCATGCAGCGCTCTAATCTGTGGCATCCAAGTGGTGGCCAGCACTCTCCAGGATGCATTAAAGGGCCTTCAGACTTAACCAAGACAGGTTCTTAGTACACCCATGCTAAACCACGTGTCTCTCTCTTTAATCCTGCAGGAGGATACATCAGGATCATGAAGCCTGGTGACCTAGCTGTATGCCTTGTGGCTTACAGAAGGCTAAGACAATGGAGTCCTCTAAGTGCTGGAAACCTGGGAAGACCCTGTCGCTGCCTGCTGCGAATCAGACAGTGTGATGTGCTCACCAGATTGTGATCCCTGAGCTGGTGGAGGGTGTGAGTAAGCACTGTGACAGGACTTCAGGAAGGGTGCCTCCAGATTACTCTTCAGAGGTTTCTTCGGGGCTTGACTGGGGGCCCTGGGTCGTGGACTCCATCGGCTGTTTCCCAGATGTGCCTGCGAAAGCAAGGGGGATAATCAGTGCATGGCATTGGCCTGTGAAACAGGACACATCACTCACAGCATGGTTGTCTGATGGATGTTGCGCTGCTGGATCCTCACTTGGTACAGCAGCGCCGACCTCACTGTCAGCACAAGTATGGTTCAGATCCTTGCCAGCCAGCTGGATGGCTCTGTTTTCAAAGTCCATAAGGACCTTGATTTCAGGCATTCCTCCTCCTGTCTGTGACCTCTCCCTTTTGTTGGGTGCCAGCTGGTCTTGCATGAATAGAGGTGGAGCGAGTGTAAGCAGGATGCCTGCCAGGCCAGATGATAAATATGCCTGACATGTGGTTGGTGAGTCCCATGGACGGGATGAGGACAATGAAGGTGTGTGTGAGAGAGAGAATGGCGATGTCCCTTGAACTGGCAGTGAGTGATGGCCTTGTGGATGTGTAATGGGGTTGTGAGTGTGAGAGTTGAGAGTGATGAGAAGAGTGACTTATTGTGGTAATCTGAGATGCAATGTACCTTTAACAGAATGTGAGCAGATTGACCATGTGACGATATTATTCAATTGCTGTGTAGCGCGAGCTACAATGTTAATCAGTAGTTTAGAATAGGGTCTGGTTTGAGAAGCACACATTGTGTTAGTGCTCTGTTACTTGTGTTAATAAACTGCATGTGCTTCATCTTACATTGGTGTCTGTGTCTGCAGTACCTTGTTTACCAACTGACTCATCATTAGATAGGCGTGCAACCGTGTCTGCTGAGTAAAGTGACCCAAGAGAAGGAACATAACAACTGGCAACGAGGCAAAACACGACCAGTCGATGACACCAAAGAAAGCCATGGAAAATAAACAGAAGTAAATCAGCCGCACCTTGCAAGGCGATCGTAAGTACAGCCTTCATCAGAATCGTCGGAGTTATCTCCCTCCAGTATGCCACAGTTTGGTGGCATTGAACCGTTTGATCAGACCACCAATGACTGGTCACATTATATTGAACGCCTTGCGTTCTATTTTTTGGCCAATGACATATCGGGGAAGGAGAAGAGGTGAACGATCCTCTTATCGACATGTGGCAGTAAAACATACGGCCTAATTCATAGTCTAACTGTACCCAATCCCCCAGATTCCAAAAGCTTTGAAGAGTTGGTAAGTCTTTGTGAAAAGCTACTTTCAGCTGAAACCCTTGGTAACAATGCAGCGTTTGAAATTTAATTTGAGGTGTCGTGTCCCTGGAGAGACAGTTGCTTGCTATGTAGCAGTCTTAAAACAACTGATAGATCACTGTGAGTTAGGGACGTCGATTAACAACATGTTAAGAGACCAATTAGTATGTGGGGTTAATGAACGCGCCATTCAAAAAAAGTTGTTGTCAGAAATGAATTTAGACTTCAGCAAGGCACTGGAGTTGGCGCTCGCCATGGAGAGCACAGTCAGGGATTCAGAAGCCATCAAGGGAGCACAAAATGGCGCCGTCCTTCACGTCGGAAGGGAGGCACTGGCTGGAAATGGTGCGGAAGCACAGGGCTCCGCAGAAAGGCGGGTAACAGCCACCATTAAAGGATCAGCAAAAAGCAATGGTTTAACAGAGAAAACCCACAATAATAACGGCAGCAACCAGACAGCCTGCAAGCGAATGACAGTTTGAAAAAAATCGAGTGTTTCTACTGCCATCGTAATGGGCATATTATGCGATATTGTAAAGATAGATTAAGACAAAACTTTAAGCAGAAAAGTAGAAATCGTGAAATCCACATAGTAGAGGAACCTGAAGAAACAGTCAGGTATTTACTCACCACACAACTTAAAAATGGGTAAAACAGAGCCAATCTACATGACAGTGAGAGTCAACGAGAAACCCATCCAAATTGAGGTGGATACAGGGGCATCCACGACAATTATAGGGGAACATACATTCACGTATCTGAATGGGGGAGACCGCCCATTAAATCTGGAAAACTCAGATGCTAAATTAAACTGGTGAGGACATACAAGTAAGAGGTATATGCAAAGTTCCAGTACAGTATGGAAATCAGTCTATTAATTTACCCTTGACAATGGTAGCAGGGGAGGGTCCAAGTGTCCTTGGTCGGAACTGGTTTAAGGAAATAAAGTTGGAGTGGACCAAGATTTTTCAACTCAGAATGAAACATCTGAAAGAATTATTACAGAAATATGCCTTTGTTTTCAAGGAAGAGCGTGGGAAGATTGAGGGGCTGCAAACTAAAATCCACGTGGATCCTGGGGCAACCCCCAGATTCTTGAAGGCGGGGCCAGTCCCCTATGCATTACGAGAAAAAGTTGATGTTGAATTAGACAGGCTGGAAAGGTTGGGAGTCTTACAACCTGTACACTTATCCGAATGGGCAGCACCCATAGTTCCAGTACTAAAACCTGACCAGAGTGTGCGAATATACAGAGACTACAAGTTGACCGTTAACAAAGTAGCCAGATTAGACAGGCATCCTATACCGAAAATTGATGAATTGTACTCCAAGCTGGCAGGGGGAACCACATTTACGAAACTCGACATGAGCCACGCTTACCAGCAAGTCGAGCTAGAAAAGGCCTCTCGGGAATTTGTGACTATCAACACAATTAGGGGGTTATACTAATATACCAGGTTACTCTTCAGAAACTCATCGGCTTGTGCCATTTTCCAACGGACTGTGGAAAATTTACTTCAAGGTCTACCCCACGTGGTGTTTTATCTCGATGATGTCCTAGTAACAGGAGTAACTGATAAAGTTACCTGGAAGAGATATTGAAGCGTTTCTCACAAGCCGGAGTATGTTTGAAAAGAGAAAAATGTACCTTCCAAGCAAAAGAAGTGGTTTACGTGGGTCATAGGGTCGACTCGCAAGGCCTTCACTCAGTAGAAGACAAGGTGAGAGCTATTCATGAGGTGCCAGCCAAGAAATGCCATAGAACTCAAGTCCTTCTTGGGAATGATTAACTATATGGCCATTTTCTCTCAATTTTGTGAACAGTTCTGGCTCCATTATGTGGTTTACTCAAGAAAAACCACAGGTGGACTTGGCAAACTCCACAACAACAGGCTTTTACGACATCAAACCAGTTGCTCCATTCATTGGCTCTGTTGGTATATTTCGACCCAAAGAAAGAATTAATTTTGACCCACACTGCATCCCCTTACAGTGTAGGGGCAGTACTCTCCCACTGGATGGCTCCGAACAGCTCATTGGTTCCGTCTCACGAACAGTCAAGTGTTGCAGAACGAAGATACTCACAAATAGAGAAAGAAGGCTTATCCATTGCATTTGGCATTAAGAAATTCCACCAATTCATCCATGGTCACCACTTTACCATTGTATCTGATCACAAGCCACTACTAGGCTTGTTCGAAGAAGATATGGTAAAACCCACAAGTGCCTCTGCACGCATCCAAAGGTGGGCACTGATTCTTGCTGTTTAACGAATATACTTATATCCACCAGACGGGAAGTCAGATTGCAAATGCCGGCACACTGAGCCGATTACCCCTAAAAGACAGCAATGTGATCGCCACAATTCCTCAAGAACTTGTCTTGTTATCAAGCTTTCTGGATTCGTCACCAGTACGTGCCAAATAAATAAAAGAGTGGACAGACCGTAATCCAGTTTTGTCTCAAGTAACGGAACAAGTCTTACAGGGATGGTCTAACGAGCCAAAGCCTGACGAAATGAAACCCTATCACCTTCCAGGATGACATCTTGCTGTGGGGAGTGAGAGTCATTGTGCCTCCAAGAGAAGAAAGTCATTATTGACCAAATTGCATAGTGCTCACCCCGGCATCTCTAGAATGAAAATGTTGGTGTGCAGCTACTTATTGTGGCCAGGGATGGATACAGAAATTGAAAACTTAGTCAAGAACTGCACACAGTGCCAACAGGTGCAGAAATTCCCCCCTTCTGTTCCAATGCATCCCTGGGAATGGCCAGGAGGGCCATGGGTCCGCCTCCACGTTGACTACGTGGGACCTTTTTTAGGCACAATGTTTCTCTTGCTTACAGACGCCCACTCGAAGTGGATGGATGTATACGAGGTGAGATCGCCCACATCTGCTGCCACCATCAACAGATTGCTTCAGAGTTCTGTGATACATGAGTTATCAGAGATAATAGTGTCTGATAATGGAACGGCATTCACCAGTGGGGAATTCCAAAGGTTTACAAGTCTACAAGTCTTAATGGCATAACACGTTAAGACCTTGCGACGACACCCAAGGGTTTGGCCGAGACGGCAGTCCAGACTTCCAAGTTGGAATGAAGAAACTGGATGGAGACTCTGTTGCAACTAGATTATCACGTTTCCTACTCAGCTATAGGACTACGCCATACATGACCACTGGTATTGCCCCCGCAGAGTTATTGATGAAGAGACGTCTCAGTACACATTTGAGTCTCATGAAGCCGAATTCATGGGGGAGGGTAGAAAGAAGTCAGGAGGCCCAGAAAAATGGACACGGTTACCACAGTTGTGAAAGAAGCTTCAATGTTGGAGACACAGTTTTTGCAAAGAATTTTGGAAATGAGCCGAAATGGCTATCAGGTGAAGTTGGTACAGTGACAGGACCCCTTTCCTATCACATATCGGTCGAAGGTCGGATAATTAGGAATCACGTAGATCACCTCAGGAAAAGGGAAACAGATCTACAAGAAAGGATGTGCCAAGCATTCCCGTTGGAGTCTACACCACATGTGGAAGGAACTTAGTTTGAAAGTGCATGTAGGATCCGTTGAACCTGAGAGAGTCAAAGAGACAAACTTACAGGTTCCTACTGGAGAGCCTAGTGGACAGATGACTCCTGAGAGGGAAGCTTTGGTTAAACCATTTGAAGTCGTAGAACTACGGCTTGTGACACGTTTTAGGAAACCTCCAAAGAGACTGAATTTGTAAATAGTTTATGTAAATAGATAATATATTGTAAAGATTGTAAATTGTACTTTCGAGTAAAAGGGTGGTCAAAGTAAAAATGTGGTAATCTGAGGTGCAATACATCTTTAAGAGAATGTGAGCAGATTGACCACGTGACTGTATTACCCAATTGCTGTGTAGCACGAGCTACAATGTTAATCAGTGGTTTAGAATAGCTCTACCTGTCCCACCCCACCCCAACCAACTTATATTTCACCTCATTTCTATATTTCCTGAGTTCTGATGAAGAGTCATACAGACTCGAAACGTTATTATTCCTCTCTGCAGATGCTGTCAGACCCGCTGAGTTTTTCCAGCTATTTTTATTTTTGTTTCAGATTTCCAGCATCCACAGTCATAGAGTCATAGAGTCATAGAGGTCTACAGCACAGAAAAAGGCCCTTTGGCCCATCGAGTCTGTGCCGGTCAAACAGGTACCTAACTATTCTAATCCCATTTTCCAGCACTAGGCCCATAGCCTTGTACACCATGGCATCGCAAGTGCACATCCAAATACTTCTTAAATGTAATGAGGGTTTCTGCCTCTACCACCCTTTCAGGCAGTGAGTTCCAGATTCCTACCACCCTCTGGGTGAAAAAATTCTTCCTCACATCCCCTCTAAATCTCTTGTCCCTTACCTTAAATCTATGCCCCCAGGTTATTGATCCCTTCACTAAGGGGAAAAGTTCCTTCCTGTCTACCCTATCTATTTTGAGGGGAAAGAAGTCAGAGATATGTAAGAGGCAAGAACTGGAGGAATTCAGAGATTTTGGAGGGTTGATGGGCAGAGGAAGTTCTTGGCTTTGGTAAAACTAATGCTCCTACTAAGTTGTGGGTAGCAACCTGGAAGGTACCTTCATTACAAAAGTGACTACACTTCCAAAGCATTTCATTGGCTGTAAAGCACTTTGAGATGTCCTAAAATCATAAAAAGCACTATAAAAATGTAAGTTGTTCATTACTGCTTGGGATCTTAGTATATGCAAAATGGTTAGATGTTTGTTGCTAACAGAGTTGCTGTACTTCAAGTAATTCACAGTATATGAAATGCATTGAGATGTGTTAATCTTATGAAAATAAAACTGCTGAGTATTAAATTATTCAATTAACGCAGTGTTCATTACAATTATATCCACTACAATTTTCCCCATGTAGTAGCTCCTGAACATATGCAGCCTTAAGCTAGAGACTCGACATTCATTTGCAAGAATTTTATTACCTCAGTGTCTTTGTCTTCCTGGTTCCCAGTTAGCTGAGTATTCCTTTGTTGACAGGTTTAAAACTTTTTGCATCCCATCTCCCCGACCTTCCCGGCAGCCTTGCTTGCAACACCGTCCCGGCCTGCCTTGCTCCCCCACTCTGGCCTTGCCAGCCTTGACTCTTCACTGGTCTCACCACCACGTTCCCCTCCCTCATTCCTCCCCCCCGAACCTCGATCCCTCCTCCCCCACCACAGGCCTTTCCCGCCTTGCCTCCCTCCAGCCTTGCTCCCACCCTGGTATCGCCAGTCTTGCCTTCCACCCCGGCCTCGCCAGCCTTGGCCACCACCCCTTCCAGCCTTGCCCCCTGCCCCCTCTGGCCTTGCCCCACCAGCCCCCCACAACAACAACTAGCCTCACCAGTCTCGCTCCTTCTCTTGCCCTCAGGCATTGCTCCCCCAGCATCAACCACCAACCCTCCAAAATCCCAGCCTCTGGCCTTGCCAGCCTTGCCCCCCCACCCCCTCCTCCTTCAGCCTCGCAATCCCCCAGCCTCACTCCCTGCAAGTATTTTACTTTTAGTTTGGAATAGGTCTGGTTTGAGAAGCACATATTGTGTTAGTGCTCTGTTATTTGTGTTAATAAGCAGCATGTACTTCATCTTACATTGGTCTCTGCGTCTGCAGTATCTTGTTTACCAACTGACTCACCAGTAGATAGGCGTGCAACCATATTTGCTGAGCATAGCAACCCGACAGAAGGAATGCAACACTTACCCTGGCGGAACTGAGGAGATCATTCACCCTCTTGTGGCACCGGGTGGCTGTCCTCTTTTGCAGGGCGTTGGCACTGACCACCGCTGCCACCGCCTCCCAAGCCAGATTAGTGAGGTTGCTTTATGCCTCAACCTTGCCTTTAGCCAGAGCTGGGGTAGGGAACATCACAGTAAGCCTCCACTGCATCCAAAAGGTGCTCGAGGGACATGTCATTGAATCCGGAGGCCTTACAGGGCCACATATTCTTTGCAGCAGTCATGGGCTGGAAGCACTGAGATGTGTGTGCGTGGCTGGACTTTAAATATGGTGCCCGGCGTGCTGAAGCAGTGAGGTGATGGCATGGTGGGAGAATGAGAGCCTGCCTGCCATGGAAATGGCTTCTTTCATTGCAGTGGGTTTGGGAAAATATGGCGTGAAAACCTGCCATCGCAGCTGGCGGGTTTTACCCGCCCGCTACCACACTTAGTGCAAATCTGGGGCAATTCCGCCCTGAGGAAGCATGGCTGCTGCCAAGAAAATAGGCATTCATCTGATGCACCATGTTCCCGCTGGGTACAGAAGCATTATGTTAGTGCACTAAAGATGCAGAAATGGTGGGGCATGTAAATTCAGTTAATAAATTAATCTAGGATAAACAGCTAGTATCAGAAATTGTTCACTATTGTTCCCTGCTATCCTTAGCTGGTTTTGCCTTTTTGTGACTCCGGACACACACAAATGTGTTAGATATTTAACTGCTCTCAGCAATGGTCTGGCAAGCCAGTCAGTCAGCAGGGATTGGGAATAAACACTGGCCTTGTCAGTGACATCATAGCTGAATAAGTTAAGAATTTGAATGCAAATCTAAATATTAAAAAATCTATTATTCGGAAAAATGATCATGAAACTATTAGATTGCCATTAAAAAACCCAACTTGTTTATCACTGTCCTTTGGGAATGGAACCTGATGTACCTACTTGATTAACTCCAGTCCCACACCAATGTCGTTGACTAATTACTGCTCTCTGAAGTGGCCTAGTAAACTCAGTTGTATCAAACTGCCTGCAGCAGTTTAAGATGGCTCGCCACCCTCTTCTCAGGACAGCTAGGGCTGAGCAGCAAATGCCAGCCTTGCCAACATCATTCAAATATTGCTCATGGACAACTTATTAAGTGGATGTCCTCATGATATCACGTATGGTACAATGTTGTGTGCAAGTGCATATAGGGTTACTTTATTGCCAGTGAACCACAGAACTTTGGGAAACCTGCTACATATGAACATGCGAATAAGGAGCAGGAATAGGCCATTCAACCCCTCGAGCCTGCTCTGCAATTTAATAAGATCATGGCTGATCTGATAGTATCCTGAAATCTGCATCCCGTATACCGCCGATAACCTATCACCCTCTTGCTTACTAAGAATCTATCCACTTCTGCCTTAAAAATATTCAAAGACTCTGCTTCCACTGCCTTTTCATGAAGAGAGTTCCAAAGACTCATGACCCTCTGAGTGAAAAAATTTCGCCTCATCTCTGTTTTAAATGAGCGACCCCTTATTTTTAAACAGTGACCCCTAGTTCTAGATTCTCCCACAAGAGGCAACATCCTCTCCACATCCACCTTGTCAAGACCCCTCAGGATCTTATATGTTTCAATCAATGATTGCTAAACTCCAGCGGCTACAAGCCTAGTCTGTCCAACCTTTCCTCATAAGACAACCCACCCATTTCAAGTATTAGTCTGGTAAACCTCCTCAAAATTGCTTCCAACGCATTTACATCCTTCCTTATATAAGGTGACCAGTACTGTACAGAGTACTCTAAATGTGGTTTCACTGGTGCCCTGTACAATTGAAGCATAACCTCTCTACTTTTGTATTCAATTGCCCTTGCATTAAATGATAACATTCTACTAGCTTTCCTAATTACTTGATGTACCTACATGTTAGCCTTCTGTGATTCATGCACTAGGACATCCAGATCCCTCTGCACCTCAGAGCTCTGCAATCTCTCATCATTTAGATAGTATGCTTCTTTTATTCTTCCTGCCAAAATGGACAATTTCACATTTTCCCACATTATACTCCATTTGCCAGATCTTTGCCCATTCACTTAACCTATCTATATCTTTTTGTAGCCTCCTTATGTCTTCTTCACAACTTACTTTCCTACCTATCTGTGTGTCAGCAAATTTGACAACCTTTCCTTCAATCCCTTCATCCAAGTCATTTATATAAATTGTAAACAGTTGAGGTCCTAGCACTGATCCCTGTGGCACACCACTCGTTACATCTTGCCAACCTGAAAAAGACCCTATTTTGCCTTCTCTCTGCTTCCTGTTAGCCAGCCAATCTTCTATCCATGCCAATATGCATATTGATATGGATATGGATATCCCTATACCATGAGCATTTATTTTTTGCAATAACCTTTTATGTCACATTTTATTAAATGCCTTCTGGAAATCTAAGTACAGTACATAAACCGATTCTCCTTTATCAAGAGCACATGTTGCTTCCTCAAAGAACTACAAAAGTTGGTTAAATACAACTTCCCTTTCACAAAATCATGTTGGCTCTGCCTGATGGACCTTGAGCTTATCCAAGTGCCCTGCTATAACTTCTCTAATAATAGTTTCTAACATTTTCCCTACGACAGATGTTAAGCCAACTGGCCTGTCGATTCCCACTTTCTGCCTCCTTCCCTTTTTGAATAATGGAGTTACATTTGCTATTCTCCAATCTAATGGGATCTTCCCCCAATCTAAGGAGATTTGAAAAACTAAAACCAATGCAAAACCAACACTATCTCATTAGGCACTTCTTTTAAGACCTACCTGTAAAAATCCTAGGGTGCTCCTCTACTGTTCTGCCTTGACCATGGGAAAAGTGATGAAATTGCTTGATTTTGCAAACAAAGTATCGGTCACCTTCTTTATGTATCAGTGTACTGCAGACTCGCTTATGTTACTCAAGCCATTACTACATAAAGAAACCAAAGCAAGTAAATATCAAAGTTGTTCTTTCCCGCCACGAGCAGGGCATGTGTGTCTTGAAGTTTAGCTGGAGGTCCTATTAGAGAACACTGCATAAATTTCCTTCGCAAATCTGAGCCTCTGTATGTATTTCAGCTCACCAGTTTAAAGTAATTTTGCTCTTTTGGTCACTTGTCCAAAAATCTCCTTATGTGGCTCTATGTCAAATTCTGTATGATAATGCTCCTGTGAAGTATCTTGAGATATTTTACTATGAAACCTAATGATCTGACTGACAAATCAAGTATTGTAAAATCGATACCAAAATTAGGGAGTTGTAAAACTAAAGTTGTGTATAGGAGAAGTGAAAAGAGGATTGCTGAAAAAAATGCAATTTGTCATGTGACAAAGTTGAAAAAAGTTTATAAAAGAATGAGCCTTAAAGGAGAATTCATTTAAGCTCTGATCAACCTGAAAACTTTGAGTTTGAAAGTACAATGTGTTTTTGAATTTTCCAGCCAATTCCAGGTTTTGCCATAAGTGCTGCTGCTAAGTGTATGTTGAATTCCTGTCAGCAATTATTATTGTACACTTAATAAATCTCTGAACCTGTAATGCTGTGAACCCTATTAATTTGAGGAGTAATGTATTTATTTATTTTTATTCATTCACAGGCTGTGGGCTTCGCTGGCTGGGCCAGCATTTATTGCCCATCCCTAGTTGCCCTTGAGAAGGTGGCGGTGAGTTGCCTTCTTGAACCGCTGCAGTCCATGTGGTGTAGGTACACCCACAGTGCTGTTAGGAAGGGAGTTCCAGGATTTTGACCCAGCGACAGTGAAGGAATGGCGATATATTTCCAAGTCGGGATAGCGTGTGACTTGGAGGGGAACTTTCAGGTGGTGGTGTTTCTGTATACCTGCTACTCTTGTCCTTCTAGATGGTAGTGGTCGTGGGTTTGGAAAGTGCTGTTGAATGAGCCTTGGTGAAGTCCTGCAGTGCATCTTGTAGATGGTAAACACTACTGCTACTGTGCGTCGGTGATGGAGAGAGTGAATGTTTGTGGATGTGGTGCCAATCAAGCGGGCTGCTTTGTCATGGATGGTGTCAAGCTTATTAAGTGTTGTGGGAGCTGCACTCATCCAGGCAAGTGGAGAGTATTCCATCACACTCCTGACTTGTGACTTGTAGATGGTGGGCAGGCTTAAGTCAAGTGAGTAAGAAAACACTCTAACAATGAACATAGGAACAGGAGTAGACCATTTAGCCCTTGAGCCTGTTTCAGTGTCCAATGAGATGGCTGATCTGTAACCTAATCCTACATCCCTTCCTTTGCCCCATATCCCTCAATACATTTGGGTAATTTAAAAAATCACATTTAAAATTTATAACTGATCTAGCATCATTTGCCATTTATGGAGGAGAATTCCAAACTTCTACCCCCTGTGTGTAAAAATGTTTCCTAAATTCACTCCTGAAAGTCTGGCTCTAATTTTTTTAGACCTTGCCTCCTAGTCCTGGACCCCCTAATTAGAGGAAATAGTTTTTCTTTATCTACGCTAACTGTTCCCCTTAATGTTGTGAAAACTTTAATCAAATTGTGCTTTAACTGTCTGAGTTCCAGGGAATACAACTGTAGTTTGTGTAATCTCGCCTTGTAATTCCAAGCATCGAGTTCCAAGCATCATTCAGGTAAACCTACGCTGCAAGCCCTCCAAGGCCAATGTAACCTTCCTAAGATATGGTGCCCACACAGTTCTCCAGGTGTGGCTGAAGCATGACTTTGGCCCTCTTGTATTCTAGACCAGAATTCCATGAACCTTTTTGATTATTTTCTGTACTTGTTCAAGATGTTTTACTGATCTATGCACCTAGGCTTCCAGGGCAGTACTGTCAAGCGAGGTGTGGTGTATTGAAGAAGACAGCAGAAGCTAAGAAGGCCAGGTTTTGGGGAATTTAATAAAAGCAGCCACAGGGTGGCTGGCAGGAGCAGAAGTGCTCAGTTCTAAGGCAGCAGTGTATGTGTGGACATATTAATAACTTTACATAAGTAGAGGAAGCTAAATATAGTGATGCATGCCGATTTCAAACCCAAGTGTCATGAAGCTATTGATGTATATAATATTTTGGAAAATATTTTTCTTTTAAAATAGAGGTTAGTCTATAGGTATGTCTTAATTGGATTAAAGCCAACTAGTCTAGGTGTTTTGATGTACTAGTTTGAGATGTAAACAGGGAGATAGCGTGCATTTGCATTTTTTGAATAGAGCATTTAAGAAGTGGGGTGAAAGCTTGACGCCTTTCTAACAGCCACTAAGCATTATGTTTATATTACTAATAAAATTGGTACTATGATAGGGGTTTCATTGTTAGAAGGTGGAGGTCAAAGACACTGGTGAGACAATGAAAATTTGAATTCAATCAGTGGTGGTAGGTATAACTTCAGTAGTTTTCAGGTGCGCAGGCAGATCAAAAGGCAGCTGCAAGCCTCCAACTGGCTCCACAGTAAAGCACCTCGTGATCCATATGTAAAAGTTGAATCCGATTGCAACTTCTGTGATAGCGATTTAGAAATGTTTTGTAATGTTCGCAGTGGTCGGCACGTAACGTCTTAGAGGCCCTGTGGGAAAAGGAGATGGTGGATCCAGTCGGATGGTTCCCCGAGCAGACTGTCAAAATCATTTGGCAGAATGTCTCATCGCCAGAACTTTCCAACAAGCACCAAGATGTAGCTTGGCTGGTGGTGAGAAAGGCCCTCCCCGTCAGATCCTTCCAACATGCCAGGAGTCTCACCCCCTCTAAATGTTGCCCTTGAGATGGCTGTGGTGGGGACGAGACCGTTGTTCACCTCCTTTTGGATTGTGCCTTTGCAAAGAAGGTCTGGAGAGAGATGCAGTGGTTTCTGTAGAGGTTCATCCTGAGCAGTTCTGTGACACAGGACTCTACGGGTTGTTCCCAGGAACACACACAGAGATAAACATCAGCTGCAGCTGGAGGATCATCAACTCGGTGAAAGATGCTCTTTGGTCTGCCCAAAACTTGTTGGTCTTCCGGTGCAAAGAGTTGTCCCCAACCGAGTGTTGCAGACTGCCACATTCCAAGGTCCAGGACTACGTGCTGAGGGATGCATTAAAACTTGGGGCAGCCGCTGCAAAGGCCCAATGGGGAAAGGTTGCTGTCTAAGACCTTTCTGCCGTAGTGCACCGAGGGGCTGGGAAAGGTATAGACCCCTCGGGCTGTACGGCTCATAATGAATGTATGATTTGAATACGAATTGTATTATAATTGTATTGAAGCACCTCAGAGTGCAACATGATGTATGTTGACAACTCCAATACCATTGCACTGTCTGACTGTCTGTAATGACCATATTGAAATGACTGCAATATTCATTGATTGTATTGAAGCACCTCGTGATCCATATGTAAAAGTTGAATCCTATTGCACTTTTTGTGATGGCAATTTAGAAATGTTTTGGAATGTTCTTCCAGATATTTTATGAATAAAGTATATTTTTCAAAAAAAACCTGGCTCCACAGTGACAAGAACCTCATTTTGAATTTGTAAGGTGAAAATGCTTTGCCTGATGTTTGGGTAAGTCTATGGGTTGCTATTGCCTTAATGGAGATTAGTTTGGGAATTTGCTCAAAGTTATGATAGTAGTAATTTGTAGCCATGTGTACATATATTTTAATCTGCGTAAATTCATAAAATGTTTCATTTAGTTTAATATAAAATCTTGAGAACTAGTGATCTGATTCCTGAGTTTAGAGTTGCATCTCAAACATAACACTTAAAATTATTGGTTACGACAGTTGTTTAAAGTTTCCCTCTGGGATTTTTAAATAACTCAGCTTTACCCCAACTGCATCAGTCATAACAATTGGGGACTTGTCCGGGATAAATTATATTTCTAATTCCTCGATTTGTTAGGAATTGGTGGATCTTAAGCTTACGAGTACAAGAGGCATTTTGAATTCAGGAGTTGGTGAGGTATTTTAGAAGTGCAAGAAGGCTTTGGCAATTGATAAGACTTGTCTGGGAATAGAAGAGTTAACTCTAATTGGGTTGGAGAAAATAACCAAAAGTAAGTTAGCAGAGTTGGTGGATAAGTTACAATTGGGGTTACCTGCAGGAGCTTGGAAATCTGATATAGTTATAAGCATAGCACAGCATCTACAATTGGAAGTGAAACCTGACACTAGTGAGTCACAGCTGGAGGGAGTGAGACTTCAGTTGCAAATGAAAAAGCTTGAATTAGAAGCAAAGGACAGAGAAATGGCTTTTAAAAGGGAATCAGAAACTGTGAAGATGGAGATGGAGGAAAGAGAAAGAGAATTCCAATTGAAAATGTTGACAGTTAGAAAAGAGATGTCAGTAGATGAGGAAGGATTTATCTCTAGAGTAGAACCCAGTGGGGATATGTTTGAATTTGTACAAGCTCTTCCAAAGTTTGAGGGAACAGATATTGAAGCATTCTTTATTTCATTTGAGAAGCTAGTTAAACAGATGAAATGGCCACAGGAAAATGGGGTGGTATTATTACAGTCTAAGTTATTAGGTAGGGGGCTTGAGGTATATGCTTCACTTTCAGAAGAAATGTCGGTGAATTATGATGTGGTGAAAAAAGCTATTTTGAGTGCATATGAGTTGGTTCCTGAAGCTTACAGGCAGAAATTTAGGAACAAGAGAAAACAGTCTGAGCAAACTTATATTGAGTTTGAAAGAGTAAAACAAAGTAATTTTGACCGGTGGAGACGGATGTTAAAAATTGAGGAAACCTATGCAGCTCTTAGGGAAGTTATTCTTTTGGAAGAATTTAAAGATTCACTTTAAATCCCTTCAGTAGTGAGAACTCATGTGGAGGGACGGAGGGTTGATTCTGTAAGACAAGCAGCAGAGGTAGCTGGTGATTATGAGTTAGTTCATAGAGCTAAACATTTTTTTCTGCCACCCTTTCAAATTGGAAAAGGATAAAAAGTGGGAAGATGAAAGGAAGGCAGGTAGTCAGGGAAGAGAAGGAGCAGCTGGAAGTTCCCAGGAAGTTTTTTCTCAGAATAAAAAGGAAGGTGCTGAAGGTAGAAGTGACGTTCGAAAATTGAGGTGTTTTCATTGTAATAAAGCAGGGCACATGAAGCCAGTGTGTTGGAGGTTGCAGAAAAAATCTGTTGGAACTATTGGAGTACAGAAAAGCTCTGGAAGTAAAAGTACTGTGGGCTCTGAGGTTCAGGCACAGGAGAGACCAATGGTTTATGTACAGGTGAAACAGGGAGAATCAGTGAAAGGTGAAGAAGTGGGAATGTGTTCACAGTTTACTCAAGAGAATTCTGGGGAGCAGGTTGCAGAAATGTTTAAAGACTTTGTATGTGAAGGGAAAGTCTTTCCATGTGTACAGGGTGGATTAGGTAAAGATGTTAAAATATTAAGAGACACAGGGGTTAATCAATCTTTAATGTTGAGGTGATATTTGTTGTTCAGAGGGAGTGCTGCAGGAGAAGGTGGGGTTCATGGAGATGCTAAATCTATTCCATTGTAGAAGGTAAATTTAAAGAGCAAATGGAAGACTGGTGAAGTTATAGTCGGAGTAGTGGAAAACTTGCCCATTGCAGGGGTTCAATTTATTCTGGATAATGGTACAGCTGGATCGCAAATGTGGGTGATGCCTGTGGTAGTTGAGCAGCCTGTAGAAGTGTTTTCAACAGAAGTGCTACAGAAGGAACATCCTGGATTGTTTCCTGATTGTGTTATAACAAGATCAAAGGCCATCAGGAAGAAAAAAATAAACAAGATAAGCAGGCAGTTCAAAGGCAAGAAGGTGTCGAAATCCAATTAGCTGGCACCGTATTTGATAACATTGTTCAGGAGGAAGGAATGCAGTTCAGTTCAGTTGAAGTGTTTAACTCAAAGAGGTTGGTGGAATAACAGAAAAATGATTTGCAATTAAAGCAGTTATATCAGAAAGCTTATTCAGAAACTGAAGCAAAATGTATTCCAGTATGTTATCATCTTCGAGGGAATATATTAATGAGAATAGTTCAATAATTGGCAATATCCTGGCTGTGAGGTTTGCTAGTGTCACTCGGGAGGGTTTAAACTAGTATGGCAGAGGGGTGGGAACCAAAGCAATAGGTCAGCAGGTGAAATAAATGACTGGGAACTAGTGAATATGGCCAGTAGGACTAAGAGGAAGAGCAGGCAGGGAGAAATTACTGAACACAGTGGGACCGGGGGTCTGAAATGCATTTGTTTCAATGCGAGAAGTTAGCAGGCAAGGCAGATGAGCTTAGAGCTTGGATTAGTACTTGGCCCTACGATGTTATTGCTATTACAGAGACTTGGTTGAAGGATGGACAGGATTGGCAGATAAACGTTCCAGGATTTAGATGTTTCAGGCAGGATAGAGAGGGATGTAGAAGAGGTGGGGGAGTTGCAATACGGGTTAAGGAGAATATCACAGCTGTACGACAGGAGGACACCTTGGAGGGCTCATGCAGCAAGGCAATATGGGTAGAGCTCTGGAATAGGAAGGGTGCAGTCACAATGTTGGGGGTTTGCTATGGGCCTCCCAATTGCTGGCGTGAGATTGAGGAACAGTTATGTAGGCAGATTTTGGAAAGATGTAAAGGAATAGGGTTGTTGTGGTGGGTGATTTTAACTTTCCCTATATTGACTGGGAATCACTTAGTGCTAGGGGTTTGAATGGTGCAGAATTTGTAAGGTGCATCCAGGAGGGCTTCCTGAGACAATATGTAGATAGTCCAACTAGGGAAGGGGCAATACTGGACCTGGTATTAGGGAATGAACTCGGCCAGGTGGTCAAAGTTTCAGTAGGGGAGCATTTCGGGAAAAGTGACCATAATTCAGTAAGTTTCAAGGTACTAGTGGATAAGCATAACAGGAGTCCTCGGATTAAGGCGCTTAATTGGGGGGAAGGCTAATTATAACAATATTAGGCAGGAACTGAGGGATCTAGACTGGAGGCGGATGTTTGAGGGCAAATCAACAACTGACATGTGGGGGGCTTTCAAACGTCAGTTGATAAGAATTCAGGACAAAGGATGGCAAGTTTCAGGAACCTTGGATAACGAAGGATATTGTGAGATTAGTCAAAATGAAAAGGGAAGCATTCGTAAGGGCTAGAAGGCTGGGAACAGATGAAGCCCGTGGAGAATATAAAGAAAGTAGGAAGAAACTTAAGCAAGGAGTCAGGGCTACAAGGGGTCATGAAAAGTCATTGGCAAACAGGATTAAAGAAAATCCCAAGGCCTTTTATACATATGTAAAAAGCAAGAGGGTAGCCAGGGAAAGGGTAGGCCCACTCAGGGACAGAGGTGGGAATCTGTGTGTGGAGCCAGAAGAAATGGGAGAGATATTAAATGAGTACTTCTCATCAGTATTCACCAAAGAGAAGGACTTAGCGGTCGATTTGTCTAGGGAAGAGTGTGTAGATAGCCTGGATCATGTTGAGATCAAAATAGAGGGTGTTAGGTGTCTTGAAGAATATTAAGGTGGATAAATCCCCAGGGCCAGATGGGATCTACCCCAGAGTACTGAGGGAGGCAAGGGGGGAGATTGCTGGGGCCTTGACAGAAATCTTTGTATCCTCACTGGCTACGGGTGAGGTCCCAGAGGACTGGAGAATGGCCAATGTTGTTCCATTGTTTAAGAAAGGTAGCAGGGATAATCCAGGAAATTACAGGCCGGTGAGCCTTACGCCAGTGGTAGGGAAATTATTGGAGAAGATTCTTTGTGACAGGATTTACTACCATTTGGAAGCAAATGGGCATATTAGTGAGAGGCAGCATGGTTTTGTGAAGGGGAGGTCGTGTCTCACTAACTTGATCAAGTTTTTCGTGGAAGTGAAAAAGATGATCGACGATGGAAGGGCAGTGGATGTTATCTACATGGATTTCAGTAAGGCCTTCGACAAGGTCCCTCATGGCAGACTGGTACAGAAGGTAAAGTCGCACGGGATCAGAGGTGAGCTGGCAAGATGGATACAGAATTGGCTTGGTCATAGAAGACAGAGGGTAGCAGTGGAAGGGTGGGGCTTTTCTGAATGGAGAGCTGTGACTAGTGGTGTTCCGCAGGGATCAGTGCTGGGACCTTTGCTGTTTGTAGTATACGTAAATGATTTAGAGGAAAATGTAACTGGGCTAATTAGTAAGTTTGCAGACGACACTAAGGTTGGAGGAGTTGCAGATAGTGAAGAGGATTGTCAAAGGATACAACGGGATATAGATCGGTTGGAGACTTGGGTGGAGAAATGGCAGATGGAGTTTAATTTAATTTAAATGCGAGGTAATACATTTTGGAAGGTCTAATACAGGTAGGAATTATACAGTAAATGGCAGAACCCTTAAGTATACGACGGGCAGAGGGATCTGGGTGTACAGGTCCAAAGGTCACTGAAAGTAGCATCACAGGTGGATAAGGTAGTCAGGAAGGCATATGGCATGCTTGCCTTCATTGGCAGGGGTATTGAGTATAAAAGCTGGGAAGTCATGCTGCAGTTGTATAGGACCTTGGTTAGGCCACACTTGGAATATTGCATGCAATTCTGGTCGCCACATTACCAGAAGGATATGGAGGTGTTGGAGAGGGTGCAGAGGAGGTTTACCAGGATGCTGCCTGGTCTGGAGGTTATTAGCTATGAGGAGAGGTTAGAGAAACTCAGATTGTTCTCACTAGAGTGACAGAGATTGAGGGGCGACTTGATAGAAGTTTACAAAATTATGAGTGGCATAGACAGAGTAGATAGTCAGAAGCTTTTTCCCAGGGTGGAAGAGTCAATTGCTAGGGGACATAGATTTAAGGTGAGAGGAGAAAACTTTAGAGGAGATGTGTGGGGCAAGTTTTTTACGCAGAGGGTAGTGAGTGTCTGGAATTTGCTGCCAGAGGAGGTGGTGGAAGCAGGTACGATAGTGGTGTTTAACAGGCAGCTTGACAAATACACGAATAGGATGGGAATAGAGCGATACGGACTCCGGAAGTGCAAAATGTTTTAGTTTGACAGGCAAAAGGATCGGCGCTGGCTTGAAGGGCCGAAGGGCCTGTTCCTGTGCTGTACTTTTCTTTATAAAAACAAAAAACTACTGTGGATGCTGGAAATCCAAAACAAAAACAGAATTACCTGGAAAAACTCAGCAGGTCTGGCAGCATCGGCGGAGAAGAAAAGAGTTGACATTTCGAGTCCTCATGACCCTTCAACAGAACTGAGCAATATTAGGAGAAGGGTGAAATATAAGCTGGGGTGGGGGGGGGAGAGAAGTTGGTGTGGGGGCGGTGGGGGGGTTGGTTGTAGGGACAAGCAAGCAGTGATAGGAGCAGATAATCAAAAGATGTCACAGACAAAGGAACAAAGAGGTGTTAAAGGTGGTGATATTATCTAAGAGAATGTGCTAATTAAGAATGGATGGCAGGACACTCAAGGTACAGCTCTAGTGGGGGTGGGGTGGAAAGACTGACAGGGCATTACAGTTGTAGATTTAAAAATAATGGAAATAGGTGGGAAAAGAAAAATCTATATAAATTATTGGAAAAAACAAAAGGGAGGGGGAAGAAACGGAAAGGGGGATCTTGAACTCCTTCCTCCATCCCCACCCCCTTTCCGTTTTTCGCTGAGTTTTTCCAGGTAATTCTGTTTTTGTTCTGTACTTTTCTTTGTTCTATGTTCTTGAGAACGTGGCAGTCGGATTACGTCTCAGCAAATGAAAGCTGGAGGGAGGTGCATCAGATTGTTATCCATTAGGTTATAGAAATGAGAGTCTGAGGATTGCTCATGAAATTCTAATGGGGGGACATTTAGGAATAGAGGTATTGTTTTTGGCCAGGATTGCATAGGGATGTAGTCAAATTCTGTAGAACCAGTCACATATGTCAAATAACAGGAAAAGCACAAGCAGTGATTAAGCCTGTGCCTTTAATTCCAATATGAGCATTTGAAAAACCTTTTACTAGGGAACATTTAAAGATATCACAGCAAGTGATGAAAGTGAAAGCTGATAAGAAGGCTAAAATTCGCAGTTTTGTTTACGGAGAGAAAGTATTAGTTTTGTTACCAGTGCTAGGGGATTCCTTAAATGCAAGATTTAGTGGGCCTTACAGGATTGAAAAGAAATTGAGTGGTAAGTTATTTAGTAAATGCTCCAGATAGAAGAAGGAAGAGGGCATGTCGTGTAAATATGCTTAAAAAGTGCTTTGACGGGGAAGAGGAACAAAAAGAGGTATTAGTGTTGGTGAATGATGAGAAAGAGGTAGAGGTTCAGGATTCTGAAATTGATTTTCCTCTAGTCAAATTCGATAATGAGGGGGTGCTTGAAAATTTAAATGAGATATTGAGTTACCTTCCAAGCAAGTGTCAATGTGGTTTGGAAAAGCTATTGCAGTCACACAAACCTATTTGTGGAAATAAGTTGAGAAAGACACACTTAGCTTTACATGATGTATGTATAGCAATGTCATCTTCAGTGAGGCAACAACCTTATAGATTAAATCCTGCAAAGTTATCACTAGTACAAAAAGAAATCGATTTCATGCTTCAAAATTATATCATTAAGTCTAATTGCAGTAACTGGAGTTCATCTGCTGTATTGGTGCTGAGTCTGGATGGAACACAAGACTGTGTGTGGATTATCGAAAGGTGAATGCTGTGACAAAAGCGGATTCATGTCCCTTCCATGGTTGGCGGATTGCATTAAGAAAGTGGGACAATCAAAATTATCACAAAAATTGACTTGCTAAAAGGATATTGGCAGGTGCCATTGTTGGAGAGGACAAAAGGGATATCAGCTTTCGTAATGCCAAGTGGGCTATATTAGTGGGCTGAGAAAGAAGTCAGGGTGGGCGATTCTGGAATGAATGCACAGGCTGCGGGAACGGAGGGGAACTTGGTGTAAGGCCTGCCTCTGTGCTCCAGCACTGTGTTTAGATTAAAAAAAAAATTTTTAAAAATCCCTCCAGCTCTCACACCTCAGCCCCACTACACACTCCTATGCCCATCCATACCAGCCTATACCAACCCATGCCCCCACCCACCCCCATGGCCTCTTACACCTCTATGCCAACTTAGTGCTGACTCATGCCAACCCATGCCCCTATCCAGCTTTGCTGTTACCCCCTCCATGTCAACTCACCTAGTATCCTTGGACAGTTCCTTGACAGCTTTGACACTTCCTGGGCAGGTTTGAAACTTCTTGGACAGCTTTGACAGGTTTGACACTTCCTGGACAGGTTTGACACATCCTGGACAGGTTTGACACTTCCTGGACAGGCTTGACACTTCCTTGACAGCTTTGACACTTCCTTGACAGCTTTGACACTTCCTTGACAGCTTTGACACTTCCTGGGCAGCTATTTAACAATTTCATGATAGCCAGACAGCTCCTTCACATCTGGTTAGCCCTTTAACAGTACCTTGAGAGCTGGACAGTTTCCATGTCATTTGGACATCTCTTTAACAGCTTGACAGTTCCAATGCCAGTGCATAATCATGTTCATTTTAAACAATCCCAAAAGACATCTTATCTTACCCAAAGGATGCCTTACCTCTCCCGAATGTGTCCCAGGACTCTGTCCAAAGGTGTAAGAGCAGAAAGACCTAGGTGTATATGTGCTTTGATCATTGAAGGTGGCAGGGCAGGTGGGGAGAGCAGATAATAAAGCATATAGTATCCTGGGCTTTAGTAATAGGGGCATAGAGTACAAGAGCAGGGAGGTTATGCTGAATTTATATAAGACACCTGTTAGGCCTCAGCTGGAGCATTGTGCGCAGTTAAGAAGCCACACTATAGGAAGGATGTGAACACATTGGAGAAAGTACAGAAGAGGTTTGCAAGAATGGTTCCAGGGATGAGAAACTTTAGCTATGAGGATAGATTGGAGATGTTGGGACTGTTCTCCTTGGAGAGAAGAAGGCTAAGAGGAGATCTGATAGAGATGTTCAAAATCATGAGGGGGTTGGACAGAGTAGATAGGGAGAAACCGTTCCCACTCATAAAAGGATCAAGAACGAGGGGGCACAGATTTAAAGTGATTTGCAAAAGAAGCAAATGTGATATGAGAAAAAACTTTTTCACACAATGAGTGGTTCGGATCTGAAATTCACTGCCTGGAAGTGTGGTGGAGGCAGGTTCAATCGAGGCATTCAAGAGGGCATTAGATGATTATTTGAACAGAAACAATGTGTAGGGTTATGGGGAAAAGGCAGGGGAATGGCACTAGGTCATAATACACGTTTAGAGAGCAGGGGGAGACACTATGGGCCCAATGACCTCCTTCGGTGCCATTAAAATTCTGTGATACTGGGTACCTTACCTCTCCAAAGCTCTCCTGGCTATATAAATACATCCACCAAGTTCAGACTTTCTTTTTACCTGTTCTAATCTGCACACTCCTGATTCCACACTCCTGTTCCTCCAAAATCCCACTTCAGTGAAGACAGCTGGTGATTTAAATGACCAGCTGCCTCCTTGAATTACGCATGCGCGAACCCCAGCCTGACTCCAGTCCCGCCCCACAAAGGTGGGGAATGCCAGTTTCGGGGGGGCAGGACTTAGAAATTGCAGCCATTTCTGGGATTTTCACCACAACGGCGAAAACCTGGGCCATACTTTACCAATGTATAAATAATACTCAACTAACTTTAATCTAGGAGAACTGAACTGAGTGTTGGCACTAAGGCAACTTTCTATCATATAATCTCTGAAGATGGAGCAAATCACCAAACCAAGTAATCATTTGTGGAATGGTATAATTCCAGTTGGTGGAATGGTATAATTCCAGTTGCACCAATGATATGACTGAAACATAAAATTGGGAATGTCTTTATTCAATGGATACATCAATTTTACTTTGCGTTACTCAAAATCTGTTCCAGTGTTCTCATTTTAAATTACAGCGAAGCTGACTGTTCCACAGTGCTACAAAAGTTACTCCAACATAGAAAAATTCCCGAAGAAGCTGTCAATCTGATACAATTATGTTAATTTTTACTTCAGTAAAGGTGTGGGTTCTCATCCCACTGTCAGGAGGAAATCTGGGTTGGGAATCCACACATGCTGACGTTTTAACTCAGCGGGTGATTTTTGAGGAGATGACTAATTAAATGGCAGCTTCTAGGACCTTATCCAATGAAAGACACATGCCCTCCAGCGCTGAAACATCAGCAGTTGGGAGCTGCTGATGTAGGTAGAAAAAAGAGAGGGCATCTCAAGATGGAGGCAACCTCTGAAAGATTATAAAAGCTTGAAAGATAAGAAGAGTCCACAGTTGCCAGACCGTCATTGTGAAAATATCTCGGTATGTCAGCTGCAGAGGTAATGGTTAAAATGATGCTGAAGTGCTGCAGCCCCTTATTTTGCTCCTGGGAGGCTGCCTCCAGGCATTGACTGGGCTTTGGCTGCAGTGGGGGAGGGCCCATTTCGAACATTCCCCAGGCGTCAGCTCACTGGCATTAACAGATCTTTTAATTGCCTTAGTAGGCTACCAGCCTTTTGCGGGCAGATAGCCATCTCTCCCACCTCTCCCCACCAAGCAGATTCTTCAAAAATGACCCTGATGTAGAACCATGCCAGAAAACTGGCACACTGGCTGGTGACGGGAATTTGCAGGCCTGTCTGCCTCCATGGCCCTTTAAGAAATCAGTCCATTGTCACAGATAGAGGTGCTAGATATTTATTTTCATAAAATTTGTGTCTAACACTATAATCTACCCTCTATACCCTGTATAACAAATAATTAGTAAACTGGCTGATAACACCAACCCGGCATTATTTCAAAGGAGTGCACTTAAAATATTTATTTGGTTGATGTTAATTAACAATGTCAAGCTGCAAACTAAGGGCTCCAGATGAAGCAAAATTGACAGATAATGTTTAAACAAACTGGATGATACATTCATAGAGTGTAGTATCATTCTCCACATTTAAAATTTCACAGTGGACATGTTAACTTTTAATAGTAATTAAATGGTGATTTATATAGCAGTTAAATGAAAGCTATAGAAATTGTTGGCTTCTTTACCTGTGGCTGGGCAAAATTCTGAGGCCTGAGTCAGGTTGAGGAGCGGACATGCTGGAGACATGGCTGGAAAATCGACGACGTCCTCGACTACTGCTAGCCAGATATGCTTCCTGTTCACTAACGACACTAGGCATGCTTACGGTGTCATCTGGAGGGCAGAATGGAAAGCCTATTAAGACAGCTTTTTTTTCCTAATCAAATAGCAAAGTTATGGTGCATCGATGACAATATTAAAAATAATAAAGCTAGCGTGAAACATGCTGGAACCCCCAATAATAGCAGTTTACTAATAGTAAACACTTCTATGATAAGGCTATAGAAGCTCTAAAAGTATTTTTACAATTTTTATATTTTACAAGTACAAAAGTTTAAATTGCCTTTTCTGTGCACCTGGGCTGTGTCAATCTGGTGACCCAATAATCTGATAACAGTCATGAGTGTAAAAAGTTCATCATTTCAGATATAGTAAATGCAGATTATATGTGTAAGAGTTTTTAGTCTTTCAATGAAAAGACAACATAATTCATCTGAGGTGGGTTCAGAGGGACAAACTGTCCTTTGATTGACTTTAACTCAGAATCTATATGAACTTTTCTGTTGGACCCAATAAAACGTTCCCTCGGGAAGTCATCCTCCACTCCCGATTCCTGTCCCTCCTTCTCACGCGTGGTTTTTAGCTATAACACACCACTTCCTGCTTAACATAAACATTTGTTAATGCTACTCTGTATTCAGCTATAAGAAGATATGCGAACACGATACCCATTTTACCAGCCTTCCTACAGGGTTGCACGATCCAGTTGTCTTACTGAATGATTTCTCTGTGCTCTCAAGACTAAAGATGGTGAAAGCTAGCATGAAACTATTGCACTTGTGGCACTGCTTTACTGAATAATGAACAAATGCAATGAAGTTGTGATGAGTCAAACGTGGATGACACAAGATTCCAATTATGTCAAAGTCATCAACCAATCCCACCAGCAGAATAACAAATCCACTAGAATGATGGCTGTGATAAGTCAAAATTCCACACTGGTAACTTTGGATTAGCTAAACTTGTCTAAGCTCATCAGATGACCCTGCCAACAGATCAGAGCAAAGTTAGGCCACACAAGAGTGCGAAATCAGGGAGTGCTGGGCAGGCTATCATTTGACACTGAGACCTCCCTGTGAAAGGATGCGCAGAGCCTGCGAGTATGGCTAAACCTGTGAGAAAGTTAAAAGTGTTGTTGATCGGAGAGGAGGTGAAGTCGATATATCAAGTGGAAAACCGCGAAGCATAAAGCAGACATCGCGAGGGAGTGGGAGATTCCACCATTGAGTTTGTCCACCATTACGAAATATAAGGCAGACATCTTGGAACAGTTCAACAAGCAGGTATTGTCCCCAGCAAGGAAGATGATGAGATCGGCTGCCTATCTCGGCATTGAACAGGCTCTGCTAATGTGGTTCAAGGTAGAGAACCTTCCCATCTCCGGTCCAATCCTGCAGGAAAGGAGAGTCATTCTGGCAAAGAAGCTGGAACAGATGGAGTTCACCCTGCAGCAAAGAATGGCTGGACAAAGCACAACATTGTCTTCCATGCGGTAAGTGGTGAGGATGTGGTGGTTACGGCAGCAACGACAGATGATTGGGTCAAAATGGTCTCCAAAATGAGTATGCACCACAAGAATGCACCACCATTTTTCACAAGACTACTCTTTGATGTTTAAAGGTGAAACACGCAACGGTAGAAAGTGGAGCAAGGAATGTGTCACTGCAATGGTCTGCACCAACATGAATGGCACCGAAAAGCTGCCGCTTACAATGGTAGAAAAGTCCAAGAAGCCACATTGCTTTGCAAATGTCAAGACACTACCCATGCAGTACAAGGCTAACAAAACCGCCTGGTTGACCACCAGCATTTTTGAGGTATGAATCAGAAAAGTGGACAAAATATATCACTAAAAATAAAGGAAGATTGTCATCATTACAGACAATGGCACCACATACCCCGACATCACTGGCTTCAAGAGTATAAAGCTGATGTTCTTGCAACATCACAGGCAAGCTCCAGCCAATGGATCAGGGGGTGATTAGGAACCTGAAAACCTGCTACTGACAGCAGCTGATCTCTCAAGTTATCAAGGTCATCGATAAGGAGTAGGAGTGCAATCCAAATATTCTAGAGGTCATGTTTATGATGAAGAAGGCATAGAAAATACTGACACAAGCCACAATTGTTTTCTACTTCCATTACACTGGGTTCAAGCAGCTTATGGCTGCGCAAGATATCAAGAACGGGGAGGAGCAGGATAAGGCCAAGCAACCCGATGATGAGGCACTTTTTCCTGACCTGTAGGAGGCTGGCATGGAAATTCCAGCAGGGACACCTATGGAAACTTAACATGGAGCTGGACAATGTTGTATGCTGCACGATGGACCTGAGAGATGATGTCATCGTAGATGCAGTACATTCTTTAACCAAAAAGCCCGAGGAGGCCAATGACCCTGAAGAGTCTGGTGAATACTTGCCCACTTGCCCACCTGTTTCCCTAGCCAATGCCACAAAGGACATAAAGATGCTGCGGGATTTCGCACTGTAGCACCAAAACTCCAAAACCACATTTTACTGCATTGATGTCATGGTGAACTGTACTACTAAGCAGAAAAGATTACATTTTGGAGCTAACTCCCATTATTCTTCAATGCAAAGCTCTAGCCTTTAACAAGGTCAGGCCATTATGTGGTGTGAACAAGCTGAATAAAGACTTATCACACATGTACTGCTTTACTGAGTTTCATTTGGAATTTGAATCTGTTGTTTTGACATAGGTCACATTTGTAGGCATATTGGGTTATATAGAGATTCATGCATGTGGGAATGGGGTCTTCTGGGCCAACACAAAGCTCCACTTAACACAAATTTGTGGGTGGTTCCCCTGGGATTCGACTCACCAGGATTGTATTGTACTGTTGCTAAGTGCTCCATAGCTATGTATTATTTATTCCTGGCAAAATAATAAAAGAGAAATGCACGTAGTTCACATGTACACTTTCTAGCAGGAGTAACTGGACAATAATCAGTAGTAGGAACCCAACTTATTCTCTCTATATCTAACTCCAACATACTGAGACTGTGGTAAAGTGAGGTAGCCTGTCCCTTTAAGAGAATGCGAGTATACATATCATGTGACAGCACTGACAAATCACTGTACAGCGCAGGCAACAGGGAACTGGAAGCCTAGATCTGGAGGTTTCTGAGTGAGCACGTATGATCTGGTGCTCTACCCTATGTCTCAATGACCATCACTGTTTATTCTTACAACACCCGTTATTGATTGCAAGCAGCAATTGATGAGAACATAGGAAGCCGAGCAGTTAGAGTTCAGTTGGCCAACAAACTCACTTACCCAAGACATAAAAGTGGAGACGAGGATAAAGAACAAAAGAAAATAAATTTCAAGGCGGGTGAGCAAAGCATTGGAAAGAGCATCTGTACTTAACTTGTAAAATAGGTAACAGCCAGCAATCGGAGCAGAAAGCAGTGCTGCAGCTTAAAAAAAAACCCTGCAGAATTGCGATCACATGGATCCCGCCAACACTCGAAAAGAGTGCGAAACCCAGCAGAGAAAAGCCAACAGCTGCAGAGACAGAGATTTAAAAAAATGGTGACTGCTCTTAAAGTGGCAATGCATTTAAACTGGTAAATACATGAGAGATGGCTATGGGCAGAAAATTATAAGAGACCCCAGAGAGAGGGCAACTCCATGGTAAGCCAAACACCTAAATTTGTCATTACCTGGAAAGCCTATCGAAAGTCCAATCCCCTTGCAGTCGTTCACGGGGATACCTTAGTTCAGGCGTGTCGATCCATTTGGCCCCATTTCAGATGACTGATCTCAGTATGTCAAATGTGTAGTGTTCTTTTTTTTACCACTAATGACATCACGGGGAGGAGAAGAAGAGGGCAATTCTTTTGTCCTCATGCAGGAGCAAAACGTATGGGCTGATCCGCAGCCTTACGTCACCTAGCGCCCCAGATACAAAGACCTTTGATGAGTTAATAAAAATTGTACAGAGCCACCTGAGACCAAAGCCTTCAGTTACTATGCAGTGCTTCACGTTCAATTCGAGGAACTGGCTTCCGGAGGAGACAATAGCTGACTATGTGGCTGATTAAAGGCACTAACTGAGCATTGCAAATTCGGAATTTTAAATGTAAATAGGGTATGTCAAGTCAAGGTGCAGTATGAGGAACAGTCTGCAAAATTACCCCTATTTGTAATGTCAGGCAGAGGACCGAGTATCCTTGGAAGGAACTGGCTGGGAGACGTAAATCTTGAGGGCCCACTAAGTTCCCAATTTGAAACCAGAAGTTTTGCTACAAGGAAAAATGAGTATGCAAAGGCCCAACTGGAGAAGCCTGTAGAAGCATTACAACGGGACAGAGATCAAGCTGAAGTCAGCATCCATCGAAAGGAAATGGAAAATCTATTAAAGGACTTTCGTGCGCTACAAAGTTCAATCAGCTCCCAATTTGTGCCACGAAAAAGATATGAATAAAGAAAGGAAGAGTTAAGCCTGTCTCTGGCTGAGTTAAGGTACGAATTAGCAGAGAAGGGCCAACGATATGTGATTTTCCTGGAAACCATTAATGAATAGGAAAGAATTGGAAGAGCTGAAGCAGCAGCTGTGTAAAAGCCCTGAAGTTTTAAAGCTAGAAGGCCACGAATTCTCAGAAGAGGTGTCGGAAAACCCAACTACTGAGCTCATTCACGTTCAGTTCGCACCTGAGTCTAGTCCAGCCAACAGCAAAATTAAAGAGAAGACAGAGATATGGGTCAGTGCTCCCAAGAAAAGGACACACAGGAAGAAAAAGAGAAATTATTGACAGCCCTCATAAAGAAAAACAAAAATATATGTTTCTCCCATTTCCTCTTTCTCCTCACACATCATGTAGCACATTGCTGTATTGCTTGGTGCTTGTTGCCCTTTATCTGTTTCAGCTTGGAGAGGAGGGACAGCAGGAGTGCATGTGACTGCACCTGGAAGATGGTGAAATCATCCACTGAGGGACATAATGGACAACTGCCCCTGAAAAGGAGATCTCGCAAACACCAGCCGAGGTCGTTGGGCTACGATGCTCAATCAGTCAAAGAAGGCCTCCTGAGAGACTTGACCTGTAAATAGGTATTGTAGATAATGTTTTTCAAGCTTGTTAGCTGTACTTTTAAGGGGGAGGGATGTGGTACCCTGTCCCTTTGAGAGAGTGCAAGTGTACTGATCATGCGACAGCACTGATGAATCACATGGGCAACTGGGAACTGTAAGTCTAGTTTTGGAGGTTTCTGAGTGAGCACGTATGATCTGGTGCCCTGCCCTATGTCTCAATAAACCATCACTGTTTATTCTTACATCAGTCTCTCCTTGTTATTGATTACAAGCAGCAATTGATGAGAGCATAAGAAAGTGTACAGTTAGAGTTCGGTTGGCCAATGGAGTCATTTACCCAAGACACAAAAGAGACTAATTCTTATAACTCCACCACTGCCTTAGGATCACACTCACAAGCTGCATTTACTCATTTAGCCATTGGGCAAAGCTGGCAAAAAGTTATATTTTTAGTTATTTTTGTTTGGGGCGGATGAGAGTAGAATAGAGAATGAATAAAGAAAAAACTGGAAAAACAAAGTACTGCTCACTGTACTTCCCTATATAACTACATCAGCACAACCTGTCGGAAACCTTATCTGCCACAATCTTGTCTGGTGAACCAGTGTGTAGATTTGGCAGATCTTGCTGCTGCTATAGTGGCCAAATCTATCCCTCAACCAATGTCACTAACCTATCTACATGCAAACTGGCTGCTGTGTTTACTGCCCTACATTACAGCAGTGACTACACTCCAAATGAATTTATTAGCAATAAAGTGCTCTGGGATTTCCTGAGGTCAGGAACCACACTATATCACTTCACAATTCTTTCTTTACAAAGGGTATTAGTTGTGACCCATATCTATGTTTTAAGCAAAATAGTACTCTGTAGTCCTTGATTGGATAAATATAACATAATTGGCCTAGAAATTTATTGGTGCTGCACTTGTTTTTCAAGTGGGAAAGGGGCGACTGAGTATACAATATGCCAGGCAATATGCCTCCATCTATCTCATGCCAGAAGTATTTAAAGTTGTAATTAAAACATCAAAATAAGAGTTCAATGCTTGTTCTAGGAGTGTTTTGTAAAATCGGACAGTCCCAGCCCTAACGTGCCCATGATAAACTTGCAGATGACAACCATAACAGACAGCATGAGCCCATCAGTAGTGCAAATTAAAGAATTCACATGTTTGTGTTAGGTTAGTTTTTAGCTTGTCCTTAGGCTGCTGCTTAACTTTTGTGTGATTTTTGCCTAATTTATCACTTCTAAAACTGATTTCTGACTTCTGAGAAGAATTATTCTGATGAACCTATCCTCACCGAATATCAATCATGGGCATGAATTCCTGCCTTATTTATTCATTTTCTAGCCCAGAGACCTTGGAGTAGAAATTCACTTTGCATGGTAAGGCAAATTAGGTCATATTGCATTGGCCGCATATTATACTGGCCAGCATATATTCAGTTCCATCGCAGTCAAGGGTAGTAAATACTGGGTGGCCTACTGAAACTCTCCATTTTACGCTACTACACAAGATTAATTTCTATGCCACTGACACCAAGGGCCAGACCTTCGCTACCAAGGAAGGTAGCCTGAGTTGGGAAATTTCCCGACTCAGCAGACCTGCCTTAGTTTAAGTCATCTAGTCACACACAATATTTGCTCCAGTGGCACAGTTATGGGAAAGAATCTGGCCCACCAACTCTGGAAGCAGATCCTTGGCTGTCATGGGGGCCAGCAAGTGCCGAGGCGGGCTGGTTAGGAAGCCCACCTTGGTTTCTGGAGCTTTGTCCAAGTTGTAATAAAAGCAGTTAGGCCCGCTAGCCCTCACCCCTCACGCTACCTCACCCCTCACCCACTCTCCGTGCCCCACGCATGGCCTCTGTGTGAACTCATTGCCAAAGCCCCTCATACCCTCCATGCTAACCCAATGCCAACTCACCCGCTATCCACCATGGGAAGACCCCATGAGCCATGTGGAGATGAAATAAAATACATGTCTAATTATCTAAGAGAGCTCTCACTTTACACACTTAATAGTGAAAAAACCTCCCATTCATGAAGCCTATCTCAAGTGGTTAAGCTCTTATAAATAAACTTCTATTCATACCTCACATCAAAATCAGTGAATCCTTTAATACTCTTTAAGCTGTCAATAAAACTGAACTCAGAACTTCCTGCTGAGATGATTGCAGCTTATTCCATGAATTCATGACTCTCACACTATGGTTTGAGGCCCCTGCAGCAGTCAAAATGGGGTCTGTTTAAACTCAGCACTGAGTTCAAATGGCCCTGCTGAGCTTGGGTTTCCCTCCTGTGTGATTCACGCACTGCCCCCTTTTCCCTACCAGCCAAAATGGGGTCTGTAAGAAATGGGGGCAGAACTCCACATCTGTGTCCCACCTGTCATTTTTAAAGGTCTGCGGTGTCTCCCTGACTCCGTGAAAATCCAGCCCTTAGTGTCGCTTCACTGATGCATCATTTTAGATGAGCTACCTCAACACTGATCAGAAATCACACCTCAGACTAACCTACTCAGTATGGATCAGTACTTATATTCGCACACACTTATATTTACACACACTGAGTTAGATTTGTGATTTGTAAGTAAGCAGGGAAGAAAAGCAGTAAGCAGGAAGTTTTTTTTTTAAATAGCAGAAAATGCTGATTGAATTTTTCATCACAAATTTTTAAGTTAGGACAAATTGAATTTTTGGCCTAATATTAGTCATCATACTCTGTATGTGCAAGACTGGACACGAGTTTGATTCAGGATTGTCTGAAATTCTGAAGCTTGAGGAATTGCATAGGCAATTAATTCATTGATTTGAAATATTGTAAAATGCAGAGGTGCATTCAACATTCTAGCAGGCACCATTCAAAGACAATTCAACTTAGACCTCATGTTGTATCAAATACAAAAACAGCAGCTCATGCTACTTTTCATAGCCTAAACAAATTACGACTGTTGAGATGAAAGAAGTGCAAATGATGATTAGACTGTCATGTTCGATCCACTAAAAGCAAATATCATGCGAGTTGAATTGAAGCTCTGTTAATGACAAATGCTCACTTTCACCATCCTCCTCATCAGTCCTGCTTAGTGTGTCCTGAGAGGCCTGATGAGAAGGCTGGCTGTCCTGCTCCCACACAGTGCCTGTCCCCGTGTTTGAACGAGACATGGTGGCCAGACTCAAGCGGTAAGCTGATGTGGAGGTTCCCACAGTGCTGATGGAAGGTTTGCCTTGGTATGCTGCAAAGATATAATGAACAAGTTATGTGAGACAAATATGGCAATGCAAGATTCTGATTAGAGTCTTAGTATTTTCATCAACTGCAAGGCAGTAACAGGGGTCTTGCACAAAAAGATATAATGACCAGAAAATATTAGTAAAATGCATTAGTCAATGGGCGAACTGTAGGTACAGCTTCCTGTTCTCATTATGTAGATGATGAGAGTGCTGGAAAATGGGAAATTATGCAGTTGTGGAAAGGACGAGGAGCTTCTACCTAGGATTGAAAGGAAACCACTAGCTCAAAAATGATTTGTGCCCAAACTGCATATTTCAGTTGGACATGTTTCCTCAGTTCTGTGGCAAGTGACCAGATACCAGCTGAGACAGCTCATCTCACTCACTTTCTGATTAGAAAGCATACTGATGGCAGTCGTGCAGAAATCGATGGCTTGGACTGTTCTACTCTCAATGGAAGGAGTACGTGGTGGTGAGCAATTCATAAGGTGACAAAATTTAAGAATATGGTGAGGGAAAATGATATGTATTTAAAAGAAAAACTGCATAATGAGTTGGTGATACTACTGAGCTGCCTTCACATTCATGCTTGAAAATTGTAAAATACCCTTATAGCCTAGGCATAAATTTATTCCCTAAAATGATTTATTGCTTAGCAATTGTTGTGAATGTGTAATTACTGCCATCTAAAAATGTAAATTCTTATATTTTATATTTATGTTAAGAATATTAAACAGCCTTTGCCAATTTTCCTATTGTCTGTGAACTTTTAAAGGCTCTAATCCTTAATGTTTAGACTTTTATTGCAAAATTGGTTTATAGTAACACAGAGCAACACAAACAAGACATATGGGGTCAATTCTGCAGTCTTGTTGCAGTGCTGAGAACACTGTTTCTTCCGCACAAAATGCACCACTAGTACATATCATAACTTGCAAAGTCAAGTTATATAAATTATTAGAATACATTCCCTGTGCACATTGGTCTGCTCCTGTGCTGTGACCAATGGTGCAAGTGGGGTTTCCAGAGTAAATTTAAAGGCTGATGGGAAAAGTTAATGGGATGTAGCCACTTAAAGACAAGTGATTGCATGGGGAAACAGAGCCAAACCAAGAGTCATGCCAGCCAAGCTCAATGCTGTGTATGGTATCTGCATGATCAAGGAACAGATGCAAGAGATGATGGCTTCTCTTAAGGGATTAGCAAAGCATGTTTACCCAACAGAACCAGTACCACATACATGTCCCAAATTGCATGCCACAAATATTACCTGCCAACCTGTTCCACGTTTACTGCTCACCTATGCTAAGGTCTCACACAATCTTACAGTTCTTTCATTGCATTCATGCAAACTCACACTTCAACTGAGTATATACTCACAAGTTGAAACTTACATTTCATACCCATCTCCCAAAGGCTCCTCACATCAAACCATTGTAACACAAGCATGGTCACTGAGGGTGGGAATTAACGTTGTAAATATCGAAGTTAGCAGTGCCCTCTGGTACTTTGAGAAATGCAGCAGTTCAGTAACGTTAGGCAGCTATTCATTGGGGAAGTAGATTGAAGTGCAGGCCATGCTGACAGGCTATGGTGCCTGATCCATCAATCAGTTATCTGATGCATACATAAGCAGCACATTAATTAATATTATAGTGGTAGATGGGCATGGGGCATAACAGTTGAGAGCCAATCACTGAGCTAGCTGTTCCGCTGTTGCAAGTTTGTTGCAGGTCCCTGGTGCAGATGGTGAAGCTCTGTGACTGGCTCCTTGCTGGTCCTGAGCAAACTGAGGTAATTATCCTCAGTCATTCATAGATAAGTTTGCTAAGGTCTGCAGACATCATATGGTGTTTGCCAGTTATCCCGGCATGCTTTCTGTTTTTTGTGCCACTTCAACTATGTAGTTGAAGCACTTTAAAATGAAGCTTTATCTTAAGCAACAAAAAAAAAGCCAAATTAATGAGTTTTAATGAGGGCTAAGGCATGGAAACTCTAAGACAGATAAAATTCAGCAGACCATTAAATTGCAGTCTATTAGGAAACAAACGCTGGGCCTGTTTTCCCAATTCCATGATTCTCCTGTGCCCATGCTCCAACGACTCTCCTGGACTGTGGTACTGCAGAATTGGCCCCATTGTATATACTTGAAGGATCATCCTTCAAAAGGCATTCTCCTATTAGTTCAACCTAAGGGGATCAACACTGCTACATTATCACAATAGCCCCAGATATCCTCTATCTTAGGCTCTCCAACCAGAGATTGAATTAAGTGACAAATTAAGGATACTTGTGTACTGTGGTTGTACTATTAGGGCAAATTTTGCAATAATCTACAAGAAAAGAAACTTATTTGCTTAGACTACCATTACCTGATCCACTGTGCACCGCCTCTTTCAGGATTTTTAATTCACTGTGAAACTCAGCGACTAGTGAACTCTTGCAGAGAGGTCTTGGAATGAACCGGCGCTCGAGCTGGTCCACAATATGATGCCGTGCAGTCATTTCTTCATGATTTTCTGCTGGTTGACTTAACAGCTGGAGAGATTCCAGAGAGAAAACAAGCATAAATTTGCCTTTGTTGAAAAACTTCTTGGTGTTTCCCCTGTTTAAACGTAATATTTTTCTCCCTTTTTAGGTTCTTGCTGCAGTGGATAACATTCGCAATTCAGGTGCAACCAGGTGATGTTGCACTGCAATGAAGCTCTGCAACTGGCTGCTAAGAGTAGCACAAATTGACTTTGCTCTTAAGTTTCCCTCTCTCTCTTTCAAGAATACCATAGTTTGGATTTAACAGCCTGGATGAAAGAAGTGGGCACTGCAGTCTCTGTACCTGCTGAAACTCTGTGACTCATCTCATTAAACTAAGAGATTTATCTCTTGGCATATGCAGCGCTTGTTTTAGGAGCTAGTGGTTTTGTGGATAGAAGGTTCTGAAGGCTATAGACTTTAAAAGCTTTTAGCTGCATTTATAGCTTCTAGTGTTTGTGGGAGCAAACTTTGTTCAATCATACATCAAGGCATGAAAGGCAAAAAAGCAGTCAAGGGAGGAGCAGGAAGAGGTCAAGCATTTCAGATGCCAAGCTGACAGGTGCTTCATGAGCAGATTCAGCTTTGAAGTCTGCAATACTGAGAACAGATAGGCATCATAAGAATTAAAGGGCAAAATGCCTGCCAACAGGTAGTAAGATAGCAATAGATCACTGATTAAAGAACTTATTTTTAATTAAACTTCACCAAGTTTTAAATATATGATGGAATTTTTTTAAAGCAATTTTAAAAAAAGATTACATTTTAATACACTGCTGAATTGATTTGCCAACATGCAAACGAGTTCATGTGAAAGTTGAGTGAATAACGAAATGCTTTTGAAAAGGGGTACAATTTTGGAGACAATGTCCACCTGAATTGGCAACTGTACCTAAAATAGAAATTCTTCCCCTCTGTATTTGCATATAGCAAATGATTATAGAAAACTTTGCAGAATATCCATAGATTACATGGATTATTTATGTAGCTAATATGCTGAGGCAGATTCAACACAATTACCACATCCATTTTTTTAAATTCACTGTTAAAAAAAGATTGAGAATTTTCTTTACCTTACATTGGATAAAAGGACGCAGAAGAACGAAGATAGGGATTCTTGTTCTCACTATAAAGTCAATGAAATCCCACATGGCAAGGCCTCCGACCTTTCGCAGTGCCATTTCTTTAACTTGCAAACTGAGTTTGTACCATTGACTTCCCAAATGACGTTCAAAGCAGACAAGGATCACCTTTAATGCTAACATGCATAGGGAGATTTAAATAGAGAGAAAAATAATAAGCAAATGATAAGACCACTACTGATATTTAATTTTGCCTTTTTAAAAATTTGTTCATGGGATGTGGGCTTCAGTGGCTAGACCAGCATTTATTGCCCATCCCTAATTGCCCTTATTCAGAAGGCATTTTTAAGAGTCAACACATTGGTGGTGGGTCTGGAGTCACATGTAGGTTAGACCTGGGAAGGACAGCAGATTTCCTTCCCGAAAGGACATTAGTGAACCAGATAGGTTTTTACAATAATCAGCAATGGTTTTGTGGTCATCATCAGACTTTTAATTCCAGATTTTAATTGAATTCACGTTTCACCATCTGTCATGGTGGCATTTAAACCCAGGTCCCAGAGCATTACCCTGGGTCTTTGCAACACTAGTCTAGTGACAATACCACTATGCAACCACCTCCCCTCCCCATCTAACATATTTGATATTAGAATAACAATGTAGTTGATTGGATTAAAATAAAGAAATAAACAGACAAACAATCATCACTTGTGAAAAACAGCACTGAAATTCCACCAACAGCAGAGAGTACTTTTATCCTGGTGTCTTTAAATTCTGAACTGATTCAATTTTCTAGAATAGCACTAAATGCTTTTTACTTAGCATCTCAGTATCATTTGTACTAAAGAAATGGAAGGCTAAATTGAATCACCCCTGAAATCTGAAGCAGGGATCACAATGCACCGTTAACCTGTGCCCGCGCAACAGCATGCAAACTTCACGTTGCCTGCTAATTATAATAATTGTGGTGTGCAGCCCAGCAATGACCTACCGCAGAGTAGCTGTAGAGAAAGAAAAAAAATGGGAGAGTTTTAATGCTCTAATCAGGTCAGGAAAAGTGATTGGCAGGGCACATTCAAGTATATCTTGGGCCAAGATTTTTAAGTTTGCGTGCGGGGGCGATCAGTGGGCCCGGGAGCAGCCAGGGAACAGACCGGCCCGCAATTGACCCCCGATCCCGATTTCACCCTGGCTGGCCAATTAACGGGCAGCCGGCGTGAAACGCATGCTGAAATGCTCAGTACTGCAGGGGTGGGGGGCAGGCGCTGAAGTAAGTGCAGGCATGGGTGAGTGTTGAATGAAAGCTCCCTGAAGGCAGAGAGCTGCCTCAAGGAGCTGAAGACTTCAAAACAATTAAATAAAGATTTTAAAATCACCCAAAAAATGTCCAAGCATCACAATCAGTTACCTGAACACATACATGTTAAAAATTCTGTCCATAGATTTTTATATTTCTTTCATCCAATAACGGAAACCTCATCTCGCTCTTGTATGAAGTTTCATCAAAAATGCAAAGTCCACCTGGCAGATTCGCCTGTTGTAAGGACCATGAAAAATCGGGGCTATTGGAACTTTAACAACTTTAATTGTCTTAGTTGTCAGCGGGCATGTTTCCGACACTCGCGTGCGCCTGCCGACTGAAATATCACGCAAGCATGGAAAGATGTCGGGACGTTTGCCCGATGTCATCTCGCACAATTTCACATCCGATCGGGTTGGACTGTCACCCACACGTTGACCTAAAAGTTCTGCCCTTGATATTTGTCGTACCCCAACCCTAGTCATTCAGCTTTCCTAAGCTTGCTCCTGTACATCACTCTCCATGTCAGTTTCCCATCTGACCATCCACCCATTGACAGTCACCTTTACGTTAATGCAATGTCAAACCTATCCCTCAAAATGATCCTACATAACTGTTGTCCATTCATCCACTCAACAAATTCCTTTGCTCTCACTCATATGTCCCTTCTTTCCCTCCTTGCGGAGGAAGAGAGTATAGACTACCAGGTAGAGGCAAACAACAGGAGGTGGACCTCTAGCCATCTCCATATTGACAACAGCAACAGAAGCAGCACTGGAGGTAAATCGAATTGGAATGACTAGCTATGAAGAGATGGGGATTTTCCAGCTACCTGATTACAGAAAGAAATATCACACAACCACATGGTATACATCAGTTACTCGTGTTGGCTTCATGCCGGCAGCTATAGTGAAATATGATCACGGGCACAAAGATGACTTTCTTATCTTGACAGTTCTAAATCATGTCTTTCATCTCTCTTGGACTCATGTCCCATTGGAGATGGTACAGCAGGAAGATGAAGGCTCCTCAGGGGTGGTCACTCACTCTAAGAATGCACCATCAAAAGACTCAAGCAGATTGTCCGCCAGCCAGATACACATACATCAGTGGTACTGAAATGGTTGCTGTCTTCTCATATGCTGCCTGTCACACCCATCATCAGCTAGCAAGAGGAGGTGGTTAGATTGGACGGTGCAAGATGCATGCTCCCTCTCAGCACAGCTCCCTGCTGACAGTGTGGAATCACTTAATTTACACTTAAATTGGAAGTCTTACTCAGAGAAGCCCCAAGGGTGAACAGTATGCTGTAAAAATTAAAGGTTGAGATGCTTCCAGACACTGTACAACCAAATGTTTCTTGTCTGAATCCATGCATTCTTATATTCTGGCTTCCCAGTGCCTTTGTATTTATTAAATCTCCCATGGGCAGGATTTTTACCATGGCGGGAGGGCCCGGGAGCAGCCACGAAACCGACTGCCGCCCGTGGTCAGGCCCCAACCGCGATTTCAGGCTGGCTGGCCAATTAACGGCGCATGCTGAAATGCTCAGCACTGCCTAGGTGGAGTAGGAGGAGGACGAGCACAGAAGTCAGTGCATGTGCACAGGCACGCTCAGTGAAAGCTCACTGAAGGCACAGAGCTGCCTCAGGGAGCTGAAGATTTTTGACATTAAAAATAAACAATTGAAAAATAAGGAAAACATGTCACCTCACGTGATTCTGTCACATGAGCAGGGGCATGTTAAAAATGAGTTACAAAAGGTTTTTTAAAAATTACTGGTCGAAACCTCATCCCATTCGTAGATGAGGTTTCTCAAAAAATGCAAAGGCCACTTGACCTATTCACCTGCCCGTCAACCATAAGGTTGGACGGACAGAGAAAAATTAAATTAAATTAATTAATGGGCTTAACAGCCCTCTTAATTGTCAGTGTACATGCTGCCGACTCCTGCGCGCACCTGCTGACCAAAAGATCGCATGATGATGTTGGGTTGCTCGTCCGATGTCATTGCGCACTATTTTTCTCCCCGTCCGATGAGGGAAAAGTTCTGCCCCATAAGTATTTTCCCACCGAATCTCCTTCCAGCTCCAAATATGCAATCCTAGATGTTCTTCCTCCACCATGGATCCTCACCAAGCTAAAATGTCAACTGATCCCATAGTCTCATCATTTAGCTTGTTCTTTTACAGAATCTTGTAACAAATGAACCCCTTACTTTATACAGCCCTTCGTTCCTCCTATAGTTCATGTGCTTTTAAATGGAAGCCTCGGAGCATTTTGTCCCATTTCTTGAGTTAGGTCATTGTTTCTCTAATCTTTTCAGCCTTGTTGACATTATGCATTATGGCTCTTTATATAACTTATTCAACTGAAACATTTGCCTGAAGTTATTTTTGGGCAATAAGTGTGTGTATAGACAAGACATGAGTGTATATGAGCATATATTTATAAAATATATGTTTTTCTCAAGGTCATTAGTCAGGGCATAGTTAGTAGATTGTACAATACTAAATCAACTTAGCTTCAATTATACCAATGACTGACAGCTAGTGAGACTAAATTTGGGAATAAAAGTTTCACTCCTTTTTATAACACTGTAATGGACTTTTGTTTCAAGTCTGCTTAAAACTATTTTTGTTTAATCTATTGCTGACAGTAGAATGCTCTCCAACATTACCTAAGTAAGCTGCCTGACTTGTGGACTCGGCCAATCCTTCCCGCCGCAGGTCCTTTCCAGCATCCCCAGGGGTAGAGCAGTGTGCTGGGGAGTTCTCCAGCATGAAGTTCTTGCTGCGAGAAGTGCTGATGATTCGTGGTGGAAGGAGGATATTGATTACAGTCTGTAACAGCAGGAAAACCTCAGGCTGCTCCAAGTTAGGACTATCTAAACCACAGAGGAAGATTGTCACTTAAAAAAAGAACTTTTAGCAATCTGACAGTTTTTTGCTAGTGAGAGAAGGTTCACACCACCATTCATATCATTAGTTTTATTTCAAATCAAAAGGCACAATTGCAACTTTTAGTTGATAAGTAAACTTCTAATTGATAAATTTAATGAGAGAATTGTTCCCCAACTTCTCTTCCTTCCTTTACTCTGCTTCTCCACCTTCAAGCTGACCTCTTTCAGGTGGGAGAGTGGCTGATTTGAACCACAGATCTTTGCACGATCTCAGTTGATTTCAAAAAACAGGAACTATGCATCTGATTTAAAAAATGGACGATCACCTTGCTGGTTACCATCCACCTTTAAGTTGTAGCTCCTTGCCACAAGATGCCATTTGTAATGGTCTGTATGAAAGATGCTAAACCTATCTACCAAAAGTAATAAAGCCTGAAAGGTTTAATGTGGGGTCCCCTAATTTGAAGTCCAATATTCTATGGCTAGAGGGGCTGGACCATTATTGGTAGATACATTCAATTAACTTTCTACAAATACAAGCAACTTTTTTTTTAAAGAGTTATGTTAAATTGGATTTTATTTTACTTTCTATCCATCAAAAATAATGTTTATTTTATTTTAAATGTATTTACGATGTTTATTGTTGAAACAGAAGTAATGCTTTAAGAAAACAAAGCCAGCCAAAAATCATGACATTTTGCTATTATTAAGTTCTCCAGCAATCTTTATGCAATTCCTGAATTTTTGTTGGTGCAAAATTGTTACATAACTTACAGCAAACTTCCTTTTTCTGATAAGTGTGATTTATTTTCCTTTTTCAAACTGAGTAGAAAACAAGATGTGTAAAAGTAACTATACTGCTTTTTAAATACAATTATAATAACAGACCTTTGCTTCCAGTTCCAACTGTTAGCACAAACGGTATCAGAAGATTCAGGAGCATCCCTTCCCTTCTCTCTTGGTTAGTAAATGGGGAAATCACATGGCTTAAAGGGAAGTCTTCTTTCAAAGCCTTTCAAGAAAAAAAATCTTCATTTAAAATAGCTCCAAAAGCATTTCAAATCTCTCTATAACAGAATTGAAGCTGTTGTTGATATGGTTTTTATGTATGAAAAGTAGCAGTGCCGTGGCTGGAAATGTGTAGACCTGAATTTTCTCAATGACTCAGAGGGTCCCTCCAGCTTAGCCAAAATGGCACTGAAGTCCTGATTCTGGAAGTCCCGTCCCCAGCCCGGCGCTCACCATTTTAATTTGGTGAGAGGTGTGGAGGGGAGAAGTATTGTGGGGATCGGGGAGGCAGGTTGTACTTGGCACATCCGTGGTTCATGGAGGCAGCTGAACTGGTGGGATGTTCATGTCCAAAACATGACTTGTAGGCTTTAGACCTTTCAGGAGAAGATCTAAAGCTGCCAGAGTTCAATGGAGAGGTAGAGTACCCTGCTGGAGAGGTAGGAAACCCTTTTGGATAGGTCCAAGGACAGCTTTTGGAGAGGTAAGTTGCCTGTTGGGAGAGGTCAAGTGCCCTGTTAAAAGTAGACATGAATGTGCATAAAGAATGAATACACTCATTGGAACTGTCAGCCTGTCAAGGCCTTTAAATTCCATTGGAACTGACAAACTGTCGAGGCATTTAAATCTCTTGGCCTTTAAATTTAAAAAAAACAGTATGTAGTTTAAAAAATCAAAGTTTGCTACTTCACTCTGTCTAATGACATAAGCCTGAGGGTTATCATTATAGATTTGTGCTACATGACTGATTCCACAACCTATCATTATCACAGTGGAGTGCCTGTCAGTTCACAGTTTGATTGACAGCTCCAAGTCTTTGATTTGGGGATATGAATGCAAGTGCTGGCTTTTATAAAGGATTAAGTAGTTGAATAAATTTAAATGTAGTGAATGGGTTTTAATCAATGAGTGTGTTTTTTTCAAATAGTGAATTCATCAATTGATACTTAGAACTTTATTTTATTTCACCTCAGCATGGATCCTGCAGTCTTCCCATGGTAGATACTGGGTGAGTTGGCATGGAGGGTTTAAGGACAAAGTGTGGTGGGTGGGGGGCATTGATTGGCATAAGGTATCATTAAGTTGGTACTGTGGGTACAAAGGGCTATAGGGTGGGTAGAGGGCAATGGGTTGGCTAAGGAGGTATGAGGGACCATGGGGGTGGGTAGGGGGCATGAGGTGGCACAGGTTGGCATGAATGGGGCATTAGGGTGAGGGGGTGTGACAGGTGAGGGCTAGAGGGCTATTTTTTGATTTGTTTTTTACAGCTTGGACAAAGTGCCAGAGCACCGAGGCTGGCCTTTCACACAGCTCGCCTCAGCACCCTGCAGCTCCTGTGGCTGCCGCTACACTGTTTCTGGAATTCGCGTGCCGGACTCCCAATAACACCTGTAAGCCCCCCAGAATGAAAATCAGACCATCCAGGGCACTTTCTTCTGAGTTGAGTTTGAGTCGTTGGGAACTTTCCCAAATCTGCATTCAGACCATAGAGTTACATTAGAGGATATAGCCTCTATTAGATCTATATACGAAGACTAATAGTTAGTTCAATTTAACGTAAGAGTCTATCAGCAAAAACAAACAATTCTGGAAATGCACGGCAGGTTAAGCAGCACCTGAAAAAGACAAGTTGTCATTTTCGTGTAACACTTCATCGGAATCAAAGGAGGCAATTTTAACCTAACCCATCCAGCAGGAAATTGATAGGATTTGATCAAGTGCATATTTTACTTTCTATTGACTTCAATGGAAAGCAAAATTGGGTGGGGTGTAAAACAGGCAATCTTTAGTGGAGAAATTTGCTTGTCTGCTGGACAGGGTAGGTTAAAATAATTTTCCATAAATTTAACTTCAGCCGTGACACTGAGTCTTTTAACATTTGATATTCTCCAATATTTACCAATTGGCTATGTATATTCAAAATTAACTGATTTTATTTCAGATTTACAGCATTCACAGTAATTTTTAAAAACTCTACTATATGGACATTTGTGCTCCAGGCAACACTATTTCCTTGTACTCAAAAATAAATAAAACATTTAATAAAAATTGTACATTTAATTTATTCTAACTGATTTCTCCATCTCAAGCAGCATGGATATTTTCCCTGATGCTTCTGTTGAAAAAGACGCAAACTAGTGAATTGAGAAGTCTCAGAAACTCTTTCAACATTTGATTTTTGTGTGTGTGTGCGCGTGTGCGTGTGCGGTTATATGATGTTTTGTTTTGATTATACAGCAACACTCTTCTGCTTCTGAAAAGCAATTATCAAATATATCCAAGACGAGGTGGGTTACAGCCATGGTGCCATCTTTATTATAAATTTTCTCCCGCTTATCTTTCCTGGAGATGGAATTTACACAGGGTTCTCCTAATGTCACCTTGGTGGAAGCTCTGGAAAAATGATACAAATGTGCACTTACGTTACATCTCCAGGAATACTGCTGTAGTTATTTGGAGATTAGGAGAAACCCCCCTCCCCCCACCCCCAGGAAATTTTACCTTCAAGATTTTAAGCAGCAAAATAAAAATACCTGAATCTGTAATGCCACAAGCCTAACAACAGCTGTGCTAAATGGTAGAGGTGGGGAAAGGTATGGACTCAAGTGTAGAAGAGGTAGTCCATCAGCAACACTGGATGGTCCAACAACGCCCATCACCTATAAATAACAAATGAAAGAATTTATTCCTCACTGTGATCATTCAGACAGATGCCATTCCTTCAAGTCTTTTGTTTTTATTTGTTTAATGCTTTTCTGTAAATAACTAAAAATAGGAGTATGCTTTTTTTAAACATTTATTTGTCCACTGTCCTATTTCATTTTCATGCTAAGAAGTATGAAACTATTTAACTCACTTCTAAACAGAAATTCTGAGTTGCTTTTTGCGCTCCATTGTCAAGGTTTAGATGGAAATAGGGCTGCTATGATGCCTCAGCTACAGATGTAGCTGAGCCATACAGATCAGATATGACCCTAGGATTGATTCCCAGTCCTGAGGGCTCTAAAATTTGTCTCAGCACTCCGGTATTAAGGACAGGAAAAACGCCTTGATTTTCTGATCTTGTTCATTATCCAGTGACTCCAGCTGTAAGTATGCATGAGCAGAGGTCAGATGAGTCAACGCACAAGGCAGCCAAGAGGACAGAATTGATGGAGGGAGAGAGAAAAGCAATGATCAAATATACCCAAGAGGAGGTGGGTTACAGCCATGGTGCCATCTTTATTATAAATTTTCTCCTGCTTTTCTCTCCTGAAGATGATGGCACTTGCTGGGTTATAATTCTGTGGCAGAGTGTTAACTTCTCATCTTTGAAGTCAATTAAGATATTCAGCCACTGCTTGCAAACCTGGGGAGGAATTTAATGGTCAAGGCTGTGGGCCTGACCACTGGCTAATGAGTTGGTGGCAACCCAGTCGGGGTCATTTCCGGGAGCTCAGACGCAATTACATCCCAGTCAGGCAATCTGCTGCGTGCTGTGGTTCCTAGGTCCTAAAGGTGGAATTTCCCACCTCCAAGTGGCCAATCAGAGGCTGGCAGTGCCACCAGGAGTAGTGGCCGCTGTCAATACTGCAGTAGGCCTTAGGAGAAGGATCATTGCTGGAACCTTGGAACATAGTTAAGTGAGGGGGGGGGGGGGGTCAGTCAGGGATGCCTTGAAGTGGGGGAGGGGAGTCAATGTAAAGGTGAGGGAAAGGTCTTCATGCGGGGTCAACCTTGCTGCTGGCAGGTACCTCCATTGGACACAGGGTGCCTGAAGAGAGGATCCCCCACCATGCCATAGGCATGTCCACCAGAGTTTACCAGGTGGTTTGCCACATGGCATAGCCCTCACCTACCACTGGTACTCAACCAGCAGCAGGGGTTGAAGCCCTTAAGTGGTCCATAAGTAGCCATTTAATGGCCTCACTGGCCTCAGGCAGGAAGGGCATTCTCGACTTAATTGGGAGGAGTCAGGAAGGTGATGGGCTCTGTAGCCTGAGCCTTAGGCTCCACTATACAAACCCTCTGCTTCCCAGCCTGCTCCTGGAACAGGCTGCCCCTGATATCCAGACACACGGGGTTTCCAGCCAGAAATACGTTCAGGGGCAGCGAACATGGGTGATTACTTTCTCCCCTCTCTAGTGCTTTTGCAGTGACTGGGAATTGAAGCTGACACTTTCTGTCTGATTCAGTGCTAGACTGGATAGCTTCTTTCCTCACCGCATTAACAGAAGAGCTCTGTTAACATATTTAAAGATATTGGGAGGAATCTTCTGTTCTGGCGTCCAAGTTCAGTGGTGGGTACGGAAGTGGGAGTGATTTCTGCTGGGGGTGTATCTTGTGCTGGTCAGCTCATTCTATATGCATCTGTGTGGAGCACGGCTAATCTCACAGTGGGATGGGCAGGAAGTCGCCATCCCCGCCATTACCTCATGGGTTAAAGGGCACCGGACAGCCAATCACTCACTGCAGGCTTCAGTCTAGCTTTCATTCAACACTGAACAAAAATGTCCCAGAGAAGGAAACAACCTGTGGCCCCACGGTTCAGCGAAGCCTCCCTGCAGACTCTTCTCCAGGCTGTCCAGGAAAGGCAGGAGGTGCTGTTACCCTGGGATGGCAGCGGAAGGTCCTCCTGTCTGACCATGGTCACCTGGATGGAGGTCACAACAGAGGTTAGCGCCTGTGGGGCTCAGCACTGAAACGCCCAGTAGTGTCGGGAGAAGATGAATGATCCGCTGCACTCTGCCAGAGTAAGTGCACCATTTACTCTCACTGCAAACTGAGACTCATAAGGGTATCAGGCAGTATAAATGTGTGAGTGCAAAGGGATGTCAAACAGGAGCTTGGGTTGCAGCACTCACCAGAAGATGGGACATCTGCACTGAATGTGTGCCAGCTACTTCATGCTCTTAATCTTATATCAGGACAACCTACTTCTCAATGACTTACTGGAGAGGACCCAGCAGCTGCCATGGGCATGCATGCTTCTGAACTGATCATGACAATCAATCCTTCTGTCCATAACAAGTGGCAGTGGTCCCAGGCCAGAGGTAGAATTTGGGACGTTCAAGTCCTCACCCATTTTGAGAAGCTGGCTGCCAAGGTGGCCGGGGAGGAGCAAGACCGTCCCTGTTCTGAAGGCAAGATAGGGCTCCACCAGGAAGCCAGTGAGGATGCCTCCAGACTGCAGTTGTCAGCTGCACCCATACAGTGAGACATTGACTTAACTAATGAGCCTGCTTAGTCAATCACTAAATCTTTCTTTCTTTTCTCTATTCCAGGTACCAGCAGGAAAAGGTGAAGGCCAAAAAGGGTGACCACCCACAGCCCCATCTCCAACCCCACCTCTGAGGAGGATGCTCAGAAGCCTCAGAGGATACACAGTCCTGGCGTCCACCTACACCCTCCACCAGCACCTTGGTGGATCCACATCTAGAGTAGGCTCAGGGTCATAATCTAGTGAGCACATCAAAGACACGGGGTCACAGCTGGCGGAGGTAATGGCAGCTGAGGTCTCTGACACTTGGAGGACTGCTGGAGACCAGGCCCCCAATTAGCCCCATGCAGACAACAAGCCTCTGGAGTCAGCCCTAAGAGACATGTTGAAGATGCAGAGACAGGCAAGGGACATCAGGCAGAGTTGTCAGAGGCCATGCACAGGCTGGATCAAAGACTGGAGGAGTCCGTCCAAGTTCTGTCTGATGTTGTGGATCTGGCATGTGAGCACTTGGCTGCCTCCATGGAAAGGGTGGCAGCCGCCTTGGAGACCAAGGTCCAGCAGAACACACAGTGGATGCCGGATATGTGCTTGGACTTCCATTTCATTGTTCTAGGCATTGGTACAGTGCAGTAGTGGCTAGGCAAGAGAGGGATGGTGCACCTCGATCTCTCTCCAGGTGCCTCTTGCTCTCAAAGAGTCAGGGAAGTGCCATCGGGCACTCACAGGGAGGTGCATTGCCAGCCAGGCACCTTGGGGGCTTCATCTTAGGACACTCCAAGGGTGCCCTGTTGCTCCACCTCCCCATTGCCTCCAACAGGCCAGGCCAAGAAGGATGTACCTGCATTGAGCAGGATACCCTCTAGGCCTTAGGCCACCAGAGGACACCCGCCAAAGTCATTACAGTTAACAGGGCATAGCAGTCAGCAGGCTGCCTCCACCTCAGCTGCATATATCAGGGCTGCACATAGATGTAGTGGTAGGCAAAGGACGATTAAGAAATACTGAAGGCACACAGGTGTACAACCATTGCATATAGTTTAAATATATACAATGGTTGTATATATTGTAAATATATGTTTACGTGCACTGTTGGAAATTTCCTGGATTCCATCTTCTTCCTAGTTGCTTCAATGGTCACTGCGATTTAAGGGTGTGGTATTTGGGCCCCCATCAGAGTCTGTTAATGAACTCTTATAGATTCACTTCTCTCATATTATCAACATAATGATTACTCAATAATCCCACGTGCGCATGCTTAAGCACTGACCACCATTTGTGAGATTGTGGCCTGGGCACGCATCATGCAAGCTATTACTTGCTACTCATCATGTTCTGGCCTCTGAAAATGTGTTCAGTGAGGTCATTGCATCTCCTGCTGCTGTTGCCTTGATGTGGGATGTGGTGGATGCCACGAGCCCTTAGGGGGAATTAAACATGCTATATGAGGGTCAAGGAACACTGTAGAGGCAGGGCTGAGAGAGTGAAGCTCAATACAGTCTTCTTAATAGTAGAAAAGAGGCTGCCCTACATGTCTGGAGGAAGCTATGGTGGACATGTCTAAACATCAATGGCCTTCCTTGGTGGTTTATCATTTTGAACTAACATGCAGGTGAAGCTGGAAGTAAGGAGGCAACGGACAAGTTACCCTTGACTGCAAGAGAGATTTCACAGAATCACAGAATTTTAATGGCACAAGGGAGGCCATTTGGCCCATCATGTCTGCACCAGCTCTCCAAATGAGCATTATGACCTAGTGCCATTGCCCTGTCTATTCCCTGTACTCCTGCACCCCTTTGAGTGTAGAATTTAAGAGGTGCGTGTGTGCAGTCGACTGAAGCCTTTGTCAGACCTCACATGGAGATTTATTTGGCCTGTTCATCTCCTTGTCAAGGGTGGCAGTAGACCTTGCATAAAAGGGTTTGCAACCAAAGTGCACTGGGCATCATTGAAGGACTAGGTTTTCGCCCATGAGATGAGAGAGAATAGAATGGGTCTGTCTGCTGGATTGTGAGAGGCTATCCATCTGAAGCATCAGCAGCTCTAACAGGGTTCTGCAGGGTCCATGCAGGAAAGATGTTTACCTTGGCTGGGGTGTCCATAATGATGAATCACAGTCTCGCACTAGTGCTAAGGCCACCTAGGACTGAGATTTGTAGGAGTCTCTGTCATTGGAGGATCCGAAGTGGCTGCAACTCAATAACCTATAGTGCAGGTGGGGCACTCTCAGTGCGTGGAATTGAAAGTAACCTCAAAACTTCTTGGCATGATAAAGATGTCAAAGGATATGGGTTTACTATGGATGAGCATCAATCTGGCGGCAGGAACATGATCTTCCCTGATCAATCTGCATGAGGAGTGATCTCAAGGGGCCAAATGGTGTTCTCCTGCTGATCCTCCCTGTGGATGCATCTATTTGGTTCTGCCTGAAAGAGCTCTCTACCAGGTTGGCCCCCTTTTGGGAGCAGGCATGAGGTTGACATGAGTGCATCCCTGCCAAGGTTAAATTTGAAATTGCTTCCAATTACCATGCACATGGACATTGTGAGGGCATGGGTAAAATCACCATTCTACTTATGGTGCCCAAGGTTGCAGGAGAATGGAGTGTTGTTCAGGTTTCAATGTGCGCATTTAGTGCCAGGGCTCTGCATATTAGTATAGTTTTGCATGCAAAGGATCAAGCCATCAGCAGGGCAGATGTTAAGTAGTGCAATTTAATTCAGCTAATACATTAGGGCAAAGTATAATGTCTGTAACCAAAAATGAGCTGGGGCCCTCCAGCCAACAGAAAACCAAAAACTTAAAATGTGTCAGCAGGTTACTCTGCTTGGAATCTGATAGCTATTAGATTGGCATGGGCCTGTTTGCTGCCTCACAACCCTGTTATAGCCTCTGGTCCATGTGGCTCAGTGACTTCCTGGGCTTCCTCAGCTCCATCTCCTTCACCATCCTCATTGTCAGAGGAGACAGCTCGGTCCTCCCTGTCTCCCTCAGACAAGCCATCCCCCCTTTATAGCGTGAGGTTGTGCAGGGTGCAACAGACAACGATGATCTGGGACACTGTGGTGAATATTGGAGAGCCCTGCCTGAGCGGTCCAAATATATGAACCTCATCTTTAGGAGGCCTATCATCTGCTCAATCATGGGCCTGGTGGAGACATATGCAGCACTGTAGCTCTCCTTAGCAGCACTCTGTGGACGACGAATTGGTGTCATCTTCCAGGTCTTCTGGGGTTATCCCTTGTCCCCAGGGAGCCAGCCCTGAAATCGCCAAGGTCCTTCAAAAACCTGTGGTGCCTGGAAATGGGTCAGAATGTAGGCATTGTGAGAGCTACCTGGGGACTGAGCACAAACATGCAGGATTTGCATTCTGTGATCACATTTGAGCTGCACATTCAAAGAGTGCAATCCTTTTCTGTTGATGAATGCGACTGGCAGTTGCCAGGGAGCTCTCACGGCCACACGTGTGCAGTCAATTGTGCCCTGAACATGCAGGAAACATGAGATTGCTGTAAATCTCAATGCTCTTGCTTTCAGGATCCAGACAGAATTGGACAAATTGTTAAACATTCCTGAACAGGGCATCTATCTCCTCCTGGATGTACATGTGTATCGTTGACTGGGAGATGCCACACAGGTCCTCAGTGGAGCTCTGGAAGGAGCCACTGGCAAAGAAGGTTAAGACGATGGTGACCTTCAATGCCACCTGCATGGGATTGCCTCCAAGTCCTTGTGGCTGCAGGTCATCGTGGAGAATCTGGCGCAACCACATTCCAGGACATTCTAAGTGCCTCCGGCATTGCCTTTTGCTCATCTGTAGATTGTTGCACCACCTGTGATACGCCTGTGGTCAGACCCTTACTTGTCGTTGCAGTGGACCCTGTTCGCCAGCATCCTGACCTTTTTGAGGCCCTGCTCCTCTTGCTGCTTAAACTGTTGCTTGTCCTGGCCCTGTGCCAACCTGCAACTCCTTCTCCTCAGCTGGATGAGAGCCAGTAGAAAGGCAGGGTTGCCTGGAAGCTGCATCGTCCAGGCCTCAGTTGTTCTGTGAACAAACTGAAGTGACAATGACACGTCTAGTGAGCATATTCTTCACAGATTTGCCTCCATCTTGGAGCCATCAAGCCAGTGTCGAGCCCTTTGCCTGGCTTTTTAAAAAATTCTTCTATGGGATGTGGGTGTCACTGGCAAGGCCAGCATTTATTGCCCATCCCTAATTGCCCTTGAACTGACCGGATTGCTAGGCCATTTCAGAGGGCAGTTAAGAGTCAACCATGTTGCTGTGGGTCTGGAGTTACATGTAAGCCAGACCAGGTAATGATGGCACATTTCCTTCCTGAAAGGATATTAGTGAACCAGATGGGTTTGTACAACAATCAGTGATGGTTTCATAGTTTCAATTCCAGATTTATTAATTATTAATTTATTTATTAATCCATGGTGGGATTTGAACCTATGTACCCAGGGTGTTGGCTCACCCTCTGGGTTACTAGCCTAGTGACATTACCACTATGCCATCATCTCCACAATCTTCCTCTTCCATATAGACATGGCATCTCCACCCCTACCGTCCCTGGAGGACCAGAAATAGGTGTTCCTCCTGTTCATACATGACTGCACATGGTGACATTGCTCTTTGATCAGGCTGCTGAGAGCCATGTGTGAGACGCTATTCAGCTTGTCTCCACTACCTTCGAGGCTCTATCGAGAAGCCATTGCTTTGGCAGCATACAAAGACTAACCAATGAGCCCTTGTCAGGCATGACTATTCACCCGGGAGGATGGGGGTTTGGAGTGGGGAGTTTGGTGCCGTCCAGCCGAGCCCCTTGAAGGAATTCCGCCTCCCTCCCTTCATCCCTGCATTTGCTAGCAGCAGAAGGCAAATGGCACAGAATGAACAGCAGCTCCAGGCCTTGCTGGGATTTCGAGATTATGAGACTTATGAGTTGGGAACAAACCTGCTGCCCAGTGGACTTCACCATAGAGAGGAGAACACACCTGAGCATGGTTGTCATCCAGTTGCCGTATCATTATTAGAGTGCCCCTTTAGTCAGCCACTTGTGCTGACCTTGAACACCACCCACCCGAAAAGACCCTCTTTCCACTTCAAGATATAGCAGATTTACAGCGGATGCATTCCATTGTTGTTACTCGAAAAATTGTGCATGTTAGTTTGAGACTTGCTCTACCACCTTCTACCCTCCCCCTGTCACCCACCAACTTCCCCCCACCCATAAGCTTTAACACATTCAAAATAACCGTTCCTCTCCCCTCTGTCAGCCTTGAACCTCTCCCAATACCTTGGACCCTATTAGCATCCACCTCCACGTGCATTCCCTCCCTTCTCACCTACACCCTTTACAATCTCCTTGCGCACCCTGATCCTGATCCTGATCCTGACCCCTCCTGTTATCCGAGCCACTTATGTAGTCCACTCCGTGATCCCCCCATGATCCCCCCATTTACCTACCTGACTATCATCCTGGAGCTGCCATCACACTGCTTGCAACTCCATCCTCTGACCGTGATTGTTCCTGTTCCAACCGCTGCCCAGTACCCTCAGTTCATCCCCGAGAACCCCACTGTTGACTGCACCAACCCTGCCCACGAGGGCCATCTCTCCCCCACCATCCCTGCACTAAAAGCCTCCTCCCCCATCCAACGACAGGACCTGCAGACACAACAAGCAAGGCCCTTCCCTCCATTCAACGTCATTGCAACCTCACATTCCTTCGCTGCCTCCCTCCCTGCTGGGACAGACAGTCTTTCTAGGCCAGTCACCACCCCCTTCCCCGGACAGCCTCCACCCCCTTCCCCGGAGAGTCACCACCCCCTTCCCCGGACAGTCTCCAACCCATTCCCCGGACAGTCTCCACCCCCTTCCCCGAACAGCCACCACCCCCTTCCCCAGACAGTCTCCACTCTCTTCCCTAGATAGTCACCACACCCATCCCCGGACAGTCTCCACGCCATTCTCCGGACAGTCTCCACCCACTTCCCCGGACAGTCTCCACCCCCTTCCCCGGACAGTCACCAACCCCTGCCCCGGACAGTCACCACCCCCTTCCCCGGACAGCGTCCACCACCTTCGCCGAACAGCCTCCACCCCATTCTCCGGACAGCCTCCACCCCCTTCCCGGTCAGTCTCCACCCCCTTCCCCGGACAGTCTCCACCCCCTTCCCAGGACAGTCACCAACCCCTGCCCCGGACAGTCACCACCCCCTTCCCCGGACAGCGTCCACCACCTTCGCCGTACAGCCTCCACCCCATTCTCCGGACAGTCTCCACCCCCTTCCCCGAACAGTCCCCAGCCACTTCCCCGGACAGCCTCCATCCCCTTCCCCAGTCTCCACCCCCTTCCACAAACAGTCCCCACTCCATTCCCCAACAGTCGCCACCCCCTTCCCCGAACAGTCCCCAGCCCCTTCTCCGGACATTCTCCAGCCGCCTCTCCAAAAATTCTCCACCCTTTTCCCCGGCCAGCTTCCACCACCTTTCACGGACAGTATCCACCCTCTTCCCCGGACAGACTCCACCACCTTCCCCGGACAGTCTCCACCCCCTTCACTGGACAGCCGCCACCCCCTTCCCCAGACAGCCACCACCCCCTTCCCCAGGCAGTCTCCACCCTCTTCCCTAGATAGTCACCACCCCCTTCCCCGGACAGCGTCCACCACCTTCGCCGTACAGCCTCCACCCCATTCTCCGGACAGTCTCCACCCCCTTCCCCGAACAGTCCCCAGCCACTTCCCCGGACAGCCTCCATCCCCTTCCCCAGTCTCCACCCCCTTCCACAAACAGTCCCCACTCCATTCCCCAACAGTCGCCACCCCCTTCCCCGAACAGTCCCCAGCCCCTTCTCCGGACATTCTCCAGCCGCCTCTCCAAAAATTCTCCACCCTTTTCCCCGGCCAGCTTCCACCACCTTTCACGGACAGTATCCACCCTCTTCCCCGGACAGACTCCACCACCTTCCCCGGACAGTCTCCACCCCCTTCACTGGACAGCCGCCACCCCCTTCCCCAGACAGCCACCACCCCCTTCCCCAGGCAGTCTCCACCCTCTTCCCTAGATAGTCACCACCCCCTTCCCCGGACAGTCACCACGCCCTGCCCTGGACAGTCACCACCCCCTTCCCCGGACAGTCTCCACCTCATTCTCCGGACAGCCTCCACCCCCTTCCCCGGACAGTCACCACCCCCTTCCCAGGACAGTCTCCACCCCATTTTCCGGACAGTCGCCACCCACTTCCCCGAACAGCGTCCACCACCTTCCCCGAACAGTCCCCACCCCATTCCCCGGACAGTCTCCACACCCTTCCCCGGACAGTTGCCACCCACTTCCCCGAACAGTCCCAACCGCCTTCCCCGTACAGCCTCCACCCCCTTCCCCAGACAATCTCCACCTCCTTCCCCAAACAGTCCCCACTCCCTTCCCTGAACAGTCCCCACCCCCTTCCCCAGACAGTCTCCACCCGCCTCTCCGAAAATTCTCCACTCCCTTCCCAGGCCAGCTTACACCACCTTTCCCGGACAGTCTCCACCCCCTTCCCTGGACAGTCTCCACCCCCTTCCCCGGACAGTCTCCACCCCCGTCCCCGGACAGTCTCCACCCTCTTCCCTGGACAGTCTCCACCCCCTTCCCCGGACAGTCTCCAACCCCTTCCCCAGACAGTCTCCACCCTCTTCCCTAGATAGTCACCACCCCCGTCCCCGGACAGTCTCCACCCTCTTCCCTGGATAGTCACAACCCCCTTCCCGGACAGTCTCCACCCGCCTCTCCGAAAATTCTCCACACCCTTCCCCGGCCAGCTTCCACCTCCTTTCCAGGACAGTCTCCACCCCCTTCCCCAAACAGTCACAAACCCCTTCCCCGGACAGTCTCCACCCCCTTCCCAGAACAGTCACCACCCCGTTCCCCGGACAGTCAACACCCCCTTCCCCGGACAGCCACCACCCCCTTCCCCGGACAGTCACCACCCCCTTCCCCGGACAGTCTCCACCCCCTTCCCCGGACAGTCACCACCCCCTTCCCCGGACAGCCTCCACCCCCTTCCCCGGACCGTCTCCACCCGCTTCTTCGGACAGTCACCACCCCCTTCCCCGGACAGTCTCCACCCCCTTCCCCGGACAGTCTCCACCCCCTTCCCCGGACCGTCTCCACCCGCTTCTTCGGACAGTCACCACCCCCTTCCCCGGACAGTCTCCACCCCCTTCCCCGGACAGTCTCTACCCCCTTCCCCGAACAGTCTTCACCCCCATCCCAGGACAGCCTCCACCCTCTTCCCTGGACAGTCTCCACCCCCTTCGCCGGACAGTCTCCACCCCATTCTCCGGACAGTCTCCACCCCCTTCCCAGGACAGCCTCCACCCTCTTCCCTGGACAGTCTCCACCCCCATCGCCGGACAGTCTCCACCCCATTCTCCGGACAGTCCCCACCCCCTTCCTCGGACAGTCGCCACCCCCTTCCCCGAAAAGTCCCCACACCCTTCCCCGGACAGTCTCCACTCCCTTCCCCAGACAGTCTTCACCCCGTTCCCCAAACAGTCCCCACTCCCTTCCCCGACAGTCGCCACCCGCTTCCCCGAACAGTCCCCACCCCCTTCCCCGAACAGTCCCCACCCCCTTCCCCGGACAGTCTCCACCCACCTCTCTGAAAATTCTCCACCCCCTTCCCCGGCCAGCTTCCACCACCTTTCCCGGACAGTCTCCACCCCTTCACCGACAGTCTCCACACCCTTCCCCGACAGTCGCCACCCCCTTCCCCGGACAGTCCCCACCCCCTTCCCCAGACAGTCCCCACCCCCTTCCCCGAACAGTCCCCACCCCCTTCCCCGGATAGTCTCCACCCACCTCTCTGAAAATTCTCCACCCCCTTCCCCGGCCAGCTTCCACCACCTTTCCCGGACAGTCTCCACCCCCTTCACCGACAGTCTCCACACCCTTCCCCGACAGTCGCCACCCCCTTCCCCGGACAGTCCCCACCCCCTTCCCCAGACAGTCTCCAACCCCTTCCCCGGAGAGTCTCCACCCGCTTCTTCGGACAGTCATCACCCCCTTCCCCGGACAGCCTCCACCGCCTTCCCCGAACAACCTCCACACCCTTCCCAGGACAGCCTCCACCCTCTTCCCCGGACTGTCTCCACCCTCTTCCCCGGACAGTCTCCACCCTCTTCCCCGGACAGTCTCCACCCTCTTCCCCGGACAGTCACCACCCCCTTCCCAGAACAGTCACCAGACCCTTCCCTGGACAGACACCCCCCCTTCCCCGAACAGCCTCCAGCCCCTTCCCAGGAAAGTTTCCACCTCCTTCCCCGAACAGTCCCCAATCCCTTCCCCGACAGTCGCCACACCCTTCCCCGAACAGTCCCCACCCCCTTCCCCAGACAGTCTCCAGCCGCCTCTCCGAAAATTCTCCACTCCCTTCCCCGGCCAGCTTACACCACCTTTCCCGGACAGTCTCCACCCGCTTCCCTGGACAGTCTCCACCCCCTTCCCCGGACGGTCTCCACCCCCTTCCCCGGACAGTCTCCACCCACTTCCCCGGACAGTCTCCACCCCCTTCCCCGGACAGCCGCCACCCCCTTTCCCAGACAGTCTCCACCCTCTTCCCTAGATAGTCACCACCCCCTTCCCCGGACAGTCTCCACCCGCCTCTCTGAAAATTCTCCATTCCCTTCCCCGGCCAGCTTACACCACCTTTCCCGGAAAGTCTCCGCCCCCTTCCCTGGACAGTCTCCACCCCCTTTCCCGACAGTCGCCACCCCCTTTCCCGAACAGTCTCCACCCCCTTCCCCAGGCAGTCTCCACCCGCTTCTTCGGACAGTCACCACCCCCTTCCCCGGACAGCCTCCACCGCCTTCCCCGAACAGCCTCCACACCCTTCCCCGGACAGTCTCCACCCTCTTCCCCGGACAGTCTCCACCCTCTTCCCCGGACAGTCCCCACCCCTTCCCCGGACATTCTCCAGCCGCTTCTCCAAAAATTCTCCACCCTTTTCCCCGGCCAGCCTCCACCACCTTTCACGGACAGTATCCACCCTCTTCCCCGGACAGACTCCACCACCTTCCCCGGACAGTCTCCACCCCCTTCACTGGACAGCCGCCACCCCCTTCCCCAGACAGCCACCACCCCCTTCCCCAGGCAGTCTCCACCCTCTTCCCTAGATAGTCACCACCCCCTTCCCCGGACAGTCACCACGCCCTGCCCTGGACAGTCACCACCCCCTTCCCCGGACAGTCTCCACCTCATTCTCCGGACAGCCTCCACCCCCTTCCCCGGACAGTCACCACCCCCTTCCCCGGACAGTCTCCACCCCCTTCCCAGGACAGCCTCCACCCTCTTCCCTGGACAGTCACCACCCCCTTCCCTGGACAGTCTCCACCCCCTTCCCTGGACAGCCTCCACCCCCTTCCCAGAACAGTCACCACCCCCTTCCCCGGACAGTCTCCACCCCCTTCCCCGAACCATCTCCACCCCCTTTCCAGGACAGTCTCCACCCCCTTCCCCAGACAGTCTCCACCCGCCTCTCCGAAAATTCTCCATTCCCTTCCCCGGCCTGCTTACACCACCTTTCCCGGACAGTCTCCACCCCCTTCCCTGGACAGTCTCCACCCCCTTCCCCGGACAGTCTCCACCCCCTTCCCCGGACAGTCACCACCCCCTTCCCCGGACAGTCTCCACCTCATTCTCCGGACAGCCTCCACCCCCTTCCCCGGACAGTCACCACCCCCTTCCCCGGACAGTCTCCACCCCCTTCCCAGGACAGCCTCCACCCTCTTCCCTGGACAGTCACCACCCCCTTCCCTGGACAGTCTCCACCCCCTTCCCTGGACAGCCTCCACCCCCTTCCCAGAACAGTCACCACCCCCTTCCCCGGACAGTCTCCACCCCCTTCCCCGAACCATCTCCACCCCCTTTCCAGGACAGTCTCCACCCCCTTCCCCAGACAGTCTCCACCCGCCTCTCCGAAAATTCTCCATTCCCTTCCCCGGCCTGCTTACACCACCTTTCCCGGACAGTCTCCACCCCCTTCCCTGGACAGTCTCCACCCCCTTCCCCGGACAGTCTCCACCCCCTTCCCCGGACAGTCACCACCCCCTTCCCCGGACAGTCTCCACCCTCTTCCCTGGATAGTCACCACCCCCTTCCCCGGACAGTCTCCACCCGCCTCTCCGAAAATTCTCCACACCCTTCCCCGGCCAGCTTCCACCTCCTTTCCCGGACAGTCTCCACCCACTTCCCCAAACAGTCACAACCCCCTTCCCCGGACAGTCTCCACCCCCTTCCCAGAACAGTCACCACCCCCTTCCCCGGACAGTCACCACCGCCTTCCCCGGACAGTCACCACCCCCTTCCCCGGACAGTCTCCACCCGCCTCTCCGAAAATTCCCCATTCCCTTCCACGGCCAGCTTACACCACCTTTCCCAGAAAGTCTCCGCCCCCTTCCCTGGACAGTCTCCACCCCCTTTCCCGACAGTCGCCACCCCCTTTCCCGAACAGTCCCCACACCCTTCCCCAGACAGTCTCCACCCCCTTCCCCAGGCAGTCTCCACCCGCTTCTTCGGACAGTCACCACCCCCTTCCCCGGACAGCCTCCACCGCCTTCCCCGAACAGCCTCCACACCTTTCCCCGGACTGTCTCCACCCTCTTCCCCGGACAGTCTCCACCCTCTTCCCCGGACAGTCACCACCCCCTTCCCCGAACAGCCTCCAGCCCCTTCCCAGGACAGTTGCCACCCCCTTCCCCGAACAGCCTCCACTCCCTTCCCCGGACAGTCTCCACCCCTTTCCCAGGACAGCCTCCACCCTGTTCCCTGGACAGTCACCACCCCCTTCCCTGGACAGTCTCCACCCCCTTCCCCGGACAGCCACCACCCCTTTCCCCGGACAGTCTCCACCCCCTTCCCTGGACAGTCACCACCCCCTTCCGGGACAGTCTCCACTCCCTTCCCCGGACAGTCTCCACCCCCTTCCCCGGACCGTCCCCACCCGCTTCTTCGGACAGTCTCCACCCGCTTCTTCGGACAGTCACCACCCCCTTCCCCGGACAGTCTCCACCCCCTTCCCCGGACAGTCTCCACCCCCTTCCCCGGACAGTCTCCACCCCCTTCCCAGGACAGCCTCCACCCTCTTCCCTGGACAGTCTCCACCCCCTTCGCCGGACAGTCTCCACCCCCTTCCCTGGACAGCCTCTACCCCCTTCCCCGGACAGTCTCCACCCCCTTCCCCGGACAGTCACCACCCCCTTCCCCATACAGTCACCACCCCCTTCCCCAGACAGTCTCCACCCTCTTCCCTAGATAGTCACCACCCCCTTCCCCGGACAGTCTCCACCCTCTTCCCTGGATAGTCACCACCCCCTTCCCCGGACAGTCTCCACCCTCTTCCCTAGATAGTCACCACCCCCTTCCCCGGACAGTCTCCACTCCCTTCCCCGGACAGTCTCCACCCCCTTCCCCGGACAGTCTCCACCCCCTTCCCCGGACCGTCTCCACCCGCTTCTTCGGACAGTCACCACCCCCTTCCCTGGACAGTCTCCACCCCCTTCCCCGGACAGTCTCCACCCCCTTCCCCGGACAGTCACCACCCCCTTCCCCAGACAGTCTCCACCCTCTTCCCTAGATAGTCACCACCCCCTTCCCCGGAAATCTCCACCCTCTTCCCTGGATAGTCACCACCCCCTTCCCCGGACAGTCTCCACCCGCCTCTCCGAAAATTCTCCACCCCCTTCCCCGGCCAGCTTCCACCTCCTTTCCCGGACAGTCTCCACCCCCTTCCCCAAACAGTCACAACCCCCTTCCCCGGACAGTCTCCACCCCCTTCCCAGAACAGTCACCACCCCCTTCCCCGGACAGTCACCACCCCCTTCCCCGGACAGTCACCACCCCCTTCCCCGGACAGTCACCACCCCCTTCCCCGGACAGTCACCACCCCCTTCCCCGGACAGTCACCACCCCCTTCCCCGGACAGCCTCCACCCCCTTCCCCGGACCGTCCCCACCCGCTTCTTCGGACAGTCTCCACCCGCTTCTTCGGACAGTCACCACCCCCTTCCCCGGACAGTCTCCACCCCCTTCCCCGGACAGTCTCCACCCCCTTCCCCGGACAGTCTCCACCCCCTTCCCAGGACAGTCTCCACCCGCCTCTCCGAAAATTCTCCACCCCCTTCCCCGGCCAGCTTCCACCTCCTTTCCCGGACAGTCTCCACCCCCTTCCCCAAACAGTCACAACCCCCTTCCCCGGACAGTCTCCACCCCCTTCCCAGAACAGTCACCACCCCCTTCCCCGGACAGTCACCACCCCCTTCCCCGGACAGTCACCACCCCCTTCCCCGGACAGTCACCACCCCCTTCCCCGGACAGTCACCACCCCCTTCCCCGGACAGTCACCACCCCCTTCCCCGGACAGCCTCCACCCCCTTCCCCGGACCGTCCCCACCCGCTTCTTCGGACAGTCTCCACCCGCTTCTTCGGACAGTCACCACCCCCTTCCCCGGACAGTCTCCACCCCCTTCCCCGGACAGTCTCCACCCCCTTCCCAGGACAGCCTCCACCCTCTTCCCTGGACAGTCTCCACCCCCTTCGCCGGACAGTCTCCACCCCCTTCCCTGGACAGCCTCTACCCCCTTCCCCGGACAGTCTCCACCCCCTTCCCCGGACAGTCACCACCCCCTTCCCCATACAGTCACCACCCCCTTCCCCAGACAGTCTCCACCCTCTTCCCTAGATAGTCACCACCCCCTTCCCCGGACAGTCTCCACCCTCTTCCCTGGATAGTCACCACCCCCTTCCCCGGACAGTCTCCACCCTCTTCCCTAGATAGTCACCACCCCCTTCCCCGGACAGTCACCACCCCCTTCCCCGGACAGTCACCACCCCCTTCCCCGGACAGTCACCACCCCCTTCCCCGGACAGTCACCACCCCCTTCCCCGGACAGCCTCCACCCCCTTCCCCGGACCGTCCCCACCCGCTTCTTCGGACAGTCTCCACCCGCTTCTTCGGACAGTCACCACCCCCTTCCCCGGACAGTCTCCACCCCCTTCCCCGGACAGTCTCCACCCCCTTCCCCGGACAGTCTCCACCCCCTTCCCAGGACAGCCTCCACCCTCTTCCCTGGACAGTCTCCACCCCCTTCGCCGGACAGTCTCCACCCCCTTCCCTGGACAGCCTCTACCCCCTTCCCCGGACAGTCTCCACCCCCTTCCCCGGACAGTCACCACCCCCTTCCCCATACAGTCACCACCCCATTCCCCAGACAGTCTCCACCCTCTTCCCTAGATAGTCACCACCCCCTTCCCCGGACAGTCTCCACCCTCTTCCCTGGATAGTCACCACCCCCTTCCCCGGACAGTCTCCACCCGCCTCTCCGAAAATTCTCCACCCCCTTCCCCGGCCAGCTTCCACCTCCTTTCCCGGGCAGTCTCCACCCCCTTCCCCAAACAGTCACAACCCCCTTCCCCGGACAGTCTCCACCCCCTTCCCAGAACAGTCACCACCCCCTTCCCCGGACAGTCACCACCGCCTTCCCGGACAGTCACCACCCCCTTCCCCGGACAGTCACCACCCCCTTCCCCGGACAGTCACCACCCCCTTCCCCGGACAGTCACCACCCCCTTCCCCGGACAGTCACCACCCCCTTCCCCGGACAGCCTCCACCCCCTTCCCCGGACCGTCCCCACCCGCTTCTTCGGACAGTCTCCACCCCCTTCCCCAGACCGTCTCCACCCGCTTCTTCGGACAGACACCACCCCCTTCCCTGGACAGTCTCCACCCCCTTCCCCGGACAGTCTCCACCCCCTTCCCCGAACAATCTCCACCCCCTTCCCAGGACAGCCTCCAGCCTCTTCCCTGGACAGTCTCCACCCCCTTCGCCGGACAGTCTCCACCCCATTCCCCGAACAGTCCCCACACCATTCCCCGGACAGTCTCCACCCCCTTCCCCAGACAGTCTCCACCCCCTTCCCCAAACAGTCCCCACTCCCTTCCCCGACAGTCGCCACCCCCTTCCCCGAACAGTCCCCACCACCTTCCCCGGACAGTCTCCACCCGCCTCTCCGAAAATTCTCCACCCACTTCCCCGGCCAGCTTCCACCACCTTTCCCGGACAGTCTCCACCCCCTTCCCCGACAGTCCCCACCCCCTTCCCCGACAGTCGCCACCCCCTTTCCCGACAGTCGCCACCCCCTTTCCCGAACAGTCCCCACACACTTCCCTAGACAGTCTCCAACCCCTTCCCCAGGCAGTCTCCACCCGCTTCTTCGGACAGTCACCACCCCCTTCCCCGGACAGCCTCCACCGACTTCCCCGAACAGCCTCCACACCCTTCCCCGGACTGTCTCCACCCTCTTCCCCGGACAGTCTCTACCCTCTTCCCCGGACAGTCTCCACCCTCTTCCCCGGACAGTCACTACCCCCTTCCCCGAACAGCTTCCAGCCCCTTCCCAGGACAGTTGCCACCCCCTTCCCCGAACAGCCTCCACTCCCTTCCCCGGACAGTCTCCACCCCTTTCCCAGGACAGCCTCCACCCTGTTCCCTGGACAGTCACCACCCCCTTCCCTGGACAGTCTCCACCCCCTTCCCCGGACAGCCACCACCCCTTTCTCCAGACAGTCTCCAGCCTCTTCCCTAGATAGTCACCACCCCCTTCCCCGGACAGTCTCCACCCTCTTCCCTGGATAGTCACCACCCCCTTCCCCGGACAGTCTCCACCCGCCTTTCCGAAAATTCTCCACCCCCTTCCCCGGCCAGCTTCCACCTCCTTTCCCGGACAGTCTCCACTCCCTTCCCAGAACAGTCACCACCCCCTTCCCCGGACAGTCACCACCCCCTTCCCCGGACAGTAACCACCCCCTTCCCCAGACAGTCACCACCCCCTTCCCCGGAGAGTCACCAACCCCTTCCCCGGACAGTCACCACCCCCTTCGCCGGACAGTCACCACCCCCTTCCCCGGACAGTCTCCACCCCCTTCCCTGGACAGTCACCACCCCCTTCCCCGGACAGTCTCCACCCCCTTCCCCGGACAGTCTCCACCCCCTTCCCCGGACCGTCTCCACCCGCTTCTTCGGACAGTCACCACCCCCTTCCCCGGACAGTCTCCACCCCCTTCCCCGAACAGCCTCCACCCCCTTCCCCGGACAGCCTCCACCCCCTTCCCCGGACCGTCTCCACCCGCTTCTTCGGACAGTCACCACCCCCTTCCCCGGACAGTCTCCACCCCCTTCCCCGGACAGTCTTCACCCCCTTCCACGAACAGTCTCCACCCCCTTCCCAGGACAGCCTCCACCCTCTTCCCCGGACAGTCTCCAACCCCTTCGCCGGACAGTCTCCACCCCCTTCCCCGAACAGCCACCACCCCCTTCCCCGGACCGTCTCCACCCCCTTCCCAGGACAGCCTCCACCCTCTTCCCTGGACAGTCACCACCCCCTTCCCTGGACAGTCTCCACCCCCTTCCCTGGACAGCCTCCACCCCCTTCCCAGAACAGTCACCACCCACTTCCCTGGACAGTCTCCACCCCCTTCCCTGGACAGCCTCCACCCCCTTCCCAGAACAGTCACCACCCACTTCCCCGGACAGTCTCCACCCCATTCCTCGAACAATCTCCACCCCCTTTCCAGGACAGTCTCCACCCCCTTCCCCAGACAGTCTCCACCCCCTTCCCCTGACAGTCGCCACACCCTTCCCCGAACAGTCCCCACCCCCTTCCCCAGACAGTCTCCACCCGCCTCTCCGAAAATTCTCCACTCCCTTCCCCGGCCAGCTTACACCACCTTTCCCGGACTGTCTCCACCCCCTTCCCTGGACAGTCTCCACCCCCTTCCCCGGACAGTCTCCACCCCCTTCCCCGGACAGTCACTACCCCCTTCCCCAGACAGTCTCCACCCTCTTCCCTAGATAGTCACCACCCCCTTCCCCGGACAGTCTCCACCCTCTTCCCTGGATAGTCACCACCCCCTTCCCCGGACAGTCTCCACCCGCCTCTCCAAAAATTCTCCACCCCCTTCCCCGGCCAGCTTCCACCTCCTTTCCCGGACAGTCTCCACCCCCTTCCCCAAACAGTCACAACCCCCTTCCCCGGACAGTCTCCACCCCCTTCCCAGAACAGTCACCACCCCCTTCCCCGGACAGTCACCACCCCCTTCCCCGGACAGTCACCACCCCCTTCCCCGGACAGTCACCACCCCCTTCCCCGGACAGTCACCACCCCCTTCCCCGGACAGTCACCACCCCCTTCCCCGGACAGTCACCACCCCCTTCCCCGGACAGCCTCCACCCCCTTCCCCGGACCGTCCCCACCCGCTTCTTCGGACAGTCTCCACCCCCCTCCCCGGACCGTCTCCACCCGCTTCTTTGGACAGTCACCACCCCCTTCCCCGGACAGTCTCCACCCCCTTCCCCGGACAGTCTCCACCCCCTTCCCTGAACAGTCTCCACCCCCTTCCCAGGACAGCCTCCACCCTCTTCCCTGGACAGTCTCCACCCACTTCGCCGGACAGTCTCCACCCCATTCCCCGAATAGTCCCCACACCCTTCCCCAAACAGTCACAACCCCCTTCCCAGGACAGCCTCCACCCTCTTCCCTGGACAGTCTCCACCCCCTTCCCTGGACAGCCTCCACCCCCTTCCCTGGACAGCCTCCACCCCCTTCCCTGGACAGCTTCTACCCCCTTCCCAGAACAGTCACCACCCCCTTCCCCAGACAGTCTCCACCCCATTCCCCGAACAATCTCCACCCCCTTCCCAGGACAGTCTCCACCCCCTTCCCCGGACAGTCTCCAGCCCCTTCCCCGGACAGTCTCCACCCCCTTCCCAGGACAGTCGCCACCCCCTTCCCAGGACAGTCGCCACCCCCTTCCCCGAACAGTCCCCACCCCTTCCCCGGACAGTCACCACCCACTTCCCCAGACAGTCTCCACCCCCTTCCCCGGACAGCCTCCACCCCATTCCCCGAACAATCTCCACCCCCTTCCCAGGACAGTCTCCACCCCCTTCCCCGGACAGTCTCCAGCCCCTTCTCCGGACAGTCTCCACCCCCTTCCCAGGACAGTCCCCATCCCCTTCCCAGGACAGTCACCACCCCCTTCCCCGAACAGTCCCCACCCCTTCCCCGGACAGTCACCACCCCCTTCCCCAGACAGTCTCCACCCCCTTCCCCGGACAGCCTCCACCCCCTTCCCCGGACAGCCTCCACCCCCTTCCCCGGACAGCCTCCACCCCCTTCCCTAGATAGTCCCCACCCCTTCCCCGGACAGTCTCCACCCCCTTCCCCAGACAGTCTCCACCCCCTTCCCAGGACAGTCTCCACCCCCTTCCCCGGACAGTCTCCACCCCCTTCCCAGAACAGTCACCACCCCCTTCCTCGGACAATCTCCACCCCCTTCCCTGGTCAGTCTCCAACCCCTTCCCTGGACAGTCTCCAACCCCTTCCCCGGACAGTCTCCACCCTCTTCCCCGGACAATCTCCACCCCCTTCCTCGGACAATCTCCACCCCCTTCCCTGGTCAGTCTCCAACCCCTTCCCTGGACAGTCTCCAACCCCTTCCCCGGACAGTCTCCACCCTCTTCCCCGGACAATCTCCACCCACTTCCCCGGATGATCTCCACCCACTTCCCCGGATGATCTCCGCCCACTTCCCCGGATGATCTCCACCCCCTTCCCCGGACAATCTCTTCCTTCCCTGAACAGTCCTCCACCCACTTCCCTAGACAGTCTCTTCCTTCCCTGGACAGTCTCACTCCTCCCTTCCTCTCTTAGCCTGCCTCCCTTGTCCAGTCTTCGCTCCAACCCACCCATTTTACACGCTTCACCTGCCTCCCATGTCCAGCCTCCACTTTACTCTGACCTGCTTCACTGAATTTGGGCTCACGCCAAATTAAGTTCCCCTGCTCACCAAGCTTCCTACTGCTGGTGGGACCGGAAGATTCCGCCCATTATTAAAGTTTGACATGTGTTGGTTAAATCGCACTGCTTACCAGCTACTCACCAAATTGACACAAACATTAATCAATGACCTGAGATGTGGTAGAAATGAAATGATTGGTTGCCTTTGAAGTGTTACGCAAATGCCTTCAATTAAACTACTTGCAGCTTCCCACTCCACCTGGCGCCTGCAGAAACAAAGTTAAATATCAACCAGAATCTGACAAAACATTCCAATGTTTTATGTTACTTTATTACATGTACAACTATAAATACATATCTTAGAAGTCTTGTCCCTAACATGTCTGTCACTTTTCTCGAACAGACTTGAGAATCACATTTGGAAAAGTATGTAAAGGGTTGCATCCAATTGTCTAAAATATCATATTCTTAAGAAAGCAAATCATAATTGAGTAATCGATTGAAAAAAAAGTGTAAGAAATAGGAAGGAAATTAGTTATTTCCTTCTGGCTTTTCCTGCTCTTAATAATCTGGCCTCTCCCCGGCTTGGGATCTGATCTGTAGACAAACCCCATTGAACAACTGCAGTCAACCCTTAACACAACTTCAGGGTGTAATGATATAAAACACTTCCCCAAAGGAAGTATGCCTTGTGCTCTTGCAGGCACTTAAAAAAAAGATCAAGATGTAAATAATATTCCAACTTTCCAATACACTGGAGCAAATTTTAACTCAAACCCTGCCCAGCAGGAAAATTGTGGACAGGGTAGATTGTGTGGGGGAAGAGGCTGTCAAGTTGTGTTCCTAGTAACCTCCTGGCCCCTACCACCGTAACTTAATTCAGGCATGGGAATGACACCCAAAAGGCAGAGGCACTCTTTATATTGAAAACGCATGGTCCAATGATGCCGTTAGTGCTGCAATGCCATTTTGGCAAAGCCCCTGTCCAATATGTCAGGGATTGTTCCCTTAGATCTCTAATATCCAATTTTTGCTCCCAGCCACTGGCCCTATGTAACTCTGGCTACTTTTGGTTGGAAAACTGCCTAAGATGGTTTTAAAAAGGTCCATGAGTTAAAAGGGCTGAGCTTCTCCACTCCAGCTTGCAAATAATAATTGTTTATTATGTTGTATCACGCTCCTAGTTATAAAACCGCATAACCTCTGGCTTAACACAAGCAATGGCAAGGGAAATCTCAAGGTATTAAACACAGGGATAAATTTGCAAGCATGCAGTTTTGCTAAAAGGTTTCATGTTGTAGGAGCATGGATTGCTGATAGGGCATACTCCAGCCCACTGAAGCTCTTTGCAAAATTTAGCCTATAGCTCTTTGGTGAATTTAGTATATATAAAAGTTAGGCAGTAGTTGAAACTGAAGAAACATCTGCAGCCTCAAGTAAATCCTGAATGTAATTCGCCAGAATTGGATATACCCAAATTAAAACTATATGTGGAAATTTATGAGGGACCCATTCGAGAAGTCCCAGGTGTCTCTGAGTCCTACTCTCAGCTCTATCAGTCTTAAATTCTGAATGAGACAAATAATTCCATGCCAAACTCATTTTTCATGAAACTCATACAACAGGCAGAAGGAGAAGACTTTCATCCTAACGGTCTGCAATTAACTTAACATCAGGTCCCAGAAATAAAAGGCTAATGAAAATTGGTAACCAGGTCCAATACCTCATTCATGCTACAGATTATTTGAGTGCATTTTGAAGTACTTAATACAAAAATGATTTATTTGTGTCCTTTTCAATTAAAAAACCGGATTTATAGCAATAATGTATTTCTGAAATCTGGGGTACAGTGTCCAGTTTGAACACAATTGGCAATCTTGGCACAAGTTGCGCTCAAACTTTCATTAGTTTTCTGACGTCATGGTTCATGTTTCAGCTCAAACTCACTTACATAAATAAAAAATTAAAATTTTCCTTGAAGCAGTGCTTTGGGACATTATTTTTTCCCCTGACATTAAAAACATTCCTTGATGTATTTAAGAATGGTAAGCTGGTCCAATTTTATAAATACAACTGAAATTTGGTTTATCACACAAAATATGCATTTTAATTAAAGTGTCTACTCCACCACCTGTATGTAACTGATTTTAAATACGAACATACAAACATATGAATTAGGAGCAGGAGTAGGCCACTCAGCCCCTCGAGCCTGCTCCGCCATTCAATAAGATCATAGCTGATCTGAATGAACCCCCTGCCAACCTCCGATAACCTTTCCCCCCCACCACCCGCCACCCCCCCCTCATGTTTATCAAGAATCCATCAGTCTCTGCCTTAAAAATATTCAAATACTCTGCTTCCACCGCCTTTTGACGAAGGGATTATCAAAGACTCACTACCCTCAGAAGAAAAAATTGTCACCTCTGTCTTAAATGGGCGACCCCTTATTTTTAAACAGTGACCCCTAGTTCTGAATTCTCCCACAAGAGGAAACATCCTCTCCACATCCACACTGTCAATACCCCTCAGGATCTTAAGAGTTTCAATCAAGTTGCCTCTTACTCTTCTAAACTCCAGTGGATACAAGCCTAGCCTGTCCAACCTTTCCACATAAGCCCATTCCTGGTATTAGTCTAGTAAACCTTCTCTGAACTGCTTCTAATGCATTTACATACTTCTTTAAATAAGGAGGCCAATACTGTTCATGGTCCAGTTGTGGTCTCACCAGTGTGAAGCATAACCTCTCTACTTTTATATTCAATTTCCCTCGCAATAAACGATAACATTCTATTAGTTTTGCTAATTACTCACTGTACCTGCATATTAGCCTTTTGCGATTCATGCATTAGGACACCCAGATCCCTCTGAATTTCAGAGCCCTGCAATCTCTCACCATTTAGATAATAACTGAAAATGACTTTAAATAAAACTATACAGAACAATTTACCAGTTTCACTGGTGCACACAAGTCAGTTTCTTGGTAAATTAAATGTTTAATACTTTAAAACATTTATCAGTGACTCAACACCTAAATTAATAAAACAACTTATTCTCCGGTCCCACCCACCGCGGGACTGGAAATTCCTGCCAGAAATCAACAGACCTTTGGCTGGTCTGTCAAATTTTCCATCCCTCATGCAACTATTTCCGCCACTGGAGGGACCGGAAAATCCCAGCCTTTAATTTCAAGAGTTTCATCCTGAGAACACTAGTGTGCACAATTAGTGGAAACTCAGCATGCTGTTAAGGTGGGGATAGCCAGTTTTATGGGCAGGGCCAGGTTCCAGTGCTCTGTTCTTTTAAAGCAATGTAGAAGATTACAGAAACTCGATTGGCACTTGGCATAACTTGCACTTGAAATTCCTCAATCTTTCACGCTGATTTTGTTGATTTCAGGCAAGTTGTGCAACTCTGCTGTTTATACTTAATCTGGTGTGCAGGATTAGCTAGTTACAATAACAAATTTGAAGATTAAAACAAGTTAGTTCTTATCAGAGAAAAAAATATATTCTTATCACTTGGAAAATATTAATGGGATTAGGAAAAAGCCAACATGGATTTATGAAGGGGAAATCATGTTCGACAAACCTAATGGAGTTTTTTGAGGACGTAACTAGTAGGATAGATAAGGGAGAACCAGTGGATGTGGTGCATATGGATTTTCAGAAAGCTTTTGACAAAGTCCCACATAAGAGGTTAGTGTGCAAAATTAAAGCACATGGGTTTGGGGATAATATATTGGCATAGATCGAGAATTGGTTAACAGACAGGGAACAGAGAGTAGGAATAAATGGATCTTTTTCGGAGTGGTTGGCGGTGACTAGTGGGGTAGCACAGGGATCAGTGCTTGGGCCCCAGCTATTTACTATATATATCAATGATTTCGATGAGGGAATCAAATATAATATTTCCCAGTTTGTTGATGACACAAAACTAGTTGGGAATGTGAGTGGTGTGGAGCATGTAAAGAGGCTTCAAGGCAATTTAGACAAGTTGAGTGAGTGGACAAATATATGGCAGATGCAGTATAACATGGATAAGTGTGAAGTCACCCACTTCAGCAGGGAAAACAAAATGGCAGAGTGTTACTTAAATGGTGATGGATTGGGAAATGCTGATGTACAAAGGGACCTTGTACACCAGTCACTGAAAGCAAGCATGCAAGTGTAGCAAGCAGTTAGGAAGGCAAGTGGTATGTTGGCCTTCATTGCAAGAGGACTTGATTTTAAAGGAGCAAGGATGTCTTACTGCAGCTGTACAGGGCCTTGGTGAGACCATACCTGGAGTATTGTATGCAGTTTTGGTCTCCTTACCTAAGAAAGGATATACTTGCCATAGTGGGAGAGCAACGAAGTTTCACAGACTGATTCCTGGGTTGGCAGGATTGTCAAATGAGGAGAGATTGGGCCGACTAGGCCTGTATTCACTGGAGTTTAGAAGAATGAGGGGGCATCTCATTGAAACATATAAAATTCTGACAGGGCTGTACAGACTGGATGCAGGGATGATGTTTCCTCTGGCTGGGGGGGGTCTAGAACAAGGGGTCACAGACTAAGGGTATGGGGTAGGCCCTTTCGGACTGAGATGAGGAGAAACTTCTTCACTCAGAGGCTGGTGAACTTGTGGAATTCTCTACCACAGAAGGCTATGGAGGCCAAGTCATTGAATATATTTAAGAAAGAAATAGATAGATTTCTAGACTCTAAAGGTGTCAAGGGGTATGGGAGAGTGCAGGAGTATGGCGTTGAATAGAGGATCATACTGAATGGCAGAGCAGGTTCTAATGGCCAAATGGCCTACTCCTGCTCCTATTTTCTATGTTTCTAGAGGGCATTTTATCAAGGTTTGAGTTTAAGCTAACAGTAATTTAATTTGGACCATAGCCAAGAAGATTATAATGGAGCGTTTGTAATAGCAGACTTTACTGCTTTATCTGTAGCGGAGTTTGTACTATCAGGGCCAAATCATTGTTTATTCACCTTTGCATAAAAGAGGAATAAGGAAGGGCTCATACTCATCTCAATCTTAGCTTGATGCCCAGTTTATTGCTAGGCTGAATTAGTAAATTCTTTAATCCTTCACCTCAGCAATAACTACCAGAAAACCATTTAAAGAAACACATTTAATTAGATTATTAAAGGTCTCTGCACTAGTGAAGAGTTCACAAGTGAAATATAAATATTCTGGAAATTACATTAGAGATGTTTCTTTCACTCTCTTTATGTACCTCTTTTAACACTAAATTCAGCCACTCCAATTAACACTTCCTCCTCAATCTTTGTGCTATCAATTTCATGACCCTTCCCTCTGATTGGTTAAGGGCACTGTTGGTTGACCCATTCACTCAGATCCCAGATGTTCCATTTCTCTTGCTGTTTTGTTCCCACTTTCAACAAGTAGTCAAGCAAAAAAATTTAAAACCTAAATGTGCTAATTAACAGCAGATGCCAATAGATTATCTGTAACAATGGAATTTTTCCCAATGTTTGCTAGGTTACAACACAAGTTACCTTAAGGTTGGCATCTTGTGAATCTTATTAAACATCCGATCTAATCGTTTTAAGATTAGGATGAGAGCTGGCCGTACAGCTTCTGTAGTCCAATCGGTGATTGGAAGCATTTCCATGATGTATCTCCGAAGTCCGTGACTTTCCATTGTTTGGGTGTCATATGGTGCAAGCTTTAGAAGGGAATGTGCAATTTCTGCCAACCTAAGGTACAATAAATGTTAAATTTCTTTCAGAAATACAAAATACTATTCTAAAGAAACTGACTATTTCCATAACAGGAAAGTAAATTCATTTTTTTGTCCTCAAACTGCACAGAGAAAGTGCTCAGACCTACAAAGAAGACATCTGTGGGCACAGAAATACCACTACCAAGATCTAATCTGCTATCTCCTATTTAATGACTTAGGAATGACCTGGCTGTGGTTATGCACTATACTGAAGACAATGATACAGCAAAGATCCAGGGGACAGCAGGATCTCAAACAGGATACTGGATACTCTATGTAATGCAGCAAAGTGATGGAAGGTATCATCGACAGTGCTATCAAATTGCATTTACTCAGCAATAACCCTGTTCATTGATGTTCAATTTGAGTTCCATTAGAGCCACTTGGCTCCTAACCTCATTGCAGCCTTAGTCGAAGCATAGACAAAAGACTTGAACTCAAGTGCCCATATGCAGCAAGACCTGGATAGCATTCAGGCTTGGGCTGATAAGTCGCAAGTAATATTCGTGCCACACAATTGCCAGGCAATGACCATCTCCAACAAGAGAGAATCGAACCATCTCCCCTTGACATTCAATGGCACTACCATCACTGAATTTCCCACTATCAACATCCTTGGGGGTACAATTGATCAGAAACTGAACTGGACCAGTCATATAAATACTAAGGCCACAAGAGCAGGTCAGAGTTTGGGAATCCTGCAGCGAATAAGTCACCTCTTGACTCCCCATAGCCTGTCCACCATTTACAAGGCACAAGTAAGAAATGTGATGGAATACTCACCATTTGCCTGGATGATTAGTACACCATCCACCACCTTAAACATTCACCCCCTCCACCACTGATGCACAGTGGTATCAGTGTGTACTATATACAAAATGCATTGCAGCAACTCACCAGGGCTCCTTCAACAGCATCTTTCAAGCCCACAACTTCCACCACATAGAAGGACAAGGGCAGCAAACACATGGGAACACCATCCCCTCCAAATCACACACCATCCTGACTTGAAGCTATATTGCCATTCCAAAATGTCGCTGGATCAAAATTCTGAACTCCCTCCCCAGCAGCTCTGTGGATGTACCTGTACCTGCACTACTGCAGTAGTTCAAGAAGGTGGCTCACCATCACCTTCTCAAGGGTAAGTAGGGCTGGGTAATGAATGCTGGCCCTGCCAATGATGCCCACATGCAGGACAGCTGACAGATTGGGATTGCTACCAACTCTGCCATTCTGGCAGCAGCTTCCAGAATTTACAGACATCTGATAATTCACAGGGACAGGTACCATTCTAATATACAATGTGTTCAATCTACCTCTTCAAGGGGTGTACGAACATTGAGTTATTTTCAATTTCTAGGTTTTGTGCAGAACAGCTTTGTAGAGAAGATTAAGAGACATAATCCACAACCATGATGGTGGTCTTCTTCAGCACATGGTACCTCTCTTGCAGAGGTTTCACTTTAAGGGTACAGGGAATGTCTTCAATCTCCTCAGTAAATGCTTTAACTCTGTCATAGTTGTATACTTTACAGAAACAGCTTTACTAACATCAGAGCTGCATGGCTTTAAACAGAACATGAGAGAAGTATGGGTGGGGGGTCACCTGTTACACTTGATTAGAAATCAAAAGATAAAGACACATAAATGCTCTTCTTAACCTTCTGAACTGATGTTAGATAGATAAACTAAGCCATCTCTAAAACCTTACTGAAATACTTGAGCAAAGTAACTGCATCAAGTTAACAAGAATGTTAGAAATATATCTTGTCGAAGAGCAAAGTACATATTATTCTCCTATCCCCTTTTCACAGCAGCAAAGGAGCCACAAATGGAAAGCATCCTGACAAATATTTAACCTTAATGCAGTATAGCAGATTTTAAGATACACATTTTAATACTAAAATGTTATCATTGGCATGTCCATCAATGTAAGATGATGGACCTGCAGCAAATGAAATCCACTGGGGATGGGGTAGCTTCATATTGTTTACTTTCACTGAGGCTGAAGAGACCAAACTGTGAGAGGAAGGTTCTGCCACATGTGCCACATATGAAGTAGTTAAAGGTTGTCATTGAGGGTCGTTGTTTTCGATGCTAATGCCTGTTACCAAACTGCAAAGCCACTGATTGTCATGGTGCCGCACTTTGGCCCAAAGGTGATGCTGCCATTTCCCTCTGTCATCAGCCAGTGTCTCCCAGGTGCAAAAATTGATGTTTGGGGCCTTCATGAGACACTTACAAGCATCTTTGAAGTGGAGCTTTGGGCATTCTACTCATCTTCTCGCTCCAGACAACTCACCAAATTGATGGTATATGATCATCTTCAGAATGTGCAATACTAACCAGCATACTAGAATGACAAGTTTAGAATTAGTGGTATAGGCCCTTTAATGTAAAAGTATACCTCATATGTGACTTCACATCGAGTAATTCAAGAGCGGTAACCCTTGGTTCTCCAGCCATATTCTGGAGAATTTTCAACCTGGGACCACTGTGCTTGAAGAATTCAGTGCAAATATTTAGGAGTGACTCCCGAGGCCTGCGGAATTCTTCTCTTGCTATACGTTCATCCAATTCTTCAGTTGGAAGACTCTGGCCCTCTTCTAACAAATGAAGATTATCTCTACAGAAAAACAATAATGTCCTTTTATTATAAAGTAAAATGAGAAACTCCAACATCATCTGTAATCAGCAACAATTTTCAAACAACTAACTAGTGACCTTGAAGGTCAAAATCCTGCAATTTTCAATTTAGCACCATCATGAGAGTATTATCACAACAAGGTCCACAACGGTTCAAAAACGCTCACCACCTTCTCAGGGCAAGGAGGGGTGAATAATAAGATAGGCCTATCCAGGGTCACACATATTTCATGACCAAAGTTTCTTCTTGAAAGCTGAAGCATTATGGTAGAAAATATTGTTGTAGGTTGTATTTGCATTTCTTTACAGAATGAATTCAGATGGGGATGCTGAATTGAGGCCAGATTTTTCTCCACAGAAAGATAGGCAAGGAGAATCTGAGGTTGGGTCACTAGTCAATCTCAAGTATTTTCAAATGATATGCATCTATATTACTTTCTTTGCTCTAGTTTAAATGAGTTACTTCCATGCACCACTCTTCCTTATAAACTATATAAATGCAAGCTGCTGTTGCTCTGAAGAAGAGTCACATGACTCGAAACGTTAACTCTGTTTTTCTCTCCACAGATGCTGTTAGACCTGCTGAATTTTTCCAGCATTTTCTGTTTTTGCTTCAGATTTCCAGCATCCGCAGTATTTTGCTTTTATCCCCTGCTGTTGCATTGGTGTTTATAATGCTATTTCATCCTGTTTCAATAAAGGTCTGTCAGAGATTAGTTCAGGGGCCAGGATAGAGCATAACAGACTCGCATGCAGACGGCAGGCCAGGGAGTTTGTCACTGTTCACATATAGTGTGCATGGACAAGTATATACTTTGCATCATAATCATAAGTCTGACAAATTCCCAGGACTTGATGGTTTCCACCTCAAGGTTTTAAATGAAGTATGTGAGTAAATTACAAGTGCTTTAACCATAATCTTCTAAAGCTCGCTCAATTCAGCAATTGTCCTTTTACATCGAGAAATTGCAAATGTAACTCCACTAGTTGAGGGAGATGAGAAAGAGAAACAATAAAATTATAGACCTGTTAGTCTAACATCTACTGTGGCTAAGTTATTGGAATCGGTAACTGAGGACAAAGTGACCAAGCACTTCAGAGAAATTTGAGCTAATTAGAGAGATTTGTAATGGGTAAATGAACCTAATCGAAATTTTGGAAAAAGTAGCTAAAGCATAGGGAGCAAAATGTCTATAGATGTAATTTATATGGACTTCCAGAAGGCATTAAATAAATTTTCACATAAGAGACAATTAGCTAAAATTAAAGCTCATGGAATTGAAGACAAATTATTGGCCTTGTTATGAAGTTCACTAGGCAGTAGAAGAGAGACAATAGGAATAAAATACACATACTTGACTTGGAAGGTTGTGACTAGTGCTGTTCACAAGGATCTATGCTGGGGCCTCAGCTATTTACTATATTTATTAATGATTTAGGAACACTAAGGAGTTATATATTCAAGTTTGCTGATGGCAAAACGATTGGTGAAATGGTAGTAGGTAGGAGCATATAATTGCAAAGAGACACTGACAGATTAAAAGTGAGTGGGCAAAACTGTAGCGAATGAATTTCAACATAAGTAAGTGAAAGGTCATCCATTCTGGAAGAAAAATCTCAGTATTTTTAAATGGTGAAAAGCTATGAACAGTGACAATTAAAAGAGATTTAGGAACCTATATACACAGATCACTAAATGTTATCAGCAAGTACAAAAAATCATAAAGGCTAATGGAATGCTAGCCTTTAAAACAATAGGGATATAAAGGGGCAGGGGCTTTTCCACAGCTATACAACATTCTGGTTAGATCACATCTGGAGTAGTGTTATTTCTTAGAAAGCATATTTTGGCCTTGGAAAGGGTGTCACGTGGATTCCCCAGAATGTTACCAGAGCTCCAAGGGTTAGTGTACAAGGAGAGATAATGGTAGCTAAGGGCTGCATCTTACCTATGTCAGACGGGCTGGGCGGGAGCAGAGCCGATCGCCGCCTGCGATTGGCTGCGCGCCGCCATTTAATTGGTCCGCCCAGCGTAATAAGCGGCCAGTAGTGCTCAGTGCTACCTGTGTGGGCTGGGGGAGGAGGGAGAATCGGGGCCTGTGCTCTTTCGCGCATGGAGCTGCTTCAGGGAGATTAAGTTGGTAATGAAAATTTTGAATAAATGATCTAAAAACTTATTTAAACATGTTCTCTCATGTGACAGTGTCACATGAGCTGGGACATGTGCATTTTGCAAAATTTATTTCATTATTTCAATAAACCTTCAGGAAACCTCAACCCGCCCATGGATGAGGTTTCCTGAAAAACGCGGAGGCCGCTTGGGCTCTTCGCCTGCTCGCCAACCTTAAGGTTGGACGGGCAGCGCTGTTAATGAGCTAAATTACTTTCCTAATGGCCTTAACAGTCCTTTGACAGTTCGGTGGGCGCGCAGCCACCTCCGGCGCTCGCCCACCGAACGCAATATCGAAATGAAGCACGATGACGTCGGGAAGCACACCCGATGTCAACTCATGTCATTTTACGCTTCGGCATGTCAGGCCCACCCCCGCACACTGATGGCAATATTCTGGCCTAAGTGTGTATTGTCTCCAACACAGAACAATCAGGAATGAATTGATAGGGTAGAGAGAAAGTTCTGCTCATGGGAGAGCCTAGAACAAGGGGACATAACCTTAAAATCAGAGCCAAACTATTCAGGAGCGAAGTTATGAAACATCTTCACACAAATAATGGGACAAGTGTGGAACTCCCATGAATAGCTGTAGATCCTAGGTTAATTAATAATTTTTAATCTGAAATTGATAGATTTGTGCTGGCCAAGTGTATTAAGGGATCTGGAGTCAAGATGGGTAGATGGAGTTTTGGACACAGATCAGCCATGATCTCTGAATGGCAGAACAGGCTTTAGAGGCTGAATAGCCTACTCCTGTTCTTACGTTGTTATAATCCAAACATTCTCAAAGTATTTGTTCTGATGGTAGATTAGGAAACCCAAAAATATGGGTTTCTGGTGCTGGACAGGTCAGGTTGTTTATATTTCAGGCTGTAACAATGGCAAAAGAACTGCACATTTACTGTCAACTGAAGTATAAATGCATCTGCAGGATTAGAATTCTGCTTTTAGAACTCTACATAACCTTTTTAAACAAGGAATTGAGGATGGTGAAAGACCTCAAAAAAGTATGACAAATTAATAGAATTATTGAAATTTCTATTTAGGAGACCATTTGGTCCAATGTGTCTATAAAGTGTGTCAAAAAGGAATGTGTAAGGATTATCATGGGTTCCTCCTGACCTTGTATTGGCCCCTCCAGACATGGCATGGTTGGCTGTTGGAGCTCCTCTGTGACCTTGGTCGGACCTGCTCATCTGAGGAGCAGTCATTGGCCTGTGTAGAAGTCCATGAGAAAAATAAACATACAAATGCAAAGAAAGTTTCCTTTTTAACAAATGTCATTTGGTCAAGACAACTACAAAAATTAAAACAGATGCTGGTTTACAAAAATTGTAATATTAATTTCCTTTGATGAATTCTAGAATAGTTTCATGCATTATGTTCTATTTAATAAAGCATTCAGCAATTCACTAAAAATGATGAAAGGAACAGAATGCATTGTTTAATTTATAATTTTAAAAATCTACCACAGTAAATCTAGAAATGCTTACAAAACATTCAATTTCACTAAGAACAACAATGACAGTTCATAGTATAGACTGAAAAGACTGTACAGGAACAGGATTAATAATTTACCTGGTGAGAGATTCAATGCTATATAACAGGGCTTGTAAGGATGTGGCAAGTGAAGCGATAGCAGTGATTTCATCCCGTGCTGCAGATGATGATTCCAATTGAATGGTTTGCTTCTTTAGTTTCTGCAAGTAGCAGGGAACCAGTGCTTCTAGGACCATCAGCATTTGAAGACTATATGGCACAAAGAAGAAGGATTAAACCAGACAAAAGCCTTGTGTGGCAACAGCAAAGTAAAAGTAAAGCCAATTCTACCATGGCAAACATTTAAGGAAACAGCAAAAAGATGTGAAGGCATACAGGGGCCAAAAACCTGATTATCAAAATTAAAATTTTGCTCAGTGCCTATGAATTATAAATACTGTGATTTACTAAGAGCTCCAGAATATAAAAGCAGGAATGTAATAGTGAATCTATATAAATCTTTAGTAAGGAAGATGAGAGATTAAATAGAATGTACAATGTAGACTCACTATAATGCTTCCTGCTATGAGAAAATAAAGACTTGAAAAATTCAGGTTGTTTTCTTTAGAACAGAGAGGACCTCATGGTGGTGTGACAAGAGGTAGGATGGGACAGAGTATGTAGAAGCTGACTGTTTCTGGTCATTCAGGGTTTACAACGAGAGGACATGGACATCAGATTAAAAATGAGCTTTACGATGCGGGGGTGGGGTAGGAAAATTTACACAGGGTATTGTGAGGTTAGATACATGCGGTTCATCTGATGGATACACCAATACTCACTTGTTGGGCCGAGCAGTCTGTTTTCATGTTGTAATTTCATTGTATTTTTAAGCAGAAAATAAATGTAGAGGAGAAACACAATTGCAAACCCATTGGATAGATTTTCAACTTGCTGCCCAGGCAATGGAGATCAGGCAGTTTTAACAATGGGTGGCTGATCTGCAAATCTAGTTTTACCGTGCAAGTTAAAAATCTAACTCATTGTATCCTGCCTGAAAGGGAGAGGAGTAACAGGCTGGCCCGTCGGGGCCATAAAATCCGATTGGAAAAGTGGCAACTGCCAAAAAAAAAGGAAAATAGACAAACACAAGGTAGTACCCAGCCATGCTGGAGTGATTAACATTCAGCATAAGTCAGGTGTTAATGACAAGAAATGGGATGAATGATTTCACCATTTTATTTACATGCCTCCTTTTGAGAAACGGGTTCTGTTTGATGGAAATAATAGTGGTAACATTGGGTAGACATTAAAGTGAGCAGGGTGCTGCCTAATGCATCCCAGTCTGTTACTTCTGCAACCTTTTGAATTAGTGCTCCAAAATCAAGCATCGCGTGACACAAGTTCCAGGCAATAGTACTGGTCATTACTCTGGTTGTCTCCCTGTGTTGTATCCATTGTACACAGCTTCAGGTTCTGCTTCGATCATTGAAATACTTGGAAAGTCTTTTGTAATCCATTTGAACAACATAGGCTGTCCAGAAGAGCTATGCTTTTATTAGCATTCCCTCAATCCTCTTTGATTTACTTATGTTTCAGCACTTTAAATGCTCACATGATGAGTATGAAATAAAATGAAACTTAATAATCGCTTTGTTAGCATAAGGCAATAGTATGGTCTTTCAGATGTAAACAAGAATTTCTTTGCCACTGATAATATTATGCATACCTCGGGCGGAATTTTCCGTGCCCGCTGGCATTGGGTGTGTTCGGTGGCACAAGCGGACAATATGGCGAGAAGGCCAAAAATCGGTTTCATGACGTCTTGAAACCAGTTTGTGATTGTCCGCTCAGCCCGTCGATGGTGGGCTGCGTTCCCCACCATCGGGTGTCGGGAACATCATTATTATATATCAGCATATCGTTATAAGGCCAGCCCACCGGACTCATCCCCCTGACCCCCCACTGCTGGATCGTCCGCCCACGTTGGCAGGAAAACACACTGGTGCAGAACACAAGTTGACAACTGTGACGTGCAGAAGTCAGGACTTACCGCCAGGGCCTTGCTCACATCGCGGACATCCGAGGTGCAGAAGATGCTGGAGCCCGACAGCAACAACACACCGGGGGAATGTCCATGGCATGCTGTGTGAATTCTCATGGACATGGCTCTGCTGCGAAGCAGCGCATGGAAGTTGGAAAGTCATCGTTGATGCTCACAACAGATGATGGTCAAGGGGCTGGAGAGGAAGGTCTAGGATCGACTGGGAGAGGAAGAGATGTTGGGGGGGTGAGTTGGGAGGGGGGAATGAAGGTGTCGGCGGGGTGAGGTTGAGGGGGGGAATGAAAGTGCCGGGGTGGGGGGATGTGAGGTTGGGAGGGGGGAATGAAGGTGTCAGGCGGGGGTGAGGTTGGGAGGGGGGGAATGCAAGTGTCAGGGAGGGGGGGTTGTGGGGGGTGTGAGTACAGGGGGAGGGGGGTAACAGGGGAGAAGATGGTAACTGGGGAGGTAGGTGTAAGAGGGGGGGGAGGAAGGTGTGAGGGAGAAGTGCAGAGGGGGGAAGGAGTGTAGAGAGGGGAAGGAGTAAGTGTGCAGGAAGGAGTGAGGAGAGAGGAGGGAGTAAAGGTGGAGGAAGAAGTAAGGGTGAAAGAAGGAGTTGGGAAAGGGAAGGAGCAAAACTAGAGGAAGAATTAAGGGTGTCTAAGGGAGTCAGGAAGGGAGAAGGAGTAAGGCTGGAGGAAGGAGTCGGAGAGGTGGACTAGGGCGGCTGGAGAAGTAAGGGTGTCTGAAGGACTCATGAAGGGAGCGGAACTAAGCAGGGGGCGAGTCCGGGGATTGGGAGGATTAAGCGGTGAGGGAAGGGCTTCCGGGGGGGGGGGGGGGGGGGGGGGGGGGGCGGAAGAGATCCAGAGGGGGGGAGGGGTCTAGAAATGGGGGGTGCCCAGGTGAATGTGCAAGGGAGAGGTCTGATGAGTCCATGACTGCCTCCTGGGGATCGAGGAGGTCGGGTAGGTTAGTGTGGATGGGGGTGAGATGTTCAGGAGGGAAGGGAATGTGCACGTTCACCTGGACATCCCTTAAGGAAAAGAGTTGTGGCTGGTAGGTCATGGAGGCGATGTGGAAGGTGATGCCAGGGGGTGTCAACTGTGATGGGGGAATGGAAATGGGCGACTGGGGGAAGGGAAAGGACGGGGGAGCGAAAGTAAAACTAAATTAGCACCATGCTGTCCAAATCGAAAGTGAAACATAAGTCGTGGTGGGCAAAGTTAGGTGCTGCATGGGAGTGTGATCATTGGGTGGGCGGAGATGCAGGTCAGCTCAGGTGGACAACTGAAAGCAAACCCCAGCAGGCAGCATTGAAAATGCTCGGGACATTGATAGGTGTGTGATATGTGAAAGATCCGCGTGCGTGGGAGAGTGCTTGCACGAGGCTCCGAAAGGCCCTGCCACACACACACTTCTCCCTCCAGAATAACTTGTGGGCTGGCTGTTCCCTCTGCGGTGACAGAGGATTAGGCTGAGGGGCTCATAAGCAAAGGGGATTCAGAGGGAGTGGATAGCCTTTGAGATTCCTGGGTGGATGACCCAGGAGTGTACAGCTGCCGCTCCTCCTCCCGTCGGGTGCCCGAGAGCCCTGGCCTGACTCTTTGAGGGGAAGGAACGTCGGGATGCCCCGTTTTCCTCTCACGTTGCCATTGCAGGAACTCACCCATGGCTACCATGATGAAGTGCAAGTCTGCACCCATCTCCGCGTTCCGCTGGGCCAGGGCCTCCATGGTGTCTGCCATCCTCCCCATGGAGACCTCCATACGTGCAAATATGGATACCACTTCATCAGAGAGCAGGCGGATGCATTCCTCTGACTCGTGAGCCACACTGTTGAGGACTTCCAACAGCTCTGCGTGATGTTCCCCAGCCTTCTGCTGACTTTCCAGGGTGAACTGTAAGGCCAAATCCAGAGGTTCGTCATCTGACACGGACCTCATATGTGCCTCTTCCCCAGCAGTCCTCCTCCTGCTGGGGAGCTCGGCTGAATCTGCCTCCTCCTGCTGCGGACACGTGTCTGTGCGATGACCACCACATTGTGAACCCGAGCCTGCTCTAGATATAGATCCCATCTAGGTGTGTGTCTCTGCGCTGGAGGAGGGTGTGGGTAAGTGCTGTGACGGGTCTTCCATGCTGCCTATTTCCATCTCTTCAACGGAGGAGGTGCCCTTTTGGCTGGAGGTGAGGATGTGGATGGAGCTGAGGGTGTTGGTCGCTTGGCAGAGCTCCCTGTGAACCGAAGTAGAGATAATTAGTGCATGGCAGCAGAGTCAAAAGCAGGAGAGAGAGCACTCACAGCTGCATTGAGAGAGGGATGATGTAGTGCAGGATCCTCACATGGGTGTTCACCGTTGACATCATTGACGCTGCAGGCATGGTCCATGTCCTCACCAGTTAGCGCGATGGCCACTCCTCAAAGTGAGTGGGGGGCCTAATGTGGGCCACTCCACCGCCGCCCCCCCACCGCCACCCCTCGCCCCAGTCTGGGACCTCTCCCTGTTGATGTGAGCAAGCATCTCCTGCATGGAAACAGATGGAGAGTGTGTAAGTAGGACACATGGCACTGCGTGGAATGTTTGTTTGGTGAGCGGCTGCCATGGATAGGGTGAGGACGTAAGCTCCAGAGGATATGAGCCTGATGGAGATGTGAGGGTGTGTATGAGAGTTAGTAGTGTTGTCCCTTGAGGTGTGAGATCCCTGTGGATGAATGATCGGTGTGTGAGTGGAGAGTGATGAGAAGAGTGAGTTAACCTGGCGGAACAGATGAGAACATTCATTCTGTTGCGGCACTGGGTGGCTGTCCTCTTTTGCAGACATTTGCGTTGACCACCGCCTCCCATGATGGATTGGTGATACGGTTCCCCTCCTGCAGCCAGAGCGGGAGTAGAGGACATCACAGAGGGCCTGCACAGCATCCAAAAGGTCACTAAACCTGGGGGCTGCAGTCTTTTTGCCTTCCAAGGCCATGTCTTCTGTGCAGCAGTCGTGGGCTGGAAGCACTGAGAGGTCGGCGCGTGGCTGGACTTAAAATATGGTGCCCGGTGTGATGAAGTGACAAGGTGATGGCGTGGTGGGCGATTGAGATTGAGATTGAAACGGCGTGTTTCCCTGGAACGCGTAATCAACCTGGTGGGTTTGGGACGATACGGCATGAAAAGCTGCCATTGCGGTTGGTGGGTAAAACATCGTTTAATCTGCCTGCTACCTCACTTAGTGCAAATCTGGGATGATACAGTCCCTCGTTTCCCAGGTTGAAGTTTATTATAGCATTCAATTTAGTATTGTTGAATGACAGGGATGATTTGAGATATAGGCCCAAATTTTGCTGCAGCAGGGGATCTCACAGTGTGCCTAGTTAGTTATGCACATATAGGTTTTAAAATGTTTTGCCACCAAAGTTTCTGAAAGTGGAAGCTGAACAGCAAGTGCAACAGGATATCTGAGAGCTTGGTAAGCAATGGGGCAAATGATGTATCTCTTAACCATGAGTTTGGTTATTGTGAAATAAACAGAGGAAAGATTATAAGAAGGACGGCGTATAAAGTGGATGGATTCAATGTCAAATTAGTACAGAATAAGAAATAAAGAAAGTGAAGAAAAAATTGGGTTGAGCGGGGAAAAAAAAGAGACAGAAAAGGAAGACCTTTTAAAAAAATTTCTTTTTTAAAATCTCCCAAAACAATTTACAACCTGATGGAATGAGTGTCCACACTTATAATTGTTCAGTTTCTGGGCAAGAGAGGTTGATTGGCAGTAATTAACCATTATCACATTGTTAAAAGAGTACATGTACTGTTAATTGCTAATTTTAATTTTCTGCGGCATGTTTAATACATAATTAATGTGCAACTTCACGAAAATTACACAGGTTAAGTGCAAAATGCCATTTCACATAGCTAATTGCGGCAATTCATAATTCATGGGTATCTCTTCCTCAGCAAAATGATTGTGTATTAGTAATTCATCATTCAGATGCCATTGTGTTTTTCAGCATAATCTGGGCCGCTGTTTACTGAGTACTTGTTGGTACTATTTCCATCTTATTTCACTATACAATAGGCTCACAATTCATCACTACTGCTACATATCTGTGTAATTTTCTCCTCTTTGCCAGCCTGACAAGAATGTAACTTACCTAAATATGTGTTATACTTCATTTTACATTTGATATTCTATCGTTTTTTAGTATCAGCAACGTGTATATTTTTTGTGCTGTAAAATTCAGTATTACCAAACATAGGCACACAACAGGGACATTTATGGAAGAAATCTTATTATTTTACACATTTATTTCTTAAATAATATTCCAGTACCTTCTAAGTGATTCTGGTGCATATGCAACAACAGTAACACACAATTTAATAGCTTCACTGATAGAGAAGGCGAGATCTTCATTTCCATAGCAGAAATCTAGAAGTACAGGAAAAATAAGTACTCAGTTTACAGTAGAGCTTGTTTCACTGGTGTTCATTTTATACATGTTTCCTTAAAATAAGAGAGAAACTTCTAATTTTGCTAATATTGCTCAGCACGATTTCAATTCACTTGAGGTTTGAGAATGGGGAAAAAAAAGTTCCTGTTTTACTCTATAACAATCACTACTGATCAGAAATTGAAATAAATCAGCTGTATAAATACTGTAACTACAAGAGCAGGTCAGAGGCTGGGATTTCTGTGGTGAGTAACTCACCTCCTGACTCCCCAAAGCCTGTCCACCATCTACAAGGCAAAGTCAAGACTCAGATGGAATACTCTCACTTGCTTGGATGAGTGTAGCACCAACAATACTCAAAAAGCTTAACACCATCCAGGACAATTACACCCATTTGATTGGCATCCCGTCCACCACCTAAAACATCCAATCCCTCCACCACAGATGCACAGTTGCAACAGTGTGTACCATCTACATGATGCACTGTAGCAACCCACCAAGGCTGCTTCGACAGCACCTTCCAAAACAGGATCTCTGCCATCTGGAAGAACTAGGGCAGCAGTCATGTGGGTTCACCACCTTTGTGACAGAAGGTTATCGGATGCTGTTGTGACTGGAAAGCTGTTTTTAGTGGGGTTCCGCAGGGCTCAATGCTCTGTCCCTTGCCTTTTGTAGTTTATATTAATGATTTAGACTCTAACATAGGGGCATGATAAAGAAGTTTCCAGATGATATAAAAATTGGCCACATGGTTGACAGCGAGAAAGAAAGCTTTAGATTGCAGAAAGATATAGATGATCTGGCCAGTTGGCCAAAAAAGTGGAAAACAGAATTCAATCCAGAGAAGTGTGAGCTGATGCGTTTTGGTAGGTGCATCAAGGCAAGGAAAAACACAATAGGAGGATCCTAAGTAGTGTGGAGAAACAGGGGGACCTTGGAGTATATTTCAATAGACTCTTAAAGTAGCAAGACAGGTCAATTTGGTGGTTAAGAAGGCGTATGTATGTTCATATGGCATGCTTTCCTTAACTAAAGCATAGGATATAAGAACAGGGAAGCTACATTAGAACTGTATACACTATTACTTAGACTACAGCTTGATTACTGAGTACAGTTCTGGTCACCGCATTACAGGAAAGATGTAATTGTACTAGAGATAAGCTGCAGTCAGCAGTACAGGGCTGGGCAGCAAGGGACATTTAGTTAAAAAACGGTGACTCATCAAAAGGGTTTGGACATTGACTGACTGCTATCAGGGAACAATGGTACCAGGGAAATGCCATTACCTACCATCAACTAATGCAATCAAGAAGTCTGATTACCCAATACAATGGCACAAAGGACATATCATCAATACAATACATTCAAGGAATTATGCAACTAAGGTCTGCATCACAGGCAATAGTACTGGAAACAGGATCATTCAAACCTTCATTAACTTTGGAGCCAGGTACTGTTACTGTGCTGTTACTGTGCCACCTCAAACAGCAGGAGAATTGTTCTTACAATGAGAACTAATAATATTCATTTGGATACATCTTCCATGGAAAACCCCATATTGTTTCAACCAGAAGGACCTGATGACATTTGTCTGGACTTTGCGTGGAATCAACTAAATGCAGATTGGAACAACAGGAAATGTGTTTTGACATGTCTGAGTTAAATTATTATAAAAGAAGGGAAGATCTGAGTATCTGGGTTGCAGTTGGAAGGAGGGTCAGGGCTGGTCATTTTGACTCAGGCCTACATCCTACACTGGACAAACCAGCCGTGTTAGGGATTGTAATTGTTTTCAGCTATATTGTGGTGATATTGGCCTGAAGGTTTTGGGCTGCAGTCAGAAGGAGGGTCAAGTTTGGTCACCTTGACTCAGGCCTACAGTCAGCATCGGACAGACCAGCTGTGTTGGGGGTTGCAAGTTTCAGCCAAATCGTAGTGATCTCGGTCTGAGGGATTTGTTAAGGTTTGGGGTGAAAACTTGGTATTTTTTGCCAGTACCTTGTAACTTGTTTCAACCATAGCTTGGTGATTTTGGTCCGAGGGTTTTCTCTTAAGGTTTCAGGACAAGACGTGGTGTTTTGCCTGTGTTTTTGTAAGTTTAAACCAAATCATGGGGACTTTGTGTGGAGGTGGCATTTTTGTAAGTTTAAGCCCGAGTCATGGTGACTTTGTGTCAGGTACTGGGAACGGGTTGTCTTAAATTTAGGGGTTTTGTACTATGGGTGATACAATAAAGCAATTGTGAATTATTAGAAGAAATTTGTCTCACTGGTCATTCTGTTCAAGCCTTACAATTGTGAATCTGGTGTCACAAACTTGAGTGGGGAGAGGGCCTCTGAGGGAAAAAATGGAACCCTTAGAGGCAGGCAAGGTAACTCAATCACAAAGTTAAACAAGTCCGAAATATTTCACATCATTTTTGATAAATAACCAGCCTGACCCATTTATAGAGCCTGGACAGAATCCCTGAGATGTTTTCAACTTTGCACTTCAACCCAATGCCTTAAGACGTTCCTCTAGAGAGGAAGTGTGCCCTCCATGGTAGATAAACAGAAACTTCACCTCTGTGGTTCATTGGAAAACACATAAGCATAATGATAGATTTCACATGTCAGGCACCTGGCTGCCAAAAATTAAGGGGCATCTAAAGTTCTGTCAAAAAGAAGTAACGATTAAGGAGCATCTTAAATTCTTTTTGCTTTCTCAAGGATACAGAAAGTTTTTTTTCTATTTAATTCTCCACTCAAAAGAGTATTAAAATGATAAAGAACCTCACCTTCCTTTCCTTATAATAAACCATATATTGGAGCCAAAGTACTGGGTTTATCAGTTTGAATAGCCTCAACATAATTTAATTGTTTAGAACAACTATTTTTTTACCTTTGTTATTTTTTTGCATATTGTGTACGAGAAGTCATTTTGGCAAATAAAGTGCCAGATTTGAAGCAGCAACAACAAAACATTGAAACAATTTGAAGTAATAAACCTGTATATCAACTACATTTTAGGATTATAAACAGGAAGTGTCTGATCATGTGTATAAATATGTTTTTGGAGTTAAAATAAGGCTAATAGTTGTTATGATTCTGACTTTTTTAACTATAAATGCAGTAAGCATAGTTGTAGTAGCTAATGACAAGCTAAGGAATAACAGATAAGCAAGAATGTAATGATACTCAGTGAAAGAGAAAGCCTGAGAATGATGTCAATAAGTAAATCAAGATCATAAATTTAATCCAAGAGTTTGTTACACTTCAATAATCTGAGTGCATTACTACATTTCATGGTATTACAATTACATTATAATGAAACTTTGGTCAGGTGATTCCTTACTGCTATTTGATACTTCTCTTTTAGGAAAAATGGATTGCAAGATTATGCATTAAAATTTGTCAAAAGTACTACAATTTATTAAATGATATAATGTCACAGTGTGCGGCAACAGATTTTCATTGCATACATTTCTTATTACACACCATTGACAATTACTAAATTTAATTAAGATTACCTAGAGATTTTAGCGGTTTCTCAGCTTTTACTAATTCCAGCACGTCCAATGTATCTTGTGTATCGCCCTCCAAAGACACCAAAAGGTCAAACAGACACTGAGAAGATACACCTTTGGCTGATCCACCGGTTGTAACATCCTAAATACAAAAGCCAATTACAGTTTCCTTTGATGCAAAGTCTTGTTTTCAACACCTCCATTAATTTTCCTGCGGTAAGTATTGTTCCATTTAAATTTTTACATGAAGGTTTTCTCAGTCGTTCAACTAGTTGAACCATACAGAATGGGAAGGTGTCAGGTTCAATAACATGTATCTGATCTCAGCCAGAGCAGCAGTAGGTAGCTACAGCAGGTCTCTGCATTCCTGTGTTAGAAGAGAATTGGCTAGGTCCTCTCTCTGATTACTATTCAGTGATCCCAGATGAAAATGTACATCTACAAATGTCATCTGAGGATAAGATCAAGCTTATGAGGTCCTTATGGTTGACTAGTTTGTCAACATTCATAATGCAACTCAAGTGTGAAGAGTTACCACTTAAGTGTCAGACAGCTATGAAACTAAATTTGAATCTTCAGGAGGAGATAGGAGAAGAAATGACTCATAAAGAGACGAAAAAGTGCAATCAATTGCTTGTATTTATTTTACTGAATGGAAATTAATAGTCCATCTGAGACTGGTTATGCAAGATTTTGATCTTGGAGTCTAGTGATGTCCTTCATTAAACACAAGATGTAGTCAGCAGCCTGGTTAAGCATGAACAAAACTTATGCCTGGTATAGCTGGCAGACATCAGTCAGCACTAGGGTGTATGCCCACTATCAAATAGTAAGAAAAGTGTGTTCCAACTAATAGTTCATTGGACTATAACACTATATTTTTAGCATGAATAATATACCGTGGTTGGATAAAGTATTTTGATGGCAATCATCTGGGATAACATCAAAATATCATTCAAAAATAGAACTGTGCAATACTTTGTCCTCAGAGCATTTAATGACAGATTTGAATGAATAATTGGGGTGAAGAGAAAGGGATGGAATGCAAAGTGAATTTTGTTTGCTTACTGAGAACTCCAGTAATGGTGCTGCGCTTGCAAATAACTGGAGAATAAAAGGCTTTCGATGCAAAATATAAAACTGTCGACATGCAAACTCGATTGCTTGGCGTAGCAATGGGTTGCTTTCATAATCAGCATAGGCCTGTAGGAGGGAAAATTTTAAAACAATATGAATACAAGTGTAAAGGACATGTAGTCTATGATTAATTCATATTGAAGATTTGAACAGCATAGTAAGATTCAGTCCCCATGCACAATTGTGGGAAGGAAATTTATGCTCTTTTCATTGTTACAGAAAGGAGGACAACCATGCATTTATATAGTGCCTTTCACGACCTCAGAACATCCCAAAGGACTTTACAGGTAACAAATACATTTAATTTGTAGCCACTCTCATAATGTAGGAAATTCTGCAGCCAATATGTGCACAGCAAGCTTCCACAAACAGTAACATGATCATGACCAGATAATCTGTATTTTTAAGCAATGCTGATTGAGAGACAAATATTGACCAGAGTGCTGGGATAGCTCCCGTGCTCTTGTTTAAACTAGTGCCATGGAATCTTTTGCATACATCCACCTGAGAGAATGGTTTAATATGTCATCTGAATGAAGGCACCTCTGAGAGTATAGCATTCTTTTAGTGCTGCATTGGAATATAAACATAGATCTTTGTGCTTAAGTCTCTGGAGTCGGACCTGAACCCACAACACGTGGTATGGTTGAGTGTTATCAGTTGATCTGCAGGTCACACCAAAAGACCAAAGATGAATTGTATCAGTCAAAATCAAGTATATAAAGCTGCAGGGCATTGCCTGGATGGTTACTTGAGCACGTATAAAGGGACACTTACTGACACAAGAGTGGAACGGAGTCAGGAGATTTACAACAGTTATATTTCGCTCTGTGAATAATCTATCCCAAGTAAGGACTGGCTTTGAATTTGTCCTTCACCAACTGGCTATCAGGAGTATAACATATTGCAGAGGTACCAGTGTGATTTTCAAAAAAATGGACAAGTAGACCTATGATGCCACTGAAAGACATTTTTCATAAGAGTTGATCCCAGGTACAAAATAAAGGATTGGAACTGGGAGGCAGAAGAAAAAAAAATTAAACAAGAGAAAGGAAAGTTAGAATAGAGGGTGTTCTGCCTTGTAAAACAATGTTTTGCATTGTGGTGGTCAACTCTGTGTTAAGCATCACTTGGCATGGCTCAGAAGTCCCACTGTGGCATGGCAGTCTTTGCTGCATTTGGTGCAGAAGAAGACAGTGGTTGAGAAGGTGTACGATTTGCTGTCCTCTGTTTTCTCTGGGCCCTCTTAGCCAGCTGAGGTTTTTGTTCCTACTCACCTTTTCCAATGACCTTCTAAACAGTTGGCCTCCAGAGGTCACGGCCATCAGTGATTGTCTCTCAGTTGTCAGTATCAATGTCCATAATCTTTATATCTCACTTGCAGGGGTCCTTGTAGTGGAAGTAAGGACAGCCAAGAGGTCATGACCGAGTAACTAGCTCATCGTACAGAAGGTCTTTGGATACATGGCCATCATGAATGTGGCTGAGCTAGCACAACCAATGACAGCTTAGCAAGGAGTGTATGTTGATGGAATTAGCACACGCCAAGACCTCTGAGTAGGTGACCTTACCTGCCAAGGGATGCCGAGGATACATCTGAGATAGTGAAAATAGAAACTTTTCTCCTGCCTAGCCTGTGTTGTTCAGGTCTCACCACTGTTTTACAAGAGTGCAACGAGGATGCAGGATTGGTAGACTCAGTTTGGTGCTCTCAGTTAGGTTGCTGTTGTTCCACACTCTCTTACTCAGTTTGGGTATAACAGCTGTAGGTTTTGCAATATATGCGCTGACTTCAGCATCAAGTGTCAGATTGCTGATAATTGTGGAGCCTCAATATGTGAAGCTATCAACAACCTCCGGCGTCATGACATAGAGGAAATTGAGTGATAATAAGTAGAAGGTTCAAATTAAATTTAGAGTAGGGCAGAGAAACCGAGAGAGAAAGAATAGCAGAGAAAAAGTGATGTTGAGTTAGGGGAGAACATTTCAGCCTCAAAGGGAAAATATGTTTTTTTTAAATTCACTCATGGGATGTGGCCATCATTAACAAGACAAACATTTATTGCCCAACCCAAATTACCTGTGAGGAAGTGGCGGTGAACCGCCTTCTTGAGTTACTGCACTTGCCTGGTTGAATGCAGCTCCAACAACACTCAAGAAGCTTGACACCATCCAGGACAAAGCAGCCCACTTGATTAGCACCCCTTCTACAAAAAACATTCACTCCCTCCACCACCAATGAACAGTGGCAGCAGTGTGTAGCATCTAAAAGACGCACTGCAGAAACTCACCAAGGTTCCTTAGACAGCACCTTCCAAACCAATGACCACTATCATCTAGAAGGACAAGGGCAGCAGATAAATGGGAACACCACCACCTAGAACTTCCCCTCCAAGCCACTCACTATCCTGACTTGAAAATGTATCTCCATTCCTCCACTGTCACTGGATCAAAATCCTGGAACTCACTCCCTAACAGCGCTGTGGGTGTACCTGCACCCCAAGGACTGCAGCGGTTCAGGAAGGCAGCTCACCATCACCTTCTCAAGGGCAATTAGGGATGGACAATAAATGCTAGTCTAGCCCACATCCAGTAAATGAATTAAAAGAAGTACTAGTGGCGTAAGTACATCCACAATGGTATTAAAGAGGAGTTCCAGGATTTTGACCCAGTGACAGTGAAGGAACAGCGATTTAGTTCCAAGTCACGATGGTGTGCAACTTGGAGGGTAGTTCGGAGGGGTGGTGTTCCCCTGCATTTGCTGTCCTTATTCTTCTAGGTGGTAGTGATTGCAAGTTTGGAAGATGCTGTCACTCACATAGAATTTCCAGCCCCTGACCTATTCTTGTAGTCACAATATGTTTGGTTGTGTTAAGTTTCTGGTAAATGGTAACCTCCAGATGTTGGTGGTGGTTTCAGTGATGGCACTGAATATCAGAGGGATATGGTTGGTTTCGTATTTGCTGGAGTTGATCACTGTCTGTCACATGTGTGGTGCTTATGTTACTTGCCACTTATCAGCCCAAGCCTGAATGCTGTCCAGGTCTTGTTGCATGCAGGCATTGGACTGCTTCGTTATCTGAGAAGTTACAAATGGGACTAAACATTGTGCAATCATCATGGAGGGAAGGCTTTTGTTGAAGCAGCTGAAGTCGGTTGGGCCTAACACTGCAGATAATTACAAAAAGCATACAGAGAGAGAATTATTTGGTAAAATGCTTTAATTACTACATATAGCTTAGCATTAATATTGCAGTAATAAAGCTATCTCAATGTTTGCACAGGTCTTTTTGTGCTCCTGTTCTTTGGCCTTGTATTCTCTACTGTGCAGAATGAAGCATTTTTGACACAAATAGCACTCAATTTTCCGATCCAAGCTAATTTTTATAATTTTCATAAATCCAAATCCGAACACAGATAGATCTAGGAGTGCCACAAGTGGTGGCAGAGGGAAACTGTATGATCGTTAAAGATGGGGGCCATTAAAACGGAGTACAACATTCATATGAAAAACATTCAGAAAGCTTCAGGAAAGGCTCACGAGACTTCTCAACAGGTTGGTGGTTTCTGCCAGAGCTTAAGGGGCAGGGAATCATGGAGTACCAGGTCAAAATGAAGGGAAAGAGAACTGAAGATATAGACTCTGCAGACAAGTGACAGAATAGCCCAACACTAAGCTAGCTGAAGATGAACCAATCCTGCAAGGGCTGCATGTGAGGAGAACTGCCATCTTTCTCACTCCACAGCTCCATCCCTTTGCACATGCCTGCAAAGTGCAGTCAAGTTTCAGACCACAACAGACAGTTACTGCCTGTGTATATGCTAGTCCTCTGTACCACATTGCACAATTTTACATCTGACTCTTCAGTGACCCAATATCATTTCTAGGTAGGTGTGGCATGGGTGGCAAAAATAGTTGATGCCCCCTTGGTGTGTGTGACCAAACTGGAAATGTTGTCTCATGATTACTTCGGCATGCCTTCTTTCTTGCAGTACCATTTTAGGCGAGATAGGAGTAATTCTGAAGAATCTTCCAATATAACATTTGGTCAGACATCTGCATATCATAATAATGCCACCAAGAATGTGATGGCAGATTCTCCTTTGGGAAGATGAGCTTGAGCTATCATATCTGCCAGAATAAGGTGACAGCAACTCTGTCTCTAGCTGTAAGTGTGCATGAATGCCAGGAGAAAAGAAAATATTTACAACAGGACTTTTCAAAATCTCTTCTGCCTGACCATTTCCCCTACCTCCTACCCCACCCAGGCTCTTTCTTAGGATAGGTGTGCTCAGGAATTGGCTTACTGCCAGCTACCGATTGACCCTTCCTCTTTCCCCCCTCAACTTAGGCCCCCTCCCTCTTTCTGTGACCAGCAATCTACCTCTGGTGACACGACTGGTAATTAATGCCTTCATATCCTTCAACAAACCTTCTTTGCCACGTTGTGCTGTCTTCAGAACTCTTCCTGTCTCTCAGTTGCTACTTCTTTATATTACTTCTTTTAATTATGTTTAGCATTTTTACTAAACAGAGCAGCAGAGATTTTATCAACCAACATCACTAAAACAAATTATCTGGTCATAATCACCCTGCTGTTTGTGGGACTTCGCTGTGCACAAATCAGTTGCCAAGTTTCTTGCATCACAACGGCGATAACACTTGCAAAGTACTTCATTTACTATGAAGTGCTTTGGGATGTCCTGAGGTTTATGCTTTATTTTGTTTAAATACACTGTACTTTACATAAATAGATCTGTCCTTAATAGTTAGGGCAGGATTCTTGTCAAGCAGGTGACTTTCAAGTTGGGAATTTTCCGAACCCCGAAATCCCATCTCTGTCCTGGAGGAGCCTGCCCACCCTATTCCCATGTCAAGGATGCGGGCATGGGCTGGAGACTGGCCAACTGCCTCCCAAGGCAGACCGAGGTGGCAACAGGAGCAAGCAGATAGTGAGGCTGGCAGGTTAGAAGTTCATTTACTGGGGCTTCGGTCGAGTTGTAATCATGGCTTTTAGGCCTTCTAGCCCGCACCCCCTGCTCCCCGCCCATCACTTATGTCCCCTCCATGCCCCCTCATATTTCCCAGTTCCCCTCCATGCTCCTCATATCTCCCATGGACCCCATGTCCCTTCCAGGACCCCCATGCTCCCTCCATGCCCACTCACCCATATGCACTAGGTACAACAACCAATGAGCCATATAATAACACTGGCCAGTCTTTGAAATGGTCATGAAAAAAAAACAGCCATTTAAAAATCTCTGTAAAAACTACTGTTTCCCCCTTACCTTCTCATAAAGCTGTCAATCAAACACAGGCATTGAAAGTGCTATTGAGGAAACTTGTAATCCATTCCACACCTTAAATCCTGCCCAAATAAACACACAGTCATTGAAAATACACTTCAAAGAAAGATCAGGTTATTACAAGGTAAGAAAATTTCAATCAAACCAAGCTAGCACTCCCTTTGCAACTGTATAAATAGACGCTTGCTGGGCTGAGTCCATTCACCATTCTTAGAGTTCCGGCAAGCCTTCATGATGAGATCATCTGGCAACTGTACAAACAGGAGCAGGTTGTGCAGCTGGCCAGACATCTGTTTTGCCAAATAGCCTCATGAATGCTTGGCTGAGCCCCAAGAATGACTACTCAACTCAGCCCAGCAGGGGTCTGTTTATAAAATTGAAAAGGGGAGTGCTAACTTTGTTTGAATGACATATTCATTACCTAGTAATAATCTGATCTTTCTTTGAAGAGATTTTCCAATGCCTGTGTGTTAATTTGGACAAGATTAAGAGGTGTGAAGTAGATTGAAGGTTTTGTCATTAGGACTTTCAATGCCTGAGTTTGACTGACTGTCATGGAGCTATCAATGTGAATAATATTTTGGGAAATTATTTTTCTTTTAAAATAGATGTTTAGTCTGCGAGTATGTCTTAATTGGATTAAAGACAGCTAGTCTGGGTGCTTTGATATGTACTAGTTCTGATACATAAGAGGGATAGCGTGCATTTGCATTTTTTGAATAGAGCATTCAAGAAGTGTGGTGAGAATTGATGCCTTTCTAGCAGCTACCAAGCAATATGTTTATATTACTAATAAAATTGGTATTATAAAAAGGGTTTCATTGTTAAAAGGCGAAGTTTAAAGAGATTGTTGATACAATGAGAATTAACATTCAATGGAGCTGGTAGGCATAACTTCAGTAGTTTTCGGGTGTGCAGGCAGAGGCAACGTAAGGTCAAAAGGCAGCTGCAAGCCTCCAACTGGCTCCACAGTGAAAAGGACCTCATTTCGAATTTGTATAATGAAAATGCTTTGCCTGGTGTTTGGTTAAGTCTATGGGTTGCTGTTGCCTTAATGGAGATTAGTTTGGGAATTTGTTACAAGTTATGTTGGTAGTAATTTGTAGCCATGTGCACATATATTTTAACCTGTGTAAATTAATAAAATGTTTCATTTAGTTTAATGTAAGACCTCAAAAACTGATGGTCTGACTCCTGAATTTAGAGTTGCATCTCAAACATAACACTTAAAATTATTGGTTATGACAGTTGTTTGAAGATTCCCTCTGGGATTTTAAAATTAACTCCGCTTTACCAAATACATCGGTCATAACACTGACAACCTTATAAGAGGGGAAATGTTTTTCATAGGGAATATTGGATGTTGGTTTTCTTGATTCCTGGCTCCAGACTAGGGACCCCCCATGGTCCATGATACCTCTGAGGAGCCGTGAACCATATCTCCTGCAAAAGACAGCCTGATTCTATCAGGCAGTGGTGGGGGGGGGGGGGGGGGGCGCGCGGGGTCTGTAATGCTCAACTCTGCAATGGAGCCAGCAAAGGCGGGAGTGCTACATATGGGCTTGCTAAGTGCACCTTTAACATGCACTTGCAAAAACTGCCGAAAATGGGAATGGGAGTGAAATTCCCGCAGCTGAGTCCTATGCATCATTTTTATTCTGCTTTCACTCCGACATGAACAGAGCATGAAAATCTGGCCCATAACATTTCTCAGTGTTTCAACAATTGATTTTTGTAATGAAGCAAAAAAAGACTTCCAATTTTATTTATGTAGTTATTAAAGATGAGCACGCCTCAAGTCTAGACAGTGAAAATGTTTTACAAAAATTTAGATGCAGGTCACAGGGTAGATTTGAATTAGGAAGGCCTTCAAACGTTTGATTTAATCCTTCCAGATGATCAACCCCACCTTCTTACCAATTTAACATTTAGCTGCTTCTTAAATGAGTCTTATGCCCTGATCTTAAACACCATTCCTGGAAACTTGTTACAACAATTAGTCACCTCTCTTTGTAAAGAAATATTTCAATGCTAAACTTATCCTTCATAGCTGTGAACTTGTATAGTCTTATTCTGCTGCTCTGGTATTGTCAGAACTGGGGTTATTTTCTTTGCTTTTTTAATTTTTTAAAACATTGCTATAAGCTCCCCGCTGAGTTAATGCATTCCAAGACAGAAAAACATTCAGTTACTTACTCAGTCCTTACAGTTCCTCTTTCTAACATCTCATTGCTCAATTTCCTCCTGGGACTGCTAATGTTGGGTAGGCAGAATGGTAAAATAGGCCTGGATTTACACTGAGCTGGGCTGACTCAGGAGCTCTTTAAAAATAACGGTGGGGCCCAATTCTGGGGTTCCCATTTCTGGAAATTTTTGCCAGCATGGGATAAGGGTGTGGGCAGTTAGCCTGCACACAGCATTCCCACCTTCCCTCAGGGGAGATGGCTATGTAGTGGTACTGTTATTGGACTAGTAATCCAGAAGCCCTGGGGACGTGGGTTCAAATCCCACCATGGCAGCTGGTGGAATTTAAATTTAGCTAATAAAGCTGGAATCTAAAGCTAGTCTCAGTAATGGTGGCCAGCATCAACTGTTGTAAAAACCCATCTGGTTTACTAATGTCTTTTAGGAAAGCAAATCTGCCAACCTGGTCTAGCCTAAAAGTGACTCTAGACCCACAGCAATATGGTTGACTCTTAACTGCCATCTGAAATAGCCTAGCAAGTCACTTAGTTCAAATGCAGTTAGGGATGGGCAACAAATGTTAGCCTTGCCAGTGATGCCGATAGCCCATGAAGAATTAAAAAAATCCCCTTGCTGGTTCCATTCTAGGGGTGCATAATTCAAGCCACTCACCCTGCAATTTTAGTGCAGTCGGGCGCCTTTTGCAAGTTGACCTAGTTCAGTGCATCTCAGGGGAGTCATGAACCATGACTGAGTACCAAGTGCGGAACCAAAAACATCGCCACCTACTCCTGGAATTTGTTCATTGACAGGCTTTTAAATACAAAAAGAAGTTTTTTTTTCAGTTTCAATATTTAGGTACTGTATTGAAAGTTTTTACTGCAGTGATTGATTATTGGGCTTCGCTCTGCAAAGTTAAGTTGACCATTACATTGGTCAGCAATGTGTAACTGTTGAAACGCATTAGAGAACTTTTCCTATTGGAAAAAGTGCGACTGTGCATTTAAAACTGAAAAAACCATTGCTTGGGATCTCTAATGTAATAATCTGAAGTGATTTGAATGCCCAGTGTCATTTTAAATTGAAACAAAAACTTTAGGCAGCTTTTACTTAGAGAAAAAAACAGCCATCTCCTCCTGGACTGCTATGATTGACTGAACATCTGGTGTAGCTTAGGAAAGAAAGGCAGCCTGGTATTTCAGTTTCAATAGACTCCATTGTTTAGAATTCCCACGTTTGTTATTTCAGCTGAGCCCATTATGAATGCTTGGCTGAGTTTCAAAAGTCACAGAACCATTTTCCTTACCAGAGGGCTGTGTTCACAACTTGATTGACAGTTGTAAAAGGTTATTAAAGGAATATCTGTCTTTGATGTGGTAAGTTAAAAAGTAATTGTTTTTACAACAGATTGACCACCTTGAGAGGTTTCAATTTTTTGAATGGTATGTATGGATGACAGCTTTTTATCATTATAATGTGTGTTTGAATGACAGCTCTATTAGATGATTAGTAGTTTTTTTAAAGTCTACTTCGAGGGCATCCTGAGGTCCGCCTATAATAGATATTGGGAAAGTGGCTATGGAAGATACAGGGGGCTATTTGGGGGGGCCGGTATGAGGTAGCATAGAGATCATGTCGGGTGGGTGGGGGTGGTGAGGGTTTGAGGGCCTTTCATTCATCATTACAATTGGGCTGACATCCCAGTAATTAGAGGCATATATTCTAGACTACTGGCTTCCATCTGCCTTCGTCCACTGAAGCTCAGATCTGCATCTGGAGGTTGCAGGCCTGACTCCATCTCATTCCCAGTTCCACAGAACAAAAATATGGCAGGCAGAAGCCTTTTTAAAGGAGACAGGACTGCTGGGTCAGGAAGCTTCCCGACTAGACTTTCCTGCCTCTTCCACAAAAATCCGGCCTATAACTTCAGAAGATGTGATGACTGCAGACAACGAGAGAAGTGTGGACAGAAGTAATTAAGTACTGTTAGGAAAACACAAAATCCTAATAAATTGTCAAGCTTTCCACGGTATCTAGTAAAAATGGGTGGTACAACAATACAGCCTTTTTTATTTGAAAAAAAATCACAAAATAACTTGGAATAAAAACAAAAACTGTATAAAACTTCGGAGATATCAGGTTAAGATATGTGGATATTTTCAATTTTAATAAAAACTGTCAACAATTCTATGCTCTTACAAAGGATATTGCATAGCAGCATGGTCACTGCCAGGACACCTGTGAAATAATCATGGCACACTCTGAGTCATTAAGACAGACAATGGCTCTGATTATTACTGGAATACAGAGGGGAGAATGCGCTGAAAGATCAGAGACAGGAAAACTCATTATAAAAAGGACAACTTCTATTAAAACTTGTGTGCCTTGCTTTGTGAAGCACTTTGATGAGGTTCTTGACCCTGTAAAGTTGGCATCCATGGTCTGACAGTTAATTTGATATTGTAATATTTATTATATCATTAAAGTACTTAGTGTAGCAATGTTTGATCTATCTGGTGATAGGCAGCTTGAATAAGGAGAAGGCGCTCATCTCTTCTAATCTCTACCATAGCTATATAACCGAGCCCCTGTTTGCATTCAGATATATGCTTTGGCTACCACTCTAGTTCAAGCCCAATCTCCCTTCTGCTTTCCCCTTGGGCCATCTCTGGCATTTCTCGTCTGTCAACTTCCCTCCTGGCAAAGCTGTCATGCCACCTTTTATTTCTCCCATCTTAAGTACTTTGTTGCATTCAATCCCTATGCCAACCAATCATATTCCTTTGCCTTTCCCCCACCACCACCCCAGAAATAAAGCTCCTTAAATAATCCCACAGCTTCCCTCCATGTCTCTCTAAACATGTTCTGAGAGGTCCAACGAGGCACCTGTCACTGCCTCTATTAGCACCAACCCTAGCTGCCCCATCCTTCTCTTTTCCCAATCTTTTTGCTTAGCTTACCCACTGGGATCTAAACTTCCCAAGCCTATTTTTGTCCCAGCTCTTCATCCTCACCACCACCTTGAACTATGCCAGTGGATCAACAATACCTTGGTTTTTCTCTTTTTCTCTACTCCTCTGATATGTTCCACTGCTTCGAGGGCCTCAAACCCTCTGGCTTCTCTGTTTCTAATTCCTTGCTGCTTGCCATTCCTCCAAACCCCACTGTGTGTCTTAGCCAAAGTAACTTTCCACCCTTTCATAGAATTATAGGGCACAAGCCTGACCCGATTGGGTATAAAATTATGCGAGAAAACATCAGGCGAGCATCCCGACATCATTGCGCACTCATGTGATATTTCGCTCAGCGTGCAAAAGTTGGAAGCGCGCCCGCCGACAATTTAGAGAGCAATTAAGCCCATTAACTGTGCAATTGACTCCGATTTTTCATTGTCCATCCAACCTTACAGTTGGCAGACGGGCGAATCAGCCAGCCAACCGTTGCATTTTTCATCAAACCTCATCCAAGGGCGGGATGAAATTTCTGTGATGAAATAAAATAAAAATAAGTTTCTGTGGACAGCATTTTTATCAGCTATGTTTTCAGGTGATTGATTATGATGTATGGGCACCCTTTTCAGCTTTTAAAACCTTTATTTAAGCTTTTTCAGGTCTGCAGTTCCCTGAGGCAGCTGTCTGCCTTCAGGGAGCTTTCTTGCAGCGCTCACCCGCGCCCGCGGAAATGTCATCGCCCGCCCTCTTCCTGCCCCCGCCCCAGCAGCGCTGTGCATTTCAGTGCATGTTTCACGCTGGCTGGCCGCTAATTGGCCAGTCAATGTGAAATTGCAGTCGGGCGCGCCCGCCAAAGGTAAAATTCAGGCCACAATATGTTTACAGCCCAGAAGGAGGCCATTTGGCCTGTTGAGTCCGTGCAGCCTCTCTGCAAAACAATTCAGCTAGTCTTACTCAGCTGTCCTTTCACCATAACCCTTTAAAAAAATTTTCAGGTGCTTATTCAACTCCCTTTTGAAAACCACAATTCAATCTGCCTCCACCTCACTCTCAGGCAGTGCATTCCAAATCCAAACCACTCGCTACATAAAAAAAATGCTTTCTCTTGTTGCCTTTGTTTCTTTTGCCAATCACCTTAAACCTGTGTCTACTGGTTCTCAACCCTTCTGCCAATGGGAACAGTTGCTCTCTACCTACACTGTCAAGATCTCTTGATTTTGAATACCTGTCAAATCTCCTCTTCTCTTCTCTAAGAACAACACTAGCTTCTCCAATCTATCCCTGTAACTGAATTTCCTTACCCCTGGAACTATTTTTGTAAATTTTTTCTGCACCAACTCTAAAACCTTCATATCCTATCTAAACTATGATGCCCAGAATTGGACACAATACTCCAGTTGAGGCCGAACCAGCATTTTGTAAACATTCATCACAACTTCCTTGCTTTTGTATGCTATGTCTCAATTTATAATGTCCAGCATCCCAAGTGCCTTTTTAACTAGTTTCTCAATGTGCCCTGCCACCTTCAATGATTTATGCACATTCGCTCCCAGGTCTCTCTGTTTCTGCGTGCCCTTTGGAATTGCATCCTTTATTTTATCTCTCCTTGTTCTTCCAACCAAAATGTGTCACTTCACATTGCTCTGTCATACGTCTGCCCATTCCACCAGCCCATGTCCTCTTGAAGTCTATTGCTAGCCTCCACACAGTTTACAATACTTCCAGGTTTAGTGACATCCGCAAATTTTGAAATTGTGCCTTGTACACCAAAGTCTAAGTAATTAATATATCAAGAAAAGCGGTGGTGTTGGAGAATGCCATTGTATACCTTCCTCCAGTCTGAAAAGCAAAGAAAACCTCTCTATTTCCTGGCACTCAGCAAACCTCTTATCCATGTAGCCACTATCCTTTTATTCTGTGGGCCTCAATTTCGCTGGCAAGCCTATTATGTGGCATTTTATCCAATATTATTTGGATTTCCACATCAACCACATTACCCTCATCACCCATCTCTGGCCAAACTTCCTTTAATGCTTCCCACTGCCCTAACCCTGAAACTCGCATCTTTCTCTAGTTTCTTTCTTATCTCCCCTGATGCCCTCTCTGAGCTGAGGCCCATCTCCTGTTCCATTAATCCTACTCCCACTAAAATGCTGACTTTCATACAGTGCATAGGTACAAAAGGTCTAATGGAATGTTGGCCGTAATCCCAAAGTGTTATATTAAGGGTTGTGGAAGTTAGGCTTCAGGGCATGCAGAGGAGAGTGTAAGAGGAGGAACTTGGGACAGGCAGTCAGCAGCTCATAGAGGAGTGTGTGAGAGGAGGACCCTTGGACAGGCAGTCAGCAGCACCTGGAGGAGAGCAGAGGAGCTATAAAAACAGTGACGTGAGTTCGAGAGCAGAGGTGACTGAGGGAGTTCGGTGAGGAGGAAAGAGGTGCTCCTTTCCTTTACTACCTTTCCTCAGAAAGAAGAGCGGCGACCTTGGTAAGTAGGACTTGGTGAGTAAATTAGAAAAACGTAATGTTTTTAAACAATGGTTAAACATGCTTGGATTTAACTGAGAAGCCCAAAGAATAAGGAAAAATTTAGGACCAATATAACAAAGGAATATAAATAATCCAAAGTAGAATAAAGTTAACGTAAAAGAAGTAGAGTTAAGACATGGCAGGGCAGCTCAGTCGATTGAAATGCATATCCTGTAATATGTGCAAAGTCATGGACGCTGCTGGTGTCCTAGACGACCACATGTGCAGCAAGTGCTGCCAGCTGCAGAAACTTGAGCTCCAGGTTTCAGAGCTTGTGCGGCGGCTGGAGTCACTGTGGTGTATCCACAAGGCTGAGCGTTACGTGGATAGCACGTTCAGAGAGGTGGTCACACCGCAGCTTAAGGGCCTGGAGACAGAGAGGGAATGGGTGACCACCAGGCAGTCCAAGAGAAGTAGGCAGGTAGTGCAGGAGCCCCCTGGGGTCCTGCTCACAAATCAGTTTTCCATTTTGGAAGCTGGTGAGGGCGCTGGTTTCTCAGAGGAGTGCAGTCAGAGCCCAGTTTGTGGCATTCTGAGTGGCTTGGCTGTACAGGTGGAGTGGAAGAACGAAAGAAAGAAAGAGATATAGTAATAGGGGATTCATTAGTTAGGGGAACAGGCAGGTGTTCCTGTGGACGTAGACATGACTTCAGGTTGGTATGTTGCCTCCCTGGTGCCAGTGTCAAGGGTGTCACAGAGCGGCTCCAGGACATTCTTCTGTTGGAGGGTGAACAGCCAGTGGTCGTGGTCGACAGTGGTGACAATAACTTAGGTAGGAAGGGGGATGTGGTCCTGCAATCAAAAATTAGGGAGCTAGGTAGAAAATTAGCAAGCAGGACCTCTAATGTAGTAATCTCTGAATTACTCCTAGCGAGTGCCAGTGAGTACAGAAATAGGACGATAAGACAGATAAATGTGTGGCTGGAAAGATGGTGCAGGAGGGAGGTCTTTAGATTCCTGGGGCACCGAGACTGGCTCTGGGGGAGATGGCACCTATACAAGCTGGACGTGTTGCACCTGAGCAAAGCTGGGACTGAGTTCCTTGCAGGGTGTTTTGCTAGTGCTGTTGGGAGAGCTGTAAACTAACTTGGCAGAGGTGTGGGAACCAAGAGAAAATATTAGAGAGGAATACCAGGGTGCACAAAATACTGGGACGGACAGATAGCACTAGTATAGAGAGTAGTAAGTTCATAGGTGAAGTTGGGGTGAGGGAGAAAGTAACACAGTCAGGGTTACTATGCATGTATATGAATGCATGGTGTATAGTAAATAAGATTAGGGAGTTACAGGTGGAGATTGCCATGTGGAAATACGATGTTGTGGCGATAACAGAGACCTGGCTCAAGGAAGGGCAGAGCTGGGTGTTAAATATTCCCGGGTACAACGTGTTCAGAAGACATAGGAAAAGAAGGAAAGGAGGAGGGGTGTTGGTATTGGTTAAGGAGAACATTGCAGTGCTGGAGAAAGAGGATGTCCCAGAGAGTTCAAGGACAGAATCAATTTGGCTAGAGCTAAGGAACAAAAAGGGTGCAATTACATTGCTCCTTGTAGTCTATAGATTGCCAACTAGTGAGAAGGACATAGAAGAACAAATCTGCAGGGAAATTACAGAGAGATACAAACATTATAGAGTAGCTATAATGGGGGACTTTAATTACCCAAATGCAGACTGGGACAGTGGTGTTGTAAAGGATGGAGAGGGGCAAAAGTTACTAGATTGTGTTCAGGACAATTTTCTACAGCAGTATGTGTCCAATCCAACAAGGAAAGATGCACTGTTGGACCTGGTTCTTGGAAATGAGGTGGGCCAAGTAGATCAAGTGTCAGTGGAGGAACATTTATGAGACAGTGATCATTATATTGTATGTTTTAGGATGATGATAGAAAAGGACGACAGACAATCCAGAGTAAAAATAATTAACTGGACGAGAGCCGACTACGATGGGGCCAAAACAGAGTTGGGCCGGGTAGACTAGAACGAAAGATTGGAGGGAAAAACTGTAGCTGAACAAAGGGCTACCTTCAAAAAAGAACTGGTTTGGGCACAGTCAAAGTATATTCCATCGAAAGGGAAAGGTAAGGAAAACAAATCTAGAGCTCCCTAGATGAAAAAGGAGATAGAAATTAAGGTAAAGAAGAAAAGGTGCACTTATGACAGGTGTCAGGTAGAAAATACAATTGAGAACCAAGAGGAATATAGAAGCTTCGGAGGGGAAGTAAAAAAGCATATTAGAGAAACGAAGAGGGATTATGAGAAAAGATTGGCAGCCAACATAAAGAGGAATCCCAAAGTCTTCAATAGACATAAAAATAGTAAATGGGCGGTAAAAGGAGGAGTAGGGCTGATTAGGGATCTAAAAGGGAATTTACACATGGACGAAGGGGCCATGGCTGAGGTATTAAATGAATATTTTGCATCCATCTTTACGAAGGAGGTAGATGCTACCCAGGCCATGGTTACAGATGAGGAAACTCTCACTAGAGGGGTTCAAAATTGATAAGGAGGAAGTGTTCTGTAGACTGTCGGTACTTAAAGTTGACAAGGCACCGGAACCAAATGAGACACATCTAAGGATACTGAAGGAAATGAAAGTGGAAATTGCAGGGGCACTGGCCATAATTTTTCAGTCTTCCCTAGATTCAGAGGAGGTGCCAGAGGATTGGAGAATTGCATATATTACGTCCTTGTTCAAAAAAGGTTGTAAGGATAAGCCCAGCAATTACAGACCAGTCAGTCTAACTCAGTGGTGGGCACGATTCTAGAAACAATTATTTGGGGTAGAATTAATAGTTACATGGAAAAACATGGGTTGATACAGAAGAGCCAGCATGGATTTCTAAAGGGGAAATCGTGTTTAACTATCTTGCTGGAGTTTTTTGAAGAGGTAACAGAAAAGGTCGATGAGGGTAATGCTGTTGATGTGGTGTACATGGACATTGAAAAAGCATTTGACACAGTGCCACACAACAGACTTGTGAGAAAAGTTATTGCTCATGGAATAAAAAGGACAGTAGCAACACAGATACAAAATTGGCTAAAAAATAGGAAGCAGAGAGAAATGGTCAATGGATATTTTTCGGGCTGAAAGAAGCTTTGTAGTGGACTTCCCCAGGGGTCGGTATTGGGACCCTTGCTTTTCTTTATATATATTAATGATCGAGATCTTGGTGTGCAGGGGACAATCTCGAAGTCTGCAGATGATATGAAGCTTGGGAGTGTTGTAAATCGTGAGGAGGACAGTGTAGGACTTCAAAAGGACAAAGACAATTTGGTGGAGTGGGCAGATAGATGGCAGATGAAGTTTAACGTGGAGAAGTGTGAGGTGATGCATTTTGGTAGGAACAACATGGACAGACAATATAAAATAAGGGGTGAAATTTTGAAGGGGATGCAGGAGCAGAAAGACCTGGGCGTATATGTGCATAGATCATTGAAGGTGGCAGGGCAGCTGGAGAGAGCAGTTAATAAAGCATATAGTATCCTGGGCTTTATTAATAGGGGCATAGAGTACAAGAGCAAGGAGGTTATGCTGAATTTATATAAGACACTCGTTAGGCTTCAACTGGAGTATTGTGTACAGTTCTGGGCACCACATTTTAAGAAGGATGTGAACACATTGGAGAGTGTGCAGACGAGGTTTACAAGAATGGTTCCAGGGGTAAGAAACTTCAGCTATGAGGATAGATTGGAGATGTTGGGACTGTTCTCCTTGGAGAGAAGGTGGCTAAGAGGAGATTTGATAGAGATGTTCAAAATCATGAGGGGGCTGGACAGAGTAGATAGGGTGAAGCTGGTCCTGCTCATAAAAGGATCAAGAACGAGAGGGCACAGATTTAAAATGATTTGCAAAAGAAGCAAATGTGACGTGAGAAAAAGAATTTTCAAACAAGTGGTTCGGGTCTGGAATGCACTGCCTGGAAGTGTGGTGGCGACAGGTTCAATCGAGGCATTCAAGAGGGCATTAGATGATTATTTGAATAGAAACAGTGTGCAGGGGTACAGGGAAAAGGCAGGGCAATGGCACTAGGTTATAATGCTCATTTGGAGAGCCGGTGGAGACACAATGGGCCAAATGGCCTCCTTCTGTGCCGCTAAAATTCTGTGCTTCTGTGAATTCTGCAGATCGTTGGTGAGACCACATCAGAAGTGCATCAGGCAAACAGAGTGCAGCTGATAAACTAAGTGAAGATTTGGAGTTTAGTGAGAGGGTGAGCTTTAAGTGTTAATTTTGTTCTTAAATTTTGCTCTTAAAATCTAATGTAGTCTGTAATTAGCAGTAACTGGAAAGTACTGAGCAAGCAGGCTAAGTTCCTTCTTTCTTGCAGTTTAGACAGGGTAGACTCATTCTCAGCTGTAGGAGCTGAGTAGTTACTTAGTTGGTTGAATCTGGTTACTGTAGCCCCAGTTCAGTTTACTATAAATTCAGGGTTCTTTAGTGCAGCCTTGACTAATTGAGTGAAGACTTGGAGTTTGGTGAAAGGGGAGTCGGTAGAAGGAGTTGTTTGTTTCTTCGTCCTTGTCCTTGACCTCGTCCTCGTTTCCTCGTCTCCTCGTCCTCACCCCATAGAAATTGGTTCTTGCTTTACTACAGGAAATGCAGCTAGCTGTGCGGTGAGTATCTGGTAAGTGGGTAAGTTCTATTCTATCCATAAGGTTTAAAATAGTACACAATCTGGTGCTAAATTTAATCAAATATATAAGAAAGCAATATTAAATAAGTGATTAATATAATTAAGTAATTATTTAAAACACATTTAAGGATGGCAGGCAAGGTGAAGTGTAAAGGTTGCAGCATGTGGGAGCTCCTGGAAACATTGTGATCCAGGGCAGTAAGCGTTTGTAGCTTGAGGAACCTCGGCTCAGAGTCATTGAGCTGGAGGCTGAGCTGCAGACTCTGCGACACATCAGGGAGGGGGAAAGTTACTTGGATGCTTTATACCAGGAGGCAGTCACACCCCTTAGGATAGGGTCTTCTGATTTGGTCAGTGGCTGGGGGCAGGAGGGTGTGACTGCGAGTAAGGCAGGTAAGGGGATCCAGAGCGCAGGAGTGTGAGCCTCTGAAATTGTCCAACAGGTTTGTGGTTCTCTCAGCTTGTTTGGATGAGAGTGGGGGCTGCAGGGTGGATGAGCAAACTGACCTTGGCACCGTGATACAGGGAGCCATCCAAGTTGGGGGGGCGGGGCAGTGCCATTGTAGTGGTAGTAGGGGACAGTATAGTAAGGGGGATTGACGCTGTTCTCTGTAGCAAATAGCGAGAGTCCAGACGGCTTTGTTGCCTGCCCAGTGCCAGGGTTCGGGACATCTGCCCAGGGCTGGAGAGGAACTTGCAGTGGGAGGGGGAGGATCCAGTGGTCATAGTCCATGTAGTTACCAATGACATAGGCAGGATGAGGAAGGGGGCGCTGTATAGTCAGTATGAGGAGCTAGGCACCAAATTAAGAAGCAGAACCTCAAAGATAATAATTTCTGGATTATCACCAGAGTCACGTGCAAATTGGCATAGGACAAATAAGATTAGAGAAATTAATGCGTGGCTCAAAGACTGGTGTGGGAGAAGTGGGTTCCAGTTTGAGGGGCACTGGCACCAGTATAGGGGAAAGTGGGATCTGTACCATTGGGACGGTCCACACCTGAACTGTGTTGGGGCTGGTGTCCTCGGGATCCTCCTAACTAGGGAAGTAAAGAGGGTTTTAATCTGAATAGTGGGGCAGTATTCGGTAGTATTCACATGAGGCAGAATTCGGCGTGCGGGTGTGTGCCGAACACGCCGGAACGTAAAATGACGCACGATGACGTTGGGTGTGCGTCCCGACGTCATCACGAACTCGTGCCTGCCGATATTGAAAGGCCTATTAAGGCCATTAGCAAGGTAATTAAGTTGAATTTTACGCTGCCCGTCCAACCTTATGGTTGGCAGGCAGATGAAAAGGCTAAGCGGCCTTGACATTTTTTAGGAAACCTCATCCATGTGCAGGATGGGGTTTCCTAAGCTAATACTAATGAAATAAAACCTTTATTTTAAAATAAAAACACGTCCCATCTCATGTGACACAGTTACATGAGGTGGGACATGTTTCATTAAACTTTTTATGTATTTATTAATTTTTAAAAAAAGCGCTTCAATCTCCCTGAGGCAGCTCCATGCCTCAGAGACTGAAGCACTCTTTCGTGTACATGCGCGAACTGCGCGTGAGGCCCAGCTCTCCCTCCTCCCCCAGCCCGCACAGGTAGCGCGTGTTACCACTCGTGACCCACGCAGGGCAGGCTTTAATTGGCCTGCCCGCCTGAAATCATGATGCGAAGCCGATCACTCCCGCCGAGTCCACCTGACAAATGTAAAATTCTGGCCACATGCTGTGGATAAGGGGGAACCGGCGGATGTACCGTACTTAGATTTCCAGAAGGCATTTGATAAAGTGTCACATCAAAGGTTATTGCAGAAAATAAAAGCTCATGATGTAGGGAGTAACACATTGGCATGGATAGAAGATTGGCTAGCTAACAGGAAGCAGAGATTTGGCATAAATGGGTCTTTTTCTGGTTGGCAGGATGTGACGAGTGGTGTGCCACAGGGATCAGTGCTGGGGCCTCAGTTTTTTACAATTTATGCAAATGACTTGGATGAAAGGACCGAAGGACCGAAGGAATGGTGGCTAAATTTGCTAATGACACAAAGATAGGTAGGAAAGTAAATTGTGAAAAGAACATAAGGAGGCCACAAAGTGACACAGATAGATTAAGTGGGTGGGCAAAGATCTGGCAAATGGAGTATAATGTAGGCAAATGTGAAATGGTTCATTTTGGCAAGAAAAATAAAAAAGCTTATTATCTAAATGGCGAGAAATTGCAGAGCTCTGAGATTCAGAGGGATCTGGGTATCCAAGTGCATGAATCACAAAGGGTTAGTATGCAGGTACAGCAAGTAATTAGGAAAGCTAATAGAATGTTGTCATTTATTTTGAGGGGAATTGTTTACAAAAGTAGGGAGGTTATGCTTCAATTGTACAGGGCATTGGTGAGACCACATCTGGAGTATTGTGTACAGTACCAGTCTCCTTATTTAAAGAAAGATGTAAATGCATTAGAAGCAGTTCAGAGAAGGTTTCCCAGACTAATACCAGGAATGGGTGGGTTGTCCTATGAGGAAAGGCTGGACATGTTAGGCTTGTATCCACTGGAATTTAGAAGAGTAAGAGGCAACTTAATTGAAACCTTTAAGATCCTGATGGATCTTGACAGGGTAGGTGTGGTGAGGATGTTTCCTCTTGTGGGAGAAGTTAGAACTAGGGGTCACTGTTTAAAAATAAGGGGTCGCTCATTTAAGACAGATGAAGAGAATTTTTTTCTCTCAGAGGGTTGAGAGTCTTTGGAGCTCTCTTCCTCAAAAGGCGGTGGAAGCAGAATCTTTGAATATTTTTAAGGCAGGAATGTGGGGTTCAGGTTACATTCAGATCAGCCATGATCTTATTGAACGGCAGTAGCAGGCTCAAGGGGCCGAGTGGCCTATTCCTGCTCCTAATTCGTACGTTTGTATGTATGTGGGGAGTGCTGCTTTCTGTTTTGGGTTCCACACCTCAGGAAATCTATATTAGTCTTGGACAGGGTATTTCTATTAATGCTAAACCTCATATTTACTGACATTAAAAAATCACCTGTCATTTGCCTGTCCATTTCATTATCTTATCAATATCTAGCAGGACCTTGGCTCCCTCCACAAACTCTGTCACCTTGACATCATTTCTATCAGTGAGAGGTGGTGGCATAGTGACATAATGGCAATGTCACTCCACTCGTAATCCAGAGAACCAGGCTAACACTCCAGGGACACAGGTTCAAATCTCACCACGGCAGCTGGGGAATTTAAACTCAACTGATTAAAAGCTAGTCTCAGTAATGGAGCCATCGTTGATTCTTGTAATAACCCATCTGTTTCATTAATGCCCTTTAGAGAAGGAAACCTCATGTCCTAACCATGTGACTCCAGACCCACAGCAATGATTCTTCAATTCCCTCTGAAATGGTCTAGCAAGCCACTCAGTTGTATCAAACCACTACAAAGTCAAAAAGGAATGAAATAGGGATAGATCACCGAGCACTGACATGCAGAAATGACAATGGCACACAGCCAGCCCTGTTGCCCCTGTAAAGTCCTTCTTACTAATATCTGGGGGTTTATGCCAAAATTGGGAGAGCTATCCCACAGACTAGGCAAGCAACAGCTTGACATAGTCATGTTCACTGAATCATACCTTACAGAGAATGCTGCAGATACCACCATCCAGTTTCCCTCCAAGCCACATACATTCCTGACTTGGAACTATATCGCTGTTCCTAAACTGTCACTGGGCCAAAATCTTTGAAATCCTTCCCCTCAACCTACACCACATGGTCTGCAGTGGCTCAAGAAGGCAGCTCACCACCTTCTCAAGGGCATTTAAAGATGGGCAACAAATGGGCTAGCCAGCTCCCACATCCTGTGAAAGAATCAAAAAATATCTCTGTCAACTTTCTCTGGTTGAATCTGGCATCCTAGTTGACCCTAAGTTGTACTTCAGACCAATATCCATTCCGTGACAAAACAGCACTTCCTTTCACATTCAGAGCTGCATCTGCTCCCTATCTGACTCCATCTGTTGCTGCAACACACATTCATGGTTTTAATCACATCAAGTGATTAAAATTTAAAATCCTTACCTTTGTGTCTAAATATTTTCATAGCCTTGACACTGTCCAAATCTGTAACTTTCTTTAGTCCTGTAAATTCCTCCCCAAACTCTGCATTCCTCTGACCCCAGCTTCTGAAGCAAAACCTTCTCCCTCCCATTGGCTGCCATGCTTTTTGTCATCTAGGCCCCATGCTCTGGAACTCACTCCCTAATTCCCCTGTTTCTTAATCTCCAATTCCTCCTTAAACCTCATTTATTTGACAAAGCTTTTGGCAACCCCATCCACCCCACCCCCTCATCCCTAATGTCTCCTTCTTTGACTTGACGTCGTTTTTTTTTATTGTACTCTGAGATGTTTTTCTATGTTAAATACACTAAAGCAAGTAATTATAATTTTCTCCATCCTCCAGCTAAATCCAATTCAGGAGCAGTATACTGGTGTAATGAAAATTACACAAGATAACTTATTTGTTTGAGGGGAAAATAAGTTTGGGGTAAACATTCAATTTGCTCCCTGAGTATAAAACTAGCATTGTGGATCCACTCCTGTTATAGAAAAAAAATCCATGATTTTCAATGGAAATGAAAATCAGGCAGCTTCCATGTCAGGCAGGTGATCCGCAACACGGATTTTAAACCCTGGCGGCAACTCGACAAAATACTCCCTTGTGTCAATAAATATGATTCAAAATTCTATGCTGAAGCAACAAATTTTAAGCATAAAGGGGATCAACTCCATGGATGATTTACTGTTATTCAACCCTATTGAAACTATTGGCAGTCCAGAGAAAAAGTAATGGTGATCTGAACCTACACCGAGCCACTTGTACACATCTAGGCTCAGGTCTGTTAAAACTCATCAGGTTAGACTGGATTTCCAAATGAAATCTGGTTCTCAAAACCACTGTTGAATGATTGCAAGCATCTTAAGAACAAAACTCAACACATCTGTAATGTTGTTTCACTTTGATGGCCTATTTTTAATCAAGGAAAATATAATTGTAAACAATTAGTTATTCTGGCTAACCTGAATATATAATACTTGTTGAAATAAACTTACTTGAAGCATGGAAGGAAGTATCCACTGATATCCACTCAGTGAAAAGAGATGGTTGAAGTGCACTGCAGTATTGATAACTGTAGCAGCGTATTGTCGAAGCAATGCACTGTCCTCTGGATGAAGAATTAAAGCCCCATTAAATACGTTCAGGAACAGCATAATCTCATCACCCCAGGGAAATTCACTGGGCATGCCCAAAAACATCTCCTCCAATAGCTTGATCCACATACTCTTGTGAAGCGTATCAAGTCCAAACAGTTCTTTACCTGAAAAAACAATGAAAGATTTCACCCTGATGTCCAGCAGCTCATCATCAAGACTATTTTATTTCAAACTTCTGATGAATTTCTACTTAAAAAGTGTGAAGAATTTAATCTATCCAGATGTACATGGAATGTAACTGCAAACTATTCTATCCATTTAATTAGAAGAATAAATTCCCAAACTATTGGTGTTTAAAGACTATAGGTATTTAAATGCATATTATTTTGATTTACAGAAAATCAAACTGTGGTCCACAAGCATGTTGGATAATGCAAACAGCTAGTTAATATATCATCACCATTCAAACACATTTCACTTTTAGTAACTTAAGTGAACTTGAACATGTATAAACAGATAGTAGATTATATCCATTATCAATGAAATAAGAGTGCACTAAGGGCAAATGTACAACTAGTTGTGCAAGGCTTGCTACCAGTTAGAAATAGTTATTGAATCTGCTATTCTCTAATGACCCTATATAAAGTTGCAGACAGTGGATTAGAAAGCATCAAACCTTATGGTGAGATACAATGAAAATTAAACTTATCAATTAAAATAATATTGAGACCACCCACACACCTGCTGTGAACTCCCGTGTCAAGAGTTCTGTTCCACAGTGATTTAGGCGAAGGATTGTTGTTTTGTGGTTGTAAAGTTTTGGGTCCCGAACCCACATCACAATGACATCAGACGCCTGACACCATTTCTGTAGAGATGGCCATTTAGTGTCAAATGAGTGCGCTCATTATACAGTTGGGTGGTGGCCAGGCTCACAGCCGAGGTGGATGCTGCCGAGGTATGAAAGGGCAAGAGAGGGCACTTCTATATGGGGCGCCCTTTGAAAGCAAGGTAAAATATTTTAAATTTAAAAAGGCCACAGTTGGCAGGCCTCATTGTGGAGGGGCAATCGCTCCACTGACGACCAGCAGCCACAGCTGTGGCCTAACAGTCTTGCCATTTACAGGATAGAGTCCTTAGCAGGGATGGAGCACTGGTCCTCCCATCCTCTGGTCCGACACCAGGAGGCTGCCTCCATCACCTGGATGTTTTTCACCCACAATGGGGGATCTGCAAACTGACTAGAAAATTCTGAATGGCCTTTCTAGGGTATTTAACTGGCCTAATAGGTTACCCACTGCTTGGCCCCCTCCCACCCTGCCCTCAACAAAACTGGGTTAGAGGCAGGGATATGTCAGCAACAGAGTATGCTGCTCTCCCACACCAATTTCTAGGCTTTCTCTCCTCTGGACCCCATTCAATGGGAATCCAAAATTCTGTCCCAGGTGTTCAAAGGACAACATATTTTTGTTCACATTCTTTTTGAGTGTTGCGAATATAAAGCATTTAACTTTTCCCTTGTGCCTCTTGTTTGTAAAAGTCAAAACTATGAGCAGGATGCCATTTCTTAAAAATGTATTCATTCGTGGGATTTCTCTTGGAGGTGGTGGTGAGCTGAACTTCTAGGTGGTGGTGTTAACATACATCTGCTGCCCTTGTTTTTCCAGGTGGTAGAGGTCGCAGGTTTGAAAGGTGCTGTTGAAGGAGCCTTGGTGAGTTGCTGTACACTGCTGCCACTGTACATCGGTGGTGGGGAGATTTAATGTTTAAGGTGGTGGCTGCAGTGCCAATCAAGTGCTTTGTCCTGGATGGTGTCGAACTTCATGAGTGTTGTTGGAGCTGCACTCATCCAGGCAAGTGGAGAATATTCCATCATACTGCTGACTTGTGCCTTTTAGATGGTAAACAGGCTTTGGGGAGTCAGGAGGTGAGTTAGTCTCCGCAGAATTCCCAACCTTCGACCTGCTTGTGTAGCCACAGTATTAATATGGCTGGTTCAGTTCAGTTTCTGGTCAATGGTAACCCCCATGATATTGATAGTGGGGGATTCAGCGATGGTAATGCCATTGAGTGTCAAGGGGAGATGGCTAGATTCTCTCTTGTTGGAGATGGCTATTGCCTGCCAATTGTGTGGCAGGAATGTTACATGCCACATACCAGCCCAAGCCTGAATATTGTCCAGGTCTTTCTGCATATGGATACGGACTGCTTCAGTATCTGAGGAATGGTGCTGAACATTGTGCAATCATCAGCCCACATCCCCACTTCTGACCTTATGGTGACAGGAAGGTCATTGATGAAGCAACTGATGATGGTTGGGACTAGGTCACTACCCTGAGGAACACCTGTCGTGATGTCCCAGATGAGATGAGTGACCTCCAACAACCACAACCATCTTCCTTTGTGCTAAGTATGACTTCAACCAGTGGAGAGATTTTCCGTCTGATTCCCATTGACGACAGTTTTGGTAGGACTCCTTGATGCTGCACTCAGTCAAATGCTGCCTTGACGTCAAGGGCAGTCACTTTCACCTCACCTCGAGTTCAACTTTTTTGTCCATGTCTGGACCAAGGCTGTAATGAGGTCAGGAGCTGAGTGGCCCTGACGGAACCCAAACTGAGCGTCAGTGGGCAGATTATTGCTGAGTAAATGCCACTTGATAACACTGTTGATGCCCCCTTCCATCACTTTACTGATGATCAAGGGTAATTATCCAGGTTGGATTTTTCCTGCTTTTTGTGCATAGGATATAACCTGGGCAATTTTCCACATTGCCGGGTAGATGCCAGTGTTGTAGCTGTACTGGAACAGCTTGGCTAGGGGCACAGCTAGTTCTGGAGCAGAAGTCTTCAGTGCTATTGCCAGAAAGTTGTCAGGACCCATAGCCTTCGCAGTGCCTTCAGCCACTTCTTGATATCATGTGGAGTGGATTGAATTGGCTGAAAACTGGCATCTGTGATGCTGTGGACCTCAGGAGGAGGGTGAGATGGATCATTCACTTGACACTTCTGGCTGAAGAAGGCTGGAAATGCTTCAGCCTTGTCTTTTGCACAGATGTGCTGAGCTCCCCCATCATTGAGGATGGGGATACTTGTGGAGTCTCCTCCTTCTATTAGTTGGTTATTTGTCCACTGCGATTCCTGTGGCTGGACTGCAGAGCTTTGATCTAATCTGTTGGTTGTGGAATCGCTTAGTTCTATCTATTGCATGCTACTTCCACTGTTTGGCATGCATGTAGTCCTTTGATGTAGCTTCACTAGGTTGACACCTCATTTTTAGGTATGCATGGTGCTGCTCCTGGCATGACCTCCTGCACTCTTCATTGCACAAGGATCAATCCCCTGGCTTGATGGTAATGGTAGACAGGGGGATATCCCAGGTCATGAGGTCACAGATTGTGGTTGAGTACAATTCTGCTGCTGATGTTCCACAGTGCTTTATGGATGCCCAGTTTTGAGTAGCTAGATCTGTTCGAATTCTATCCCATTTAGCACGGTGGTAGTTCCACACAACACAGTGGACTTGTCTTCACAAGGACTGCTCAGTGGTCACTCCTACCAATATTGTCATGGACAGATACATCTGCGACAGGCAGATTGGTGAGGATGAAATCAAGTAGCTGTTTCCCTCTTGTTGGTTCCACCACCTGCCGCAGACCCCTTGACATTTACCCCTTGACATTCAATGGCATTACCATCACTGAATCCCTCACTATCAACATCCTGTGGATTACCATTGACCAGAAACTGAACTGGACTAGCCATATAATTACTGTGGCTACAAGAGCAGGTTTAAGGCTAGGAATCCTGCGGTGAGTGACTCACCTCCTGACCTCCCATAGCCTGTACACCATCTACAAGGCAAAGTCAGGAGTGTGATGGAATACTCCCCATTTGCCTGGATGAGCAGCGCAACTCTAATAAGCTCGACACCATCCAGGACAAAGCAGCCCACTTGATTGGCACCCACTCCACAAACATTCACTCCCTCCACCACCGGTGAACAATGGCAGTGGCAGCAGTATGCACCATCTACAAGATTCACTGCAGGAACTCACGAGGCATAGATGACAAAAGTAGGGAGGTAATGTTGGAGTTGTATAGAACCTTGGTGATTCTGTGAAAGCCTCCTTAGTTAGCATCTTTTAAATCCACGACTGTTAACATCTGGAAGGACAAGGGCAGCGGATACATGGGAACACCACCATGTAGAAGTAGCTTGCTACTTACCATCCTGACTTGGAAATATATCACCATTCCTTCACCGTCACTGAGTCAAAATCCTGCAACTCCCTCCATAACAGCACTGTGGGTGTACCTACACTGCAGGGACTGCAACGATTCAAGAAGGCAGCTCACCACCACCTTCTCAAGGGCAATTAAGGATGGGTAATAAAGGCTGGGCTAGCCAGTGATGCCCACATCCCATGAATGAATAAAGAACAAGGCCCAGTCTAACAGCTATGTCCTTTAGGACTCGAACATCTCGACCAGTGGTGGTGCTACCGAGCCACTCTTGGTGATAGATATTGAAACCCCCACACCAGAGTACATTCTGTGCCCTTGTCACCCTCAGTACTTCTTCCAGTTGGTGTTCAACATGGAAGAGTAATAATTCATCAGTTAAGGGTGGTAGGGTGGTGGGGTGGTGGTTGTGGGGTGGTAGGTGGTAGTCAGCAGGAGGTTTCCTTGCCCATGTTTGACCTGATGCCATGAAACGTAATGGGGTCAAGAGTCAATGTTGAGTATTTCTAGGGCAATTCGTCGTGACTGTATACCAGCATGACACCACCTGTGGCAGATATACCCAGGGATGGTGATGATGGTGTCATAAGGTATGATTCAGTGAGGATGTCGATGTCAGGCTGCTGCTTGACTAGTCTGTGGAACAACTCTCCCAATTTTGGCACAAGTCCCCAGGTGTTAGTTATGTTTTACTGTCAGTGCCACCTGATAAACAAAATCTACCCACGTAACAGTAAATTATTATTACTACCGATAAACGCATCCAGTACTGTCCGGGAACAAATAAATATTGAAAAATTAAAATATACTCCACATAACTGCAACATAAGCCATGTGGTACCAGTGTATTTTAGAGTATGTGGCATCATTGTGGGAATCTTACATTTGAGAATACACTGCTAATGACTTGCATCTCCTTCGAGCCCAATAGGTAGATTTTCATTTCTATCACCAGCGTTAACAGGGCAATAATCGACTCAAAATGGAGGCTTCCAGCTTTCTTAACACCAACTAAGAGGTCAGTAATATTTTGAAAGAGGCTTGGAGCCTGAAGAGGTTGCTTACTTCAGGCAGTCAGCTTCTTCTAATATACAAATTCGGTCCCAGGGCTCTGACTGCCATTTTAGGTCAGAAATAGTTGGAGCGTACTCCCTGTAGTATGTTCTTACAAAAATTACCTAGGCCGTTGGCAGCTCGGGACTGCCATGTATTGTGATTGTGACGCTCACTCTGCAATTACTTTGCTGGAGGCTGCTGAAACCCAATATTGGGCAACCTCATGCTGGCTGCACACTGGTTTGATGAGCCTGGTGGCTCAAAATCGCAGCCACTGCTTCACTGCAGGTATGAGGGTTTGGCCAGTGTACTCCTGATCAACCCCATTAAGTTTGAAATTTTATAAATTGATTATTCCAATAAGAACACAGGCTTGTTAATTGTTAGGTTATTCCCTCTGGATTAAATTGATTAAGATTTGTGTGTTTTGGTAAAGTAGTAATTTTCTTCGGCAAGTTGTGCTTTGTTGCAACTCTACGATTGTTGGACATATTAGATGGTTGCATAAAACATTTAGTTTGAATGATTTGATGTCTGCTGAAGAGTCATTTTACCTTGATGATCAGCAAACAGCGAAAATTCTGCATCAACTGCATTTCGAGGAAATGATGGAAGTCTGAGAAGATCCTCTTGCAACAAGGATACATGTGATTGTTTGTGTACAGAAGGCATGTGTTGAGTAAGGGACATCAGAAACATCACCCGACCAAGTTCTTCCAGTTTCCGAGTAAAGACCTATTCAAAAATATGTTCATTATCTTGTGAGAAGGAACTGTACTTTTAAAATCCACAATTTAAATAGAATTACATTGATGTTAAGTGCTATTCTTCGAACATGGTACGAATAATTTAATCATAGAAACACCAGCAAAAAGGGAGTCAATGTTCCAGTGCTGGCTCCATATTCCCTCTTAACTTACACTGATTTGGATATAGAAGCCATTTGTGTAAGACACACTATGTTCTAATCTATCACAAGAGCTAGCATCTTGAAAGGCCATACATCCAGAAAAAAGTCACTGCTTAGGAGAAGCTTATGATTGTTGGGATGGTGCTGGTTACAGAACATGTCTGTTAAAGAAGTCTTCATAGTCTTCTGTATGTTAACAGCAAGTCTTTATTAACTACTTATAACTGTATACATATATACGGTGGCAAAGAGCTATCTCCATGTCTAGGTCTTAACATGTCTCTGCTCAACGCAACACTAACCCTTGGTCTGGGTCATGTGCCTTCTTAGATCATTGTGTGGGCGGTATTGTACTCAGTCGCACATTAACCCTCTTTGTGCCGGATCCTTATACTACACCTTCCCCCAAGTCTTTATACCATGGATATGGAGTTACACTAGTTTACTTCATGCCTTACATTCTTATTAGTCTTAAGCATTTATATGCTACTGTCTTAATGTTATTCCAACATAATTGCTATTACTGTATTTGAATTATTACAACATTCTCACTACCCTATCTTTTCCCTTCAAGTCCTTGAAGTTAGAGGCTCAGGTGTTCTGCAGGCCGTATAATCCTTCCATATCTCGTTTGCCGTTCTGTCGGAGGTTCTGGTTCTCACTGTTGGCTTGGAGGTTGGACTGGCTTTTTTTTTGTTCACTCATGGGATGCGGGCTTCGCTGGCTGGGCCAACATTTATTGCCCATCCCTAGTTGCCCTTGAGAAGGTGGTGGTGAGCTGCCTTCTTGAACTGCTGCAGTCCATGTGGTGTAGGTACACCCACAGTGCTGTTAGGGAGGGAGTTCCATAATATTGACTCAGCGACAGTGAAGGAACGGGGGTATATTTCCAAGTCAGGATGGTGAGTGACTTGGAGGGGAACTTCCAGGTGGTGGTATTCCCATCTATCTGCTGCCCTTGTCCTTCTAGGCGGTAGTGGTCGTGGATTTAGAAGGCGCTGTCCAAGGAGCCTTGGTGAATTCCTGCAGTGCATTTTGTAGATGATACATACTGCTGCTACTGTGCGTTGGTCGTGGAGGGAGTGAATGTTTGTGGATGTGGGTCCAATCAAGCAGACTGCTTTGTCCTGGATGGTGTCCAGCTCCTTCAGTGTTGTAGGAGCTGCACTCATCCAGGCAAGTGGGGAGTATTCCATCACACTCCCGCCTTGTGCCTTGTAGATGGTGAACTGGCTTTGGGGAGTCAGGAGGTGACTTATTCGTCGCATGATTCCGAGCCTCTGACCTGCTCTTGTAGCCACAGTATTTATATGGCTGGTCCAGTTCAGTTTCTGGTCAATGGTAACCCCCAGGATGCTGATAGTGGGGGATTCAGTGACGCTAATGCCACTAAACATCAAGGGGCGATGGTTGGATTCTCTCTTGTTGGAGTTGGTCATTGCCTGACACTTGTGTGGTGTGAAAGTTACTTGCCACTTGTCAGCCCAAGCCTGGATATTGTCCAGGTCTTGCTGCATTTGGACATGGACTGCTTCAGTATCTGAGGAGGCATGAATGGTGCTGAACATTGTGCAATCATCAGTGAACATCCCCACTTCTGACCTTAAGAGGAAGGAAGGTCATTGATGAAGCAGCTGAAGATGGTTGGGCTTAGGACACTACCTGAGAAACTCCTGCAGTGATGTCCTGGAACTGAGATGACTGACCTCCAACAACCACAACCATCTTCCTTTGTGCTAGGTATGACTCCAACCAGTGGAGAGTTTTCCCCCTGATTCCCATTGACTACAGTTTTGCTAGGGCTCCTTGATGCCACATTCAATCAAATGCTGCCTTGATGTCAAGTGCAGTCACTCTCACCACACCTCGGGAGTTCAGCTCTTTTGTCCACGATAAGCCAAGGCTGTAATGAGGTCAGGAGCTGAGTGGCTCTGGTGGAACCCCAACTGGGCATCAGTGAGCAGGTTATTGCTAAGCAAGTGGTGCTTGATAGCACTGTTGATGACCCCTTCCACTACTTTACTGATGATGGAGAGTGGACTAATGGGGCTGTAATTGGCCGGGTTGGATTTGTCCTGCTTTTTGTGTACAGGGCGTATCTGGGCAGTTTTCCACATAGCCGGGTAGATGCCAGTGTTGTAGCTGTACTGGAACAGCTTGGCTAGGGGCGCAGCAAGTTCTGCAGCACAAGTCTTCAGAGCTATTGCCGGAATGTTGTCAGGGCCTATAGCCTTTGCAGTATCCAGTGCCTTCAGCCGTTTCTTGATATTGCATGGAGTGAATCGAATTGGCTGAAGACCGGCATCTGTGATGCTGGGGGCTTCCGGAGGAGGCCGAGATGGATCATCCACTTGGCACTTCTGGCTGAAGATTGTTGCGAATGCTTCAGCCTTATCTTTTGCACTGCTGTGCTGGGCTCCTCCATCATTGAGGATGGGGATATTTGTGGAGCCACCTCCTCCAGTGAGTTGTTTAATTGTCCACCACTATTCACGACTGGATGTGGCAGGACTGCAGAGCTTAGATTTGATCCGTTGGTTGTGGGGTCATTTAGCTCTGTCTATCATTTGCTGCTTATGCTATTTGGCATACAAGTAGTCCTGTTTTATAGCTTCATCAGGTTGACACCTCATTTTTAGGTATGCCTGTTGCTGCTCCTGGCATGCCCCCCTGCACTCTTCATTGAACCAGGGTTGATCCCCTGGCTTGATGGTAATGTTAGAGTGGGGGATATGCCGGGCCATGAGGTTACAGAGTGTGTTTGAGTACAATTCTGCTGCTGCTGATGGCCCACAGCGCCTCATGGATGCCCAGTCTTGAGTTGCTAGATCTGTTCGAAATCTATCCCATTTATCACGGTGGTAGTGCCACACAACATGATGGAGGTTATCCTCAATGTGAAGGCGGGACTTTGTCTCCACAATGACTGTGCAGTGGTCACTCCTATGCATACTGTCATGGACAGATGTGACAGGGCTGCGATTGCCATTGGGTATGCTTTCATTCTTTTCTTCCATTGCTTTATGTTGAACCACTCCTGGTCAGTTCAGCTGTTGTGTTGATCCATGGTTGCTGTTACTCTTGATCATTTTTTGGACGAATATGGTGTTGGTCTCTTTGGCATTGCTTTTTCTTCTTCTTTCTCCACGTGGACCATCTCAAAGCCCTCTGAGGCTGAGGAACGGCCTTCCTGTGGTGAGAAGAGGGGTTAGTTGTACGCTCACCTTTGCTTTTTCTTGTCAACGGTGAGAGACTGCTACCAGGCTGCAGCATTCCTTGTGGTTGTGGCGTGCTGGCTGGAAGTTGCAGAGTGTGCACAGTGGTTGCCATGTCGACTAGTTGTACCATTGTCATAGTTAGAGGTAGAGGCTTCTGAGACTGCTGATTATTCTCTGGTATTGCTTTCACTGCAGGCGTCATGGTAATCTTGTGGGCGGTAGGTTGGTCTGACGACTGGGGACGTTCTGAGACCTGGAGTGAAAATGGACAAACCTGCTCCGCAAAGAGAGATAGAAGGTGAAATTTGGGTTTGAATATTCTTTAGTATTTGAGTACTCAGGACTGTGCTGTTCTGGTTGGCTAACGGCAGTGGTAGTCTTGACATCCTCCTCTGTCTGGAGGAGATCCAAGGCTGCGCAGAAATCCCTGCTCAAGAGAGAGAAAGGCTGCTAATGGATGACGTGCTTCAGCTCAAAGATCTGTTTGCTGCCATGCCTCAGTGGTTCCAGGATCATGCTGATGATCAGGAGTCCGACTCCCCCTGCTCCATAAAGTGTTCTGTTGTTCGAAGCTAGAGGTCTTTGAGCCATGGTTCCTTGTCTGACTGGACTGTCACACTGGCATCTGAATCTAATTTAAAATTTGTTAGATGACCTTTTACCAAGATGTCAGCATTCCAAAGTGAAGAACCATAAACTTTGACCTCACCCAAGAAGCATGGCTGTGTGTCTTCAGGGTTTTCGACCTCAACCTTGTGGATGACCTTTGAGTTATCTGTGTGGTGCTGGGGTTTAGACTTGCACAGTTTACCAAAGTGACCGTGCCTGTTGCAGTGGAAGCATCGGCTGTATTACAGGACACTGATCTCTCCTGCAAGGGCACCTTGCACCACAGCGCTGGTAAGGTCACTCTGCTGGGTGGTTTAGGAATTGTTTTCCCTGACTTGGATTGTCCCTGCATTTTTGTGATCTGATAAGCTAGACTGAGGGTTGGCTTTTGCCCCATGTTGTATTCTCTCCCCTTGCAATTTTCCTGTGTTGCTCACCTGGCTGAGAAAGCTGGATTGCCTTGACTAGAGTTAGACCATCTTTCGCTTGTAGGAAGTCAGAGAGTAAATCATTTGCAAAATCCACCACTATTCTGTCTCTGTTGAGTTCAGACTTTAAATCTCCATATTGACACCTCTCTGCCATCCTGTAGAGATCATTTATGAAGTAATCAATAGGTTCCACAGGCAGTTGGACTCTCTTACTGAATTTAGCCCTCTCCAATATTTTGTTGGATCACAGGTTGAAATAAATTTCAAAAAATTTTAAAATCTCATCAAATTTGATGGACGACTCATTAATATCCTGTTGTGCAATGGTGCCATCTGTAATTGGTCTTATTGAGTAAAGAAGTGTGTTTATTTGCTCTTCTTCTGACTTTTATTTAAACCAGAAGTGATGCTATATCTTAAAAATATTTTCCTTCAGAGACCTAAATTTTGCAACTGGTCTGGGCCTTGGGGGAGTCCAAGTGGAGTTGAAAGTGTGGAATGGTGATCCATGTTAAAGATGTGGTTTCAAGTGTGGGTGCAGCTTTTAAAGTTTACAGGCCTTCAAGATGGTGTCGCTGTTCACTGCAGTACAAAGGATTTCCCATGCTTGCTAGTTTTGGCAGGCTCCACAAAATGGTGGCAGTGTGCTTCTTGAAGAAAAATCTTTAACAATGGCTGCATGGGTTGGCTGCCTGCCGATTTATTTCATTCAGTGATTCACTGTTATGAGCAGAGAGGCATTTAAATTCAATGCAGGCTTGCTGTTTTACAAATCGGACGGTCGCAATGTTCCTGAGGGGCTGAGTAATTTCATTAATAACTTTTTTCTCTTTTGAACGCGGAGGCCATGTGTTGAGGCTTGGAGTCAGGGATCAAGTTTAGCAGCGGGTTTCATTCAAACGGTGCTTCTGACTCTGGGTTAGTGAAAGGGGACTCTCAGGACTAGCTGCAGCTTGGAACTTAAAAAGATTTAGCTCACCCTTGCAGGCTCTGGACTCTGCATGCTGAAACTGGACTTCCAAAGGAGATTCTATGGAGTCTTCTGCTGCAGTAAAATCTCTGCCTTTAGTTTCCAGGCTCTTTTCTCTAGAGCTCTTTCTGGCAAATTTTCTCAATGTCTTCGGCTTTGGCTGGGAACTTCTTCCAGGTCAGAATTTCTGTCAAAGCTTTTTTCCTTTGCTTAGTTTTTCAGCACTTTTGTGAGGTTGAGGGTTTTTGATCCTGACCTGACACCATGTTGGGATGGTGTTGGTTACATAATGTCTCTGTTAAAGAAGTCTTCATAGTCTTCTGAATGTGAACAGCAAGTCTTTACTAACTACTTGTAACCATATACATATATACAGTAAAGAGTACAGGCTAAGGGGCTATCTCCATGCCTAGGTCTTAACACATCTTTGTTCAATACCACACTGACCCTGGGTCTGGGTCATGTGCCTTCTTACATTACTGTGTGGGTGGCACTGGTATCCAGGCTGAATACAGAAGGACTAGCGGGAAAGTGAAAAAGCTAATAATAAAAGCAAGGAGTGAGCATGAAAAGAGACTGGCAACTAACATAAAAGGGAACCCCAAAGTCTTCTCTAAGCATACAAATAATAAAAGGGTGATAAAAGAAAGAGTAGGGCCAATTAGGGATAAAAGGGGCACATGGAGGCAGGAGAAATAGTGGAGGTACTAAACGAGTTCTTTGCATCTGTCTTTACAAAGGAAGAAGATGCTATCCAGGCCAAGGTGAGAGAGAAGGTAATTGGTACACTAGAAGAATTTACAGTTGAGAAGGAGGATGCATTAGAAAGGGCATATGTACTTAAAATAGGTAAGGTACAAGGACCAGATGCAATGCATCCAAGGGTACTCAGGGAAGTGAGAGTAGAAATTGCTGATGCACGAGTGATAATCTTCCAGGCTTCCTTAGACACAGGGGAGGTGCCAGAGGACTGGAGAATTGTGAATGTTACACCCTTGTTCAAAAAGGGGTGCAAGGATAAAGCAGGCAACTACAGACCAGTCAGTTTGACCTCAGGGAAACTTCTGAAAACTATAGTTTGGGACAAAATCAACAATCACTTCAACCAGTGCAGGATAATTAAGGAAAGCCAGCATGGATTCATTAATCGAAAATCATGTTTAACTAACTTGCAGAGTTTTTTGAGGAGGTAACAGAGAAGGCTGATAAGGGCGATGCTGTTGTGGTATATATAGGGATTTTCTAAAGGCATTTGATACAGTGCCACACAGTGCCAGACTTGTCAGCAAAACTCTAGCTCATAGTAAAAAAGGTAAGTAGGCACTTGGATAAGAAATTGGCTGAGTGACAGGAAACAGAGAGTGATAAGTAGTTATGGGAAATTTTGTAGTGGAGTTCCCCAAGGGTCAGTGTTGGGTCTCTTGTTCTTCCTGATACATATTAATGACCTAGACTGTGGTGTTCAGGGCATGATTTCATAATTTGCAGATGATACGAAGATTGGAAATGTCAACTGTAATGAGCGGAGTCTTGAACTTCAAAAGGACATAGACATGTTGATGGATTGGGCAGCCAAGTGGCAGATGAAGTTCAATGCAGAGAAGTGTGAAGTGATTCATTTTGGCAGGAAGAATGTGGTGAGACAATATAAAACAAAGGGAGAAACTCTAAAGGAGGTGCTGGAACAGATGAACCTCGGTGCACATGTACATTAGTCATTGAAGATGGCAGAGCATGTTGAGAGAGCAGTTAATAAAGCATATAGTATCTTGGGCTTTATTAATAGGGGCATTGAGTAAGGGGGTCATGTTGAACTTGTGTTAGGCCTCATCTGGAGTACTGTGTCCAGTTCTGGCTCCATAATTGAGGAAGGATGTGAAGGCACTGGAGAGAGTACAGAGGAGTTTCACAAGAATGATTCTAGGGAGAAAGAACTGTAGTTATGAGGATAGATTGGAGATGTTGGGACTGTTTTCCTTGCAGAAAAGAAGGCTGAGAGGAGACTTGATAGAGGTATTCAAGGTCCTGAGGGGTATGAACAGGGTAAATAGTGAGAAATTGTTCCCACTCGAGAGAGCATCAAGAACAAGAGTGTATAGATTCAAAATAATTGGCAAAAGGGGTAAATGTGATGTGAGGAAAAAACTTTCACCCAGATGGTGATTGGGGTCTAGAACAAACTTCCCAAGAGGGTTGTGGAGGCAGGTTTGATTGAGGTATTCAAAAGGGAATTGGATTTCTATCTGAAAAGAAAGAATGTGCAAGGCTATGGGGATAAGGCAGGGGAGTGGGACTAGGCTCTTTCAGAGAGCCAGTGCAGACTCGGTGGGCCAAATGGCCTCCTTCTGCACTGTAAAGATTCTGTGAAAGAAAGATTCTATACTGTAGTCAGTCCCACATTAGCCCTGCATGTGCCAGACCCTTATACTACAATGATGGTATTTCCCCAACATGTAGCTTGAGAAGACACAAGAGCCATTAGAAACTTGTGCCTTCAAGCACACCAAGATTGTGCAGCAAGCTGGCAATTTAAAAGCTTTTTTTTCCTAAATAGCTGGTAGCTGCAAGAAACAATTGATTACAATGTGATTCCACAACAACTATAATGCAGCCTAAATAGTTATTCAGACAGCAGAGGCTTAAAACTCTCTTTTCTTCTCCTTTATTTTCTCCAGGCATTCTTGCAAACCTACATCTGCAGGGAGACGTGCTCCTCACTCTGGCAGATGTGTTAGTTGAGGCTCACCTTCTCAAAGCAGATTCTGCCAGCACACCCTTGGTGGCATTACCCATGATATGTGATTGTCTATAACTGTTAACACTGGAAGATTCTTCAGAATTAACCTGTCACATCTTATATGGTACTGCAAAAAAGAAGGCATGCCAGAGTAATCACAGAAAAAGTTTTGCCCATTTGGTCACACACACCAAGATGGCATTCAGCCATTTCTCCCACCTATGGCACTCCTACCTGGAAATGATATTGGGTCAGTGAAGAGGCAGGTGTAAAACTGTACCTCTGCAGCAAGAACACCTGTGGCAACCTGACAGCAGAGTACATATGGGGACAGCAGTTATTAATTGCAGTCTGAAACTTGACTGCACCACCTTGCAGATATATCACAATTATTTGCCACTGAGGAGCATCACAGAAGGCAGTCCTCCTCTAAAAGATCTCTATCTTCAACAGTTGTGTTTAAATAAATAGCATATATTCTGTATGAATATATTTCAACAGGAAAAAGTCTAAGTACAAAGGTCTGTAGGTTAAGCCTCAAACACTTCTCTCCTTACCTGTTTCTGGATCAATTCTTGCCCTTTTGCAGGAAGCATATGGACAAGATTCAGCTGTGGTGAGACCGATCGCCGAAATGGATAAATATCTCGCACATAAGTCTGTAAAAAGAGACAAGCCATAACATTCAGGGCAAATTAATAGACTAATAACTATATCCAGTGCATGGTGAAGATTTGAGCCATACACTCCAGGAATATCCCTCGCCTGTGCTGATTTATCTTACCTCAGCTGGGCTACAAGTGAACCCAAGACCACATCATATTTAGCATCTAATCTGAAGCAACACGCCAATCCAGCATTGGGAAACAATTACATTTTCAAAGGTGAATTCCATCAGTGGGGTGTTAAAATAAGGACTGATCCATCTATTTGAATTTAATAGGGCTTTCCCAATGTTTTAGTCAACAATCCTCCCTCAAAAAACACCAAAAATAAAAGATTAACAGGTCATACATCTCATTTTTGTTTGTAAATCTTTCTGTGGGCAAAGTGGCTACAATATAACAATCACTGTACTTGCAAGGAATTTGCAGTACATGAAACACAGAGAGATATTTTTGAGAGACATGATAAGGTACTCTATAATTGCAATCCTTCTTTTCAGTTTAGAAGTTGACTTTGTGTCCCCAGCCTAGGGAAGGGGGAAAAGAGCAATCAATATTTTTGCTTCTAATTGTTCAGTGACAACTACTGAAAGGCACAGATGAAGAATCAAGGGTTATGGGGAAAAGGCAGGAAAGTGGGGTTGAGAATTATCAGATCAGCCATGATCTCATTAAATGGCAGAGCAGACTCGATGGGCTGAATAGCCTACTTCTGCTCCTACGTCTTATGGAAGAATGATGCCCCATGGATCAATATCCTGCTGATACTCACTGCCTAGTCTCACAGACATCACAGAATAGCTATTGGTTGAAGTTCTGGAGCACTGGTCAGGATGGGAAAGGAGAAAAGTAGAGTACGTAAAAAAACTCAACAGAAGATTCTAAATCATTATTCTGTTGCACAAAACATATGGTGGCCTTGGGCGCACCAGAACAGAAGGGTCAAGGAGAATCCTAAATTGGGCCTCGGGCCTCACCATCATAAATACATTGACCTGTGGGCACCCTAACCCAGCTCATCAGTCAGGACATGCCTGATTTCAGTTGGCTCTGATGATAGCCGAGGCCCAAGGGTGGAAGGTGGGGGTTCGATCAGCAGGGTGGCGGCAGAGTTCGATCAGCAGGGAGGGGGAAACCTCTTGCTGCACCTACCTGCATAGTAAATTAAGTTTCAAAAAACTTTCCTGCAGCCTTCAGCAGTCTCTGGTTAGTTTAAACAAATTTTGTGATTAGTCTAGAAGTGGCTGCTTAGAGAAAGATTATGTCAAATGTAGCAGTGGCCCAATGGGGCCCAAATCAGCATCAGGCTTCCCATTGCCAAATTTGTCATTGTTATGTCAAAGCGGACATAATAATGTCAAATTTCCCTTTCTCAAATAAACCTTCTAACACATAGGGAGCATATTATAACAATGTGAAATGTTTCAATTTATAACGTTTTAAACTCATTTTTCTGTTTTCAATGTTTCTCCTATAAAATAATCAGTACAATAGCATCTGACCTTAGTGATGTTCAATAGATCAATGTCTTACTTTAGCATAATGTATCAGGTTCCAACGTTTATCCATCAAAAAGTAGTGGTTTGACTGAGCTTCAGGAATATTAAAAAATTCCAAGCATTCCTAAAAAGAAATAATGTGGCAACTTCAGCAATTAGAACCTATTGAATTCAGAGACAAACAGAATACAGTGAATCCCTTCTAAAACATGTTGCCATGTTAATTTGACTGATTTATGTGAGAAACACATAACAGCCCACGAGTATATCAAATATTCTGTAATATACATGCAATGGCCAAGGAATGGATTTCGTGACAAGTAATGTATCCTATATACTAAAATGAGTGAAAATAAAAATATATCAAATATACAAAATAGTCATGGGTACATTTTATCTGGTTTAGTCATTCAGTTGCACAAAAATGCACAGGCTCTGCTGTGCCAAGGAATGATAATCTCTGTGTGGTCATGGGTCTTTAAAAAATGAATGCACTGAGAGCTGATAGAAATTTATAGTACAAAAACACCTTTTCTTAAACTTATAGTGCTTTTAATGTCAGCATGGATTATGTATAAATTGGGTATAATTTTCTGGTACTGTGGAACTGGGCATGTTTGTGACATGGCAGGACTCCTGCTTGTCACAAAGATATATCCCCAACCTCTATTGATTTCCCGGCCCAGAGTCACTTAAATAATTTTAGCAGGCTCTCTGGTCTCTTCTGCTGAAGGAGTGGAAGGGTCAAGCAGGCCTCTGACAACTCTTGCAGCATTATGTCACCAATGAACTCTTGACTAACAATAAAATGTTTAAAGTTTTTAAAAATCTTAGTGCATGCAATCAAATGCAGAAAGATTGATTTAATGGACTGTCTGGTCCTTTAAAATTGAAATCTTCTCTCTGTTACACAGAAGGTGATTGGCAAAAAAACCCAGAGTCGACGTGAGGCAAAAAAACCTTTTTGTGTAACGAGTGGTTATGATTTATGTGCATTGCCTGATAAGGGTTCAAAACAGATTCAATAGTCACTTTCAAAAAGAAATTGGATGAATATTTGGGGGAGAAAAAATTGCAACAATATGGGGAAGAGCAGGGAGTGGGATCAACTGAATTACTTTTCAAAAGAGCCAGTACAGACTAGATAGGTAAATGGCCTCCCATGCTGTGCTATTCCATGATCCTATAGGATTGCTAGATACCAGAGACAAATAGGTATTTCTGGCATTCAACATAGCTACGACACAAATGACTGAAAATGCACTGCAGGTAATTTTCTGTCATTTGGATATTAAAGTGTAACCATCTCTATGTGAACAGGAATATTTTACTTCATTTGTCACTGGTAGGAAATGGAGACAATGGAAAAATGGGTGGCTGACATATTTCTTGCTTCAGTTCTGCTGAAAAAAATCAGCAGAGCAATTAATACAATTCACTGATAGGGTATGATATGTGCTATTAATATGGCATGTTGCTACGATTCTTTTATGGTCTGATAGAAGTAACATTATAACAACAATGAACTAGACTTTGGTGCACAGGACGCCATTTTAAAATTTGCAGGCGCCACACAACTTGGAAGCATTTGAACCGGGAGGAGGATAAACTTCAAAGGACAGGTTGGTGAACTGTGTGGGCTAGTGGCAGATAAAATTTAATGTGGAGATGTGTGAAATGATTCATTCTTGTAGGAATAATGTGAAGAGACAATATAAAACAAAGGGCACAATCTAAAGGGGGATGAAGGAGCAGAGAGACCTGGATGTATATTTGTACAAATATTTGAAAGTGGCAGGACAGGATAGAGAGCAGTTAATAAAGCATACAATATCCTGGGCTATAAAAGGGGCATAAAGTACAAATGATGTTATGTATAAAATACTAGTTCAGCCTCAGCTGGAGTATTTTATGTAGCTCTGGGCACTACACTTTCGAAAAGATGTGAAGGTGTCAGAGGGAGTGCAGAAAAGATTCATGAGATTGGTCCTGGGCATGAGGAACTTCAGTTCCGTAGATCGATTGGAGAAGCGGGACTGTTTTCCTTATAGAAGAGATGGTTGAGAGGAGATTTGATACAGGTATTCAAGATCATGAGGGGACTGGACAGAGTAGATAGGTAGAAACTGTTCCCATTGGTGGGAGGATCAAGGACAAGAAGGATCAGATTTAAGGTAATTGGCAGAAGAAGCAATGGCGACATTTTTTTATGCAGCGAGAGTTTAGGACCTGGAATGCACTGTCTGACAGTCTGGTGGAGGTGGATTTAATCATGGCTTTCAAACGTGAATTTGATCATTATCTGTAAAGGAAAAATTTTCAGGGCTAAGGGGAAAAGGCGAGAGAGTGGCACTAGGTGAACTGCTCTTGCAGTGAGCCAGCACAATCATGGCAGGCTGAATGGCCTCCTTCTGTGCTGTATAATTCCAAGATAATGGGCAGACTTTACAGAATCAAAACTTTAGCTAGCAAATGTTGTTTTATAACATTGGTAGTGTTCTAGATGGCTCAATTATGTTAATTAGAAAACATGTATTTAGTGAATTCTTTGTGATTTGTAATAATGAATACTGAATTGATTATTTTAGATGAGGGAATAGGGTGTAATTATTACAATTTCATGCTGTTGGCAGGAAGCCTTGACCATTGGTTGTGCAGTGGATAGGAGCCACAATTTTTCATTCATTAAAATACATTACTGGACAAATAATATGTATTAACCTTTACAGAGGTGGAAATTGTGGTTTTTTTGTGGTGATTACGTAATACATAAAGCACAAAAATACAAACTAAACACAACTGTTCTAACTAAACATTTGACAGAGTAGAAATGAATGGCTGATAAATATTGACATAAATAAGGCATTTGCCTATAAAAAGTAAATAATTAACATACATGTATTGAAATAGATCTATATATAAAAGGTGTATTAATTTAAATGAAGTAAACATATTAAGGAGCATACATTCAATGGAGTATCATAATATATTTATACAGGACAAACACAAAACAGGTATTCACTATATGGCATACACATATAAACCTTACATTTATGCAACGCAAGCTGAACTCCACCGAAAAATAATAGTACGTTAAGTCACCTGAGATAAGCAAATTACTCAGAAAAATAAATTATGTTCCCTTACCTTAAGAACAGCTTCAAACTGTGTGTCCTCATGCACAGGAAGTTGCGTTGGAATATCACATTCATTTTGTCCATGGACAACTAAAGTCTTTGTTCCTGGGGTAATAAAGAGGCCCTTCATCTAAACTGTTCTCTAAACAGATTATGTTAACATTTCTTAATTAGCCACTGAGGCAAAATGACAGATTAAACTCATAAGCTTTTTGCATGGTACATTTACCACTTATGTGATTTTGTGCCTACAATCGCACAGTGATTTATGTCACTACAAAATTTTATGTGGCATTTTTTATTGACCCAATGCTCTTTCAACACCCCAGTTCTAACAGAGATGCTGCTAGTTTCCATCATGCAACAAATAGACACTTCTTTCGATAATTTTAATAGATTTACAGAAATGGTGAAACATAATTGATCATTATTGGAAATAAGCAGGAATATGGATCTAGAAATACACCATATTTGACTGCCAGCCTTTAGTAACTAGTTGTGCTCCTACCTGGCATAGAGGCTGTAACCAACAGTTTGACTTCACACTGTTCTTTTTTCATTGTCTGTTTTAGATCTTTGAAGAAAAGTCCTTCCACGTAACCTACAACCTCCCAAAGAAAGGTAACAGTGGCCGAGATTGCATCCATGCCCCATTCACAAGGTGTGCGTACAAAGTACATGATCAGGCCAACCTGAAATGCAACAGGAAATGCTGAAAACTGCCGGTGTATCTTAGTATTGTTCTTTTATAGTAGTCTGCATATCCAAAATTAGAGTGCGTCCAACATATGTCCAAGGCTCATCTCTTGCCCCATCCCCACACACCAAAATTGTACTAGTGCTTTTACAGGCAATTGGTAAAAACAACTTAAAGCAATTTAAAATGCGATTTGCAGTTTTCTTGCAAAATTCCGTGTTTTTCAATTAGTTCTATCATGAAGATGTTTGCAGCTAGAGTAGCAGTCATCCACTGTTTGGTAGCTTTTATTTGCAAAGTGTTTTATTATTCAATATGGATAGGTAACACCATTTATGTGAGGCAAGGCACTGGTAATGCTTACCAGGTAGTTAAAGAGAATATGGGAGGTCTGAGCAGGCATATCCCCAATATTTAACAGAAGTTTTCGCAGCATATAAATCAGTTCATCCTACAAAAGAAAAAGTGTGACATAACAAAAAAGCTAGAAGCTTTTTTAATTCTGCAATTTAATAATCATTTAAAATTACTTAACTGAAATAGCACAAAGATTTTACAAAATTATATCACATGGCTTCATTTAAATAAATGGTTTGTTAGCACTATTACAGCAGTCTACTCATTATAATTAGAAACTGTATGGGTGTTAGATTTTGTTAATAGGTGGAATTTTCCACTCCAGCCTGTGGTGGGAATCGTGGCGAGCAAAGGCACTAAATTTGACATGAATGAAAAAATCAGTTTTTTGCCAGTGAAAAAATAGTTTGGAATTTTGTTCTCACGACTTTCAAGGTTTAAAAGGTGGATCGAATTTCCCGCTGAGCTATGTCACATTTGTATTAATTTGTCTCATGAATACTCATTAAAAGGCCATCTCACCAGAATCATGTTCTCCCTCCAAATTAAGTGTCCACCAGCAGATAATTAGAATGTTCTGTTTTATGACTATATATAATTGGTGAGCTTCACTTTCATGGCTTGGAGGTCAGTGGACGCTGCTTTCACCTTCCTTTAATACCATCACTGCTAAGTATTTGGTGTCTATAGCACAAGCTGCACCAAGGCTGGGCACGGGAGGCATGACCAGTGGGGAGGGGTGAGAAGGATGCAGGGGTAGGGGTGGGGGGGAGAGAGAAGACGGAGGGTGAGATGGAGACGGGGGGGTGGGGGAGGGGAATGACGAGAGGGGACGGTGAGATGGAGACAGGGTTTGGGTGTTCAAGGAGCAGAGGGGAAGGGCGAAAGACTGTGGGCAAAAGCGAAAAGGCTGTATGGGGAAGGTTCAGAGGCAGTCCTGGGGCCGAGGCGGGTCGGGGACATATTTCAGAGACTGTTTGGGGCTATATGGGCCATGTTAGAGTGCTCTGCATGGCATGCATGACTTGGTCCCAGTCTTGGGCATGGGAAGGCATCTCTGGGCAGTGACAGTCGTGCACAGAATGGTGTGTAGGGCATGGTCAGTCAACTAAGGCCTTTGATCCTGGTGCTCTAGTCATTGTAGATGACTAGGGGAGGCATCTGTATTCTGTATGTCAGTAGCTGAAAACTCATGGCAGGGGCTGCTGCATTGGATGGTTTCATGATAGTGGGAGGGTCTTAAAAAGTAAGAGTGCTTCTGGCCTTGAGAAGGGGAGGGGTCAGATTGACAAAGGGCATGGCGACATCAACATTGAAGGTTTCAGGAGGGAGGACAGGGATATCAATGTGTACAAGGATGGAGTCAAGGGTAAATAGAGGGAAGCTGGACAGTTATAGGAGGAATATGAATTAGGAGGCAATGACCATGTAGAAGGATGGGGAGAACTTGGTGGGTGACAGGGGGAGGTTGGAAGCTAATTGCACTTACAAATGTGATGAGCACCATGTTCACATTCAGTGATCAATGATGCAGCTGGGAAAACAAACTTGAAAAAACTGGGATGGGAGGGGTCTCAAGGCGTGTGGGAGGAGTCCAGCACAACTTTTATGGGCCGATTGAAGTGGCACCCTATTAACCTCCTGCTCAAACCATGAACAGCATGGCTCAGCTGAATGCTGGATTCGGGAGTCTAATGCGCAATGGATGGTCTTTGCTCTTTTACTAATGGTGCGCATTCAGGGGAGAATCCATTAATTTTTGATGCTGCAGTGCAGTAAGCCTTAATGGTTATCTGATCCTCATGGAGGTATGTGAAATGGGAAGGAGGATCAAACAATCAAGGGCCACAACTGCTGGATGGAAGCTAAATGGACACCACAAGCCTCAATGTTCCCAGTGTATTGGTCGTGGCTTACAAGGTGCCATGTTTAAAGTCATAACATAAGTACAAGGACTGGGTATCAATAGTTGTTGTCTAGGCTACTAGAAGCGAACCGACAATAGCCTGACCGAGGGATAAAGCACATGGGTCTTTTGAGCCTAATCAATACCCTCATTGTGAATGCACTGTCATGTCTGAGGTGGGTGCTCAGCCACCTGTAGACCTGCAGGATGTTAATCACCTGCACGGGATGGCTGGGGGATGCCATGTCTAGACCAGCGGCAGGTCAGGGGCTTGAGACTGGATTCCTGACTCGGAGATGAAGGGAGACAAGTCAAGGAGAAGTAGCAATGATTGCTCAGCTGTATCCCTGTAAAAGGAGCAGTGGAAAATACAAGCTGCAGGCAACACTGCCTTTTTGATAGCTACAGTTAGAATGAGGAGAAAGGCCCGTCACTGATTGGCACAACTCTAGGAAGACCATCAACCCGAGGAGCAAGTGCCAGTGGAGCCCAAGAGGAGCAAGATCCACCCAGATATTTGGCATGACTAAGGGTCTACAGAAGACAGCTCATACATGGAAATAAGTGAAAGGCAGTGCCACAGGTGCCTTTGCTTGTCTAGGGATGTAGTAGCTCACATTGACCACCATCTTTGTTTTATTCTTTCACAGGATGTGGGTGTTGCTGGCTAGGCCAGTATTTTTACTGCCCATCCCTAATTGCCATTGAGAAGGTGATAGTGAGCCGCCTTCTTGAACTGCTGCAGCCCATGTAGTGTAGCTACACCCACAGTGCTGTTAGGGAGGGAGTTCCAGGATTTTGACCCAGCAACAGTGAAGGAACGGTGATATATTTCCAAGTGTGTGGCTTGAAAGGAAACTTACAGGTGTGGTGTTCCCATGCATCTGCTGCCCCTGTCCTTTTAGGTGGCAGAGGTCATGGGCTAGGAAGGTACTGTCGAAGCAACCTTGTTGAGTTGCTGCAGTGCATCTTGTAGATGGTGCACACTGCTGCCACCGTTCATCGGTGGTACAGGGAGCGGATGTTGGAGGTAGAGGATGGGGTGCCAATCAAGTGCTTTGTCCTGGATGGTATCAAACTTCTTGTGTGTTGATGGAGCTGTAGTCATCCAGGCAAGTGGAGAGTATTCCATCACACTTGTGGCTTGTAGATGGTGGACAGGCTTTGGGGAGTCAGGAGGTGCATTACTCACTGCAGAATTCCCAACCTCTGACCTGCTCTTGTAGCTACAGTATTTATATGGCTGGTCCAATTCAGTTTCTGGTCAATGGTGACATCAAGGATGTTGATAGTGGGACATTCAGTGATGGTAAAGCCATTGAATGTCAAAGAGAGAAGGCTGGATTCTCTCTTGTTGGGTTTGGTCATTGTCTGCCACATGGTGGCATGAATTTTACTTGCCACTTAGCAGCCTAAGCCTGGCTGTTGTCCAGATCTTGCTGCATATGGGCACGGACTGCTTCAGTATCTGCGGAGTTGTGAATGGTGCTGAACATTGTGCAATCATCAGCAAACATCCCCACCTCTGGCCTATGATGGAGGAAAGGTCATTGATGAAGCAGCTGAAGATGGTTGGGCCTAGGACTCTACCCTGAGGAACTCCTGCAGTGATGCTCAGGGACTGAGATGATTGGCCTCCAACTACCACAGCCATCTTCCTTTGTGCTGGGCATGACTCCAACCAGTGGAGAGGTTTCCCCCGATTCCCACTGATCCCAGTTTTGCTAGGGCTCCTTGATGCCACTCTTGGTCAAATGCAGTCTTGATGTCAAGGACAGTCACTTTCACCTCAACTCTGACATTCAGCTCCTTTGTCCATGTTTGAACTAGCACTGTAATGAGGTCAGACGCTGAGTGGCCCTGGCAGAAACCAAACTGAGCTTCAGTGAGCAGGTTGTTTCTGAGTAAGTGCCGCTTGATAGCACTATCGACGACACCTTCCATAACTTTGCTCATGGTCAAGGGTAGACTGGTGGGACGGTAAATTGCTAGGTTGGATTTGTCCTGCTTTTTGTGGACAGGACATAGCTGGACAGTTTTCCACATTGTTGGGTAGATGTCACTGTTGTAGCTGTACTGCAACAGCTTGGCTAAGGGCACAACTAGTTCTGGAGCACAAACACTATTGCCGGAATATTATCAGAGTCCATAGTCTTTGCAGTATCCAGTGCCTTCAGCTGTTTCTTGATATCATGCAGAGTGAATCAAATTGACCGAAGACTGGCACCTGTGATGCTGGGGACCTCCGGAGGAGGCCGAGATGGATCATCCATGGATGATTGTTGTAAATGCCTCAGCCTTATCTTTTGAACTGATGTGCTGGACTCCCGTATAATTGAGGTTGGGGACATTTGTGGAGCCTCCTCCTGTTAGTTGTTTAGTTATCCACCAACATTCACGACTGGATGTGACACGACTGCAGAGCTTGGATCTGATCCGTTGGTTGTGGAATCGCTTAGCTTAGTCTATTGCATGCTGCTTATGCTGCTTGGCATGCAAGTAGCCTAGTGTTGTAGCTTCGCCAGGTTGACATCTCATTTTGTTTAGATACGCCCAGTGCTACTCCTTGCATGCCCTCCCGCATTCTTCATTGAACCAAGATTGATTCCTGGTTTGATGGTAATGGTAGAGTGGGGGATATGCCAGGCCATGAGGCTACAAATTGTGTTTGAATGCAATTCTGCTGCTGCTGATGGCCCACAGTGCCTCAAGGATGCCCAATTTTGAGTTATTTATTCTGTTCAAAATCTATCCCATGTAGCGCAATGGTAGTGCCACACAACATGATGGAGGGTTTCTTCAAAGTGAAGGCGAGGTTTCATCACCACAAGGACTGTGCAGTTGTCACCCTTACCAATATTGTCATGGACAGATGCATCTGTGGCAGATAGATTGGTGAGGGCCTTCTGCACGAGGAACTCATGCTGCAAGGACTTGGAGGGCATCCCATGCTGGTTGCTTTGAAGGTGATTACCGCACTGAACTGTTTTGCCAGCCGGACCTTCCAGGTCCACTAGTGACCTTAATGGAATCCCACAATCGGTGACACACAAATCCATAAGCAGGATGACAGATGCCCTTTTCAATAAAGCTCTCCATTTCGTGCAGTTCCACATGGGTGAGCAAGCCAGGCTACCAGAGCCGTGAGATTCACTGTGGTCTCAGTTTCCAGCAAGTCCAGGGCACCATTGACTGCACACATGTGGTTCTGAGACCTCCCTGGCAGTAGCCAGTGAGATTCAAAAATAGAAAAGGGTTTCACTCTCTGAATGTCCAGCAAATTTGTGATCACAGAAAGATCCAGCCTGTTTACCTCAGGAGCTCTCATGGCTTTTACATCTTGACTCACTCGCAGGTCCCACAGATCTTTGAGGGACCTCAGCCCTCAGAGGATTGGCTCCTTGGTGACAAAGGATACCCCCAGACGTCATGGCTAATGACGCACATACATCAGCCAGAGTGTGCATCTGAGGAAAGATACAATGCAGCACATTCATCCATGAGGTCCTTAACAGAACAAACTATTGGCCTCCTGAAGGTGTGTTTCTTCTGTTTGGACTGGTCAGACAGGGTCTCCAATACTCACCACAGATGGTGTCCCGCATCATCACTGTTTGCTGCACCCTGCAAAACCTTGCACTTCAAAGGGGGGATGTGTTGCCTGCGGGAGACATCGAGGAGCTAGATGTCTCCTCGAATGAGGAGGACACTGAAGGGAATAGCTTTGAAGAGGGCGAGGATTCAGGTGAGCCACATGAGGATACCACTACATGGCCACAACTGGCAGATGTGCCTGTGACAACCTCATAGCTACAGGATTCCAGGAGGAATAAGGTGATGAATAATTTCCACAATTAAAGTTTCCTTCACCTTTCAATGCATGGGATGACCAACACCTTCATTCTCAGCGTGAACACCTTAGGAAAGGTGAGAAATCTCATAATGATCATGGAAGTCGCATTAGTATCTTATGCTCTAACAATTGGGTCACCCTTGGAAGGCATAGTAGCCTTGGCAACATGTGGTTGCTATGGAATGTGATTAGCACTCCCTTAGTGCACATCCTTAAGCAACTCCACATTGTACAGTCCCTTCAACCATGGTGTCACCAATTTTGTGTGTATGGCAGCTTTCAAGCAGCTGAAAAGCTAATTCAAACATGGATGCACTCATGTCAGTATGACACTAGATTAGTAAAGCAGAGAGATCACACATAGCAATCTTCAATGGTTTGCGCCAGGTCGTCTCAAGAGGGAGCAGCATTCGGAGAACTCCATTTCTCCCATTGCCAACTCTCATAAATGCGTTGCAGGCATCGTCTTGCTGCTGACCCCCAATTGCCCTTTGCACAGCAGGATGCAGTGACCTATAAACTCTACATCATGAGCCCAAAGCTGCGAGGCTTGTCTGCATTGTCCTCACAGAGAGTGCCTGACCAGAACAATGGTTTGATTAGTTACAAACTCTCAGGACCCTGCAATCATCAGAAGATTAGCAAGTTTCTGTCGTGGATAACCTTTGCATTAGGGGGAAATGTGGCCCAGTTAGTGTTGACACCACAGTCAATGACAGCTTCCCTTCATTGACCCTGCAGAGCACTTAGGAGATCTGCAAATACACCACTTTCAGAACATGACAGTTCTTGACATGGTCCAGTTTACAAAGCTTACAATCCTTTCCATATACCCGAAGTTAATGAGTGCACTGTCATGCCATGAATTCCAAATCAAGTTGTGGACTGTGCCTTTACACAAAGATCACTAAGCAGCTGAGCAGGAGAAATGTAATAAGACAGCTTCATCAAGATGAGCACACACCTGCCATCACACACACTAACCCCTCGTGTAGACATTTGTAATGTTCCCAATTGATCCTTACTTCCCTAGTTCAGCATCATACATGGGGAATGACGTTCAGCCTTAAACACAGGGATGTGATCTACCTGCAGAGAGGGATAGAAACCTATGGGGTTGATAACTCATTCTCATAAATTAAGCGCCATTGCTAACTGCACATTGGAGAAACAATCATAACTTTAGTCACGATGACTACTTGTGCCGTCCACAAACAACAGACATCAATGCTACAATCAGGATAATTCTAAACCTTGATGAGCACATCTCCAGAGTCCAAAGCATGTCTGCCCGAGATTTAAGGCTGTCAGGCGTATTGGCTAGTCGATAATCTCACAGGCAATGTGTCTTTCCTGATGCCGCAGATGTGGAAATAAAGGCTACTCACGTTGAGTGAGAATCAATGCAATTGAAGATCCAGATGGGAGTTGATTGGGGCGGGGGGGATACATTTTGGACCCTTAAATGAACGGAGGACACTTAATCACATTGAACATCAATTGAATCCATGAGACCTGGAGAAGGATCAAAGCAACATTTATCTACAGAACAATGGCCTATGCCATCAGTGCACATTCAAAAAGTCTTAATTTGTCGTACCCTACTGCTACATCTTGGTGCAGCCCTGACATCCACAACAAGGGTGGAGGCAGCTAACTGACTGCTATGCCCTGTTGTCTCATATGACTTCGGCAGACATTCTCAGGTGACCTGAGGCCTTGAGGGTCCCAGCCTCCTGAGGGTCTCCTGCTCCAGTGCAGGTGCACCCTCCTCAGCATGACCTGCTAGAGTTGAAGGAGTTACTGGTGGAGGGGAGTTGGAAGGTCAGGGCACCCTTGTGGGGTGTTTTGGGTGGATGCTCCCGAGGTGCCCGGCTGGCGCTCCTCTTCCTTTTGGGTGCCCGTTGACCTCTCCCTGACTCCTTGAGGAGAATGGGCACCTGGAGAGAGATCTAGGTACCCAGTCCATCTCTTGCCTAACTGCTGCTGGAATGCATCCATGGCTAGAGTGATGGTGTGCAAGCCCAAGAGCAAACCCAGCAGAAACTGCTGGACCTGGGTCATCAAGCTAACCACCACACTTCCAATGGTGACTTTGATGGGCTCGCACGCTGGGGCCACAACATCAGACAAAACATGAACAGACTCCTCCATCCTTCAACCCAGTCTGCTGGCGGCCTCTGAAACCTCTGCCTGATGTTCCCCTGTCTGTCTTTGCCTTTCCAATATGTTTCTTGGGGCTTATTCCAGAGGTTCATCATTGGACTTGGTCTCAGCAGGGGCCTGGTCTCCAGCAGTCCTCCGAATGTCAGAGAACTCGGCAATCACTGCCTCCACCAGCTATGGACCTGGATCTGTGAGGTGATCATCAGATTGTGAACCTGAGCCTAGTCTAGAAGTGCATGTATCTGCACTGGTGGAGGGTGTAGGTGAAGACAGCGATGGTTCTTCATCTGAGGTTACGTCTGCTTCCTCCTCGGAGGTGGTTTAGAGTTGGGGATCAGGCTCAGACTCAGTCGTCTTCTCGAGGAAATCCTACTCCTTTTTTAACTTGTACCTGGAATAGAGAGAAGAGAGAATTAGTGATTGGCTAAGCAGGGTCATACGTTAAACATCACTCACAGTCATTGTCCGCATGTAGACAATTTATACTGGATGCACCCTCACTGGCATGTTGGGGGAAGTCAATCTCGCCTTATTTTCACCAGCCAGCAGAGCGGCCTGCTCTTTGAACCCTGAGAGGGTCTGCAACTCTGGGTTCCCTTGCCAGTAATGGCTCTCTCCTTTTTGTTATTTGAGATCTTGTCTTGCATAAAGACAGATGGATTGACTGTGAGCACTGTGAATGAAAGAGCAGTTCAGAAGTATGCATGTTTGTTGTGTGTGCTGAGCTCTACCCACTAAGAGATTAAGACGCCATTTATGCAGGAACTTAAATGAAATGATGAGCTTAAAGTGGCCATATTCAGTGCTGATGTGCCATCTGCTGGTCATGTGTGATATCCAGGACTCTAACCCTTAAACTACCTGATGCCCTTATGAGAGTGTGAGTTTGCAGTGAGTAAAAATTTGACTTACCTTGGTGGAGTGGAGAAGATCATTCATGCATTTGCGGCACTGTAGTGCAGTCCTTTTCTGAGTGCCATGGGTGCTAACCGCCCCGGCAACCTCAACCCAGGCCGGCGTGGTCAAGTGGGGTGATCTCCTCGGAAAGACGATCTCCTCTTTATTCATTCACGGGATGTGGGCTTCGCTGGCTGGGCCAGCATTTATTTTCCATCCCTAGTTGCCCTTGAGAAGGTGCTGGTGAGCTGCCTTCTTGAACTGCAGTCCATGTGGTGTAGGTACACCCACAGTGCTGTTAGAAAAGGAGTTCCAGGATTTTGACCCAGTGACGGTGAAGGGACAGCGATATATTTCCAAGTCAGGATGGTGAGTGACTTGGAGGAGAACTTCCAGGTGGTAGTGGTCGTGGGTTTAGAAGGCGCTGTCTAAGGAGCCTTGGTGAATTCTTGCAGTGCATCTTGTAGATGGTACACAGTGCTGCTACTGTGCGTCGGTGATGGAGGGAGTGAATGTTTGTGGATGTGGTGCCAATCAAGCGGACTGCTTTGTCCTGGACGGTGTCCAGCTTCTTCAGTGTTGTAGGAGCTGCACTCATCCAGGCAAGTGGAGAGTATTCCATCACATTCATGACTTGTGCCTTGTAGATGGTGGACAGGCTTTGAGGAGTCAGGAGGTGAGTTACTCATCGCATGATTCCTAGCCTCTGACCTGCTCTTGTAGCCATAGTATTTATATGGCTCGTCCAATTCAGTTTCTGGTCAATGGTAACACCCCAGGGTGTTGATAGTGGGGGGTTCAGTGATGGTAATGCGATTGAACATCAAGGGGCGATGGTTGGATTCTCTCTTGTTGGAGATGGTCATTGCCTGACACTTGTGTGGTGCGAATGTTATTTGCTACTTGTCAGCCCAAGCCTGGATATTGTCCAGGTCTTCCTGCATTTGGACATGGACTGCTTCAGCATCTGAGGAGTCGCAGATGGTGCTGAACATTGTGCAATCATCAGCGAACATCCCCACTTCTGACCGTATGATGGAAGGAAGGTCATTGGTGAAGCAGCTGAAGATGGTTGAGCCTAGGACATTCCCTGTGGAATTCCTGCAGTGATGTCCTGGAGTTGAGATGACTGACCTCCAACAACCACAACCATCTTCCTTTGTGCTAGGTATGACTCCAACCAGCGGAGAGATTTCCCCCTGATTCCCATTGACTCCAGTTTTGCTGGGGCTCCTTGATGCCATACTCGGTCAAATGCTGCCTTGATGTCAAGGGCAGTCACTCTCACCTCACATCGGGAGATCAGCTCTTTTGTCCATGTTTGAACCAAGACTGTAATGAAGTCAGGAGCTCAGTGGCCCTGGCAGAACCCAAACTGGGCATCAGTGAGCAGGTTATTGCTAAGCAAATGCCGCTTGATAGCACTGCTGATGACCTTTTCCATTACTTTACTGATGATCGAGAGTAGACTGATGGGGTGGTAATTGACCAGGTTGGATTTGTCCTGCTTTTTGTGTACAGGACATACCTGGGCAATTTTCCACATAGCCGGGTAGATGCCAGCATTGTAGCTGTACTGGTACAGCTTGGCTAGGGGTGCGGCAAGTTCTGGAGAACAGGTCTTTAGTACTATTGCTGGAATGTCATCAGGGCCCATAGCCTTTGCAGTGTCCAGTGCCTTCAGCCATTCATTGATATCATGTGGAGTGAATCGAATTGGCTGAAGACTGGCATCTGTCATGCTGGGGACCTCCGGATGAGGCCAAGATGGATCATCCACTTGGCACTTCTGGCTGGAGATTGTTGTGAATGCTTCAGCCTTGTCTTTTGCGCTGCTGTGCTGGGCAGCTCCATCATTGAGGATGGGGATATTTGGGGATGGGGATATTAAACCTGGGTCCCCAGAGCATTACCCTGGGTCTCTGGATTATTAGTCCAGCGACAATACCACTATGCCATCACCTTCCCCTAAGGATTTCCTTTCCTGGAAATCCTGGAAGAGAATCCCCAGGGAGGCTTCGTTTAACCGTGGTGCAGAGGGTTTGTTCCTTTTCGGGGTCATTGCTTTACTCTCCACAACAATACCTGTGCTGCAGTGAGTGAATGTCTGTCTGTCTGTCTGGCTGCTGTTTAAATATGGTGCCAGGACCTTCGACCCCATGAGGTAACAGTGGAGTGGACAAATCCCTGTCCGTCCTACCATGAGATTCGCCGAACTCCTTGTTGATGCATAATTAACGAGCTAAAAAGTGTAAGATTGTGTGTGTTCAGCTGCCCTGCCGCCCATTGGGAATCATGGTGACCTTTTCACCCACCACCAGGCTTAGTCTCCAGAATGGAAAATTCCATCAATGTATTTCTTGAAGTCACTGGTCTCCAATTTCTATATTATTATCACATAAAAAGCTAACAAATTCAAGGCTTATGGAGTAAAAAAGGCAACGTCAGCTTGGATAAAAAAAAATTGCTTAAGCAGAGAAAACTGATGATATCAAACCTAGAGCTGCTTCAAACATTGAGGATGATATCAACTGACTACAACGGGACATGGATAGGCTAACAGAAAGGGCAAACAAGTGGCAGATGGAATTTAATATAAAGAAGTTTGAGGTGATGCATTTTGTCAGAAGGGATAGGGAGAGGCAATGTAGATTTAATGGCACAGTTCTAAAGAATGTGCAGGAACCGGGGTTAATACGCATTCATCTTTGAAGATGGAAGGGAGCGTTGAGAGTAGTTAGCAAAGCATGTCTGATCATAGGCTTTATAAATAGAGGTATTGAGTACAAAAGCAGCAAAGTTATGCTAAAACCTTATAAAAGCTCTAGTTGGGCCACAACATCCAGCTCTGGTCATGTGAAGATCCTTGAAAGGGTACAGTGGGCAAGTGGTAGAGGTATCAGTGGGGGAGCATTTTGCAGATAGTGATCATAACTTCATTAGTTTCAAAGTGGTTATGGAAAAGGACAAGGATGGGCCAGAAATCGGAGTTCTAAATTGGGGGAAGGCTGATTTTAATTAGATCATATATGATTTGGCCAGAGTGGACTGGGAGCAGCTACTTTTAGGTAAATCTGTGTCAGAGAAGTGGGACTCATTCAAGAAGGAAAGAAGAAGAGTACAGGGCCAACATATTCCAGTAAAGACAAAGGGTGGGGCCAACAAATCCAGGGAACCCTGGATGTCGAGGGATATACAGGATTGGATAAAGAGAAAAAGGGAGGCTTATGGCAGATACCGAGGGCTCAAAACAGCGGAAGCCCTAGAGGGGTATAGAATGTGTAGAGGGGAACTTAGAAGGGAAATTAGGAGAGCAAAAAGGGGGCATGAAAAAACAGTGGCAGGTAAAATAAAGGAAAATCCAAAGTTATTTTACAAGTACATTAAGAGTAAGAGGATAACTAGGGAAAGAGTAGGGCCCATTAAGAACCGTAGTGGTAATTTATGTGTGGAGCCAGAAGACGTTGGTAGGGTTCTAAATGAATACTTTGTGTTGGCATTCACAAGTGAGAGGGATGACGTGGATATGGAAATCAGGCAGAAGGACTGTGATTTAATTAAACAAATTAGCACAGAAAGGGAGGAGGTTCTAAGTGGTCTGGCAGGCTTAAAAGTAGATAAATCTCCAGGCCCGGATTAAATATATCCCAGGCTGTTGAGTGAGACAAGGGAGGAGATAGCAGGGGCGCTGGCAATAATTTTCAATACCTCTCTGGCCACAGATGAGGTGCCAGAGGACTGGAGGACAGCCAACGTGGTACCGTTATTCAAGAAGGGGGGAAGGGATAAACCAGGGAACTACAGGCCAGTCAATCTAACCTCAGTGGTGGGGAAACTATTGGAAGCAATTCTGAGGGACAGAATTAATCTACATTTGGAGAGGCAGGGATTAATCAAGGACAGTCAGCATGGTTTTGTTAAGGGGAGGTCATGTCTGACCAATTTGATTGAATTTTTCAAAGAGGTAACCAGGTGTGTAGATCAGGGCAATACATTTGACGTAGTCTACTTGGACTTCAGCAAGGCTTTTGATAAGGTCCCGCATGGGAGACTGATAACGAAGGTAAGAGCCCATGGGATCCAAGGCAATTTGGCAAATTGGATCCAGAATTGGCTGAGTGGCAGGAAGCAGAGGGTGATGGTCGAGGGGTGCTTTTGCGGCTGGATGCCTGTGTCCAGTGGGGTTCCACAGGGATCGGTGTTGGGTCCCTCGCTGTTTGTGGTATATATAAGTGATTTAGACTTGAATGTAGGAGGGTTGATCAGTAAGTTCACGGATGACACGAAAATTGGTGGGGTGGTAAATGGTGAGGAGGATAGCCTTAGATTACAGGAGGATATAGACGGGCTGGTCAGATGGGTTCCTCAGTGGCAAATGGAATTTAATCCGGATAAGTATGAGGTGATGCACTTGGGCAGGACAAACAAGGCACGGGAATACACGATGAATGGCAAGACCCTGGGAGATACTGAGGATCAGAGGGACTTTGGTGTGCATGTCCACCGGTCCCTTAGGGTAGTGGGACAGGTAGATAAGGTGGTTAAGAAGGCATATGGGATATTTGACATTATTGGCCGAGGCATAGAATATAAGAGCAGGGAGGTTATGCTGGAACTGTATAAAACACTGGTTAGACCACAGCTTAGAGTATTTCGTACAGTTCTGGAATCTGCATTATAGGAAGGATGTGATTGCACTAGAGAGAGTGCAGAGGAGATTTACCAGGATGTTGCCTGGGCTGGAGAGTTTTAGTTGTGAGGAGAGATTGGATAGACTGGGGTTATTTTTCCTGGAGCAGAGGAGATTGAGGGGGGACATGAGTGAGGTGTGTAAAATTATGAGGGGCATGGATAGGGTAGACAGGATGGAACTTTTCCCCTTGGTGAAGGGATCAATAACCAGCAGGCATTTAAGGTAAGGGGCAGGAGGTTTAGAGGGGACGTGAGGAAGAATTTTTTCACCCGGAGGGTAGTGGGAATCTGGTACTCACTGCCTGAAAGGGTGGGAGAGGCAGATACCCTCAAAACATTTAAGAAGTATTTGGATGTGCACTTGCGATGCCATGGCATACAAGGCTATGGGCCTAGCGCTAGAAAATGGGATTAGAATAGTTAGGTACTTGTTTGACTGGCGCTGACTTGATGGGCCGAAGGGCCTTTTTCTGTGCTATAGACCTCTATGACTATGACTGAGGAAATTTACCAGAATGGTTCTCGGGATGAGGGATTTTAGCTACAAAGTTAGTTTGGAGAAACTGGGGTTGTTGTTCTTAGAGCAAAGGAGATTGAGGGGAGACTCCATAGAGGCGTATGAGATTATGATGGGTTCATATATGGTAGACAAAGAGGAACTATTTCCATTAGCTGACAATACAGGGACTAGGGGACACAGATTTAAAATTTTAGGCAAAGGATACAGGGTGATGTGAGGAATAACCTTTTTATGCAGCAAGTGGTAATGATCTTAAACTTGCTGCCTGGAAGGCAGGTGGAAGGGGGGATGATCAATGATCTCAAAAGGAAACTGGATAGCCACTTGCAGGAAATAAACTTCCAGGGCTTGGGGATAGAGTGGGGGAATGGGACCGACTGTATCCAATAAAATATAAATGTTTAAAAGTGAGATCCACAAAGGGAATTAAAACAGTAAAAAGTGGCAAAGTTAATATTTTCACATGGACATGATATCAATTCATGATGTTATTCCGGTAAGTAATAACACAAGGTAAATATAGTATTTTGGTTCTACGCTGGGAACAAACAGTTCAACTGTTCATGTCAGAAAATCATGGGCAGCTTCTCCATGATTTTTAAGCCATTAACATTAACTGGTGCTACTGGCTCACCTTTTTCTGATGTGCAGGGTGATGTTTCTTACTGCCAATGTTGACTCAAAGTTTATCCTATAGTTTAAATATTGCAAGCTGAATGTATGTACATTAGAATTTGCACACATATTTTAACAGCAAAAATATATGTTTCCATTAAATCATCAGATCTTAATGTTGCTTTAGCACTTACCCTTTAATGAGGCCACAGTGCTCAGAATAGCTCCTTCCAAGCCCATGATATTCCAACAGACTAGCTTGCAAGAAATATAAATGCTCAAGATGCTTGGGATTTAAGGGCTTTGTCCATTCTTCCAATTGAAAGTGGAAGTATGGTTGTAGAGAACATTTCAAAGAATGAAAAAGTGATATAAAATAAGTTCCCAATTTTTGCTGTAATTTTTTAAAAGTGAATTCTGTTACCTGACGGTTGCTAATAGTGAGCTTCTCCAGAAAATGGCGCAGAACAAGTGCAGGATCTTCGATCAAACAGTTCCACAACACTTGTTGTGCTACTGCACTCACTAAAAAGGAAAGGAACACAGGGCTGATTAATGTTAAACACAAAGCTGTCATTTTAACCATTAATGTGCCATTAAAAGAAATGCATTGGTCCTGCCTAATTATGCAGGCTAGTAATCTCTACTGTTCATCCTGCTAGAGGCTAGTGCAGTGTCAGTGGGAGGTCATCTAACCTGCTTGCAGGCAGAGGACACTAAGAATCTCCAACGTCTCTAGCCCCAATAGCTATATCAAGTTGGCCTTTTGAAGCAGAGGAGGTGCTGTATCTCAGAAGGCCAATCAGAATTTCTAGAACAGGCCAGGCCAATCTTCTTGTTCTTCTGTCATAATCCCATTGGTGTGATTATGGGAGTGTAATGGAAAGACTGAGGAATTTCCAGTGTTCAATTTTCACTCTGTAAATCATTGAAAGCTACATACATGTTAAACAACAAAATTATGGAATCTTCTCCTAGTGATCATCATTTGAATGATCATCCAGATGCAGGCTCCAATCATGATTTACAATGCCAGGCTGCATAGTAGACTTTACTTCTTATAACTAGTCCTGATCAATATAAATGCTTTTTAGTCTTTAGGCCAATAGTATATTGTAGGTGCACAGGTCCATCTGTTGTAGATCTGTGAATAGGACTTCCTGCAGTTCAGCAGTCATGATAAGAGAGACAGTTCTAGTTATACAAATGTTGGTAGCTAGTTCTGCATGTTTAGTCTCTAAGTGTTGAATATTCATTCCAAAATGAAAGTTTGGAGGTGGACGTGCCAGCAATTTTGCATTATCAGCAGGAGTGCCAGCATGTTCTAGGCTCCTGCCTGTTTCAGGAAGGTGGCTTGAGGGGGTGATGGCTATCCACCCACCAGTGGTGGGTCACCAATTAGGCCAAATAAAGGGCCAATTGAATATATTCATCATAAACCATTTGGACTTTCCAACCCCTGATGCAGCAGGAGCCCTTAGAAGGAATGACAACAGTCACCCGGCGGCAGGCCGAGGGGGCTAGAGGTATTGACTTTTGTCGGATTAGGTTTCTATGAAGCGCCTGGAGACATTTTTCTGTCTCAAAGTTGCTATAGGACTGCAGGTTGTTAATTATCTGCTAGACTTGGCATGAAGTGAAGCTGCAAACATTAAGTCATTATAAGAAGCATTTGACTCATCCGCTCTTCATACTAAATATAACTATATGAATCTACATAGCCAACTAGAAAGGCTTCCCTGCACCAATGTAGATTTGTAAAATAACCTTATAGCAGGTGAGGTAGTTTACAACATTAAAAACGAGTCACAGTGCTTTGACTACCTCTTTAAAAACAAATCCTTCAACTTGTTAAAACTAAAACTGAAAGTTTTTAATAAAAATGTGCAAGTCTTCTGTGAATTAAATTTTACAAAGAAATGAAATAAAATCCCTAGCACAACGCAGAGATTGCAGTGGATCAGGTGAATACAGACACTTGTTTTCTGCCATATAGTGCTTAGTTGATTCTGGTGATCATTCAGACTATTCACCACATGATCATGATTCAATTATACTGAATGTGCTGCTTAAAATGTAATCATCTGAGCTGTTATTTAAAATGTTATTTTCTCCAAATTCAGTGCACAGCTAACTAAGATATGATAAAAAAAGTACCTGCCACACCATCTTCTCGTACTCCTCCATCCTCCATGAGGTGAACTATAGGCAGTACAGTAGCACAAATGCATGCAGGAAATACAGCCTGAGGAGGCTGCAATACATGATGTGTTGGAGTATTCTCTGTGGCATCTTCTTCATCTACGCAGAAAACATAGATACGTATTTCACACATTCAATGATTAAGATTCTTGCATGTGAAAGAACACAACAATCTAGCTCCCTCCCAGTCCTTCATGAATTAAACAATGGTCTCCACTTACCTTCAGCACTGACTGCTGACCGCACTGACCACACAGAGCCTCGGCGGAATGAATAATTTCTATGGGACGTACTGGATGTGCAGGATGGACTGACAGACAGCCGACGGGAAGCTAAGTTTGTGGCATCTTCAACTGACAAAAGTGAGAAAATCAGAAACTTACTGACCAGTTAAGTAAATAAATACAAATTCACAACTTTAAGATACAATCAAAATACATTCTTCTGGTTACACTATTTACTATGTTCCGGCCAGAAGACAGGAAGGAAAATATATATATATCTACATCAACTTGGCTACTCTATAAAATTATTATTTTGTTTTTTAAATTGACAAAGTTCTTTCCCTGACTAGCCATGAATCATACCAGAGGAATTTCTAACCTTCAGAAACCAGCAGGGACCTCGTAATCATTAGAGGTGTCTGTGACTGCAGAAAATCAAATTCCAAAGAAATGCACCAACACTCTTTACACATTTGTAAGGCAGAGCTCCGGCCAATGGAGCCAGTATGTCTGTAAGGACAAATAGGACCCTGACTCCTTGATTAAACACCTCAAGATTCTAGACCTGGGAAAATACATCCTTTGTCCAAAACCCAGGAGAAATGGTGGGAGGTGTGTCACATGACCTCCCCAAGCTGCTAGAACCTGTAATATTGCCACGTGGAACTGAATCCAGGCAGTCTACCATTTTATTACCGAACATGTAGCAGCAGAAAGAGCTCTGTCCAAGTACATTGCCTGGCCCTAATCTACACTATGAACTACTGGAACATTGGAACTTCTGTATCTGTGCCTTCAAGACTAATTCATCTCTACGTGTCTTCTTCCATCATGGAAGTCCTCACTTCTGGAAAGTTGGATCACCCTGCAACAGTTTTAGCATGCTAAGCTCTGAAGGAATACGTCACTGGACTTTTGATTCTGGACTCTGGACTCATGTGAAACCATAATTCTTGTTTTTATTGTGGTCTTGCCCTGCACCCCTTTCTTCCCCTCAACCCTCTTTAATTGTGTGAGTGCAAACAGGGGCGGATGTTGCAAAACCCCCTCCCGTGCTTTGTGTGTGTGTGTAAAAATAAACCTTATTTTACCTTATCTCGAGTTTGCTGTGGGGTTATTAATAGAGGATTGGATCACTCCAAGCTGAAGGGTTGGGGAAAACACTCTACCACCTATAAAGGAGGACATTAGAAATCAAAAACACCTTTCTGTTTACGGATGGTTTGTGAGAGGAGAAATCAGGGCTGTTTAAATTAATCCCCTCCAGTCCATAACAGAAATTGGGGGCTCACATCAGGGATTCATCCAATTTGAATTTGACCAGAGTCCAAGTTAAGAGACCAGCCAAATTAGAGATAAAAGAGACAACTGGAAGCCAAAAGAGGGAAAATTCAATGGCTGGGACTAATTTTAAAACAAGTAACTTACCACAGTAAATTCCTTGTCCTAACCCTAAAAAAATGGCAACATTTGATACCCAAATATTTGTTCAACAAGAGAATTTAAATGAGGAATCTTTGGCAGCCCTTAGTACAGATCAATTGAAAGCTGTAGCTAGGTAGATACAATTCAAATTGCCCAGCAAAATCAAAAGAAATGAATGAATCCCGCCTCTGGTAGAACGTCTGGATCTGATGTCACCAGTAGAGTAGTTAGTTGAAGAGCTCAACCATGACTCCGAATCCCCTCCCCAAGCTAATTTTGAGCTGAAAAAGTTTAAATTGCAGCCAGAATTTCAGGAGAGGGAAAGTGGGAGAGAGGGAAGCTCAGGAGAAGGAAAGAGAGAAAGAGAGGGAAGCTCAAGAGAGGGAAAGAGAGGAATGGGAGAGCAAGGGAACAAGGAAAAGAAAGAGAATTCTAGCTCCGTAAATTGGAAATGGAGTTAGCAGCTCAAAGAGAGAGAGAGAGAGAGAGAGTGAGAGAGAGAGAGAGAGCGAGAGAGAGCAGACAACTAGCCGCTGTAAGGGAAAATCTCTCCCTACCCGGCAGCCTTCCCTATCCCCCTAGCCCGGAACCGCTCTCTGGGGCCCTCAAGTACGCAACATTCATTCCCAAATTTGAAGAGAACGATGTGGAGTCATTTTTCTTATCATTTTCTTGAGAAAATAGCGGGCCAGCGCTCATATTCATTCATACCTCTGAATGTATACGCCACTGGACTTTTGATTCTGGACTCTGGGCTCACATGAAACCATAACTCTTGTTTTTATTGTGGTCTTGCCCTGCACCCCTTTCTTCCCCTTACCCTCCTTTATTGTATGAGTGCAAACAGGGGTGGATGTTGCGAAACCCCTTCCCGTGTTTTGTGTGTGTGTAAAAATAAACCAACCCTCTTATTTTACCTTATCTCGAGTTTGCTGTGGAGTTATCAACAGGGGATTGGATCACTCCAAACTGAAGGGTTGGGGAAAACATGCCACCACTTATAAAGGGGGAAATCAGGAATCAAAAACACCTTTCTAACTATGGACGGGTAGTGAGAGGGTCAGGGCTATTTAAATTAATCCCCCTCCTGTCTGTAACAATTGGTATTGTAGCAAACCATGAATTCTTGATGCATTGTTCATCACAGTGCAGATAGTTATCCTGGTAAAAGTGATTCAGTAGTTTATTTCAAGTTCAGTTTTCTCTGATTTTGCTTAAAACTAAGTATTTCACTGAATCTTTTGCAGCCTTTCATTACTGGGAACACCTTGTAAAGTGATTGAGAAAGTTTTACATGCAACAGAAGTCAAAAGTCAGCAGAAATCCAATCGTGGTTGAACACAGAGTACCAATAAACAGTAACATCGTAACCAGTGTAAAATCAATGAAATGTTATATGTTGCTATGGCACTGCACTGTGGAGCACTACAGCGCAGTGCCATGAATTGGGGAGGGGGGTCACAGGTTTGAGCCCTCAGCTTGCCGCTGTGCAGGGAGGAATGGAGAGTGAGGTCATACAACGCTGCCCCTTAACACTTACTCAATAAACAACTGTACTGTTGGGGTTAAGGAAGCAAAACAATTGCCAAATTCTCTCACTGTGCTCACATAGTAATAGCCTGATAGTAATAGACTTCCAACATCAATTTTAGTTATTTTAACCTCAACATTTCAGTAGAAATTAGCTTAGTCATCTTGTGATAGCTAGGCAGGCGTCAGAAAGAAAAGAAAAAGACTTGCATTTATATAGCACTTATCACAACTATAGAATAAACCAAAGCGCTTTGCAGCCAATGAAATACATTTAAAGTGCAGCTACTGGTGTAAAGTGAGAAATGCTGCAGCCAAATTGCACACAGCAAGCTCCCACAAACTGAAATGTGGTAATAGCCAGCTAATCTTTATTTGTGATGTTGATCAGGGGGTAGATGTTGGTCAGTACACCACAGGTAGCCAGCCTGCTCTTCTTCGAAATAGTGCTGAAGGATTTTTTATGAACCATCTCAGAAGTAAGGCGGGACCTCAGTTTAATGTCTCAGCTTAAAGCCAGTGTAGCACTCCCTCAGTGTTGGCCTCGAATTTTGTACTCAAGTCCTGAAGTGGGACTTGAACCCACAACTTTCTGATTCTGAGACAAGAGTGCTACCAACTAAGCCAGCTGACAGCTGAGCAACCTTTTGACAGGCAGGGGTCATTTAAGCAGACAGTGGTAAAAATTTATTTTTAAATAGGAATTAATAACAAAAAATTGATATTGTTTCTCCCAAGAAAGAGACAGAAGTCTCGCCTTAAAGCAATTAACACTGCTCCCTGCATTAAATTACTGCAGAGCAGCTGTGGGAATTGTGGGTGTAGTAGAAGGGTCTGGCACATTTGAGTTAATGTAGTACTGAGTATAGTACCACCAACACAGTGATGTAAGAGAGCACATGATCCGCACCCAGGGTCAATTGGGTGTTGGACAGAGCCAAGTGCAGGCCTAAGCATGGAGACACCTCCTAGCTTGTACCCCTTATTGCATATTTGTAAGTATTTCTAAGAGTCAATAAAGACTTACAGTTAACCCATGTATGACTACAAAGACTTCATCAAACCTACCGAGATGTAACCAAGACCCCACAACATGGTAGCCACAGAGGGATAAAAACCCAGAAACTCGCTAAAAGGCAGAGAGAAACTGAGATGCTGGAAGACTGAGAAAAATTCAACAAAGCATTCTGACCTGAAAAGAAGCTATTGAAGCAGAGGTACAGAGGAAAGATCGCCAGGCAAAAGCTCCAAAGAAAGACTTGGAAGCTGGAGGCAGAGAATTAAAACTCCTTACTGCAGCAGAAGAGAAGACTTCATTGAATCTCCTTTGGAAGTCCAGCATTAGAGTGCAGAGTTGGCAGAACTTGCAAGGGTGAAATAATCCTTTTAAAATGCCAGGCTGCAGCAGGTCCTGAGAAATCTTTAAAGTAATTTGGTGCCAGAAGTGTAGTTTGAAAGAAACTCATTGCTGAAACCTGATCTCCAAGTTGGGGCCTAAACAGATAGCAACTGAGCTCATCCCAAAAAAAAGAGAATTAATTAAATATTTTGGGAACATCGTGACTGTTCAGCTTGTTAAAAAGCAAGCAGAAACTCGAATTCAATGGTCTTGTGAGTGAAAAAAAACTAAAATGCTAAACAAGAGAAGCCTGCAGGCAGCCAATCCAGGCAGCTATCATTAATTTTTTTCAAGCTGAGCACCATTGCCATTGTTGCAGAGCCTGGCAAAACTGACAAGCTTGGGAAATCCCCATGTCTCTAAGTGAACAGCGACACCATATCGAAATTCAGACAGCTCTTAAAGCAGAAGATATACTTTTAAAATATTGAACATGGATCGGAATTCCATACTTCCAAGTCTATGTAGACAAATCTAAGGCCCAGATCAATCACAAAATTCGGGGCTTTGGAGGAAAAGAGTCTTAAGATACAGCATCGTTTCAGGTTTAAATAAAAAAGTGAGATGTAGAACAGGTGAACACGCTGCTTTACCCAGTGGGCCTGATTGCAGACGATATTATTGCAAGATGGGGAAATGAATCATCTGCAAAATTGGAAGTGGTACTAAAATCATTAGATATTTATTTCAATCTAAGAAGCGATAAAATATTTGAAAGCGCTAAATTCAATAAGAGAGTCCAGCAGCCAGGAGAACCTGTCATTCATTTATCAATGATCTGTATCAGATGGCAGAAGGTTGCAGATATGAAGACTTAACATCTGAAGTCAGGGGCAGAATAGTGGTAGGAGTAGCGGAAAGTGAACTCTCTGACCTCATGCAAGCAAAGGAAGACCTAACCCAGGAAAATGCAATTCAGATAGTCAGACAGTCAGAACACCATGAGTAGCACAGAATCATTTTAAGGGGCCAACCCACAGTTCAGCTATTTAAGCAACAAAGATGCAGGGACACTTCAGGCTAGGGAAAGCAATACCCAAACTAGCCAGCAGAGCAACCATGCCAACGCTGTGGAGCAAAGCTCCCCCACAGGAGATCAATGTCCTGCAATTTCAGCCCAATGCTTTCAGTGCAAAAGGTTTGGACACTATGGCAAACTGTGCAAGGCAAAAACTCTGTAATGCACAGAAGACCCAAAGATTATCCATGAGGTCGAGACTGTAAGCCTGGAAGACATGTGGCCATACTTCTTGGGTGAGGTCAAAGATTTTGGTTTCTCATTTTAGAATGCGGACATTTCAATCAATGTCCATTTAACAAATTTTAAATTAGACACAGGAGCCAGTGTAGCAATCCTGCCAGACAAAGAACCATGGCTGGTGACCCAGTGGCTGACGTTGCCCACAACACCCCCATACAGGGCAGGAGGCTTAAAGCTCACAGTGAAAGGCACCCTGTGGGCAACACTGAGATAGAAGAATAAAACAATCCACGAGACCCTCTTTGTGATCCACAACCAGGATTGTTCATTACTGAGCCACAAAGCCTGTGCTGAACTTAACCTGTGACAGAAGATTGACAAGGTCAGCCAGCAATGGCCTGGCTCCAAGTACAAACGTGAGTTCCTGAAACGCTTCACAGGACTGGGGCAATGGGAAAACACATACAGGATCACACTGAGTGAGGATGCCTATTCACACCATGTAAGATCCCACAGCCACTGATGAAGCAGGTGCAGCAGCAGCTGGATGAGATGACAAACATGAGAGTCATCTCCGCAGTCACACAACCAAGTGCATTGTGTTCCAGGATAGTCCCAGTCCCAAAACCAAGTGGGTACATCCATATGTGTCAACCTGACACAGCTCAATAAAGCTGTGTACATCCCATGTCCTCAGTGGATGAAAGCCTGACTAAACTCTCGGAAGGGAATGATATTTTCAAAACCAGATGCTAACAGTGGCTTTAGGTAACTTTCACTTGACAAAGAGTCCAGGTACTGACCACATTCATTACACCCTTCAGCAGATTCTGCTTTAACTGCCTGCTGTTTGGAAACATGTCACTGCCAGATATATTCCAATGCACGTTGTTGGCCATTTTGCAGGGCAGGGGCCATTTGCCACATTGGTTCATGGTGCAACAGTAGATGAACATGACAAGAGACGCACAGCAGTCTTAGAGCACCGGCAGGAAGCAAGGCAGATGCTGAAAGACAATGCGAGTTTTCTAAAATATCAATTCAATTCCTGGGCCACGTCATCAGCAATAAAGGCAACATGGCAGACCCACAAAAAAATCAAGACTATCAGCGAGTTCCCAACCCCATCCTCAATTACAGACCCCCAGCGATTCTTGGGGTTGGTGAGCCAGCTGGCAACATTTTTACTGAATTTGGCACAGATCACAGAACCCTTGAGAGACCAAGCACGGCGCTGGGACTCACATCAAGAGCAAGCTTTCTCTTCAAGACAAAGTCGCTCTCCACTGACATTCTGGCCCACTACGACCCAGCTCTGCCCACCACCATAGCAGCAGATGCTTCATCTACAGGCTTGGGAGCGGTTGTGTTCCAGGAACAACTGGTTGGCTGACCTGTGTACTACGCATCCAGAGGGCTGTAGAACATGGAGACGAGGTATGTTGCCATAGAAAAGGAAGACCTCATAGTCACATGGGCGTGCGAGAAGTTTTCAGACTATATCATCGGCCTCAAGGTTACTATCAAAATGCACCACAAGCCACTAGTCTCCTGGATGAGAAGTAGCTAGCAAAGATGCCTTCCAAAGTCCAGAGGTTTCGCCTGCGCCTTGTGAGGTTCGCCTATGAGACGGTACAAGCCCAACTTAAAAACCAGACAACAGCAGACACACTTTCATGGGCCACAGTGGGCCTCCTGGCAAAACAGAATGTCAATCTCATTGAACAACTAGAAACGTACTCCTAATTGACAAGGAGACATCACAAGTAAACTCCAACAGATCCTCCAAGGACAAATGTGTGATGAGGAGTGTGCCCACATCTGTAGATACGACAACAAGGATGGCCTCAGCAGAGTTCAAATGGAGGGACCAGGAAAACCTGGTCAAACAATAAAAACTAAACTTTACGCATATAGGTGATTTCCTGGTCTACAATGAACGGCTGGTCATCCCAGTCTCCCTGCGGCCAAAGACCATTCAAATAAATATACAAGGACCATCTGAGTATTACCAAATGCAGGGCACAATCTGCTGCCTGGTGGCCTGGCATTTCCAAGGCGTTTGAAGGCACCAGTGCACATTGCCAGGTGTGTATGTTGCACCGGCAGGACCAAAGAGAGCCCCGCATCCCCACACAATTCCCTGCCAGGACATGGGAGAGACTGGGCATTGACCTGTGCATCTTCAACAGCAAATCATGCCTTATACTGGCAAACTACTTACCCAGGTGGGTTGAGGTGAAGGAACCATATACGATTACCACAGAAACAATAATTAAGGCACTAAAAGAGATGTTCGTGAGCCATGGCATCCCAGATGAGAGTGTGTCCAATAACATCCCACAATGTTCAAATGAGTACTTTGTGCACTTCACCACCACATCCAGCTTCCACCACCACACCAGTTCCTCACGATACCCACAGTCAAATGGGAAAGTTGAAAGAGGGGTCCGTACAGTAAAAGTCCTCCTAAAAATGAACGAGGACTTCTCCACAGCACTGTTCGCATAGTCCACCCCTTTGCAATCTGAACTCCTGATGGGCAGGAAACTCTGCACGCAACTTCCAATCCTGCTGACAAAACTCATACCAGGGTTGATACCAGGACACCCAAGAAAGAGAGCAGTCCTACAAGCAGAAGAAAGCTTCTGCCTACAACAGAATGTACCACACCAGATACTTGCCACAATTACAGAAAGGTCTGGATTAGAGACCACGAGAGAGAAGGTACTGACATTAAAAAGGACGAGGACCAATCTCGCTCCCGCCTGATTGGCTCCTCAGAGAGCACAGTCAGGAGAAACAGGAGGAGTGTCTACCTCGTCCCTAGACTGCCTGACTCCACTGTGCAATGGAAGGATATCAAGGGACATACCCTGATGCCAGAAAAATCTCCAAAGCTACAGAAGGGGCCAGCAGCGACAGAGCCTACCACTCCTCTGACAGTAGTGTGAACAAGATATGGAATGGTTATAAGGCCTTCAGATCACCTGAACTTTTGAATTCAAGAACTTGATGAGGGGAGATGGGGTAGTCAAAACGTAGTAATGATAACGGGTGTAATCTTCCCAGGTTTGCAGTAGTGGGCAGGTAAAACAACGGTTTACCCGCTGGCAGCAATGGCGGCTTTTCACGCCGTATCATCCCAACCCACTGCTTTAATTATGTATTTCCGGGAAACACGCCGTTTCCATGGCAGGCGGGCTCTCATTCACCTGTGGTGGGCCATCACCTCGCTGCTTCATCACACTGGGCGCCACATTTAAAGTCTAGTCGCGCACACACCTCTCAGTGCTTGCAGTTGACGACTGCTGCACAGAGGACATGGCCCTGAAAGGCAATAAGGTTGCAGACAGCAGGTTCAATGACGCATCCCTTGAACATCTTTTGGACGCAGAGGAGGCTCGCCATGATGCCCCCTTCCCCCGCTCTGGCCGCAGGATGGGCAGCAACGTGGTCAATCCAGCTTGGGAGGCAGTGGCAGCGGTGGTCAATGCCCTGCAAAAGAGGACAGCCACCCAGTGCTGCAAGTGGATGAATGATCTCCTCCGTTCCGCCAGGGTACGTCACTCTTCTCATCGCTCTCAACTCACACTCTATAACCCATCAAACATCCACAGGGCCCTCACTGCCGGTTCAAGGGACATCACCATTCACTCTCTCAAACTCACCTTCATTGTCCTCAACCGTCCATGGGACTACTCACCACCCACACATCAGGCCTGCTTATCTGGCCTGGCAGACGTCCTGCTTACACTCTCTCCATCTCTATTTTTGGAGGACAAGTTGGCACACAACAAGAGGGAGAGGTCAATAAACTCCCAAGAATGTCTCCCTGCCCATGGCTCCTTGTTCCGATGAGCAGTGTTCATGTCACTCAGATGTGAAACCTTCCTGCACAAGATGCAGGTGTCTCAGTCCAGGGTCTCTTCCCTGTGCTTTGTGCAGCCTTCAGATCAAAGTGATGGTCTGGCCTCACTCTCACTGGACACATTACTGATGCCTGCACCTCGATGGTGCTTGTTATTGCTGCCAGAATGTTGTGGGCAGGTGTCACAGAGTTCTGTCATTCTCTCTATGTGCTCTCAGCACCTTTAAGCGGGGCTGGCCCCCATCTCTTCGGCATCTGTGACCGGTGACACTGTGTTCTCGAAAGGGTCAGGTGCTGAAGGCAGAGAAAGCATCAGGTGCTTTTAAAGTTTCATGGCTGAGTATCTATGATATGATCCTGATCGCAGAGCGGAAGCGAGCTCCCCTCGGCCAGGCAAGAGTCAGACATTCTCAGAGGCTATGCGAAGATCTATGGAGTGTCCTCATTGCATGTCGTCATCATCCTCCTGCAATCGAGTGACTATTGGGGCCTCCACTGCATCTCCATGACAGGAGCATTCTCACAGAGAGTATGTGCACTGCCATTAGCCAGACTGGAGTCAATCATTCGCAGATGCAATGTGAGGATCTTATGGTGTCTCCTCACTGCATGCCGTCATTATCCTCCACAAATCTAGCAGCTATGAGGGCCTACCAAGTGCACTGCCTCATCTGGCCAGTGCGAGGGACTCATTCCTGTCATCGAGGAGTCATAGGGTCATGGAGCTATTCAGCACAGGAACAGGCCCTTCAGCACATTGTGTCCGCGCCAGCCATCAAGCACCTATCTATTCTAATCCCATTTTCCAGCACTTGGCCTGTAGCCCCATATGCTATAGCATTTCAAGTGCTCATCTAACTACTTCTTAAATGTTGTGAGGCAGTGTGTTCCAGATTCCAACCACCCTCTGGGTGAAAAAATGTTTCCTCAAATCCCCTCTAAATCTCCTGCCCCTTACCTTAAATCTATGCCCCCTGATTATTGACATCTCTGCTTAGGGGAAAAGTTTCTTTCTATCTACCCTTTCTATGCCCCTCATAATTTTGTATACCTCTATCAGTTCCCCCCTCAGTCTTCTCTGCTCTAAGGAAAACAACCCTAGCCTATCCAGTCTCTCTTCATAGCTGAATCGCTCCAGCCAGGCAACATCCTGGTGAGTCTCCTATGCACCCTCTCCAGTGCAATCACATTGTTCCTATATGGCGACCAGAACTGCACACAGTACTCCAGCTGTGGCCTAACTAGCATTTTATACAGCTCCAACATAACCTCCCTGTGATGACGGTGCGTGACACCCTCTGTGGACTATATTGCAGGGCTCCACCAGGCCAGTCCAGGCACGGAACCTTATTTTCAGCATACCAATGGTCTGCTCCACCAAGTTGCAAGTTGCAGTATGAGCCTCGTTATACCTTCACTCTGCTGCTGAGGTGTCATCAGCCATGTCCTCGGCGGGTAGCCCTTGTCCCCTAGGAGCTAACGCTGCAGCTCTGTGGACCCTGGAAGACGTGAGAGATCTGTGACCGACTGAGGATGTAGGAGTCGTGCACACTCACTGGAAACCATGCACAGACCTGCAGGATGCATTTGTGGCGGTCGCACACCAACTGCACATTCAGCGAGTGGAACCCCTTGCAGTTGATGTAGTTCACCATGTGTTGAGATAGACATCTGAGCGCTACATGAGTGCATCGCACCCTGCACATTTGGGAATCCTGAGATCTGGGCCAATCCAATAGCTCTTCTATCCTGGCTGTCCTGGTCCCGAACGAAATGCACAATGTTGTGTGCCCTTGTAAAGATGGCATCCGTGACCTCATGGATGCATATGTGGGTGGAGGATTGTGATATCCCACAGAGGTCACCTGTGGAGCCCTGAAAGGAGCGACTGACATAAAAATTGAGTGCCGCGGTCACTTTCATGGCCACCGGCAGTGGATGCCCTCCATGTCCCCGTGGTGCCAAATCCTGCAGTAGCTGGCAGATGTGACCGACCAGTTCCCTAGACATGCGCAATCTTTGGTGGCACTGGTTCTCAATCATCTGCAGGAACGAAAGGCAGAGTCTATAGACCCTGCATCTAGCTAGGCACCGACAATCGATGGCTCGCTGAGGGTCTTCGGTAGCATGTGCAGGACCCCCAGCCACGCCTTCTTCCAGAGGGTGCTGCTCCTCCCCCTGCGCAGCCAGGCGCCTCAGTCGCCTTCTTCTCCGTTGTCTTCGCTCTCTGTACACCATGAGGCGTACAGCTAGTTCACCAGGCTCCATGATCCTGATGTACTCCTCCTGCAGGATGAAAGAGAGAGACGTGTGGGCTAGCATGGGTGTACTAAGAACCTCTCTTGGTTAAGTCTGAAAGTCTCTTAACGCATCTCAGAGAGTGTTGGCCACCACTTGGATGGACAGGGAAAAGTGTGCTGCATGGCTGCCTGAAACCCCAATCCCCTCTGCCCCTCTCCATTTGACCGATTGGCGGCAGTTTTGCCCACTGGACTGCATGCTGTGCTCTCAGCTCAGGTGCAGGCATTCTCCTAATCTGCACTGCAAGGTTGCACTGTTAGCTTGAACCATGGGGGAGACTGGTCCAAAACGGGATGATGACGTTGCAAGGGGCTGTGAGCACCTCCATCAGTGACTGCTCCATGGCCAGCTTTAGCAAGGAGATTGTACAACTTGCCCAGTTGTCCAACTGTTCTGCAGCCCACTAAAACACTCAGTAGTTTGCAGTCTGTGCCCAGGGGGGTAAAAGGGTCTGGAGTAATTGGTGGCACTTTCATGCCTCTGCTTTGCTTGAGTGAGCAGACAAGCTAGAGGTCCGACTCCAAGGGCAGGATTTTACGTTCATCGGGGAGGCGGGCACCTGACCCAATCAGGTGTAAAATCACGTGCTGTGACGTCGGACAAGCGTCCCGATCTCATCGCGCACTCTCACAATCTTTCGGTCGGCGGGCGCGCACAAGAGTTGGCAGTGTGCCCGCCGACAATTAAGAGGCCTTTATTTCCACTTTATTTTAAACATGTCCCTCTTCCTGTGACTAAGTCACTGGTTGGACATGTTTATATCATTTATTAAATCTTTATTTTCCTTTGCCCAAATCTTCAGCTCCCTGAGGCAGCTCTGTGCCCTCAGGGGAGCTGTCAGCACGCACTCCCCCACACATGCGCAACCTTCCGCGCTCGCCCTCCTTCCTCCCCCACCCCCTCCCCGGCAAGGCTGAGTCATTCAGTGCTCCTTTCACGCTGGCTGGCCGTTAATTAGCTCGCCAGCGTGAAACTGTGGTTGGAGTCCGATCACGGGCAGCGGTCCGTTTCGTGGTCACTCCTGGACCAGCTCCACGGAGGGAAAATCCTGCCCCAATTATATCAATGAATTGTCTCAGCTGCAGTGTAATGATCACTTTATACAAGGTTTCCCTAATGCATGGCCACCACCCACCTGATCCCACATGTGCTTGTGCGCTACCTTCAACCACAGGGCAGCCTTTGCACCACCCCCCAAAGTCGCCTCAACCGCAGAGCAGCCTTTGCCCCCCCCGCAAGTTCCCTCAACCGTAGGGTAGTCTTTGCCCACCCACCACGCGCCTCAACCTTGAAGTCCAACAGGCAGCCCTCACGAGCGCTCGGCAATGTTATTGTGTACTCCCCTCCAAGTTGCCCTCAAAGTGCAGCCCACTAGATGCATGCCTTATGCTGTTGTGAAACATGTCGGCATGCAATCACACTGATGTTGGCGGATGATCCAACGCCCCGGATTGGTTGGGGTGGGGGAGCGGTGGAATGAGACCGGCGGGCTAGCCTTATAATGATCTGGAGATGTATTACAATGAGGTTCCCGACGTCCGATAGCGGGAAACTCAAGCGGACGATCGCAAACTAGTTTCACGATGTCGCGAAACTGATTTTTGGCCTTCTCGCCATATTGTCTGCTGCCGGCACCAAACACGCCCGACACCAGCGGGCACGGAAATGTAAATGCATGATAGTAATAACAATGTAAGACATAAGGTAAACTAATCACTTAAAATACATTGGATAAAGACTGCAGGGGGGTGGGTGTAGTGTAAGGGTCTGGCACATATCAGGTTAATGTAGGACTTAGTCCAGTAGGACCCCCACAGTGATGTAAGAGAGCACATAACCTGCACCCAGGGTCAGTTAGGTGTTGGACAGAGCCACGTGCATACCTAAGCATGGAGACAGCTCTAGCATATACCCTTTTCTGTATATTTGTAAATAGTTCTAAGAATCAATAAAGACTTACAAACTTACCAACACTGCACTACAGTGGCTGGGCTCCCCCTGACTTTTTAGCTGGGTGGGTGGGGGGTGATGGTGGGGGTGGGGGAATCACAGCTTCACAAAAAATCCAGACCCATATACTTGCCTTTGCCCAATATCGATTAATACCATTGGCCAAAATAAAATTATCATTCTCAGTTTTAAAAAGTTTAAAGAGAGTTCCAAACTAATTTCCAAGGTCCAGCTAAACTAAAGGTCCAGCTCCAGTGTTTTTATGTCTCCCAGTCCTAGAATCCCAAACTAATGCCAATATTTTCTACCAATCTATCCTTTTTGTTCCCATGAATTTCTTGAAACCTTCATGAAACCACCCCTTAACTGTCTTATTTCCAGGGAACACAGGCCTAATTTGTTTAACTTCTCCTCATGGCTTAACCCTTGGAGTCTAGGCATCATTCTAGAAAATCAATGCTGCATTTGCTCCAAGGCTAAAGTCTAGCTCCAGAACTATTCACAGTATTCTGGGTGTAGCCGAAGCAGGACTTTGTATAGCTGAAGGATGATAATGTTCATTCACATGGATAGAGTCTAATCTCGTCATTATTTTAGGATCTCATTATGATGTCCTCACAACCTACACTCTCCTAAAGTAAAAAATCCGATTTTTTTGAGCATATTGTGTTAAATAAGTTCACTAAGCTAGGGAACAATTTAATTAACCTTTTCAAGGCCACTACATAATCCATCAACTGAGGGGGATAAAATTGGACTCAATATTTGAGATGAGGCTTAAACAATATCTTATACAGGACAGTATAGAATTTTAAAATGTATTTTTAAAACATTCCTGAGGTACCGTTCAATGCTTTGTACCAATAGATACCTTCCTCCTCCAGTTCAGGTGGTGGAGTGTTGGTAGGTTCATAGCAGGCCTCCTGTGTGACGGGAATGGCTGTGATCAGGCTGGCTTCTCTACCAAGTCGTTTCTTCTCCTCTTCCTGCTGCAAATTCTTTAAAATATGCTCAGCTCGTTGGTGAGACCGGGAAACTGCACGAGCTGAAAAGGATTTCTGTAACAGATTGAATGTTAAAATAATTAAAATGGAATCTTATTTCACATAATCACAATTTTGGATACCAATTATGTTAAAAATTTTTAAAAATCTAATCAAGAATTTTGTTGTCATTTTATTCCAAAGACAATATGAAAACATGATAACATGATATGACAAGCTGCCATGTATCCTCACGTTACAACAGTGACACACTTCGGAGCAGAATTCTCTCTACGAGCGTCTGAACACTGCCGTCAGGTTCAAATAGGGGTCACAAGTCTGCACCACATGAGAAACAGTCACTCACTATGACTTTCCCTGGAGTGGTCAATTACTAGCCAGAGGACAGGCTCACCATCCATCTCAAAGCTGGAGAGCCAGTCAGAAAACTGCAGCAGGCCGCGATGGCAGACAAGTGAGGGAGACAGCACTACAAAACGGAGGTGCCCCCTCACCAACTTTTTCAATCTTTAAATAAATAATGGCTTTTGCAGCCGGGTAGCCTGCAGCTGCTGCTGCACCGCAGGCAGGCTTGAAAGGCTTCTAAGCCTGCCTGGAGTGCTGGACCCTGGCCTGCCACAGGGAGGCCACCTCAAGGCAGTTAAACTGACCACCACTGCCTGTGGGAAACTTGACACTGACTGGAAAGCCCAATTTGGCCTCTGTTAACAAGCCTCAATAGATGGTTAATTAGTTTAATTGGCTATTTACCATGTGCAGATGGGTGCCTCCTATCCTGCCTCCAGGAAAATTACCAGCAGGATGGAACCAGGGAACCATGGCACGCAGGCCAACACTGTTATTTTTATTGCCCTGGTGGGGCATAAAAATTAGGCTTGAGAAATATTTTGATAGCTTTGAAGCGCTTCAGGATGTCTTGAGCTTGCGAAAAGCACTATGCAAATGTAAGTTCTTTACTTTTTAGCAATATGGACCAAAGACAATTTTGGATATAGGAAAGATTTATAGAGGAAATGTATACATTGAATAGTAAAACAAATTCTAAAATTATGACATCCTAAAACAAATATGATTCAAGAAACTGCTTTTCTGAAATAAATCTGGCAAGTGTGAACCAGAAAATAATTCCCTCAAAAACCCACCAGATCTGGTCATTTCCTAGCCTCTCTCCTAGCCTGGGTTGCAGGTGTATTTGCCTGGCCTCATGCTCCTTCACAGTGCTATCTCAGTGGCTGCAACAGGGTTGGTAGATAGTTGCTGATTTTAACTGGGATAGATGGCAGATGGCCTAGTAGGCAATGATGAGCAGCTCTGGGCCTTTAGAGTTGCCTTCAGACTATGACACGGGCAGCACAATAGGAACAGGAGTTAGCTTCTCGAGCCTGTTCCACCATTCAAGAGACCATGCCTGTTCTGTTACATAACTCTAAATATCTGCCTTTGCCTCTTAACCCTTAATACCTTTGGATAATAAAACTCTATCAGTCTTAGATTTAAAATTAACAACTGCCATATGCAGAAGAGAGTTCCAAATATCTACCACACTTGGTGTGCAGAAGTGTTCCCTAATTTCACAGTTGAAACGTCTGGACTATGTCCCCTCATCCTAGACTCCCCAAACAGCAGAAATAATTTATCTCTATCTACTCAATCTGTTCAGTTTAATGTTTTGGAAACTTCAATCAAATCACCTTTTAACCTTCTAATTTCCAGGAAAGTTAACCTTCATTTGTCAAATCTCTCCGGGTAAATTAACCCTTGGAGTTCCGTATCATTCTGGTCAACCTACAGTGCACTCCCTCCAAGGCCAATATATTCCTTCTGAGGTATGGTACCCAGAACTGCTTATAATACTCCAAGTGTGGTCTAAGCAGTCCGGGCTGGGTGGCTGGACGGCAACAGCCACAACACTGACAGAACACCAGTGGTGGGAGCACAAATGCTATTATCCTAAGACAGGATATAGCAGGTTCTGACACCCTGAAGCCAGTGCCATTCCCCTGAGATGCACCTCAACAATCCTGGCAGTCTATTCAAGGAAAGATTGCTGGACTGCTCCGACAGCATTTAAGCAATTAGACCTGAAGCCATGATTGCCGCAGTCTGAGCCTTCGTGGCACAAGCATGGATCTCATTACCTCAGTCTGAGCCTCCATTGCAGCACCCAGACACTGGGTGGCTGCTGTCTGTGCTGCAATCGAAGCTGAAATATTAGCCACCATCATGGGTGGGTCTGCAAGTGCTGTCATGTAGCTGACTACCACTTCCACACTACAAAAGGTGGGCTTCAAGTTCTACGCAAATCCCTCTGCCAATTTGGAGGTGGAGTCTTTCTTGCTCCTTGACAGTGACAGCAGGCTATCTGGCAGGCTGCCCATGCTCTAAGCATCTAGGTGTGCATACTCATCAGCATTCTCCCCATCAAAGTCCTCAGAGCTCCGTCACCCCATCAAAGCACTCATCTCAGTCCCCTGTAGCAGAATCTGTGTGCGACTCTGCTCTCCAGGGAGTAAGCACACAAACTTTCCTTTCTCCATGACCTGGTTACAGCCCACTTGTGCCCAGAGGCTCACCACATACAGATAGGGATTCTAAACTATATACAAAGGTACACATGATGCCAGTATCTGAGCTGGTGACTGTCAGATCAAGTGACACTGCTCCTTCCTCAGAGGTCTGTTCTCTTGCCCTTCCTCAGGACATTTCTGATCGCTAGAGATTTCTGATGCTTGAGAAGCAGGAGAGGGTGGTGGTGCATTGGGTAGGAAATGACCTTGAAGATGCATTTACTGATAACCTATGTGAGGCCATTGAACTTCTTGCAGCACTGCTGCCTGGTCCTCAGTGCCAGAGTCTGTGAACTGACCTCCCTGGTCAGCTGCTCCGACTCCCTTCTCAGGGTGTGTCTTGAGGGCCTCCTGGATGTCTGTGGAAACACTGCTTCACTTCTCTGTTCCACCTAGTTTACTAATGCCTCCCGCGCCACAACAGAAAACCTGGGTGTCCTCTCTCTCTCTCTGTTTCTCCATTTAGTGTGCTTCTCCTTGTAGCCATTTCCTCCACAGTTAGCAGCAGCTACTGTGTAATGAGTGTGGTTCCCGTTTAAAAGGAGCAGGTTGACTTTAATATGTAAAGGCTAGCTGAAACACATTCTGACCATGCACACTGCTGGGCCACCCATTGAGTCTACAACATGCCAGAAGAGCAGTCGGCTCCGAGCTGGATGCTAAAATCATTAAAATGAGGAGGCGGCATAAGCTTTTCATCCTACCTGCCTCAATGGAATCAGAAGTGGGGTAATTGCGAATTACAAACCCTGCACCCAGAAATGAGAGTTCTTGGATTTTCTGTCCTTGTGTCACAATTGAACACATGCATTTAGAGTGTGTTGGAAAGATTTGTTGTGTATGGCATCATTAAAATTTCACAGGAACTACAGTTTCAAATGTAACTGGTATTCTGTGTAAGTGTCAAGCTATTGAATGACTATGTAAGCTATGCATTGAAAGGATGGTAAAGCTATATGGCAGTTTTGGACAGAACAATCTCTGAATAAATGATTCCGAAAGCACATTTTGTGGCCTGCACGTTGTCCAGATAGTTGCTGCTGGAATCTGGTGGGTAACATTACGATGCAGCCAGGTTCTCAGAGTGCTCTAGAGACCAATCACCTTGTTATTTATCACCTGCCAGTCATTTCAGAAGACTCTCCTGCGGACAGAATATTGTTACATGCCAATTCTACTTGACCCAGCTGCAGCTGAAGATCACTGCGTGCAAATGTGCCAGTGAACCTTTAGGAATCTCACTGGAAAAAGATAGTGAGAATCCTTAAACCCTTTCTCTTCAGCTCATACAAAACAGAAAGAAAAGCAAACAGTGTGTTAATTTTAATTTCAAAATGTTTCTATCATTTCTGAATTCAATGTATTTTACTTGCAAAATGATGCCACCAAAACCCTTGTAGATGCCTTTGTCATCTCCATTTTCTTACTAATATTTTCTTCTTTCTCCGGGAGGTCCTCCAAAAAATTAAGTTCATCCAAAACTCTGTTGTCTCTATCCTATCCTCTCCAAACTTTGCTCATCCATCATCTCCACCATTAATGATTTACATTGGCTCCCAACTCATCAAATTTAAAATTCTGATCCTCATATTAGTGGGGTTCTCACCAGAAGTGGGTCAGAGCGGAGCATGTGTCTGATCTGAAGAAGGATCATACAGACTTAAAACGATAACTCTGTTTCTCTCTCTACAGATGCTGTCAGACCTGCTGAGTTTTTTCAGCATTTTCTGTTTTTATTTCAGATTTCCAGCATCCTCAGTATTTTGCTTTTATCAGAGCAAGCATCTACTTAGTAACAGTGCCTCAGACAACACGCACAAGTGTGTTCTATTAGTGCTGTCTCTGAGGGAGGAACCAACTGCAGTACCTTGAAGGCATTTAGGACGATGGGGAGGAAGGTAAAGTAACAGTGGTGCAAAGAAGCATGTTTGAAAATGCTGCAGGAAAATAGATTGATTGGATTGATTCATCCAGGTGTTATTATCCCTGAGAATTGAAAAGAGGAATCAAATGTTTGTGAGAGAGCAATTGAGTCCTGTCAAAGGAATGGCTCAATCATAGTGAAAGAAAGTGTCACCCCTCATAATCCCTACATGGCATCTTAATGCCAAAAACAGTTCATCAGGGTAGCAAGGTTCAATAATGCCTGGTAATATAACAATTCACAGTAAAAAGCATGTTTCCTATTTCCACCTACCTTACCCTCACCATATATCATGCTATCTACAACTTGACTGTTGTGTGCACAAGATACCACAATGGTCTTCACACCCCCATCTTTTCCCTGTCAGCGTGCTTTCAAATATAGATTTAAATAAGGAGCATGTTCCATAGGGACTCTTTCCAGCTGGATCAGCATGATCAGAAAATGATATATAACTTGTCAACTTTGTACTACTGTGCTTTTTGTTTATAATAGGAACAGTCACAGTTTTTAAGCAAAGGAGTAATGTTTGCATGTATATCTTAACGCCTTTATTCATGTCAGCTCCAACTATCTAGAAAGATGATGTGCTATGGTAAAGAGTTTATGTTTGGGATATAGAATAGTCTTTCGCTGCATAACTCACTTTTAGCAACACAAGTGAATATAATCTTGACAAGTGTTGTTTGTTCTTAACTAGAGATAGAACCACCCTGGTCTATACAGGCAAACATGAGGGCACCTGTGGTTGGGGGGCAGAATCCTTCTATCCTGCTCCTCAGGCTCTTCTCAATTAACACAGAAAGTGAGGTATTCTTAAAGGAAAGCCTATTGCTTCTTTGTGGCATGTCTTGGTAAAAGAGTGAAAATCCAAGTCATTGTGCCCGATTGCACACTATTTATACAATTCTGTGGTTCTTTATCCAACTCAATTATTTCTCAGACAGTACATTGTTCATAGGAGCAACATTTATAATTAGAAGCTCTCCTGTGTGCACATATATCTTAGTAAATTTAGTGACTTACCATTTTTCTGTCCTATATCAATATTTCAATCACTACAAATTTAAGACAAAAACAAAAAGTAAAAATAAAAATAGCTGGAAAAACTCAGCAGGTCTGACAGCATCTGTGGAGAGGAAGACAGAGTTAACTTTTCGAGTCTGTTTGGCTCTTCATCAGAACTAAAGGAAAAATAGAAATGAGGTGAAATATAAGCTGTTTGAGGGGTGGGACAGGTGGAGCTGGATAGAGGACCAGTGATAGGTGGAGGCAAAGAAGAGATTGCCAAAGATGTCATAGACAAAAGGACAAAGGGGTGTTGACGGTGGTGATATTAGCTAAAGGATGTGCTAATGGTGACATTAAGGGTAGAAAGCAGGACGAGCAAGTGACAGATGGCCCTAGTAGGGGTGGGGTAGGGGGAAGGGAAGCCTATTTCGATCCCTTCCCCCTACCCCACCCCTACTAGGGCCATCTGTCACTTGCTTGTCCTGCTTTCTACTCTTAATGTCACCATTAGCACATCCTATAGCTAATATCACCACCGTCAACACCCCTTTGTCCTTTTGTCTATGACATCTTTGGCAATCTCTTCTTTGCCTCCACCTATCACTGGCCTTCTATCCAGCTCAACCTGTCCCACCCCTCAAACAGCTTATATTTCACCTCATTTCTATTTTTCCTTTAGTTCTGATGAAGAGTCATACGGACTCGAAACGTTAACCCTGTCTTCCTCTCCACAGATGCTGTCAGACCTGCTGAGTTTTTCCAGCTATTTTTATTTTTGTTTTTGTTTCAGATTTCCAGCATCCGCAGTATTTTGCTTTTATTCAAATTTTAAAACCATTTACTTCTATTTCTGCATAAAAATACTTGACTCCCAAACATTTTGGCCTGAATTTTCTGCTTGTCGGGCGGGCGGGCCCGACCCAATCTCCGGCGGGCGGGGAGCCGATCCCTGCCAGCGAAGCGGGCCACACCACCATTGTACGTGGGCGGGCCAATTAAGGCCTGCCCAGCGTGATGTCCGGTGGGAAGCACTATGTGCTTCCTGTGCAGGCGGGGGCGGATTCCCTAAAAGTGAGAGTGCGCTCTTTCGCACATGCGCACGAAAGAGCGCAGATCTCCCTGAAGCAGCCTCAGGGAGATCGCTTCCACTTTTAAAAATATTAAAAATTGAGAATAGAAAAAGCCCTTACATGTCCCCTCATGTGACAATGTCACATGAGTTGGGGCATGTTCATAGTTTACAGAATAACTTTATTAAAATTTGAAAACACTGCATGAAATCTCATCCCACCGGTGGATGAGGTTTCATATTTTCTCTATTTGCTGCCGGGGCTCCTGGCCTGCCCGCCAACCTTAAGGTTGGATGGACAGGACCTTTAATTGGTTACATGATCCTGTCAATGACCTCAATTGGCCATTGATAGGTTGGCGGGCGCACAGCTGATTTTGCTGCCTCCCCGCCTTCCTGAAAATTTAAATGGGGCGGGATGACGTTGGGGGTTCCGCCAGATGTCATCCCGCGTCACTTTACGCTTTGGCAAGTGGGCCCCGCCCCCTGCTCACTGACGACAAAACTCTGCCCTTTGTTTCTATCTTCTAATTCTAATGATTACTTCATTCTCGCAATATGGAAGGTAAATCAAAATAAAATCATTTTAAGTTGGAAAATTGTAGGCAGAGCATGCCAGAAATTCTGATATGCACTCTCAATGAGCAAGACTTCACACTAGGAGCACAAACTCAAAGTTATCCCTCTTCCTGCACATGATACAAGATACTTAGCAACGAACAGCTGATAACCCACCCATTCCTCTTAAGAAAAGTTTTCAAACATATACAATGATTTTTACTATTTATTGCTTCATACAATGGGCTGACTTTACTGCTTCAGAGCATTGACCGGAAAGTAGTAACAAAAAATAAAGCGAAGAATTTATTTTTAAAAAAACATAGTTTACCAGAGTTTAGCTTAGCTAACACTTACAGACTGATCTTCACTGATTGGATCCTGTACACGCCCAGTGCTCTGGGGAACCCAAGGGGGATCAAACATCGGAATGGATGGCATGCCCAAAATTGGAGAAGGTAAGGTGAAGTTTATACTTGGAGGTGGTATCTTAAAAAAAAGCAAGTAATCATTGGTAAAATAAAAGAGAGTAAAAATTTTAATCTGTATATTTATGAAAGAGACAAAATAACTGTCTCTCTACAAATTCATTACACATTACATCCAACGCATTGAAGTATGCACAGACATTGATCAAATATCTAGAAGTACGAATATTCAAATAATTATGACCACTTTTCCAATGCTTTTTTGAAATACAAGTACCTATGTCCTTGGAAATCATGAAAGACGATAGATAAAGGAATGGATGCAAGGCAAAAGGGAATGGTAATGGGACAAGAAACAAAAGATGGGTCTAGAGGAAGTGTAAACAGCAACAACAGAATCATACCAACAGCTGCTGTCCAAAAAAATGGGAGCAATGGATATGATCTGAAATTATTGAATTCACTGTTGAGCCTGGAGGTTGCAAAGAGCCTAATCAAAAGATGAGGTGCTACTCTTTCAGCTTCCATTGAGCCTCACCACCACATGGACTCTGCAGTTCAAGAAGGTAGCTCATTACCACTTTCTCAAGGGCAATTAGGGGTGGGCAATAAATGCTGCCCTAGCCAATGACGCGCACATCCCATGAATGAATTAAAATAAAATTAGGCAGTGGGTAGTAGACTGAGGACTGAGAGTTTGGCATGGCAGTGGGGCAGAGAATTAAACTGACAAGTGACCGGAAGCTCAGAGTCAAGCTAGCAGACTGAAAAGAGGCATTGTGCAAAGTAATCAGTCAATTTGTGTTTGGTCTCCCCAGTGTCGAGGAGACCTCATCATGAGTAGTAAAAACAGTACCTAAGTTAAAAGAAGTATAAGTAATTTGCTGATTCACCTGGAAGGAGTAAAAACAAAAAGCTAAAAGCTACTGCGGATGCTGGAAATCCAAAACAAAAACAGAATTACCTGGAAAAACTCAGCAGGTCTGGCAGCATCGGTCGAGAAGAAATCAGTTAACGTTTCGAGTCCTCACGACCCTTCGGCGAAGGGTCGTGAGGACTCGAAGCGTTAACTGATTTCTTCTCCACCGATGCTGCCAGACCTGCTGAGTTTTTCCAGGTAATTCTGTTTCACCTGGAAGGAGTGTTTGGGGCCATGGATGGCAAAAAGGGATGAGGTAAATGGGCACATGTTTCTTCTCCTGCTCTTGCACACGAAAATACCGTTGGAAGGGGAGGACATTGTAGGGGATAATTGAGGAGTGGACTAGGGTATCACTGACCGTTCCAGTCCCTTTGGAATGCTGAAGGAAAAGGGAGGGGAAATGGCAGAGGATGACCCATTGAATGCAGAGGATGCTGGGTTGGAAGCTAAGGACAAGGGGAACCTCATCATGCTTTTAGGAGGGAGGGAAAAGGTTGAGAGCAAAACTGTGGGAAATGCAACAGACATACTCGAAGGCCCTGTCAACCACAGTGGAAGGGAATCCTTGGTTCAGGAAAAAGGAAGACGTGTTGTAGAATGAAGTCAATTCACAGTGGCTTCAGTTTTCTTTTATTATGGGGCAGATCTTTCATTTCACCTCCAGTGTCAATATGGAACAGGTTTTTTCTGTCTTTGCAGACCCAAGATCACTGACCATCCACTCCTGCACATCCTCCTGAAACTCCTCCACACTGGTAATGTCCCTGTTTTTGTTGCAGTTCTTCTTCTTCTTCTTCTTATTGATATATAAGGGGGCAATAGAGATGGAGAAACTGGGAGAAAGGAATAGAGTCCTTACAGGAAGTGGGGTGTGAAGAAATATGGTCAAGGTAACTGTGGGAATCGATGGGTTTACAGGAAATAACGGTCAACAGCCTATTCCCAGAAATGGAGGTGAAGAAGTTAAGGAAGGGAAGGGAGAGTTTGAGGTGGAGTGTGTGATGGCAAAGGAAGGATGAAAGTTGGAAGCAAAATTGGTGAAATTTGGGGCAAAAGCAGGAAAGGGCACTGATATAGCCATCAATGTACCAGAAAAAGAGGTGGGAGAGGGTCTTAAGTAGGACTGGAACACAAAATGCTCCATATATCCCATGAGAAGGCAGGCATAGTTAGGAACCACATGGGTTCCCATTGCAATGGAGAAAGTGAGTGGAGTCAAAGGAGAAGTTAGATTTAATCCTTTAAAGCCTACCTTAAAAATCTGTTGGGCGCCTTCTTCCATACGTGGCCAGACCTGGTACCTGAATCTCCAGAGTGTGTTAAATTTCACAATAGCATTGATACGTTGTACTGCCTCGGGATGTTGAAATTCAGACATTACCATATCTGACACAGCATCAGGAACTTTAACTGCACATAATAGAAACATGGCCGCTGTCAGAAAAAAGAAGAAATATTTTACATTTATACATCTCTTTTCACGATCTCAGCACAGACCAAAGTGCTTTGCAAATAATGAAATACTTTTTGAAAGGCAATTACTGTTGTAAAGAACAGAACACGGCAGCCAATTTGTGCATAGCAAGATCCCACAATGATTAATGAGATAAATTACTAGATCATCTGTGGGGTAAACATTGGCCAGGATACCAGGGAGAATTTCCCTGCTTTTCAAAATAATGCCTTGGGATCTTTTATGTGCAATTTAAGGGGCAGACAGGGACTTAGTTTAACGTCTCATCTGAAAGACATAACTTCTCACAGCACAACACTCCCTTAGTACTGCATTGAAATATCAGCCCATATTACGTGCCCATGTTTCCGGAGTAAGACATGAACACAAATTTCTGACTCAGAGGTAAAAATAATCAAATGCTGACACCTTATAATACTTATAAATAATTACTTCCATTCCATTCCATGTGTGCAGGTCCTTGGCTCATTGTCTGCTGATGCTTCACCCTGAGTCATTTTTCCTTAGCTGTTTTATCAGTGGCAGTTTGCCATTGCCTTCCGCTTTCAGAGGTAGGATGAGGAGGCAGATCCCTAGTCTACCTCAGCCGGAACAGGAATTATTCTGAACCACACGCTAGCCATCTAGCCCTCTCCAAATAATTACTTAAACATAGTCAAAAGAAGTAAATAAATTCACAAGAGCTTGTTCAGATGAAAAAAATAGCTTTATGCCGATGCAGACCACAGGTAAAATTGAATACGATTGAGTACTGAATTACATAACTGTTGGTCAAACTAGGCTCTCAATTAAAAATCTCATGTCAATTTTAATATGTCCAGTTTTGAATTCAAGTTAAGAAAAATGGTGCAGTAATGATATTTAAGTTTTGTATGTTTTTTGTAAACTTTATCAATAAGGCACGTTTCAGTAACATTCACTCATTGTATCCAGCCATCAAGAAATGTTGCATTTGCATTTTTACTTTTCTTAAAGAGTGTTGTGCATCAACTGGAGCGGAAATGGATGTCTTTTTATTAGGACTCTAAACCATCCACTAGATGGTGCACAAAACAACACTGTGACTTTCCTTCCCTTTTAGAAGCACCTGGTGCCTTTACAGAAGCAAAAATCATGCCATTCAACTCATTAATTCTGTTCTTTTCCACACAAATCATCTCAGGTTATCACAGTTTCCTTACTATTTAATAGTCCTCTCATCCCATCACTTATTTAATTCTTTTTAAAAGAATTTAAGGGTTTTGCTCCAATTCCAAATTCTAACCATCCTTTGTGTAAAAAGTATTTTTCCAATATTACTTTTCTTTCTGATCATTGGAACCTTTTGCTACTCCTATTGTCTTTTCCCTATTTGCTAATCTTTCAAAACCTTGAAGACCATGAGGACTATGCATCTCTGGCATCAACCCCCAGTGGTGGTAAAATAACAGCGATGAACGGAGGCCCTCAAATGGAATTTAATTGGTCACTTAAAGGCCTCCTTTGGCCCAAAGGTGACCGGGCCGGCCAATGTCTCACCCCCATTGCTGATAAAATACTGGTAAAGATGTGTAGGCTACAGACAAGACGCCACCCCCATGGCACCTGATTTTACACCTTCCCCCACCTGTCAGCCTGCTCCCAGGGGGACATAAACTTAAAATTCCATCCCTAGTGAATCTATGCTATACCATTTCCATTCCGATGGCGTAGTGGTATTGTCGCTGGACTAGTAATCCAGAGACCCAGGGTAATGCTCTGGGGACCAGGGTTCGGATCCCGCCACGGCAGATAGTCTGGCTTACACGTGACTCTAGACCCACAGCAATGTTGTTGATTCTTAAATGCCCTCTGAAATGGCCTAGCGAGCCACTCAGTTGCAACAAACCGCTACAAAGTCACAAAAAAGGAATGAAACCGAATAGACTACCCAGCATCGACCTAGGCACCGGAAACGACAACGGCAATTTCAGCCCTATCGACCCTGCAAAGTCCTCCCTACTAACATCTGGGGGCTAGTGCCAAAATTGGGAGAGCTGTCTCACAAACTAGTCAAGAAACAGCCTGACATAGTCATCCTCATGGAATCATACCTTACAGATAATGTCCCAGACACCACCATCACCAACCCTGGGTATGTCCTGTCCCACCGGCAGGACAGACCCAGCAGAGGTGGCGACACAGTGGTATACAGTTGGGTTGCCCTGGGTGTCCCCAACATCGACTCCAGACCCCATGAAGTCTCATGGCATCAGACCAAACATGGGCAAGGAAACCTCCTGCTGATTACCACCTAACGCCCTCCCTCAGCTGACAAATCAGTTGAACACCACTTGGGAGGAAGCACTGAGGGTGGTAAGGGCGCAGAATGTACTCTGGGTGGGGGACTTCAATGTCCATCACCGAAAGTGGTTCGGTAGCACCACTACTGACTGAGCTGGCCGAGTCCTAAAGGACATAGCTGCTAGACTGGGTCTGCGGCAGTTGGTGAGGGAACCAACAAGAGGGAAAAACATACTTGACCTCATCCTCACCAACCTGCCTGCCACAGATACATCTGTCCATGACAGTATCAGTAGGAGTCGCCACCGCACAGTCCTTGTGGAGATGAAGTCTCGCCTTCACATTGAGCATACCCTCCATTGTGTTGTGTCGCACTATCATTGTGCTAGACGGGATAGCTTGGACTGACAAATGGCAAGTAACATTCTCATAGACGTTTACAGCACAAAAGGAGGCCATTCGGCCCATCGTGTCCATGCCAGTCAACAAAGATCTGACAACACTAATCCCATTTTCCAGTGCTTGACCCATAGCCCTGGAGGCTATGGCAACACAAGTGAACACCTAAATACTTCTTAAATGTTACGAGAGTTTCTGACTCAACCGCCCTTTCAGGCAGTGAGTTCCAGACTCCCACCACCCTCTGGATCAAAAAATATCTCCTCAACTCCCCTCTTAGCCTTCTACCTCTTACATTACATCTATGGCCCCTAGTTATTGACCTCTCTACTAATGGAAAAAGTGCCTTCCTATCCACCCTACCTATGCCCCACATAATCTTATACACCTCTATCAGGTCCCGTCTCAACCTTTGCTGCTCCTAGGAAAACAACCCCAGCCTTTCCTCATAGCTCAGACTCTCCAGCCCAGGCAGCATCTGGTAAATCTCCTCTGCATCCTCTCCAATGCAATTACATCCTTCCCAAAATGTGGTAAGCAGAACTGCACACAATACTCCAGTTATGGCCTAACCAGTGTTTTATACAGTTCCTGCATAACTTCCCTGCTCTTGTTTTTATTAGCTGAGGCGTGAAATACAAGTATCCTTCTTAACCATCTTATCTACTTGCCCTGCTACCCTCAGGGATCTGTGGATATGCACACAAAGGTCCCTCTGATCTCCAGTACTTTCCAGGATCCTACCCTTCATAATGTAATCCCCTGCCTTGTTAGCCCTCCCCAAGTGCATTACCTCACACTTATCCTGGGTGAATTCCATTCGCCACTGCTCTGCCCACCTGACCAGTCCATTAATATCCTCCTGCAGTTTATGGCTATCTTCCTATTTTCCACCCTACCAACTTTCATTTCATTCACGAACTTCTTGATCATCTACATTTAAGTCCAAATCATTTATGTACACCACAAACAGCAAGAGCTCCAGCAGCGAGCCTTGTGGAACCCCACTGGAAACAGACTTCCAATCACAGAAACATCCCTCCATTATCACCCTCTGTTTCCTGCCTCTCAGCTAATTTTGGATCCAACATGCCACTTTGCCTTGGATCCCATGGACACTTACTTTCTTGACCAGTCTGCCATGAGGGACCTTATCAAAAGCCTTGCTAAAGTCCATGTAGACCACATCAAATGCGTTACCCTCATCAACACTCCTGGTTACCTCTTCAAAACATGTGATCAAATTTGTCAAACATGACCTTCCCTTAACAAATCCATGCTATCCCTGATTAATCCACGCTGTTTTATCCTCTCATGGCCATTCATGTTGATATTGGGTTTGAGTTTTTGTTCTAGAGATGGAAGCTGTGCTCTCAATCTCCTACCCATTACTAACTCTGATGGTGAGAAACTGTTTGTAGTAGTGAGGTTCGACAACTCAGATTAAGATCTTTGCTTTTCTTCAATAAATGTTTGACTGTTTGTACCCCTCTCTCAGCTTGTCCATTCTCTTGAGGATAGCGAGGTGAACTGGTTACATGAATGAAGCCATTTTCGTTTTCAAAATTGTGGAATAATTCTCCCATTGTCATACATTACAATGTCTGGGATGCCATGTGTTGCCTAAATTCTCGAGGGGCTGGGTGACAGCTTCTGCTGTGATACTATGCGATTTGTTCACTTCAATCCACTGTGTGAGTAACAATCATTGACAAAAAGGAAGATATTCTCTTTAAATTCAAATAAACCCATTACCAGGTGCTCCCACGGCGTTGATGGAAAAGTAGAAGGCAATTTTTAAAAAATCATTCAAGGGATGTAGGTGTTGCTGGCTGGGCCAGCATTTATTGCCCATCCCTAACTGCCCTTGAGAGGGTGGTGGTGAGCTGCCTTCTTGATCTGCTGCAGTCCCTTTGGTATAGGTACACCCACAGTGATGTTAGGGAGGGAGTTCCAGGCTTTTGAACCAGTGACAGTGGGTTCTTTTTATTCTTGGCAGTTTACAACACACGTAAGACAGTTAGAAATCATTTCTTCTACAGATCGAGTAATGCCTGGCCATCAGACTGATTGCTGTGCTCTCGTACGACATTTTGCTATTCCTAGATGACTTTGTTGAAGTCTTTGAGGAACATCAAGTCAAAGTGCTCTCGGTATGACTAATCTTCCGTTGAAGACTAAAAATCCGTTAATGACAGCGAGGTGTTTGCGCTGTTTAAAGTACTGCCATAGTATCAGATTAGTGGGGATGTAGGTCGGCTATCCTTCCAGAGGAAATTCTTGGTCTTCGAGACATTTTTCATCTTGTTGCTGGGCTTGTTTTATTTCCTGCAGATTTTTTTTTACAGTAGCTGGTAAGTGCTGAGTGATTAAGGATGATATGCTTCAACCTCCTTGATGAAGTGCAAATCCTCTTGTTTGGGTCCTTCTGATACTATTCGTGGCAGTGTGTCTGCCATTGTTTGATACTTCCCTTGCACATACTCTGTGATAGAGTCATATCTCATCATTCTTAGTCTGAACTGCTGGATTCTGGGCAGCATCTTCACAATTTCTTTCATGTTCAAAAGGGTGACTAGTGGCTTATGGTCTGTTTTGATTTTGAAATGCAATCCCATGACAATCTGAAAATTTTTCGCATGCCCAAGCTGCTGCCAATGCTTCTTTTTCTATGATGGCATATCATTGTTCTGTTTCTGTTAGTGACCTAGAGGCATAGTAGACTGGTCTACTCTCTGCACTCTGATCAAGGAAGCATGTAAATTTGGTGTATCCATTTCGTATGCATAATGTTGAGCCCGGCAGGTCCCACGCTGCTGTCTTCTTCTTAACAATGTCAGCTGCCTCTGCAATCAACAGGGGTCTGAGTAGCATAGTTCAGAGACTACATGATGCAGACAGTCTGCTCTTCTAAAAGGACCATGTGGTACCAGTCAATATTGCAGCCTTGGTCCAAACGTGGACAAAAGAGCTAAATTCCAAAGGTGAGGTGAGAGTGACTGCCCTTGACATCAAGGCAGCATTTGACTGAGTGTGGCATCAAGACACCCTAGTAAAATTGAAGTCAATGGGAATTGGGGAGAAAACTCACCATTGGTTGGAGTGATACCTAGCACAAGAGAAGATGGTTATGGTTGGTGGAGGCCACTCATCTCAGGCCCAGGGCATCGTTGCATGAGTTCCTCAGGGCAGTGTCTGAAGCCAAGCCATCTCCAGCAGCTTCAATAAAAACCTTCCCTCCATCATAAGGACAGAAGTGGTGATGTTCACTGATCATTGCACAGTGTTCAGTTCCATTTGCAACTCCTTAGAAAATGAAATAGTTTTGTGCCTACATGCAGCAAGACCTGACCATTCAGGATTGGGTTGCTAAAACATTTGCACCACAAAAGTGCCTGTCAATGACCATCTCCAACAAGAGAGAATCTAACCAGCTCGCCTTAACATTCAATGGCCTTACCATCACTGAATTGCCCACCACCAGCATCTTGGGGGTTACCATTGACCAGAAACTTAACTGGGTCAGTCACATAAATATTGTGGTTCGAGGAGTAGAGCAAAGGCTTGGAATTCTGCAGCAAATAACTCACCATCTGACTCTCCAAAGCCTGTTCACCATCTGCAAGGGACAAGTCAAGAGTATGATGGAATACTCTCCGCTTGCCTGGGTGAGTGCAGGTCTAACAACATTCAAGAAGCTTGACAACATCCAAGACAAAACAGCCTGCTTGATCGGCAACCCACTTACAACTTTAAACATTCACTCTCTCCACCACTGACGCACAGTGGCACCACTGGGTACATCTACAAGATGCACTGCAGCAACTTGCCAAGGCTCCTTCAATGGCACCTTCAAAACCCACGACCTCTACTGCCTAGAAAAGATGGGCAAAAGGCACATGGGAAGATTACCATCTGAAAGCTCCCTCCAAGTCACACACCATCCTGGCTTGGAAATAATTCCTGTTCCTTCACTGTCGCTGGATCAAAATCCTGGAACACCCTCCCGAACAGCACTGTGTGTGCACCCAAAGACTGCAACAATTCAAGAAGGCAGGTCACCACTAGCTCCTCAAGTGCCATTAGCAATAGAAAATAAATGCTGGCGTTGTCAGTGATATTCACATCCTGTGAATGAATAAAAAAAGCAGGCTGTCTCTCTAAGGGGAAGCTGCACTTAAGAACGGTGCTGCAAGTTAAATGATGGCAAAATGAATGCCAAGATAAAGAGAGAGTTGCCGGGTGACAGAATGGGCAGTGGAGGCATTAGTGGTGGATGTGGGTAGGAGGAAACATACGAACCATGCAAATTAGGAACAGTAGGCCATTTGGCCCCTCGAGCCTTTTCCACCATTCATTAAGATCATGGCTGATCTTCTTGTGTTTTGATTTCCACATTCCCATCTACCCCCGATAATCTTTGATTCCCTTGTCTAACAAGAATATAGCTCCGCCTTAAAAATATTCAATGACACTGCCTCCACTGCCTTCTGAAGCAGAGAGTTTCAAAGAAGGACAACCACCAGAGAAAACAATTCTCCTCATCTCTGTCCTAAAAGGGCGATCTTTAATTTTAAAACAGTGCCCCCTAGTTCTGGACTCATCTAAAGAGGAAAAATCCTTTCCACATCCACCTTGTCAACACCGTTCAGCATCTTGTATACTTCAATCAAGCCACCTCTCACTCTTCTAAACTCCTATGGAAACAAGCCCAGTCGGTCTAACCATTCCCCACAAGGCAACCCGCTCATTCCAGGTTTCGATCTAGCAAACCTCCTCTGAACCACCTCCGACACATTTACATCCTTCCTTAAATAAGGAGACCAAGGAAAGATGTTAAGGTCCCATGTCTACAAGGAGGCTCTCAAGGATCACCTTCAGAAGGGAGCAGGAGCAGGAACGGGTTGCCAGGGAAGTCACATGTTTATGTCTGGGCCTTAAGACCTGGCAGAAGTGGCATAAGTCTAATGACCTCAAGCAGGTGGTCAAGGCGAATCCATTGACATTTCCTACCCACCACAACCCCAACACTCACCCAGCATCAGTCCCTGGCACTCAGGACTCAGATCTAACATTCAGATATTCTTCCTCACCGTCACACAGTTCCCAGTGCTGCCAGCCTCACACCTCCAGCTATTCAACTGTGGCAGGGACATCAGCCACACACAGTGCAACACCATCATTGACATTCTGCACTCTCTCTTGCAGGACAAGGTGGCACAAAATAGGAGCGAGCAGAGCAGGATCATAATTGGACAAGGATGCCTGTGTCTTCTGAGCCATACCCAGGAGATGGTTGTCCGCATCATGAAGCTGCTGTGACAGAGTCTGTGGCATTTGAAATTGGTGAGAACATTGAGGATGACAGTATTCCTACCTTATGCTCTTCTAAAGTCAGAGTATACCCATTCTGGCATGAAGTGCAAGCTGCTGATGGTGTGACCATGAACCTCTTGCTTTACACCCTACAGCCCTTCCATCATATCAACATTCCTCTTCTGATTTCCAGCTTTCAAACACACAATTACTGTTGCCTCAGAGGCCAAGGGGAGAGAGAGAGAGCAGCCTCAGAGCAATGGTGAAGGGGCCTCGCCACTTGATCTGAAACACAACCACTAGCTCAGATAATGACACCACGTATGCTTTGGAGGCTAGGATAGGCTTGTGGTCAGTACGTAGTGAGTCATCTAGGCACAAGTGGGCTACAGCCAGGCTAGTAAAAAAGGATGATTCATTCACCAGCTCTGTGGAGGGTGAGGTTGCAGACAAGTTCTGTTGCAGAGACAGGTGAGGATCATGATCAGGTGGCGTGCAGGAAAATGCTGATGGACATATACATAGATAACTGGACCAGCTGTGATCGGGAATTTATTGAGTTTTAAATCTTACATGCAAAACCACTGCACATTTCTTACAGTGCACTAATACCAATGCTTTGTACATTTAATATATTGAATAGAACAACAGTTTTTACACTTAAACAATTTTACGTCTTAGCTCTTCCTGACAACAAATCAAGCTGAATAAAACAAGTGCTCAAAAAATGAATGGCAATATTAAAATTATCACTGATGCAGAATTGTCTACTCTGTGACTACGTATGAAAACGTCCTAGGTTTGCATTGAGTGCAGTAGTGGGCGGGAAAAAGAACGTTTTACCCACTAGCCACAACAGTGGCTTTTCACGCTGTATTGTCCCAATCCGGCCTTATTAAGCAGGCATTCCCGAGAAACACACCATTTCACTAGCAGGCAGAGTCTGATTGGTCCGCCAAGCCATCACCTCACCGCTTCCACATGCTGGACACCATATATAAAGTGCAACCGTGCGCATACATCTCAGTGCTTCCAGCCCAGGACTACTGCACAGAAGATACAGCCCAAAAAGTCAAGAAGACTGCAGCCCCCCGGATTTAGTGATGCGTCCCTGGGATGCCTTTTGGACGCAGTGGAGACCTGCCGTGATGTCCTCTACTCCTACTATGGCCGCAGGAGGGGCTGCGACATCACCAATCTGGCTCGTGAGGCGGTGGCAGCAGTGGTTAGTGCCAATGCCCTGCAAAAAGAGGACAGCCACCCAATGCCTAAAGAGCATGAATGATCTCCTCTGTTCTGCCAGGGTAAGTCACTCTTCTCATCATTCCCAACTCACACAATCACAAACCCACCACACATCCATAGGGATCCCACTCTGTCAGTTCATGGGACATCACCATTCACTCTCTCGCATACACCTTTATTGTCCTCATCCTGTACATGGAACCTCTCACCACCCTCACATGCCAGGTATATTTATCATCTGGCCTGGCAGGCATCCTGCTTACACTCTCTCCATCTGTATTCATGCAGGATAAGCTGGCACACAACAGAAGGGAGAGGTCACAGACTGATGGAGGAATGCCTGAAATCAAGGTCCTCATGGACTTTGAAAGTGAGTCATGCAGCTGGCCAGTGATGGGCTGGACCGTTCCTGTGCTGACAGTGAGGTCAGCGGTGCTCAAACTAGTGAGGTTCCAGCAGTGCAACATTTATCAGACAACCATGCTGTGAGTGATGTATCCTGTTTCTCAGGCCACTGACATGCACTAATTATCTTTCCCTGCTTTCACAGGCGCATCTGGGAAACAGCCGAGGGAGTCTACAACCCAGGTTCTCCAATCAAGCCCCAAAGCCACCTCAGAAGAGGAATCTGCTGAAACCCTCATTGAAGTCCCGTCACAGCATTCACCCATACCCTCCACCAGCACAGAGGCACACACCTCGGTGGGACCAAGCTTTCAAGTAGCCTCAGGGTCTGTGGTACTTATGATTTTATGTAATGTGTAGTATACCTTTAAGAAGGATGTTGTCAAGGAAGGTACATGATCTTGAGTAACCAATAGAACAGTAGCGTAGGCTATCTCTGTAGTTAGAAGCAGAAGTATGGAGGTAGGGTTTGGTATAGAAGCACACATGTGTAGCTGCTGAGTACCTTGTAAATAAACAGAATGTGTTCCATCTAAGGAGTGTCTGCTGATCAATTCTATCTATAGTACCAACTTGGCTATCCCACAAAAAGCGTGCAACTGGGATTCACAAGTTCCAACAGGGTCACAACCTGGTGAGCACATTGCACTGTCTGATTCACAGCAGGCAGAGGCAGGGACTTCCCAGGGCACTCGGAGGACTGCTGGAAACCAGAAATCTGCTGAGTCAGAGTCAGATGATGAGCCTCTTGACTTGGTGATACCTCAGTTGTTGGAGCTGCAAAGGCAAGCTCGGGAACATCAGGAAGGGATGTCCACTGTACTCCACAGATTGAGGAGTCCATTCACCTTCAGTCTGAGGTGTTCACGCTGGCATGGCAACGCACCAAGGTCAACACTGGTAGGATGGCGCTTGCCATGGAGACTTTAGTCCAGGACATCGGTCCTGCACTGCTGCGCGGGCTCAACTCCAATGCTGACGCCATAGTTTGCCTCCAACAGTGTCAATACGAGGTTGGTACAGGGCAGCTCGATCTCATTCAAGCTTCCCCTTCTTCTCAAGGAGTCAGCCAGGGGCCCTCGGGCACTCATAGGGAGGACAATCAGCAGGTGCACACCACAGGCCATCCACCAGGTGATTCCAGGAATGTCCGGTCCATCTGAATCTCCTCTTCCTGTAACCCCGCAAATCCAGCTCCACAGGCTGAGGAGGGTGCCCCTGCCACACAGCAGGACACCAAAAGCAGGTCAGGGCCCTCCAGATCTCAGCCCTCCAGAGGACACCCGTCAAGGTCATCATAGATAGGGCATAGCAGTCAGCAGACTACCTCCAACTACTCTGTGGATGTCATGGGAGCACTAAGATGCAGCACCAGGGTTGGGAAAGTAATGAAGGTGTAGTTGCACAACCTGGGCAAGGGTGTTAATAATTTGTACATAATTTTCACTTTATTAATAAACTTTCAAGAATGTCTCCTTGCCTATGGCTCCTTTTCCTGATGAGCAGTGTTTCTGTCACTCAGATGTGAAACCTTGGTCCCTGCAGAAGATAAAGGCAGGTGTCTCAGTCCACGGCCTCTTCCCTGTGCTTTGTGCAACCTTCCCAGCACACTGATGGTGTGCCTTCACCATCACTGGTCACATCACTCATACCTGGACGTCAACGGGGCTTATTGTTGCTGCCAGAATGTCGTGGGCCAGCGGCACAGAGTTCCATCATTCTCTCTGTGAGCTCCCAGCACCTTTGAGGCATGGCTGGCCCTCCATCTCATCAGCATCTCTGACCAGTGAGTGTGGTCCTGATTGGTTCAGCTCACAAAGGATACCTTAGGATGAGAAGTGAAAATTTCCCCGCCACATCTCCATATTACCTTGTTCACAGAGTGCAAATGAGGTGCCATCAGCCAGACAGGAGTCAGACATTCACATAAGCTATGGAGTATCCCCACTGCATGTCGTCATCATCCTCCTGGAACGTAGGGACTATGGGCATCCACTGCATCTCCATGACAGGAGCATTATCACCTGCAGGGCTAGCGTGACAGAGCAGGGAATGTGACTGATTGGATTGCTCTACAAAGAGCCTTCGTGGACTTGATGGGCTGAATGCCTCCTTCTGTGCCATAAATGACCCTATGCTATAGCTTAATCACCAGCCAAACATCAGGTTCTTTAAACTGATGGAATGCATCTGCCTGAAACCTTTAATTAGATGCAGGAGAAGTACAGTGTATTTATGTGTCACACTTAAATTTATATTACCAGCTGCTGCAGCCATGTGTTCATCCACACTGAGGAGAAGTTCCCAAGCTGCAGGCTGTATGTCACCATACATGTCTTCAGTCAGTATAGGCGCAGCTTTGATCAACAAAGACAATGGGGCAGGAGAAAGACTCATCACCTACAAAAATGAAAGAAAAGTATCAAATGAAATGTAACCTACAATATGTTGCAGCTGTAATGGAGGTAATTTTACCTACAAAAGACAAGTGCGTTGGGGTCAGGTGGGGTGTTAAAATCTGAAAGAATCTCAAACCCAGTTTTAATGGAGGCAGGATGTAGGCAAGAAGATGAGGCCATGTGCCTCATATTTAACCTGTCTTCCAGGTTAACTCTGGGCGATCATGTTTTGTGGTTTTTGGGAAATCCAGCATCTAAAAAGAGGCGAAAACTGCTTTGTGGAAAAGGTAAGGGGCCTTTACAGCAGTTCTTGTGGCCCAGGAGGAGTAGGAATGTGTTCCACTAGCCCTCCAAGCTTACCTTCTTCCCTGTCTGTCATGGGGCACCTATTTTCCTCCTGCCCACATCCACCACCCAACTGTGACCAGGCTTCCCAGGATCAATGATCAGAAACCCCCTCGCACACCCTCTCATGATCGGGGATCAGTCTCACCTTTGGATCAGGCACCCTCACCCAAATCAGCAACTTTCCCTGGGATTGGAACCTTCCCAGGGATCACTGACTGCCCCACCCCAAGGATTATCCACCACACCCCTTAAACCCGTGAAGATTCAATCCCTGCAGGCAACCTGCTAGAAAAAAATGCGTATTGTGGAGTTTGGGGAACTCAAACAAAATTCCCCCCCACTTTTCCCCCCACCCCTCTCCTTTGCCTACAAAACTTGCCCCAGTCAAGATCGGGGCACATAATACATTACAGTAACTTTAAATTACTTAACTACATATGAAAAAATTGCACAGGGATCAATGCATACAATACTCAGTATGATGCAATACAATATATACAGTACATGGTCACAATCTGTGAAGTATAAGATGTACATTAATATTTCCAAACAATGTGACAGAACGGACAAAATTAATGAACCCACTAACAACAGGGAAATCCGGCAGTGGATCAGAATCCTGAAAGTTAATACAGTGGGCTTTGTTGTGTCTTTTTAACTCTACCCCCACCATAACATCATCCAACTCTGACCCCTGCCTCAGCTGATCTGCTGCTGAAACCCTCATCTATTTTTTTGTTACCTCAGGACTTGACTCTTCTAATATTCTCCTGGCCAGCCTGTAATCTCCACCCTACTCCTGCTCATCCAAAACTTTGCTGCCCATACCTTTACTCATGCCAAATCTCATTCACTCATTACCTCAGTGCCTGCTGACATAGAAGGGCTCATGGTTAGGCATTGCCTCAATTTAAAATGCTCATCCTTACCTTCAAATGCCCTATCTCTGAGCTCCTCCAGCCCTATAATTCTTCAAACTCTCGGTGCTCCTGCAATTTTGTGCATCCTCTATTGATTATTGCTGAGAAAAAAGACATGCTGTCGAAGCTTTTCATCTTGCACTCATCAGGACAGACAAAAGAATGCCAAATTTCAAAAGGAGGAACAGCAGCAATTTGTACTGCATGATAAAAGGGAGCTGATTGGTTGGCAAGTTGACTCTGATTGGTCAAGACATTGCCATGGAGAATGTACCATGGAACTATTGTCCTCCACGGTTTTCACAGTATCACACAGTGCAGAAGAGGCCCTTCGGCCCATCAAGTCTGCACCAACATGTGAGAAACACCAGACCTACCTACCTAATCCCATTTACAAGCTCTTGGCCCATAGCCTTGAATGTTATGACGTGCCAAGTGCTTATCCAGGTACTTTTTAAAGGATGCGAGGCAACCCGCCTCCACCACCCTCCCAGGCAGCGCATTCCAGAGCGTCACCACCCTCTGGGTAAAAAAGTTTTTCCTCACATCCCCCCTAAACCTCCTGCCCCTCACCTTGAACTTGTGTCCCCTCGTGACTGGCCCTTCAATGAATGGGAACAACATAATCTTGTACACCTCGATCAGGTCGCCCCTCAGTCTTCCTTGCTCCAACAAAAACAACACAAGTCTATCCAACCTCTCTTCATAACTTAAATGTTTCATCCCAGGCAACATCCTGGTGAATCTCCTCTGCACCCCCTCCAGTGCATTCACATCCTTCCGAATGTGTGGTGACCAGAACTGCACACAGTACTTCAGCTGTGGCCTCACCAAGGTTCTATACAACTCCAACATGACCTCCCTACTTATGTAATCTATGCCTCGATTGATATAAGTGTCCCATATGCCTTTTTCACCACCCTACTAACATGCCCCTCCACCTTCAGAGTTCCACAGACACACATGCCAAGGTTTCTTTGTTCCTCAGAACTTCCTAGTGTCATGCCGTTCATTAAATACTTCCTTGTCAAATTACTCCTTCCACAGTGTATCATCGCACACTTTTCAGGGTTAAATTCCATCTGCCACTTATCTGCAGATTTGACCATCCCATCTATATCTTCCTGTAGCCCAAGACACTCAACCTCACTGTTAATCACCCGGCCAATCTTGGTGTCATCCGCAAACTTACTGATCTTACCCTCCAAATAGTCATCTAAGACATTTATATATATGACGATTAATAGGGGACCCAGCACAGATCCCTGTGGTACGCTACTGGACACTGGCTTCCAGTCACTAAAGCAGCCTTCTGTCATCACCCTCTGTCTCCTACAACTAAGCCAATTTTGAATCCACCTTATCAAATTACCCTGTATCCCATGTGCCTTCTTTATAAGTCTCCCATGTGGAACTTTGTCAAAGACTTTGCTGAAATCCATATAAACTACATCAACTGCACTACGCTCATCTACACACCTGGTCACCTCCTCAAAAAATTCAATCAAATTTGTTAGGCATGACCTCCCTTTGACAAAGCCATGCTGACTATCCCTGATCAAACCTTGCCTCTCCAAGTGGAGATAGATTCTCTCCTTCAGAATTTTCTCCAATAGTTTCCCTACCACTGACGTGAGACTCACTGGTCTGTAATTCCCTGGCTTATCTCTACAACCCTTCTTAAATAGCGGAATCACATTAGCTGTTCTCCAGTCCTCTGGCACCTCCCCCATGGCCAGAGAGGAATTAAAAATTTGGGTCAGAGCCCCTGCGATCTCCTCCCTTGCCTCCCTCAGCAGTCTGGGACACAAATCATCCGGACCTGGAGATTTGTCCACTTTTAAGCCTGCCACTTGTCACTCCCTATATCAATTTGCTCAAGATCCTCACAGTCCCTCTCCCCAAGTTCCATACCTTCATCCTCATTCTCTTGGGTGAAGACGGATGTGAAGTACTCGTTCAACACTCTACTGATGTCCTCTGGCTCCACCTATAGATTGCCCCCTTGGTCCCTAATGGGCCCCACTCTTTCCGTAGTTATCCTCTTCCCATTGATATACTTATAGAATATCTTAGGATTTTCCCTACTTTTACCAGCCAGAGCTTTCTCATATCCCCTCTTTGCTCTCCTAATTGCATTCTTAAGCTCCACCCTGCACTTTCTGTACTCCACTAATGCCTCTGCTGATTTGCTCCCCTTGTACCTGCTAAATGCCTCTCTTTTCCTTCTGATTATATCCTGAATGTCTCTGGTCATCCATGATTCTCTGGGCTTGTTAGTCCTTCCTATCACCCTAGAGGGAACATGTTGAGCATGTACCCTCCCCATTTCCTTTTTGAATGCCCCCCCACTGCTCTTCTGTAGATTTCCCCACAAGCAGCTGTTCCCAGTCTACCTTGGCCAGATCCTGCCTTATTTTGCTAAAATCCGCTCTCCCCCAATCCAAAACATTTTTTTTGCAACTTGTCTATTTCTCTGTCCATAACAAGCTTAAATTGTCCCATGTTGTGGTCGCTATCACTAAAATGCTCGCCCACCACCACCTCAGCCACCTGTCCGGCTTCATTCCCCAGAATTAGGTCCAGCACTGCGCCGTTCCTTGTTGGACCCTCTAAATATTGACCTAAAAAGTTCTCCTGTACACATTTCAAGAAATCCACTCCATCCAAGCCCTTAACACTATGTCTATCCCAATTAATGTTGGGAAAGTTGACATCATCTAATATAATTACCCTACTATTATTGTTTTACACACCTCCGCAAATTATGCACATATTTGCTCCTCAATTTCCCGTTGACTATCTGGGGGGTCTATAATAAACACCTAACAATGTGGTTGCCCCTTTTTTACTCCTAAGCTCTACCCACAAAGCTTCATTCGATGCTCCCTCCAAGATATCACCTCTCCAGTAACAGACTCCTTAACTAATAATGCAATGCCACCTCCTCTTTTACACCCTCCCATCTTGCCTGAAGATTCTATATCCCAGAATGTTGAGCTGCCAATCCTACCCTTCACTCAACCACGTCTCTGTGATGGCTACTATATCACAATTCCACGTGTCAATCCTCACCCTTAACTCATCCTGGCATTAAAGTAGAGGCCAACCAGCCTTGCCTTACTCCCTTGAAACTTAATGCAGCTGTACTCCCTCTGACTTGATTGTTTTACTGTATTATGATGTATCCCTATTCTGCTAACATTCTGTGTCCCCTCCCCCTGCCGAATTAGTTTGATTCCTCCCAACAGCACTAGCAAACACGCCCACAAGGATGTTAGTCCCGCTCTGGTTCAGATGTAGAGCGTCCTGCTTGTACAGGTCCCACCTTCCCCAGAAACGGTCCCAGTGATCCAGGAATCTAAAACCCTCCCACCTGCACCAACTCTTAAGCCATGTATTCATCGGCACTATTCTCCTATTTCTGTGCTCATTAGCACGTGGCACTGGGAGCAATCCAGAGATTACAACCCGAGAGGTCCTGCCTTTTAGTCTACTGCCTAACTCACTGAATTCTTAATTAAAGACCTCATCCCTCTTTCTACTTATGTCATTGGTACCAACATGTACCATGACCTCTGCCTTATCACCCTCCCACTTCAGGATGCCCTGCAACCGTTCAGTGACATCCCGGACCCTGGCACCAGGGAGGCAACACACCATTCTGGAGTCACGTTGATGGCCACAGTAGCGCCTATCTGTTCCCCTGACTATAGAATCCCCTATTACTATTGCTCTTCCTCTCTTCCTCCCCTCTTTTACAGACAGGCTGCTTGTGGTTCCAGAAGCTTGGCTCTGTCTGCACTCCCTGGAGGAATCTGCACCCTCATCTGCCTCCAAAATGGAATACCGATTTGCAAGCAAGAATCCAGGGGATTCCTGAACTACCTGCCTGTTTCTCTTGGAATGCCTGGTGGTCACCCATTCCCTTCCTTCTTCAAGTCCCTTCAGCTGCGGTGTGACCACCTCTCTAAACATGCTATCCACGATGCTCTCAGACTCGCGGATGCTCCACAGTGTCTCCAGCCGCCGTTCCAGCTCTGAAACCCGAGCTTCCAGGAGCTGCAGCTGGACAGACTTCCTGCATGCATGCTGGTCCCGGGCACTGGAAATGTTCCCGGCTTCCCACATGGAGCATGAGGAGCATGCCACGGCTTTGAGCTTTCCTGCCATGACTTATCCCTTTACATTAAACCTTTTAAATCAATTATTTTAGGGCCCTTCTTTCCTGATCCTCGTTACTACAGGATATACAAACTATAAAGCACAAAAACTATAAGCAATAAAAGTAGTAAATACTTACCCGGCCTTACCCACTACTTACCAGCCATTTCTCTCCCTTGAAGCCCCTACTGCTGCAGCAGGGCAAGATCACTCTCTGAAGATTTAAGAAGTTGGATAGCAAAGAAAAAATGCAAAGAGCACCTCTTCCCCTCTGCACCGAATTCCCACTGTGCACCAAATTGCCAATACCCACACTCACTCTGGCTGTGTCTCACTCAGGATGAGGTCTCTCCCCTGCTCTTGTGCAAGCTCACTGATTTAAAAAATGGAGAAATGCCTGGGCATGTTCCTTTTTCCTGCAGAGGAAAGGTCCCTGTGTATGAATATATGTAGCTTCTAGCAAGTGTAAGTGAACTACATTGTGAGCGCGGCTGATAATCTAAATTGGTTGTTAGCGTAATTCTTAGCACACTCAAGACTGTTCAGCAAGTGCTGTCCAATCGCGGAATCACATCTAACATCAGACGTTATGTTCTGAGTCTTGTAAGCAAGGACTGATTGAATATGGTCAGCGCTCTGCCTATTGGGAACAGCCAAGGGACATGCTGTTTGACAGCCAGTCATTGGAACGTATGGCCTACACACCTGGCATTGCACCAGCACTGAAATTCATATGTGATTCTGCAACTGGACAGCACTAGCTAAACAATCCTGAGTGTGCTAAGGATTACACTAACAACCAATTTAAGATTAATATTTCGGCTCAACATGTGGCTAGTTTACACTTGTCAGAAGCTACACGTATTCATACACAGGGACCTGTCCTCTGCAGGCTAAAGGATCATGTCCAGCCATTGCATCTTTTTTGAGCTAAACAAAAGCAGGGGGATAATAGCTCCTTGTGCATTCTCAATGACAATACCTCAACTAATCAGAGTCAACTTGCCAACCAATCAGTACCCTTTGCTCATGCAGTATAATTTGTTGCCCCTTTTGCATACAGTATCCTGGGCTTTATTAATAGGAGCATAGAGTACAAGAGCAAAGAGCATAGAGTACAAGAGCAAATGCTGAGCTTATATAGGACACTAGTTAGACCTCAGCTGGAGTATTGCGTACAGTTCTGGGCACCACGCTATAGGAAGGATGTGAATGCATTGGGAAGAGTGCAGAAGAGGTTTACAAGAATGGTTCCAGGGATGAGAAACTTCAGTTATGAAGATAGATTGGAGAATTTGGGACTGTTCTCCTTGGAGAGAAGAAGGCTAAGAGCAGATTTGATAGAGGTGTTCAAAATCATGAGGGGGTTGGCTAGAGTAGATAGGGAGAAACTGTTCCCACTCGTAAAAGGATTGAGAAGGAGAGGGGCTCATATTTAAAGTAATTTTCAAAAGAAGCAAATGTAAATAAGAAAAATCTTTTTCACTCAGCGAGTGCTTCGAGTCTGGAATGTACTGCCTGGAAGTGTGGTGGAGGCAGGTTCAATCGAGGCATTCATGAGGGCATTGGATGATTATTTGAATAGAAACAATGTGCAAGGGTACAGGGAAAAGGCAGGAGGATAGCACTTGGAGAGCCAGTGGAGGCACAATGGGCCGAATAGCCTCCTTCTGTGCCATAACAATTCTGTGATTTTGTGAATTTTGGCATTCTTGTGTCTGTCCTGATGAGTGTAAGATGAAAAGTTTCAACATCCTGTCCCTTTTTACAATAATACTCAAGCTTCTGGACTACCAAGTGACTATCCTCTATGGTAGTAGTCTGACCATCGATAACAGAAATACATGGCACACTTATGGGTTCCACCACAGTGCCTACAGTGGAGCTGTCCATTCAGATGTGTCCCTAGACTGTATAGCTCATTTCTCTTGCCTTGCCTGCCTAACAGGCTAAGAAACATCTTTCGGCACTGATTGGGATTTGTTGCAGTTTGCACTGACACCCCTTGCCACCACCTTCCACTATACCTGGACAGTTTTCTTTCAAGGCTTTTGTGCTCTTTCCTAAATAGGACCTCCCTCCTCTGGCAGACTTGCTCCAACAGCACTTTTAACAATGTCATAGGGAACATAATGGTCTCTTCTCTCCTCTGCATCATAACCAACTTTGTTAAATGACTGTCTTTTAAGATGCTGTAGGTCTTTAAGTGTAGGAAATTAGTGTCTGCATTTCAAAGGTTGAGCTCCAAAGAAACAGTGTTATTAACGCTAGGAGATACACCCAATTATTCTGATTGGGCTGCCACTGGGAACTACAACAACAGCAACCTGTATTTATATTATAACCTTATCCCAAGTCACTTCACAGAAGCATTATAATGCAAAATTTGATACCGAACCACATAACAAGGTATTAGGTGAGGTGACCAAATGCTTGGTCAAAGAGATAGGTTTAAATGAGTGCCTTCAAGGAAGAAGGGGAGGTAAAGAGGCAGGAAAGTTTAGGAAAGGAATTTGTGAGCTTAGGGCCTTGACAGTTGAAGCCACGGCCACCAATGGTGGAAGATTAAAATCAGGAGGCCAGAATGAGAGGAGTGCAGATACATCAGAGGGTTGTCAAATTGGAGATTACAGAGATGGAAGGGGGGAAGGGCCATGGAAGGATTTGAAAAAAAGGATATGAATTTTTAAATTGAGGCATAGCTTAAATGGAAACCAATATAGGTCAATGAGCACAAGGGTTATGGATGAACAAGACTTGCAGAGTTTTGAATTACCTCAAATTTATGGATGGTAGAGACCTGCCAGATATGCATTGGAATGGTTAACTCTGGAGGTAGCGAAGACATAGCATGAGGATTTCAGCAGCAGCTGAGCTGAGGCAGGGGCCAAGTCAGGTGGTGTTACAGAGGTAGAAATAGGCAGTTTTAGTGATGGTATGAATATGTGGTCAGAAGCTCAGCTTGGCATCAAATATGACACCAAGGTTGTGAATAGTCTGGTTCAGCCTCATTCCATTGCCAGGGAGAGATGGAGTCGATGGCTAGGGAACAAGGTTTGTGGTGGGAGCTGAAGACAATGGCCTTTTTCTTCCCAATAATCAGATAGAGGAATTTTCTGTTTATCCAGTATTTGATGCTTGACAAGCAGTCTGACAATTTAGGGACAGTGGAGGGGTTGAGAGAAGTGGCAGTGAGAATAAGCTGGGTGTTGTCAATGTACAAATCAAAACTGACCCTGAATTTTTGGATGATATCATCAAGTGCCAGCATGTAAATGAAAAATAGAAGGGGGCCAAGGATAGATCTTTTGGGAACACCAGTGGTAAAAGTGTGGGTGGGAAAAGAAGCCATTGTAGGTGATCCTTTATCTGGTGATCTAAGGGGAACTGATAGCGTAAATAGAGAGAACTACATTCGCTGGTTGGAAAGCCCAGGGCTAAGGGACATGATATAAAAACTAGAGTCAGGCCTTTCACAAGTAAAATTATAAAATACTTTGACACATAAAAGGTAGTAGAAGAATGAAACTCTCCTGCAAACAGCAATTGATGCTAGATCAATTGTAATTTAAAATCTGTGGTTGATAGATTTTTGTTATCTACAAGAATTAATGGTATTTAAGGACAAAGATAAGTATATGGAGTTGGTCGAACAATAGCCATGATCTCACTGAATGGAAAAATGGCCCATTCCTGTTCCCATGTTCCTCTGGCTTTGATTCATTAGAGAAGAATGGAACCAGGTGAATTCAGTTCCATCCAGCTGGATGACAATAGAGAGACATTGAAGGAGGATTGTGTGGTCACATGTGTTAAACATAGGTTGAGAAGGATGAGGAGGGATAGGTTACTTTTGTCACACTCATATAGGATGTCATTTGTGACATTGATTAGAACTGTTTCAAGACTGTGACAGGGCTGGGTGCCTGGCTGGAGGGATTCTAACATGAAGTTCCAGGAAAGGTGGGTATAGATTTGGGAGGTGACAATGCATCCAAGAACTGTGTCGAGGAAAGGGATGTTAGAGATGGAGCAGTTGTTTGCAAGGACATAGAGGTCAAGGGTTGTTCTTTTGAGGGGATGGATGATGATGACAGATTAGGAGAGGGAGACAGTATCTGACGAGAGGTGACCATTAACAATATCAGCTATGGGAGCAGGAAGGGAAGTTAGGTGATCAGCAGTTTGGTGGGAATAGGGTCAAAGGAGCAGAAGGTGTGTCTCATGAATAAGATGAGCTCAGAGAGGGCATGAGGGGAGATGGAAGAGAAACTAGAGAATGATGCAACTTCAGTACTAAAACAGGTTGAAATCTTAAAGGAAGTTTGGGCCAATGGGCTAGGGGAAGCGAATGGCAAAGGATGGTCTCAAACTAGTGATAATGAAATCAGTAAGCTCCTCACATTTAATGTTCGAACTGAGGGTCGGGGAGGCAGGGGAGAGGGGTTTAAGAGGATTGTAGTGCAGAAAATAAGCCAGGAGTTATCTTTGCATTTTAGAATGATCCAGGAATTGTGAGCAGTTCTGGCAGATGAGAGCAGGACCTGGTGGTGCTTTATATGGTCTAACCAAATACAGCAACCAATTGTCCACCATAGCCGTGCAAGTCTGCATCCGTTAAACTTAAGGGAAGCAGAGATGAGGGCTATACTAGGAGGAACAGCTATGGTGAAAGAGTGTAATGATTTTAATGGAGTCTAGGTCATCAAACGTTGAAGTGAGGGTATGGTTGAGCAGATCAGTAGCAGCAGAAATATGGTGAAGGGAGGACCAACGGCTAGACAGTGGGATCATGAATGAACAGTTGTAAGCAAATTGGGAGAGAGCTTTTTCCCATGGTTAGACACAAAAGGAAGTAGGGTTGTGAGGGGGTTAAATAACAATACAAGTAAGTGATCAGAAATGTCCTTATCTGAGATTGATATGACAAGAGTCATGAGGTCATGCAAGATCAAGGGAGTGGCCCTGAATATAGATTGGGATTGTCCTGGGAGGGGGTGGGGTGGGGTGGGTTGGTTTCTTGTAGAGTTGGAGGAGGTAACAGATATAGCCAGGGGTGAGTCTAAACCATGGGGAGCATTAAAAGACAAGTGAGAATTATAAATTTGATGTGCTAGAACACTACAGTGCTGCAAAGGATTTTTTCTGAGTGGGAAAAATGGACCAATTTTTGTACCTTGAATAAGTAATTATTAATAAATGAGAATGATAACATGCATACATCAGATTTTAGCCCCAGATTAAAAACAAAAGCAGCAAATAACTTCATAACCATACCTGAGTCCTAATGTATTTCAACATTCCAGAATCCTTTTTCCCTTCCAAACTTGTAACAGGGATTCTTTTTTTCAAAGAAGGTGTACGTAGGCATGACTTTTCAGAACACTGGAGAGGAAAAGCTAATCAATAAATATTTAACTGCACTTTAAAGTTGATAGCTTAGAATGTCTGCTGTTGGTATTGCTTTTGCATAAATAACAACTGTTAACAATCTATTAATGGACTGCTTTTTCTATCCACAAATACAAGGACAAATAACATTTATTTGTTATTCATGAAGGAAAGGGGAACTAAGGTGTATTTATTGAACAACCCACACCCTTCAGCCTTCTCATTCTAAAACAGCTCTGGATTTCCAAGCAGCAGTAGTCACTGTGCAGCATCAGGGAGTTAAATATTTCCTGGATCTCATGGTTGAGCAAGTGGCCATCTCACAGGAAGTGGGAGTCCAGGATAGAAGCTGGGTGGGCATCCAGCAGGGTAAGAAGAGGCAGCCAATGCGACTTTGGAGTGTGTGCTACTCTCAAACTGGTACTCACCACTGGAGGCTGCTGGGAGTGACAGCACCTCGAAGGAATGCAGTCCAGACCATGGCACCTATGGGAAAGGGACTGCACAAGAGGGATACGCAAAGTGTAGAAATGCAGTCGTTTTAGGAAATTCCATAGTCAGGGGGACAAGGAGGCAATTCTATAACTGTCAGCATAAGTCCCACATGGTGTGTTGCCTCCCTGGTGCCAGGGTAAAGGATATCATGCAGATGGTGCAGTGTATTCTGCAGGGTGATGAGAGCGAGCCAGAAGTTGTGGTACACGTCGGTACCAATGACATAGACAGATCAGACCTTCAAGGGCAAGAAAGGAAGTTAAGAATAGGACCTTGAAAGTAGTAATCTCTGGATTACTCCCCGTGCAATGAGCTAGCAAGGGTAGAATAAGACAATAGGGAGGATGAAGGTGTGGTTTGAGGCATGGTGCGGGAGGAACGGCTTCAGATTCTTGGGGCATTGTGACCAGTTCTGGGGGCATCTATTCAAAAGAGACAGATTGCACCTCAGAAGGACTGGGAGCAATCAAATAGGATAATGTTAGAGTAAAGAGTAAGAAACAGGAGGATTAGATTAGTAATGGAAGAGAGCAAGGGACAATCTAAAGTAGAAATTCTAAATTTGAAGACGGTTAACTTCAATGGGATGAAAGTGATATAGCCTGGGTAAAATGGAACCAAGGACCGACAGGAAAAATGGTAACAGAACAATAGGTGACCTTTAAAGAGGAGATGTACCAGTATAGGCTAGGTTCATTCCAACAAGGATGGAAGGTAGGGAAAGCAAAGCCAGGGCTCCCTGGATGACAAGGGTGATAGAGAATCTGATAAAACAAAAAAAAGAGCAGCATGTCATGTGAATTCATTAAATGAGAGCTGGGCCAAATAAAATAAGTTGAGAGGGGCAGTGAAAGGGGAGTGAAGAGGAAAAAAAGACTAGCAAAGTGAGAATATGAGAATAGAATGGCAGTTAACATAAAAGAGGCCCAAAAACCTGACTATCTGCTTACTATTTACATGCTGGTAGAAGAGGTGGAGTGGAGCTTATTATGGACAAAGAGGATGATATACGCTTAGAGGTACTGCGCAAAGCTAGTATATTTAATGGCGCTGTGTATTGGTGTTTACTAAGGAAGAGGATGCTGACAAAATGGGAAGAGGATAACTAGGGAAAGAGTAGGGCCCATTAGGGACCAAAGGGGCAATCTATGGGTGGAGCCAGAGGACATCAGTAGAGTGTTGAACGAATACTTCACATCCAACTTCACCCAAGAGAATGAGGATGAAGGCATGGAACTCAGGGAGAGAGACTGTGAGGTTCTTGAGCAAATTGATATAGGGAGTGACAAGGTACTGGAGGTGTTGGCAGGCTTAAAAGTGGATAAATCTCCAGGTCCGGATGATTTGTGTCCCAGACTGCTGAGGGGGGCAAGGGAGGAGATCGCAGGGACTCTGACCCAAATTTTGCTCCAACAACTCATCGACACCAACACCCATCTAGGACCCTCCACCCCTGCCTGTCCCTCCATCCCCACCCCATCTTCCAATCCCAGCCCCGGCCGTGTATTCACTATATCCCCTGACCTTCCCCACTCTGACGCTGAATGTTCAGTGCTCAGCAAAGGACTTAGTTTCATACCCTTACGCCCTCATTTCAATGGATTTTGGGCTCGGCACGATGCTGAACTCTTCTTCTGCCGTCTTCATCGCCGTGCTCACTTCTTTGGGCAGGAGTCCTCTCCCCATTCAACGGATACTTTTACCCACCTCCAATATTCTTCCTCCACCTGGACCCCTCCCTCTGGATTCTTACCTTCTCTTGATCTTTTCATTGAGAACTGTCGGCGTGACATTAATCGTCTCAATTTCTCTGCTCCTCTCACCCATTCTAATCTGTCTCTCTCTGAACTTACTGCACTCCGTTCTCTCAGGTCCAACCCCAACATTGTCATCAAACCCTCTGACAAGGGCGGTGCGGTTGGTGTCTGGCGCACTGACCTCTACCTCGCGGAGGCTGAGCGTCAACTCGCAGACACTTCCTCCTACCTCTCCCTGGACCATGACCCCACCACAGAACATCAAGCCATTGTTTCCAGGACTGTCACTGACCTCATCTCCTCTGGAGATATTCCTCCCACAGCTTCCAACCTGATAGTTGCCCAACCTCGGACAGCCCACTTCTACCTCCTACCCAAAATCCACAAACAGAACCGATCGTGTCAGCCTGTTCCTGCCCCACGGAACTCATTTCTCGTTATCTTGACTCCCTTCTCTCTCCCCTTGTCCAGTCCCTTCCCACCTACATCCGTGATTCCTCTGACACCTTACGTCACATCAACAATTTCCAGTTCCCTGGCCCCAACCGCTTCCTCTTCACCATGGACGTCCAATCCCTCTACACCTCCATCCCCCACCAGGATGGTCTGAGGGCCCTATGCTTCTTCCTCGAACAGAGACCCGAACAATCCCCATCCACCACTACTCTCCTCCGTCTGGCTGAACTTGTTCTCACACTGAACAATTTCTCCTTTAACTCCTCTCACTTCCTCCAAATAAAAGGTGTGGTTATGGGTACCCGCATGGGCCCCAGCTATACCTGTCTCTTTATGGGGTATGTGGAACATTCCTTGTTCCAGTCCTACTCCGGCCCCCTCCCACAACTCTTTCTCCGGTACATCGATGATTACTTCGGTGCTGCTTCATGCTCTCGTCGGGACCTGGAAAAATTTATTAATTTTGCTTCCAATCTCCACCCCTCCGTCATTTTCACATGGTCCATCTCTGACACTTCCCTTCCTTGACCTCTCTGTCTCAATTTCTGATGATAGACTGTCCACCAATATCCATTACAAGCCTACCGACTCCCACAGCTACCTCGACTACAGCTCCTCACACCCCGCTTCCTGTAAGGACTCCATCCTATTCTCTCAGTTCCTTCGCCTCCGTCACATCTGTTCTGATGATGCTACCTACAAAAACAGTTCCTTTGACATGTCCTCCTTCTTCCTTAACCGAGGTTTTCCACCCACGGTCGTTGACAGGGCCCTCAACCGTGTCCGGCCCATATCCCGCGCATCCGCCCTCACGCCTTCTCCTCGCTCCCAGAAACATGATAGGGTCCCCCTTGTCCTCACTTATCACCCCACCAGCCTCCACATTCAAAGGAACATCCTCCGCCATTTCCGCCAACTCCAGCATGATGCCACCACCAAACACATCTTCCCTTCACCCCCTCGGCGGCATTCCATAGGGATCGTTCCCTCTGAGACACCCTGGTCCACTCCTCCATCACCCCCTACTCCTCAACCCCCACCTATGGCACCTCCCCATGCCCACGCAGAAGATGCAACTCCTGCCCCTTCACTTCCTCTCTCCTCATCGTCCAAGGGCCCAAACACTCCTTTCAAGTGAAGCAGCATTTCACTTGCATTTCCCCTAACTTAGTTTACTGCATTCGTTGCTCCCAATGCGCTCTCCTCTACACTGGAGAGACCAAACGTAAACTGGGCAACCGCTTTGCAGAACACCTGCGGTCTGTCCGCAAGAAAGACCCAAACCTCCCCGTCGCTTGCCATTTTAACACTCCACCCTGCTCTCTTGCCCACATGTCTGTCCTTGGCTTGCTGCATTGTTCTAGTGAAGCCCAACGCAAACTGGAGGAACAGCACCTCATCTTCCGACTAGGCACTTTACAGCCTTCCAGACTGAATATTGAATTCAACAACTTTAGATCTTGTACTCCCTCCTCCATCCCCACCCCCTTTCCGTTTCTTCCCCCTTCCTTTCGTTTTTTCCAATAATTTATATAGATTTTTCTTTTCCCACCTATTTCCATTATTTTTAAATCTATACCTTTAATGCCCTGTCAGTCTTTCCACCCCACCCCCACTAGAGCTGTACCTTGAGTGTCCTGCCATCCATTCTTAATTAGCACATTCGTTTAGATAATATCACCACCTTCAACACCTCTTTGATCTTTTGTCTGTGACATCTTTTGATTATCTGCTCCTATCACTGCTTGCTTATCCCTACAACCACACCCCCCTCCCCCCACTTCTCTCCCCCCATTCCCCCACCTTAAACCAGCTTATATTTCACCCCTCTCCTAATATTACTCAGTTGTGTTGAAGGGTCATGAGGACTCGAAACGTCAACTTTTCTTCTCCGCCGATGCTGCCAGATCTGCTGAGTTTTTCCAGGTAATTCTGTTTTTGTTTTGGATTTCCAGCATCCGCAGTTTTTTGTTTTTACCAAATTTTTAATTCCTCTCTGGCCACGGGGGAGGTGCCAGAGGATTGGAGAACAGCTAATGTGGCTCCGCTATTTAAAAAGGGTTGTAGAGATAAGCCAGGGAACTACAGACCAGTGAATCTCACGCCAGTGGTAGGGAAACTATTGGAGAAAATTCTGAAGGAGAGAATCTATCTCCACTTGGAGAGGCAAGGTTTGATCAGGGATAGTCAGCATGGCTTTGTCAGAGGGAGGTCATGCCTAACAAATTTGATTGAATTTTTTGAGGAGGTGACCAGGTGTGTAGATGAGGGTAGTGTAGTTGATGTAGTTTATATGGATTTCAGCAAAGTCTTTGACAAAGTTCCACATGGGAGACTTATAAAGAAGGAAAATGCACATGGGATACAGGGTAATTTGATAAGGTGGATTCAAAATTGGCTTAGTTGTAGGAGAGAGGGTGATGACAGAAGGCTGCTTTAGTGACTGGAAGCCAGTGTCCAGTGGCGTACCACAGGGATCTGTGATGGGTCCCCTATTATTCGTCATTTATATAAATGACATAGATGACTATGTGGGGGGTAGGATCAGTAAGTTTGCGGATGACACCAAGATTGGCCGGGTGATTAACAGTGAGGTTGAGTGTCTTGGGCTACAGGAAGATATAGACAGGATGGTCAAATGGGCAGGTAAGTGGCAGATGGAATTTAACCCTGAAAAGTGTGAGGTGATACACTTTGGAAGGAGTAATTTGACAAGGAAGTATTTAATGAATGGCATGACACTAGGAAGTTCTGAGGAACAAAGGGACCTTGGCATGTGTGTCTGTGGATCTCTGAAGGCGGAGGGGCATGTTAGTGGGGTGGTGAAAAAGGCATATGGGGCACTTGCCTTTATCAATCGTGGCATAGATTACAAAAGTAGGGAGGTCATGTTGGAGTTGTATAGAACCTTGGTGAGGCCACAGCTGGAGTACTGTGTGCATTTCTGGTCACTGCATTATAGGAAGGATGTGATTGCACTGCAGTGGGTGCAGAGGAGATTCACCAGGATGTTGCCTGGGATGAAACATTTAAGTTATGAAGACAGGTTGGATAGACTTGGGCTGTTTTCGTTGGAGCAGAGAAGACTGAGGGGCGACCTGGTTGAGGTGTACAAGATTATGAGGGGCATGGACAGGGTGGATAGGGAGCAGCTGTTCCCCTTAGTTGAAGGGTCAGTCACGAGGGTACACAAGTTCAAGGTGAGGGGCAGGAGGTTTAGGGGGGATGTGAGGAAAAACTTTTTTACCCAGAGGGTGGTGATGGTCTGGAATGCTCTGCCTGGGAGGGTGGTGGAGGTGGGTTGCCTCACACCCTTTAAAAAGTACCTTGATGAGCACTTGGCACATCATAACATTCAAGGCTATGGGCCAAGTGCTGGTAAATGTGATTAGGCAGGCAGGTCAGGTGTTTCTCACGTGTCGGTGCAGACTCGATGTGCCGAAGGGCCTCTTCTGCACTGCGTGATTCTGTGAAAATATTGGTGGAAAGAGAGATGATAGAAATAGAGATTTTGGAAAACTGATAGGCAGAATGTACTGAAAAGGCTGGCTATGCTTGGAGTGGATAAGTCACCTGATTCGAATGGCTTGCATTCTAAGTTGCTATCTGAATGGTGCGTGGAGATAGCAGAAAGATTTTCCATAATCTTCCAATATTCCTGGTGGGGGGGGGGGGGTTGCGGTGGAGAGAGGTGGATGGTGTGGGGTGTGCCAGAGGATTGGAGAGTGGCAAATGTGACACCCTTATTAAAGAAAGGATGTAAGGACAGTCCAAGTAACTACAGGCCGGTCAGTTTAATATCAGTGGTGGTCAAGGTTTAATAAACAATTATCAGGAAAAAGAAAATAAACTGGTACTCGGCTAAGCTTGAGATACCTAAGGAGAGCTAGCTTGGATTTGAAAAAGGCAGATTGTGTATGACTGAACTAATTTTTTTGTTGAAATAAAAGAGAATGTTGATGAATGAAATGTAGTCAATGCTATCTATATGGATTTTAAGAAATGTTTGACAAAGCGCCACATAAAAGGCTGGTTTAAAAAAAAAGAGACTCATGGAATAGAGAGTGTCAACTTGGATTTAAAAAACGGCTTAAGCGCAAAAAACAGCAAGTTGAGGTAAATGGTTGTTTTTCGACTGGAGGATGAAAGACAGTGGTACTTCAAGGCTGAGTGCTATGACCACTGCCTATACATATATATATGACTTGGATACTGGAACACAGAGCAAATTTTCAAAATTTGCCAATGATACCAAGCTCAGAGGTATGACAAAGTGAGGGCATAGAAAGGTTAGCAGAATGGGCAGACAAGTGGCAGCTGGAATTTAATACAGACAAGTATGAGCTGCATTTTGTCAGAAGGGATAGGGAGAGACAATGTAGATTTAATGGCACTGCTCTAAAGAGTGTGCAGGGACAGATGCACTTGGTGTTCATGTGCATAGATCTTTGAAGATGGAAAGACATACTGAGAATAGTTAACAAAGCAGATAGAATCATAGGCTTCATAGATGTAGGTATTGAGTACAAAAGCACCAATTTTATGCTTAACCTTTATAAAGCTCTAGTTGGACTACAAATAGAGTATTGTATCCAGGCCTGGTCATGTGAAAGTCCTTGAGTGGATGCAGAGGAGATTTTACCAGAATGGTTCCGGGGATGAGGATCTTAGCAAGGTTAGTATCGGGAAACTGGGTTTGTTCTCCTTGAAGCAAAGGAGACTGAGGGGAGAGGTGCACAAGATTATGGCCTGGATTAAATAGCGGGTGGGTGATGAAGGGTACTAATGAAAGATCATCATCCTGAAATGTTAACTTTGTTTCTCTCCACAGATGCTGCCTGAGCTGCTCAGTTTTTCCAGCAGTTTTTGTTTTCATAACTGAATTTATTTAGTGTCTTTAATGTGGGAAAACTTCCTAAGTTGCTAAAAAGACATAAGGGAAAAATGAACACTGAGCCAAAGAATGAGCTATTTGGAGACTGACCAACAGCTTGGTCAAAGATGTAAGTTTTAAGGAGGGTCTTTCATGATGAGTGGAAGGTAGAGAGCATGAGGAGCACAGCCGCCAATGATTAAGCCAATGGAGGTAAGGGGCATTCCTCCAAGGAACAGGAAGTCCTTGAGGGATGGGGCTTGTAGAGCTACAGAGAAAGGGAGGGGTGAATTGAGGCCATGGAAAGCATTAAAACATGAGGATGAGAATTATAAACATGAGACACTCAGGGACTGCAATGGCAGAAGTGATGGGCCAACTCTTGGGATACAGAAGAGTTTTTGATTATTTGAAATTTATATCGAGTGGAAGATGGGAAGCCAGCCAAGAAAGCTTTGGAATCATCAAAATTGGAGGTAGCAGGGCTATGAACAAAGGTTTCAGTGGCAGATTGACTGAGCCAGAAGTGGGCAGTGTTGAAGTCAAAATCAAAGCTAACAAGATGATGATTTGTCTGTTATTACAAGAGTTCGGGTATTGAGAAAAGATGGTTAAATTAGTCTAAGGAGCAGGAGATTTGTGTGAGAATGGATTTCACAGAACATGCATATGTTCTGGGCTGTTTGTGGGACCAGTATATAATCAGCACACGAAGAGCAAGAATCTGCAGGGCTATGGGGAGAAGACAGGGGAATGGCACTTAGGTAAACTGCCCCTTCGGTGAGCCAGCAGACATGACAGGCCAAATATCCTCTTTCTGTGCTATAACCGTTCTGTGATTCTGCGAATTGAAATGGCTTACGGCTGAGCAGGGAGGCATTGTGAAGCAGGTATAAGGCAAAAATCTCTCCATAGATCGGAAACTTGACCCGTGTGCCTAATGGTCTGGGATATGTTGACCTGGTCACTGCGGTTATAGTAATAAAATGATTGGAGGAGCTTAAGTGGACTATATAACCATGGCAATGGAATGATTAGGTGAGATTGAGAGCACCTAAGTGCATCTTGCTATCATTTTTCTTTATTTGTTCATGGGATGTGGGCATTGCTAGCATGACCAACATTTATTAGACGTCCATAATTTCCTTTAAGAAGCTGATTGTTAGGCACCTTTTTGAATCACTGTATTCCATGTAGTTTAGATAGCTTTTTGAGTGTTGTTGGAGCTACACTCAGGAAGGCAAGTGGGAAGTATTCCATCACATTCCTAACTTAAGCCTTGAAGATGGTGGAGAGGGTTTGAGGAGTCAGGAGGTGAGTTACTCACCACAGACTTCTGAGCCTCTGACCTATTCTTGTAGCCACAGTATTTTTGAAGCTCATTCAGTTAAGTTTCTGGTCAATGGTAACCCCCAGGATGATGATGGTGGGTAATGTCAATGAATGTCAACAGGAGGTGAATAGACTTTCTCTTGTTGGGTATGGTCATTGCCTGGCACTTGTGTAGCATATTACTTGCTACTTATCAGCCCAAGCCTGAATGTTGTCCAGATCTTGTATGCAGGCTGCGCTGTGTTTTTATCTGCAGAGTTGTGAATGGAACTGTGCATTGTGCAGTCATCAGCCAACATCTCCTTATAATGGAGGGAAGATCATTGATGGAGCAGTTGAAAGTGGTTGGGTCGAGGACACTACTCTCAGCTCCTTGATTCCACACACTGTCAAATGCTGTCTTGATGTCAAGGGCAGTCACTCTCATCTCGCCTCTGGAGTTCAGCTCTTTTGTCCACGTTTGGACTAAGACTGTAATGTGGTCTAGAGCTGAACTCAGCACTAGTGAGCAATTTATTGGTATGTGCTGCTTGATAGCATATAAATGACGCCTTCCATCACTTTGCTGGTGATTGAGAGCAGACTGATGGGGTGATAATTGGCCGGATTGTATGAGCCCTGTTTTCTGTGGACAGGATATACCAGGGCAATTTTCTGCTTTGTCAGGTAGGTGCCAGTGTTGTAGCTGTACTAGAACACCTTGGATAGGGGCACAGCTAGTTCTGGAACACATGTGTTCAGTATTACTGTGGTATGTTGTTGGGGCCCATAGCCTTTGCTGTATCCAGTGCCTTCAGCCATTTCTTGATACCACACAGAGTGAATCAAGTTGGCTGAAGACTGGCACCTGTGAGGTTGGGTGCCTGAGGAAGAGGCCAAAATGGATCATCCACTAGACACTTCTGTCTGAAAATGGTTGCAAATACTTCAGCCTTGTATTTTGCACTTACTCCCATATCATTTAGGATGGGAATATTTTTGGAGCCTCCTCCTCCAGTTAGTTGTTTAATGGTCCAGCACCATTCACACTGGATGTGTCAGGACTGCAGAGCTTTAATCTGATGTGTTGGTTGTGGCATTGCTTAACTTTGTCTATAACATGCCACTTCTGCTGTTTATTATCTATCTAGTCCTGTGTCACAACTTAACTAGGTTGGCACCTCACTTTAAGTATGCCTGGTATTAACTCCTGGCATACATTCCTACACTCCTCATTAAACTAGGATTGGTATCCTCCCTTGATGGTAATGGCAGTGCGAGGGGTATGCCAGGCCATGTGATTACAGATTGGGTGTAATGTTATTCTGCTATTGCTGATGGCCCACAGAATCTCATGGACGCCCATCTTTGAGCTAGATCCATTTTGAATCCATCTCATGTAGCATAGCGGTAGTGCCGCACATGATGGAGGGTGTCCTCAATGTGAAGACAGGACTTTGTCTCCATAAGTACTGCAGTAGTCACTCATACCAATACTGTCATGGGCAAATGTACCTGCAAAAGTAGTTTGCCAAGGACAAGGTCAACTAGGTTTTTCCCTCATGTTGGCTCTCTCACCACCAACTCCGTCAGCTTGGCCACCAGTGGTGTTACCGAGCTACTCTTGGTGATGGATACTGAAGTCTTCACCCAGAGTACATTCTCTGCCCTCAGTGCTTCTTCCAATTTGTGTTCAATATGGAGGAGTGTACTTATTCATCAATTAAGTGAGGGCGGTTATTGGTAAGCAACAGAAGGTTTCCTTGTCCATGTTGGACCGGAAGCCAGATTTCAACTCATGTCTCCAGGGCATTAGCCCACACCTCAGGAATACCAGTCCAGTATCATAACCATTATGCCAGTGGTTTGCACACAGGGAGGTCACACAAACAGTACTGAGATGAATGACTGGATTATCTGTTTTTGGAGGGATTTTTGAAGGAGAAATCTTGACCAGGAACCAAAAGAACTTTCTGTCTCTCTTCGAATACTGCTACAGAATCTTTAATGCACAGATAAACCACCAGAACAAGAATACAGGTGGCACCTCCAATAATGCAACACTCCTTCAAACTGCATGCATAATGAAAGTTGAGCCAAAATTAATACAAGCATAATGTTCACTTTTATGATAGGGTCAAAAGTCAGAAAGCACAATTAAAAATAAGGATGTTAGGAGTAAAAAGGAAAGAGGGGCAGAACTTTAGCTAATAGAGCTGACGAGTTATAAATACCTCCTTTGATTTTTTGGCCCTCAAGCCTACTTTGCTTGCAGTGTCATCATCTCGGACTGAATCCACAGTGTCTCCGTAGAGGAGCTTGATTGCCCGCACAAGCCGAGCACAAGATCGGCTGTGATGTTGGTAGCAACGAGGGTGACAGTAATCAACATGACAGCAGATGAAACTTTGCTGGTTGCACAACAAAATCATAACCTGAAGAAAAGGAACCTAGCATTAGTAGAAAGTATAGGAAAACAGCGTCATCTGATTCGCAACCAGATGAAAAATATAACAACACAAAGCTGAACACCTTTGTCACAAATAATTGAATCACACAATGGTACAGCACAGAAGGAGGCTATGGTGGAATTTTACGCTGGCAGGATTTTACAGTCCCGCTGAAGTCAATGGACTTTTGAATGGCTCGCCGTAAAATTCTGCTCTATGTATCTGAACTGACTACTTCAAATAGCTATCCAGCTAATCCCACTCCTCAGCTCTTACCCCATTTCCCTGCAGTTTTTAAACCTTCAAGTATTTAATCAATTCGCTTTTGAAAGCTACTATAGATTCTGTTTCAGAAAACACTGGAAACACTTTGTGGTCTGGCAGCGGCTGTGAAGAGAGAAATAGACTTAATGTTTCAGGTCAACCTTTCATGGCAGACTGGCTGATAATTTTCGTATTTTCTACTTTGATTTCAGATTTCCAGCATTTGCAGCATTTGGTTCTTTTATTGAATTTGTTTTCACCACCATATCAGGTATTGCAACATTTCTCCGCATATCATCTCTGGTTCTTTTGCCAATCACCTTAAATCTGTGCCCTCTGGTGATTGGCCTTTCAGGCATTAGAAATCTTTTCTCTTTTTTTACTTCATCAACACCCTTCATGATTTTAAACATATTTATAACATCTCCTCTACACCTTCTTTGTTCTAGTTTCTTCAGTCTATCCTTGTAACTGCAATTCTTTATCTCTGGAACCATTCTCTTTTGTACCCTCTCCATAGCCTTCACATGTTGCGCCCAAAATTGGATACAATGCAGTAAGGACCCATGTCGCAAAACAAATGATCTTGGCAAGAAACTTTCACCAGAAAGAGGAAAGTATACACTACAGCAATAATATACCTCAAGTACCATGAGCCTCAATGCCTCCTTATTAATGGTTTAAGAATACTTAACAGAGATTGATCATGGATGTCATAGGAATATTCAGGGAAGGATCAAGAATGAGAGGGTGCAGATTTAAGGTAATTGGCAGAAGTAGCACAGAAGATATGTGGAGAAACTTTTTCACGCTTTGGGTGGTAAGATCTGGAATGTGCTGCCTGATAGTGTGGTGAAGGCAGGTTTAATTTAGGCATTCAAGAGGGAGTTTAATTTTACAGGGAGCATGCTGGGGAATGGCACTAGGTGAACTGCTCATTTGGAAAGCCAGCACATACACGACGGGCCAAATGGCCTCCTTCGGTGCTGTAACAATTCTGTGATTTTTGTGATTGGAATTTCTTTCCCCCATATAAATGTGCTGTTAAGTGTGGAATAAGAAAAAGCCATCCAGTCCATTAGGCTTGTTATATCCCCCAGTCATCAGTCCAATGTGAATTCAAAATAACCCATTTAATATCCTGATTATAGATTCTGAATTGTTTCTTCTTTCAACTCAAAGATAAATTCCAAAATGTGCTATATCCTATATTAGTCATCCCTGGCCAGTATATTTTCTATAACATCTCTAAATTCTGACTACCTCAGGAACATTAGCAGGAACATTCATGCTATCAAAAGAAAATAATAACTGGTTATTTATCTCACTGTTAACATGAAACCTTGCCCAGGATCTTTTCCAGAATTTTACGTTTGAATCCCTCCAATCAGGTTTCTGCTACTGCCACAATACCATAACGTCCCTTATCAAAGTTACAAATGACATCCTATGTGACTGTAATAAAGATAAATTATTCCTCCTTGTCCTTTTCAAGCTGTCTGTAGCCTTTGACAGATTTGATAAAACCATTCTCCTCCAATGCCACTCCCATCGCCCACTTGTGTGGTACAGCATTCGCCTGGTTTCATTCTTATTTCTCTAATCACAGCCAGAGGATCACCTGCAATAGCTTTCCTTCTAGCTCCAGCACATTTACCTCCCAAGGATTTATATTTCGTCCCCTCCTTTTCCAATCTACATGCTGCCCTTAGACAACACTATCTAAAAACAAATTAGTTTCCACCACACATACACATTTACTTGACACTCAGGACTATCTCAGCACTGCCTCTCTCAACACCTCCATTGTCTTGAAATTGTTAGACTGCTTGTCAGACATTTATTACTGGATGAGCAGAATTTTTTCCCAATTAAATATTGGGAAAACTAAAGCCATTCTCTTCGGTTCCCGCCTCAAATTTTGCTCCCTAGCTATTGACTCCATCTCACTCCTTAGCAACTGTATGAGGCTGAACCAAGGTTTTGGTCAAATGCACTAATATCTCCTTATGCGGGGTCAGATTTTGTTCTGTAATGCCTCTGTGAAGCACATTGGAATCTCTTATTACATTAAAAGTGCTATATACATATAAACTGTTGCTGTTGTTGTAGAAAGTAAAAGCTGTAATGTAGGGTCAGTGTTTGGAAAATGAACAATGATTCAAACATGAGTTATCTATTAATATATCATCCCTTATTTCACATTACTATAATTCATGGCTCGAGTACAAGCAATTACTTTCAAATTTGGCACTCCTGAAATAAGGAAACTACAAATGAAAATCCATTAAACATACTGGTAACCATGTCATGTTTCTGTGGTAATTTTCTTCTGTTCCTACAGTGCTCAGTCCTTCTGGTTCAATACTAGGTTCACTCGTACTCCAGGGGCTACCTGGTAAAATAGAGAGAAATTCTAAGTACAATCTTATCACATTAAATGCAATTATCATTTATTTGCTTGAAGCTAACTGTATGTTGAGAAATTACCGATGTCAGTAACTGTGTCATGACTTTGTGACAATAGAACCTCTTCATTTTCTGACTCAGAATCCTGCCGTGAAAGCTTTGTGCTCTTCAAACTGCCAGCTCGGCGTATGCTTGACAATGAACCACCCTTCTTTACTCGAAAACTTCGTGCCCCCTTAATCTGAAGAAGACGTGAACCTCCTGGTCTTACTTTTCTACTTAGTCCTAAGAAAATGAATACTACATGTCAAAAAAGGCAACACTGTAAACTACTGATTATTTCCTAATTTTGATCAGTGAACTTTGGACCAGTTTAAGCAGCTATTCTATGGTTTAAGCGGAATTACAGGACTGATTAGGATGGGAAGTTATTTTGTCAAGTAATTTTGCACCTTGATCAGAATTGTTCTAAACTCCAGATTGAAAATAAAAGTGACCTAAAATCCTTAAACCATACCCTATCTGACGAAGGAGCCTTAATAGTACCATTGAAAACAAAAACAATCATTCAAATGATATTGGTGTAATACTAGCTTTATTTCAGTTGAATTTTATTTAAACTCACTTATGGCTACATAATTGGTACAGCTGGCTGGGGGAATAGAAGAGATCAACATCTCGAACAGAGCTAAATTAATATCAAAATGTAATAGCTAAAACTTACTATTTGTGATATCAGGGAATGCATACTTAACATATTTACAGAAAATTCCTTTGTTCATCTTCATTTAGGTGATACCTTTAATATAGGAAATCATCCCAAGGTGCTGCGTAGAAGTGTAAGACAAAAATCGCCACCAAGTCAAAGAAGGCGTTATAAGGAATTTGACTAAAATTTTGGTCAAGAGGTGGTTGGGGGTGCTGTTTAAAGACAGACAGAGTGGTAGAATGTATAAAAGGCTTGATCATCAATGGTGGGGCAAAGGGACTGGGGGATACACAAATACACTAGAGTCAGAGGAACACAGAATTCTTGCAGGGTTGTAGGCCAGGAGAAGGTTATAGCGAGGGGAATCAGTGAGGCTTTAAAGGGATTTAAATTGATGGCTTTGGGGTTTGAGAGTCAAGGTAAGGCAGGAAACACAGGGTGAAACCTGGCTGCATAGTTTCAAATGAATTGAAATTTATGGAGCCTGAAGGATGGGACAGTAACCAGTAGAGCTTTGGAATAGTCAAGGCTGCAGGTGGAAAAGGCATGGATAGGGTTTTGGTTGTGGTTGAGCTGAGGGATTGCAATAAACTTGGGAGTGCAGGACAGGTTTCTTGTGAGAAACAGTAAGCTTTATTTACAGAGCTCCTGATGAAGCTACATGCTTGTTCCAAGACCAAGGCTATAAAACTCTGGCCCTAAGATTCCCCAAGCTTAGGGCTGATTGGACTGTACATGATCCCCATAACAGTAAGAAATGGTTTAACTTACAATTACTACATTCCTCCATTAATTTTATTTTACCCTCTTATTTACAAAACATCTTAACCCATATTATATACAATTATGTACAGTTAATGCCATTATAAAGTCAGTCTTTGAGGAGATTTTCGGATTCAGGTAGAGCGACGCAACTCTACAACTGGAGGTTCTTCCATTGCATCTGCTTGAACAGGAACTGCAGCTTCAGGGACATCCCTAGACAATGGCAGTTCAGAATTATTTACTTCAACAGAGACATCAGGTATGTCTATTCTTTGTCAATCTGGCACCTCAGGGGTCAAAGTTTCAACTTTAATTTCAGGCGGATTAACTGGTTGTTGGAGGGCTTCTTGACTTCTGAGATGATCCACGTGTTTCCATCAATCCTGTTTGCCACTTCTACCTGATAAGATAAAGGTCCCATTTCTGAGACAATTGCACCAGGGACCCATCTTGGTCCAGTTGCAAAATTTTGTACAAAAACTGTCTCTCCCACAGTAAACTCTCGAACTTTACTGCGAACATCATGCTTCATTTTCTGACTACCCTGGTTTCTCTCCACCTTCCCCTCTAAATTAGTGGATACTAGACTCAATCTTGTATGATGTTGGCACTTCATTAACAATTCTGAAGGCGTTAAACCAGTGGTCACATGAGGAGTGTGCGATAGCTGAACAGAACTCTTGAAATTTGTGTTTTTAACGTTCCCTCTTAGTTTCTTCACGCTGGTTTTAAAGGTTTGTACCGCTCTTTCTGCTAACCCATTGAACGAGGGATGGTATGGTGCTGTTTTGACTTGTTTAATCTCATTTAAGTCCATGAGTCTTTGGAATTCAGCGCTAGTGAAAGCAGTACCATTGTCTGACACAATAACTTCAGATAAACCATGAACACAAACTCTGGCGGTGTTTCAATGGTTGCAGATGATATAGGTGATCTCACTTCAAACACATCCATCCATTTGGAATGTGTGTCGATAATCACAAGAAACATGGTACCTATATAGAAATGGGTCTATATAGTCTATATGCAGTCTAACCCAGAGTCAACCGGGCCACTTCTACAGATGTAGTGGAGCTGAAGTGGGAAACTTCTGCTGTTGCTGACAGTGGAGACAGTGTTTCACCATTTTTTCCATATCACTGTTTATGTGTGGCCACCAGATATAACTTCGTGCGAGCATCTTCATTTTCGAAATACCAGGATATGCACTATGAAGTTCCTCCAATAATGGTTCTCTTCTTTGCAGCGGGACAATGACTCTTGCTCCCCATAACAAGATACCATCTTGACAACTCAGTTCAGATCCACATACAAAGAATGGTTTTAATTCTTCAGGAACTTGTGCATTTGACCATCCTTATAATACTTGTCCATGGACTCCTGATAAAATTGGATCCTGATTTGTCCAATTCTTTATCTGTCCTGCGCAGAATGGTGAGGAGTCCAGGAAATTCAACACAAGTACTACCTCTTGAGGTACTGTGTAATACTTTCTGGCAAAGGGAGATGACTGACAACGTCTGCATTGCTGTATGCACTCCTGGACGGTGCGTAAAAGTGTAATCATATGCCGATAAAATTAAAGCCCATCTTTGAACTTTAGCAAAGGTTATCAGTGGGATTACCTTATCTTCATTAAACTTCCTGGTAGCCCCCCGGTCTTCATTGCACGCCCAGCGGCAGGTCCCCACCCTAACTGCAGAACGTGCCATGTTGCACACTCTTCAAAGCCTGCAAATCCTTCTCAGCACTCTCCATTACAAGTGCTATCTCCATGGCGCGCTTTAGGTCTATCTCAACTTCTGCAAGTAAACGGTGCTGAATGGCATCATCACGTCGACTGCAAACCAAACAATCTTGTAACGTGTTGTTTAAAGTATCACCGAAGTCACAGTGCTCTGTTAACTGTTTTAACTTTGCGTTATATGTTGTGATTGACTCACCTTAGAGTTGAACTTGAATCTTTGCATAATCACCGATGGTGTAGGCTGAAAATGTGCTTTCACGAGGTCTACTAGCTCAGTGAAGGATCTGGAATTTGGCACGTTCAGGGCCGTCAGACTACGGATTAGGTTATACATTTTTCTCCTGCAGACACTTAGGAGGATTGCCTTCTGTTTCTCCTCTGTCGTTACTTCATTCACCACAATGTAGAAACCTAGACACTATGTACTGACTCCAGTCCTCGATGGATGAGTCATACGGGTCAATTCTACCCAAGAGAGGCATTGCTGGGGATATCTTTTTCTTTTCTGCCCTTAAAAATCAAAATACTCACAGTCAAGAGGAAAGATGCAGTGCTGGAGCCATTTATCCTCATCATTAATTGTAATAAACTTGTAGTGCATGGTGAGTTTCTTGTAAGAAACAGTAAACTTAAACAGTAAACAGGTGGCCATAGAACACTGATGGATGGGTGCGCTCCTAGTCCCTTGCATTATGTTTAAGTGGACATTGAAAAGTCACCCTCATGGTCTAAGCAAACCATGAAGCCATGCAGTCCAGCTTAGGAAAATGCCTGAGCCTGAGATGAAAGTTCAGGCTGCAGTCGAGTGGCCAATGTTGTCGCCACTCGGTCATGTAGTGTAGAGCAGTGGTGAGTGGGACTTTGGTCAAAGTTCATGCACACTAAACACCGGGCATCCATGTGGTGGCCTGGACTTTCGGCATGCATAAAGGGGCCTTGAGAGGCAGCGCAGGTGATGACTTGACAAAGAGTGGTCCTTAGGGGACAATTGCTGACCCTCGCCTCTCTCTTTGATACTGCAGTGAAGAGGCTATCAGTAACATGGAGCCTGATGATCTTGCTGTCTGACTTATTGCTTATAGGCAGGAGACAAGATGGAGAAGAATATGACGGAGACACCTGGCTCACCAAAGGGAGAAGCAGAACCCTGAAGAACAAGGGGCAGCATGGCCTCCTCTGCACACAGAGGATGAACCCCGGAGAGCCGTTGTTCGTTGGTGCCTCACTAGGCCCAGGGTGCATAGACAGCGCATGTGCTACCTATAGATGAGTGAGAGCCAGTGTCGCCGACAAACGCACATGCCAAGGAAACTGCTTAGTCACATATGCCACCTTCTGCAGGATTTGGCACCACTGGGACTCGGAGGACATCCACTGACAGTGGCAGTGAAAGTGACCACCGTACTCAATTTCTACGGCAGTGGCTCCTTCCAGGGTTCCACTGGGCTCCTTTGTAGGATCTCACAAGCCTCCAACCACAAATGTATCCAGGAGGTTTGCCAGGCACACAACTTTGTCAATTTCAACAGGGATCAGATGAACCAGGAAGCAAGAGCACTGGGATTTGCTGAGATTTCCAGATTCCCACAGGTGCAGGGTGCCATCGATTCCACTCATGTGGTACTCTTAAATCTCCCTGGCAACAAGCAGTCCAGTATGTGAACCGCAATGGCTTCTACTCTCTTAATGTTCAGCTGGTCTGCAACCATAATAAATGGACCATGCAGGTTTGTGCAAGATACCCCAGAAGCATCCACGGCTTGTACACCCTCAGCCAGTCTCCAATCCCTGACATCTTTCAGGGACAACACAGGCTGCGGAGTTGGCTTCTCAGGGACAAGGGCTCCCCACAAAGGACGTGGCTGATGACGCCCCAGCAGTGGCCTCAGACTCCAGGTGAGAGAAGATATAACAAAGCTCACGCTGCAACCCAGAGTTTGGTGCAACCCACCACAGGGATCCTGAAAATGCGGTTCCAGTATCTCGACAGATCTGGTGGAGCACTCCAGTACACTCCCCGGGGGGTATCACGCATCAGCGTAACTTGCTGCAAACTACATAACCTAGCGATGCAAAGCGGGGAGGACCTGGATGATGAGGAGGTGGAAGAGCTGCATATCTCCTCTGATGAGGAGGAAGTCGAAGGGGATGAGGGTAATGAGGTACTGGAAGGGGAGGATGCAGGCGATGAGGCCATTGCACTGGCCAGACGAGGCAGCTGTACTTGTGAGGTCCCCATTGCCACAGGATTCCAGGAGGATGATGACGAGATGCAGTGAGGAACTCCTGAAATCTTCACATTGCATCTGGGAATGTCTGACACCTGTCTGGCTGAGGGCACCACACATACACTCTGTGAAGAGGCTCATATCATGGAGACACTGCTGAGATACAGCAGGCACGTGGGCTTTAACAGCATTTGATCCTTTGACTTCAACCCCTGTTCCCTTCAGCATCACACTTTCACCTGTTAGGAATGCTGATCCTCATCCCTATGGGTGCCCGAGGGCCCCTAGCTGACTCCTTGAGAGGAAGGGGCAGCTGTTGCATTGACACTGATGGATGCCAGCAAGGACCTCAGCGATGGAGTGCAGCTCCTGCAGCAGTGCAGGATCGAGACCCTGACCCAAGGTCTCCATAGTGGCCGCCCTCCTACCGTGTTGACCTCGGTGCATTGGCATGCTGGAGCTATCAGCTCAGCCTGAAGGACGGAATCCTTCATCATGCTTCGCAATCTGAGGAGTGCAGCGGACATCACTTTCCAATGTTCCTGAGCTTGCCTTTGCAGCTCCAGCAACTGAGGTATGATCGAGTCCAGAGGCTCGTTATCTGACTTGGACTCTGCAGATTCCTGACCTCCAGCAGTCCTCCGAGTGCCAGCACCTTGGGATGTCCATGCCTCTGCCTGCTGTGGATCAGACAGTGCAATGTGCTCACCAGGTTGTGATCCTGAGGCTACTCTAGAACTAGGTCCCATTGAGGTTTGTGTCTCTGCACTGGCGGAGCGCAGTGATGGAACTAAAATGATGGTGTCTGCGGATTCCTCTACCGTGGTGTCCTCGGAGCTGGAGTTGAGGACCTGGCTCGCGGACCCCCTCAGCTGTTTCCCATATGTGCCTGAGAAAGAAAGGAGAGATAATTAGTGTAACAGGACACAACACGGTTGTCTGATGGATGTTGCACTGCTGGATCCTCACTTGGTAGAGCACCGCCAACCTCACCGTCAGCACAGGAACGGTCCAGATCCTTGATGGCCAGCTGAATTGCTCTATTTTCAAAGTCTGTCGGGATCTTGAAGTCGGACATTCCTCCACCAGTCTGTGACCTCTCCCTTTTGTTCTGTGCCAGTTTGTACTGCATGAATACAAGGGGAGAGAGTGCAAGCAGGATACCTGCCAGGCCAGATGAGGAGGATGCCTGCATGTGTGGCTAGTGAATGGTGCCATGGGCGGGATGTGTGTGTGAGAGAGTGAGTGGTGACGTCCTTTGAGCTGGCAGGGAGTGAGAGCCTTGTGAATGTGTGATGGGTTTGTGAGTGTGGGAGTTGGGAGTGATGAGAAGAGTGACTTATCCTGGCAGAACAGAGATCATCATTCATCCTCTTGTGGCACTGGGTGGCTGTCTTCTTTTGGAGTGCATTGGCGCTGACCACCCCTGCCACCTCCTCCCATGCTGGATTGGTGATCTTGCTTGTTGGTCTTTACCATGAGTGGGGGTAGAGAACATTGTGGTGGGCCTCCACTGGGTCTAATAGGCACTTGAGGGATGCGTCACTAAATTTTGGGGGAGCATGTTTCCTAGCTTCGGCAGCCATCAGCTCCCAGTGGCTTCCTATCCCTTAGAGGGTGCTAGCTCTGTGTAGGGGCAGCCTTTAAATATGGTGCCCGGTTTACTGAAGGCCTGAGGTGACGGCAGGGTGGATGAATCCAAAGCCGCCCTGCCACTGATCCAATGTAAAACCCGTTTTTCTGATTTTTTTTTAATGATATGGGGTGAAATTCTGCTATTGCCGTTGGCAGGCCAAACACCGATTTCCTGCCAAACCTCGGACTTTGCCAACTTCAGGGAAAATCCCAGCCACAGTCTCAGCCCAGCACTGATTATCTTGGCATTAATAGATTCCTCAATGGCAGCGTTGTTGTCAATAGGTTGCTTCAGCAGATGTGCAACCTCACCTGCAAGGTTCTAGGACATTGAAACAGCTGTTACAAAGCCAAACTTTGGGTAGGATTTTCCGGTCCTGCCAGTGGTGGGAATCATGGCCAGCAGGACCGGAAAATTCAGAGTGCGGCCAAAAGTCAGTTTTCCGCTGGCGGGAAAATAAGTTACAACTTTCCTCTCTGGACTTTCATGGCAGGTTGAGTTTCCCACTGCTCCATGTCAGGAACCGCATTTGCATCCCATTGCATGTCATGAATGCTCATTAAAAACCCAGCTCGCCGGAATCACATTCACACTCCAAACCTAATCGCCCTTCCCAGTGGATAATCGGACCAGTCTGATTCATGGCCGGATATAACTGGTGTGCACCTGATGAACTGCACTTCACTCATGGCTTTGAGGTTTATAAATGTACCTTTCACTGCACTGCGCTCACAGCTGCTCCGACTGTGTGCCAAGGATGCTCAGGCAAGACCAGTGGGAAGCGAAGTCATGGGGCAAGGGGAAGGCACATGCTTGACCGGGGTGGGTAGTGCACATGATGCTCTTCCAGGTCGATAGGAGATACTTGGATGGTCATGGGTAGTTGGGGGAGGTGAGAGAGAGGCTAGAAGCTGGTCTCGTCATAGACATGGAGCAGCACCATTTTGATATAAAAGCAGGGATGTGCTGCTGAGGCTTTATAAGGCTCTGGTCAGACCACATTTAGAATATTGAGAGCAATTTTGGGCCCCGTATCTCAGGAAGGATGTGCTGGCCCTGGAGAGGGTCCAGAGGAGGTTCACGAGAATGATCCCAGGAATGAAAGGCTTAACATATGAGGAACGTTTGAGGACTCCGGGTCTATACTTGATGGAGTTTAGAAGGATGAGGGGGGATCTGATTGAAACTTACAGAATACTGAAAGGCCTGGATAAAGTGGACGTGGGGAAGGTGTTTCCATTAGTAGGAGAGCCTAGGACCCGAGGGCACAGCCTCAGAGTAAAGGGAAGACCTTTTAGAACAGAGATGAGGAGAAACTTCTTTAGCCAGAGAGTGGTGAATCTATGGAATTCATTGCCACAGAAGGCATGGAGGCCAGGTCATTGAGTGTATTTAAGACCGAGATAGATAGGTTCTTGATTGGTAAGGGGATCAAAGGTTACGGGGAGAAGGCGGGAGAATGGGGTTGAGAAACTTATCAGCCATGATTGAATGGCGGAGCAGACTCGATGGGCCGAATGGCCTAATTTCTGCTCCTATGTCTTACGGACAGCTGATATAATGTTACAGTTGAAAAACAACCTTGGAAAAAAATTGCCGGGGAGGGGTCTGAGGGCTTGTGTGGGAGGAGTTGACTACTGTACTTTTGGGTCGATTGAAGGGGTACCCAAATAACTTCTGCTTCAGAACATGGAGAGCAAAGCTCAGCTCAGACATGTTAGGAAGACTCAAATGCCAATTGAAGGATTTGGGCACCTCAAGCTTATGGTGCGCATTCTTGCGAGAATCCATTAGGACTTGGGGCCAAAGGTTGATTGGATATGACTGACCATTTGTCCCCCTGATGGGAATGTGAAAGGGTCAGAAGGATCCAACTGTAAAGGGGCCACTGCTAAAGTATATATGCAAAATGCTCCAAACAACCATACACATTGCAGCCGATAGGTTCAAGTTTTAAGGACACCCTTTCCGATCCCCCTTTTTCCAATAATTTATAATTTTTTAAAATATATTTTTCTTTTCCCACCTATTTTAAAATTTATTTCGATCTATCGTTTTATCTCCACCTTTTAGCCCATTTCGATTGCTTCCCCCCTCCCCACCCCCACTAGGGCCGTCTGTCACTTGCTCGTCCTGCTTTCTACCCTTAATGTCCCCATTAGCACATTCCTTAGATAATATCACCACCGTCAACACCCCTTTGTCCTGTCTATGACATCTTTGGCAATCTCTTCTTTGCCTCCACCTATCACTGGCCCCCTATCGAGCTCTACCTGTCCCACCCCCCTCAACCAGCTTATATTTCACCTCATTTCTATATTTCCTTAGTTCTGTTGAAGAGTCATATGGACTCGAAACGTTAACTATATTCCTCTCCGCAGATACTGTCAGACCTGCTGAGTTTTTCCAGCTATTTTTGTTTAGGTTCAAGTTTTACTCAATGATTACAGTCATTACATTAGTGCAAGGCTAGACTCTAGTCTATTCCAAAGGAGGCAGTCCGACAGTGCTCTGACTGAGGCTGATAGCACCCTGGCTGTACTCATCCAGATCCAACCGCCTTTGTGAACGCACTGTCGTGCCTGGGGTGTGAGGGGGTGCAGGTGGGGGAGGGCAGAGGGAAACTGAGCTACCAGTGATCCTTAAGGCTGTACTGCAAGAGGGGATCTGGGGATGAAATGTCTGGAATGAGGACAGCCCAAGGGCTTCACAATGACTCTCCAGCTTGGCAACAGAAAGTGACCATTTCAGGGTAAGGTTCAATCATGTCTCTGAACTATTTTTTACAGACACAAGAAGTTCAGAATGTAGGCTGCCTTCTTCATGGCTTTCATGAAAGTGAGGAGGAAAAGGGCCCATTGCCAACAGGCAGGGGAAAAGGGAAGAGCTTCACCCTGAGGAACATGAGCCAGCATGAAGACCCAGGAGCTGAGGTGGAGGGACCGATTCCACGGAGGCGTTTGATGCACCCCCCAACCACACTCCCGGCAAGGGGTGTACCAAAGACGCCTCTCATATTTGCAGATGAGTGACTGTGCCGAAGATGCCTTCACTTGTCAAGGAATGTGTGGCTCACATCTGCCAAATTCTTCAGGAGGATCTGACACCGCACAGACTGGGAGGCCATCCATTGCCAGTGACTATAAAGGTGTCCACCGCACTCTAATTTTTTGCAACTTGCTATTTTCAGGGCTCCAAAGGAGACCTCTGCGGGATATCAAAATCTTCCGCTCATAAATGCATACGAGAGGTCACTGGCACCCTATTCAGTAAGGCATATAATTAAGTCAATTTCTTCCTGGATGAAGCCAGCCAAGCTGCCAGAGCAGTGGGATTCGCAGTGGGGGAGGCAGTGGCATAACCAATGAACTAGTACTCCAAATACTCAGGGTAATGCTCTGGGGCTCCATGAAGACCCAGAAGCTGAGGTGGAGGGAACATTTCCGGGTTCGAATCCTACCATGGCAGATGGTGAAATTTGAATTCAATAAAAAAATCTGGAATTAAAAGTCTAATGATGACCATGAAACCATTGTCCATTGTCGGTTGTCATCAAAATCCACCTGGTTCACTAGCGTCCTTTAGGAAATCTGCTGTCCTTGTCTGGCCTACATGTGACTCCAGAACCATAGCAATGTAGTTGACTCTTAGATGCCCTCTGAAATGGCCACTCAGTTATCAAGGGCAATGAGTGATGGGGCAATAAATGCTGGCCCAGCCAGCGATGCCCACATCTCATGAACGAATGAAAAAGGATCTCCAGCTTCCCAGAGGTACAGGGTGCCATCAACCGCACACATGTGGCATTAAGAGCAACCAGGCAGCAGCCGCTTTGATTTATCAATCAAAAAGATTCTCTCAACGTGCAGCAGATCTATGGTCACCAAAAGCAGATTATGTGTGCGCTAGATACCCTGGGATGACTCTTACATCTTGAGTCACTCACAGGCGCCACAGATCTTCCAGGCTCATTCCAGGGTTGGCTCATCGGTGATAATGGCTACCCCTAAAATGACGCCCATTCAGTAGCCACAGAGCGCTTCAGAGGAGAGGTACAACGCGGCTCATTCTGCTTCTTGATTGAGCAGACCACAGGCAGATTAAAGAGGCGTTTCAGATTTCTGGACCAGTCAGCTGGCGCTCTCCAGTACTCTCCCGAATCATCGTCGTTTGCTGTTCTCTACACAACTTGGCACTCCAAAGGGGGGATGAATTGCCACCTGGAGAGATGGAGGCACTCCGCATCTCGTCCGATGAGGAGTTCATTGAAAGGGATGACCTTGAAGAGGATGTTGATGCCCCACAGGAAGAGGCCATAGTACGGGCCAGACATGGCAGACATGCCTGTGAAACCCTTATAGTGACAAAGTTCCAGGGCGATGAAGAAGGCTGGCTCATACAAACCCATTTCACCTGTTCCCTCGATGTAAGATAGACATTAACACCTTCTTTGCTATCCTCAACATCTCAATGATGGGCATCGATCTCAGAATAAGTACTCTCCATCCTTCACAGGCTAGGCAGCCTATGGAGCATATGACCATTTTGTAATGGGATAAGAACTCCACCATGAAGCAAGTAGACATGGTGCACTATTTTCAATCATCATGCCAACTTTACGCTGCCTACAGCAGCCTTCAAGAGGCATTAACAGCACTGCAAACATCAATGCACTCATGGCAGTATGGAGCATTGCAAGGTGCCTCAAGGAGGACAATCATCAATCACTAGTTCTCACTTGACCGTCTGAGGATTGATTTGAATCTGAACTGTGGCATCTCTCTAAAGGCTATCTCTCATGCAAGAATAAAGTTCTGGCCTCATCCTCATTCTGAGTCTCCAGCATGAGATCATTCTTTGGGACCCTGAGATCTGTCACTGTCAATCATGGATGCGAGCCTGTGAGCCAGGTTACCTTTGTATGCACAGAGAGAGCTTCAGCAGCACCATCGCCTGATCATTGTCAAGCACTCATGGCCCAGCCTTCGTTTGGAGTTTCCCATGTTCCCATCCAGCATTGCCATGGCATCTGGGAATGAGGTGGCCCCGTCAATCTTGACACCGCATTTGTACATTACCTAGTAACTTGATCGATAATAAAGACCATACAGCAGATGTACTAGAGCTTCTCTCTCATCCCATTAGAGGCCTTCATATTTTCATTCTCGCAGATTCGATATGTATGAGGAAGCCTAGGACACTGATGGCACTGTAACGATCAGATAACCATGTCAATTGCCTTCCTGAGAGCTAGCACAGGGATTATGTTAAGCCACGCTAGCCAGACCTTCAGGTGCAAACCAGCATCCTCACATGTAATAGGCCGGCATCATGAGGTTAAACACATACCTATAACATCGCATGGTAGTGGCAGTCAGCAGACACTTCAGCAGTCCCCAAGTGCTAACTGGGTCCGTTGCTCTGCATCATGATGGTAGAGAGTGGGAATTATTATAGGATATGTTTAGCTGTAAACACGGTCATGACTTAATGCTGCAGGGCCGCCATGAAAGGCCAAGGCCTCTGACGGTTACTTAAACTGGAACCCACGCCCAAACCTGACAGACATCATATGGGGGCCATTGGAAAGTGAAATGAGTTGGAATGACTCCAATGCAGCTCGATATTAAAACCTATAATATCCAGAGAGAACAGACTTCAGTGCAGCTGCTTCAGGAAAATAAACAAAACTGCAAAATCTATACTCATGAGGCCACATAATATGATCCTCTGATGCAAGTCTTACATATGAATGGTCTAACCACCATGTTGGTAGAGCAACAGGCTTTGTTCATGTTGTTTCTGTGGACAGGAAGGCAACTGACAGAACTGAGATTGAGTGAAACACCATAGACCTGAAGGACACGGTGGGAGATAAGTGGGGGCGTGGGAGGTTTTGCTACACTTGGATGCCCTCAAGAGCATTGCATCAGATAGAAGATCCATTCACTAGATGAGACTCTCAGAAAAGCAAAATATATTTACTTACAGCTGTGCCTAGTATGAATACCAGTGCCACCCAACTGTGCTCTCAGTACTTCTTAATTTTACTAACCCTGCCACTACATCTAGGTGCCTCCCTGATATCCGCAGCAGAGGTGGAGGCAGCCTGCTGACTGCTATGCCCTGTTGTCTGAGATGACCTTGGCAGGTGTCCTCTGGAGGGCCCTAGCCTGCTTTGGGTCTCCTGCTGCAGGGCTGGTGCACCCTTCTTGGCCTGTACAGCTAGAACTGATGGGCTCACATGCAGAGGGGATTTGGAGCGGCTGGACAGGCCAAGAAGGGTCCTGGATGGATTGTCCCAGGATGTCTGGCTAATGCTCCTCCTCTGAGGGAGCCTCCTTGACTCCTTGAGGAGGAGGGGCTCCTGGAGGGAAATCAAGGTGCCCCATCCCCTCTCGACTAGCCACTGATGAATCCCACTCATGGCTAGAGCAATGGTGTGCAGGTCTGAGTGCAAATCTGGCAGAAACTGAACATTCTGCTGGACCAGGATCTCCATAGCAGGCATCACCTTTCCAATAGTGACCCTGGTGCACTCACACGTCAGTGCCATGACGTTAGAGAGAATGTGGGTGAACTCCTCCATCCTCTGTTCCAATCTGGCGACGGCCGCTGACAATCCTGCCTGCTGGAGCTCTACCTGTCTTTAGAGCTCCAAGATTTCTCTGAGGGCTGATTCCAGAGGCTCATCATCGGACATGTTTCTGTGCTATGCTCACTAGATGGTGACCCTGAGGCTGCTCTAGAACTATGTCCCACTGAGGTATGTGTCTCTGTGCTGGTGGAAGATGCAGGTGAATGCAGTGACAAGTCTTCTGACGCTTCCTCAACCTCCTCATCCGAGGTGCTCTGGGGGCTGGGGTTTGAGGGCTGGCTAGCAGCTACCTGTGGCCTTTTCTTGCTGGCGGCTGTAATAGAAAGAAGAGATAATTAGTGATTGGCTGCAGAATCATCTACATTAAATAGCACTCAATGTTTTGGCGGGTGGGTGAAGACTACTGGATGGACCCTCACTGTTGGCTTGTTGGAAAATACCAATCTCGCCTTTGGCACAGGAATGGTCCCTGCCCTCCTCAGCCAACTCTGATGCCTGCTGCTCATAGGGGATGAGTGGCCTGAGCTCCGGCATCCCCCACTTCTGTCTGGGATCTCTCCTTGTTATGGACAATCGTGTCCTGCATAAAGACAGACGGATAGACTCTGAGCAAGGTGGATGCAAAAGCAGATGATCAGTATGCCTCCCTGCTGTGTGTGCTGAGTTGGCCTATGTAAGGGCTGAAGATGCGACTTGTGGAAGGTGTGACAAGAGATGAAGAGGTTAAAGTGTGTGTGAGGGAATGCGTGGTGATGGCCCTTGTGCTGGAAGTGTATGAAATTCCTGTGGACTGTAACCCTGCGAATGCCTGATGGGTTTATGAGACTGAGAGTTGAGGGTGAACAGAAGGTTGACTTACCCTGGTAGAGCGGATGAGATCATTCATCCTCCTCCTGCACTGGAGAGCAGTTCTCTTCTGAGGTCTGCAGGCACTGACCTCCCTGACGACCTCCTTCCAAACCTGCGTGGTGAGGTTGGTGGATCCCTGGCTCACATGACGGGGGTAGAGGACATCCTACTGGTCCAGAACTGCCTGGAGGAGTCTGTCCAGGCACCAGACACTAAACTTTGGGGCAGAGGGCTTGTCTTTTTAGGGGGCCATCATTCGCCACAACAGGTCTTGGGCTGCAGAGAGTGAATGTGGGTGTGGGTGCTGTTTAAATATGGTGTGTGGAACTTTGGTCCAATGAGGTAATGGTGGGTGGTGAAATCCCAGCCCACCCTAGCATGAGATACGATGAACTGCCATTTATGCATACATAGTGAGCTGAAAAGCAGATGGTCTGGTGCAGCAACCTGCCCCGCCAGCCAGTGGAAGCTGTGCCAAATTTCCCATTCGCCAGACTTAGTCTCCGCTGCGGACAATTCCACCCTTTGCCTTGTGTGTAGGATGCAGGCATCCAAGGGAAGTTGGAGGTGCATGGAAGGCTGGCACACCCTCCCACCCCCCTGCCCCAGAAGCAAAGTTGGCGTGGAGCCAGCTGGTTGGGCACCAGTCCACCCTGCAGCCGTAACACGCGGAGGGCGGGCTAAATGGTCTGCGAGTGGGACTTCCGCCCCTCAATGGGGAGGAAGTCCCAGCCTTGGGAGCTGCCAGCCAATTGGATTGGCTGGCAGCTCTGGGAGTCCCAGCAGTGCCAAGAGCGCATTAATGGGCACTGTTGGGGTGCAACAAGGAACAAGAAGACCACCCATGAATCCTGCACCAAGGTATGTCTGGGGTCTTAGGCAGGGTGGGTTTGGGCCATTTAGGGAAGGGAGCGGTAGTGGGGTGGGTGTGGTATGTTTTATACAGCAGGGAGGTAGGAAGAAAGTGGGGGGGGGGTGCTATCTTAGGGGTGCTGCCCCCGATGCGGAGAGGGCACCCTCAAAGTTAGTACCCTCCTTCCTTCCCGCCCTTTTAAAAAGACAGCCCTTCCATTCCCACCCGAATGCCCATGCCAAATGTGTTATGGCTTGGGCAGCTTGTTATTGGGGTCAATTGACCTGTTAAACAAGCTCAATTTACCCTTGATTATTTATTTAAATATGGCAGGCGGGCTCAGGGATGGACAGTAAGGTGGTGCGGTTGACACCTACCCTATTTAATGTGCCACTACCCACACCCCTGGAAATCATATCTGGTGGGGGCATGTAAATTCCAGCCCAGTGCCTCTGTATCTGCTTTTACAGACCTGCCTGCATGCTGCCATACTCTGGGTTGATCTTTTAGAGTACCTGCTGCCTTTTTTTTTATTGCTTGACTATTCAATGTAGAAGCTTCTCCCTTGGTTCCAACTTTCCAAAAGTTTTCAATGGCTTTCGCTTGCAAATAAATTAAATTTTGTCTTATCAACATCCTACTAGGTGATTATGGCCTTTGAATGGATGCAGTGCAATTGAAAGAGGGCAACTACATTGTTGAGCTAAGCAATTTAATCCAGTTTATGATATGAAAATGCACATACGCTGAAAATGGGATAAAAGAATTCTTGCCACAGAGCAGAGAGTAGTGTATCCAGGTCAACCATAGCTGTGAAAATATGCAAGAAAGACTTTACACATTGCTTTTGAATTCTGTCAGTAAAGTAAATGTTCTGAACAGTACTTTCCAAATACTTTTGTACTGGAGTGCTGCTTTGGGTACATTAGAGTGCTTGAGTTGGAGTTTGGTGAGTGAGGGAGTTAGGTGAAGAGGGTAAGGAGGTGCTCCTTTCTTTTCATACCTTTCCTCAGCCTCCAGTCATTGGCTCTTACTTTGCCACAGGGAACAAAGATGATTGAATGTCATTGGAGCCCATAAAGCAGCAGAGAGAGAGCCGGGAATTTACAGATAACATCATAGGAGTCCCGTAAGTTGATTGGTTGGCAAGTATAGGCCTTTCCGGACTCGGCACAGAGGAGACAATTGGTGATTGATGGGTGAGTTATTATATTATACCTTACTGTAGTAAATATTTTATATAAAGTTTAAGGTATGTCAGTGCAGCTTGGCCATGTTGAATGTGCATCCTGCAGGATGTGGGAAGTTATTGCAGGCACAAAGTGCCCTCAATGACTACATCTGTAGGAAGTATCACAAGATGCAGAAACTTGAGCTTCGGGTTGCAGAAGTCAAGCAGCAGCTGGAGTCATTGTCGTGCATCCGCAAGGCTGAGGATTACATGGATAGCATGTTTAGAGAGATAGGCACACTGTAGCTAAGAAATACACAGGCAGAGAAGGAATGAGTAACTGCAAGAGTATTTAAGAGAAACAGGCAGGTAGTGTAACAATCCTCTGAGGCTATCTTGCTCCCTAACCATTTTTCCTTATTGGGTATTGGTGAGCGAGATGGTTCCTCAGAGGACTGTAGCAAGAGCCAAGTCCGCAGCACCGCAGGTATCTCAGCTGTACAGGAGGGGAAGAGGAAGAATGGAAGTGCTATAGTGGTAGAGGATTCCATAGTTTGGGGAGCAGACAGGCGTATCTGCAGCCATAGATGTGACTCCAGGATGGTAAGTTGCCTCCCTAGTGCCAGCATCAAGGCTGTCATAGGGCAGCTGCTGGGCATCCTTTTGGGAGAGGGTTAACAGCCAGAGGTCGTGCTCCACATTGAGATCAATGACATAGGTAGTAAAATAGATGAGGTCCTGAAACAGGTTTTAGGGACTTAGGAAGGGAATTAAAAAGCAGGACCTCAAGAGCAATAATCTCAGGTTTACTCCCAGTGCCACGTGTTGGTGAGTATAAGAATAGGAAGATTGAACAGTTCAACATATGGCTGGAGGAATGGAGTAGGAGGGAGGGCTTTAGGTTTTTGAGGCATTGGCATTGGTTCTGGGGTAGGTGGGGCCTGTACAAGAATGATGGGTTACACCTTAACAGGACTGGGACTATACTCCTTGCACGGATGTTTGCTAGTGCTGTTGGGGAGGGTTTAAATTAGATTGGCAGGGGGATGGGAACCTGAGGGGAAATTCAGAGTAGAGAGGAGAAAAACTGGCAGTGGGAAGTAGAGAAGTATTAACTGATAAGGAGGATAATCAGAGAGTAGTATCAAGGTAAATAGAACACTTGGAGAGTTTGATAGATGTCAGGAAGATATAGTAATTTCCATGTTATTAGAATTTATTGTAGAGTAATAGTGGTGTCTGTGTCAATGGGTCAGGGTGTGTGTGTGTGTTGCGGGGGGGTGGTGGGTCGCACGCGAAAGGCAGCTGGTCTGAAGACTTTGATGTATCAGATGATAAGCTAGGTTTGAAATGTTAATTAGGTAAACATGGGTGAAGTTTTAAAATGTGAGGTATAAAGGGAACGTTTGCATTTTTCAATAAATCAGACTAGCTTGAATTCAATAGAGGGGGTGAAATGTATCACTTAGCCAGGTGAAGTTAAGAAACAAGTGTGTTTATTTTTCCCAAAGATTACTGGTAAAATTGGTACTGTGATAGATTTTTATTATGATAGATTTTTATTATGAGGTAAAATCTAAAGACATAGTGAAACAATGGGAATTTGCATTCAAAGAGGAAAATATGTATGTAAATATGTAAAAGGAGAGAAGGCTATGTGCAAGGGAAGGGTTTCTAAGATCTAACAAGTGTGAAAAGCCTCCAGCCTCTGTGCCCAAACCGCTGTCTGCAAGAAGTGAAGTTAAGAAAACTCACTTTGAATTTGACTGTTCAGGGCACTGTGTTACTTTGCCTGGGTCTTTTAAAATGTATGTGTTTTTACTGTTGCCTTAATGGAGGTGTAGCTGGGAATTAGATTAATCAGGGGAGCTAGAAGTTATTATACTAGCAATTTGTAAACCTTTGTATGTGCTTAAAATCATTTAAATTTTAATAAATGTTTAATTTAGTTTGTTAAGAAACCTAAAAGACTTGGTGGCCTTTTTTTTTACTGAATTCAAAGCCCACATCTCAAAATAAGTACAAATTGCAAATAGTTGTGGCAGCTGCTTCAAGTTTCCCTCTGGGATTTGGGCAGCTTGGCATTTACCATCTGCCAGCCATAACAAAATTGCTCTTTGTGGGATATACTTGAAATTCCTTGATTGGGTTGGAGTTGGTGAATCTTAAGGTTATGAGTGCAAGAAGCACTTTAAATTCAGGAGTTGATATGAGGGTTTTTTTTCCAGTGGTGTGACTGCAATATGGCTTTGGCATCTGCTAAGATGTGTCTGGGAGTTGAAGTTTGGCTGGTTAACAAAAAGGTAAATAAAGTTAAGTTAATGCAATTGGCAGATAAATTACAATTGGGATTACCTGCAGGGTAATTCAAGGTATAGCACAGCATTTGAAATTGGAAAGAATACCTGAGAGACTGAGTTCTCCAAGGGGTGGTTCATTGGAATGGGCTCAAATTCAGCTGCAAATGAAAAAAATGGAACTAGAGGCAGCAGAAAAAGAAAAGGAAAGAGAAAGGGCATTCCAAAGGGAACAGGGAGAATGGCAGGAGAGACAAAGAAAACAGGAAAGGGAATTCGAAATGGCAAGGTTATAAAAGGAGTTGAGCAGAGAAAGACAGAGAATTCCAGCTTAAACTGCTGGAAGTTAAAAAAGACTCCAGAAGGTAAAGAAGGACTTATTTCCAGATCAGAACACATTGGGAGATGTTTAAATTGTTACAAGCTTTTCCAGAGATTGAGGAAAGAGATGTTTAAGCATTCTTTATTTCATTTGAGAAGATAGCTAAACAGATGAAATGGCCACAGGAAAACTGGACATTGTTGTTACAATCCAGTTTGGTGAACTATGAAGTGGTAAAAAAGGTTATTTTGAGTGCATATGAGTTAGTTCCTGAGGCATGCAGGCAGAAATTTAGAAATGTGAGAAAAAAGCCTGGGCAAATTTACATTGAGTTTGAGAGAGAAAAACAAAGGAATTTTCACTGGTGGATATGAGCATTGAAGATAGTGATGACATATGCAGCTCTTAGAGAAGTAATTCTTTTGGAAGAATTTAAAGATTCAATTCCTCATGTGGAGGAAAAGAGGGTTGAGTAGGTAAGACAGCAGCAGAGATAGCTGATGATTGTGAGTAAGTTGATAGAGCTAAACCTTTTTTCGTTATCCTTATAAATCAGAAAAGGGTAGAAGGTGGGAAGGTGAAATGAAGGTGTGTAGTCAGGGAAGAGAAGTAGGTGAAAATTCCCAGTAAGTATTTTCTCAGAATAAAAAGGAAGATGCTGAGGGTATAAATGACATTCTAAAATTGAGGTGTTTTCATTGTAATAAAGTTGGACACACGAAGTCAGTGTGTTGGAAATTACAGGAGAAAATCTGTTAGAATCATGGGGGTGCAGAAAAGTACTGCGAGTAGAAGTACCGTGGGTTCTGAGATTCAGGCAGAGGAAAAACCAATGGTTCATGTACAAATAAAACAGGAAGAATCAGTGAAAGGTAAAGTTATGGGAATGTGTTCACAATTTACCCAAGCAAATTCTGAGCAGTAGGTTGCAGAAATGTTTAAAGATTTTCTATGTGAAGGAAAAGTCTTTCCATGTGTACAGGGTGGAGTAGATAAAGATGTTAAAATTTTAAGAGACACAGGGGCCAGTCAATCCTTAATATTGTGGGATAGTGATATTGTTCAGGTGGAGTATTGCAAGAGCAGGTGATAATAAGTTCAGTTCATGGAGATGCTAAACCTATTCCCTTGTGGAAGGTAAATTTAACAAGCAAGTGAAAAACAAGTGCGGTGATTGTTGGAGTAGTAGAAAAATTGCCCATTTCAGGGATTCAATTTATTTTGGGTAATGATATAGCTGGGTCCCAGATGTAGGTGATGCCTATGGTAGTTGAGCAGCCTGTAGAAGTGTTTTCAACGGAAGTGTTGGGGATAGAGCATCCTAGATTGTTTCCAGATGGTGTGATAACAAGATCACAGGCTGAAACAAGAACAGGAAGTTCAAAGGCAGAGAGAAGCTGTGGAAGTCCAATTAGCTGGCACTGTGTTTGATAACATCGTTCAGGAAGAAAGACTGGAAGACAATGCAGATGAAGTGTTTAACTCAAGACATTTAGCGGAGTTACAGAAAAAGGATTTGCAAATAATAGTTATATCAAACAGTTTACTCGGAAACAGAGGCAAAATATATTCCAGAACGTTATTAACTTAAGGGTAATGTTTTAATGAGAAAATGGAGGCCTTATCATGTTTCAGCAAATGAAAGCTGGAGGGAGGCGCATCAGATTTTAATACCAATTAGATATAGAAATGGGATTCTGAGGATAGCTCATGAAATTCCAATGGGGGAACATTTATGAATTAGAAAAACACAGGTAAAATATAATAAAACATTTTTATTGGCCTGGATTGAATAAGGATGTAGTCAAATTCTGTAGAACATGTCACACATGTCAGGTGATAGGGAAGCCACAAGCAGTGATTAAGCTAGCAGCTTTAATTCCAATTCCAGCATTTGAATAGCCTTTTACTAGGGTCATGATTGATTGTACAAGACCCCTCCCTAAGACTAAAAGTTTAAATCAGTACTTATTGACAATAATGGATATGCCCACTAGGTTTCCTGAAGCAATACCTTTAAGAAATATTACAACAAAGAGAATTGTGAAAGAGTTGACTAAATTTTTTACAAGATATGGTTTACCTAAAGAAATACAATCAAACCAGGGTTCAAATTTCATGTCACAGCTGTTTAAGGAAGTAATGAACAGTTTGGGGATAAAACAGTTTAAGTCAACATCTTACCATCCTGAATCACAAGGGGCTTTGGAAAGATGGCATCAAACTCTAAAAACTATGATGAGGATATAGTCAGGATTATCCACAGGATTGGGGTAGGGGAATTCCATTCTTGTTATTTGCTATTAGGGACGCTCATAACGCATCATGGTTTTAGTCCTTTTAAACTAGTTTATGGTCATGAGGCAAGAGGACCACTGAAATTGGCTCATGAGAAATTGGTGGGTCAAAATTCAGAAACTATTCTCCTGGATTATATATCATATTTCAGAGAGAGATTGGACAAGGCATGCAAGTTGGCTAGGGAATATTTAAAGATATCACAGCAAGTGATGAAAGTGAAGGCAGACAAGAAAGCTACAGCTCGTAGTTTTGTTGCTGGGGAGAAAGTGCTAGTTCTGTTACCACTGCTGGGTGACTCGTTAAAGGTAAGGTTTAGTGGGCTTTACAGGATTGAAAAGAAATTGAGTGAAATAAATTATTTAATAAATACTCCAGATAGAAGAAAGAAGCAGAGGGTGTGTCATGTAAATATGCTTAAAAAGTAGTTTGACAGGGAAGAGGGTCAAAAGGAGGTATTAGTGGTGGTAAATAATGAGGAAGAGGAAAAAATGCAGGATTCTGAAATTGATTTTCCTCTAGTCAAATTGGATAATGAGGGGATACTTGAAAATTTAAACATAATATTGAGTTACCTTCCAGACAAATGTCAATGTGATTTGGGGAAGCTATTGCGGTCACACACAGATATTTGTGGAAATAAGCTGGGGAGGACAAATTTAGCTATACATGATGTGTCTGCAGAAGTTTCATCTTCAATAAGGCAACATCCATATACATTAAATCCAGCAAAGTTATCATAAGTACAGAAAAAAATTGAATTCATGCTTCAAAATGACATCATTGAGTCTAGTTATAGTAACTGGAGTTCGCCTATTGTGCTGATACTCAAACCAGACGGAACACAAAGTATGTGTGTGGACTATCAAAAGGTGAATGCAGTGACAAAAGCGGATTCATATCCTACACCATGGTTGGAAGATCGCATTGAGAAAGTGGGACAATCAAAATTTATCACAAAGATTGACGTGCTAAGAGGATATTGGCAAGTACCATTATCGGAGAGAGCAAAGGAAATATCGGCTTTTGTGATGCCGATGAACAATATCAGTTTAAGTCATGCCATTTGGTATGAAAAATGCACCTGCAATATTTCAAAGACTGCCAAAGTAATTGCAGGTCTGAGCAATTGAGCGGTTTACATTGACGATTTGATAGTTTTCAGTCAGACATGGGAGGAGCATTTACAACATCTGAAATAATTATTTACTCAATTACAAGAAGTTAATTCGGTGATTGACTTGACTAAAAGTAAATTTGCAAAAGCGCAAGTTATGTAGCTAGGTCATACCATTGAGCATAATAAGGTGGCTCCGAGAGATGTGAAAGTTAAGGCTATCATGGATTTACCTGTGCCTACAACATAACGAGAAGTTTTAAGATTTCTGGCCTTGAGTGGGTTTTATCAAAAATTTGTACCAAATTTTAGCAGTGTGGTTGCTCTATTGTCTGAACAATTAAAAAAGAACAAGAAGTTTCAATAGACACAAGAGTGTCAGAAGGCATTTGGCAGTTTGAAAACTATTAACTACAAAACCAATTTTGGCAGTACCCGATTAAGCCAAGCAATTTGAGTATATAGGCATTGGAACCGTACTGTTACAAGATGATGATATTGGAATTGACAAACTGATAGGGTATTTTTCACGGAAATTGAATGTACAACAGAGAAGATATTCAATGATCGACAAAGGGATTTCGGGGTTGGTGCTTACATTGCAGCATTTTGAAATTTACTTTGCCAACAATTTGTCAGAAACAATTGTTTATACCAACCACAATCCTTTAAAGTTTCTGGACAACTTTTGAGACAGAAGTGCAAGGCTATTCAGATGCAATTTATTACTGCAACCATTTAACCTACAAATTACACATGTGGCTGGATGAGAAATTCTGATTGCAGTTGCATTGCCAAGAGTTTGAAGCTAAAGGGAAAATTGGAAATTTAAAACCTGGACACTCGACTGGAATAATTTCTGTTGATACCAAGGATTTGTATGTATGGTGTTACGTTAATGCATGCATTTGGTAATGTAATAGTGCAATAAGTACAGGAGGTAATGTAAGATGGGTTCAGAAAATAAAACCAACTTTTTAAATTAAGACAGTTCATTTTTCAACAAGAAGGGAGATGTCAGGAAGATATAATAATTTTCATAATGTTATTGGAATTTATTGTAGAGTAATAGTGGGATCTGTGTCTATGGGTCTGTACGTGTATGTGTGCGCGCACGCATGGGACTTAACTGAATTAAAGGCAGCTGGTTTGAAGGCTTTGATGTATCAGAAGATAAACTAGGTTTGAAATGTTAAGTAGGTAAGCATGGGTGAAGTTTTATAATGTGAGGTGAACAAAGAATTAGAGTAGGCAATAGTAAGTCATTAGATGGTGCCAGAATAAGAGGGAAAGTGAAAAAAGCCTAAATTAAGGTTAATGTGCATGTATATGAATGCATGGAATGTGGTTAATAAGATTGGTGAACTACAGGCACAGGTTAACAAGTGGAATTTTGATATTATTGCCCAAACAAAGACCTGGCTCAAAGAAGGGCAGGACTGGGTGTTAAATATTCCTTTGTACAAGGTGTTTAGGAAAGAGAGGAAAGGGAGAAAGTAGGGGGAGGGGGGCGGGTTATAGCAGTATTGATTAAAGATGCCATTACTGTACTGAAGGTAGAGGATTTTCCAGATGGGTCAAGGATGGAATCTCTCTGGCTAGAGGTAAGGAATGAAAAAGGTGCAATAACATTGACTGGTGTAGTATACAGACCACACGGAAGGGATGTAGGGAAACAAATTTGCAAAGAAATTACAGAGAGGTGCAAGAATTATACAGTAATTATAGTGGGGGACTTCGATTATCCAAATATAGACTGGGATAGGAATAGTGCAATGAGACAAAAGGGGCACGACTTCCTGGAATGTGTTCAGCAGCAGTATGTTTCCAGACCAACAAGATGAGAGGCAATATTGCACCTGGTTCTGGAGAATGAGTTGGCCCTAGTGGATCAATAGGGGACAGTGATTGTTGTATCGTAAGGTTTACGTTGGCCATGGAAAAGGATAAGGAACAATCCAGAGCAGGGATAATTAATTAGGGGAAAGCCAACTTCAATGGAATGAGAATGCATCTGAGTCGAGTGAGTTAGAATTAAATGTTGGCAGAAAACACGGTGGCTGAACAATGGGCCTTCAAAGAAAAAGCATTGAAGACAATGTCAAGGTATACTCCCTTGAAGGGGAAAGGTAGAACAAATAAATCCAGAGCATTCTAGATGATGAGAGAGATAGAAGTGAAGAGGAAAAGAAAGAAGTGCGCGTATGGCAGATGTCAGGTAGAAAATACACTGGAGAGCCAGACTGAATATAGAAGGACCAGAGGGGAAGTGAAAAAACAACTAATAAGAAAAACAAGGAGAGAGCATGAAAAGAGACTGGCAGTTCACATAAAAGGGAATGCTAAGGTCTTCTATAAGCATGTAAATAATAAAAGGGTGGTAGAAGAGAGAGTTGTGTTGATTAGGAATAAGAAAGGGGACATACACATGGAGGCAGGTGAAACATTGGACGTATTAGACAAGTACTTTGCATCTGTCTTTACAAAGGAAGAAGATGCTACCTAGACCGAAGTGAGAGAGGAAGTAACTGGTACACTGAAAGGATTTACAATTGAGAAGGAGGAGGTGTTAGAAGGGCTATCTTTACTTAAAGTAACTCTTTTGAGTCAACCAAATAAACTAAATTAACAAAATCTATCTTTACTTAAAGTAGGTGAAATACCAGGACTGGATGAGATGCATCCAAGGGCACTGGGAGTGAAAATTGCAGAGGCACTAGTGATAATCTTCCAGTCTTCCTTAGACACAGGAGTGGTGCCCAAGGACTGGAGAATTGTGAATGTTACGCCCTTGTTCAAAAAGGGGTGCAAAGATAAAGCCGCCAACTACAGACCAGTCGGTTTGACTTCAGTGGCAGGGAAACTTCTGGAAACTATAGTTTGAGACAAAATCAATAGTCACTTAGACAAATGCAGGATAATTAAAGAAAGCCAGCATGGATTCATTAAGGGAAAGCCATGTTTAGCTAACTTGCTGGAGTGTTTTGAGAAGGTAACAGAGAAGGCTGATATGGGCAATGCTGATGATGTGGTATAAATGGCTTTTCAAAAGGCATTTGATACAGTGCCCTACAATAGGCTTGTGAGCAAAATTCTAGCTCATGGAATAAAAAGGAATGTAGGCACTTGGATAAGAAATTCGCTGAGTGACAGGAAACAAAGAATAGTGATAGATGGTTGTTTTTCAGATTGGAAGAAGGTTCGTAGTGGCATTCCCAGGGGTCATTCCAGGGGTCAGTGTTGGGACCCTTGCTCTTCCTGATACATATTAATAACCTAGACTGTGGTGTTCAGGGCATGATTTCAAAATTTGTAGATGATACAAAGATTGGAAACATTGTCAACTATGATGAGGATAGTCTTGAACTTCAAAAGGACATAGGCATTGGTGGACTGGACAGACAAGTGGCAGATGAAGTTCAATGCAGAGAAAAATAAGGTGATTCATTTTGGCAGGAATAATATGGATAAACTGTATGAAATAAAGGGAGAAACTTTAAAGGAGGTGCAGGAACAGAGGAGCCTCGGTATATAAATACATACGTCATTGAAGATGGCAGGACATGTTGAGAGAGCAGTTGATAAAGCACATAGTATCTTTGCTTTATTAATAGAGTACAAGAGTAAGGAGGTCATGTTATATTAGTTAGGCCTCGTCTGGAGTACTGCGCCCAGTTCTGGGTGCCACTCTTGAGGAAGGATATGAAGGCATTGGAGAGACTACAGAGGAGATTCACAGGAATGATTCCAGGGATAAAGGACTGTAGCTATGAGGATACATTGGGTCCATTTTACTTGGAGAAACGAGAGAGGAGCCTTGATAGAAGTATTCAAGATCCTGAGGGATATGGACAGGGTAATCAGTGAGAAACAGTTCCCACTCAACAGAGCATCAAGAACTAGAGGGCATAGATTCAAAATAATTGGCAAAAGGAGTAAAAGTGAGGTGAGGAAAAATTTTTCATCCAAAGAGTTGTTGGAGTCTGGAACAAACTCCATGAGAGGGTGGTGGAGGGAGGTTTGATCGAGGTATTCAAAACAGAATTGGATTGCTACCTGAAAAGAAAGAATATGGAAGGGTAAGGAGACTCGATGGGCTGAATAGGCTCATTCTGCACTGTAAAGTTTCTATGATACTGTAATCCTGGTAATTGTTCAGAAATATAAATACTTTTCACTTATCATTGCCTCTGGGAGAATGTTTCTCCCAAACTTGAATAATATACTTGTTTTCTGCTTTTTCATTGCATTGGGCTTCCTCTGAATTCTGAAACTTTTTTCTTGCTCTCTTTTTCAGGTGAATAAACTTATTGCATTCTGTGACAACAATCAAATTTACTGATTTTGTTTATTATTTTAACGAGTACCCCTCTGAAATAGACATTGAATAATTGTTGCCCGAAGGTGGACTTTTCTTATGAGCTATTTCAATAATATAACAATTTATATTCTTTTTTAATTCTATTCCAGCTTCCAACACCATGCAGTGTGTACCACTCAATCTCAAATGCTAGGATGACAATGACTAATTTTTGATTAGGTGTTTCATCTGAATCACAGAATCACCACTGGCAGTAAATTGAGCTACTGTATTTCGCAGTAAGTGAAGGATTATAACCGAGCAATTATCTCAAGGGTCTTAAAGCCCATCATCAACTAGTCCATTTTTGAGGTAGACAGTTTTACTGGTCTGGATGCAAAGGAAAAGTAACTACAATGGGCACTGATCGTCCACCTTATTTATACTTATAATTAATTTGCAGTTGTTCTTTATTAAAAGAACTTAATAAATAAATAATAATAAAACATTATCTCAAAATCCTTTCCAACCTTTTTTCTCTTCACACGCTGTATCTGATTTGAGAGTATGGCTGCTGCTGTGTAGTGAATCCTTCGAATCTTGTTCGTCATCAATAATTCCCGCAAAACTGATTTTTCGTTCATATCTATGCCGATCTAGTTCAGGATCCAGATGGAGTCTGCAGCTTTCCAAGTCCTGTTTAAAAGAAATAGACATCATTCAGACCAATGTAGCAAGAACTATTTTTAAAACTTGCAGTTAAAATTGAATAGGAAGTTTTCACGTTGTTTGAAATGTAGTGTGCATAAATATTGTGATTCTGGTAAAAAAACGATGTGCAACTGGCCATTGTTTTTGGCTCTTTTGGGTATTTATACTATGTTTTATACTATGTTGGGTAATATTTTCTCTGACATGCTGATTTGTTGAAAGTAAGCAGTCATCGATAATACTCACAATAAGAGGCTCAGTGCGAGGTCGAGGCAAGCAGGGAAACGTTTCCCGGAGGAATGTTGTTATCTCAAGAAGAAGTTGGCATGCTGCCATCTTTAATGCAAATGGACAGCCACACTTGGTGGGATTAACAGTATCTGTCAAAAACATTGGAATGGTCAGAGGTCAAGAAATACTGGTTTAAATAAACAAGATGGGTGGGGGTTTAATTATCCCAGAATCATGGAATAGTACAACGTAGAAGGCCGCTATAGGATCTGTTTTGACTACCCTATCAGACATTACATTCCAAATCCTAACCACTCATTGCACAAAGTTTATCCTCATGTCGCATCTGGTTTCTAAGTGCTCTTTGGTTATCGGCCCTTCAAACATTGGAAACAGTTTTTCTTTATTTACTCTATCTAAACACCATCATTAACCTCCTCTTAGCCTTCGCTGTTCTAAGGAGAAAAACTGAAGATTCTCCAGTCTATTCACGTACCTGTAATCTCTCAACCCAGAAATATCCTTTCACTAATAATTAGCCCATATAAATCCATCATTACATCCTCTTCCTAAAATCAGCCATTGCTGCATTCTCCTATTAATAATCAGTGCACATGAATTCATTGCTATCTCCATATCCACAAACTCAGTTTATGGTATTGTAAACATGCCAACTAATAGAACACAAGGATAAATGTGTACTCATATGACACCTTAGCCAAATGAAAAGTATTCAAATTATAAGCTAATATTTGACTCATTTATGCTGTTTTTTTTTTGCTGGTGGTAGTTACCTAAAATAGTGTTTACTGACATACATCCACCGTCACATCCCTACTGTAATAAAATCAAAAGTAATATCCACAGCGGTATTCAATAAGGACCTAAGAATTTGAAGAACAATAAAGGAACACTTGATCTATAAAGTTCTTTCTGACCGCATACAGCTCATGTCCAGTTCAATTCAATTTCCTATTGCTCAAAATCTGATCCTAACAAATACCATGTAGTGCTGGGCATTAAATGATACTCCTTCAACTCTTCCCGAGAAAGTAATCCTCTGGTTCTCCACTTAGAAGAATCCATAGAGCCAGCTATCACTACAATAGTTGGATGCTTATTTTGGAAGCTTAAAGGTATACCTGAAATTTGCACTGTTCAGGGTTTTATTTATTTATTTATTTAATGTACAACTTAATGGCTGAAATACACATATTCAAAGGTAGTGAATTTTTGGCTTTGAACACAACTCTTCTTTTCTGATTTCCTGAATTAATTCAACTTTTGTTGACTATCACATTAGTTGCATATCTCATAAAGACCCTGAAAGTAAAAGCCCTACAGTTTCCAAGAAATAGAAGGTCCAGAAGGAATACCTTTTTCTCAATGTATTTCTTTGTTTAGAAGAAAATATTAACCTCATGAGGTATTTGACTGATGTAGTTTTTAAAAATTTGCACTTGCACAGAACACTCTGGGCTAAAAATGGTATAAGGCTCGTTAACAGGCATGGGAATCACAATGCATAATTAACCTGCGTCTGTTGAAAATATTGTAGGCAGAATGCAAACTTTGTGCTGCTTTCTCATTTCCATGATAATGGCCCGCAGTCCAGTGCTAAAAGTGCTGTGCAGCTAGCTGCACCCTCAGGAGGGGTCCAAATTCATGTAAGGATAGCACCAATTAAATTTAGCCTACACTTCTTAAAGGGGAGGTGCATTCTGGCTGCAGAAGCTCACTGAATTGGTTGGAAAACAGTTGTAGCGCAGGAACAAGCTGGACTAATCGTGCAATAAGCCAAAGAGAGGGCCCTTGGTTCTCCAATTTGGTGCGCTGGGGGCCTTAACATAGGAGGTTGAAAGGAGGATAGAGGTGCTTTATCTGCAGCAGGCTAGAAAGCTCTCAAAACAGACACTGCAAAGGTAATGGGAGCAGAAAACGGTAGAGATCAATGCTAGGACAATGGTCCCAAGGACCTGGATGCAGTGCAGGAAGAAACTCAATTATCTCAAAAAAGTGGTCAAGGTCCATTAATGTATCTTCAAATTCCATATTCCAGTAATTGCACCACCAACCTCACACATGGCTCAATGCCTCATCCTCACCATTTACCCATCAACACTTCTAACAATCAGGACTCATGCTTAACATTTGTGCAATCTATCTGACCTTCACACAGCTACCACTGCGCCGATCCTCACACCCACATTTCACAGCTTTTACACATTCATATCTATTGAGCTCTGATAGCCATGCCCAAATGTATTGCAACACACCCACTCACACTCTTCCCCATTCTATGGACAGGCCCTTACCCTCCTCCCAGAGGATACAGTGCTCAGCAATATTAATGTGGCCATCAGTGAGGTTGTGGCAATTGACATAGCTGTTGCTACCCAGGATAAGATACGTTCCCGCTTTATGCATCTTCTGCAACCCCACTTCACCCACAAATTAAAAATGAAGTACAAGCTACAGCTGGTATAATCATTCACCTTTTACTTAGCTCCCCTTCCCTCACACCAACCCTCTGCTTGTGCATTTGTACCTTCAGTTACCCATGAATACCCAGATACCTGGTCCGCAGTGGTGCATGAAGGTGAAGGCCCAGATAAAGAGCAGACCTCTGAGGAAGAAGTACCATCACCTGACTTGGTGCTCATGGTCACCAACTTAGATAATGGCACTGTATATATTAGAGGGTAGTATAGAGGCAGGAGCTACATGTGGTGAGTTACTAGGCACGAGTGTTGCAGTGGAAGTTCAGAATGAGGTTATGACATCTTTGCTTGTTGCCACACCTGGTGCCATGCAGACTCAGGCTGATGCCATCATGGCTGTGGATGCTTGTGCTCATGCAGGGGCTCATAGCAGTCCAGTAATCTGTGCTCTAGCAGATTACTTGGGTGGTTGGCGCTTCGCCCTGGAAGAGTACCAGTGGCTCTTTGATGTATGAACCTGCTTTCCTCTCCCAGGATGACAGCATTCGTCCTCCCAACACTACTACTTCATCATTGCCCCTGCTGTTGCCTGTTGACCAGCCAGCCCAGATTGTTGCTGCTCATGTTGAGATGATACAGTCCAAAGCTTGACCTTCAAGGCCCAGAACTGCTCAAGGGTGTCCTGCAAGGCCATTGGCATTGGGAACATTAGCAGCTATCCTGGGTGCCGCTATTGAGTTAGCACTATGTAGAAACTCTAAGCCGGGCAAAGGCACCCACAAAACAGACACTAAGAGAAAGCACAAGGGTGGATAATTGAATATTTCATGTATTAATGGAATAGTTGCTCTATGATTTCTTTCATTTCAGGATTTTGGCAGTTACAAAGGGGTGGTAAGGTGGGCAAATGTAGAGCAATAGTGATCTGGGTGTTTTTCATGGGAACCAGAGTCTAATTTGATGCTCATGGGCAACCTGTCCAGAAAGATAATGTCTGGAAGCCTCCTTTCTTCCTTCACTTCTTTCTCCTTTTCCTGAGGTGGTTGCCGAAACCTTGGTGGCGAGGGCTGCACCCTCATAATGACCAGGTTGTGGAGGATGCAGCAGACCACCACAAACTGGGAGAAATGCTTCAGTAAGTACTGAAGGGATCACCCAGATCAGTCCAGGCAGTGGCATCATTGCACTCCAATGGTCTACTCCATGGCACCTCTAGTTACAGCATGGCTGTCATTGTAGAAGTGCTGTCCACACATGGTAGCTGCTGAAGAGTCATAAACCATATGTGCACATGTTGTGGTCATTGAGCTTCATTAGAGCAGCGTAAGAGGCTGAGGACATCGTGATCTGAGTGGAGAATTCAAATGACAGGTGACTAGGCTTGAGGATCAACACTTGATTCAGAATTTGACATTTTACAGCCTTCTGAACTCAGAGCACCAAATTTAACAATTGCAGATCATAAACTTGACCTTCATTACTTTTTTTTTGGATGGTAGCTGTTGAAGATGATTTTCTGTTTTTCCCATTTACATTTTCTCTAGTCCCAACTTTTGTTTCCTTACTTGTCCCATTATCACTTCCTTTTGGCATTCAATCTTTCCTGATTTCCACCATAGAATGGACCTTCCTTTTTGTTCTTTCCCCACTCCCCATCTCTGTACTTACTTAAAATCTGTTATATCGCTTAACTTTTTCCAGTTCTGACAACAGGTCATTAATTTGATACATTAATCTGTTTCTCCAAATATATTGCCTGACCTGCTGAGTGCTTTCAACATTAACTATTTCAGGTTTCCAGCATCCACAGTTTTTTGTTTCAGTCAAAATGAAATAACTTAAGACATACTGTCATCAAGAAAATCTTCTTCTTCATCTTCTTTCCTCAATCGTCTTTTTGTCTCATCATCATAAATGAAACTCAGTATGTTTGCTGGGCTCTCACTTTCTGTGTGACACAGCTCATTCAGTCTGTTCCCAATAGCCTGTCAGAAATCCAGTATCATAGCTTCAGAGAGCAATCTAAGTATTTACATGTAGATAGAAAAATGCCAGCAGTAACATTTTTAAAAATGTTCATTTTAGTTTGAGTAGTTTGGTACAAAATCACACTATGTGCATTGTTGACTCTTCATTACACATACCCATGCACTCTATTTCTCTCTCTCACCCTCTCTCTCTCTGCAGGATCGTACACAATATTATCCACATAGGTACCTGAGAGATGCTGAGTGGAAACATAGAAACATAGAAACTAGGAGCAGGAGTAGGCCATTCGGCCCTTCCAGCCTGCTCCACCATTCATTATGACCATGGCTGATCATCCAACTCAATAACCTACTCCCTCTTTCTCCCCATACCTTATAGAAACATAGAAAAGGAGGAAAAACTGGTTGAAACAATGAAGATTGAAATGGGACATAACTCAGGCTTGAATAACAGAATCTGCATACCCAAAAATCATGGGCATGCAGTTTCTGATCTTCCAATTATTAATTTTAAATAAAGTGTCAATTAATGAGCTGATGTAGCAGCTACTGCTATCTTGGACATGGCTTTAGCTTGAGTAGGGAGTTTTATTATAACACCGCCTTAATTTTTGAGGCCACAACAGAACAACTGCAGTCTGCCATCACATTTGTTCCTCCCATTTGTAGGAATATAGCAAATTAGGTAGTACAAAAAAGACCAGCAAGGTCATCAGACAAAGAAATATGTAGGAGGAACTAGGGTCAGCCTAACATATAAACTATACATCATAACGTTTGAAGGACTTAATTTCTATCAAGTGTGGACTGCCTTAGTCAGGAGCGGTCTTGCTAGTAATACCACTGAGAACAAAATGATTTAAGATGCATCTGCAATAGAGCAGGGGGTGATATTTCCGTGTAAGGGTTTCTTTGTGACTAAAGTGTGCACAGGGCCCTCCCTCTGGAAATTATGAAGGCAATTTTAAACCATGAAATAGAAATTCTACTTTTAATTTGGTTTCAATAGGTGGATTAGAATTATATACACTTCAGTCACATTAAATGGTATTATGTTGCTTTTGTTTGACTGAGTTGGGGGGTGGCTACGAGACAAAGATGCCTGCTTATCCCATGTTTTTTGTAGTGGTCTTGCAATCTCTAACAATTAATGTTCATCCATCACTCCTGTGCTAGTTGACCCTCATTGGTTCCCAATCAAGAAATGGCCTGATTTTAAAACTCTCGTTCTTGTTTTCAAATTCCCCCCATGGCCTAGCCTCTCCTTATCTCTGTAATCTTCTCCAGCCCCACAATTCTCCAAGCTATCTGTGTCCCTCCAATTCTGGCCTCTTTTAATTTCCCCAATTTTAATTGTTCCACCATTGATAGTTGTACCTTCAGCTGTCAAGGCCTAAAGTCTGGAATTCGCATCTGAAATCTCTCCTCGTTTTGATATCCCTTTACACTTTTAAGATGCTTTATAAAACCTACATAATCTTGACCAATTTTTTATTCATCTGCCCTAATATCTCCTTACGTAGCTTGGTGTCAAATTTTGCTTTATAGCCTCCTGTGAAGGGCCTTGGGATGTTTTATTGGTTAGAGGCACTATATAAATACAAGTTGTTGAAAGGGAAAACTGTTACATTCAAAGGCATAGGTTGAAGAATATAAGGTGATCTTATATACATATAGCATATCATTATTATTACAGGATCCTCAGGAGCATTCTCTGACATTTGATGACATTAATTCTGGATTGCGAACCATTTCTGGATACAAGTTTACCTCGAGAAGATCTGTAAAATGGCAAGGAAAATACCAGCTGCTTGCAGTCAAGTTGTGGGATAAAATGTAATTTGGTCTCCTAAAGGGATGGTCTTGCTGTGCATAATCATTGTCCTAAACTAATACCGACCTGAAACATTGGGCAGAATCGACTGTGCCCGCGGGCATGCTCGGTGGCGTGACTGGACAATATAGCGAGAAGCCCAAAAACTGGTGAAACCAGTTTGGAATCCTCTGCTCAGCCCGTCAATGGCAGGCTGCACTCCCTGCCATTGGACATCGGGAACCTCATTGTAATTAATCAACATCCCCCCCACTGGATCATCCGCCCACGTTGGCGGGAAGGCACGCCGGTGCAGAACACGTCTTTACAACTGTGACGCGCAGAAGTCAGGACTTAGCGCCAGGGTCTTGCTCATATCGCGGACATCTGAGAAGCAGAAGATGCTGGAGCCCGACAGCAACAGCACACAGGGGGAACGTCCATGGCATGCCGTATGGATTTTCATGGACATAGCTCTGCTGTGAAGCAGCTCACGAAAGTTGGAAAGTCACTGTTGATACTCACAATGGATGATGGTTGAGGGGGTGGTAGAGGAAGATCTAGGCTCGACTGGGAGTGGGAGAGGTGTTGGGGACAGCATGAGGTTGGGAGGGGGAATTATGGTGTTGGGGGTGGTGAGTTTGGGGGTGAATGAAGATGTTGGGGGTGTGAGGTTGGGGGGTAATGAAGGTGTTAGGGGGGTAACGGGGGAGAAGATGGCAACTGGGTAGGTAGGTGTAAAGTGGGGGTGGAAGGCGTAAGGGAAGAAGTACGGAGATGGGATGGAGTGCGGAGAGGGGAAGGAGTCTAGGGGCAGGAAGGAATGCGGAGAGGGGAGAGAGTCCAGAGCGAGAAAGGAGTGCGGAGAGGGAAGGGAGTCCAAGAGAGGAAGGAGTGCTGAGAGGGGAGGGAGTCAGGGGGAGGAAGGAGTGTGGAGATAGGGAGGGAGTAAGGGTGGAGGAAGAGGTAAGGGTGGAGGAAGGAGTCGGAAAGGGGGAAGGCATAAAGCTGGAGGAAGAAGTGAGGCTAGAGGAAGGAGTTAGGAGTGGGGAAGGACTAAAGGTGGCAGAAGAAGTAAAGAGTATCCAAGGGAGTCAGGAATGGGGAGGGACTAAGCATGGTAGGGAGACTGGGGGGGCTGGGAGGAAAAGTGGGGAGGGGGTCCAGAGGGGGGAAGGGGTCCAGAGAGGGGAAGGATTCCAAGCGGTGAATGCGTCTAGAGGGGAAAGGGGTTCTGGGGGGGAAGTGGTTCCAGGGGGAAACAGATCCGGAGGGAAGAAGGGGTTCTTGGGGGGGGGGGGTGGGGGTTCCAGGGGGTGAAGAGGTCCAGAGCAGGATAGGGGTTTCCGGGGGGTTCTGGGAGGGGAGGTGTGGATGTCCAGGTGAACGTTCAAATGAGGGGTCTGATGGGTCCATGACTGCCTTCTAGGGAGTGAACTGAGGGTGGGCGTGGTATGAGGGAGTGGTGAGAATGACCAAGGGCAGAGTGAGGCGGTAAGGTAGAGGGTGAGGGTTCGATAGTAGCAGTAGAAGAGACGGCAAGGGTGGTTGGTGGACACTCGGAGGCAGACACAGTCACTGGGGGTGGGAAGGAGGCGTTCGGGGAAGTGAATGTGGATGGGGGTGGGAATTTCTGGAAGGAAGGTGCACATTCATCTGGACATCCCCGAAGGAAAGGGGTTGTGGCTGGTAGGTCATGGAGGAGAGGTGAAAGGTGAAGCCGGGGGTGCGTCAACTGTGATGGGGGAAAGGAAATGGGTGACTGGGGGAGGGGAAAAATTGGGAGAGCTGGAGAAAAAGTGAATCCAGACCATGCTGTCTAAATAGAAAGGAAAATGACAGTGGTGATGGGCAAGGTCGGGTGTTGCACGGGAGTGTGATCATTGGGTGGGTGGGGATGTAGGTTAGCTAAGATGGACAACTGAAAGAGAACCCCAGCAGGCAGCATTCAAAATGCTCAGGACATTGAGGTGAGTATGATGTGTGCAGGATCCGCATGCGTGGGAGAGTGCTTGCACGAGGCTCTAAAAGGCCCTGCCACACACACACACTTCTTTCTCCAGAATCACACATTGGCTGGCTGCTCCCTCGTGGTGACAGAGGATGAGGTTGATATAGTGACAGGGGATGAGGTCCCAACTAGAATATTGCTTCAGGAAAGACGTGAAGGTCTTGTGAAGGTCATGTGAAGATTGAGAGGGTGCAGAGTATGGTTCAGACCAGTATGGTTCCAGGGATAAGGCAATTTAGCTACAAGGTTAAGTTGGAATAGCTGGAGTTGTTTTCCTTGGAGCAAAGGAGGCTGAGGGGAGATTTGATAGAGGTGTACAAGATTATTGCAGGTTTAGATAAGGTAGACAAAGAAAACCTGTTCTCATTTGCTGATGGTATAAGGATAGGAGACACAGGTTTAAGGTATTGGGCAAGAAATACAAGGGGACACAAGGAAGAATTTTCTTACGCAGTGATTGGTAAAGACCTGGAACTCGATGCCTAGGAGACTGATGAAAGATCAATGATGGATAGGCACTTGAGGGAAATAAACCTGCAAGGCTAAGGAGCTAGGGTGGCAATAGAACTAACAGAATTGCTCACAAAGAACTGGCATAGACCCCAAATAGCATCCTTCTGTGTTCTGTCTCATCTCCGCCCTTATGAGTAGAATCATCCCAGATTTGCACTAAGTGTGGTAGTGGGCAGGTAAAACGATGTTATACCCACCGGCCGCAACAGTGGCTTTTCACTCCGTATCATTCCAAACCCGCTGTATTAATCATGCATTCCCGGGAAACACACTGTTTCCATGGTGGACGGGTTCTCATTCGCCCGTCATGCCATCATTTTACCGCTTCGGCACGCCAGGCGCCATATTTAAAGTTCAGCCGTGCACACACATCTCAGTGCTTCCAGCCTACAACTGCTGCAAAGAAGACATGGACCTGAAAGGCAAAAAGACTGCAGCCCCGAGGTTCAATGATGCATCTTTCGAGTGCCTTTGGACACAATGGAGGATTGTGGTAATGTCCTCCACCCCCCACTCTGGCTGCAGGATATTCAGCAAACTCATCAATCCGGCTTGAGAGGTGGTGGCAGCGGTGGTCAGAGCCAAGGCCCTGCAAAAGAGGACAGCCACCCAGTGCCGCAAGAGGATGAATAATCTCCCTCTGTTCTGCCAGGGTAAGTCTCTCTTCTCATCACTCTCAACTCTCACTCACAAACCCACCACACATCCATAGGGATCCCACTCTCTGCCAGTTCAAGGGACATCACCATTCACTCTCTCACACACACCTCCATTGTCCTCATCCCATCCATGGGACCATTCACCACCCACACATGCTGGGGACACTTATCATCTGGCCTGACAGGCATCCTGCTTACACTCTCTCCATCTCTATTTATGCAAGACAAGCTGGCACACAAGAGGGAGTGGTCACGGACTGGTGGAGGAATGCCTCAAATCAAGATCCTCCTAGACTTTGAAATCAAAGCCATGCAGCTGGCCAGCAAGGATCTGGACCGTTCCTGTGCTGACAGTGAGGTCGGCGGTGCTCTACAAGTGAGGATCCAGCAGTGCAACATCCATCAGACAACCATGCTGCAAGTGACGTGTCCTCTTTCACAGGCCAATGCCATGCACTAATTATCTCCCCTTGCTTTTGCAGGCACATCCGCCAAACAGCCAACAGGGTCCATGACACCGGGCCTAAAATCAAGCCGCGAATAAACCTCTGAAGAGGAATCTGAAGGCACCCTCCTAGAAATCCCGTCACAGCACCACCCACACGCTCCACCAGCGCAGGGGCTCACACCTCAGTGGGACCTAGATTTAGGGTAGCCCTAGGACCACAATCTGGTGACCACATCACTCTGTCTGTTCCACAGCAGGTGGCGGCAGGGACTTCCCAGGTGTCCAGCACTCAGAGGACTGCTGGAGGCCAGAAATTTGCTGAGTCCAAGTCAGATGATGAGCCTCTGGACTTGGTCATGTCACAGTTGCTGGAGCTGCAAAGGCAAGCTCGGGAACATCAGTAAGGGATATCCGCTGCACTCCTCAGATTGCAAGGCATGATGGAGGAGTCTGTTCACCTTCAGGCTGAGGTGATAGCGCCGGCATGCCAACACACTGAGGTCAGCACAGGTAGGATGGCAAAAACAAAAAATGCTGGAAAAACTCAGCAGGTCTGACATTTCTTGGTCTGATTTCTATCCAGCTTCACCTGCTCCACCCCCCCTCTTAAACTGTATAAACTTCATTACATTTCTACTTCTCTGTAGCTCTGAAGAAAGGCCATATGGACTGGAAACATCAGCTCTGTTTTTCTCTCTCCACAGATGCTGTCAGACCTGCTGAGTTTTTCCAGCATTTCTGTTTTTGTTCCAGATTTCCAGCATCCGCAGTATTTTGCTTTTATCTTATAAACTGGTAGGATGGTGGTTGCCATGGAGACCTTGGTCCAGGACATCGCTCCTGCACTGTTGTGTGGGCTGAACTCCATTGCTGACGCCATAGTTGGCCTCCAACAGTGTGTGTGCAAGAGGGGTGCCGGGCAACTCGATCTTACTCCAGCTATCCCTTCTCCTCAAGGAGTCAGTCAGGGGCCCTTGGGCACTCGTAAAGAGAGGGATCAGCAGATGCACACTTCGGGCCCGTCCACCCAGGTGACTCCGGGAGTGTCCAGCCCATCCAAATTGCCTCTTCCTGTGACCCCAGCAGCCCCAGCTCATCAACTCAAGGAGGGTGCCACTGCCACACAGCAGGAGCCCGAAAGCAGATTGGGACCCTTCAGACACCCGCCAAGGTCATCACAGACGTAGCAGTCAGCAGGTTGCCTCCACCTCCGCTGTGGGTATCCAGGGAGCACCAAGTCATAGCGGCAGGGTTAGGAAGGTGAAGAAGGTGTAACTCTTTTGAGTCAAAACAATTAATTAAATTAACAAAATAAGGGATAAATCAAGCACAGCCCCTAAGTCAGGTCATCTGAAAAACCAAGGACAAAGTTTAAAGGAAACTTAAAAACGTCAACCCAAAATGTGACTAAAGGGGTCAATAAAACACCCCAGTCCCCGCGGTGCCCAACGAGCACGGAAAGCCTCGAGAGTGCCGGCAGACACCGCGTGCTCCCTCTCCAGGGACACCCGGCTGCGAACGTAGCCACGGAAGAGGGACAAACAATCGGGCGGGACTCCCCCCTTGATCGCCCGCTGCCTGGACCTATTAATGGCCAACTTGGCCAGGCCCAGGAGCAGGTTCACGAGGAGGTCCTCCTCCTTCCCGACCCCCTTCCGCACCGGGTGGTGAAGAAGGTGTAACTCTTTTCGAGTCAAAACAATAAACTAAATTAACAAAAACAAGGGAGAAATCAAGCACAGCCCCTAAGTCAGGTCAGCTGTAAAATCAAGGAAAAACTTTAAAGGAACCTTACAAACATCAAACTAAGATGTGATTAAAGGGGTCAACAAAACACCCCAGTCCCCGCGGTGCCCACCGGGCACAGAAGGTCTCTATGGTGCCGGCAGACACCGTGTGCTCCCTTTCCAGGGACATCCGGCCGCGAACGTAGCCGCGGAAGAGGGACAAACAATCGGGCGGGACTCCCCCGTCGATCGCCCGCTGCCTGGACCTGTTGATGGCCAACTTGGCCAGGCCCAGGAGCAGGTTCACGAGGAGGTCCTCCTCCTTCCCGACCCCCTTCTGCACCGGGTGGTGAAGAAGGTGTAGTTGCACGGCCTGGGCACAGGTGTTAATCACTTGTACATAATGTTCACTTGTTCACTATTGTAAATAAACTCCCAAGAATGTCTCCCTGCCTATGGCTCCTTGTTCTGATGATCAGTGTTTGTGTTACTCAGATGTAAAACCTTTCTGCACAGAGATAAAGGCAGGTGTCTCGGTCCAGGGCCTCTTCCCTGCGCTTTGTGCAGCCTTCAGATCAAAGTGATGGTCCCACCTCACACTTTCTGGAAAAATTACTGATGCCTACACCTCGATGATGCTGCCAGAATGTTGTGGGCAGGCATCACAGAGTTCCGTCATTCTCTGTGTGCTCTCAGCACCTTTAAGGTGGGGCTGGCCCCCATCTCTGCAGCATCTGTGACCAGTGACGCTGTGTTCCCGAGGGGTCAGGTGTTGAAGGCGGACAAAGGATCAGGTGCTTTTAAAGTTCAATGGCTATGTCTCTATGATATGACCCTGATCACAGAACACAAGTGAGCTGCCCTCGGCCAGACAGGAGTCAGACATTCTCAGAGGCTATGTGAAGATCTATGGAGTATCCTCACTGCATGTCATCATCATCCTCCAGCGACTATTAGGGCCTCCACTGTGTCTCCATGACAGGTGCATTATCACAGAGGGTATCTGTGCTGCCATAAGCCAGACTGGAGTCAAACCTTCACAGATGCAATGTGAGGATCTATGGTATCTCCTCACTGCATGTCGTCATCATCCTCCACAAATCTAGGAGCTGTGAGGGCCTCCTGAGTGCACCTGCCTTGTCTGGCCAGTGCGAGGGCCTCATCGCCATCATCTTTGCCTTCGAGGACCTCCTCACCCTCATCACCGTCGACGTCCTCCTCATCAGAGACCACCTCTGGCTCCTGAATCTCCCCCTCAGCCTGTGCTTCTCCCTGTTGCAGCACCAGGTTGTAAAGGATGCGGCAAGTGACGCTGATGCATGACACATGCAGTGTTCCTCCGCGGACTTAATTGCAGGGCTCCACCAGATCGGTCCAGGCACCGGAACCTCATTTTCAGCATCCCGATGGTCTGCTCCACCAAGTTGCGAGTTGCAGCATGAGACTTGTTTTACCTTTGCTCTGCTGCAGCCTGAGGCCACCGCACGCGTGTCATCAGCCACGTCCTCTGTGGGTAGCCTTTGTCTCCGAGGAGCCATCCCTGCAGCTCTGTGGACCCTGGGAGATGTCAGGGATCTGTGACCGACTGAGAATGCAGAACTCATGCACACTCCCTGGAAACTGACCTGCAGACCTGCAGGATATGTTTGTGGTGGTCGCACACCAGCTGCACATTCAGTACAGTCGATGGCACCCTGCACCTGAGATCTGGGCAAATCCAATCACTCTTCCATCCTGGCTGTCCTGGTGCTGGGCGAAATGCACAACATTATGGGCCTGTGCGAAGATGGCATCCGTGACCTCTTGGATGCATTTGTGGGTGGCGGATTGTGAAACCCCACACAGGTCACATGTGGAGCCTAGAAAGGAGCCACTGGCATAGAAATTGAGCACCGCTGTCACTTTCACAGCCACTGCCAGTGGATGCCCTCTCTGTCCCCATGGCGCCAAATCCTGCAGTAGTTGGCAGATGTGACTGGCCAATTCCCTAAACATGCGCAGTCTTCAGTGACACTGGTTCTCGGTCATCTGCAGGAATGAAAGGCAGCAGCTATAGACCCTGGGTCTAGCTAGGCACTGGCCAGCAACGGCTTCCTGGGGCTCTTCTGTGGTGTGTATGGGAGCCCCAGCTGCCCCTTCTTCCAGAGGGTGCTGCTCCTCCCTCTGCGCAGTCAGGCACCTCAGTCACTCTCTTGTCTGTCATCTTTGCTCTCTGTGTGACACGAGGCATACAGCTAGTTCATCAGGCTCCATGATCCTGATGAACTCCTCCTGCAGGATGAAAGAGAGATGTGTGGGTTAGCATGGTTGTACTAAGAGCCTCTCTTGGCTAAGTCTGAAGGCCTCTTAACGCATCCCAGAGAGTGCTGGCCACCACTTCGATGTCCAGAGATTAGTGCGCTGCATGGCTGCCCGAAACCCCACCCACCTCCGCCCCACTCCACCTGACTGATTGGTGGCAGCTTTGCCCATTGGACTGCATGCTGTGCCCTCAGCTCAGGCGCAGGCATTCTCCTAACCCACGCTGCATTGTTAGCTTGAACAACGGGGGAGACTGGTTCAAACCAGGATGATGACATTGTAAGGGGCTGTGACCACCTCCAGCAGTGACTGCTCCATGGCCAGATTTAGCAAGTAGATTGTACAACATGCCCAATTCTCCCACTGTGCTGCAGTCCACTAAAACACTAAGTTTGCAGTCTGTGCCCGAGGGGTGAAAACTCTGGAGCACTTGGTGGCACTTTCATGCCTCTGCATTGCTTGAGTGGGCAGAGAAGCTAGAGACCCGACTCCAGTCATATGAATGTGGCTGCTCTTGAACTGTCTCAGCTGCAGAGTAAAGGTCACTTTATACAAGGTTCCCCTAATGGTGACCGCTTCCCTTGCCCATCCCCCCTGTACCCTGCACGTGCTTGTGCATTACCTTCAACCACAGGACAGGCCTTGCCCCACCCCACCACCCCAATGCGCCTCAACCACAGGGCAGCCTTTAAACCCTGCCACCTCAACACATCTCCACCTTGAAGTCCAACAGGTGTCCCTCATGAGCGCTCCGCAATGTTACTGTGCAGCCACCTCTGAGTTCTTGGCTGCCTGTCAAGTGCATGCCTTTTACATGCTGTTGTGAAACACATTGGTGTGCATTCACGCCGACATGGGTGGACGATTCAGCAGGGGTGGGGGGGGTTGCGGTGGGGATGAGTTCGGTGGGCTAGCCTTATAATGATATGCTGATATATTGTAATGAGGTTCCCGATGTCTGATGGTGGGCCGAGCAGACGATTGCAAACTGGTTTCACGACGTTCTGAAGCCAATTTTTGGCCTTCTTGCCATATTGTCCGCTCACACCACTGAACACGCCCCGATGCCAGCGGGCATTGATGATTCTGCCATTTGTTTACTTTGAGGTAAGGCCTTGTATCTTCAATATTTCTACCAGTGGAAATAATCCAGGTTTACCTAGTCTATCTCCCATCATTTTAGCCTGCTCCATTAAATTCCACTCTCAAGCTTTACAGTTCCAGAGAATGCAAGTTTAGTTACTTTAACATTTCTTTGTAACTCAAAATCTCTCCCTCTCTCATAATTTTCTGGTCGATTTGCATTCTACATTCTCTAGGTATGTTATATCATTGTTACAGGCAAGAACCTAAAACTGCAAACATTATTCAAGATATGCCTCATCCCTGGAACCATTCTGGTAAATGTCCTCTGCACTCTCTCAAAGACCTTCACATCCTGTCTGATGCAATATTTTAGTTGTGGCCTAACCATTATTTTGTGAATATTATGAATGCATTACAGATATACATTGATTAGTCTTAATTTCTTTTTCCTTCAGGTATCATTTATTACTTGTCAAAGGTTCCTTCCTTACCTCCCCCCACTGACAGAAGAGTTTTGCTGCCTTCCACTGTAGTTTCTGATTACGCTTATTTCCAGCCACAGGTGATCTTCCCCGTGATAAACCCTTTTTAGCTATATTAACATGGTGTCCCTTCATCCATTCCGGCCAGTTTCCACGATTACATCGATGTACAAACCGGGCACACTCCAGGAATAGTGCTGCCCTTGCTACAACAGGTGCTTCCTAGGTTGAAAGAACAGTTTAAAAAAGTGTTCAAAGAGAGATGTACAAGCCAAAGTAACCAACAGAATATATTTTACCCTTCAACTGAAATGCTAAGCAGATGTAAAAAACTGCGCTTTGCCATTGCTTGCCATGTCCTGTATGTAATGGATAAAAACAATGTTTTTAAAATGTGCTTCACTTATCATCTTTTCACAAGTATTTACAGAGAATTCTAGAAACTTACATCTCATTACTACCAATATGTCTAATCTTAATAAAATGCACGTAATACATCAAATTGAGCAGGACTGTGAGGATTTTTATACCTTCTTAGGTTTCCTTCCAAGGTCAATACATACTATTAATAATTTTCATGTAAAAATGTGGAGTTGCAGTACACATTTTGTGGCTCAAAGTTGGGACTGGCACTATGATCTTCTCAGCTTCTCTGAAGCTCCAGAACAGTTACCTAACAAATGAGTAACTGAAGGGTTTCCACTTTATGGAAGTTATAATAAAAAAAATTCTTGCTTGCAGTTTGGAAGCTTTTAAAAGGCCGCTCTTAAAAGGCAATCAACATTTGAATTGTATCTCATCTGACATGAGTTTCTCTTCAATTCATATTAAAGTTCTGTATTCCAGTGTGCTAGACATCAAAGTGTTGGCGATTCAGCCATCTAGTTCAGAAGGAAGTGTAAATGATAAGGGAGCAGGAAGTTGCAAAGGAACTCAGACAGATTATGCCAGTGTGTAAAACTGGGGTAAATGGGGCTCAATATGGGGAAGTGGGAGGTCATCTAATTTGGATCTGAAAAACTCAAATTGATGAGATACTAGGAATTGTGGAGGAGCAGAGGGATTTTGGTGTCCAAGTATGCAAACAACCAAATAGTAATCAAAAAGGCTAATGAAATGTTATTCTTTATCTCAGAATATAAATGGGAGAAAATTATGTCTCAGTTGTACTGAGCCATGATAAGACCCCATCGGGAGTACAGCATTCAGTTTTGGACACCTCACCTCAGGAAAAAATAGTGGCCTTGAAATTTGTACAGCACAGCTTCACCAGAATGATATCTGGGTTTTATGGGTTAACTGCTGAAAACAAGTTATTTGCTTTAGTTGCAAAGACTGAGGACTGACATAGTTGAGGTATTTAAAATTGTAAAGGGATTTGATAAGTTAAATACAGAGAAACTATTTCTTCTAGTAAGGAAATTTAGAACAAGGGGGCATAATCTTAACATTAGAGCTATGCCATTTAGGAGTAAAATCAAGAAGCACTTCTCCAACACAAAGGATAGTGTGAATCTGGAACTATTTTTCCTGACAAGGATGTGGAGGTTTGGTTAATTGAAATTTTGAAGGCTAATATTAATAAATTTTTGTCAGTTAAGATCGTTAAGGAGTATGCAGGATAATAGGACTAAGTTACAGGTCAACAATGATCTAACTGAATGAAGGAACAGGTTTGAGGAGCTAAATACTCCTGGGACACTGGGACTGGCTCTGGGGGAGATGGCACCTGTACAAGCCGGATGGGTTGCATCTGAACAGAGCTGGGACAGAGTTCCTTGCGGATCGTTTTGCTAGTGCTTTTTGGGAGGGTTTAAACTAACTCAGCAGGGGAACCAGGAGAGAATATTAGAAAGTAATACCAGGGTGCATGGAATGCTGGGAGAGGCAGATAGCACTAAAATAGAGAATGGTAAGTTAATAGATGGAGTCGGAGAAAGGGAGCAAGTAATGAAGTCTAAATCAGGGTTACACTGCATGTATGTGAATGCATGGAATTTAGTTAACAAAATTGGGGAGTTACAGGCACAGATTGCCTTGTGGGATTATGATGCTGTGGCAATAATGGAGAACTGGCTTAAGGAAGGGCAGATCTGGGTGCTAAATATTCCTGGTTACAAGGTGTTCAGAAAAGATAGGAAAGGGAAAAAAAGAGGAGGGGTGGCGTTTTTAGTTAAGGAGATATTGCCATGCTGGAGAAAGAGGGTGTGTCAGAGGATTCAAGGATAGAATCAATTTGGCTAGAGCTAAGGAATAAGAAGGGTTCAATTACATTGCTCGGTGTAATATATAGACCACCAGCTAGTGGGAAGGATATAGAGGAACAAATCTGCAAGGAAATTACAGAGAGATGTAAACATCATACAGTAGTTATAATGGGGACTTGAATTACCTGTATATAGACTGGGATAGTGGTAGTGTAAAGGGCAGTGAGGGGCAAGTGTCCCTTGATTGTGTTCAGGAGAATTTTCTACAGCAGTATGTGTCAAGTCTAACAAATAAGGAGACATTGCTAGACCTGGTTCTTGGGAATGATGTGGGCCAAGTAGATCAAGTAACAGTGGGGGAACAGTAATTGTTGTATCATAAGGTTTAGGATGGCAGTGGAAAATGACATTGGTCAATCCAGAGTAAGAATAATCAACTAGCAGAGAGTGGACTTCAATGGGGCAAGAACGGAGCTGGGCCAGATAGACTGGAACCAAAAGTTGGCAGGAAAAACAGTAGCTGAACAACGGACGCCTTCAAAGAGGAGATGGTTTGGGCACAGTCAAGGTACATTCCCTCAAAAGGGAAGGGTAGGACAAACAAATCCAGAGCTTCCTGGATGACAAAGGAGATAGAAATTAAGTTACAATTGAGAACCAACCTGAATACAGAAGGTTCAGAAGGGAAGTGAAAAAGAAAAAACGAGAAGCAAAGAGGGATTATGAAAAAAGGCTGGCAGCTCACATAAAAGGAAATCCCAAAGTATTCTATAAGCACATCAAAAGTAAAAGGGTGTTAAAAGGAGGAGTAGGGCTGATTAGGGACCAAAAAGGGGACTTACACATAAGAGGCAAGAGGTGTAAAATGAATGCTTTGCATCTGTCTTTACCTATGTGGTAGATGCTGCCCAGGCCGTGGTGACAGAGGAGGAAACTCTGTCACTAGAAGCGTTTAAAATTGATAAGGAGGTGGTATTGGATAAGCTATTGGTACTTACAGTTAATAAGGCACCAGGACCGGATGAGATGCATCCAAGAACATTGAAGGAAGTGAGAGTGGAAATTGTAAAGGCAATGTTCCCTGGATTCAGGGGAGATGCCCAAACTGAATGAGGCAACCTAAAAAAGGGACTTACTGTACTTGGTTGTAGAAGTGGAACAATTCAGCATTAAGCAAATCACACTGACTGATCATTGTACAAAACTCATGTGAACAATATAGAAGCTTTGGAAAAAGTGCAAAGGAGGATGAGGATGACTCCCCATTTAAAAGACCTTAGTTATTCAGAAAGGCTTAAATGGCTGGGTCTTTTACCTTTAAAAATATGTAGACTTCTGGCTGATTTGAAAGAGATAGAGGTATAGAGAATTTTTAAGAGATTAATTGTGCTTCACTGAAGAAGTTAATTCAGTTAGAAAGTTGGGAGAAGAACACAGGTCATTTGCATAGCTATGTAAAGGAATGACTATGTTAGATATTAGATGGAGATATTCCCCCCAAAGTGGATAGTCGACCAATGGAACATGCTATTGGCTTAGATGGTGAGTGAAGACTTTCTGAATACCTTTCTGATTGGAATATAGGAATAGGAGTAGGCCACTGAGCCATCAAGCCCATTCCACCAATCATTTAGGTCATGGCTGATCTGTATCTTAACTGCATCAATCTGCCTTGGTTCAGTAACCCTTTGTATCTTGTGCAACAAAATCTATCAATCTCAGTTTTAAAATTTTCAATTGATTCCTTAGGCTCAACAGTTTTTGGGGGGACAGAGTTCCAGATTTACATTACCTTTTGTGTGAAGAAGCGTTTTCTGACATCATCCCTGAATAACTCTGATATTAATGTTATGCACTTTGTTCAGGATACTTCTACCAGAGGAAATTGTTTCTCCCTATCTACCTTATCAAATCCTTTAAACACCTTAAATATCTGTAATAAAGCACCCCTTTATCATTTAAACCCAAGGGAAAACAAGCCTATTGTATAGAACATGTTAGCTCTTATAGCCCAGACATCAGCACTTCACCCCCTCGAAGGCTTTTTGCCTTAGAATCCTTTCTGAGGCTCAGTGCCCAGAACTGAATGCAGTACTCCAGATGGGGTCTTGCCAGAGTTCTGCAGTGCTGTAATTAACTTCCATATCATTTTATTTCAGCCCTCTTGAGACAAAGGTCAACATACCATGAGCTTTTAAAATTAGTTTTGTACTTGCTTTTAGTGATTTCTCTTCTTGGGCCACTAAATCTCTCATCTCATCCTCAGTTAGTAGCCTCTCACCATTTAGAAAATACTCTGATTTCTCTCTCAGGTCCAAGTTGGTGGCCTCAGACTTTACCACATTCAACTTCAGCTACCACAGTTTTACCCATTCTTTTTTTTTCCCTTATTCATTCATGGAATGTGGGCGTCGCTGGCTAGGCCAGCATCCTTTGCCCATGCCCTAATTGCCCTTGTTCAGAGGGCATTTTTAAGAGCCAACCACATTTTCTGTGGGTCACATGTAGGCCAGACCAGGTAAGGACACCAGATTTCCTTCCCTACAGGACATTAGTGAACCAGATGGGTTTCTTTTTATGATAATTGACAATGATTCTAGATTTTTATTGAATTCAAATTCCACCATCTGCCGAGGTAGGATTCGAACCCGGGTCCCTGGAGCAACACCCTGGGTCTCTGGATAACTAGTCCAGCAACAATATCACTATGTCACCGCCTCCCCATTCATTTATCAATCTCCCTTTGGGACTTTCTGCTCCCATCTACACCATTTACTGTACCATCTAAATTGGTATTATCAGCAGACTTAGATGTCCATCTCTCTAATCCTTCATCCAACTTAATTTTAAATATAGTGAAAATCTGTGGCCCAGTATGGATCCCTGAAGGGCACTACGAGCTAAATCATGAAAACTTGAGCATATACCCATTAGCTCTGTCTTCTACCTCCTAATCAATTGTCTATCCAAGACAATAGGTTGCCTCCAACACCATGAGCAAACATTTTTGTTAACAATCTCTTACATGAAACCTTTTCAAAGACCTTCGGCCCCCAACCGTGATTTCACGCTAGCTGGTGTGAAGGAAGGCAGCTGCCCCAGGGAGCTGCAGACCTCCACAGACTATAGGACACGACAAAAATGCTGAAAAATATGTCCATGCAGCATAATCAAGCACCTGAAAGCATACCCCATAAAAAAAGTCCCCAGGTATCTCTCTTTATTTTATTTCTCCACGTAGATTTCATCCTACCCTGGATCAAGGTTTGAGCAAAAATGTGAATATAAATGATTTTAATAGACACTTCCTTCTCTACTATGTTCGTTACCTCCTCAATAAATTCAATTAGGATTGTTAGATATGACTTACCCTTTATAAACGCACGCCAAACTGGGAAGATCACGGCCAGAATTTTACGCTCCACGGGCGGGCATGTGCCCGACCCGAATGGACGCAAAATAGTATGAGATGATGTCCGGCGAGTGCAATATTTCACTCGGCAGGCATGCGTGGCAGTCGGAAGCGCGCCCGCCAACAATTAAGTGGGCAATTAAGCCTATTAATGATGCAATCAACAGCGATTTCACGTGGCCCATCCACAATTATGGTTGGCGGACGGGCCATTCCCCCAGACGGCATTCAAACCTTGATCCAGGGTGGGATGAAATCTACGTGGAGAAATAAAATAGAGATATCTGGGGACTGGTTTTTTATGGGGTATGCTTTCAGGTGCTTGATTATGCTGCATGGACACATTTTTCAGCATTTTTGTCGTGCCCTATAGTCTGTGGAGTCTGCAGCTCCCTGGGGCAGCTGCCTTCCTTCACACCAGTCAGCGTGAAATCACAGTCGGGGGCCGATCGCGGCCAATGGCCCTTTCCCCGTCCACTCCTGGATGCACGCCCAACAACCGAAAACTGCAGGCTCACATTTTATTGATACACATGTATATAGAGTCAAAGTGGTCTCCTGGACTACTTTCAATTGCCTAAGTGGATTGGAGAGGACTTTCTCAGATTTTTGTTTCCCTGATTGGCCATAAGTTTTTTTCCTTTTTTTTGCCTCTCCCAGGAGAATATATGACTGATGGTGGGCAGGTAGACATGTGTGCTGGTCGGACTGGGTACCTAATCACGATGCTCCAGGTTTGATTGACTAGCTGGTCTTTTCCTCTTCATCGATTTGGTATGTTTGTAAGAACTTAGCTGCTTGCAATTTATAATGAAATTGCAAAAGTGAATTTGTAGAAAAAAACACACACAATTATGATTTTGCTGCAAACAGCGAACAGAATTATAAAGAGTTTACAGGACATAAAGAGGCTATTCAGCCTTACAGATCTGTATTGGTGTTTATGTGCTGTGCTAGCCTTTTCCCACCCTATTTCACTTCACCCTATCAACTTATCATTTTATTCCTTTCTCCTTCATGTATTTATCTAACTTCCCCTCAAATACATCTACGCTGTTCACCTCAAGTGCTTCTTGTGGTGGCTAGTTCCACATTCTAACCACTCTTTGTTTATGAATGAATTTAAAACAAAACCTCCCTCTATTACCATTTAACATTGGAAGTTCTCTAACTTTAACTTCTAGGAAGTACCCGCATTACCACATTCCTAAAACAGAAACTGGTGGACAAAACAGAAAGATTTTCTTTTACCAGGTCAAGAGCTGCAGCTAGGATTGAAGCGTCAGGAATGGTGCCAGGTTCACAGCAGTTTAAAAGGAACTGAAAACGTTTCATGCCCTGTCTAATCGCTCCAAGATTCACAATATTTTTGTTTTTGCTTCCTTCTTGACTGGCTGCAAGGTGTTCCTCAAAGCTACGACAGCCTGTAAAAACAGAAAGCATAGTATCAAACTGCAACAATTAAAATGTAATCAGAATAAATCTCTTTGTTAACAGAGCTAAGGCTAATAGGTATAGTTAAATTTCATGAGACAGCTGTGATCTTAAAGAAACATAGCACTTGCTAGACAAAAAAAAACATAGGCCCACTTACTTTGCTTTCTATCATCCTAGTAGTTGTATGACACAATATTGACTAATCATCGCACTCAATCTCTATCAATTAATCTATAATGGATCCTGACACAAGAAAAACTCAGATGGCAGAAAGTTTTGGGAACTATAAACCCAAATCACTTGTTCCCCGCAAACATTTGACACTTACCACATGTTACAATTGATAGATCTGAATCTGCCTTTCATTCCAAGTACTTCAAGCTTCAATGAAAAGTCCATTGTGAATGGTGATTATTCTTGTTATTTATCTATTCTCAATGGTTTCTCAAAACCTGTAGGGAAGCTTCAAATTCACAGAAAAAAAATAAGGACTGCAAAATTGGACAGCTAGGGTCCAAAAACAGGAAGGCGGATTATGATGCAGTATTACCCTGCATTTGTTGCTTCCAAAGCAGGCAGAGTGCAAGCTTTCTGTCATCTGCTGATTTAAATGATTGTAGAGTGCAGCCAGTGCTAAATGGGCTGTTGAGTGGCTGCATGCCTGAGTGGGGGTGCAAAACTCTGAGTGGCTAACATGAGTTCAAGCTAGCTTGTACTACTTAAAGACAGCTTGCATATCTTAAAGGGGAGGTGCAGCATGGCTAGATCAGGTGATAGAAGTCATTTGAAACATGATTTTGACATGAAGGACACTCAATAGCAGCACAACATGATGAAGAGTTGGGTCCAAGATTTTCTCATGCTGCACTCAAGGCTTTGGTGCAAGAAATGGAGAGGAGAGATGTGATCTATCCACAGGGATCCAGAAAACTCTCCAGAAAAACCTTGCAAAGGCCATGGGGCCAGATAGCTGCGATGATCAATGCAAGGAGTGTAGCCCCAAGCACCTGGATAGGGTGTTGCAAAGAATTCAATGACCTCACAAAAGTGGTCAAGGCCAGTGATTATGGGCAGAATTTTCCGTTTGCTGGTCGGGCAGGTCTGACCGACTTGGCGGCGGGTGGACGGCCAATTGCCGCTGGAGAAACAGGCTGCGCTGCCATTTTCCACAGGCGGGCCAATTAAGGCCCACCCCGCGGGTAAGCGACTCCAGTGGAAAACGGGAAAATAGTCACTGGGCGGGCGGCCTCAGACTGCCGGTTCCAATGGGGAGCTGGCAGCCTGTATAAAGAGTGGCCAGGCAGCCTGCTTGAGGCAGTGCACCATGGCCACTCGGGGAGAGAGGGAGGGAGGACCGATTGCACAGCAGCATGAGCAGGAGGAGGGGGGCAGGCTGCAGGAGAGGCCAGCGGGGGGCCCCCCTGATTTTCTGATGCATGCCTTGCTGTCCTCCTGCAAGAGGTGGGCATCCGTCGGCAACTTCTGTATCCGGAGGATGGGAGGAGGAGGGCCCCCCATGTCACCAGCCAGGCGTGGGAGGAGGTGGGTGACGCTGTAAGCGCCCATGATGATGTGCGGCACACTGGAACACAGTGCAGGAAACGATTCAATGATTTGCTGCGCTCTGGAAGGGTGAGTACCATGTCTGTCTTGGCCATTTGACGCAGAAGGCAGCCTTACCCTTTGACCTCAGCCCACCATGTCTTGCTGTCGTTACTGCAGAGGGCATCTGTCGCACGCTGGGTGGGAAAATGGGTACTGACCATGTTTACACCAGACTTAGTGGTTGAGGAGAAGAAGGGTTCTTTGTGCAGCATATGTTGGTCTTTGTGGCATTTGAGTAGTCTGGGGGCCCCTGCAGGGGAGGCCGCACGACACATACTCAGAACTCCAACACATGTCATATTGATGGTAATGAGATTGTGCAAGGGGTGCCTCAAGGTGTTTTGGGCAAGTGCCATCTGCTGGCATTGGCGCCGCACCTAGTTGCGCCTCCTTGCCATGGGCGCTAAGAGCCGTGTGATATTCAAAATGATGGACGCCGAATGTGTCCAAGGGGACCATTGGGGGAGGGGGTTGGGAGCAGCCGTACTATCTTCTGGGGACTGATCAGTGTGGACAGGAGCCGCTGGAGGCCTCAGATGGGCCACTGTGGCTGGGGTGTGGCGTGCACGTGCAGGCTACATGAGCGACCTGCCCCAATAAATCCTCTTCTCTGTTTTGCAGGCAAAAACTCACCACAATGCCCGGGAGCGCCAGAGGATTGGAGGTGGGCACGCCCTCCTGCAGCGCCTCACGCCTTTTGAAGAGCAGGCCATGGAGCTGGGCAGCAGTCAGGAGGCCAGGGCGGCCGGGGGTGGCGAGGCTGGGGTCCAGTGGGCAGGTATTTGAGGTCCACAGTCCCATCCACTCTGTCTGCCCACCATCCAAACCAATGATGGTTGCTGCAATCGTTAATGCTGAAACAATGCTCATTCACAGACTGAGACATTCTGACGTGTGGGTCATACAGAAGGGATCCTCGTCCCCTTGAGGAATCACATCTCCACCACCTTCCAAAGTCACCTTATCCCATTTGTGACCACTATCACCATGGTCTAACATGCCATTGGATTGCTGCTGTACACCCAAAGACTTATTTCATCTGAGGGGGTTTGGGACCTCCAGCACCCTTTCAGCCAGTGCGCCCCACATTACTTTGTCCAAAAGGTCCTCAGCACTTCAGCTGTGAATATCATGGCACTCAACTTAGATGAATGCCACCTCGTTACTCATCCGTGCGCCAAGGGGAAATGTTGCCTTCTGCCCACCCGATCTATGCCCCTCCTTATGGAATGAAGGCCAATAATGTGACCTCTCAATCTCCTGTGATCGACGGCAAATGTCGCTACTGTTTGCGATGTTTCCTCAGCCCCACAACTATCCAGGCCACAATGTATCCAGGTCAGGTACCTCTGCACTCTCCCCACTCCTATGGTTCATAACACGACATGTGGCATTCCTGAGGCCATCTGACCAGTCTGTCTGCATGTGCGTTTAATGTTTGGGGCTCGTCTTGACTCTTTTTCAACTCACCAATGTCCTTCTCCTTAGGGTCTTGAAGGGTGAGTGACTTATGAGGCTGGGGGGGGAAAGGGATGAAAGGTTGAACGGAATGTACACTAACTGATGCACTGTCCTTGTTGTTAATTCCAGCATCACCACCAGAGCGACCCGCACCTCAACCCTGTGGCCCCCACTCCACACCTGAGGGCCAACAAGTGCAACTTGCGGCACATCATTTCAGCCAGCCAGGCACCAGCACAGACACACACACCTCGGTGAGGACTTTACCGTCAGCTAGTGTCCCAGGTCACAGTGGAGAGGGCACATCACAATCGCTGGAGGAGATGGTAGGGACAGAGAGTGCTGATGGCACCAGCAGCTGGAGGGCTGCAGGGGACGAGGCACATGCTGAGTCCAGCACTGATGACGTGCCTCTGGAGTTGTCTCCGTTGCAGCAGCTGCAGGAAAGGCGGCAGGAAGTGCGATTGCATCTGGCAGGGTTGCATGAGGGAATGCTTCAGTTGCTCTCTGCGACGGAGGAGTCTAGGAAGAGTGCACGTGAAGAATCTGCCCTCAGGGCAGAGCATCAAGATTCCTTCATTGAGAGATTGGCGACTCTCATAGAGAGGGGTTTCCACCAAATGGATCAAAATATGATTGGGTTACGCTCTGACCTGCAAGCCCTCACAGCGGTTCTGGCCACAGGTGGTGTTTTCCATTGTGGGAGATGTTGTGGACACCAAGCACCGGCACTCGGTGCCCATGCATCTGCGGTGAGCAGGGAGGTAGATTTGGACCTCACTTAGGTGCAGCAGCTGCCTGCCGTCGCTGCGAGCTCCTTTCATGGTGGTCCGGGTGAGGGCAGCAGCTCCTCCGTCCCTCTGCCGTCAACGTTTCTTCCGTTGAGGCTGCGACAACTCGGGAGGTGCCAGTTCTGGAACTGGCCACTCCCTCCCAGGCGGGGCCATCACAGGCTCCACGGGCCAGAGGACACCCGCCAAGGTCTTCGAGCCCAATAGGACAGCAGAGTCAGCAGGCTGTCTCTCAAGCCACTCCGAGCGATGGGGCGGCATGTAGACGTAGCACCCGAAAACATAAGCATAAAGCACATTAGGCACTCCACGGGTATGTCACTGGTGATTTTGTGTTGGCCTTAGAATAGGGACCCATATTTTTGTGATCGCTAACAAGTGGTATGTGTTTTTGTTTTGGACAAAATAAAGTCCACCTTTGTAACCATGGCTGAGGGTCTTTTGTTTGTGGTGCATTTTTCTTTTTCACATATTTATCATGAGTGTTTGAGAAACATTGATGTTTCTGTACTAAGCCCTTATTTGTAGCTGAACAGGTGGAAGATGTGGCACCTAAGTGCCACGTGTGAAAGTGCCAGGCAATGCTGTTCCTGCTGATCCATGTGTGTGGAGCTAGCTGAAGGTTCTTTGGATTAAATTCTCGCGGGTGTCCCTGCCTCCTTGGTGTAAATGCGGGTCAGTGTGCTTGCACACGAACAGGAGAGTGAGCACATCCTGAGTGGGGCACAGCCAGAGTGGGTATTTGGAATTTGGTGCAAAGTGGGAATTCGGTGCATAGGGAACAAGGTGCTCTTTGCACGTTTTCCTTGCTATCCAATTTCTTAAACCTTCAGAGTGTGCTGCAGCAGTAGAGGCTACAAGGGAAAGGAATCAATGGTAAGTCGTGGGTAAGGTATTTACTACTTTAATCGCTTATAGTTTAAAGTCTTTTTGTGGTTTACAGTTTGTATACTCTGCAGTAACAAGGATCAGGAAAGAAGGGCCCTAGAGTAATTGACTTAAAAGCTTTAATTTAAAGGGATTAGTCATGGCAGGAGCGTTCGAAGCCGTGGTGTGCTCCTTGTGCTCCATATGGGAAGCCGGGGACATTTCCAATGCCCGGGACCAGCATGTGTGCAGGAAGTGTGTCCAGCTGCAGCTCCTGGAAGCTCGGGTTTCAGAGCTGGAACAGCGGCTGGGGACACTGTGGAGCATCCGCGAGTCTGAGAGCATCGTGGATAGCATGTTTAGAGAGGTGGTCACACCGCAGCTGAAGGGACTTGAGGAAGAAAGGGAATGGGTGACCACCAGGCAGTCCAAGAGAAACAGGCAGATAGTTCAGGAGTCCCCTGGGGTCGTGCTCGCAAATCAGTATTCCATTTTGGAGGCTGATGAAGGCGCTGGTTCCTCCAGGGAGTGCGGACAGAGCTAAGCTTCTGGCACCATAAGCAGCTCGTCTGTACAGGTGGGGAGGAAGGGAGGAAGAGCAATAGTAATAGGGGATTCTATAGTCAGGGGAACAGATAGGCGCTACTGTGGCCGTCAACATGACTCCAGGATGATATGTTGCCTCTCTGGAGCCAGGGTCCGGGATGTCACTGAACGGCTGCAGGGCATCCTGAAGGGGGAGGATGATAAGGCAGAGGTCATGGTACATGTTGGTACCAATGACATAGGTAGAAAGAGGGATGAGGTCTTTCATCAAGAATTCAGTAAGTTAGGCAGTAGACTAAAAAGCAGGACCTCTCGGGTTGTAATCTCTGGATTGCTCCCAGTGCCACGTGATAGCGAGCTCAGAAAGAGGAGAATAGCACAGATGAATACGTGGCTTAAGAGTTGGTGCAGGAGGAAGGGTTTAAGATTCCTGGATCACTGAGACCGTTTCTGGGGAAGGTGGGACCTGTACAAGCGGGACGGTCTACATCTGAACCGGAGTGGGACTAACATCCTTGCGGGCGTGTTTGCTAGTGCTGTTGGGAGGAGTTTAAACTAATTCGGCAGGGGGAGGGGACACAGAATGTTAGCAGAATAGGGACACATCATAATACAGTAAAACAATCAAGTCAGAGGGAGTATAGCTGCATTAAGTTTCAAGGGATTAAGGTAAGGCTGGATGGCCTCTACTTTGATGCCAGGAGTACTACAGGTAAAACGGATGAGTTAAGGGTGAGGATTGACATGTGGAATTGTGATATAGTAGCCATCACTGAGATGTGGTTGAGGGAAGGGCAGGATTGGCAGCTCAACATTCCGGGATATAGAATCTTCAGGCGAGACAGGGGAGGGGGTGGAAGAGGAGGAGGTGTTGCATTATTAGTTAAGAAGTCCGTTACTGCAGTAAGGAGAGGTGATATCTTGGAGGGGGCATCGAATAAAGCTTTGTGGGTAGAGCTTAGGAATAAAAAAGGAGGAACCACATTATTAGGTGTTTATTATAGATGCCCAGATAGTCAGTAGGAAATTGAGGAGCAAATATGTACACAATTTGTGGAGGTGTGTAAAAACAATAATAGGGTAATTATATTAGGTGATTTCAACTTTCCTAACATTAATTGGGATAGACATAGTGTTAAGGGTTTGGATGGAGTGGATTTCTTGAAATGTGTACAGGAGAACTTTTTAGGTCAATATGTAGAGGGTCCAACAAGGGACGGGGCAGTGCTGTACCTAATTTTGGGGAATGAAGCCGGACAGGTGGCTGAGGTGGTGGTGGGCAAGCACTTTAGTGATAGCGACCACAACATGGTACAGTATAAGTTTGTTATGGACAAAGAAATCGACAAAAATATTTTGGATTGAGGGAGAGTGGATTTTAGAAAAATAAGGCAGGATTTGGCCAAGGTAGGCTGGGAACAGTTACTTGTGGGGAAATCTACAGAGGAACAGTGGGGGGTGTTCAAAAAGGAAATGGGGAGGGTACAGGCTCAACATGTTCCCTCTAGGGTGAGAGGAAGGAGTAACAAGCCCAGAGAACCATGGATGACCAGAGACATTCAGGTTACGATGAGAAGGACAAGAGAGGCTTTTAGCAGGTGCAAGGGAAGCAAATCAGCAGAGGCATTAGTAGAGTACAGACAGTGCAGGGTGGAGCTTAAGAAAGCAATTAGGAGAGCAAAAAGGGGATATGAGAAAGCTCTGGCTGGTAAAAGTAGGGAAAATCCCAAGATATTCTATAAGTATATCAATGGGAAGAGTATAACCAGGGAAAGAGTAGGGCCCATTAGGGACCAAGGGGGCAATCTATGGGTGGAGCCAGAGGACATCGCTAGAGTCTGAATGAATACTTCACATCCGTCTTCACCCAAGAGAATGAGGATGAAGGTATCGAACTCAAGGAGAGAGACTGCGAGGTCCTTAAGCAAATTGATATAGGGAGTGACAAGGTATTGGAGGTCTTGGCAGGCTTAAAAGTGGACAAATCTCCAGGTCCGGATGATTTGTGTCCCAGACTGCTGAGGGAGGCAAGGGAGGAGATCGCAGGGGCTCTGACCCGAATTTTTAATTCCTCTCTGGCCACGGGGGAGGTGCCAGAGGACTGGAGAACAGCTAATGTGGTTCCGCTATTTAAGAAGGGTTGTAGAGATAAGCCAGGGAACAGGCCAGTGAGTCTCACGCCAGTGGTAGGGAAACTAGTGGAGAAAGTTCTGAAGGAGAGTATCTATCTCCACTTGGAGAGGCAAGGTTTGATCAGGGATAGTCAGCATGGCTTTGTCAGAGGGAGGTCATGCCTAACAAATTTGATTGAATTTTTTGAGGAGGTGACCAGGTGTGTAGATGAGGGTAGTGCAGTTGATGTAGTTTATATGGATTTCAGCAAAGCCTTTGACAAGGTCCCACATGGGAGACTTATAAAGAAGGCAAAGGCAAAAGGGATACAGGGTAATTTGACAAGGTGGATTCAAAATTGGCTTAGTTGTAGGAGGCAGCGGGTGATGACAGATGGATGCTTTAGTGACTGGAAGCCAGTGTCCAGTGGATCTGTGCTGGGTCCCCTATTATTTGTCATTTATATAAACGACGTAGATGACTATGTGGGGGGTAGGATTAGTAAGTTTGCGGATGACACAAAGATTGGCCGGGTGGTTAACAGTGAGGTTGAGTGTCTTGGGCTACAGGAAGATATAGACGGGATGGTCAAATGGGCAGATAAGTGGCAGTTGGAATTTAACCCTGAAAAGTGTGGGGTGATACACTTTGGAAGGAGTAATTTGACAAGGAAGTATTCAATTAACGGCATGGCACTAGGAATTTCTGAGGAACAAAGGGACCTTGGCGTGTGTGTCCATAGATCTCTGAAGGCAGAGGGGCATGTTAGTGGGGTGGTGAAAAAGGCATATGGGACACTTGCCTTTATCAGTCGAGGCATAGGTTACAAAAGTAGGGAGGTCATGTTGGATTTGTATAGAACCTTGGTGAGGCCACAGCTGGAGTAGTGTGTGTAGTTCTGGTCGCCACATTATAGGAAGGATGTGATTGCACTGGAGGGGGTGCAGAGGAGATTCACCAGGATGTTGCCTGGGATGAAACATTTAAGTTATGAAGAGAGGTTGGATAGACTTATATATATATATATATATATATACATATATTTCACCTCTCTTCTATTTTTCCTTAGTTCTGTTGAAGAGTCATTCGGACTCGAAACGTTAACTGTATTCCTCTCTGCAGATGCTGTCAGACCTGCTGAGTTTTTCCAGGTATTTTTATTTTTGTTTTTGTTTTGGATAGACGGGTTGTTTTCGTTGGAACAGAGAAGACTGAGGGGTGACCTGATCGAGGTGTACAAGATTATGAGGGGCATGGACAGGGTGGATAGGGAGCAGCTGTTCCCCTTAATTGAAGGGTCAGTCACAAGGGGGCATAAGTTCAAGGTGAGGGGCAGGAAGTTTAGGGGGGATATGAGGAAAAACTTTTTTAATCAGAGGGTGGTGACGGTCTGGAATACACTGCCTGGGAGGGTGGTGGAGGCGGGTTGCCTCGCATCCTTTAAAAAATACCTGGATGGGCACTTGGCACATCATAACATTCAACGCTATGGGCCAAGTGCTGGTAAATGGGATTAGGTAGGTAGGCCAGGTGTTTCTCACATGTCGGTGCAGACTCGATGGGCCAAAGACCCTCTGCTGCACTGTGATTCTGTCATCGTTCTGCCCTTCATCATCGCCCTGTGCTTCCTCATCCTCTGAGGCACTGCTGGATTCATCATGTGCAGCCTCATCCAGGGCGTCAAGGTCTTCATTGTCAACTGCATCCCCCCTTTCCAGCGCAAGATTGTGCAGAGCGCAGCATGCTACCACTATCACAGAGACACGATCTGGGGGGTACTGGAGTGCGCATCCAGGCAACGGAAGCCCATCTTGAGAAGACCGATGGCTCTCTCCACCACAGCCCTTGTGGTGCCCTGGCTCCTATTGTAGCGCTGCTCAGCTTCTGTTCTTGGACAGCATACTGGCGTCATGAGCCACCTTCGCAGGGGATAGACCTTGTCACCCAGCAGCCAACCATCCAGCTGAGCCGGAGCACTGAAGAGCCCCGGCACCTGGGAGTGTCTGAGGATGTAGGCATCGTGGGAGCTGCCTGGGTACCTTGCTCGGACTTGTGGAATCAGCATCCTGTGATCACACACTATCTGCACGTTCATGGAGTGGAAGCCCTTCCTGTTGATGAAGGCACCGGGCTCACCTGCTGGCGCCTTGATGGCCACGTGTGCAGTCTATTGCACCCTGGGGGAAGCCAGCAATGGCCACGAAGCCTCTGGCTCTCTGTGCCTGACTTGCCTGGTCGCAGCAGAAGTGGATGAAGGTGGTTACCCGTCTGAACAGAGCGTCTGTAACCTGCTTGACACAAAGTGATTGGGAGACACCGCAAAGATCACCCACCAAGTCCTGGAAGGACACAGAGGCATAGAAGTGAAGGGCAACCGTGAGCTTTAGAGTCGCTGGCATGGGGTGTCCGCCCACACAGTTAGGGGAGATCTCAGGGCCAATCATCTGACAGATATAGTTCACTGTCTCCCTTGAGAGCCTGAGCCTCCTTTGGCACTGCACCTCAGTCATATTGAGGTAGCTGCTTCGCCGCCTGTATACCCTGGCAGCAGGATAGTGGCGTCTTCTGCGGACCCTTGCACCTTGGACAGCCTCTTGGCCCTGTGCCCCTTGTGCCTGCGCCAGGCATCCCAAAGGTGGCTCCTCTGGAGGCTGATTGTCCACTCCTAGCCTTCTCCTTATTCTATCTCTCCCTTCCTCCTTAGGGGAGCTGCTTCCAGTGGAGAGGTCAGAACCCATATCCCCAGGCTAAATGGAGGCCTCCGGAAAGCTGCAGGCCTGATAAAGATTACTGTCTGCAGATTGGTTTCAAAGTACACAAGAAGCTCTTGGAAATCGATGAGAACTACTAACAATCACACAGGCAACTTTTAAACACTTTCATCAATTATAACTTCGTCAAAAACATGAACAACCCCGCTGAGTCCACATATCCCGACATTGCAAAAGTTTTCTTAAACAATCTCCTACCCGCCTTCCCATTGGGCCTGTGCGCCGACCTGAAGTTCGCACAGGCCCTCAAAATTGTACACAATTGGCAAGTTAAGGGGCTTAACGAGCCCTTCAATTAATGGCGGGTGAACTGAGCGCGCTCGCCCACTGAAATATCACGATGGCGCGCACTGACGTCGGCACACTCGCGCGTCATTTTACGCACTGACGTGCGGGCTACGCCATCCGCACATCAGCCGGAAAATTCTGGCCTATATCTTTAAATGCATATCCCACCTTTTGCACCACGAGCCTCACACATTGTTCAGCGCATCACATCCCCTTCACTCACCTACCAACAATCCCTCTCAAACATGACTCATTTATTTGCTTCAATCTCACCCTCACACATTTATCACCGCTGGTCTCACACTTCCATCTCACAGTTTGCCAATCACTATCAGCTATTCAACCATGACAATTACATCACCCACATATATTACACCCCAATTCACTGATATACTTCCCTCTCTCTTACAAGGGAAAATGGACCATAGCTGGAGGCAGCAAGTCGACTTCTAGAAGTCGAAGGGTATGCTTAGCTGCATGTCCTCATCTGCAGAGAGGATATGGTATACACCATCATCAGAGTGGTATGGCTGAGGTCATGGTTAAAATCATCTAAGCTGATAGTATCCTCACACCAATTCTCCTTCTCACATCCCACTTCCCCCTCATTCCACATTCTCTTCTGATTTCTACGCTGTGGATGGCGTAAGCATGCAGCTCTTACTTTCCTCCCTTTGTCCACTCACCACAACCCTATCCTGTGCCTTCCTCCCTTCTGATTCTGAAGGCCAGGTGGCCAGGCAATGTTGGAAGAGCAAATGCCAGAAGAGCAAGAAGACAGTGATGGAAAAGAAACAGCATCACTCATTCTCACATTTGGAGACACCAGCATAAATACTGACACATGCACAGGGGCAGACAGAGGCATAGTGGTAATGTCACTGGACTGGTAATCACGAAGTCCAAGCTAATGCTCTGGGGACATGGGTTCAAATCCCGTCATGGTAGCTGGTGGAATTTAAATTCAATTAACAAATCTGGAATTGAAAGCTAGTCTTAGTAATGGTGACCATGAAACCATTGTCATAAAAATTCATCAGGTTCACTAATGCATTTTAGGGAAGGAAATCTGCTATCCTTAACTGGTCCACAATAGTGTGCTTGACTCTTAACTGCCCTCAATAGCAAACCACTCAGTCCAAGGGCAATTAGAGATGGGCAACAAATGCTGGCCTTGCCAGCAATGCCCACATCCCATGAAAGAATAAAAACAAATGCTTGAGGATAGCTTAGAGGCGGGGTCTGCACATTTTGAGACACTAGACATGGGTGACCCATAACCAGCGTCAGGAACAAGAGTAGCACAGATACCAGGTCGGAGGGCAAGGTAGCATGTGAGTTGTGCTGCAGAGGATTCAAATGAAGACTTTGATGGAATGAGCAACAGAAGGTGGCTGATGGGTATACGCAACAAAATGCTTGGTGCAATGGGAAGCCTGCCAGAAAGTGTGTGGTCAATGTCAAGGAACAGGGAGGAGGAGTTGCTGTTTGTGTTATATATTCACGATTTGGACGTGAACATGGGGGGCACGATTGGGAAATTTGCAGATGACACAAAGATTGGCCGAGTAGTGGATAGTGTAGACGATAGCCATAATCTCCAAAACGATATAGATGGGTTGGTGGAGTGGGCGGTAAAGTGGCAGATGGATTTTAACATAGAGAAGTGTGAGGTCATACATTTAGGGAGGTCAAACAGTTACAGGAATTACACAATAAATGGGAATATACTAAGACGGGTAGATGAAGTGAGAGATCTTGGCGGACAAGTACACATGTCCCTGAAGGCAGCAGTTCAAATAGACAAGGTTGTAAAGAAGGCACATGGAATGCTCTCCTTCATTGGCAGAGGTATAGAATATAAAAGTGAGGATATAATGTTGGAATTGTATAAAACACTGGTGAGGCCACAACTGGAGTATTGTGTGCAGTTCTGGTCACCACATTACAGGAAGGACGTAATAGCTCTGGAGAGAGTACAGAGGAGGTTTACAAGACTGTTGCCAGGGTTAGAAAAGTGTAACTACGAGGAGAGATTGGATAGGTTGAGGTTATTTTCCTCAGAACAAAGAAGGCTGAGAGGTGACTTGATTGAGGTGTACAAAATTATGAGGGGAATAGATAGAGTGGACAGGATAAAATTGTTTCCCTTGATGGAGAATTCTAGAACCAGGGGACATAGATGCAAGATAAGTGGCAGAAGGTGTAGTGGGGACAAGAGGAAGAACTTTTTTATGCAGAGGGTAGTGGGTGTCTGGAATTCGCTGCCCAAGTTGGTGGTAGAGGCAGGAACTCTAAACTCTTTTAAAAAGTACCTGGATTTGCACCTAAAGTGCTGTAAGCTGCAGGGCTATGGGCCGGGTGCAGGAAGGTGGGATTAGAAAGGGCACCTGGGTGTCCTCGGGCTGACATGGACAGGATGGGCCAAATGGCCTCCTTCTGTGCTGTAACTTTTCTATGGTTTCAATGGAGTCCAGCACCAACTTGGCATAGGTTGTTCCGAAGAACCTGGAGCCCATCCTTTCTAGTGTGGAGGTGTTGGCCAACTCTATTATCACATTTGCAGACCCAGCCACATTGCAGCATCTGAGGGCCAAGGTTTCATTGTAGCACAAGCAGCAGTCATCCAAGGCATGTGTGCTGCAGTAGAAGCTTACGTTGAAGACATGACGACGTAGCTTGCTGTCATGCAAGCTACCACATATTCTCAGATGATGCTGGGCCCTTCTAGGGTCAGAGCTGCTTGAAGTCATCCTCTAAGACCACCTGCAGTCTGCTCCACTGAAAGTCAGCAGACTCCCACCAGCCCCATTATACCCACTAGGAAAACACAACATAATAGTACAAGGACAGGAAAGGGCATGCGGAAGACAGGCACTAAGGGAATGCACACGGGCAATTAGCATATATTTGAATGAAACATGAGTTGGTTTGATTGAAGTTGAAGATACCTTATGCTTTGCTAGACACTCTCTCAGTATGTCTTGCTACGTTCAAAGATCTATACACACGCACTCAAATGGTCCCGCTCTTGCTCAACACTCTTTAGAAGTGTGCCATCAAATCTATATTGCCTCTCTCTATCCTTTCTGCCAAGGAGAGGATGAACTAAATGGGAAGCATGTGACAGATACTGAGGGCTCAATACTGCAGAAAACCTAGAGGAGCATAACAAGTGCAGGACTGAAATTAAAAAGGAAATTGGGAAAGCAAAGAGAGAGCACGGAAAAATTTTGGCAAATAAAATCAAGGGAAACCCAAAGATGCACTGCAACAGCTCGCCAAGGCTCCTTCAACAGCACCTTCCAAACCTGTGACCTCTACCACCTAGAAGGACAAGGGCAGTAGATGCATGGGAACACCACCACCTGGAAGTTCCCCTCCAAGCCATTCACCATCCTGACCTTGAAATATATTGTCATTCCTTCATTGTTGCTGGGTCAAAATCCTAGAACTGCCTCCCTAACAGCACTGTGGATGTACCCACATGGATTGCAGTTGTTCAAGAAGATGACTCACCACCACCTTCTCAAGGGCAATTACGGATAGGCAATATAATTGCTGGCCTAGCCAGCGATGCCCAAGTCCCATGAAATAATTTTTAAAAAATTCTTATAAAGACATAAAGAGCAAGGTAATACCTAAAGATAGAGTTCGGCCTATTAGGGACCATAAGAATTACCTGTCTTGGAGGCGGAAAGTGTTGATTTAGTTCTTAATGAATACTTTGCACCTGTTTCCACAAAAGAGAGGCACAATACAGATATTGCTATCAGGGAGGAGGAATGTGAATTGTAGATGAAATTAACACAGTGAGAGAGGAAGTATTAAGAGGTTTAACATCTCTGAAAATGAATAGATCTCATGGTCTGGACAAAATCTATTCTAGGTTGTTAAGGAAAGCAAGAAAAGTAGCAGAAATTCTGACCATTATTTTCCATGGCTACATGTGTGGTACCAGAAGACTTGAGGACTGTCAACATTGACCATTGTTTAAAAAGGAGAAAGGGATAGATAACATAATTACAGACCGGTCAACTAAACCTCAGTGGTGGGAAAATTATTGGAAAAATTCTGAGGGACAGGATAAATCTTCATTTAGAAGGACATGGTTTAATCAAAAATAATCAGCACAGATTTGTTAAGGGAAGGTCATGTCTGAACTTTTTGAAGAGGGTCACGCATTTGGTGTAGCCTATATGGATTTTAGCAAGATCCCACATGGCAGACTAGGCAGAAAGTAAAAGTGCTTGAAATCCATGGCAGAGTAGCAATTGGATCCAAAATTGGTTCAGACGCAGGAAACAAAAGGTATTGGTCAATGGATGTTTTTGTGACTGGAAGTGGTGTTCCGTAGGGCTCAGTACTGGGTCTCTTGCTTTTTGAGGTATACAGAAATGATTTGGATTTGAACATCGGGGATATGACTGAGAAGTTTGCAGATCATGAAAAAATTGGCTGTGTGCTTGTTAATGAAGAAGAAAGCTATAGACTGCAGCAAGGTATCGATGGACTATTTAGGTGGGCGGAACAATGGCAAATGGAATTCAATCCTGAGAAGTGTGTAGTAATGAATTTGGGGAAAGTTAATAAGGCAAGAGAATACACAATAAATGGTAGGATACTGAGAATTGTAGAGGAACAGAGGGGCATTGGAATCGAGGTCGACAGAACCCTGAAGGTAACTTGGCAGGTAGATAAGATGGATACTTGCCTTTATTAGCCAATGCATTGAATTTAAAAGCTGGAAGGTTTTGATGGAACTGTGTAAAACATGAGTTAGGCCACAGCTAAAGCGCTGCATACAGTCAACGCACGATAGGAAAAGTGTGCTTGCCCGAGAGAGGGTGCAGAGGAGATTTATGAGGATGTTGCCAGGACTGAAGAATTTTAGTTATGGGCATATTGGATAGGTTAAGGTTGGCTTCTTTAGAACAGAGAAGGCTGAGGGGAGATCAAACAGCAGCATACAAAATAATGAGGGGCCTAGACAAAGTGGATTGGAAGGCCCGATTCCCCTTGGGTGAGGGGTCCACAAGCAGGAAGCATAGATTAAGGGTATGAGGTAGGAGGTTTGGAGAGGATTTGAGGGGAAATGTTTTCACCAAGAGGGCGGTGGGAATCTTGAACTCATTGCATGATAGGGTGGTAGAGGGAGAAACCCTCAAAACATTGAAAAAGTACTTGGATATGCACTACAGGGCTACAGGCCAAGAGCTGGAAAGTGGGATCAGGCTGGATGGCTACTTGTTGGCCAGTGCGCCATGATCGGCCAAATAGCTTAGTTCCATGCTTTAAATTTCTATGATTTCTATAATGAATTAGTTATGGGCAATAAATGCTGCCATCACTATTGGTGCCCACACCTCATGAATGAAAAATAAACTTAGAGCAGAAGCGTCCCAGATTTGCACAACGTGCAGTAGCGGATGGGAAAAAAGTCATTTTACCCGTTGGCCGCAATGGTGGGTTTTCGCACTGTATTGTCCCATTCCTGCCTCATTAATAATGAAGCCACAGGAAAGATGCTGTCTCGCTGGCCGGCAGCCTCTGATTTGCCCACCCTTCATTACGTCACCGCTTCCTCCTGCAGGGCACCACATTTAAAATGCAGCTGCGTGCACACTTCTCAGTGTTGCAGCCCAGGCCTGCTCCGGTGAAGGCATGGCCCTAAAAGCCAAGAAGAGTGAAGCCGCCCAATTCAGTGATGCATCCCTGGGACACCTTCTGGACGCTGTGGAGGCCCGCTGTGATGTCCTCTATCCCCGTTCTGACCGCAGGAGATCCATAAGTCTCACCACTCTGGCTTGGGAGGCAGTGGCAGAGGGGGTCAGTGCCAATGCTGCACGCAAGAGGTCGGCCATCTAGTGCAGAAAACGGTCTCAGCCGTGCTGCCAGGGTAAGGCAACCATCTTATCACTAAACTCACACGCGCACAAGGACATCACACATTCACTGGCATCTCACTCCCTGCCAGCTCAAGAGACATCATTACTCACTCTCTCACACACACCCTCACATCTCCATCTGGCCTCATCTCCTCTGGAGGCCCCCTCCTCAGCCCTCATCTTGAGGCCACTTGCACAAATCAACATGTGCCCCCACACCCTTCCCTAGTACAGCCCTCTCCATACAGCCTCTTCCTTCACCTAAGGCCACTTCTCCCCCTTCTCCAAGCAAGCCCTAGCCCTGCAGCCATTGAAAAGCCTTATGGCTGGTCTGGTAGGTAAAGACCTGTCTGTGGGTTCTCCTAAAAGTAACGTGGTGCTGCTTGTGAAGCCTGGTGTTGATGACTGTGAGTGCTGACCGAAGAATGGTAGGCAAACAAACCTCGAAGTCCCGAGTGAAGTGTAGCTCGCCAAGTACATGTCGCTTATATACAATGTGAAATGTGCCTGGATAGTTCAGCATGGGGGGGGACATGATTCGGGTGGGCAGGGCTTTTAATGAGAAGCTAAAGAAGTGAAAGGTTCCTGATGTGCGGCGGCAGGAAAAACGGCCCACCATTGGCAGGCGGATGGACGATCACAAACTGGTTTCACGACGGTGTGAAACTGATTTTTGGCCATCTCGCCACATTGTCCCCACCCCCTCTCCCAAGCCCTCCATGGTGCCGACAGCAACAGGTCCAGAAAATTCCGGCCTTATATGAAAAAGAGCAACTGTCATAATGTTGACTCCTGGTGAACATCACTTTATATTTACCTCTCGTCTGAAAAACAACCATTCACTACTGCTCTCTACTTTCTATTCCTTAGTCGATTTCGTATCCATGCCACCACAAGCAGGATTAGAATATTGTGGCTGGAGCCACTGCAATTTCCATCCTCAGTAACCTAGGATGCATCCTGCCTGCACCAGGAGACTTATCATCTTTGTGGATTGCCAACCTTTGAACCCTGTTAGTAATTTTATTTTTCTTTATTCTTTCATGGGATGTGTGCGTCACTGACAAGACCAGCATTTGTTGCCCATCGCTAATTGCCCTTGAACCGAGTGGCTTGCTCAGCCATTTCAGAGGGCGGATAAGAGTCAACCACATTGCTGTGAATCACATGTAGGCCAGACTGAGTAAGGACGGCAGATTTCCTTCCCTAAAGGACATTAGTGAACCAGATGGGTTTTTACAACAATTGGCAGTATTTTCATGGTCACCATTACTGAGACTAGCTTTATATTCCAGATTTATTAATTGAACTTAAATTGGTGGGATTTGAACCCTTGTTCCCAGAACATGGCCTCTGGATTACTAGTCCAGTGACATTACTACTATGCCACCGCGCCCCTAATGACATGGAAATACTGGAAGGAATGCCGAGTGATGTGCATTTATCGTATGTGTGTTTCATATTCACTAGAATTCCATTTTCTATGAAAATGCTGATATGAAAACAGCTTTGTCCCAAATAAATTGGCATTCTAAGTTGCCACTGGAAGAACTAGGATAAAGTAATGCATTATATTTTTCTGTCTGTGACAGGCTAGAGTAAATGGTTAGTTATTATGGTAGTATGTCCAATGCAAAATCAAAATTAGTGCCAATGCAAGTCACATCCAACCGCTTCAAAGGCCTGAACTACAGCGTAATTTATGTACAATTTAAAACCAGTTTAAAAAAAGCTACAGCAATAAAAGGGATAAGGATTGGGCTATATGACCTGACTTTTCGGTTTGAAATATCAATTTGTTGCCCTGTTATTACGCCCACTCTTTCAACTCCCACAAACTAGCTGCAATTTGTGAGAATGCCATAAGAAATGACAGCTGACTCATAAGCTCATATATCCTGCCATTTGGGCTTGTGATCTGCTCCTACTCAGTTTAATTATGCTTTTTTAGAAGGTTTACTTTCCAAACAAAGTTAATAAGCTTCTCTATGAAAAACCTTTTAAGATGAAATGCATCCCATTACTATGACTGACCTGTCTTACAGTCACATGAAGCAAAAAGCATCTCTAAGGTGTGATATCAACGTTAGTGACACTTGGTTGAAAATTATTTATCTGATTGTGACCAAGGATGAAGAAATAAAAAATGATCACCAAGTAATTTAAAAGCCAAAAATAAAACAAAAATTGAATGACATAAACATGGACAAAAGTAATTCTGGAATCAGATGTTGTGGTAAATACCATCTTTTTCTTCAGTGTGATGAAGCTTAGATGGATTCCTTCGACCGGAGCGCCATTTACCAAGACGCTTGAAGAAGTTCTCCTCCTCATCTCGCCCATCCTCCAGGCCCTCACCTTCCGAGAGCTTAACTGCACTATTAAACTTCACCTGTGTGCAATGACATTTTAAAGCAATTAATATGTATTTGCTTCCTTACAGAACTTTAGAAACCAAACGGAGATCATTTCTAACATCTGCGATGGAAATACATCCATAATCCTGTGCTCATGAGACTTTCCTCTCCAAAGTTGCAGATAAATGAGCACAACACCACTGACAGTGCAGCATTCTCTCAGTACTCCACAGAAGTATCATCTTAGATTGTGTGCTCAAATCTGTGGAATGGAGTTCGAACCCACAATCTTAGAGGTCAGAATGTTACCTGAGTCAAGGCTAACACTTAACATTGAAATAAAAGAGCAAAAATTCTAATTATGGCATTAATAGGACAAAAATGTGAGTTGTAAGACCTCTGCCCAATGTTTATGCTTATCCGTTTCCAAATGAATTTCCAATTCTGCCAATTTTAGTAGTTATGAATAGTTTCCTTCAATAATGTGGGTGGTGTCTAGGAGCTAGCACACATGTGGCCAACATTTTGGAATGCCAATGCAGTTATCTAAAATTTTTCAGCTGCCTTTTAAAGTGGAGCTGAACTAGAAGTAGTACTTGCACCTTGCTTTCCTGATCCAACAACTCATATTGGAATACTTTTCCGTGAGGATGGCAATCTTTCAGTGCTTTACTTAAGTGGAAGTTTTAATGCATGAAACCAACCATTTTAAGATATTTCAACTATCTGCATCTAGCATCCACCATGCACTTCTAGTGGACGTTGGCAGACAAGAACAGGAACTCTTGTCAATCTGTTCCTCTCCAAAGCCCAGAAAATTTGACTTCAAATGAAGGATACATTGTACTAGCTGGTTGGAAGTGGCTGACTTGGCACAGGCCATGAATCGAACATGGGATCTTCCTAGCCTATATGCCTCACCATTAAATAGATTTACCTAGGAGCCACAGAGTTAATTTAACTCAAACCTTCTTGATTTACATTCAACAAGGACCAAAGAAATAAACGTTTAAAATAATTGCAATAATTTTATTTGATAGCCTTCTATGGTAATATGGTTAATTTGTGAGAAATCTCATAATTAACTAGGGTAATTATACTCTATGAATGGCATATGCAATGTATAGTAAGGGTAGCATTTGATTTAATTTTGCATCAGAGATTGTTTAAATGCCAAACCTCACACTAATGCCCACTTTAGCCAACTATTATTGTTGCAGTTAGTGATAGCTGCAGAATGCTTAGTCACAAGATTTTAAAATGACTACATCTATAGACAATTTAGAAAATAACCCAAGTTAAATGCACCCTGATAGTTTGGTGGTGCTCCTATAATGTTGGACTAATAAATTCTGGTTACACCATATCTCCCACTACTACCATTCACATTTAAGTAAACTTACAAATCACAGCAAGTGAAAAAAATTCCTAATTGGCAAAAACCATTACAGTCCAGCACAACCATTCTTCTGATGACATGACACAATCACAGAACACTATAACAGAATTTCAGTGAACCTTAAGCTGGCAGGACGTGCTTAAGGGTAATACTTTGAAAATCTATTCAGGGCTTTTGTAATTCTGTACCAATAAATTCAGACATATCTTAAAAAATGCATTTCTAGGCCATGAGTCAATTTAGGTATGTACAAGAAAGCAATGCTGAATGTATATCCTGATGTTGAGTGATGGTAGCACACAGATAACTTCTAAGCATCCATAGGAAAATGCTTAAGACATCAATTGATATGAATTACAAATGTACATTAGCCTACGTAACAGGGGTAACTGCACATCAAAAGTAATTAATTGAATGCAGAGCATGTTGGGACGTCCTATGAATGTGATAAAGTGCTATATAAAAGCAAAGTCTTTATCCCCTGCCATGCATTATAAATAAAAATATTAACTAAAACAAAGCTGATTCCATTAAAAATTAAGAACAATACTCTCTGCACCTTTGAACTCTGCCGTATAAATGAAAGTCTGTCCACAGAACTTATGTCCAGGAGGTCTTCAACACCATCTGCTAACCCTGACAGCGAAGAGCGTTTCAGCCAGTTCCCTATAATGACATTATTCACAATAGTCATTTCTAAACTTTGTATAGTCTTTGAGATTTTTTTTATCTTACAGTCCCAATCAATTTTAGACATTATAATGCTCCACAAGTAAATTTCTCAAGCGTTATTCTTTAATTTTTCTCTATTAAATCCCCATGATGTCACCCACTGCCAGTCTTTTAGGTGGTGGGACTGAACAGTCTTCACGAAGATTTCACAATAGAAGCTGTCACTGTTGCTCTATAACTATCCTAAGCAGAGCTGGAGATGGTGGTGTAGTAGTAATGTCACTGGACATGTAATCGAAAGGGCCAGACTAATACTCTGGGAATCTGGGTTCAAATCCCACCACTGCAGCTGGTGGAGTTTAAATTCAATTAATAAATCTGGAATTATAAAGCTAGTATCAGTAATGTGACTATGACAGCTATAATCAATTGTTGTAAAAATGGCCTTTAGGGAGGGAAATCTTCCATCAGTATGACCTATCTGTAACTCCAGATCCAGATATGGTTGACTCTTAACTGCCTTCTGAAATGGCCTAGCAAGCCACTCAGTTCAAGGGCAATTAGGGATGGGCAACAAATGCTAGTGTTACCCTACCACCTACATTCTGTGGTACCATGGTCTACTCATGGTAGGTTTTGTTTCACCCCGAGATGAAGAATTTTCATGACCCACCTAGTAACTTTCCAACTCTCAACAAAAAATGGATTTAAGTTTAAATGGAAATTGAAACTGTGATTCAAACAAAGTATCACTATACATGAAGTATGAAAACAGATAATGCTAGAAATACTCAGCAGCTGCGGCAGCATCTGTGGAGAGAGAAACAGAATTAATATTTTAATCCATGACCTTTCATCAAAACTGGGGAAAGTTAGAAATGTTGGTTTTCGGGGCGGGGGGGGGGGAGAGAGAGGAGGAATAAAACACGAGGGACGCTCTGTGATAGGGTAGGAGAAGTTAATTGACGAAAGAGTATATGGTCCAAGGTCAAAGAGATCTGTATACGACAAGTAAAGAAACAAAAGATATGCCCAGAGAAGGATGAATGGTAGGGTCATGAATAGCTACTGTCCAAAGCAAAGGAAACAAGAGATCAACAAGAGACACAAAAAAAGAAACCAGCAAAGAAAAAGGAAACAAAATAGAGGCAAAAATTACAATTTAAAATGGTTGAACTCAGTGTTGAGTCTGGGAGACTGTAAAGTGTCAAGTTAAAATTTGAGGTCCTGTTCCTCAAGCTTGCTCAGAGCTTCACCAGAACACTGTGGGAGGCCAAGGATAGAAAGGTCAGAGTAGCAGCAAAATGGAGAATTAAAATACCAGGTAACTGGAAACTCGGGGTCACACTTGTGGACTGAATGGAAGTTTTCCACAAAGCAGTGTTTGGCCTCCCCAAATTGAAGGAGACCACATCATGAGCAGCAAATACAGAGGTACAAGTAAATTGCTGTTTCACCTGGAAAGGATGTTTGGAGCTTTAGAAGGTGAGAAGGGAAGAGGGAAAAGGACACATGGTGCATCTCTTACCAATGGTTCCAGAGATGAGGGAGTTTAGCTACAAAGTGAGTTGGAGCAAAGCAGATTGAGGGACTATCTGATAGAGGTGTACAAGATTATGACAAGTTTAGTGATCATAGACAAAGAAAAGCTGTTTCCATTAGCTGATGGTACAAGGTCAAGCGGACACAGAATTAAGGATTTTGGCAAGAGATACAGGGGTGTAAAATAACTTTTTCACATAGCGTGTGATATTGACCTGGAACACACTGCCTAGGAGGTTGGTGGAAGCAGAGAAAATCAATGATTTCAAAAGGAAATTGGATAAGGGCTTCAGGGAAATAAACTTACAGGGAAAAATGGATAAAATGTGAGAATGGGCTGACTGGAATGCTCTACAGAGAACTGGCATGATAGGTTGAATGGCCTCCTTGAGTGCCATAATGATTCTATAATGCTATGAGATGGAGAGTGTCATCATGTGGTAAAAATATAATTATTGTTTAAATCTTACCCTGTCGCATTTGTTGTAAAAGGGCATCGAGTGCTTGGAGCACTGCTGAGCTGCTTTCATATTATTATTGGGTGGACCCTTAATTCAAATAAATTCAGTGATCATAGCACAGAGGAAGTGTGTTGGCCTGGGGGTATTACAGATATTTCTATAAATGGGATATTGAAGATGTCTTGGGCCACAATACCCTATAATGTACATCAGGACCAGATGTGCCATGTATCACATTATCCATGCTAAATATAAGAGGGAAAATAGTTATTAACACCGAAAATGCAAAATAAAACTAGGAAATGATGCGGATCCAAGCTTGGATGGAAAGTCACCGCAAGTGGTTAACCTGTTTTTTTCTCCAGATGCAGAAGGACACTTTGTGTAATTCTGCATTTCTATTTTTACCAGTTTGAATATTTTCTTTTGTTCTGCTACCAAAATAATAGTCATGTTTTATCCATTTTACTCTGTCAGTTAGTCAATTTATTAACTTCACTTTTCAACAGCTAAGGAACAGGTCATTGAAAAAAAAAACAGCCAGGCCTTGTTACTAACTCCAGTCTTGATAATATATATTCATTGGAAAAATAATTTCCATTTTAGTTTTAGAGGGAAGCAACAGTGAAATTCTGAAAAAGTTTAATTGCTATTGACCAGCATGCAAGATAATTAAAGGGAAATTCCTAATAATTTTAATACTTTCCTCAGGTTATGGATATTCCTTTTTCACCTTTGGTGAATGAATTAAGGTGAACTGTGGGATACAGAACTTACTCTTATGGGCAAGAATAAGTGATTTTTTTTAGTGCAGACTCAGGTTCTCCTCACTTCCATGTTAATTGCTTCCCATCAGGTCTGTTTGGTGTCAATTGATTTCAGTGCAATAAAAGAAGCAAATGTGTGGCTTAATCCCCAAAACTTTTCCCATTAATTTTTAGTGATAAGATCTCATCTGGAGTAACATGTGCAATTCTGATAACCTCATCAAATATGTTCTATTGCCCTTGCCCTGCCCATGCACACAGCCAAGCAGTGAAGGTGATTCCAGGTAGAATTTAAGTTAGAAGAAAATGTTAAAAATGTCCTTAGATATTTGAAATAATACAGAGGAGTCAGAAAATATTTATGAGAATGGTTCCAATTATGTGGATAATCTGGAGAAGCTGGGGTTGCTCTCCTTAGAGAAAGAAGATTGGGGGGAGATTTGATGAGATTTGTTCAAAATCATGAGGGGTCTGGGCAGAGCAGATAGAGAGAAACTGTTCCCATTAGCAAAACAATCAAGAACAAGGTGGCACCATTTTAAGATGATTGCAAAAGAACCAATGGCAACATGAGGCAAATCTTTTTAATGCAGCAATTGGCTAGGATCTGTATTGCATGACCAGAGAGTTTGATAAAAGCAGGTTCAGTCAGGACTTTCAAAAAGGAATTGGATAAGCACCTGAAGAGAAAAAAAATGCAGGACATCGGGAAAGGGCAGGAGGTGGGGCTAGCTGAGTTACTCTTGCAGGGAGCCAGCAGAGACACTATGGGTCGAATGGCCTCTTTCTGTGATTATAACCATTCTGTGATTCTATGATATAGCTAATGCACAACAGGATACAAAATAATACTAAAAAAAAATAGGATACTCCTATGTCATATGGACTAAAAGCACATACAGATAAGGGATTCTTTCATTTGCGTAATGGAGCTAAGACTTCACACTATATTTTTATGGTATATATATTTTATACCTGTATATAATACATACACACGTATCATCATGGTTACTTCCTACAATTTTAAAACTGGATAATGACCTTTTAAAAGACTGAAGCCATGTCTGGCTCTGATCTTCAAACAATAGGAGTTAATCTGGCAGTATTGAAGAAATTTGCACCTCATTATATCTGAAGGGATGCTAATGACCCCTGTGGACTGCAGAGAGCGACTTCAAAGGAAATTATACAAAGGCCATCTACATTTCATAAACCAGGCCTGACCAACCAGGGCTGAGTTGTCTGCTAGGACAAAGGACCATGAAACCTCCCGTTAACAATTTCATGAACCCAGGCAAAGGAATATACACTCTTTGTCAAAGCCAAAGTGGAGAGGTGGGAGTCACCTCCACCCCTACCCAAGCTGGAGGAACCTGTAATATTGCCATGTGGGGCTGCAAAGATCAGTCTTCCATCTTCCATCTACCAAGCAGCAGCACAGAACAAGGGGTCTGCCCAGGTTTGAATGCCTGACCCCCAGCTATACTCTCTCTACAGAAACTTCTGAAATCCTGTATCATTGCCTTCATCTCCGTGTGCTTATCTCATTGTGGAAGTCAGCCCTACTAGAAACGTACATTATCCAGCATCAGTTTTCAACCTGACACCCTCTGTGAAGGAATACACCATTGGACTTTGTTTCTGGACTCATGTGAACCAATAATTCCTTGCTTGGTGGTGTTTGCCCTGTAAATCTTTCCTTTTCTATCCTTTGTTTACTGTATGAATGCACAGGGTTCGGGGTGATACAGGCCTTCCCCCAACCCTGCTCCACGTTTTGTGTGTGTGAGAATAAACTAACCCTCTGAGGTCACCCTATCTTGAGTTTGCTGTGGGTTATTAATAGAAATTGTATCACACCAAAACTGAGGGGTCAGCGAATAAGCCACCGCTTATAAAGAGGGGAATCAAAATCAAAATACATTCCTGTTTACAGAGGGATGGTGAGAGGAGAAATCAGGGCCAGTTAAATTAACCCACTTCCTGTCTACTATTTGAAACTTATTTTTTTAATAGAAATCTCCTCCTTGTAGCTGAATTTTAATATCATGGATTTTTTTTCTCCCAAACCAACACTTATTATGTATACTTTATGTACTTACAACAATACAACCTATGTCCTTTCTATTGGTGTATCTGTAACAGGACTAGACATTTTGTGGCCTAGAGTAACAGAGAACTTACCTATTGGAAGTTTGAGTTTCTTCCTCAGGGAGATTCTTCTGGATCGCGACCGTGAGTGTCTGTCTGTGGTGGTTCCAGAATGAGCTGTTGTGCATTCAGAAGTGTCTTGCTCAGACTGGCTGCTTGTGTCACTTGCAGCACTTTGCGATTTAAACATCTTGCGCCAGAAGTCTTTTCGACCCAAAAGAGCTCCGGGAATTTGTTCTTCACTGTTAATTTGAAAAACACAGGCAATATTTTGTTGACAAAAACTGAATTGACACCATTACATTTAAACTAAGGAAAAATGGAAAAGAGGTGAAATATAAGCTGGTTTAAGGGGGGGTGGGACAAGTAGAGCTGGATAGAGGGCCAGTGACAGGTGGAGATAGCCAAAAGATGTCATAGACAAAAGGACAAAGAGGTGTTGACGGTGGTGATATACCCGCATGGGCCCCAGTTATGCCCGTCTCTTTACAGGGTATGTGGAACATTCCTTGTTCCAGTCCTACACAGCTGACCCCATGATGCAGAAAACCATCTTCTCTATGGTGCCCATGCTTGCAGGCATCCGTGCCCCCCACTGGCTCTGTAGCGCTCCCTTCTATTATGTGCCACCTTGTCCTTAAGGATAGAGGGAAGAATGTCACTGTGTTTGGGACTGTCCCTCAGTCCCACGTTTTACCATCCCTCAGTTATGGACCATCACAGCATCCTATTGGACACATTCTTGAGTAAAAGCCACCAACAAAAATAACTAAGATAAAATCTTGACATCTTTGTCAATCTCTTCTTAGCTGTCACCTATCCCTGACCTTCTATCTTGCCTCACCTCCTCTTAAACAGTATAAAATTCATCACATTTCTACTTCCTTTTAGCTCCGAAGAAGGGTCATACGGACTCGAAACATTAACTCCGTTCCTCTCTCCATAGGTGCTGTTAGACCTGCTGAGTTTTTCCAGCATTTTCTGTTTTTATAACAAAAGCAACTGTTCCATAACAACTTTATCTGACAAAGCATCCAATATTGCATAAAGAAAACTCAACTATTCACTCTTGTGCATTCCCTGTCTTGAAACTACCTTTGCCTACACAATGCCAGCCCATTGGCTACAGGATGGCTGGTAGCAGGCTGCTGAGTTTCAGTTCAGGAGACTGCAGATGGCCTTGCAGTTCAAACAGCTCTGGGGCTAGAAGACCTGGCCTCTGTCTGCACAACCTCAGCATGGACAACAGCAGTTTGAGCTGGCTGGCTACCTGACAAGCTGCAGAAAGGGTACGGGAGGAGTGGCAGTGGGATAAGCACAAATGCTGTCATCCTGTGGGAGGGAAGTGGGTTCATGTTCTTTGGAGCTTTTGCCACACCCCTGAGGCGGTGTTTGAGCAATCTCCTGGAGCAGACTGCTTGACTGCCGTGATACCTTTGAACACAGGTATCCACAGCTATAATGGCAGCAGTCTGAACCTACGTGGCAACAAATTGAGATGTCATGATCTCGTTCTGAGCTTGCACTGCAGCACTCAGATGTTGCAGCACAAGCAGAAGCCACCAATGGAAGTTGAGCCATCAATCATCAGAAGCTATGTCATGGAGTTGGCATGCTGGAAAAGATGTTCTCCAAGCTCTGCTTAAAGCCCTGTGCCAAGTTGGGGCTGGACTTCTCCATGTTCCTTGATACTAGGCATCTCTCTGTGCATGCCCATAAGCATTTTTCTAAAAATTTCCCCATCCATGTCCTTTCCTGACTCACTTATTGCAGAACTTGTGTGCGACCCTATCCTCGGGAGCTGGCAGCAATGCTATCCTTTCCCCTGGCCTGCTGCAGCCCTCTCGTGCCCAATGACTCACAAATGCACTGTCCTCCTCGATGCTACCCTCTAAAATATACACAGTGCCAGCATCTGAGATGGTGGCTGTGAGTGTTGGATTGAGTGACACTGTTTCTTCTTCATCAATCACTTCTCCCTCTAGGACTTCAGCTTCCCGCATCACCGCCTAGCCAGATGACATTGTTGGGTATCTGGGAGTGTAAAGGCGCAATGGCAGGAGTCACGGAAGCAGGGAGAGCGGGGAAGTGTAGTTACACCATAATAGATTGTGGAATGAGGGTAATGTGGAATGTGGAAGGTAGATTTGGTAAGAAATATATCATTGCCTTAATTATTTCAGCCCTACTGCTGGCCATAGGCTCAGTGATGGCCAGCAAAAACCCTTCGATGGGACTGAGCAAATATGGCCCTACTTGCCCTGCTGGTTATGTGCTTCTGTCTCCAATTATGGACCATCTTGTCCAGCAAGCGAGAAAGAAATGTGTATGACACCCTGGTCCACTCCTCCATCAGCTGTGACAGAGGTCATAACATCCTGCATGACTGACAACAGTGAGGATAATGAAATGTTCCTGCCTTATGCCTCTTCTCAACTCCCAGCTCACCCTCATCCTGCTACCTAGCATGATGAGCAAGTTGCAGATGGTGCAGCCTCTTGCTTCCCACTCCAACCTCTTTTGTTTGTTTGTGAGCTCACTGGAGGGAAAGGTCGCAGACCAGGCCTGCTGTAAGGGACTCAGTTAAAGATGCCTTCTGTCACTATCAAGGGACATGGAGGAGTCAGGCTCTAACTTGGCAGAGAGTATCAGGCAGAGTTTACTGTCTGCAGCCTCCGCTCCATTTCCCAGCTGTGCTGCTAACGCAGAGCCACTGCAACTGCCTTTTGCAACCTTTGTGTGGACAGATCACTTAATCCTCTACCCTCCCTGTAAGGATTCAGCAACACTCCCTGCATAATCCAGAATCTCAATCAAACACCTCCTACAACATTCCACAGTGCATCCAGACAATTTGCAATGGCAGAAGTTCTTAAGAATGCCTCACCTGCAAGTTGGGTGCCTGTCACTTTGCATAATGCTACCACAGAGCCCTTCTTACAGCTGAACGCCTGATCCTTGTTGAGTGATGTGTGAATTTGTTCAATGAATCTGCATGGTCCAAAGAGGGACAATGGGCATCACATCAGCTGGTAGGGCTGTGTGACATTAGGATAGCAGCAGTTCAACTGCTTTGGATGCATGCAGGAGACACCCACACAGATGCTGTGCTCTACTTGGCGTGCCATACAGGCTGCACCAGAAGTGGTTGTCGATGTAGCATGCAACCCCAAGAGGTTGACTGGTTTCTATACTGCCACCTCCAGTTGCACTACCATGATGAAATTCGTGCCCGAGTTCTTATTCCAAAGGAATCTTTTTGAAGATATAACAAACTAATCACATATTATGCTTAAGCTCCTTTGATCCCCTTTACCCATCCCACCACACGTATATACCCCACAAAAGACTCTCTCTGTGTGATAACTGCAAAATGCATTGTTGTTAGTTCATTTTACTAAAAGTTGAAGCCCCTCAGGGGACAAAACACCTGCTTACTTTCTGAGGATCACACAGTTAGACAATGATCATCAATCACCACACAATGGAAACTATGGTCCACCTCTTAAGAGGCATTAAATGAAGATATGGTTAGCATTTGAAATGCAAGCCTGGAAATTGTTGTGAGTGATGTTACAGGACTTTTTTTTTTGTTGATGGGATGTGGGCAATGTCAACAAAGCTAATTTAACGCTTATTCCTAGTTTGCCACGGGCTCATTCCAATCTGCAACAGGGGACATCACCTCCTATTTACAGTACATAGCAGAATTAAGCAGATCGAATGCCCTGTTTGCCACAGGTTTTTCAATCAGAATAAGACCACTCATGGATTGCAGCAGTAGCTAGCTTCCTTCACATCCAGGGCATCACTGGCCACAGATGTTGCCATCAAGCCACTGGAACACCAGCCAGCAGCAATTGTTGTGAATCTTCAGGTAGCATCTGATCACAGAAACAGGATCAAGCTGTCACAATGCATTTATCATGTGATCATCTACTATTCCAATATTAAACCTCCTAGAAAAATGGCTGGAAGATAAGAAGTATCCCTACATATATGTGGCTCATGACAATCCTTCACAACCCATCCAGACTAAGTAATTCAAGAACAATCAAAGCAAGGGACCACCAGGATTATTACTGAGGACACCATTAGGTATGCTGACAAAGAGGCTCAGCTGTCTCAACAGATCAGAGGCCCACAATGTGCCTCACAAAAAGTTTCCTATATTGTGCTGGTGTGATACACACTGCATAATCTTGCTGTACACAGCAATGCAGAGTACTGGCCCAACATTTGATGTTTCAATTGTTAAAGCGTGCTTTAGACCCATGTCCTCTCCATCACATAAAATGTTTACTTCCAACTTCACACATTGTGCTCTCCAACTTCCAAAACCTGTTGAGATATTATACATGTCTTCAGGGCCCTTAATTACCTTAGTACTTTCTATACTGACCTCCCAACCTTCCACCTCCATAAATTCCAAGTTGTCCAAAATTCTTTTTCAAGTCTCTTATTGCACATTAAGACCTATTTGCATACCATTCCTATTCTCCTTAATCGACACTGGCTCTATATCCCCAGTGCTTAAATTTGAAATAAATGTCCTCATCTTCAAATACCTCTAAGGTTTTGACACACACTTTCTCCACAACGTCCTCCAGACTTGTGCCCCACCTCCCTGAAATGTTCTTTAAAGTCTGACCTCTTATGCAACCCTCTCCCATTTTCTCTACTATTGGTAGCACAGCCATTGGCCACCTAGCTCCTATTCTCTGGACTTATTTCTGCATCTCCACCTCTTTTCTCCTTCAAAAACCTCTAGACCCATCTCTTCCACTAAGTTTCTGGTTAACTTGTCTAATTGTCATTCTCATGACTCGCCACCATTTTTCAATGTAGTAATTTCTAAAGCACCTAGGGACACTTATTTTAAACATTAGAAACATTTACATGATTTTTAAAATTCTTTGACAGTGTTTTATGTTAATGCTAGGGGTACTATGAATAAGATGTTATAATGTGGACATATGATTCCATGAAGAAATTAAACATTCTTGGTATCCCTGAAACTTGGTTGGGTCATAATGACGGATTTGAAGTTCAGATGAAAGGATACAAGGAATTCTGAAAAGAGAGGTGGCACAAAATAGAAAGAGATATAGCTTTATTTTGTGAAAGAGAACATAATTGCAACAGAAAGGGAAGATATTGGTCAACAGAATAGAGTTGAAACAAGCTCAGTGCAGCTTTGATCCAAAGCTGATCCTCAGCCTTTGCTCTTGGCTTCCAGAACAGCAAGTGGAACAAGACAGATCAAATTAGAAGAGCAGCTGGACAAGCTGAATACTTCCAGCACTCTCTGATTCAATTTTTGAACAGGGTGGTGTTGTTTGCTGGCAGGATTTAACTATCCGTCTGATACTGCACAATGATGTCAGCGGGAGGCAGAAAATGAATTATTTGTTGATGATATTTATGATTGCCTCCTTGTTAATCTGGTTCTGGAGAATACTGGGTAGAGCTAGTTATTTGATTTTGTATAACCTATTAATTTAAGAACATTTGGGAACTTTGGTCATTACATTGTTGGATTTCAGCTGGTGTGGTAAATAATGCTACAGATAATTTAATGCTAGTGCTTGATTTCCATGTGCGAGGAGAAAATTGGGGAAAATATGTTGGTGTACACTATAATGTGAGAATAACTGCAATACAGAAGAAAATTAAGTTTGTTTATACTGATAGTCAATGATTTCTTATATATGCCTAAGATATTATGGAGGAATCTAAGCCAGGTAATTCTAATAGACAAAATGGGGAGGTTTCTAGAGGAATTAATTTATAAAGTAGTACTTTCTAATTATAAAAGTGTCAAGTGTAAAAAACTGAGGATAACTAAGGCCAGCATAAGAAAAACTGTAGTAGTAATAGTAACACTATTTTTAGTTATGATAGAAATCAACAAATAAAAACTACATTGTTTACTTGACTGATTTACCCAGGCAGCTTAGGTATGAGCATAAAATATGGCTGGTAAGGTAGTTTTCCTTCCTGAAGCCTCCTATTCTATCTCACTGAATTTGATTCAATCTGCATTCAGCTCTGTAAGAAAGTAATAGAGGTACAAGGCATGGCTCCTCATTTTGGTCTACAGATTTTAAAATCCTTCTAAGACATAGATTGCTGCAAACCTTATCCAATAACAGTAGCAGCCAATTTAACCAGTTATTGTAACACTGTTAAATTAGCAATTAAATTAGCGATCAATCAACTCAAACATCTTACTTGATTGACTGAAATGCAAAAATACAAAAAAGCAAGACTTTATTTTGGACATAATGCTGCACACTTCTTTGTACAATCCTGCACTCCTGCAGATAAAAGGAGAAAAGAGTGGATTGTTAATTCAAATGAAAGAACATATATAGCATTGGGTTGTTTCAAGTAATGTAATACTAGAAATACCTGAAAGGGACATTCTACCTTTGGGATGCTGCTTTGGTGTGTAAAAGATAATTAAAGAAATGTAAGCAATTTCCTGTCACTCACTGTTCTGGAGTCTGAGGAGGGCGACTGGAGATAAGACTACGGCATTCGTCCGGAGCCGCTGATGCCTGTGCTTTATCGGCGCTTGATCCCCCTTCAGCTCTGCAATCAACCAAATTCAAATTACTATACACAAATAGAAAACCAAGATATGGGCCCAGATTTTCACCATGATGGAGAGGCTCTCAATTGTGGCAAAAATCCCGGAAATGGACAAAAATTCAAAGCCCGCCCCAACGCCAGCATTTCCCACCTTCGGGGACTAGAGTCAGGCCAAGGTTCATGTGTGTGCAATTTGTGGAGGTAGATGGCCATTTATATCACCAGGTGCCTCCACTGAAGCGGGATTTTGGAAGAACAGCAGTGTGGAATCCAGAGTGTGCAGATTAGAGTAGGCCTAGGTGCAACAATTTAAGAAGGATGCGATTGCACTGAAGAGAGTGCAGAAGAGGCTTACAAGAATGGTTTCAGGAATGAGAAACTTCAGTTAGGAAGATAGATTTGGAGAGGTTAGGACTGTTCTCCTTGGGTAGGAGAAGGCTAAGAGAAAATTTGATAAAGGTGTTCAAAATCATGAGGGGACAAGATAGAGGATATTTTAAGAGCCAACCACATTGTTGTGGAGCCACATGTAGGCCAGACAAGGTAAGGACAGCAGATTTCCTTCCCTAAAGAACATTAGTGAACCAGATTTTTACAACAATGGTTTTGTGGCCATTATCAGACTTTCAATTTTAGGTTTTTATTGAATTTAAATTTCACCATCTGCCTTGGTGAGATTCAAACCCAGGTCACCAGAGCATTACCCTGGGTCTCTAGAATACCAGTCCAGTGACAATACCACTATGCCACCACCTCATGTTCATGACATCTTTGTCAATCTCTCCTTTGCTCCACCTATCGCTGGCCTTCTATCCAGCTTCACCTGCTCCACCCACCTTAAACCGTATAAATATCATCACATTTCTACTTCTCTGTAGCTCTGAAGAGGGGTCATATGGACTCGAAACATTAGCTCTGTTTCGCTCTCCACAGATGCTATCAGACCTGCTGAGCTTTCCCAGCATTTTCTTTTTTTGTTGTACTTAATCTTGACCATTGTAAATACACCCCCAAGAATGTCTCTTTGCCTATGGCTCCTTGTTAGGATGAGCAGTGTTCATGTCAATCAGATGTAAAACCTTGCTTTCTGCACAAAACAAAGGCTACTGTTGCAGTCCAGGGCCTCTCCCCCGTGCAGAGCGCAACTTTTTGAGCACAGTGCTTTTCCGGCTTCAAAGTCACTTTCCAGATTAGTGATTCCTGCACCTCCATGTGGTTTGCGTTTGCTGCAAGAATCTTGTACCCAAGCGTTACTGGGTTCTGTGATGTCCTCCGTATGCTCTCAGCAGGATCAAGTTGTCTTAAAGTCCATGTGGTCGCTGTATCTCAGCAGCATCTTCATGATATGAGCCTCTTCACAGAGCGTATGTCCACTGCCCTCAGCTAGACAGGTGTCAGACATTCCCAGATGCAATGTGAAGATCTCAGGAGTGTCCTCACTGCATCTCGTCATCATCCTCCTGGACTCTTGTGGCAATGAAGGCTTCATGACTATGCCTGCCTCATCTGGCCAGTGCAGTGGCCTCATCAACTGCACCCTCGCCTTCCAGGAATTCATCACTCTCATCCCCTTTGACTTCCTCCTCATCGTAGGAAATGTGCAGCTCTTGCATCTCCCCATCATCCAGGTCCCGCCTCCCCCCCCCCTCCACCCCCCCCACCACCACCACCCCTTTGCATCGCCAGGTTGTGTAGCGTGCAGCAAGTCACTATGATGCATGACACCCTCTGGGGAGTGTTCTGGAGTGCTCCACCAGATCTGTCCAGGCAGCGGAACCTCATTTTCAGGATGCCAATGGAGTGCTCAACCGAACTCCGGGTTGCACCATGAGCCTCGTTGTACTTTCTCTCACCAGGAGTCTGAGGCCGTCACAGGGGTGTCATCAGCCACATCCTTTGTGGGTAGCCCTTGACCCTGAGGAGCCAACCCTGCAGACTGTGTGGTCCCAGGGAGATGCCAGGGATCTGAGATCTGCTGAGGATGTACGAGCCATGGATGCTTCCAGGGTATCTTGCACGAACCTGCATGATCCATTTATTATGGTAAGAGACCAGCTGAACATTGAGAGAGTGGAAGCCTTTGTGGCTCACATACTGGACTGCTTGTTGCCAGGGAGATTTAAGAGCCACATGGATGCAATCAATGGCACCCTGTGATAAACCCAGAAATCTCAGCAAATCCCAGTGCTCTTGCTTTCTGGCTTGCCTGATCCCTGTTGAAGTTGACAAAGTTCTGTGCCTTGGCAAAAAGGGTGCCCCTGACCTCCTGGGTACTCCTGGAGGCTTGTGAGATCCTGCAAAGGCCCCCATTGGAGCCCTGGAAGGAACCGCTGCCATAGAAATTGAGCGCGGTGGTGACTGCCACTGGCAGTGGATGCCCTCTGAATCCCCGTGGTGCCAAATCCTGCAGACGGTGGCATATGGATGTGACCAGTTTCCTTGACATGCATAGGCATTGGCAACAGTGGTTCTTGCTCATCTGCATGCACCGTCTATAGACCCTGGGTCTAGCGATGCGCCTACAGCTCTATGGGGTTTATCCTCTGTATGCGGAGGATGGCGTGCCTCCCCTTGGTCTTCCAGGTTCTGCTCCTCCTTTTGGTCAGCCAGGCGCCTCCATCACATTCTTCTTCTTCTTCTCTCCTGCTGATAAACAATGAGGCAGACAGTGAGTTCACCATACCCCATGGTCCTGATGGTCTCCACACTGCAGTATCAAAGAGGGAGACGCAGGGTCAGCAATTGTCTCCTAAGGACGGCTCTTGGTCAAGTCATCGCCTGCGGCTGCCTCTCAAAGCCCCTTAACGCATGCTGGAGGGTCCAGGGCACCCATGGATACCCAGTGTTTAGTGAGCATGATGGCTTACCATGCCCACAGCCATCATCGTCCCACACCACATGACCGAGTGGCAGCAGCTCTAGCCACTGGACTGCACCTGAACTCTCATCTCAGGCACAGGCATTTTCCTAATCTGGACTTCAAGACTTCACAGTTTGCTTGTACAATGAGGGTGACTTTTCAATCTCAACTGAAACATAATGCAAGGGACTAGGAGTGCACCCCTCCATCAGTGTTCGATAGCCACCTTTCTGAACAGGATTCCCAGGCTTACCCAGTCGCGCAATGGCTCTGCAGCACCATAGCATTCATTCAAGTTTGAAGTGTGTGTGCGAGGGGTTAACAGTACAGGAGCAACCATTGGCACTGTCAGGAATTAGCGCTGTTGAGTGGGCACAATTGCTTGACTAGGCTGACTCCAAGCATGTCAAGTGAGCTCAAGCTAAATGCTCTCAGCTGCAGTGGAGTGTTCATCTTTGACATGTTTTGCCATTAGCCCAGCCGTTTTCTTACCTCGCCCCCTGCATGTGTTTGTGCTCAAACTTCAGTCGGTGCTGTCATGAACCCCTGGCGCTGTTGCCCTTGCCCCAAGGTTGCCTTCTCCATCACCGCTCTTGTACTGTCGCCCTTGCCCCGGCACCATAAATCAGCCACAAAGCTGCCGCTGTGGAGATTTGCCTGTGCCCCCCCTGAATCTGCAGAGACACTGGGATCATCGCGAGCGCTGCGCAAAGTTGTGTGCACTCACCTTGGAGTTCCCTTTGATGTTAAGGTCACCAGGTGCACGCCTTTTAAAGGCAGTTGTAAATCACGCTGTCATGAAATCACGCCAATGTGGGATTTAAATTTGATGTGGGGGGATGGTTCCTGCTTGTGGCCACAATAATGAGGTGCAAATTTATTAAAATTAAGATCCTGACAGTCGACGGTGGGAAACGCCGGCCGCCATTAATGGTGGGAGTGGACAATTGCGTCCTGGATTTACGTCATAGGGAAACGCGACTACAGCCTTCTCACAAGATTCTCTGATTTCGTCACCGAACACGTCCGTCATGGTCGGGTGCAGAAAATCCTGGCCTACATTTGAAGGAAAAACCAGTAAAACTTAGGAAATGACTGGTACTGGTCTGAACTGGTCTTGTATATGTTAAAATGGAATTCCTGTTCCGATGCCAGTCATTTCCAAATTTTACTGGTTTTTCCATCTGCATTAAAGTTTCCAAATTTGCTGATGATACTAATCTAATTGGGAAAGAAAGTTGTAAGGAGGATGCAAAGAGCCTGCAAAGGGATATTGACAGGTTAAATGAGTGAGCAAGTGCGTGGCAGATGGAGTATAATGTGGGAAAATGTGAAATTATCCGCTTTGGTAGGAAGAACAGAAAAGATAAAAGGCTAATAAATGCTCGTATGCAGAGGTATATTAGACTAGTAAATGCTGGATGGGGAGGTGTTTTAGACTAGTAAATGCTGGTATGCAGAGGTATTTTAGACTAGTAAATGCTGGTATGCAGAGGTATTTTAGACTAGTAAATGCTGGATGGGGAAGTATTTTAGACTAGTAAATGCTGGTATGCAGAGGTATTTGGCTGTCCTTGTACATAAATCACAAAGTTAACATGCACAGACAGCAAGCGATTAGAGAAACAAATGGCATGTTAGCTTTTATTGATTGGAATATAACAATAAAGAAGATTAATACAATTATATGGAACCTTGGTGAGACTACATCTATGTACAGTTTTGGTCTCCATACCAAAGGAAGGAAATATTTGCCTTAGAGGAAGTGCAACAAAGGTTCACTAGGCTGATTCCTGAGATGAGGAGAAACTGAGCATACTTAGCCAATATTCACTGGTTTAGGAGAATGAGAGGTGATCTCATTCAAACATACAACATTTTTAGAAGGCTTCGGAGGGTTGATGCTTGCAGGGTGTTTCCCTTGGCTGGCAAGTTCTGAGCTAGGGAACACTGTCTCAGAATAAGATTGGTCATTTAGGACTCAGAGAAGGAGAAATGTTTTTGAAATCCTTGGAATTCCCTACCCCAGAGAGCTGCTCAGCCATTGAGTATATTCAAGACAGGGATTCAAAGATTTTTGGACACTAAGGGAATCAAGGGAAAAGTGTGGGAAAGTGCAGTTGACGTAGTAGATCAGTCATAATCTTGTTGAACGGTGGAGCAGGTTCAAAGGGCCAAATGACCTACGACTGCTCCGATTTCTTATATTCCTAAAATCAAGAAGCACTTTTTTACGAAGTGAAGTGAAATCTTAAACTTGCTCCTCCAAGTGACTGTGTATGCTGAACCCATCGAAATTTCCAAGACAGGTAAGGATATCAAACGAAATGGAACAAATGCCAGAAAAATGAAAAAATACAACTTAAATTTACTATATTAAAGGTGCAATATAATAATATATCCCAAGGCATTTCACAGGAGAAATTAATTACCAACTGAGAATTTGACATGGAGCCAAGGAGTTATTTGGAAGATGATCAAAAGCTTGGGCAAAAAACTGAGGCTGGGGTATTCCGCTCCCACTTGCAGTGGGTGTCATGGCAAGCAGAAGCAGAAGCTATCACAGGAGGAAAAAAATCAGGTTCACATTGGGCGAAATACAGGGTCCTACTGTCCGCTCATAACTTCAATGGCAAAGCGCGTTTCCCGACGCGCAACGTCAGGAAGGCCATTTGAATATATTTAAAAGTCATGAATATTCCTTATAAAGCCTGCTTGCTGGATCATCCACCCAAGCAAGATCAAAAGAGCACGTCAACATCTAATTAGATCAACGTGATCCACAACTGGATAAAAGTCGCATGCACCTGGCAACCAGCACTTTGCTCGAGGCTTGTTCAGCTACCTTTCCTCGTGCATCACTCGCAGCACCTCAACTCAGCACCAGGCTTCGCAGGCAGCACCATATCATTCTCAGGGTGTCACAGGCAAGGTTCTACATACCAGACCAGTGGTAAGGTTTGGGTGCTGTGGAAGGGGCCGCAGGGCAAGGCCTCCATGGGGGAGGGGCAATAGTGGACAGAGGTTTGACTCAGAAACATGACACGGGGAAGGTGTCCTGTGGGGCACAATGGGGAGGAGTCTGTTACAGAGGGACATAAGCAAGTTGGGGCCAGAATGGGAGCATAGCGGTGTGAAAAAGCACTTCATTTTACATGGCTGATCTCACAAAGACTCTCCTTGTCCCAGTCCAGGCAGGATGAAGGCATGTCAGTCCAGGGTCAGTAGTGCCCAGAATGTTGTGCATGTGTAGCCTTCATACCACGGCGCGCCTCAGTCTGTGGGGGGTTTCTGGCATTATACTGTGCTATAGATGGCACACTCACAGTCAGGGGGCTATAATCTACAGCCGACAGATAGGGAAAAGGTATTGGAGGGGCATTGGTCGGTTCTGGGGAGGGGTGTGCTATATGTCTAACTCAGCAGGAGGCCTCAAGATGGGAAAGGGTAAGGTCCACACGGGGCATAGGCACCTCCAAAGGTTCAGGGGGCAACACAGGGATTTCCACCACAAGCAGAAAGGGTTCAAGGATTGGAAGTGGAGGATTGATAGTTGTTGGATGCAGGGAAACCTGGAAATTGAGCTCCTTCAGGCCGATGGGAGGGATTTTTACAGTCACACAGGGAGGGTTCAAGCTGGTCTGGGAGTGAGAGCTCAGCACCCCATCTTCCAACTTGAAGCAATGGTGCAGCACAAAGTTAGAAAGAGGTGGCACTTGAATGGTGAGAGCTCTGAGGGTCAATTGGAAGACTGATACTCTGCACTATGAGGCTGATTGAAGGGGCAGCCAACTGAATTGTGTTTTGCCAAATGAGGGGGGATGTACACCTGAGACATGTTAGGAGCCTTTCAGTGGTAATGCAGGGAATCAGGAGAGTTACGCACTGGGGCACATTCACACAAGACAAATCCCCATTCCTGGCACTAGTCGATCTCCTTGTATTAACCCCTTGTTCCAGCGCTGAAATTCCCCAGAGTCAGAACAAAGTGTGGGGCAATTGGGCGACTGAAGAAACTGGAGCTTCATCTTAAACGCAGGAGCTCAGAATACAGTCACTGGCAGCTGACCAGATGAGAAGCCTCAGACCACCCCCCAATCAAATAATCACACCCTCTCGATAAACATTCACCCTTATGTCTTTTCCAAAGAGTCTAGTTAGCAAGTGCAGTGAATGAGGATCCCAGTGACAGGCCTAAAAGCTGTGCACCGAAGTGCCTAGCCAAAGTGATGTCATAGCAGTGCCTGATGTAGAAGCAGGAGTGGGGGTGAACCTCTGTGAGAAATAAAGTACACTGGCCAAGATTTAAGTGCTGAATTGGTGCCGACACTGGACCCAACAATTTGAACCCACACTCGCTCACTCTATTCATTGACAGAAATAGGACATTTGGAGGTTCATGCTCACTTACGTCTTTTTCTGATTTATGCCATAGAGACGAGACCTTCATCAAGATGGATGCTGGATTTATTGCTGTCTGCATCATTGCATACAGACAGGAGGGAAGGTGGAGGTTGCAACGGAAGTGCCAGGCTCGCCAAAGGGAGGAACTACTCCCTCATGAGGAAGTGGCAGCAGGGCCCCCTCCGGACACAGAGGATGAGGCTCACATAAACATTGTGCATAGGTGGCTCTGAAGACCGAGGGTGTACAGAAGACCCATGTCTTTTCTGCAGATGAGCAACAGACAGTATTGTTGACGCCTCCGCATGTCCAGGGGTCTGGTGACACACATCTGCCACATTCTGTTGGATTTGTCGGAGACAGGGAGGACATTCATTGCCAATAGCTCTAAAAGTCACCACCGCTCTTAACTTTTATGTGACTAGCTCTTTCCAGGGCTCCACTGGGGACCTCTGCAGAATCTCTCAAGCTTCCACACACAAGTGTGCCCAGCAGGTAACAGACACACTTTTTGGAAAGGCCCACAACTACGTTAACTTCGATAGAGATCAAGCCAGCCTGGACACCAGAGCACTGGGCTTTGCTGCGATTTCTGGTTTCCTTCAAGTGCACAGAGCTATCGACTGTACTCATATCGCCATCAAAGCTCCCTGGCAATTGGCACTCCAATACATAAACAGAAAAGGCTTCCACTCCATCGACATCCAGCTGGTCTGCGACCACAAAGGACAAATCCTGCAGGTATGCGCCAGGTACCCAGGAAGCTGCCACGACTCCTAAATCTTGAGTGGGTCGCAGATCCCGGACATATTTGAGGGACCACACAGGATTCAGAATTGGCTGCTTGGCGACAAAGGGGACCATCAAAGGACGTGGCTGCTGATGCTCATGTGGCGGCCACAAAATCCAGCTGAGCGAAGGTACAAAGCTCATACCACTAGCCAAACATTGTTGGAACAGGCAACTGGCATATTAAAGATGCAATTCCTGCTGGAGCACTCCAGTACCCTCCCCAGAGGGTCTCATGAATCATTGTGGTTTGCTGCGTGCTACATAACCTGGCACTGCAAAAGGGGAGGAGTTGCCAGATGACAACATGGAGGTGCTGCACAACTCTGATGAGGAGCACCTCGAAAGGGGTGAGTGTGATGAGGTTGAGGAAGCTGACGCTGCAGGGGAAGACGCCATCGCACAGGCCAGATGAGGCAGGCATACATAACTGCCAGATTTCATGAGGAGGATGTTGAGTAGGAGTGACTTTCCTCTTCGACAAGTGCCCACAATCATAGGCCCAAATGAACAACAGCGTCTACAATCTTCAATCTTTACAATCCTCAGTGCACCCGTACCTATATGCCCTCAGACTGACAAAGCTCCTCAAGGAGATCCATCTCCAGCAACAGGACAATGCTTTATGACTCATCTCGATGATGAAACTGAGAGGTGACACCTGCGTCAAGGCAACCGAGGACATTACCCCGGTCATCATGTATTTTTACATGACTCAGTTCTGTGTTTCACCTTCACCTCCATAGCGTTAACATTTGCACTCTGCAGGCCTACATGTAGCCTGACCTTTCCATATAGATTGACCACCTGAGGATAACCATGTTCATACACTTGCTGGCCACACATTAGAATGAACACAGACAGTCTCCCCTAAAGGCCAGCCCTGGCCCTTGCGGCCTTGATACAGCATCAGCATTATGGAGACCTGAGAGGCTTGGTTCACTTTAAATAACATATTTCGGCTTCATTAAATCCTGGCTCCTAGGCCACTGCTGCCCTCAACATTGTCTTCCCATAAAGGTGACATATGCACATGCTCAAAGGCTCGATTAACTGCAACACATCATCATTTAGAGTGATCATCATTGACCTCAGCGACTCTTTAGGTGAGGGACGCTATGCACAACATCTGACATAGTGCTGCTTCCCTACATTGTGATGAGAGCCTTGTGGGCACTATGCAGACAACTACAAGGTGAGAAAAGCTCAAGGTTGCAGTGTTAAGTACCACAACTATAATGTGGCTGCGAGGGGCAGAGCTCTAGCACATTCAGCTGGGATGGTCACACTTATGGGTGAGTTTATCAGGTGTACATCCGGAGAGTGGACAATGCTCAAGGCTCACGTGGGCTGTGATTTTTGGCTCTTTAAATGAAAATCCTGCCGGATGATAGAGAGAACATAGAGTTCCACTATATATGAACCGTCTCAATGCATTCCAAAATCTTTCCTTGCACATTAAACCTTCACCTCCCAATGATGCTGAGGAGCCAGCTGAACACCTCAGCCTCAATCTTGCACAGCCAAGGTCTAACATTACATGACCCAGCAAAGCAAGAAAACAAGCTCCCTTCCACAAACACACTTCACTTTAAGGACGAGGCATAAGTGATGCCAGAAACAATCTGAGAAGGGGCACACAGTGTGGTCAGTTGGAAGCATACAACATTGACCAGAGGCACGTAACAGCGATGTCGGCGATAAGCAGGGGGTGGGACCATGGTGTCACATGATTGACAACAACACGGCTGATTATAAACAGGAGTCGTATACAACAGGGTGCGATTTGAGTTACATTTGTGTAAACTATATACATGTGTTTAACACCCATGCCACCAATGTGATCCTAATATTGTTTTGTCTTCCTGACTGTCATTACGCTTTGGTGCTTCCCCAACATCCACAGCAAAGGTGGAGGCAGCCTGCTGACTGCTACACCCTGTTGCCTGTGATGACTTTGGCGGGCATCCCCTGGAGCGCTGAGATTTGAGACGATCCTGGGCTGCTTTGGGCCTCCTGCACTGGGGCAGGTGCACCCTCCTCGACCTGTGGAGCTGAATCTGATGGGGTTACAGGAAGAAGATCAGGATCGGCTGGACACTGCTGGAATCACCTGGGTGGATGGCCTGGGGTGTCCAGCTACTGGTCCTCATCCCTCTGGGTACTCGAGTGCCCGTGGTTGATTCTCTGAGGAGAAGGGTAAGCTGACGTGAGATCAAGCTGCACCACCCCCCACCCCCTCTCATGTAGCCACTGCTGGATGCCACCAATGGCTACACTGATGAAGTGCAGCTCCTGGCACAGTGTAGGACCTATGTTCAGGACCAAGGTCTCTATGGTGGCTGTCATCCTACCAGTGTTGACCTGAGTGTGTTGGCAAGCTGGCACTATTAATTCAGACAGAATGTGGATGCACTAACTTAGTCTACTGCATTCGTTGCTCCCAATGCGGTCTCCTCTACATTGGAGAGACCAAACGCAAACTGGGCGACCGCTTTGCAGAACACCTGCGGTCTGTCCGCAAGAAAGACCCAAACCTCCCTGTCGCTTGCCATTTTAACACTCCACCCTGCTCTCTTGCCCACATGTCTGTCCTTGGCTTGCTGCATTGTTCCAGTGAAGCCCAACGCAAACTGGAGGAACAGCACCTCATCTTCCGACTAGGCACTTTACAGCCTTCCGGGCTCAATATTGAATTCAACAACCTTAGATCTTAAACTCCCTCCCCCATCCCCACCCCCTTTCCGTTTCTTCCCCCTCCCTTTTGTTTTTCCAATAATTTATATAGATTTTTCTTTTCCCACCTATTTCCATTATTTTTAAATCTATAACTATAATACCCTGTCAGTCTTTCCACCCCACCCCCACTAGAGCTGTACCTTGAGTGTCCTGCCATCCATCTTAATTAGCACATTCTCTTAGATAATATCACGACCTTCAACAACTCTTTGTTCCTTTTGTCTGTGACATCTTTTGATTATCTGCTCCTATCACTGCTTGCTTGTCCCTACAACCACCACCACCCCCCCAACTTCTCTCCGCCACCCCCCCACCTTAAACCAGCTTATATTTCACCCCTCTCCTAACTTTACTCAGTTCTGTTGAAGGGTCATAAGGACTCGAAATGTCAACTCTTTTCTTCTCCGCCGATGCTGCCAGACCTGCTGAGTTTTTCCAGGTAATTCTGTTTTTGATGTGGATGGACTCCTCCATCGTATGTTGATATCTGAGGAATGCAGCTGACATCCTTTCCTGATGTTCCCGTGATCGTCTCTGCAGCTCCACGAACTGAGATTGGAGCAAGTCCAGAGGCTCGCCACCTGACTCAGCCACAGTGGAATCCTAGCCTCTAGCAGTTTTCTGAGTGCCAGCTACTTCAGATGTCCCTGCCTCAGCCTGCTGTGAACCAGATTGCATGCTGTGCGCATCAGATTGTCCCAACGAGGCGTGTGTCTGTGCACTGCTGGAGGGTGGGGGTGAGCGTTGTGACAGGTTTTCAACAGTGTTATCCTCAGCTTCCTCATCTGAGGTGTCATCAGGCGCGTGAGCTGAGGGCTTGACTGGTTGAGGGCCTCTGGTGCTTGGCAGATATGCCTATGAAAGAGAGATGATTAGTGCATGGCAGGGGATTCAAAAAATGCTCAATTAACTCACAGTATGGTTGTCTAAGGGATGTGCTGGTGCAGGATCCTCACTTGGATGATTGTCACCGAGCTCTCCGTCACTGAAGGAATGGTCCACGTCCTCTCCAGTCAGCGTAATGGATCGGTTCGTGTACTCAGTAAGGACATTGATGTTGGGCACTCCACTGCTGGTCTGGGACCTCCTCCTCCGATTGTGTGCAAGCTTGTCTTGTATAAAGTCAGATGGAGAGATATGAGTAGACCCATGAGAGGGCAGGTGATAATGATGTCTGCCATGTGTGAGCACTGAGTGGAGCCATGGATGGGATGAGAACGTGAGCTCCAGAGGACATGAGGCCAGATGGAGATGTGAAGGTGTGTGAGAGAGAGGGAGCGCTGATGTCCCTTGAGCTGGATGTGTGTGAGATCCCTGTGGAGTATCATCCTGTGAATGTCTGATGGGCTTGCGAGTGTGTAAGAGTCATAGAGTCACAGGGGTCTACAGCACAGAAAAAGACCCTTTGGCTCATCGAGTCTGCGCCGGTCAAACAAGTACCTAACTATTCTAATCCCATTTTCCAGCACTAAGCCCATAGCCTTGTATGCCATGGCATCACATCTGCACATCCAAATGTTTCTTAAATGTTATGAGGGCATCTGCCTCTACCTTTCAGGCAGTGAGTTCCAGGTTCCCACCACCCTCCAGGTGAAAAAATTCTTCCTCACATCCCCCCTAAACATCCTGCCCCTTACCTTAAATCAATGCCCCCTGGTTATTGATCCCTCCACCAAGGGGAAAAGTTCCTTCCTGTCTACCCTATCTATGCCCCTCATAATTTTATACATCTCAATCATGTCCCCCGTCAATCTCCTCTGCTCCAGGGAAAATAACCCCAGTCTATCCAAACTCTCCTCATAACTAAAACTCTCCAGCCCAGGCAACATCCTGATAAATCTCCTTTGCACTCTCTCCAGTGCAATCACATCCTTCCTATAATGTGGATTCCAGAACTGCACGCAATACTCTAGCTGTGGCCTAACCAACATTTTATACAGTTCCAGCATAACCTCCCTGCTCTTTTTTCTATGCCTCGGCTAATAAAGGCAAGTATTCCATATGCCTTCTTAACCACCTTATCTCCCTGTCTTGTTACCTTAAGGGATCGGTGGACATGCACACCAAGGTCCCTCTGATCCTCAGTGCTTCCCAGGGTCCTACCATCCATCGTGTATTCCTGTGCCTTGTTTGTCCTGCCCAAGTGCATCACATCACACTTATCTGGATTAAATTTCATTTGCCACTGATCAGCCCATCTGACCCAGCCCGTCTATATCCTCCTGTAATCTAAGGCTATCCTCTTCACTTTTTACCACCCCACTAATTTTCATCTCATCTGCGAACTTAATGATCAACCTTCCTACAGGTTGAGAGTGATGACCTGGTTGATTTACCCTGGCGAAATGGATGAGATCATTCATCCTCTTTCTGCACTGGATGGCTGACCTCTCCTGTGCAGCGTTGACACTGACTACCTCTGCCACCACCTGTCAGCAGGATTGGTGATGTTGGTGGACTTCCTCGGGCCAGAACAGGGGGAAAGGACATCACAGCAGGCCTCCACGGTGTCCAGTAGGTGACCCAGGGACGCATCACTAAACCTGGCGGCTGCTGTTTTCTTGCTTTTCGGGGCCATATCCTCAGTGCAGCAGTCCTGCACCGCATGCAGTGAAACAGCTGTGCACAGCTGCTCTTTAAAAATGGTGCCCGGAGTGAGGTAATGTTGAGCACATGGCCAGGCGGGTGAATCAGGGGCTGTCCGCCCATGATTCGACGTTTTTCTTGTGCGTGCATAATTAACGAGGTGGGCAGTACAGCATTAAAACCCACCATTGCGGCTGGTGGGAAAAACACCAATTTTCATGCCCGCCACTGCACTTAGAGCATGGATAGGAAATTTCCACCCTGAGTCATAAATGAGGAAAGAGATATAGAGAGGTAGAGATGTTTAGGGAGGGAATTCTAGAGTTTGGGCCTTAGGCAGACAAGAGGCGAGAAGTAGAACAGCACAGAGGTCTCAAGACTTACAGAGCTGGAGGATGCTACAGAGATAGAGAGGGACGAGGCCACTGAGGGATGGAAAACATGTTTAAGAATTTTAAATTGAGGTGTCGCTGAACCTGGAAGACAATGTAGATTAGCAAGCACGAGTGATAAGTGAATGGGGCTTGGGGTGAGTTAGGATATAAGCAGCAGAGTTTCAGATGAGCTCAAGTTCATGTTATGGTGGAAGATGGGGGCCAGGACTGCATTGAAATATTGAAGTCTAGAGGTAAAAAGGGCATGGGTGAGGGCTTCAGCAGTTGTGCTGAGGCAGAGCCAAGGTCAGGCAACATCATGGAGGTGAAAGTAGATGATCTTGGTGAAGGAGCAGATATGTGGTCAGAAGCCCATTCCAGGGCCAAATATAATGCCAAGGTTGCAAATAGTTTGGTTCAGCCACAGACAGTTCCCAGAGAGAGGAATGGAGTTAGTAGCTAAGGATTAAAGAGGGCGGTGGAGTTTGAAGACAATAGCTTTGGTCCTCCCAATATTTAACTGGAGGAAATTTCTGCTGATCCAGTGCAGGATTCTGGACAAATCAGAGACAATGAAAGGGTCAAGAGAGGCGGTGGTGAGGCAGAACTATGTGTAGTCAGTGTACACATGGAATATGATATTGCATTTATGGATGATGTATTCAAGAGGTTGTATGGGTATGAGAAATAGGAGAAGCCCAAGGATAGATCATTGGGGTACTCCTGAAATAATAGTGTGTGAGTGGAAAGAGAAGTCATTGCAGGTGATTCTCTGGGTACAAATGGATAGATAAAAAGGGAACCAAAAGAAGCTAATCTAGTCTAGTTGGACAAAGGAGGAGAAGCATTGGAGGATGATAGTGTAATGAACCATGTTAAAGGCTGCAGACAGGTCAAAAAGGAAGAGTAGGAATAATTTACTTTTGTCACAGTTATATAGGATTTCATCTGTAACTTTAATAAGGGTTTTTTTCAGTACTGTAGCATGGGTAGAAACCCAATTGGAGTGATTTGAACATGGAGTTGCAGCTAACCTGAGCATGTTCAATGGCTTTGGCGAGAATAGGAAAGTTGGAGATTGGGGTGGTAGTTTACGAGAGCAGGGAGGTCAAGGCCGTTTTTTTGAGGAGATTGGTGATTACAGCAGGTTTGAAGGAGTATCTGAGGAGATGGAGCTGTTAATAATATCAGCTAACATGTGGGACAAGAAGAGAATTTGTGTGGTCAAAAATTTTGTGGGAATAGGGTAGAAGAAATCGAAGGTGGGTCTCATTGGACAAGCTAAACTTGGAGAGGACATGAAAGGAGATAAAAGAGAAACTAGAGGAATATGTGCATTCAGAGCTAGGGCAGGGGAAAGTTGGCCTCATGGGCTAGAGGAAGGGAGGGAAGTGGCAGAGGCAGATGAACAATTGGTCTCCATCTTACTGTTAAAGAAGTCCATGAGCACCTTGCACTTTTGTTGAAGGCGATAGTGGAAGAGGTATGGGAGAGGGATTTTGAAAGATGGTTTATGGTGGAGAAGAAAATGTAGAACTATCTTGCATTTCAGGATGATCCTGGAAAGTTGAGCAGTTTTGGGAGAGAAAAGCAGAAGCCAGTAGTTATCCAGCCAGATCTGGTGGTTGTCCACCGTATCTGTTCAAGTCTGCCTCCCTTGGACTTAAGGGAGTTGACATGAAGGCTGTATCAGGGGAAATGACCAGTGTAAGGGAGAGTAATGATTTTTATGGAAACAAAGGAATCAACAGTGGAGGTGAGGATGTGGCTGAGCAGATCGGTAGCTGCAAAAATGTCATGGTGAATGGGGGTCCAAAGGATAAACAGCTAAGATTTTAAACATGCTGTAATGACTTGGTGGGAACAGGGTTTTCCAGGGGTGGGTGCAATGGGAAGTGCAGGTGTGAGGGAGGAAGGGGATGTGGATGGAGAGACATATAAGGAAGTGATCAAAATGGCCTTATCTCTGATTGACATGATAGGAGTAGAAGGGTATGTGAAGTGGAAAGGCCAAACGGATAGCTCTGAATAAGGGTAGGGAAGCTAATGTGGAGGGAGATTCTTATTGAGGATCAGGGGACAGTGAACTTTGTCAGGTGAAAAAACTCCGAGGACAGGAAGTTGCTTAGCGTGGAGGCTGCAGGGGGAAAGCAGTAAAGATATCTTGGTGAGAAACTTGATTTGGTACTTCCTTAAATAAGTGAAGAGACGAGTGGAATAAGGTGATATGCTCAAAGAGGGTGTGAGATAAGTAAGGGATGGACTAAAGTGTTATTGGTTATAAGGACTAAACTGCAACTGCTGCAGATTAGGTGGAGCAAATGCAAAAAAGTGTAGCCTGGAAGGAAAGCTTTATTTAGGGAAGGTGTCATTACCCCTCAGCCAGGTTCCTGCCAAGGGTGTTAATGCTGTCATCCACAATAAGATCAAGGGTGGCAAGGCCCTTACTCATAATCAACAGACATCCTGGTTGGAGGGGGGTGGGAGATGTGACGAATCCACTAGCAGAGTCCACAAGCTACAGACCAACGATTAGCTGGATGAATGGCAAAACAATCTTGAGGGGTTGAATGGTCTATTCCTGTGCCTATGGCCCAGAATTTGTTCCAATGGCATTGTTGGCAATGAACACCATAAGTTAGACCATTTGTGTTTCCTGATCCTCAAATCAGAAATTGCTGATGAATTGACTAGAACAAGCTGTAGTGAACATAATTGTGAAACAGAAACAGTGTAGCCAATGTACTCAGTATCTTTAAGTCCTGATCATAATATACCTTATGAAGGTGCTTACTGGTGACAGATTATTAGTTATCTCCTCTCAAGTTTATTTACCTAAATTACCACAAAGGTTTTTAAGGTTCATTTCATTTTTTAAGGTAAAATCCCTGTTAGAAGCCATAACCCTGATTTTTGCTCCCGGGCCGGTGCTAGAGACGGAAGAATTCCAGGCTCTGCAAACTGACCTTTAAAAATGGTCGCCCGCAGTTCTGATTTTCGTTCCAGTTTGGGGTGTTGGGGGTGGGGTGGGGGGAGAAACAGTTGGGCCCACTGCCCCCGGAACAGCTGGGTGCTGTGTGCAGAGGCAGGCTGGGTGGAAGGCCTGCCTCTGTGCTCTGGCACTTTGTTGACTTCAATTAAAAAAGTACAAAACAAAAAATAGTCCTCCACAACTCATCCCTCACCTTCCCACACACTCCACATGCCGCAGTAATAGTAACCTATGCTAACTCATGTCCCCCACCCATCTCCCCATGGCCCCTTGTACACCCTCTGCCAACCCATGCTCCTCAAACCCACTCCTATGACTCCTCATAACCCCAATGCCAACCCATGCACATCAGCCCACCCCCCATGGTCACTTATACCCCATGCCAACCCATGCCCATCCACCCACACCCATGTCTCCTCATACCCCCTTTGCCCCCCATCTCCTCATGGCCCTTTACAGTCCCTATGCCAACTTAGTGCCAGCTCATGCCAACCTACTCACTCACCCTTTGCCCTTACCCATGCATACCAACTCATAGTTCTCTGACAGCTTTGATAGTTCTTTGACAGCTTGACAGTCCTTTGACAGCTTTGACTGTTTCAATGTGTTTATGCACTTATTTACACACGATCAGGTTTACTTTTAACATTCCCAAAGGGTGCCCTACCTCTCCCAAAGGTTGCCTTATCCTCTCCCAAAGGGTGCCTTATCCTCTCCCAAATATGTCCCAGGACCATATCCAAAGTGGGACCTTACCTCTCTTCAAAGGGGTACCCTGGCTATCTAAATGACCTGCTCTTACCTGGTCTAATCTGCACATGCTGGGTTTCACACTCCTGGCCTCCCAAAATACCACTTGAGTGGAGGCAGCTGGTGATTTAAATGGCCATATGTGCGAACCCCGGCCCAACTCCAGTCTCACCCTTGTGAAAATAGGAAGATCCTCTCCATTGTGGTGAAAATCTGGGCCCATGTGTAACAGGACATGCAAATGCAGACATATCCCAATGAAATTCTAAATAAATTGATCTATCTTTCAATAGGTATTTAAGTGTTACATGTAGATTTCACTATTCAGTTAACAAATAAGACAGAGATAGTTAAGGAAATATATAAACACTCTGTCCTGCCATTCATTATTCTGTTATATATTATTGACGCTACAATTAGCTTCCTGAGGGAGACACTATATGTTATTCCATTTGAGAACCAGATTTTCTGTTTAGTTGCATATAGATACAGCACTGCAAAGTCAGGAATGCAACTGTACACTGTGAATCAATTCAATTCCATGTTTCTGTGAATTGGCTTGAGGATATCAATAAGGGAATAATTAAAAATTGGTGTATGCATAGTGGATGATCTAACTGTACAATTTCTTTATTATGATCGTAATAATCAGGCACAAAATCAAAGCAGTAATGGGGAATACTCCACTACACTAATGCTCATTATGATGGGAATCATTACAATGCCAAATGATGTAACTCAATAAGAGTGCTTTTATCAATGATTTATAGGCGGCTAAGTTGATCTCTATACTCCTGCAGGCAGTAGTGTTAACTGTGATTTGATTTTTGAGAATAAGTTTGAGGATTCTCTTCCAATTTATCTTATTTCTACCGCATGGATAATGAAGCGTCAAAAGCAACCATTTAAAATAAATAAATCACATTGCTACCAGGTCTCCAGTGCCATTAGTTTTCAGTCCAAGTGGCAGTGGCTTAAATCCAACAATTCACAGTCACCGTTGGTTTTAACGGAGCAGAGTGACACAAAAGTCCCTGGAGATTATGAACTGATCTAAGTAATGATATAGGCCGCCCATGCCACAATTTCCTGAAAAATCTATTCTAGTATAATGGCATAAGCCATAGGTGCAGCACTAGTATTACACACATTTTCAGCATATTTCATATCTATGTTACATAATGCCACTTTCAGGCATGTGCCCTAGGTGTCCAGAGGGAACTCTAGCCTAGATGGCATGGAGATCATATTCTGCACAGAATGAATGTGCACACACTTCATGTCATATGCATTCCCACAGCACCCATGTTCCACCTATTCCACCTGTAAAATAGGTGCTGTGCAATCGTGTTTCTAGACCATTGGAATAATGCTGGCATCATTGTGATAATCATGATGCACAGAACCTCTCACCCTTCTCTCTCTCTCATAGAAACAAGAACTGTGAAGTATTTTTATGCTTCTTCAAATTATAACTGCACTATTAGTCACAAAAAATATAGTCACAATAAAAAAATCAATTACATTGAAGCCATAACAGCTGCATACCTTTTGCCGACTGACACTTTCTTTTCTTCAGTGTCTTCAGGTTTCTTACCAGGTGTTACCTTGTCTGCGCTATCTAGGAGAGCGCTTAGTGCCACCCTTCTAAAAACATTCCCATGAGCCTCTTTGATGAATTGAATAAGTTGACGAATGTCACAATAAAGTCCCTGAAGGAAAGAATGTATATAAACACAGTTTATAACAAAATGTTGAGGATTCACTCATGCAAAATTAGCTGATTGCAGTCATCCATTTGCCTTTTAGGTTTAAAATAAAAATTAATAAACCACCTGTAAAAGGTCTCCTAATATAAAAGTTTTTCAATTATAGTTGTTTTTAGTCATTGTTCTAACCATGATAATTAGCAGTTCCCTTCTGCTGGAAATAATTTTTCTTATGCCCTGTGACATTATTTGTTTTCTATGTACATAATACATTAATATAGCCAAAAGCAAAAGGTAAATGCCAAAGGTGAGTCATAAGATTACAATTTAAACAGTTGGCTAAAATGACTGCAGTGTGGCGCATTTGCATGTACTGGAAGCTACATATATTAATACACGGGGCCCTCTTCTTTGCAGACAGAAAGAACATGTACACACATTGCGCCTGTTTCAGCTAAGCAAAAAAGTGATAGCCATTCGCTGGTTCATTCCTCGGGGAATGCCTTTACCAATCAGAGTCAAGCTGCCTATTTTAAATTTCAAACAATGCTTGACAGTTAGTTAACTGTCAGTCACCATTAACTGGTGCATTCTCCATGGCAACGCCTCTACCAATCAGAATTCGCTTGTCAACCAATCAGCATTTTATTCTCATACAGTATAAAGTTGTTGCTTCCCCTGACATTGGTATTCTTGTGGTTGTCCTGATGAGTGTAAGATGAAAAACTTTGACAAAATGTCTTTTTTCAGCAATACACAAAAGGTTGTGTTAAAAACAAACAGTTTCAACATCAGTTCATCATAACTTCCCAATCACAAACACTTAGGGTGCAAATTTGGGATTGGTAGTATAGTTGTTTGGGCACTATGAGTGCCCTTTGGGGGCTGAAATGCCATCTGCTGTGTGCATGCATATTTTTGAGATGACACTTGCTGGATTGCATATGGGCAGGCCCATTAGCTTGCATGCAGTGAATGACTGCCAGAAATATAGAGATGCAGATCATGATGTCAATTAGCATGTTGTCAGTGGTTTCAGTTTGGAACTAAGTAATGCCTTCAGTGTTCAGCAGCAGGAAGAGTCCTCTCAACCACCTCCCCTAACCCCACCAATACTATTTAAAGGGGTCAGCAGCTATTTATAGGTTAGTTGTTGGTGGCTTTCTTCTAGCTGTTGCATTGATTCTATGAGTGCTTGGTGGTTTCTGTAGTTGTTCAAAGTTGCAAATGTCTAGCAGGAGTGGTGTTGCAAATGATGCAGTTTTTACTGACTTCAGGGTTTCTGCACAAACCAGTTGATCGAATACATGGATGTACCAGTAGGCATTCCCCTAGGAATACAGCATGTCTTGGGAAATAAACAGAGGACATATAGAGTAGGACATGCTACTGGAAGAGGGAGGAGAGAGTCGAAGAAGGGGTCACGGCAGGAAACCATATCCGCCTATGGTGATCAGGGAGCATTCCTCCTACCTGAACCTCCGTGAGGAAGAATGACCAGAACATTCTGCTCCAGGACCAGGCCCTGTGGCGGGGGCTGGAAGTTGGAGTGACTTCTGCTGTAGAGCAGGGCTGGCGGGCATGCCAAATCATGTATTGTTCTCGTCATTAATTATGTAGCCTCAAGGTTCATGTCTAGTCTCATGGCAGGGTGGGCAGGAAGTCACACACGCCGCCATCATATTTAAAAAGGCACCCGGACAGCCATTCATTCATCATGTCAGGACTTTAGGAGACAAAATGTCAATGAGAAGGCAGCAAGTTCCATCTCCACACTTCAGCGATGCCTCCCTGGAGAATCTAATCCAGGCCAAGCATGGCAGGACGTCTTTTTTCAAAGGGATGGCAGCAGGAAGCCCAGCCATCTGACTATGGCAGCCTGGGAGGAGGTTGCCAAGGTGGTCAGCGCTGGCGGAGTCCAAAAGAGGACAGCCCAGCAGTGCAGGAAATGGATGAACGATCTTTTCTGCATTGCTCGTCTCAGTGAACCTTCTACTTGCTGCAAACTCACATCACCACTCATTTTGTGATTCTTTCATGGGACGTGGGTGTCACTGGCAAGGCCAGCACTTTTGTTGCGCATCTCTAAATGCCCTTCAGAAAGTGATGGGATGCTGCCTTATTGAACCGTTGCAGTCCATGTGGGGTGCTGACAGGGAGGCAACGGCAGGATTTTAACGCAGCCACAGTGAAGACACAGGCATGGGGTGTGGAGTAGAGGGCAACTTGCAGGTGGTGCTGTTCCCATGCATCTGCTGCCCTTGTCCTTGTAGCTGGTATAGGTCACAGGTTTGGAAGCTGCTGTTGAAGGAGCCTGGGTGATTTGCTACAGTGCATCTTGTACCAGTGTGCATCAGTGGTGGAGGGAGTGAATATTGAGGGTGGTGGACAGGGTGTCAATCAAGCGGGATGCTTGGTCCTGTACGGTGACGAGCTTCTTGAATGTTTACATAGCTGCACTCATCCAGGCAAGTGGAGAGTATTCCATCGTGCTCCTGACTTGTGCCTTGAACATGTTGGTGTACCTTTGGGGAGGCAGGAGGTCAGTTATTAGCCACAGAATTAACAGCCTATGATCTGCTCTTTCATCAAACATACTCACAATCCATCCATATGTCTCTGTGCAGGAGAAGATAGCCCATAACACGAGGGAGAGAGAGGAGGTGGGATGCCTGAGCTCACAGCCCTCACTCAATTTGAGCAGCAGGCTGCTGAGCTGGCAGGGGAGAATAGAGACCGTGCCTATGCTGAGGGCGAGGTTGGCCTCTCTCAAGAATCTAGTGAGGAAGCACGCATTATTCCGAGAACTTCGGAAAATCAATGTGATTGAGGCATACAATGTTTCAGCCAGCCTAGAGAGTCAGTCATTCTCTCTTTTCTCCATTCTAGATGCCAGTAGGAAGAGGGGGAGCCCAGCCTCCATCCAGCCCCCTGGAGATCTCAAAGGAAGATGACAAAGACTTCACACCTGTAGAGCCATCACAGTGTTCACCTGCGCTCTCCACCAGCCCAGAGACACATACCTCGGTGGGTCACATATCTAGTTTAGGCTCGTGGTCACATTCTGGTGGTCATTTCACAGCCAAGGTCTCTGGCACTTAGAGGACTGCTAGAGAAGAGGCCCCCCCTGCTAAGTCAGTGTCAGATGACGAGCTTCTGGAAGCGGCCCTAGAAAAGATGCTGGAGAATCAAAGAGATGCACGGGAAATTCAGTCAGATCTATCAGAAGTCCTCAACGGAGTGGAATGAAAGATAGAGGAGTGTGTCCACGTGCTCTCTGATGTCGTGGCTCTGGCATGTGAGCGCATGGAAGCCTCCATGGGACGGGTGGCAGACGCCATGGAGACCCAGGTCCAGCAGGTTCTGCCGGGTGTGGGCTCAGACCTGCATTATATTGTTCTAGCTCTGAGTGCATTAGAGCAGTGGCTAGGTGAAAGGGGGGGGGGCGGGGCACCTTGACCTCCCTCCAGGTGCCTCTTCTCTTGAGTGGGTCAGGGAGGAGCCTTTGGACACCCAAAGGGAGGAGAAGCGTCAGGAAGATACCCCGGGGGCATCCATCCAGGACATGTTAAGGTGTCCAACCATTTCCAATCCTCTCTGCCTGTGACCCCATCAGCTCCAGCTGCTCAGGCCATGGAGGGTGCACTTGCCCTTGAGCAGGAGACCCAAACAAAGCCGGGGCCCTCTAGGCCTCGGGCCTCCAGAGGACACCCGCCAGAGTCAACATAGGACAAGAGGGCATAGTGGTCAGCAGACTGCCTCCACCTCTGCTGCAGATGTTGGGAACATACGCAGGCGATGTGGTAGAGTTAGAAAAATTAAGAAGTTTTGAATGAGCACTGGTTGCTTGGGTGTATCTTTATTATATACAGCTCTGGCATTTATAAATATAGGTTAGCTTGCACTGATTGGAAGTCTCCTGGATTCATTCTTGTTGTTAGTTGTAATGGTCGTGCGCACTCCACCTCGTGCAGGTGAAGGACATCATTGGGGACCAAGGATGGGTCTTCCTCCCACTAATACATGCCTGTGCATGGAGACATTCCTCTCTGACAAGGGTGCTGAGAGCAATGTGTGAAAATCCTCTCACTCACACTATTCTGCTTGCCTCCACCGCCCTTGAGACTCTTATAGAGAGACCTTTGTCTTGTCATAATAAAAAGACAAACCACATGAGCCCTTGTCAGGCAGGACAATTCTTCCAGGAGGATGAAGACTTTTCAGTTGTGAGTTGGCTGCCATTCACCTGCATGTCCCTTGAGGCATCCACCTCCCTCCCTCCCTTCTTCCCTAGCTCTGAATGGAGCCTATGACAAATGGATCAGAATGAATGGCAACTCTACACCTTGCTGCGATCTCGTAATGAGAACCCTCTGGGCCAGATCTGCTGCTGTGTGGGGTTCAGCAGACAGTGTGAATTTCAAAATCACAATGTTCTCATACAGTCTCCACATGATTATTAAGGTTTCCCTTTAGATGTCCAGTTGTGCTGACCTTTAGCTCCACCTACCTGAGAAGACCCTCCTCCCACCTCGATGTTGTGCAGTTGGACATCAAGGGCATTGCCCTTCTGGAGAGTTGCCTGTGTCTCAGAATGGTGCATGTAATGTTTGAGACCGTTTCCACCAACTTTTACCCTGTCCTGTCACCCACCAACATCACCCCTCAACGTCCTCCCCCATCACCACTGACCCCTACAATGTGACTTCCACTCTCTCCTTGGAAACCCTTGAACCTCCTTCCATCACCCTGGACCCTATCACTGTCAACTTGGACATGCCTTCCCATCCTGCTGAATCGACACCAGTCACCATGCCTTTGCCCACCCTGATCCTGTCCACTCTTGTAATCCATGCCACCACTCTTGTCCCCCGCAATGACCCATAGAACCATAGAAAGGTTATGGCACAGAAAGGGGCCAGTCAGCCCATTGTGGCTGCGACGGCCAAAAAAGACCCTCCAGATGAAAACTACTCCCGCCATACGCAGATCCTGACCCTACCACTCTACTGTATCCCACATCCACCTCTCACAGTGACCGCCCCTTCCCAGAAGGGAAAATCAGTAAAAACTGGGAATTTAGCATACTGGTCCGAACTGGTCTTGTAAACCTTAAAATGGAACACCAGTAAAAACTAGGAATTTAGAATAGTGGTCCAAACTGTTTTTTCCTTCTAGGTTCCTACCATTAGTACCCTCAGCTCTCCTCCCAGGATTCCAAAGTTGGCTCGACTGACCCATCTGAAACACTCTGTCACCCACCACCCCTTCCCTGCTCACTCTCCCCCTTCCCCTCAAGCCTTCCTTCCTCCCTTCCCCTTCATGCTTTTCTTCCCTCTCCTTTCCTTTCATGCCTTTCTTCCGCCCTCACTCCACCCACATTCCACTTCATGTCTTCCACTCACGCACCCTTCGTAGCTTGCACTCACCGCACCACCTCTGCATGTCTCCTGCGCACATCATCTCTTGCGGTTCTCTCCAGCGGTGGAGGTAGTGTCGGCTGGCTGGTAAGTCCTGAAAATCTCTTGCTGGGTGCATGCCATGTATGTGAAGTCGCATAACTGAATGGCATAAATTCATGCTGGAGGGGCGTAAGATTTGATGGGGGGGCGGCGGGATGGGGCACAAGATTCTGGTCTGTTGGGGCTTTAATGAGCATATACGAGATGCAAAATGCGTTCCTGATGATCTTCAGCAAGAAAGTCTACCCACCATCAACCCACCATGAAAATCGGGAGAGGAAGATCCCGACCTCATTTCCTGACGTTGGGAAACCAATTTTTTACATCCCGTCATATCTTCCACCCCTGCCTGCCTGTTATAATCTGAGATGTAAAAGACCTTTAAGACAAGTATTGTAATGTAAGGTCACATGATCTTATTGTCCAATAGCAGAGTAGCGTGGGCTACCTCTATGTGGGAGAGTCTTGAGTTAGTCACTGATGAGTGAAGACAGAGTTTTATGTTGTGAGCACACAAGTATAGTTGTAGAGTTAGTCTGTAAATAAACACCATGTGTTTATTCTAACAATGACCTCCTGATGTTCTCTGTCGCTGTACAAGCTCGGTCACCCCAACCAAAGCATGCAACCCAGATCCTTTAGCCCCAGCAAACCAAGGTCACTGGATCCAACAAAGTGGCGAGGGGAGTAAAAGCACGAAAAAAACGAGGTAAAAAGCACAAAAAACGAAGGAAACCAGATGAACCGAAATCTGGCTGTACCTCACACAGTAGTTATAAATTAAAGAAAATTTCCTTCTGAGCATCAAATTAATTCCCTAAGAGATGCCGCAATTTGGAAGAGTAGAGCTATTTGATCCAACCTCAGATGACTGGTCTCACTTATGTTCTTCCAGGCGAGCGACATTGCGGGGGAGGAGAAGAGGCGCGCGATCCTTCTGTCCATGTGTGGGAGTAAGACATACAGATTAATTCGGAATCTGTTGGCACCCAGTGCCCCAGACTCCAAAAGTTTTAATGATTTCGTGAACCTCGTAAAGAATCATTACCAGCCCAAGCCATCGGTGACCGCGCAAAGGTTTAGACAGTTGCTTCTTATGTGGCGAGTCTGAAGCAATGAACCGAATACTGCGAGTTCAGTACATCTATGAATGATATGCTTAGAGATCAGTTGGTGTGTGGTATAAATGAAAATGCTATTCAGAGGACATTGTTAGCTGAAACAAATCTCGATTTTCCGAAGGTGTTAGAAATCGCTCATGCAATGGTAGGTGCAGCGCGAGACTCAGAAGCCATTCGAGGAGTGCAAAATGGCACTATCCTCCATGCTGGGTAGGGAGCTTTAACCAAAAAGAGCACAAAAGTGCAGAGCTTTGTTCCGAAACGGGAAGCATCCACCGCTAGCAGACAGATTAAAAAGGAAAACTCAGCAACAAAAGCATGGCATCATAGTAAAAGGGATGGAAGTAGACAGCCCTGTAATGAAACACAATTTCAAAAGATCGAGTGTTTCTTCTGCCATCGCTATGAGAAATCATAAAGATAGAATCAGGCAGGCTGTCAGACAAAGGCAAAAACCCAATGAGATAAACAGCATTGAAAAGCCTGAAGTAATAGATACTGATATCTACATGCTATATAATTTAAAGATAGGAAGCACGGAGTCTCTCTATGTAACCATGAAAGTGAATGAGAAGCCTATCCGAATGGAGGTGGATACTGGTGCAGCAACTACGGTGATCGGAGAGCATACCTTTCAATACTTGAATTATGGAGAACGTAAGCTGAATTTAGAAGAAACTGTTGAAAAATTAAAGACTTACACAGGAGAAAACATACAAGTCAAGGGCATATGTAAAGTCACAGTAAACTATGAAGGTCAAACAGTGAGATTACCCTTGATGGTAGTAGCAGGCGAGGGACCTAGTCTCCTCGGATGAAACTGGCTAAAATAAATTAACTTGGAATGGAATGAAATCTTCCAACTAAAAACTAATGGGCTTTCACAGCTACTACAGAAATATGCCTCAGTTTTCAAGGAGGAACTTGGAAAAATTGAAGGACTACAAGCAAAAATTCATGTAGATCCAGAGGCAACACCAAGATTCATGAAGGCAAGACCAGTACCTTATGCAATACGGGAAAGGTAGACACAGAACTAGACAGATTAGAAAAACTGGGAATGATTCAACAAGTACAATTTTCAGTGGGCAGATCCAATTGTACCTGTTCTCAAACCTGAAAGCATTAGAATATGTGGGGACTATACATTAACAGTTAACAAAGTGACAAAATTGAAAAGACACCCCATATCTAAAATTGAAGATTTATAATCTAAATTGGCAGGCAGGAAAGGCTTACACGAAGTTAGATTTGAGTCACACGTACCAGCAATTTGGAATTAAACAGGCATCCCAAAAGTTTGTCACCATAAATACACATAAGGGATTGTATCAATACACCCATTTACCATTTATCTTCTGCTTGTGCCATATTTCAAAGAACCATGGAAAGTTTGTTACAGGGATTGCCCCATGTTGTAATTTATTTGGATCACATTCTCGTGACTGGACTCGCTGAAAATGAACCTTTGATGAACCTGGAGGAAGTTCTGAAATATTTTTCGCAGGTTGGAGTGAGATTGAGAAAGGAAAAGTGGATATTCCAGGCAAAAGAGGTAACTTATCTAGGTCACGTCGATTCAAAGGCCTACATCCAATCAAAGAAAAAGTGAAAGTAATTAAAGAAGCCCCAGAACCAGAGAATACATACGAATTGAAATCATTTTTGGGGATGATTAACTACTATGAACACTTCTTGCCTAATTTACAGACAGAACTGGCACTATTATATTGTTTGCTCAAGAAAAATAAGAGATGGTCATGGCAAACACTGCAAGAAGAAGCTTTCACAAAAGTGAAAAAGTTATTACAGTCATCTACACTTCCAGTACATTTTGATCCAAAGAAAGAGTTGATATTAACGTGTGATGCATTAGCTTATGGAGTTGGAACAGTGTTTTCCAATCAAATGGATGATGGATCAGAACGACCTATAGGTTAAGTGATGAGAATTCTTAGTACTGCAGAGAAAAAGTACTCACAAATTGAAAAAGAAGGCCTGGCAATAATTTTTGGTGTTAAAAAGTTTCATCAATATGTGCAGGGTCGTCATTTTACTAGCATAACAGACCACAAGCCATTATTAGGACTATTCAGTGAAGACAAGGCTATACCCCCATGGCCTCGGCAAGAGTACAAAGATGGGCATTGATCTTGGCAGCATATGAGTATACTTTTATTCATAAACCCGGAAGTCAAATTGCAAATGCAAATGCACTCAATCGTTTACCCTTGCAAGTAAAAGATGAGGATGTTCCAATTCCTCAGGAATACATCTTGTTATTGAACTTCCTGGACTCATCACCAATATGTGCTGAACAAATTAAAGAGTGGAAGATCTTATCCAAAGTGAGAAATCAAGTTCTTTCTAGTTGGTCAAAAACACAAGAATCTGAAAAATGAAACCGTATTTCCAGAGAAGATACGAGATAACCAGCCAAGAAGGTATATTATTGTGGGGAGCTTGTGTAATTGTTCCTCCGAAAGGACGAAAACCATTGTTATCTGAACTACACAGTGCACATCCCAGAATTTTAAAAAATGAAGGCAATAGCACCTAGCTACATGTGGTGGCCGGGAATGGCTGGAGAAATAGAAAACCTAGTAACAAGTTGTATGCAGTGTCAACAAGTACAAAAATTACCTGCAACAGCCCCATTACACCCTTGGGAATGGCCGAGAAGACCATGGGTACGAATACACATCGATTATGTAGGACCTTTTATGGGAACAATGTTTTTCCTTATCATTGACAAGCATTCAAAATGAATGGATATATACCAAGTAAGGGCACCAACATCTTCAGCGACATTAGACAAGCTACGACAAAGCTTCGCTATGAATGGATTACCTGAAGTGCTAGTATCAGATAATGGAACAGTATTTACAGTGCTGAATTTAACCGATTTACAAGCCTCAATGGTATTGTTCATGTGAAAATGGACTTACCAAAAGAGCGGTTCAGACATTCATATCCAGTATAAAGAAATTGTCTGGAGATTTGGTAGCAACTAAATGACCACAATTTCTATTCCGCTATTGAACTACCCTTCATTGGACAACAGGTATCACACCTGCTGAACTGTTGATGAAGCGCTGTCTCCAATCAAGCCTGAGTTCAATTATGCAAAACTTGGGGGGGAGATAGAAAGAAGGCAGGAAAATCAGAAATTGGGACATGATCATCACAGTCCGGACATAACATTTAATGTAGGAGAAAAGGTATTTGTGAAAAATTTTAGAGAAGGGCCAGCATGGTTTTTCGGTGAAATAAGTGTTGTAACGGGACCTCTTTCCTACCATGTGAAAGTCGAAGATCGAAAACTAAGAAGACGTGAGGATCAATACGAAGTGGAAAGGCCAAATATCCAGAAGTGATTCCACCTGTGCTCGAGACGGAATCAACATTTCCTTTTGAAATGTCTCAACCAAGTACAAATGTATTTCAAGGGCCGACAGTACCTGAAAGAATCGAAGAAACAAATTTACAGATACCTGCTATAGAACCTGATGCTCAGACAACTTCAGTAAGAGAGACTCCAAATCAGACTTCAGAAGCTGTAGAGCTGAGACGGCCTACACGCATAAGGAAACCCCCAGAGAGACTGACTTTGTGAATAATTGAACTGTGTAAATAACTTGATATATTGAAAAATTGTAAAATGTATTTTTCAGTAAAGGGGGAGGGATGTAGTAATCTGAGGTGTAATATACCTTTAAGACAAGTATTGTATTGTAAGGTCACATGATCTTATTTTCCAATAGCAGAGTAGCGTGGGCTACCTCCATTTGGGAGAGTCTTGAGTTAGTCACTGATGAGTGAAGACAGAGTTTTATGTTGTGAGCACACAAGTATAGTTGTAGAGTTAGTTTGTAAATAAACACCATGGGCTGAATTTTGCCGTCGGCGAGCAGGGGGCGGGGCCCACTTGCTGACACGCAAAATGACGCGGGATGACTTTGGGGGGGAACCCCCGTTGTCATCCTGCCCCATTTAAATCTTCAGGAAGGCGGGCCTGCAGCAAAATCAGCTGCGGGCCCGCTGACCTGTCAATGGCCAATTGAGACCATTGACAGGATCATTAAAACAAATAAAGGACCTGCCCGTCCAACCTTAAGGTTGGCGGGCAGGCCAGGGGCCCCGGCGCGGAATAGAAAAAACATGAAACCTCATCCACCGGCGGGATGAGGTTTCATGTAGGGATTTATAAAGTTGAATAAAGTTTTAATGACATTTATTAACATGTCCCATCTCGTGTGACATTGTCACATGAGGGGGGCATCTTAAGGATTTTTTTCTTCTCTATTTTTCATGTTTATACAACTGTCAGCGATCTCCCTGAGGCAGCACTTAGCCTCAGGGAGATGTGCACGCTCGCATTTGGGGAATCCCTCCCCCACCCACACAGGCAGCACATAGCGCTTCCCGCTGGGTGTCACGCTGGGCGGGCCTTAATTGGCCCACGCACTTAAAATGGCGGCAGGGCCCGCTTCTCCGGCGGGGATCAGCTCTCTGCCCTCTGGAGATTGGGTTGGGCCCACCCCCCCCGGTAGGCAGAAAATTGTATTCTAACAACAACCTCCTGATGTTCTCTGTCTCTGTACCAACTCGGTCACCCCAAACAACCTGGATCCTTTCGCCCCAGCAAACCAAGGGCACTGGATCCAACACCGCCATGAATCCTTCTGTTGGCAGAAGGGGATGATCCTACCAAAGTGTGTGACATCTACACATCAGTAAGGATCTCCTCACTCGAACTCTCTTCCTGAAAAGCAGAGTCTTTGAATATTTTTAAGGCAGAGGTAGATAGATTCTTGGTAAACAAAGGGGTTATTGGGGGTAGGCAGGATGCAGATTTGAGGTTACTATCAGGTCAACCATGATCTTATTAAATGGCTGAGCAGGCTCGAAGGGCCGAATGGCCTACTCCTGCTCCTTTTTGCATGTTTGTAATCTGCCACCTGCTACAATCACAACTGAAAACATGAAGCAGGGCAAGGAGTGCATTGTCAATAGCTCTGAAGGTGACAGTGGCAATGAACTTTTACGCATCTGGCACCTTCCAGGCTGAAAATGGAGATATTTGCAACATCTCACAGCTTGTCATCTATTGTTATGTAAACACTGCTGTGCTCAGTTCATTGAGAGATAACTATATTTCATCCTCTCTTGAAAGAAACAGACAGAGCCAGCATGTGGCTGACTAGAATGCAGGTTTCCCCATGTTTCAAGGTACCACGCAATGCACACACATCACTTTGTCGACAATGCACGTCAGCTCTGCCCTGTACTGCAACCAAATGGAATTCTAACCCCTCATAGTCTAGCTGGTGTGTGACCATAGGCAGACAACCATGCAGGTCAATGCTTGGTGTCCTTGCAGCAGTCACGATACCTTACTTCTGTGACAGGTTGCTGTGCCAGCTGTATTTCAGCAACCATGACAAACAAATGGGTGACATGGGCAACAATGACTATCCACTGACAACCTCATTGATGACTACAGCGCACAACCTACACACATGCACATATTGCATACAATGAAAGCCAAGCTGTCACTCAAAATGCAATAGAGTAGAACACTGGCATTCTGAAACTGCCTGGACCCTCTGAAGAAGCTTTTCAATACTCAGCAGGGTGGACACCCAGATTTAATATAGGCTGCTGAATGCTGAACGCCATCATGAGGGGACAGCCTTTGCCACCAGCTATATGGCCAACAGCTCAGGAATAGGAACATGATGAGGGGAAAAGCAGCAAGAGCATGAGAAAGAGGAACAGAGGAGGCAAACTAGACAGCCCCTTTCTAGGCTCATTCGAGTGCAATACCAACAACCACAACACCAATTCCCCACTCGCCAACAGTTCTACATCTTACTTTTCCTTTGCCGCTGACCATCACACTGTTCGTTTGGCCACAATTCAAAATTAAGAGCCACCACAAAATAAAGATTTCAAGCCAAATTTATAAATGAAATAATCCGATATTGCACACAAAAGTCAACCAAATACCCTTGTGCATTCCTTTAGTGCCTGTGTTCTGTTTGTCTTTGCCTGTCCTAGTGCTCCTACACAGTGCTACTCCAGTGTCTTCAGTATGGCTGGTGGAAGGCTGCTGGCTTTCAATAATGGACACTGCAGATAGCCTTGGAGGAGTAGCTCTGGCCTAGAAGGCTCAGCTGTCGATTGCACCATTTTAGCATGGGTGGCAGCAGCCTGGGCTGGTTGGCTGACTAGCAGCAACAAGGAAACTGGCAGAATAGCAGGAGTAGTGGAAGGACAAATGGTGTCTTTCTGAGAGATTACAGCAGATTTGTGCTCTTCCCCCAGGATGGCCCCTTGACAATCTTAATACTCTGCTGGAATGCTGAACTGCTGTGCATGTGGCAAGCCCCTTCGCACAGTCATGATTGCAGGAGTCTGACCTTGCATAACTTCAGTCTGAGCTTCTACTGCAAGATTCAGACTTCTGGTGGAAGCTACTTGTGCTATCATGAAAGCTGAGACATCAGCTATCAGATATAGCATTGTGGTTGGATCTAAAAGTCTGTTGATGGAGTTGGCCATCACTTCCATGCTGGAAAGGATGGACTCCAATTCTGCACAAAGTCCTTTATCAAGGTGGTACTGGAGTCGGAGTCGTTTATGCTCCTTGACACTAATCCAAGATTTTCTGGTCAGCCTGCTAGTGCACCAAACATCTCTCTGTGCATATCCATCAATGTTCTTCTCTAGGCTGACCCATCAAAGTAGTCCTTGTGTCCTCTGCAATACAACTCATGTGCAACACTCTGGCAAGCTGTCATTTGCCATGGCTGTGGGTCATTAGAGTTTCACCATGTGAAAATCCCACCTCTATATTATCCTCTAATTTACACAGTGTCAGTATCTGAACAGGTAGTTGCAAGTGTGAAATTGAGTGCTGATGCGACTTCATCATCACTGTCTTCTTGCTGTTCTGCCACTGCCTGTCCAGTCACCCTTGGTATCTGATTGGAAGAAAACACATGGGTAAGGTTGTGGGGCAGGGAGGTGGGGAAAGTAACAGGTTCATGTTTATACCAATCTGCAGCATGTAAATTAGGAGAGAGTGCAGGACTAGAAGGAGATAGAATGTGAGAAGGAAGATTAGGTATGAGGATAGCGTCATCTTCAATGGTTTCAGCCCCACCACTAGCTACAGGCTCATCTATCCTCCTTCAGTTAGCTCCTGCTGCCTTGGGTTGTCCTGGATGAGAGAGGAAAGTGTCAGTGTGTGTTGTGTAATTTGTGTATGTGATGTGGTGGTCATGATTGAATAACTCAGTTTGTGCAAGCTGTGAGATGTGGGTATGAGGCTTGCAGCAGTGCTAACTAAGCATGTGAGATTGGGGTGGAAGATCTGAGTCCTGATTGATGGCGATTGTTGGTAGATGAGTGTGGGTGTGTGGTGCTTTGGGCAGAGGCTGAGGCTAATGGTGCAGTTGGTAGGATATGACACTTGAGGATGCATTCACTAACCTGAAGACTGAAGAGAGGCCACTGAACTTCTTGTGGAACTACATTCAGAGATCATCAGGGCTTGACTCCTGGCGTTGTTCTTCAAAGATTTCTGCTCCCACTGTGTAGGGAGGCCGGCTGGCCCCATGAAGATACAGGAAATCTCTATTTGTTTCCGCCTCCTCAATCAAAGTCTCCAGTGTAAAGTTTAAAGGCTTTGGAGCCCACTCTCTCCAATGTTCTGCTATTACTCAATCTTTCCCTGGTCAGATTCACTTCACTCCCCAGGACAGATTGCAAGCTCCTGCACCAGTCACAATGCACATCCCCTTTAAGGGGTACAGGCTAACTGTAAGCAGTGCAGACTCACTTTAAGTGGTGCTAACCATTCACAATATTGGCCTCCTCCCCAGGCAGTCAGCACTGGCTGGATGCTGAAATCATTTTAAACAGCAGCTAGTCTGGAGTTGTCATACTGCCTATGCTGCAGTCAACAGGGATGGGTTAATTGTGCAAGTCTGTTTTCGGGGGCTACTGAATTTAGACACCTTGATTCCAGGTAAACCACTGAAAAGGTTAAGGACTGTTATTTATTGACTTTCTAGAAAGAATCTTCTCTTGGAAATTAATTTCCATGCAAATATTATGATAAAGTGACACACCATGAAGACAACATTAAACTCACGACAAATCGACTTCCAAAAGTGATTCTTACCAGATTCTCAGCACTGTGTAATTCATGTGTAGTGGATGCACATCGTGTGATCAGAGGTTTGAACATGCAGCTCACAATAATTACTTCCATACTTCGTGCAGTTGATTTACTGTCACCAGTAGTAAAATTATTTCCAAATCCAGCCTTGTCTAAATGTATAGAAAATACAGATGAATACTTTATTTGCTAAGGCCCATGTTCACATCCTTTTTAACCAATTATAACCAACTTTCTTATCCTTAATCCTCTTAAATCTCTCTTACTCATTCCGACTGGTCAGCAAATTATTTATTGTTGTGTGTCTGCACATCAATTAACATGTCAATTTACAATAATAACTGCTTTTTGTTATGAAGTTCCAACTGTGTGTCAATAGCCAATTCCTAAATGTATTTTTTTTAACATAATTATTGTTGAATTGTGTTTGCTACTAATTGAAACTGTTTTCTTTAACCATAGAACATTAACTTCTCTGTTTTTAACACCCTCCTATTCAGCTTTTAAAAAGTTTATTTCCCACACCACCCAATTTCATCCCCTCCTTAAGTGTCACAGTGGCTCAGTGGATAGCAAGCTCTCACTTCTGACTCAGGTGGCTGTGGATTCAAGTCCCACCGCAGAGACTTGAGTACAAAATACAGGCTTACACTTCATACTGGGAGAGAGCTCCAATTTCAGAGATCCACCTTTCTAAAGAAGAAAGACAAGTTGAGCAGAGTAGTGATTTGGATAAAATCAAGTAGAGTGTGTCACAAAGGAACAGGAAGTTTAATAAAGATAACAGGGCATCAGTGTCTACGGTCACATCAGGGAATAAAATTGTAAAACGTTAAGATTAAAGGCACAATATCTGAATGCAAGAAGCATTCACGACAAAATAGGTAGTAGAGATCTCGTAGCCATAATTGAGACATGGGCAGTATTTTGGGTTTTGGGTTGGAACCCCGATATCGTCGTCAAATGGGACTCATGACCCTGCATCTCGTGGGAAACAGTCACCAGCAGCAATCTTCCCAAATTGGTCAATTAATGACCAGAGGGTGGGCTCTGACTACAGCCTGTGGTGAGTGGGTGGGGGGGTGTGTGTGTGTGTGAGAGAGAGAGAGAGAGAGAGAGCAAAAGAGAGAGACAACCTCCATCTTGAAGTGCTTTCTCAGCAACTTTAAAATTTAAAAAATGGGCACAGCAGCTGGGCCACCATCATGGAGGAGGACATCTGATGTAGCTGTGGTCAGTCAGGTGACGAGGGCCTCAAAGAATGCCTGGAGCGCTGGCTCCATGGTCTGCTACCGGAAGGCTGCCGCCAGCCATCTGGCTTAATTCCCAATGTCATTAAGGAGCCTGCAGGCCAACTGGAAAATTCCAGTCAGCCTCTGACAATAGACCTTAGTAGGCCACTAACACCCCTTACTTGGCTACAGCCGCCAATGCAGATCCTGCCTCCGGAATATGGCCTGGGGACAGGACAGTGCCAGAAAACTAGCAGGTGGTGCAAATTAGCATGCAGCCCCCCTCCGTACTCACTATCTTATGGCTTCAAGGTGACAAAGATTGGCAACATTCCAGTGAGCATGACTTTTACAAAAGATAGGCAAAATGGAAAAGGACAGGGATAAGCATGACAATAAGCGATAAGATAAAGACAGTAGTGACAAAGGATCTTAGCCCAGAAAATCAGAATGCAGAATCAGAGTGATGGATCTAAGAAATAGCAAAGAATAGAAAACACTGGTGGGAATAGTTTATAGGCCCCCTAGTATTTACAGTGTTAGGCAGGGTGATAAATCATCATATTAGAGAAGCATGTAAAAAGAAAAATGTAATGATTGCTTGTACTTTAACCTTCATGTAGACTGGACAAACCAAATTGACAAAAGTAGTTTGAGGGACAAGTTAATGGATGACATTCAAGCAAGTTTTCGAGAACAATATGTCCAGGAACCAATGAGGGAAGAAGCTATTTTTGAATCAGTATTGTGTAACGAGAGGGGGTTAATTAGCAATCTCAAAGTAAAGGATCTGCTGGGGAAAAGTGATCATAATATGATGGAACTGATATTGAGTTTCATATTGATGTGTTTAAGTGCAAAACTAGGGTATAAAATTTTTTTTTCAATTACGTAGGGAGGAATGAGTTGGCTAAGGTCGATTGGAAGATTAGATTAAAGGATATAAGTAGATAAGCAATGCTGAACATTTAATGAAAATATTCATAATTCTCATGCATTTATTCTTAAGGAATAAAAACTCCACGAGAAATGTGGTCCAACTGTGGCTAACTAGAGTATTGATTAAAAGAAGAGGCTTACAACATTGACGAAAAGAGTAAGCCTGAGGATTGGGAGGGTTTTTGAAATTAGCAAATGAGGGTCAAAAATTGATAAAGAAGGGGAAAATAGAATGAGAGTAAACTAGCAAGGAATATAAAAATATAAAAAGAGATTGTAAAAAGAGATTGGAAGTCTGTAAAATTAACAAAATTAACAAAAGTAAATATAGGTCCCTTAGAAGTAGAGAGAGGAGAAATCATAATGGGGAATAAGGAAATGACAAGGACATTAAACAAATGATTTGTATCCGTCTTCACAGTACAAGACAAAATAAAATGGAAATTGTGCAGAAACAAGGGTCTAACGAGATTGAGGAACTTTTAAAGCAATGAATATTAGTAAATAAATAGTACTGAGGAAATTAATTGAACTGAAGACCAACAAATCTCCTGAACATGATGGCCTACATCCTAGAATTGCAAAGAAATGGCAGCAGAGATGTCTTGGTTTTCATTTTCCAGAATTTCCTAGATTTAGAATCCTACTAATGAAGAAAAGAGGGAGGAAGAAAACAGGGAACTATAGGCTTAGCCTGTCATCAGTATTTGGGAAAATACTAAAAAATGCTCTATTATTAGAAGCATGGGTTTATATCAATGACTTAGATGAATGGGCTGAGTATGATGTAAGGAGTTTGCTTATGGGAAAAATTTTCTTCTCATGAGGGGGGAAGTTCAGGAGCGGGTACATGCTGGTGCGCCTCTGATCGACGCCCCCGCTTGGGGGCGCGCCGCCATTTTACGTGGGCGGGCCAATTAAAGCCGGCCCATCATGACGTCTGCCAGGAAGCACTATGTGCTCCCTGTGCGGGGGCGGGGGGGATTCCCTAAGCCATCTCCTTGGGGCTAAGTGCTGCCTCAGGAAGATTGGCGCCAAATTCAAAAATGTGAAATAGAGAAATATAAAATTTCCCTGACATGTCCCCTCATCTGACACTGTCACATGAGTTGGGACATGACCATCGCTTTTAATTAAACATTTATTACATTTTTAAAAACCTACATGAAAGCTCATCCCGCCCGTGGATGAGGTTTCATGCTTTTTCTGAAGCCCGCCAGGGCTCCCAGCCTGCCCGCCAACCTTAAGGTTGGATGGGCAGGTCCTTTAAGTACTTCAATTAGTTTTTAAATGGCTTCAATTGGCCGTTGACAGGTCAGCGGGAGCACAGATGATTCAGCTGCGCCCCCGCCGACATGAAAATTGAAATGACGCGGGGTGACGTCGGGAGTTCTATCCAACATCATCCCGTGTCATTTTACACGTCAGCAAGTGGGCCCCGCCCCCCCGCTCGCCGAACTCAATATCCTACCCTATGATACAAAGCTAAGTGGGGAAGTAAGCTGTGAAGGGGGCGCAAAGAGGCTGTAAAGTGATAAAGGCAGGATAAGTGAGTGGGCAAGAAGGTGGCAAATGGGGCATAATGTGGAGAAATGTGAAATTATCCATCTTGGTAGAAAGAATACTTTTTCAAAGGGGAGACTAGTTTGTGCAGATATGTAGTGGGATTTGGGGTCCTTGTCCAGGAATCACAGAAACTTAACATGCAAGTACAACAAATGCTAGTTAACCTTGATTGCAAAGGGTCAGTGTATAAGAGTAAGGGCGCCTTGCTGCAATTATATTGAGCTTTGGGGAGATCACACCTAGGGTGCCATATGCATTTTTGGACTCCTTAACTAAAGAAGGATATACATGCTTTACAGAGGGTGCAATGAAGGCTACTGGATTCATTCCTGGGATGACAGGGTTGTTTTATGAGGAGAGATAGAGTAGAATAAGCCTATATTCTCTGGAGTTTAGAAGGATAAGAAGTGATCTTATTAAAAGGCATAAAATTATTAGAGGGCTTGAATCGATAGATGTTGGTTGAGAGGCTGTTTACCCGATTGAGGAATTATAGTCTCAGGTTAATAGTTCAACCATGTAGGACTGAGATCAGAAGAAACGTATTAACTCAGAGGGTCATAGATCTTTGGAATTCTCTACCCAAGAGGGTTGCAGATGATCAGTCATTGAGTATATTCAAGACTAAAGACCCTTAGAGATAAGGAAATCAAGGGGTGGGAGGATAGGGCAGAAAAAAGTTTAAGTCTAAAATTAGCTATTATTTTATCGAATGACAGAGCAGGCTTGAGTAGCCTTATGATCAACTCTTGCTCCTAATTCTTTTGTTCCTCTCTAAAAGCCATTGCCCAGTACCCCAACTAAGTAGATAATTTAAATATGCGAGCCTAGATGGTGAGTATCTGCAGACTGGTCAACTATGGGAGCAGCACAGCCAAGTCAATCCTGCATTTACCTAACATCCAAAGACATATAATTTTCATAGATCCACAGTGGTGTACATCACAGAAGGCAACCTCTCTGCCCATTCTGTTTGTACCAGATCCCTATTAGTGCAATTCAAAACTGATCTGACTCTCCCCTCTGCTTCGAATGCTTATCCAATTTTTCCTTAAAGATACAACAATCCCTGCCTCAACCACGCAACATAGGGCAAAAACATTTATCTGGGACAAAGCATTTCATGTTCCAACAACTTCACATAAATATTTTTGTTTCTGAGCTATCGCCTCAATCTCTCAGTGGCAGTTTTAATTTGATTATTCCAGTCACTTACTTCCCAATTGGAAGAATTAGCATTTCTCTTTGAAATGTTAAAAACTGTTATTAAATTTCCTTCTAGCCTTCTTTGCTGCAATGCAAATAGTCCCATAATTTCAAATTGTTCCTTATAGCTATAATTTCCCATCTTAAGCATCATCTTGGTGGATGAAGACTCCATATGACTTTAATATTCTTTGTATGTGGTGCCCAAAACTGCACACAGTACTCCAACTGCAGCTTAACCAATGCTTTGTACAAATGTGCTAATGCTTCTTAATCTTGGCCCCATCTCTGAAATCCAAAACACTATTAGCATTTACTTATGGTGTTATCTATCTCAAGTCACATATTCAAACCCATCGATCTCTGTTCATCCAGCACCTTTAGCTTCCTTTACTGGATGTATACTTCTTCGTCTTTCCTCCAAAAAAATCAAAACTTACCTCACACTTTTCCACATTAAATTGCGCCAAAATGTTGTGCCCTCTCCACCAATCTGTGTACGATCTTGTGACATCTTGTACGGTCCTCCCCCATGTTTGCAATGCCCCCTACTTTAGTGTCTTCAACAAATTTTGAGTCTGTGTTCCCTATACTGAAGTCCAAATTATTTATACATGGTGGGAACAAAAGTTGACAAAGCATGGGCTGCCAGGATACACCATTTCCAACATTTCTCTGTACAAGCACGACTTACTTGCCCCATTTCCTATCTGTAAAACAACTCTGTACCCATGCTGCTACATTGGGTAGCACTCAGGAGTATAATCCTACATGGATTCTTCCCCTCCTTTATTCAATTGCACTGAGACTAACTATAATACCAACCTCTGCTGTTCTGGGTGAAATTAGTTAATTCAGTACTGGAACCCTCCTGGAAATTATGACTCAGTATCTATGTGCATTTTCCAATTGGTCCAACAGTGCAAAATCTTTGCCTTCAATTGAAAATTTGTACCAGTACTTGCAAGTCTCGCATAGAAAGAAAACCTTTTCAAAGGCCTTTTCAAAGAAACAATACACGTCTCTCAATAACTGTAATTTTGAGTGGAAAAATATAAACTTGAGAATTATTTTCCTGATACACGACACTTCAATTTCAATGTTTCCATCACAAACAGCATACGGACGAAAATTAAACCTCTTCTTAATCTAACAATTTATTTTAATTTAATTTCAAAAAGCTTTTAGAGCCAAAACAATTTTAAACCACATCAATACAGTATTCCCAAATAAGGCTTGGCAATCATAAGCCAAACCCATGCAACATTTTTAAGGTCACCTCCTTTACTTATGAATAAAGGAATAAGTAAAATGTACTTACCTGTGGTAGGCCTCCCGATTGGAGCCACCAATTTTCCTGTTTCAAAGAGGCTGGGGCGCCTAAAGCGGACGTTGCAACCCCCAGCTGATCGGATCTGAATACCTAGTGCTATTAAAGAAATTTTTGGAAAATAAATGGCTGTTAAAGAAACTAAAAAATGAACATGAGGAGAGAACATCCACATCTCGGGGATTTCTCAAAAAAAATATTCCAATGAGATTTTTTACAACAGACAGGAAACTTTTGATCCTTCATGCAAACTGTTGAGTTTTATGGAAGGTTAGGACCACCTAGTTTGGTATTATATGTGAACTCTAGGTAACCCCACCCTCTCTTTAACAGGAAAAATGGTAGCTGCAGTTTTTAGGAAGAAAATGTTATTTATTCAGTCTTTTAGATGTAGAGATTGATTTAAAATTGGGGGGAGGTGTTATGGAAGAATTATGATTTCAAGCATCAACCTTGAGGTTTACAGAATCTTATCCTCACGTTTCTTTTTCAGTTTTCCAAATGTTGTTGATGCAGCTGTTTGGTGCACCAAAGTATCATACCATGCTGTTTTTGTGATTCCTCACACAATGACTATCCCATCTCAACGATGCTAACAGAGAAAAATGTAAGGAAGGCTAAGTATTTTTCCATTTTATAGGAGTGAATCAGTGGACAATTCACCCTACACTATTCATACGGGTGTGTTACTGATCAATTCAAGAGGTTTACAGGATAGAGGATGGAGAACTTGAAGAGAAAAAAAGACAATGAAATGGTAAAAATACTGTTTTTTACAGGATTGCAATAAAATCCAACTGAAAGTCAAATAGATACAAATAGCTATCTTGTAACTATTTGTATGTAATCAAACCCTATTGATTATATACTTAGCAACTGCCACATAGAAAAAAAAAGAAACAATTGATAGAAAGGATTGCTGTACTTACTGTCAGTAACTGGTTCCATGCAAAACCCTAGCAAAGCATGTAAAAAATCCACTACGTTGTTCAGGGAATCCTTGTTCACATACTCCCGCAGAGTTTGACGAAACTGTACTTTGCTAAGTTTGTACAATCTAGTAAGACAGTTTTGTGCCTAAAATGATTAATACATTTTAAAATAAACAATGCTTAGTATTAGCTAACAGAAATATTCAACAAATTTGAAAAAAAATTGATGCTAGCATCAGACATGTTTCAGTGAAAGATTAATAAAGCAATGTTATTTCATTCAGGTATATATCATACTAAGGAAGCAATAAGTTGATGGATTGAAAGACGCTACACTTCAGTACAGTACTGTAGATCACAGTTCTAGAACATTGAAGAAGCGTTGTTCTAATTTTCTGGTCCAAGGTGACAATGGATCAGCCTAAAATTAGATCAATGACCGTTAAGACATGGTAGGGCTGATAAAGGTGTTAATTACTTGAGCTGAAAAATCTTCAACTGAGTTTAAAAGAGGCTACAAAATGATTGAGTGATGACTTTGGGTAAATCTGAAAAATAGCCCTATTTATAATAGGCATATCTTGGGGTGAATTGAACGACCAGCAATAGTTTAAAAAAAACCTTTACATTGCTCCCCAAAGGTGCCTCAGCCTCGAAGCATCATTTACTGTATGACATTTCTTGGCCACCCCTACAACATTTTCAATCTTACTATTTATAAATAGCAGCCACTTACTTGAAGGCGGAGACGGTCTCCCGACAGCCCACGGTGGCCCTCACCACATCCATATGCGCATCCCAGTGACTTCACTATTTTGATGAGCATTGTTAATGTAAGTTTATGAATGTTGCCTGGGATATCTTCATCCTAATTAAACATAAATACATGTTAGCACTACATGGTAAGAGACTAGCTGCAAACATTTGCATAAAAAGCTGGACTGAGGAATGATTTTCTCTTATATATACGTACATATGTGTGTAAATTTGTGGTTAGAAGAAATAGTGGTCACACAGTAGCAGTGCTTTTGTAATCAAGCAAAAATGCTGGATTTGCTGAATAACAATATATTTCATATCACAAAAGGGGAAACTTTTCAAATTATTTAAGTAACTTTTATAGTTTATATACTTGAAAGAGATTTTATCCCCCTTTTCTCACTACCCCCTTGAAGATAATGAGTTGCTGGAGGATATGGTTTTATAAATGCCAAATGCCCTCAGTTAACTCATCCAAGTGATGAGTCTCCATGTGTGGACATAGACAGAGAATTGTTGGTCTATTTGACTGTGGAAGACATTAGAACTGAGGTTGACACTTCTTCATTTACCATTCATATGCAGTACGGTGTAATGATAAGTGGCAATATTGACACTCTCCACCAATGGACTGGGGGGGTCTCGTCAATTTCAGTACCCAATCACTTAAGAACAAATTAGCATCATAATCTTAAAATTGTATTTTGGGATCTCTTAAAGCTATGTTAATTCTGACTATATTGAATCAATTGATAATCTCAGTGTTTCTTTTACACATTCCTGCTTATAGTTATAAAACAAAGTTGGCTGAATCAAAGTTAATGCTGAGTTATGTATTTATTGCATTTTGTCAATGCTCCTTTTTTAGCTGATTGGTTAATGTATCTGTATTAACTAGTGCACTTAAAAAGAGGAATTTAACCTGTATGTATTTATAATGGAAATGTTCAAAGGGCTTGTAAAATCTATCTTGCATAAATTTATGAAGTAAAAATGAGAAAAAAAATGGAGTCTATCACCTGCCTCTTCACACTTTTGGTTGAACAGCAATATGTAACTTATGGAAAGTTAGCAAAAAAAAGAAAACAAAGTCACACTTAGGGCAGAATTTTCCATTCTGGAAACCAAGTGCAGTGGCGGGTGGGAAAGTCCGCATGATTCCCGTTAGGCTGGATTGATCCGTGTGATTTTTCACTTTTCATCTCATTAATTATGCACCAATGAGGAGCTCATTGAATCTTGTGGCAGGGTGGGCAAGGATTCGTCCATCCCACCATTACCTCATGTGGCCCAAGATCCTGGTGCCATATTTAAATAGCACCCGCACAGACATTCACTCACTGCAGGCCAGGTGTGTTGTTTCATTCTGTTTCTCAATGGCACCCTTAAGAACAAAATCCCCTGATCATGCCTCAGCGACGCCTCCCTGGGGTTTCTCTTCTAGGTCGTCCAGGAAAGGCAGGAGGTGCTCTTTCCAAGGGATGGGAGCAGGAGGTCCTCCCACCTGACCACGCTGGCCTGGAAGGAGGTCACCAAGGAGGTCAGCGCCTGATGCCAACAAAAAAGGGCCACACTGCAGTGCAGGAAAAAAATGAACGATCTCATGTGCTCCACTAGGGTAAGTGAAACTACTTCTCACTCCAATCTCTCACTCTTATAAGGGCAGTTAGCCTAAGGGTTGTGACAACAGGCATGAATGCTTCTGAACTGCTCTTGCATTCATAGTGCTCACAGTAAATCCATCTGTCTTTATGCAGGGCAAGATCAGCCACAACAGAAAGGAGAGATCCAAAATGGGAAGGGGGACCCCAGAGCGGAGGACACTCACCTCTCGCGAGCAGCAGGCAGCAGAACTTGCTAGAGAGGATTTGGATCATTCCTGCATGAGGCTGGCCTCCCCCAACAAGCCAGTGAGGGTGCATTCAATATGTATCGACAAGATACAGGCAATGACTGTGTGACCTATAATACTGGAGCCTGCGAATTCAATCACTAATTATCTCCTCTCTATTCCAGCTACCAGCAAGAAAAAGCAGAGGAAGACCTCTAGCAAGCACATCAGCCCCAGGCCCCAGACCACCTCAGAAAAGACAAAGATCCATCAGCTGAAGAACCGTTACTGCATTCACCTGCACCTTCCACCTGTGCAGATACACGCACCTTAGTGGGACCTAGTTCTAGAGTAGTCTTGGGTTCACAATCTGGTGATCACCTCACCAACACCTGTCCAAAGCAGGCAGAGGCAGTGGCAGCCAAAGTCTCTGACACTTGCAGGACTGCTGGAGACCAGGCCCCTGCTGAGTCCAAGTCCAACGATGAGCCTCTGGAATTGGCCCCGAGAGAAATGGGGATGCAGAGACAGGGAGGGGAATATCAGGCAAAGTTTTCAGATGCTGTCACCAGACTGGAATGAAGGGTGGAGAAGTCCATCCACATTCTGGCTGATGTCGTTGATCCAGCATATCGATGCATTGAAGTCTCCACGGGAAGGGTGGCGGCCGCCTTGGATACCCAGGTAAAGCATTTTCTGCCGGATTTGCATTCAGATCTGCACACTATCACTCTAGCCATGGGTGTGTTCCAGTAGTGGGTAGGCGAGAGGGGAATGAGATGCCTCGACCTCCCTCCAGATGCCCCTTCTCCACAAGGAGTCAGGGAGTGGTCCTCGAGCACCCAAAGGGAGGACTGTCAGCTGCACACCCCGGGGGCATCTACCCACACACTCCAAGGGTGTCCTGCCACCCCAAGTCCCCTCTGCCAGTGACCCCATCAACTCCAACATGTCAGGCCGAGGAGGGTGCATCTGCCCGGGAGCTGGAGACCTTTATCAGTCCGGTGCCGTCCAGGCCTTGGCCCATCAAAGTCATCTCAGAAATAGAGCATTGCAGTCAGTAGGCTGCCTCCACATCTGCTGCAGATGCTGGGGACATACCTGGACGTAGCGGTAGGGTTAGAAAAATTAAGAAGTTTGCAATGTACAACAGTGGCATGGGTGTTCTTTCACTGTATATATACTGTCACTATTGTAAATATAGTTTGCATTTATCCCTCTCCAAGTCTCAGGTATTGAATGGCTAATCGATGGGATGCAAGATCTCACGTTCATTCAAGGGATCAAAGTGAATCCCAACACCTCCCACCCCCAATTATCTCCTAGCTAGATCCTCAGTTCCATAAAATCTCACGCAGTCTCATCACAGTGAATCGCCTTTAGTTCCACATCTGCGATATGAACAAGGCCTTTCATATGTGAAGACGATTGCTGAACAACACACGTGACCTTTGGATCTCAGGCAGACACTATTTGGCCTCAGAAAATTTTCTCATCAAGGTTAGTGATTATCCCAATGCTTTCACACTCAAGTATGTAGTTTGTGGATGTCACAAGTATTTGCCACGACCAAAATTAGAATCTTTTCTCGCAAGTGTGCTTTGTAATGGCGGTTATTTTATGACTGAGAGCTTTTGGGAAAAGTAGTATTAATTGAGCACCATAGCCTTTCATGCCTCCCTGCAGCATGTTTTTGTCTCTGTGTTTAAGGCTGAATGTTATTCCTTTCTTAGTTCCCACTCTCCCAATGCATGATGCTGAATGATTGAAGTCGGTTCCACTCAGTGACATTTGAAATATCTGCTAGAGAGGAAAGTGCGTGTGATGTCAGAGGTGTGTGCTCATCCTGATGAAGCCATCCACTTAACTGTGAGGATCTTACTTTGCTCCTGAAAGCTGCCTAGCGGTGCTTTACAGAGTCTTTCTGTAAAGGCACAGTATGCAAATTGATATGGAATTCATTGCATTACTGTGCACTCATTGACTTAGGGTAGACAGAAAAGAGTGGCCTTTGTGAAATGGGCAATGTTGAGGCATGTAATGTTGTTATCCCTCCCTAACAGCACTGTTGGTGTAACCAGACCACATGGATTGCGAAGGCAGCTACCACCACCTTCTCAAGGGCAATTAGGGATGGGCAATAAATGCTGGTCTAGCCAGAGAAGCTCATATCCCATGAATTAATTAAAAAAAAAACAATGCTTTGGCACATCTCCTGAGTGCTCAGCAGGAACTATGAAGGGAAGTTGTCATTCGCTGCCGCGCCAATACTGACTGGGCCTCATCTCTCCCAAATGTCAAGGCAATGCAGACTGAAGACTTGGCAGGCTTCCGACGAATACAGGGTTATACGTGTTTGTAAATAATCAAACAATAGTCCTGCTGAACCACTCTCCGTGAGTAAAATGCAAACATAACTTGCAGCTTTGGGTGCATGCTGTAGAGTAACATGTCACTGCATCCTGATGTCTGAAGTTATACTGGGGTTCAGTAGCAAGATGATGCCTCTGCATTATTCATCCATGCGAGGTGGTATCTGGAGAGATGGTGTTGTCCAGATGTTGCTCCCTCTTGAGACAGTCAAACGATAACCATTGACTAATGTTTCTCCTATTAGTGCCACCTTGCTAAGTTGCTGTCATACTGGCAGCAGTTCATCCATGTGTGCAATAGTGTTTCAGCTGTTTAAAGGCTGCCATGCCCACTGACTTGTTGACACCATGGTTGAAAGGACTGCTTATCACATTCCACAGTGGCCACATGTTCCCTTCCATATGCGCCTTCCAAGGATGATCCCATCATTAGGGATGATGACGACTTATGCTGTTTCAGTGACCATTGTGAGATTGATGACCTTTCCTGGCACGTTGACACTGACAATGAGGTTTTGTTGTGTCCCTTTCATTGAAGCCTGGAGAGAACTTCAACTGTGAAAACTTGTCTTCGCTCACCTTATTCCCCTTGAAATCTTGCAGCTATCAGGTTGTCATGTGTATGTCTGCCATGTCTGCAATGACATCCTCATGTGGCACGTCTGAATCCTCACCCTCTTCAGATTCATCCCCTTCCGTGTTCTCCTCGATCAAGGAGACGTCTAGCTCCTCCATGTCTCCCTCAGCAATGCTAGGTTGTGCAGGGTGCAAGCAAACAACAATGATGTGACACATTGTCTGCAGTGAGCATTGAGGAGCCCTGCCTGACCAATCCAAACATTGGAAACACATCTTTAAGAGGCCAACAGACTGCTCTATTAAGGACTTGTGGCTGAGTGTGCAGCACTGTATCTCTCCTCAGATGCACTCTGTGGTCAACAAACAGGCATCATTAGTCATGTGTTCTCATGTGTTAACACCGAGGAGCCAAAAGTCTAAGCTCCGAGTTCCCTCAAATACCACTGGCACATGAGTGTGACTCAAAATGCACGAGTCATGTGAGTTCCCTCCATACCAAGCATAAACATACTGGATCTGCTTTCTGTAATTATAAATGAGCTGGACGTTCAGAGACTGAAATCCTTTTCTATTAATGAATCTCAGAGGCTGCTACCAGGTTTGCTCTCAAGGCCGCACATGCAGTCGATGGCACTCTGTACTTAGAGAAAGCCTGAGATCGCAGTGAATCCCACAGCTCTGGCAGCTTGGCTTCCTCCAACCATGTAGAATTGCATGTAATGGTGAGCTTTACTGAAAAGGGCATCTGTCACCTCCCTTATGCATTGTGTGCTGTCGATTGTGAGATACCGCAAAGGTGCCCAGTTGAGCATTGGAAGGACCCGCTGGCAAAAAAGCTCAGTGCGGTGGTAGCCTTCAGAGGAACCAACATTGGATTCCCTCCAAGTCCGTGCAGTGTGTGCTCCTCACAGACAATTTGGCAAATATGAGCTACTACATCCCTGGACAAGCGAAGACACCCACGGCACTGCCTTTCGCTCATCTCCTTGTACGAGCTGCATCTTCTGTAGACCCTTAGTCGCGCCAAAAGTGTTTGTGGATTTGGCTTCTCCTTGTCAGCATCTGGGGCTTCCTGGGGCCTCGCTGGCTCTTGTTCCTGAGGATGACAATCTTTCCTTAGCTGTATCAATCGGTGTCGGGCCCTTCTTCTCATTCTAATCAAAGCCATCAAGAAAGTAGCGTTGCCTGCAGGGTGCATTCCCTACTCCTCTTTGTTTCTGTGGACAGGTGCAATTGAGCAATCAATGGTAGTTCCTGTTGAATGGTCTCCTTCTATATACAAGGTAGGAATGTAGCCTCTAGCCCTTCATTTGCCCTCAGTCTGTACATGACATACCAACGCCATCGCTTGCAGGATGACAGCATCCTGGAGGATGACAGGTGGCTGAGCTTTCTCCTCAGACATGACTGCACATTCACAACAAGGGTATTAATTAGGGTCAAAAGACTCATGTCCTGTGACCCACATTCAGGCTTCTGGTGGTTTTTCCTCCAGTGACCTTGACAATAATTATTGATACCCAATCCTTGTACTCATGACTGCAAGAATGCCATAACCGCTACACTGGGAACATGGAGGCCTGTAGGGCCCATACTGCCTCTGTGCAGTAGCTGTGGCTCTTGATTGTTTGACCCAACATCCATTCTCACCCATTAAAAGCAAAATACTGCAGATGCTGGAAATCTGAAGCAAAAACAGCAAAAGCTGAAAAAACTCAGCAGGCCTAACAGCATCTGTGGAGAGAGAAACAGAGTTAACGTTTCTAGTCCATGTGACTCTTAACTCTGTTTCTCTCTCTACAGATGCTGTTAGACCTGCTGAGTGTTTCCAGCATTTTCAGTTTTTGATCCATTCTCACATGCCTCTTAAGGATCAGATGGCAATTACGACCATATGCACTGCAGCGCCAAAACTTAATGGATTCTCGTCTAAAAGTTAAACATTAATAAAGGAGCCAAGCTCCTTTATTGTGCATTAGGCACTCGAGTCCAGCACTCAGTTGAGCCATGCTCTCCATGATTTGAGAGGAAATTTATAGGGCGCCCCTTCAATTGGCCAAAAGTTGCTGTGCTGAACTCTTCCACTCGGCCAGAGACCCTTCCCCAATCAATTTGTTCTAGCTTGTTTTTCAGATTGCGTCATTCTTAGGTGAAATCAAAAAAGGTGCTGCTAACTTTCATCCGTGAGACCAGCTTCCAACTTTCCCCTTCGCCCACCAAGTTTCTTCCATCCTGTTCCATACTCACCGCTTCCTAATTCCCATTCCTCTTGTCACTATTCACTCTCTCCCTGTTATCCTTGACCCCATTATTGTTCACATGGATATTCTTCTTCTCCCCACTGAACCCTTTAATGTTGATGTCTCATGCTCTTTGTCAACGTGACCCCTCCCCTTCTTGAGGCCACATGCACCCTGACTTTCCGGGACTCCCTCCATGAGACCATCCAATACCCCCCATGACTTTTCAGTTACCGATTTAGAAGATCCAGATGCCTTCCCAGAACGTTAACGTGCCCTCTGCCTCACAATACCTTGACTCGAAACCCCAGTACCAAATTTCTTAAGTGACTGACCATGCCCTGCTGTGCATGACTGTCACTGCTCAGAGAGGCCTTCCCCCACCAAAGACCGGGACCAAGACATGCGTGTCATGCAGAGCCCTCTAATATGGCTCATACATTCCCAGGATGGTCTCTTCAATGTGCCTCCGACAGCTTAGCCTCAGCCCCAGGACAGTCTCCTCAATATGCCCCTGGCAGTGTGGCCTCACCCCCAGGACAGTCTCTGACTCTTCTTGGAACATCTTATAATTCTTGCCTCAGGACAGTTTGTCACTAGTCCACTCTGTTCCTTTACCATCCCCCAGTTCTGCTTCTGTCTCCCAACTCCGCCCTAGTGTTTCCACTCCCCCTGCCCCGTCCTGCCTCTGTCTCCCTCCGGCTCGTGTTTCCCCTCCCCCTTGCCCTGCCTCTGTCTCTTCCCTCCGTACTCATGCTTCCCCCCTTGTCCTGCCTCTGTCTCCCCTCTCCCCTTTCGTGTTCCACACCCCCACCTCGCCCCCTAGCCCTGCTTCAGTCTCACCCCTCCCCACTGGTCTTGCCCTGCCCTCCGGCGCCCCTGACGCCTGTAAACAACAGGCGGGCTGTGGGGAACGCTGCTGCCCACTCACCTCAGTCCCCCCAAAGTGAAGGCCGCCAAGTGTATGTCGTCTTTGTGAAATACTTTCCTGCCGACATGGACAGACGAGATGGCGGGGTTCCAAGAGACTGGCGGGGTGGCCTTTTAATCATATGCTGGTGTATTACAATTAGCTCCCCGCTGACCGATGGCAGGAAACGCGGCCTGCCGTTGGCAGGCTGAGCGAACAATCGCGACCTGCCATCATGCCGTCGTGATGCAGGTCGCGCCATATTTTCCATGCACACCACGTATCACACCCACCACCAGCGGGCTCAGAAAATTCCGCCCAATATCTGGTGTATGTTATAAGAATGAGTACAATCTGAGAAAATCAAATATTGATGTGAACCATGGTTCCTGTGCTGCTAGGAGCATGGACGTATCACACCAAAGGGGACAACCAAGGATGCAGAATGCAAGGTTATTCTAGAAAGTTCCATAAAGGAAAGGGAGAAATTTTTCATCATTTTTTCTCAGAAGATTAAAGAGGTTGGATGAAGTACATGATGGAGTATGTTGTACATACATTATGAAAGGAATTAGATTTATGAAACGAGAAGTTATTCCTCATTAAATGCCCTCACGTTTTTAAGGATGGTTGGAGTTGGAGACTGTGGAATCAGTTTAGGTGGAAATAAGGAATAGCAAGAGGAAGAAGTCAGAGGTGGGAGTCGCCTCACTGTAGGACAATGTATAAATTGGGAAATAATGGAGGTGTGTAAGAAGGGCGTAACGATTTTCGTGGATGATTTTAATCTGCATTTTGACTGGACAAATCAGATTGGCAGGGATAACATGGAAAACGAATTTGTAGAGTGTATCAGGGATTGTTTCTTAGAGCAATACGATGCAGAACCTACTCGGGAACAGGCTATATTAAGCAGATATTTCATAATGCTCAGCAAAAATTTATCCCGGTCAAAAAAAAAGGACTCGATGAGAAGGATGAACCACCCGTGGTTAAGAAAGGTGGTCAACGATAGTATCCAATCAAAAACTAAGCCATACAAAGCAGAAAAAAGTAGTGGTAGGCCAGAGGATTGGGAATCTTTTAGGAACCAGCAGCGGATGACTAAAAAGCTAGTAAAGAGGGAGAAAATTGATTATGAAAGTAAATTGGCTAGAAATATAAAAAAAAACAGCAAGAGCTTCTATGGGTATATAAAAAGAGAGTGGAGGATGCGACTGGAGAATTGTTAAAGGGGAACAGGGAAATGTCAGATAATTTAAACCAATATTTTGCATCGGTTTTCACCGTGGAGGACATTATAAACATCCCAAAGATATCAGGTACGTAAGGAGCTAATGGAAAGAAAGATCTTGTAACGGTCTCTATCACGAGGGACAAAGTATTTGACAAAGTAATGGGAATAAAGGCAGAAAAGTCACCAAGACCTGATGGCCTGCATCCAAGGATCTTACAGGAAGTGGCTGCAGAGATAGTGGAGGCATTGGTCAAAATATTCCAAAACTCTCTGGATTCCGGGAGGGTCCCAGTGGATTGGAAAACCACTATAATGTGACCCCCCTGTTCAAGAAGGGAAGGAGACAAAATGCAGGAAACTATAGGCCAGTCAGCCTAACATCTGTGGTTGGGAAAATGCTAGAGTCCATTATTAAGGAAGAAATAGCAGGACATTTAGAAAAGCTTAATGCAATCAAACAGAGTCAACATGGTTTTGTGAAAGGGAAGTCATGTTTGACAAATTTGCCACAGTTCTTTGAGGATATAACAAGCAGAGTTGATAAAGGAGAACTGGTAGATGTAGTTTATTTGGATTTCTAGAAGGCATTCGATAAGGTGCCACATATTATTGCACAAGATAGGAGCTCACGGTATTGGAGGTAATATATTAGCACAGACTGAGGATTGGTTAACACACAGAAGGCAGAGAGTTGGAATTAATTAGTCTTTTTCAGGTTGGAAAGACATAACTAGTGGAGTGCCACAAGGATCAGTCCTAGGGCATCAATTATTTACTATCTATATTAATGACTTGGAGGAGGGGGCAGAGTGTAATGTATCAAAATTTTCTGATGATACAAAAATAGGTGGGAGGGCATGTTGTGATGAGGACATAAGGAATCCGCAAGGGGATATAGGTAGGTTGAGTGAGTGGGCAAAAACTTGGCAGTTGGAGTTTAATGTAGCAAAGTGTGACGTCATGCTCTTTGGTAGGAAGAATCAAAAAGCAGACTATTATTTAAATGGAAAGAGACTCCAAAAAAGTGCAACATAGAGGAAACTGGGTGTTCTAGTGCATGAAACACAAAAAATTAGCATGCAGGTGCAGCAAGTAATTAAGAAGGCAAATGGAATTTTGGCCTGTATTGCTAGCGGGTTGGAGTTTAAAAATAGGGAAGTCTTGTTACAACTGTACAGGGTGCTGGTGAGGCTACACCTGGAGTACTGCGTACAGTTTTGGTCTCTGTATTTAAGAAAAGATATACTGGCATTAGGGGCAGTTCAAAAGAGATTCACTAGGCTGATTCCTGGGATGAAGGGGTTGACTTATCAAGAACGGCTAAACAGTTTAGGCCTTTATGCATTAGCGTTTAGCAGAATGAGGGGTGACCTTCTGAAATGTACAATATTCTGAGGGGGCTTGACAGGGTAGATGTTGAGAAGATGTTTCCACTAGTGGGGGAATCTCAAACTAGGGGACACAGTTACAAAATAAGGCGCCACTAATTTAAACCTGAGATGCAAAGGAATTTCTTCTCTCAGAGGGTAGTGAATGTCTGGAATTCTCTACCCCAGGGAGTTGTGGAGGCTAGATCACTGAAAGTATTTAAGGAGGAGGTAGATAGATTTTTGAAATATCGGGGAGTTGAGGGCTATGAGGAGCTGGCACGAAAGAGAAGTTGAGGCCTGGGGCAGATCAGTCATGATCTTATTGAATGGCAGGACAGGCTTGAGGGGCCGAATGGCTTACTCCTGCTCCTATTTCTTATGTTCTTCTTAATGAGATGCTGCTGCTTTAATTAACATATGCATTGAACAGTATAGTTTCTTCAAATTAAGCTCTTTAAACAAAAACTATCCCAAAAAAATGTTCTTCATCACTTTGCATATCATTTGTACATCTGAAGACACGCTTAAAAAATTAAAACCCTAGCCGCTCTCTGTTTAATGCACTGATTGGCTTATTGAAAATAAGTGATATATTTCACACACTTTGCAACCTTTGAAAGCTAACTGTAGAAAGCAGCAACAAACCTGCTCCTGCTCTTTGCTCTTTTTATCTCCATCATCTCCTCCACCTCCACCTCCTCCGCCATCTCCGCCTCCACCTGCACTTCCATTTCCATCCTCTGGTGCAACTCCAAACGCACTAGATGATCCTCCTGGTGCTCCTCGCTGGGTGACTGTTTCTTTCTGCCATTTCTCATCCATATTATTCTCCTTATTTTCTTCAATTTTGTCATTCTTATCCACTGATGGAACCACCTCCAGTTGCAGCAGGCAGTCAATGATGTTCAGCCCCACATCACATATACGAGAACTGATATCATGATTAAGTACCACAAACAAAGCTTTTAGAATTACCTAAAATGTTAAAAAAAAGTACATTTACAAATACAGTAGCAAGCATTGTTTCAGTACACAGGTGAGTAGTTAAATATTGTAAAGATCCTAATTTAAAAGCAAAAAGGTCAGAATAAATGTTGACAACAGTCCTTTGACTAATCTACATTTGGCCCTATTAATACAGCTCTGCATTAAAAACAAAGCAAAAGAGAGATCTGGGGATAAGTTTTTTGGTCATTTCCACTAATTGTGCACCCAGATTTCAACGCAATCAGCCCAAACCAGTACAAAAGATCAGGGAATTTAAAACACAAGTGAGAAAAGACTCTTGTGTTCATGTTTTCTGCTGATTCAAGTTTCAGTTTGCCCAGATCTGACAGAGTCCACAAAACCCATCACATCCCTAGCTTGAAATTACAAGATTGCGCTAGTTTGAGAAGGCGCTTCAAAGTGTGTTCATTATCTTAGGCACACAGGCATAAGTAGAAACATTTTGAAGCCCACTCGAGGTGGGCCAACTGTTGGGGTACAGGTTGCCCAAACAAGGAGGACACCGAATGTGTAGCCAGGCCATTAGGGTTTACCTGGTAGTCTTGCCATGTGGAGTGGGCATCCGCACTTAAGAGCCTTAAATAGCTCAAGGATGGGTGGGCAGCCTCGCACTTATACTGCTGCTGGTAAAATACCAGTGGAAGCAGGTAGGTGATGGACACAACGCCTCCAGCCATCCCACCAATTTTACCCACCTACTGCCTGCCAGCCCACTCCAGAGGTGGATGCGTAAAATACTGGCCTTTATTTTTGTTCCAATTCACTTGTACTTCTTAATATATGTATCTCCTCCAACAAAGTTCAAAGCTGTCTAAGATGCGCACTAAAGTTATTCAGTGAACAGTCTACTTACAGTTTCAATTCCCAGGAACTATAACTATGATCTCAGCAGTATGGGAAATCAAATCATTGTCTTCCACGATAGTGCTTTTGGACAATGGTGCTTAAATGCACGCTAACACTCATTTTCTCAAGGGCAATCATTATGATACCGCTTTTAAGAGAATATGCAAATAGGTAAGCATGTCATCATTGAACCAAGATGTAAAACAAAAGGTAACCAACAGTGTGTGTGTGTTGAATCTCTAGGTTCGGCCCGTTTGCTGGGCTCTCTGTAACTTGTGTACATTAGTACTAGTCTTTAAATAAAAGAATCTACTACCAATCCTGCATGAATGATCGGTGAGTTTATGTGAAAAAAACAAGAAACACAGCATGTTGGCAGTGACCTATGTTTGAAGACCAGAGGAGGAGCCACAGATAAGATTTGGTACAATACAGGCTGTCTGCAGCAAAAGCAGGGGCTGTATGTACCAGGAGGCAGAGCCCCTCTACAAACATTACTGGAGCAAAACATTGAGTGCCTGATTTCAGGGGTAAGTGTGAGCATCAAGACAATTCAGGGTCACACTGGTCTTGAGTTGAGATGAAAAGCTATGGAGACATTGAGGCATCCTTGGGTCCCATTCACACGCAAAACCACTTTGTGGGCAGGGCTAAGGATGAAAAGTATGTGAAACGGGGAAGCAGCACCACTGGCTGCAGGCAACAAAAACAGGAAATTTTTAAAAAGCAGTTGCATTTTTGAATATCTCAGTGGAGAGATTCTAAAACTCCTGTGATGCAGAAGAGTTTGTAAAGGACATGAATTGCTTGCCACAGGTGTCCTATCCGAATTTAGGCTTTTTAAATAAAAAATGGAAATATGCTTTTTAGATCTATCCATCACAGAGCTAGATAAACAAGCAGTGAAAATAAAGGTAGCCATTAGAAACAAGTGCTCCATAGAGTCAATACTTCGGGCCTGTCTGAGGAGGATCAGAAGGACCCTGTTAAGCTGTGGAACATACTGGAGGGTCAGCTTCATGGAAAAGGTGAACTTCAGAATACACCAATTGGAGCTGTTGGCTCACACACAACAGCCACAAGAATCAATCTATCAGTTCATCACCGTGATAAGGGCAGGGACTGTGGTTTTCAAAAGCTGAACCGTCGGAATGGATAATGGAGCTAGTCATAACTTCAACGCCAATTGAAGCCTTTCGAAGAGACCTTTTGGAGAAAAGAAATGTCATGATATTGACACACTGCTAAAAGACAATAGAACATAGAAAGCCATTGTGGCTTAATGATAACACGTGTAAGCATTGGGGATGCCTACAAGTATTGGCACAGTAGCTTTGATTCAGAAACCAAGCAAGCTGTGTGGGAAGTGCAGTCTCCTGTCTTTCAATCCAAGACCTTTGCAAGGCGTGCACTCCAAGAGGGCATTGGGCATACTGATGCAGGAAATCAGGCTCAAGAGGTGCAACCAGAGGTTAAAATAAGACACGACCAAACAAAAAGTACATACAGCATACTGGCAGCAACAACAGGGACCAACGTAAACACAAGCACATACATGAGGTTAGTGGTAAGGCAAACCAAGGTGAAGATTTAAATTGAAGAAATCTTCAACTAGAAAGCAAGTATATTTTCCGCATTGTGAATGTGACATAATGTGTGGCTGAAGTCACATAATTAGAGGCTTTTGCTACTATCAGAATCATATGCCCGACAAAAAGCAGCCAATACACACTAACTGTCAAGGCTGACACTGGAGCAGGTGTGAACATCTTGTCAGTAAGAATGCTGAAGGACATGTATTTGGATCATTGGGAATCAATGATATAACGTACAAAAGCCAAACTGACTGCACCCAGTGGGTCACCTATCGTATTGGTAAATTGACACTCAAATGCAGCTTCAGCAAGTCTGCATGGAAACCCCAAATACTCTACCCAGTGGACATGAGTGGGCGTCAGCAGTAGCAAAGTTCCCGGTGTGTACGGAACTCAACATTGTGACCATGCAAGAGATCACCAATTACAGCAGAAGAGAAATGATGATATTGTGTCAGTCCATGACCTACAACAGATGTACCCAAACAGATTCAATGCTATAGGAAGTTTCAGAGGTGATGCTGTACTACACCTAAGGGAAGACTCAATCCTGTTGATCAACCCTCCTGAAAGGTACAGCGCGCATGTAGAGGAGAAGCTTCAGCTTGAGTTGGATGACATGGAGTGTAAGGGCATTATCCATCATGTACATAGCACACCAACTGGTTCAGCTGTATTACGTGCAAAGTGATAAAAGATGGAACAATAAAGGTACGCTTGAACCCAAGACCTCTAAATCTCACTCTAACGAGATGGCTCCAAAGGTCTATCACAAGTGCAAACCAATTGGTTGAACATAGAGTGCAAGACACCTGCTCTGGTATTCGGTATGACTAGATTCCATACGTACACTGTATTTTGGCACACTGTTGGCAAGCCATTAGAAATGATTTGGCATGAGCCACTGATAAGTGAAGCATCCAGGCTATAGTGACTTCTAATAAAAGTACAGGGATACAACTGCGAAGTCCAGGGTAACAAAATGGTTCAGATGCACTGGGGATGCACCAAAAAATTGCAATGTTTTGCTAGACCTACAAGTGGATGGCATAGACATTTAAGTAGAGTGAATCGGGGCTTGGGGGCGGCGGTGGGGGAGGTGGGAAACTATTCACTGGTTGCAGTCATACCTAGCACAAAGGAAGATTGTTGTGGTTGTTAGAGGCCAAAAATCTCAGCCCCAGGACATCACAGCAGGAGTTCTCAGGGCATTGGCCTACACCCAACCATCTTCAGCTGCTTAATCAATAACTTTCCCTCTATCATAATGTCTGAAGTACGTATGTTCGCTAATAATTGCATTGTTTTCAGTTCCATTCATAGTTTCTCAGAAAATGAAGCAGTCCATGCCACCCGCATGTAGCAAGACCTGCGATGATATCCAGGCCTGGGCTGATAAATTGTAACATTTGTGTCACACAAGTGGCAGGCAATGACCAACACCAACAAGAGAAAGTCCAACCACCTTCCTTTGACATTCAATGGGATCACCAACATACATTGCCCTTGTCATCAATATACTGGGGTTACCATTGACCAGAAACTTAACTGGGCCAGCCAAATAAATATTGCAGATACAAAAGCAGGTCAGAGACAGTTGTGGAGGCGGTGGGGTGGGGGGGGTGGTGTGGCTGGATTTTCATGTCGGAGGCAGGGGAATCAGGAAGTAGGACTAATTTTTATTCATTCATGGGATGTGGGTATCATTGCCTGGGCCAGCATCCCTAATTGCCCTTGTTCAGAGGGCATTTTAAGAGCCATTGGTCTGGACCAGGTAAGGATAACAGATTTCCTTCCCTAAAAGACATTAGTGAACCAGTGGGGTTTTTACACAATCGGCAGTGGTTTCACAGTCATCATCAGACTTTCAATGCTAGATTTTTATTGAATTCAAATTTCACCATCTGCTATGGTGGGATTTGAACCCAGGTCCCCAGAGTATTACCCTGGGTCTCTAGAATACCAGTCCAGTGACAATACCATTACACCACCGCCTCCCATGATTCCACAATCATGATCCCGCCTCAGTCTTGAGACTGCTGGAAGGAGGGATCTTCTGGTGTGTGAAGTGGCCTCAATGTGGGCCAAACCCAAGTCTGGCAGGTTAAAAGCCTCCATTCCCAAAAAGCCTCAGCCTGCTGCTTCTGATGCAATTAGCAACTTATCTATACACCTTTGAACCTCCTGACACTTTAAACAACTTCTCCCCACCCAATCCCCTCACCACCTTCACCCATTATCCATTTTATGAACAAGCCCGATTATAACAGTTGACAGCCAATAGACCATAAGTCTCTCTGAATAAACAACAGACTCTTCAGGGCAACTGTATAAACAACATGAAGTACTTGTGGCAGGATTAGGCAGTTGGATTGCAGCCAAGAGCCCATAAAACTCCTTAAGGGAACAAACTGACCTCGGAACTGCTACCTAAATAGATGCCCAGGTGGAATCCATAAAAGAAATGGGAAAAGATGATATATTTACTCTTGGTTATCATACTAGACTACCCTTTCAGTAGCTTGGACAATACACTACCTTCTTATCTATCAGCTGAACTTTTTAGTTCATCTGAAGACTTTTCCACATTTATAATGTTGACTTTTTACTTGGCAGCTTGTCAGTTGGCAGAAGTAACAATCTGGCAAATGTATCTGGCAACATTGTTTGTATCTTCGAATCACAACACTGTCAAAACTCACTTTACTGAACAAAGATACAATTCAAGCTTCAGCATATCATGATGAACTGTAAAAGAGGCAAAACCATTTTACTTACCTTTCAAACTCTTCCCACCTCCAATCCATGGTTCATGCCTTCATGCAGCTGGTGTAAAACCCAGCAGCTGCTAAAGTCCAGCTGCCTTCATGAAAATTAAAAAACTGACCTGAGACGGGCTTTCAATGAGGCCACAATAATTGCCTCCTTCATATGAGTGAGTGGGTTCTGGGCCTGCTACCTCCCCTGCCATCATGAAAATGGCCGAGGGCAGGAACGGAGGCAGTTCTTCCTGCCACCCCACTCAGCGCTCTTTTTTTGGGTCCTGCCTTCATTTGCTCGCAATCGGGACCATGAAAATCAGGCCTTGGCTATTCTAAAAGCAAAAAACTGCGGATGCTGGAAATCCAAAACAAAAACAAAAATACCTGGAAAAACCCAGCAGGTCTGGCAGCATCTGCGGAGAGGAGCACAGTTAACGTTCGAGTCCGTATTTTTACAGTTCTGAAGAGTCATACGGACTCAAAACGTTAACTGTGTTCCTCTTGGCTATTCTATGTTGAGTGACTCACCTCATGACTCCCTAATGCCTTTCCACTGCCTACAAGGCACAAGTCAGGAGTGTGATGGAATACTCTCTGCAAAAAAGTTTGATCAGCACCCTGTAGGCTACCTTAATCATTCATTCCCTCTGACACGAGCGAATGTGGCTGCAATGTGTACAATGTACAAGATGGGTTCCAGCAATGCCCTATTCTTCTTCAACAGCACTTCCTATATCTTCGACTTAAATTATGTAGAAGGAGAACGACATCAGGTGCTTGGCAACACCACCAACTTCAAGTTCTCCTCCAAGTCACACGCCATTCTGGCCTTGAAAGGTATTATCATTCCTTCATCGTGGATGGATAAAAATCTTGGAAGTTCCTATCTAACAGCAATAGTACAGCAGGAGTACCTTTACTGTACAAACAGCCACAGTTCAAGAAGGGGGCTCACAAGCAACTTCTGCAGGTGCCTTTGGAGATGGGCAATAAATGATGGCCTTTCCACCGATGCCTATAAACCCATGAATGAATAATAAGTTTTAAAAGAACTTGAGCATAATTTAAATAATTACACCTATATTAATCATCGACAACATACAGCTGCATGATGATAAAAGAGAATCTTTTGCTCCAGTTCAGTTTTAGCAGTAGCCTTTTGTGTTCATTATTTAGGTCTCATTGCACTGTTGCTGATTGCAATAATGATCATATTGTAGCATTAATGATCATTCTGCAAAGCAGCTGATTGGGATCCTCTGGTGGGCAAGTAATGTAATCTGTAACCTGTAATCCGTGTTCAAGTTTCACATAAAGTTAACCAAATTCATCTGGCAACTAGAATTTTCCTCTGGCAACTAGAACTTTCCTGTACTATAATAAACAAAAAAAAATTAAATAGGTGCACTGCACAAAAAAACCCATTTAGCTACGTAATAGCAATGCTTTAACTTATTCAGTTCTCTGCCCAAAGGCAGGCCCAACCCACAGCACTGTTACCTCCTCCGCAACTGAGGCAAGGAAGCAGCTCCCAAATCCACCCCAGCCAGAACAAGGATCAAACCCCATGCTATTGATAGCAATTTGATCCAGACAACTGTCGGGCCTCCCCCCACCAAGTCCGAGTTGCTGCAGCAACATTACATGCATGTTGTAGCCTCGAACTATGAATAATGATGGTAGAGGCTCCAATTTCTTTTCCACATATGGCTAACACTAGTGTGTGTTGGAAGGATTTGCAAATTGATACTCAGCTGCTTGGCCACATTATGTGTTCATATTATGAACACATCTCCTTTAGCTACAAGTCTCAGAGTCAGACTTGAACCTAGAACTTCTGGCTCAGAGGCAGGGGCGCTATCAGTGTGCCACAAGACCTCACAATACTTGTTACCTCTCTGTAATATTTTTTGTTACATACTTTGAAGCCTGCTCTTAATTTACCTTAACTGCAGTGACCACAGCTGCTTGATTTTGTGTGTAAAAAAACTATTTAAAATACAGTAAGTTTACTTCTGTTAATTAAAATACAATTATCCAGTAATTCAAATTGAGTAGTTTTAATAAAAGACCACGAGGCATTTTTTGTATGATTTCAATTCAAATCAATAGAGAATTTGAAGTAAGCAACTTAAAAATAAGAGTAGACTGCAGATAATCAGAAAATGGATATAATTTCTTTAAATATCACTTTGATTTTCCTGAATGATTGAAATGCTGATCATTGAAAACTTAATTCTTCATGCCTCATTGCACTTTCCAAAGTCATGTTACATTCTGTTTTATTACTTAAAAAAAATTACCCCTAGATCAAGCATCCCATTTTTCTTGATAAAATTGTTAGTTCCTTCCATATTTTCTGTTTCTTCAAGGCTACTGTAGTTTATACAGGAGTCAGTCAGACTGCGGGGCAGATTAGCACATGCCAGTGGCTCATGGGTCAGTTCAGGTATAGTCACTTGGTTACATAGCTTTCGCATGTGTTCACTGAAGAAATCTGAATATCCCACATTGAAGGAGGCTACTGTGGTGTTGAAAGTGGCCACAGTGATTGTGGAAATCTGTGATCTCACTGCAAAATATAAAATTAAAGATTTCACTTTACAGCTTTTAACTCAATTTGCTAATATTTAAGACTTAAAATATAATATAATGACCCATAATTTCCTGGAACAATGCAAACAGTGTATGCCACTAATTGTGCCATTTTGTATTCCAATCTTTTCATGCAAATTTACTTCAAAATTTCAGATTAGTTTTCCAGAAATAGATTACAGCAAGCATTATGTCCAATCAGGAACCTCAGAAACAACACAAATACTTACCCCTTCTGCATCAATTAAGCAGATTAATATTGGCATTACCTGAGTCATAGAATTCTGAATTTCCTATTAATTCATAATGATGAATTTGATCCCTTACAGGAAATAGTTTAAGGTATGGACACACTCTATTCAGTTTCAGGTACTTTCCAAATTACAGATGTTTAAAAATATTTATCTAGTAGATAACATTAGTAATATAAGTTACCGGCAAAGTCTCAGAGTAAAGAAACCAGGGGCAATTTTGGGCTTAATTTTGTTTGGTTCTCAGGTGAGAAAGTGAGGTAAAAGGGTCCAATTTCACGAGACTGTGTCCTGAAGCCAGCTCAAAGTAAATCCCTTCCCAGTGGCACCGGGAAGAATAAGAGAGGAAAACTTCAAGTGGACTACTGCTTGCCAAAAATAATCAGATAATGCCCAAGTCCCAGCTTCAGACACGGCTCAGGGCTCTGGCTTCTGCTCCACAGTATGCCAAAAACAGGCCAAAGTTAAATTTTCCCTCATTCACACTTTTCAGCATGGCATATGCAGACGCCTCAATGCCTTACAAGTTGCACATTATATACATACGAACACACGAATAAGAGGCATGAATAGGCCATGCAGCCCCTCGAGCCTGCTCCGCCATTCAAAAAGATCATTGCTGATCTGAATGTAATCTCAACCCCACATTCCTGTCTGCCCCCGATAACCTTTCACCCCCTAGTTAATCAAAAATCTATCTAGCTCTGCCTTAAAAATATTCAAAGGCTCTGCTTTTGAGGAAGAGAGTTCCAAAGACTTACAATCGTTGGAGAAAAAATTCCTCCACATCTGTCTTAAATGAGCGACCCTTTATTTTTAAACAGTGACCCCTAGTTCTAGATTCTCCCACAAGAGGAAACATCCTCTCCATATCCACCCTGTCAAGATCCCTGAGGATTTTAAAGGTTTCAATCAAGTTGCTTCTTACTCTTCTAAACTCCAGTGGATACAAGCCTAACCTGTCTATCCTTTCCTCATAAAACAACCTGCCCACTCTTGGCATTAGTCTAGTAAACCTTCTCTGAACTGCTTCTAACAAATTTACATCTTTCTTTAAATAAGGAGACCAACACTGTGCACAATACTCCAGATATGGTCTGACTAATGCCCCTCACAATAAATAACATTCTATTAGCTTTCCTAATTACTTGCATACTAACCTTTTGTGATTCATGCACTAGGACATCCAGATCTCTCTGAATCTCAGTGCTCTGCAATCTCTTGATATACAAGAAACTTGACACACAATGACGAGCAGGAAGACTTTCCAATGCTTTTAACTTAGAATGAAATGGGGTTGAAATTGGCCTACGCTAGCAGCACGGAATGAGTTTGTAGAATAATTGGCTGCCGATTCACTATCATTCTACAGTGGAAAGAAGATGAGGCATGGTGAAAAATCCACTGCCAATTTAATACAAGTCCATTTCATGCTGTTAGTGTATGGTCAATTTCACCCCTGATATATCAAGAAAGAGCAGAGATTTTATTTGACTTTAATCAATTATTTTTAACTCTTGGGGCTGAATTTTCATTTGGGTGAGGAGTCACTTTTCATTGCACCAATGGTTCCACTATGATTTTTTTTTTGGCAGGATTCTGATTTTGTTCCACATTCCCTACCCTGCGCCATTCTCCTCTGGCCTTTTGCAGGTTGGGAATAGCTAGTATGCAAAACACACATTCCCTCCCCTCCCAACCCACCCCTCCCCCACAACCACCGAGGTTGTGTTATCCATTTTAAATGGGGGACAAAAACTGGATCTCCTCCTGCACACCTTTTTCATCTGGTGGAGCAGGGTTTGGAAGTACATCAGGTTTCAGAGTTTATGAAGAAAATGGAAAGCCTGCTGAGGAGTTGGGAATATTCTGAATGGTAAGTGTAAAATGTTTTTATACCTTCATATAGCACTATTAGTTGCAGCGTTATAATGTAGGTGTGTTTTAATGCACTGATTCATCGTAGTGATCTATTCTGCAAAGGTAAGTTGATCCTTACATTGACCAGCATTGTGTAATTGTCTACATTCATTACAGTACTTTTCCAATGAAGAAAATATCATAATGTATTAAAAAATGTAAAGAAAAATGTCCTCAGCTGTCATGTTTTTGTGCTCTGGCTTATTTGGACTGGTAGGTCTGACTTTTTTTAAAAATGCTTCTCAAGGTAGAAAAAAGCTGTCTGCTGCTCCATTAATTGAAAGGCACTCTGCCTTAAAAGAGAAATGGTTACCTGTTCCGGCAGTAGAGCTGGAAGCTTTTGTTGTGACAGCTGTTTCATTATGAATACTTGGCTGGGTATCAAAAGCTTAGATCAGCTGATGGTCTTATTGATCCAACAACTACTGAAACTTCTATGAGCCTATAATAACAGATTATGTCCTTTATGCAGTTTCTTGTTTGTTTACAAACCTAACAGGCACTTAAAGGATTACAACTTTTATTTTACCCTTGGGTTTATGGTCCAGTATCGATGATAGGGGATGGAATCGTCTTTACCCACTGGCAACAGGCATGTTCAATGCCATGAGCGAACAATAAGGTGAGAAGGCCAAAAGTCAGTTTCACAACGTTGTGAAACCAGTTTGCGATCGTCTGCTCCACCCGCCATTGGCAACCGTACTTCTCACCATCGGACATCGGGAACCTCATTATAATACATCTGCATATTATTATAAGCTTAGCCCGCTGGAATTGTCCCTCTCTCTCTGAAATGTCCATCCACAGTGATTGCATGCTGATGTGGTTCACAACAGCATATAAAAGGTGAGCACTTGCCCTGTTGCACTTTGAGGGGAACTCGGAGGTGAGTACACAGTAACATTGCAGAGCACTCGCCCTGTTGGACTTCAAGGTTGAGGTATGTGTTGGTAACGGGGTGGGGGGGGGTGGTTTAGAGGGGGAAAGGGCTGCCCGGTGGTTGAGGCGACTTGGGGGGTGGGGGTGAGGGTGCCCTGCGGTTGAGGCACGTTGCGGGGGGGGGGGGGGGGGGGGGGGGGGGAGTGGAGAGGAACACAAGGAGTGCCCTGTGGTTGAGGCGTGTTGGTGGGGGGGGACAAGGTCAGACCTGTGGTTGAAAGTAGTGCACAAGCACATGCAGGTGCGGGGGGAGTGAGGCGGCCATGCATTAGAAAAACCTTGTATAAAGTGATTATTCCTCTGCAGCTGAGACAGTTCAGGCACAGCCACATTGACATGCTTGGAGTCAGGTCTCTAGCTTCTCTGTCCACTCAAGTAATGCAGAGGCATCAAAGTGCCACCAAGTGCTCCAGTGTTTTTCACCCCTCGGGCACAGACTGCAATGCAACGAGAGTTTTAGTGGACTGCAGAAGACTTGGACGACTGGGCACGTTGTACAATCTCCTTGCTATAGCTGGCCATGGAGCAATCACTGGTGGAGGCGCTCACAGACCCTTGTAATGTCATCATCCCAGTTTGGACCAATCACCCCCATGGTTCAAGCTAACAGTGCAGCCTTGCAGTGTGGATTAGGAGAATGCCTGTGCCTGAGCTGACAGCACAGTATGCAGTCCAATGGGCAAAGCTACTGCCAATTGGTCAGGTGGAGTGGGGCGGAGGAGGGTGGGGTTTTGGGCAACAATGCAGCGCAATAAACTCTGACCATTCAAGTGATGGCCAGCACTCTCCGAGATTGCGTTAAGAGGCCTTCAGGCTTAACCAGGACAGGTTCTTAGATCATCCATGCTAATCACACGTCTCTCTCTTCCATCCTGCAGGAGGAGTACATCAGGATCATGGAACCTGGTGACCTAGCTGATGACCTAGCTCCTTGTAGCTTATAGGGAGTGAAGACAACTGAGAAGAAAGCGACTGAGGTGCCTGGCTGCACAGAGGGAGAAGTAGCATCCTCTGGAAGAAGGGGCGGCTGGGGTTCCTGCACACGTCACTGAAGAGCCACAGCGAGCCGTCTCTGGTCAGCGCCTAGCTAGATCAAGGGTCATTAGACGCCATCTTTCATTCCTGCAGATGGCCGAGAACCAGCAACTGCAGGATTTGGGACCACAAAAGCGACTACAGCCCTCAATTCCTACGCCAGTGACTCCTTTCAGGGCTCCACAGGTGACCTTTGTAGGATATCACATGCCTCCACCCACAAATGCATCCATGAGGTCACGGATGCCATCTTCACAAGGGCACACAGCCTTGAGCATTTCACTCAGCACCAGGACAGCAAGAATGCAAGAGCGATTGGATTTGCCCAGATCTCGGGTTTCCCACAGGTGCAGGGTGCCATTGACTGCACTCATGTGGTGCTCAGATCTCCATCGTGACACAGTCAACTGCAAGGGATTCCATTCACTCAATGTGCAGTTGGTGTGCAATCACCACAAATGTATCCTGCAGACCTGCACACAGTTTCCAGGGAGTGTGCACGACTCCTACATTCTTAGTCAGTCTCAGATCCCTGACATCTCCCACGGCCCAAAGAAGCTACAGGTATGGCTCCTTGGGGACAAGAGCTAGCTGCAGAAGACGTGGCTGATGACACCCGTGCGGTGGCCTCAGACTGCAGCAAAGCGAAGGTATAATGGGGCTCATGCTGCAACTCACAACTTGGTGGAACAGGCTATCGGGATGCTGAAAATAAGGTTCCCGTGCCCGGACCGGTCTGGTGGAGCCCTACAATAGAGTCCGCAGAGGGTGTCACGCATCCTCATTGCCTGCTACTCCATTTACAACCTGGGGCTGCAACAGGAGAGGAGCTGGCTGAGGAGATGGAGGAGCTGGAGGTCTCCTCTGATAAGGAGGATGCCAACGGGGATGAGGGTGAGAATGTCCTCGAAGATGATGGGGATGAGGCCCTTGCACTGGCCAGACGAGGGAGGAGCATTCAGGAGGTCCTCATGGCTACTGGATTTGTGGAGGATGATGACGACATGCATTGAGGAGACACCATGTATCCTCACATTGCATCTATGAATGTTTGACTTCAGTCTACCTTATAGCAGTGCACATACCCTCTTGTGATAATGCTCCTTTCATGGAGATGCAGTGGAGTCCCTAACCCTAACCCTGGCCATCCACAGCGCTGGTGGAGGCAGCCTGCTGACTGCTAAGCCCTGTCTGTGGTGACTTTGGCGGGCGTCCCCTAGAGGGCCGAGACCTGCAGCACACTGGCCTGCTTTTGGGGTCCTGCTGTGTGGCAGTGGCACCCTCCTTGGCCTGTGGACGTCGAGCTGCTGAGCTCACAGGAAGATGCGATTCGGACCGACTGGACACTCCCAGAGTCACCTGGGTGGATGGCCCTGGAGCGTGCACCTGATGATCCTCCTCCCTATGGGTGCTCAAGGGCCCTAGGCTGACTCCTTGAGGAAAAGGTGTATCTGGAGTGACATCGAGCTGCCCAGCGCCCCTCTTGCATACACATTGTTGGAGGCCAACTATGGCATCAGTGATAGAGTTGAGCCCTTGCAGCAGTGCAGGAGCCAAGCCCTGGACCAAGGTCTCTATGGCGGCCACCATCCTACCAGTGTTGACCTCGGTGCACTGGCATGCCGGCACTATCACCTCAGCCTGAAGGCGGACGGACTGCTCCATCATGCCTTGCACTCTAAGGAGTGCAGCGGACATCGCTTCCTGTTGTTCCCGAGCTTGCCTTTGCAGCGCTAGCAACTGTGACATGACCAAGTCCAAAGGCTCGTCATCTGGCTTGGACTCAGCAAATTTCTGGTCTCCAGGTGTCGGACACCTGGGTAGTCCCTGCTGTCGCCTGCTGTGGCTCAGACAGTGTGATGTGCTCACCAGATTGTGATCCCGAGGCTACTGTAAAGCTAGGTCCCACCAAGGTGTGAGTCTCTGCACTGGTGGAGGGTGTGGGTAAGCGCTGTGACGGGACTTCAGGGAGGGTGCCTTCAGATTCCTCTCCAGAGGTTTCTTCGAGGCTTGATTGGAGGCCCTGGGTCATGGACTCCCTCAACTGGAAGCACTGAGAGGTGTGTGCATGGCTAGACTTTAAATATGGCGCCCAGCGTGCTGAAGCAGTGAGGTGATGGCGTGGCGGGAGAATGAGAGCCTGCCTGCCATGGAAATGGCATGTTTCCTGGGAATGCATAATTAATCCGGCAGTTTTGGGACAATATGGAATGAAAAGCCACCATTGTGGCCGGCGGGTAAAACATCGTTTTATCCACCCACTACTGCACTTAGTGCAAATCTGAGGCAATTCCGCCCAGGGAGTTTGAATTGATTTTGGGGTTTTCTTAGATTTTTAGAGGTTTCATGGTTTTACAATGATTTCAAAATAGTTGCCATTGCTCTTGCAAAGAATTGTATATAGCATATACCGGGTGACTGGCTATGGAGGATACTTGGGGGGAATATAGAAGTAGCATGAGGAATGTGAGGTGGAATGGGAAATGTGAGGTCACATGACAGAGATGAGAGGGTGCATGTAGGGTGAAATGGGGTGGCCGGGGTTGGGGGGGTGACCGGGGTTGGGGGGGTGACCGGGGTTGGGGGGGTGGCCGGGGTGGGGGGGTGGGCGGGGTTGGTGTAGTGGGCGGGGTTGGGGGGTGGGTAGGGTGGGTGGAGTAAGATTTAGAGGGCCTTTAAGCAATGTTGGGAGCTGGGCTGCGGTGTTGGAGAACCAAGATGGACCTTCTAATTGGCCCACCTTTGCACCCACACTCCTCACATGCTCCATCGCAGCTCGCAAAATGCACTGAGAACCCAACTCCCCTTTGAAAAAATGAAAATATTTCAAAGTCATTTCTCCGTCTGTTGTGCATTTAGCAAGCTACTTCGGTATTCCCGAGCCCAGACGGAAATTCAACTCGTGAGTTTAAATTCATTCACAGGTGTCATTATTTTCAGCCTAAATGGCTGCAGTGAGAAAACCATGTAGCTCCCATTAGAACAGGATTTCCCAAACTGTGGGGTGTGGCCCCCACTGGGGTCGCAGAATGAAATTTTGGGGGTGTGAGCTTTGAGTCCACAATGGCAGCCATAGAGCTCATTCTGAGCTTTGACAGCTGCGGGGCCCCTTTAAATGTTCGGGTTTTTTCTGTCAGTGGCCATGGTTTAATCATCTGTTCTCTGAGGCCTGATTACTGCTGGAAGCACAATCTGTAAAAAGCTGGTTCTTTGCTTTTTAGAGCAAACACAGCAGTTTTAAAGGCCCCCATCCGCCCGCCCACCCACCACCCCCCCACCCCATCCCGTCCCGGTCAACCACTCACCATTCCCTCGCTGCTCAACAATTCATTGACCTCCACCCCTACGCCCCCCTCTTCCCCCAAACCCTCAACCCAATTTTCACTCTGGGGGCTACACAAAGTATAAGGCATTAAAATGGGGTCACACTGGGAAAATGTTTGGGTAGCACTGCATTGGACCATGTGCCATTCCTTAACAAAGAGGCAGGCATGTGACACAGTTTCATAAAATGGCACATTTTGAATCTTGATTTCATTCATTTTGATTAATTCTTCCCATTCTTATTTAAAAAGAACATTCGGGGGAAGGCCTGCCTTGGGGCTCTGGCACTGTGTCCAAATTTTTTTTTTAAATAATAAAACATGAAACATCCATCCAGCCCTGACCCCTCATACACTTCCCATGCCCTCTCCATACTAACTCATGCCCTGTACCAACCCCCCACAGTCTTTTATAACCTCCATGTCAATCTATGCCCCTCTAACCATCCTTCATGCCCCATCATTCCTCCATGCCAACCTATGTCCCTGTATCCATCCCCCATGGCCCCCATACCCTCCATGCCAACCTATGCCCCTTTACTACCCCAATGACCCCCTCATACCCTCCATGTCAACCTATGCCCCTCTATCCGCACCCCCATGGCCCTTTAGAGACCCTATGCTGACTTAGTGTCAAATTATGCTAACCCTTGCACCCCACCCACCACTCATACACTGCCCTTATACCCACCATGCCAACTCAACCAGTAAAGGTAAGAAAGCGTATGTGTTAATAGCAGAACAAGGGTCAGCGTTCTGTGAAAGAACAACACAGAACAAGTGACAGGTGGCCCTTTAGATTGGGGGGGTGGGGGCAGGCGGTGGTTGGGGTAAAAGGATAAAATCTGCTTTCTTACCTTTATGCCACTATCAGCACCTTCTTTAGTTTTCACCATTACCATTAACACTCCCTTTATCTTGTTTCTATGACATCTTTGTCAATCTCTCCTTAGCCCCCACCTATCACTGACCTTCTATCCTGCTTCACCAGCTCCACCCCCTCTTAAACGGTATAAATTCCATCACTTCTCTTTAGCTCTGAAGAGTCATACAGACTCGAAATGTTACCTTTGTTTCTCTCTCCACAAATGCTGTCACACCTGCTGAGTTTTTCCAGCATCTTCTGTTTTAATTTCAGGTTTCACGCTCCTAGACTATGAAAATCCGACTTTAGTGGAGGCAGCTGATGATTTAAATGGCCAGTTGCCTTCATGAAACAAATGAACAATTGCCTCCATTCCCGCCCCTGTAAAAATGGGAAGTGCCATTTTCAGGGGCGGGACTTATGATTTTCAGACACTTCTGCCATTTTCACCACAGTGGACAAGCTCTCTTTCATGGTGAAAATCCAGGCCAAAGTGTTTGTGATGTTTTTCACCCGTTCAAAACATTGCACCGGGGCCACCACCCCTGCTGCCCATATAAAACTGTCCACCTCTTCAGGATGAATTAATCGTCATTGGGAGATTCTGTTAATTAACCTTTTGCTGAACTTCAGAATGCAATAAAAAAATTAAACTGGTTCTTTTGGACACAGAGACACTAACCGGCATGTTTTAAAAGATTTTGGATGTGCTTTTTAAAAATTTACTAATAAACCAACTACTGGTTCTGTATATTTTCTACACATCATTTTCAGTCACTTAAAATAAAAACAGAAAATACTGCAAGTACTCAGGAGGTCTGGCAGCATCTGTGGAGAAGGAAAGAGTTAACATTCCAGATCAGTGACCTTTTATTCAGTAATTTAAAATGGATTACACAGAGCTGATGGATTGACACTGCAATTAAATATGCTTATTTTTCACGATGAACCAATTTTCAGCTTTATTAACCAAACTGCGCCAGGCTACCACTCATCAACTGCACCCAAAATGGAATCTCTACTCCAGGGTGGCTGCAGCTTTACTGAAAGTCCACCTTACCTTCTTTAACTGTGTTATCTCCATGGCTGTTAGAGTGATCAGGTATGTCACTCAGCAAGGTGTGATGGGAATGGGAATGCCTAGCGCTCATACTTTCCATTTCTGTTGCTGTATCTGAACTCCCTCGTCGGGTGAATTTTCCTGTGAACGCAGAAGATTTTTTTGAAAAATGCATCCTCTGAGAAACAGACTTAAATGCCAGTGAAAACAAAAATAAAGCACAGACAAAATGATAAACCAGAGGGTTAACACTGGGTTCAACATTGTGATTTGACATTTGGTGAAATCGTTAACATTACACTATGAGTAGATTATTACTTGGACATTTAACGACTCTGTGATAAATTAATTAGTTTGCCATTAAGTTATTTTTAAACAAGTTAATGCCTTTGGTAAATTAGCGGTCTGTAGGGGTGCCGGGGTGAGGAGGGGGGTGGGGGGGAACAGACACCAAGCACATCACAAACATTTCCCAAGAGACAAGAAAGGGAAGTTGAAGCATTTGTTAGTTGGTGTTTTTATGTGCCACCTGATGTTGGCTCAGTATTGATATGATGAAAAGTCTGGGGGCAAGTTGTTCTGTGTCAACAAAATGATGCACGGCACAACGCAGAGGAAATAACTTAAATGGAGATAACTGGCAAAAAGCTGGTAAGGCAAGTAAAATATCTTTGAATTCTTCAAGCAAGAACCAGGCCAAACGCAATAAGTTGAGAGGGGACAGGAAGAGCTAAAATAGAATGGTATAGAGAGAATGGCACAATGACATAAGAATAGAATGGCAGCTAAAAATTAAAAGTTTATAAAAAAGAATCCCAAAATCTTCTACCAGCATGTAAATAGTAATAAGCAGGTAGCAAGAACCGGATGGACCAAACAGAATTTTGGCCTGTATTGCTAGGGGGTTGGAGTTTAAAAATAGGGAAGTCTTGTTACAATTGTACAGGTTGTTGGTGAGGCCGCACCTGGTGTATTGCGTGCAATTTTGGTCCCACGTTTAAGAAAGGATATACTGGCATTGGAGATAGTTCAAAAGAGATTCATTAGGCTGATTCTAGGGATGAAGGGGTTGACTTATCAAGAACAGCTAAACAGTTTAGGCCTTTATTCATTAGAGTTTAGAAGAATGAGGGGTGACCTGACTGAAACATACAAGGTTCTGAGCAGGCTTGACAGGGTAGATGTTGAGAAGATGTTTCCACTAGGTGGGGGAATCTCAAACTAGGGGAATTAGTTACAGAATAAGGGGACACATTGAAAACTGACATGTGAAGGAATTTCTTCACTCAGAGGGTAGTGAATGTCTGGAATTCTCTACTCCAGAGATTTGTGGAGGCTAGATCACTGAAAGTACTTATAGAGGAGGTAGATAGATTTTTGAAATATCGGGGAGTTGAGGGCTATGAGGAGTTGGCACGAAAGAGGAGTTGAGGCCTGGGGTAGATCAGCCATGATCTTATTGAATGGCGGTGCTGGCTTGAGGGGCCAAATGGCTTACTCCTGCTCCTATTTCTTATGTTCACCCGGCATCGACCTAGGCACCGGAAACGACAACAGAAAACTCAGCCCTGTCGACCCTGCAAAGTCCCCCTTATTAACATCTGGGGACAAGTGCCAAAATTGTCTCACAGACTGGTCATGCAACAGCCTGACATAGTCATCCTCACAGAATTGTACCTTACAGATAATGTCCCAGACAACACCATCACCATCCCTGGGTATCTCCTGTCCCAAAGGCAGGACAGACCCAACAGAGGTGGCGGCACAGCGGTATACAGTCAGGAGGCAGTTGCCCTGGGGGTCCACAATATCGACTCCAGGCCCCATGAAGTCTCATGGCATCTGGTCAAACACGGGCATAGAAACCTCCTGCTGATTATCATGTACCGCCCTCCCGCAGCTGATGAATCAGTGCTCCTCTATATTGAGCACCACTTGGAGGAAACACTGAGGGTGGCAAGGGCACAGAATGCACTCTGATGTCCGTACCAAGAGTGGCTCTGTAGCATCACTACTAACTGAGCTGTCCAGGTCCTAAAGGACATAGCTGCTGGACTGGGTCTGCAGCAGGTGGTGAGGGAACCAACAAGAGGGAAAAACATACTTGATCTCATCCTCACCAACCTGCCTGCCGCAGATGCATCTGTCCAGGACAGTATCGGTAGGAGTAACTACCTCACAGTCCTTGCGGAGGCCAAGTCCCGCCTTCACATTGAGGATGGCCCCAATCGTGTTGCGTGGCACTACCACCGTGCTAAATGGGACTGATTTTGAACAGATCTAGCAACTCAAGACTGGGCATCCATGAGGAGCTGTGGGACATCAGCAGCAGCAGAATTGGACTCGAACACAATCTGTAACCTCATGGCCTGGCATATACCCCACTCTACCATTACCATCAATCCAGTGGATCAACTGTGGTTCAATGAAGAGTGCAGGAGGGCATGCCAGGAGCAACACTAGGCATCCTTAAAAATGAGGTGTCAACCTGGTAAAGCTATAATACAGGATGATTGCGTGCCAGGCAGCAAAAGCAGCAATTGATAGACAGAGCTAAGCGATCCCACACCAACGGATCAGATCTAAGCTCTGCAGTCCTGCCATATCCAGTCGTGAATGGTGGTAGACAATTAAACAACTCACTGGAGGAGGAGGCTCCACAAATATCCCCATCCTTAATGATGGAGGAGCCCAGCACAGCAGTGCAAAAGATAAGGCTGAGGCCTTAGCAATAATCTTCAGCAAGAAGTGCCAAGTGGATGGTCCATGTCGGCCTCCTCCGGAGGTCCCCAGCATCACAGGTGCCAGTGTTCAGCCAATTCAATTCACTCCACGAGATATCAAATAACGGTTGAAGGCATTAGATAGTGCAAAGGCTTTGAGCTCTGACAATACTCCAGCAATAGTACTGAAGACACTGCTCCAGAACTTGCCACACCCCTAGTCATGCTGTTCCAGTGCAGCTACAACACTGGCATCTACCCGGCAATGTGGAAAATTGCCCAGGTATGTCCTGTACACAAAAAGCAGGACAAGTCCAACCCGGCCAATTGCTGCCCCATCAGTCTGCTCTCGATCATCAGTAAAGTAATGGAAGGGTTCTATCAGTTTCTGGTTCAAGGGTTCAACAGTCCTATCAAGCGGCACTTGCTTTGCAATAACCTGCACACTGATGCCCAGTTTGGGTTCCGCCAGGATCACTCAGTTCCTGACCTCATTACAGCCTTGGTTCAAATATAGACAAAAGAGCTGAACTCCCAAGGTGAGGTAAGAGTGACTGCCCTTGACATCAAGGCCGCATTTGATCGAGTGTGGCATTAAGGAGCCCTAGCACAACTGGAGTCAGTGAGAATCGAGGGAAAACTCCACTGGTTGGAGTCATGCCTAGCACAAAGGAAGTGGTTGTTGGAGTTCAGTCATCTCAGCTCCAGGAGTTCCTTAGTGTAGTGTCTTCAGCCCAACCATCTTCAGCTGCTTCATCAATGACCTTCCTTCCATCATAAGGTCAGAAGTGGGGATGTTCGCTGATGATTACACCATGTTCAGCACCATTCGCAACTCCTCAGATACTGAAGCAGTCCATTTCCAAATGCAGTAAGGCCTGGACAATATCCAGGCTTGAGCTGACAATTGGCAAGTAACACTAACACAACAGAAGTGTCAGGCAATGACCATCTCCAACAAGAGAGAATCTAACCATCACCCCTTGATGTTCAATGGCATTACCATCACTGAATCCTCCACTATCAACATCCTGAGGGTTACCATTGACCAGAAACTGAACTGGACTGGCCACATAAATACTGTGGCTACAACAGCAGGTCAGAGGCTAGGAAGCCTGTGACCAGTAACTCACCTCCTGGATCCTCAAAGTCTGTTCACCATCTACAAGACACAAGTCAGGAGTGTGATGGAATACTCCAAACTTGCCTGGATGAGTGCAGCTTCAACAACAATCAAGAAGCTTGACACCATCCAGGACAAAGCAGCCTACTTGATTGGCACCACATCCACAAGCATTCACTCCCTCCGCACCGACACACAGTAGCAGCAGTGTGTACTATCTATAATATGCACTGCAGGAATTCACCAAGGCTCCTTGGACAGCATCGTCCAAACCCACGACCACTACCATCTTGAAAGACAAGGGCAGCAGATAGATGGGAGCACCACCACCTGGAAGTTCCTCTCCAAGTCACTCACCATCCTGACTTGAAAAAATATCGCCATTCCTTCACTGTCGCTGGGTCAAAATCCTGGAACTCCCTCCGTAACAGCACTGTGGATGTACCTAAACCACATGGACTGCAGCGGTTCAAGAAGGCAACTCACCACCACCTTCTCATGGGCAACTAGGGATGGGCAATAAATGCTAGCCCAGCCAGCAATGTCCATGTCCCGTGAATGAATTTTAAAAAAAAGAGACAGAGTGGAGCCTATTAGAGATGAAGGAGGTGACGTATGCTTAAGTGAGCAGGGCAAGGCTGGAATGCTTAATTAATATTTTTCATTAGTGATAATATTAAGGAGGAGGATTCTGACAAAATAGTGGAAGAATCAGAGACGGTAGCGGTCATGGTTTGGGTGAAAATTGATTGTCAGGATGTGTTGGAAAGGCTTGGTGACGCTTCGAGTGGATAAGTTGCCTAATCCGGATGGCTTGCATCCCAGGTTGCTAAGGGAAGTGGGGGTGCAGATAGCAGAAGGATTTGCCATAATCTTACAATCTTCCCTAGATATGGGGAGGTGCCAGAGGATTGGAGAGTAGCAAATGTAACATCCTTGTTCAAGAAAGGCTGTAAGGACAATCTTAGTAAATACAGACTGGGTGGCTTAACATCAGTGCTGAGTAAGGTTTTAGAAACGATAATCAGCGAGAAAATTAAAAGGCATTTGAAGAGGTTTGGGCGAATTAAGGAAATCAGCACAGATTTGTAAAAGGGAAATCATGCTTGACTAATCTAATATAATTTTTTGATGAAGTAACAAAAAGGTTGATAAAGGGAATACATTAGATGTCTATTATGGATTTTAAGAAATCATTTGACAAAGTACCACATAAAAGGCTGATTAACAAAATTGAGGGTCATGGAATAGGAACGTCAATTCCAGCTTGACTAAACAAAATGGCTTAAGGACAGAAAACATCGAATCATGATAAACGATTGTTTTTCAGACTGGGGGACGGTAGTCAGTGGTGTTCCCCAAGGGTCAACGGTAAGGCTTTCTCAAGATACACATATGTATGTAAGTAAATATAAATATATATGACTTGGATATTGGAATATGCAGGAAAATTTCAAAATTTGCCAATTATACAAAACTTAGAGGCATGGAAAATGTCAGGATAATACCAATCAACTGCAACAGGACTTAAATAGGCAATCAAAATGGAGAGACAAGTGGTAGATGGAATTTAATTTGCATTTTGGCAGAAGGGATATGGAGAGTGCAGGGACAAAGGGACCCAGGGGATTCATGTGCATAGGTCTTTGAAGGTGGCAGGACAGATTGAGAGAATAGCATATGGGATCTTAGTTTCATAAGTGGAGGTATTGAGTACAAAAGCATAGTGGTTGTGCTAAACCTTTACAAAGCTCTGGTTAGGTCACAATTAGAGAATTGCACACATTTGTGGTCACCATACTTTAGGAAGGATGTGAAGGTCCTTGAGAGGACGCAGAGGAGAGTGACCAAAATGGTTCCAGGGATCGGAGAATTTAGCTACAAGGTTAGGTTGGAGAAGCTCAGGTTATAAAATGAGTGCAGCTGAGGAAATTGAGTGCAGACTTGGAGTTTGATGAGTGGGGGAGTTTAAAGTGTTAATTTTGTTCTTAAATTTGTTCTTAAAATGTAATCTAGTCTGTAATTAGCAGTAACTGGAAAGTACTGTGTAAGCAGGCCAAGTTCTTTATTTCTTGCGGTTTACACAGGGTAAACTCACTCTCAGCTGTGGGAGCTGAGTAGTTAATTAGCTAACTGGTTGAATCTGGTTACTGTAGCCCCAGTTCAGTTTACTATAAATTCAGGGTTTTTTAGTATTGCCAAGGCAAACAGAGTGCAGCTAGGGAAACTGAGTGCAGACTTGGAGTTTGGTGAGTGGGGGAACTTGGAGAAGGAGGTGTGCATTTCCTTTTTCAATCTTTCTCACCCTGTAGGAATTGGTTCTTGCTCTACTACAGGGAAAGGAGCTAGCTGTTTGGCAAGTATCTGGTGAGTGAGTAAGTTCTATTCTATCACTAAGGTTTAAAATAGCACACAAATTGGTGGTAAAATTAATTAAAGATATAAAAAAGCAACATAAATAATGATTAATATAATCAAGTAATTATTTAAAACACATTAAGGATGGCAGGACAGGTGATGTATCAAGGCTGCAGCACGTGGGGTATCTCCTGGATAACATTGTGATCCAAGGTGAACACGTCTGCAGTAAGTGTTTGTGACTTGAGGAACTTCAGTTCAGTCACTGAGCTGGAGGCTGAGCTGCAGACTCTGCAGGGAGGGGGAAAGTTACCTGGATGCGTTGTAGCTGGAGACAGTCACGCCATTTAGGATAAGGTCTTCTGATTTGGTGAATGGTCAGGGACAGGAGAATGTGACTTCGAGTGACCCAGGTTAAGAGGACCCAGAGAGCAGGAGTGTAGGAGAGTGACCCTCTGCAATTGTCCAATAGGTTTGAGGTTCCCTCAACTTGTTTGGATGACAGTGGGGGTTGCAAGGTGGATAAGCAAACTGACCATGGCACTGTGGTACAGGGAGCCATTCAAGTGGGGGGAGCAAAAAGGAATGCAGTGGCAGTAGGGGACAGTATAGTGAGGGGGATTGACACTGTTCTCTGCAGCAAAGAATGAGAGTCGAAATGACTGTGTTGCCAGCCTGGTGTCAGGGTTTGGGACATCTGTTCAGGCTGGAGAGGAATTTGCAATGGGAGGGGCAGGATCTGGTAGTTGTGGTCCAACAATATAGGTAGAACTAGGAAAGAGGCCACGCATAGAGAGTCTGAGGAGCTAGGCACCAAATTGAAAAGCAGGACCTCAAAGGTTATAATCTCTGGATTATTACCTGAGCTGCATGCAAATTGGCATAGGGTACATAAAATTAGAGAGATGAATATGTGGCTGAAAGACTGGTGTGGGAGAAGTGGGTTCCAGTTTCTGGGGCACTGGCACCAGTACTGGAGAAAGTGGGGGCTGTACCGTTGGGACAGTCTACACCTGAGCTGGGCTGGGACCAGTATTCTTGCAAACCTCGTAACTAGGGAAGTAGAGAGAGTTTCAAACTAAATAGTGCGGGCAAGGGATCAAATGTGGAAAGATGTGATATATCAAAGAATAAAGACAAGGTAAAAGAGGAAAACAGTAATATGGAAAATAAGGGTCGGAGAATGGCAGGAAGGGACAGAGAGAAAAAAACCTAAGAATGCACAAAGAATCAATACTAGATATTACCAAGATAACAAAAAGACTAACCTAAAGGCTCTAGATCTGAATGTGTGTAGCATTTGTAACAAAATAAATGAATTGATAGTGTACAATGAAGTAAATAAATATGAACTGATAGCCATTAAGGAGATTTGGTTGCAGGATGACAAGGATTGGGTCCTGAATACTGACGGCCATTTGACATTCAAGAAGAATAAGAAGCTAGGTAAAGGTGGAGGGGTAGCACTCTTAATCAAGGATAGCATTTGTGCAATAGTTAGAGATGACCTTGGTTCAGGAGATCAGAATGTAGAATTGGTTTGGGTTGAGATGAGGAATAGTAGGGGAAAGGAGTTACTAGTGGAAGTGGTCTACATGCCCCCTAATAGTAACCACATTGTAGGACAGAGTATACAAGAAAAAATATTGGGTGTTTGTGATAAAGGGATGGCGATAACCATGGGTAACTTTAATCTACATATAAACTAGAAAAATCAGATTGGCAGTAGTAGGCTGGATGAGGAGTTCATAGAATGCCTTTGAGATAATTTCTTAGAGCAGCATGTTCTGGAACCAACCAGAGAGCAGGTTATATTAAACTTGGTATTGTGTACTGTGACAGGATTAATTAATGACCTCTGAGTAAAGGCATCCCCTAGGTAGCAGCGACCACAGTATGACTGAATTTTACATTCAGTTTGAAAAGGAGAAGAGTGGGTCTAAGACTAGTATCTTAAACTTAAATAAGGGCAACTATGTGGGCATGAAAGCTTAGCAAGCTGAAGTGAACTGGCATACCAGGCTAGGGGATAGATCAATAGAGAAGCAGTGGCAGATGTTCAAGGGGATATTTCAGAATAATCAGAATAAGTATATTCCTACTATAAAGAAAAATTCTAAAGGGAGGACCCACCATCCATGGTTAACTAAAGAAGTTAGGGAAAGCATCAAACTTAAGGAAAAAGCATCTAACTGCACAAAAATGATTGGAAAAGGGGAACCTTTTGTGGATGAAATGAACAAATATTTTGCTTCTGTCTTCACTCTAGAGGATACAAAAATATCCTGTAGCTGTAAATTGCGAGGTGGAGGGGAGAGAGGAACTTGGTGAAATTACAATCACTAGGGAAGCAGTACTGAGCAAACTGATGGAACTACGGGCTGACAAGTCTCTGGGTCCAGATGGACTTCATCCTAGGGTCTTAAAAGAGGTGGCTAATGATGTCGCAGATACATTGTGTTAATTTTCCAAAATTCCCTAGTTTCTGGAAGGGTTCCATCAGACTGGAAAGTAGCAAATATAACCCCTCTATTCAAGAAGGGAGGGAAATAGGAAACTATAGGCCAGTTAGCTTGATGTCTGTCATGGGGAAGGTGTTAGAATTGATCATTAAAGAGGTTATAGCTGGGCACTTAGAAAAACGCAAGGTAATCGGGAAGAATGAGCATAGTTTTGTGAAGGGGAATTCGTGTTTTACCAGTTTACTGGAGTTCTTTGAAGGAGTAACATGTGCTCTGGATAGAGAGGAACCTGTAGACGTGCTGTACTTAGATTTCCAGAAAGCATTTGATAAGATGCCACGTCAAACGTTATTGCGGAAAATAAAAGCTCATGGTGTAGGGAGTAACATATTAGCTTGAATAGAAAATTGGCTGCCTGGCAGAAAACAAAGTATGCATGAATGGGTCTTTTGTCTGATTGACAGAATGTGACAAGTGGAAACCTGCAGGATCTGTGCAGGGGACTCAACTTTTTACAATTTACTTCAATGACTCAGATGAGGAGAGTGAAGGCATGGTAGCTAAATTTGCAGATGACACAAAGATAGGTAGGAAAGTATGTTGTGAAGAAGGCATAAGGAGTTTGCAGGTGGATATAGATATGTTCGTCAGGATTTTCCGTGCCCACCGGCATCGGACGTGTTCAGTGGCATGAGCGGACAATATGGCAGGATCTATTTCATGACGGCATGAAGCCAGATTGCAATCATCCCCTCAGTCTGCCAAGGGCCAGCCATATTTCCCGCCATCGGACATGGGGAACCGCATTGTAATACACCTGCATATCATTATTAGGCCAGCCTGTCAGAGTCATCCACCCCTGCTGGATCGTTCATACACGTCAGCAGGAAAGCACGCTGATGTGTTTCACAACAGCACATAAGTGACGTGCACTTGGCAGACTGCACTTTGAGGGGAACTTGGAGGTGAGTACACGGCAATAACATGCAGCGCTCACCAGGGTCGCCTGTTGGACTTCAAGCTTGAGGAGCATTGTGGGGGAGGGGGCGTTTAAAGGCAGCCCTGTCATTGAGGCGACTTGTGGGGGGGAGGGGAGGGCAGGGGCTGCCTTGTGGTTGAGGCAACTTGTGGGGGAGGAGCAAGGGCAGACCTGCCATTGAATATAGTGCACAAACATTTGGGGTGGGGCAGGTTGGGCGTGGAAAGCAACCACGCATTAGGGAAACATGAATGAAGTTGAAACCTCTGCAGCTGAGGCAATTCAGGTGCAGCCACATTGATATGATTGGATAAAAGCAAAATACTGCGGATGCTGGAAATCTGAAACAAAAGCAAAAATACCTGGAAAAACTCAGCAGGTCTGACAGCATCTGCGGAGAGGAACACAGTTAACGTTTTGAGTCTGTATGACCCTTCATCAGAACTAAGGAAATATAGAAATGAGGTGAAATATAAGCTGGTTTGAGGGGGGGGTGGGACAGGTAGAGCTGGATAGAGGGCCAGTGATAGGTGGAGGCAAAGAAGAGATTGCCAAAGATGTCATAGACAAAAGGACAAAGGGGTGTTGACGGTGGTGATATTTGCTAAGGAACGTGCTTATGGTGACATTAAGGATAGAAAGCAGGATGAGCAAGTGACAGATAGCCCTAGTGGGGGTGGGGTGGGGGGAAGGGATCGAGATAGGCTAAAAGGTGGAGATAAAACAATGGATAGAAATTCCATTATTTTTAAATGTGATAGGTGGGAAGAGAAAAATATATTAAAAAGAAAAATTATAAATTATTGGAGAAAGGGGGTGGGGATAGAGGAGAGAGTTCATGATCTGAAGTTGTTGAACTCAATGTTAAGTCTGGAAGACTGTAAAGTGCCTAATCGGAAGATGAAGTGCTGTTCCTCCAGTTTGCGTTGAGCTTCACTGGAATATTGCAGCAGGCCAAGGACAGACATGTGGGCATGAGAGCAGGGTGGTGTGTTGAAATGGCAAGCAACAGGGAGGTCTGGGTCATGCTTGCGGACAGACCGAAGGTGTTCCGCAAAGCGGTCAATCAGTCTGCGTTTGGTCTCAATGTAGAGGAGACCACATTGGGAGCAGCGAATGCAGTGGACTAAATTGAGGGAAGTGCAAGTGAAATGCTGCTTCACTTGAAAGGAGTGTTTGGGCCCTTGGACAGTGAGGAGGGGGGAAGTAAAGGGGCAGGTGTTGCACCTTCTGCAGTTGCATGGGAAGGTGTCGTGGGAGGGGGTTGAGGTGTAGGGGGTGATGGAGGAGTGGACCAGGGTGTCCCGGAGGGAATGATCCCTGTGGAATGCCGCCGGGGGTGGGGTGAAGGGAAGGTGTGTTTGGTGGTGGCATCATGCTGGAATTGGCGGAGAATGATCCTTTGAATGCGGAGGCTGGTGGGGTGATAAGTGAGGACAAGGGGGTCCCTATCTTGGTTCGGGGAGGGAGAGGAAGGTGAGGGCGGATGTGTGGGAGATGTGCCGGGCACAGTTGAGGGCCCTGTCAACCACCGTGGGTGGAAAAGCTCGGTGAAGGAAGACATGTCAGAGGAACTGTTTTGGAAAGTGGCATCATCAGAACAGATGCGATGGAGGTGAAAGAACTGAGAGAATGGGATAGAATCCTTACAGGAAGCAGGGTGTGAGGAGCTGTAGTCGAGGTAGCTGTGAGAGTCGGTAGGCTTGTAATGAATATTGGTGGACAGTCTATCACCAGAAATTGAGACAGAGAGATCAAGGAAGGGAAGGGAAGTGTCAGTAATGGACCATGTGAAAATAATGGAGGGGTGGAAATGAAAATGATTGGAGTCGAGCTTATCTGCCCAATCAAGCAACGCAGAGGCATCAAAGTGCCACCAAGTGCTCCTAAGCTTTCCACCCCCCCACTCCGGCAGCCTGGAAAGTCATGAGCATTTTAGTGGACTGCAGAACAGTTGGACGACGGCAAACTTTGTACAATCTCCTTGCTAAATCTGGCCATGGAGCAGCCACTGCTGGAGGTGCTCACAGCCCCTTGCAATGTCATCATCCTGGTTTGGACCAGTCTCCCCCATGGTTCAAGCTAACAGTGCAGTCTTGCAGTGCGTGTTAGGAGAATGCCTGTGCCACAGGCAGAGAGCACAGTATGCAGTCCAATGGGCAAAGCTGCCGCCAATGGAACGGGTGGAGTGGGGTGGTGGTGGGTGGAGTTTTGGGCAGCCATGTAGCGCACTAATCTCTGGCTATCCAAGTGGTGGCCAGCATTCTCTCCGGGAAGCATTAAGGGGCTTTCACATTTAACCAGGACAGGTTCTTAGTACACCCATGCTAACTACATGTCTCTCTTCCATCATGCAGGAGGAGTACATTAAGATCATGGAGCCAGGTGAACTAGCTGTTTGCCTGGTGGCCTACAGAGAGTGGATGGAGGAGAGAGCAACTGAGGCTCCGGGCTGCACAGAGGCAGGAGCAGAAATCTCTAGAAGGGGTGGATGGCACACCCGCACATGCTGCCGAAGAGCCACAGCGTGTCATCACTGGTCAGCACCTAGCGACAGCCAGGGTCTATTGACGCCGCCTTTCATTGCTGCAGACGACTGAGAGCTGGTGTTGCAGAAGGCTGCGCATGTCTTGAGAACTGGTCAGTCATATCTGCCAGCTGCTGCAGGATTTGGCATCACTGGGGGTCCACTGCCAGTGGCCATGAAAGTGACCACGGCGCTTAATTTCTATCCCAGTGACACTTTTCAGGGCTCCACAGGTGACCCCTGTGGGATATCACAAACCTCCACCACAAATGCATCCATGAGATCATGGGTGCCATCTTCTCAAGGGCACACAACTTTGTTCATTTTGTTCGGGACCAGGAGAGCCATGATGCAAGAGCAATTGGATTTGCCCAGATCTCGGGTTTCCCACAGGTGCAGGGTGCGGCTGCACTCACGTTGCGCTCAGGTCTCCGTCTCAACACGTGATGAACTACATCAACTGCAAGGAGTTCCACTCGCTGAAGATGCTGCCAGTGTGAGACTACCAGAAACGCATCCTGCAGGTCTGCGCTCGTTTTCCAGGGAGTGTGCACAACTCCTACGTCCTCAGTCGGTCCACAGATTCCTGGAGTCTTCCAGGTGCCACAGAAGCTGCAGGGATGGCTTCTCGGGGACCAAGGCCACCTGCAGAGGCTGTGGCTGACGACACCAGTGCGATGGCTTCAGACTGCAGCAGAGCAACGGCACAACGAGGCTCATGCTGCATCTCTCAACTTGGTGGACCAGACCATCTGGTCTGTTGAAGATGAGGTTCTGGTACCTGGACCAGTCTGGTGGAGCCTTGCATTATAATCCACAGAGGGTGTCATTCATTGTCATTGTCTGCTGCGGCCTTTACAGCTTGGAGCTGCAACAGGGAGAGGAGCTGGCTGAGGAGATGGAGGAGCTGGAGGTCTCCTCCGATGAGGACGGGGATGAGGGTGAGGAGGTCCTCGAAGGTGACGTTTATGGGTATGAGGCCATTGCATTGGCAAGACGAGGCAGGTGCACTAGGGAGGCAGTCACAGCTGCTAGATTTGTGGAGAATGATGATGACATGCAGTTAGGTGACCCCATAGATCCTCACATTGCATCTGTGAATGTTTGAGTTCAGTCTGGCTTGTAGCAATGTGCATACCCTCTGTGATAATGCTCCTGTCATGGAGGCGCAGTGGAGGCCCTAATAGTCGCTTGACTGCAGGAGGACGGTGACGGTATGCAGTGAGGACACTCCATAAATCTTCACATAGCCTCTGAGAATGTCTGACTCTTGTCTGGCCAATGGCAGCTCGCTTGCGCTCTGTGATCAGGGTCATATCATAGAGACGTAGCCATGAAACTTTAGAAGCATCTGATCCTTTTTCCGAGTCAGCACCTGAGCCCTTCGGGAACACAGCATCACTGGTCACAGATGCTGAAGAGATGGGGGCCAGCCCCACCTTAAAGGTGCTGAGAGCACACAGAGAATGACGGAATTCTGTGACGCCTACCCACTACTTTCTGGCAGCAATGTCAAGCGCCATCAAGGTATCACTAATGTGTCCAGTGAGTGTGAGGCCTGACTATCACTTTGGTCTGAAGGCTGCACAAAGCACAGGGAAGAGTCCCTGGACTGAGACAGCTGCATTTATCTTGTGCAGAAAGGTTTCACATCTGAGTGACAAGAACACTGCTCATCAGAACAAGGAGCCATAGGCAGGGAGACATTCTTGGGAGTTTATTAACAATAGTAAGCAGTGTGTACAAGTGATTAGTACCCATGCACTGACTGTGCAACTAATTCTTCTAAACTTTATTAACCTTGCCTTGATGCTCCCCGGACATCCACAGCGGAGATGGAGGTTGCCTGCTGACTGCAATGCCTTATGATGACCTTGGCAGGTGTCCTCTGGAAGGCCAAGACTTGGAGAGACCCGGCCTGCCATCAGGGCCCTGCAATGTGGCAATGGCACCCTCCTCGGCCTGTGGAGCTGGAGCTGTTGAGGTCACGAAGAGGGGATTCGGAGGGTGTGCACCTGCTGATCCTCCTCCCTATGGGTGCTCAAGGGACCCCGGGCTGACTCCTTGAGGAGAAGGGGTGGCTTGAGTGAGATTGAGCTGCCCGGCACCCCTCTCGTGTACACTGTTAGAGTTCAGCTACCAGTTGAGCCCGCGTGGCAGTCCAGACCAAGTCCTGGACCAAGGTCTACCAGTGTTAGCTCAATGCATTGGCATGTCAGCACTCTCACCTCTAGTGAAGGCGGATGGACTCCTCCATTGTACTTCGCAATCTGACTAGTGCAGCGGACATCCCTTCCTGATGTTCCCGAGCTTACCTTTGCAGCTCCAGCAACTGTGACATGACCGAGTCCAAAGGCTCGTCATCTGACTCGTACTCAGCAGATTTCTGGTCTTCAGCAGTCCTCTGAGTGCTGGACACCTGGGAAGTCCCTGCCTGTGCCTGCTACAGATTAGAAAGTGCGATGTGCTCACCAGATTGTGATCCCGAGGCAATTGTAAAGCTACGTCCCATCGAGGTGTGTTTCTGTGCACTGGTGGAGGGTGTGGGTGAGCGCTGTGCTGTGACGGAACTTCAAGGAAGGTGTCTCCAGATTCCTCTTCAGTGGTTTCCTCGGGACTTGATTGGAGACCCTGAGTCATGGACTCCTTCGACTGTTTCCCAGATGTGCTTGCAAAAGCAAGGGGAGATAATTAGTGCATGGCAGTGGCCTGTGAAGCAGGACACACCACTCATAATATGGTTTCTGAGAAATGTTGTACTGCTGGATCCTCACTTGGGAGAGCAGCACCGACTTCACCGTCGAACAGGAACGGTCCAGATCATCGCTGGCCAGCTGGATGGCTCTGTTTCAAAGTCCGTGAGGACCTTGATTTCAGGCATTCCTCCACCGGTGTGCAACCTCTCCCTCTTGTGGTGTGCCAGCTTTTCCTGCATGAATAGAGATGGAAAGGGTGTAAGCAGGATGCCTGCCAGGCCAGATGATAAGTATGTCTGGCATGTGTGGGTGGTGAGTGGTCCCATGGACAGGATGAGGACAATGACGGTGAGTGTGAGAGGGTGAATGGTGATGTTTCTTGAACTGGCAGTGAGTGAGATCCCTGTGGATGTGTGATGGGCTTGAGTGTGAGTTGAGAGTGATAAGAAGAATGACTTACCCTGGTAGAATGGAGGGGATCATTCATCCTCTTGTGGCACTGGGTGGCTGTCTTCTTTTGAAGGGCGTTGACGCTGACCACTGCTGCCACTGCCTCCCAAGCCTGGTTGGTCATGCCACTGCCATCCTGTGGCCAGAGGGGGAGTAGGGGACATCCTGACAGGACTACACTGCATCCAAAAGGCATTCCAGTGGCGCATCGTTAAACCTGGGTGTTGCAGTCTTTTTGTCTTTCATGGACATCTTCCCTGCAGCAGTCGTGGGCTGGAAGCACTGAGAGGTGTGCACACGCTGGACTTTAAATATGGCCCCTGGCGTGATATAGCAGTGAGGTGATGGCGAGCGGACGAGTGAGAACCCGCCCACCAAGGAAACGACGTGCTTCCCGGGAATGCATAAATAATGAGGCGGGTTTGGGACAATACGGCGTGAAAACCTGCCAGTGCGGCTGGCGGGTAAACGTCACTTTATCCACCCGCTGCCACACTTAGTGCAAATCTGGGATGATTCCACCTGTTAAGTGAGCGTGCAAATATCTAACAAATGGAGTATAATGTGTGAAAATGTGAAGTTGTTCAATTTGGCAGGAAGAATAAAAAAGCAGAGCATTACTTAAATGGAGAATGACTGCAGAATTCCGAGGTGCAGAGAGATCTAAGTGTTTTCGTGCATGAGTCACAAAAAGTTAGCATGCAGGAACAGCAAGTAATCAAGAAGGTTAATGGAATACTATCCTTTATTATGAGAGGAATTGAACATAAAGGATGTTATGCTTCATCTATACAGGGCATTAGTGAGACCACATCTCAAACAGTGTGTGCCGTTTTGGTCTCCTTATTTAAGGAGGGATGTAAATATGTTGGAGGCAGTTCAGAAGAGGTGTACCAGAATGATACCTGGAGTGAGTGGGCTGTTTTAGGAGGATAGGTTGGACAGGCTGGGCTTGTTCCCATTGGAGTTTAGAAGAGTGAGGGGTGACTTGATTGAAGTATATAAAATCCCGAATGGTCTTGACAACGAGGACGTGGAAAGCATGTTTCCTCTTGTAGGTGAGTTCAGAACTGTTTTAAAATTAGGGGTTGCCACTTTAGGACAGAGATAAGGAGAATTTTTTTCTCTGAGGGTTGTGCGACTTTTAAACTCCCTGTATCAGAAGGCAGTGGAAGGCGGCTCATTGAATATTTTTAAGGCAGAGGTAGATAGATTCTTGTTAGGCAAGGGAATCAAAGGTTATTGTGGGTAAATGTGAATATAGAACTCGAAACATAAACAAATCAGCCATGATCTTATTGAATAGCAGATCAGGCTCGAGGCCAGGCCTACTCCTGCTCATACTTCGTATGTTTGTATTTTTTTTTTATTCGTCCACGGGATGAGGGTGTCGCTGGCTAGGCCAGCATTTAATGCTTGTTTAGAGGGCATTTTAAGAGTCAACCACATTGCTGTGGGTCTGGAGTCCCCAAAGACTGTCCACCATCTACAAGGCACAAATCAGGTGTGTGATGGAATTCTCTCCACTTGCCTGGATGAGTGCAGCTCCAACAACAATCAAGAAGCTCAACACCATGCAGGACAAAGCAGCCCGCTTGATTGGCACTCCTTCCACAAACAGGTCTAGTCAGTGATGCCCACATCCCCTAAATAAATTTTTTAAATGGGTTATAGCCACCGTTGAAGATGTGGAGAGTAGGATCTCAAAGGAAATAAATTAAATTTCTTCCGTCTTCACCATGACCAATAATTTTAATCCTTTGAATAAATGAGAATTGTCTCCCTACGTTAGTGAATGGAAGAATTTCACGCAGGAACTTTAATCCTTGAGCTGCAATTATTTCACAGTACAAAGGAGCATCCGGTGGAAATATCGTGGGTAGAGTTTCATCTGTACCACATAAACGGGAATTACTGCAGGGCGGAAAAACAGTTGGGGAAATAAATGATGTAAACGATGAGCTGTGAAGGGTCGAGTGGTCTTTAACTGGCCTTGGGATGTGAGTTTTTGTATAAGGCTACAGGAGCAGCGCAGCGAAGAGCAACAGTAACTCGCATACGTTACACGTGTAGTAAATGCTTCGGCCACTTCCTTACCGGTACGCTGTGCCAGAACATGCCGGCTTACTTTCACCTCTGGCTGACATAAAAATTAAGGATAGTGAGAGGTCATGTACCGACTTGTTGCTTATGGCCTTATCTCTTTCCCACCGGAATCTCACCCGAGATGCCCAGATTGGGGGCGGAGCCCCCCTCTGCAACGCGAATTGGCTGGAATTCCTGCTAGTCAACCGCTAATTGGCCAGCGATGCTTGATTCAACCTGCTGAAATGGCGGGAGCAGAAGCCTGCACTTTCCATTCCACCTCCTTTGCTCCGCTAGAAACCATAAAATCTAGTCCTGTGACTGTATGCCCCACTATAATCATTTAAAAAAATGTTTTACAGAAGTAAACTGAAATGCAAAAGAACTAGACACGTGACAGTTACGTTAAACAACTACATTTACTATTTTTGGCTCACCCAGTATTGTAGCTTGCCATCCCCCTCGCTCTAAACCACGCCTTTCTTCTCCAGTTCCAGAAAAGCTCCCAAATGAAAATGTGCTTCGAGTTGGTGACACATCTAAATGATCCTCATGAAGAAGAAATGGCATTCCCATGCGTCGCTGCCTCTTTTTACCCGGGTGATGGAACGGGATTGAGCCTTTGCGTTCACGCTCCTCTTTGCGACTCTTGAACTTGTACACCAGTAAGGTCATCAATTTTATTATTCAATAATACGTTTGCCATAGGTCACAAACTCATTTTTTGCATTAACATTTAGGCTGCAGTAGCTTGATTTCTGAGTTTATGATCCAGGTTTTCTAACATTACTTTAACACATGCATTAACTAATTTATTCATGTTAGTTAAAGTAACTATGATAAGGAAATCTTATGGAATAAGGAAGGCTTATGTCGTCATGAACAAATATTACACCAATAAAAATCGCAATACTCCAGTAATTTAAATTAATACTGATTTGACGTAGCTATTGCCGCTTAGCATCATTTCTTATGTACTGATGGTCCTGTTCTGAAGAGGGTAACAGAGAATAGGAACATAAAGAGTAAATACCAATGATGTGTGTGAATGGAAATCAGCAGTATTGCTTTTAAAATGCATTTTTGTCTGGCCTAATAAATATTTACAAAATATTTCTTCACCTTTTTGAAGATGTTCATTCCTAAATCAGTAGAAAGGTCTGGAACTGCCTGTCGTCTCAGGTTCGTCACGGACACCTTAGAAAATGTTTCAGAACTAACGGATTTTTCCTCTTCGTTGCATTTCATGGTAAGATCCTTGCAAAAACAGTATAAACAATGAATGAGTCAAACATTTTCAGGAAAATGCTTTTTTAAAATCTCTTTACTTATTCACGTGTGTGGGCAAAATTGGTCACAGCAAAGTGAGCAACTGTGAATCAGCAGCCAATTTTACCCCCCTCACCCAATTTTCTTTTCCACTAATTTTATACAACATTCAGTGAGCCAAAGCACATGAAGAAATTACAATGCATACCAACACTGCTACTCAGTTGATGCAAGTCCAACTGAATATGTCACCAGCCAATCAGGTTGTGCCACACAAATCTTTTCTCCAAATCCTACAGCATGATATTACATCTTGATATTACATCACAATTCAGTTAGATTTAGCATTACCATGGAAAAGGACAGAGATAAGGCAGGAGTAAAAGTCTTGAACTGGGGGAAGGCAAATTTTGCAGAAATGAGAAGGGACTTGGCTGAGGTGGACTGGACAGCATTGCTGGAAGATAAAACAGTGGGAAGCACTAAAAAGCGAGATCCTAATTGTACAAAGTAGACATGTCTCCCACAAAAATAAGAGTGGTACTGCCAAATCTAGACCTCCCTGGTTGTCTAGAGGAATACAGGGGAAAATCAAACAGAAAAAGAAAGTGTACGGTAGGCACAAAGAACTAAGCACTGAACTGCAGTTCTGGCCACCACATTACAGGAAGGACGTAATAGCTCTGGAGAGAGTGCAGAGAAGGTTTACAAGAATGTTGCCAGGGTTAGAAAAGAGTAGCTACGAGGAGAGATTGGATAGGTTGGGGTTATTTTCCTTAGAACAAAGGCAACTGAGAGGTGACTTGATTGAGGTGTATAAAATTATGAGGGGAATAGATAGAGTGGACAGGATAAAATTGTTTCCCTTGATGGGAGAATTCTAGAACCAGCGACATAGATTCAAGATAAGTGGCAGAAAGTGTCGGGGGTACATAAGGAAGAACTTTTTTACGTAGAGGATAGTGGGTGTCTGGAATTCCCTGCCCAAGTTGGTGGTAGAGGCAGAAACTTTAAACTCTTTTAAAAAGTACCTGGATCTGCACCTAAAGTGCTGTAAGCTGCAGGGCTATGGGCCGGGTGCAGGAAGGTGGGATTAGAAAGGGCACCTGGGGGTCCTCGGGCTGGCATGGACAAGATGGGCCGAATGGCTTCTGTGCTGTAACTTTTCTATGGTTCTATCTTCAGCTATGTGTGACAAAATAGATGCATATGTACAGTACCGTTTCAGGTTTCATAGGAAGTTAAACTGTTTCTTCGTGCATTGATTAACATTGCCTAAGGAGTTTTGATTCAGTAAAAACAGTTCTCAGAAAAAACTTGCAAGACACAGTGAAGATTAATAATCAACAATTTTTTTTGTGTATCCAGGTAACCTTTGTGTATTATCTGTTTATACAGCTCCTTCTGCAACAATTGTGTAAATGGAGACAGAGTTTGGAAGGAAAGGAGAGATGATTTCTGGTTGAATATGTCATCCACATTGTGCTTAGAGTTGTAAAAGGGAAAATGGAAACTCTCCTGATGTCCCAAGCCATAAATCCATGTTCCAGGTTTTACCTAAAAGATCACTGAGTCACCAAATGTTTGCTGGGATAGCAATGGTATATTACAGCTAGCAACCCCAGGTAGATGCAAGATTGAAAAGAAAAACCATCCAGCACTTTCGCTCCAGGGCCAGGATTTTATGGCCCCATCAAACTGAATGGAGATTTAAATGGCTCACCGCATCCACCAGGGGGGAGACACGCCATGACGGGGCCGTAAAATCCTGGCCCAGATTGCTATCCAGGAACTTCGATTGAAAGTACCATGTACAGAACTACACATTAATTCAGTTCAGCTGTGATGCACCCCATTCATATGGCTTTTTGAAACAGAGGGTAGAACCCTCCACTGAAGGTGCACTGGATCCGCAGTATAACTCAAGGAAACATGAACAAGAGACTTGCCGGATCATCTGGGCTGACACTCCAGTGCAGTACTGAGGGAATGCGAAATTATTGGAGATGTTTTTGGATTTGGACCTAGTCATTTTGAACATAAAGGATTTTGAAGAAGAGAAGGGGAGTTCTCCCCAGCATCCTGGCCGATATTTATCCCCCAATCAATATCACTAAAATATAGGTGTTAAAGTTCCCACAAAAGAAGTGTCTGCGGATCAACTCTATCAGTAGTACCAACTCGGCCACCACCCACAACACTCAGAAAAGTGACTGGAGTCAGGAATGGGTCACTGGGGTGAATAGGACTTCTGGCTGCTGAGAAAACACGAGGATTCCACCAAAGCAGAAAATTCTGGGTTTAATGTATAGATTTAAACATGAAATAAGGTTAGGGTACAGATGGGTTTCTCATTCTGTAGAACCACATAGTTATGAATTGTTGCTTTCAGGTGACCATAGAACTGCAAAGTGGAGAAAACCTGTTCAGGAAAGATGCAAAATCAATCATTGCTCACACATATGATCCTGAAGGAGTGGGACCTGTGCACAATATACCTATCCTGGTGCAATTCCCCATAAAAGAGCAAAATAGACTTCTTGTACAGCTGATGGGGTATTCTACCCAATCCTGTAAGTCTCCTAAAATTAGTCATGAACCTCAATGGAACTGGTCTAAGAAGGGAAATAAATCCAAAAGAAATTTGGATGTTAAATGAAATTTAAACTTGCGCTGGATGTCACTTCTTGCCGTACACAAATACTACTACAAGAGATGTATTGTAACTGGTTGCATGTGATAAATCAAAATGTGTATATATGTGCTATGGTTATCCTTGTAAATAGCTACTTCAGCATCAATCAGTAAGTATTTTGCCACCTGACAACTTAAGATATTAGGACTTGAGGACTCGAAACGTCAACTTTTTTCTTCTCCGCTGATGCTGCCAGACCTGCTGAGTTTTTCCAGGTAATTCTGTTTTTGTTTTAACTTAAAATATTTATCTGTCTTTTTAACTCAGTAATATTTTGTGTCATTGTATTTGACAAAATTATTTTTTGTAACACAACCACCTTCATGTGGAAGTGAATCATTAGAAAGCAAAGACCTGAATTTAATCTTTCCATACCTGTGTTTTATGGGTGTTAACCAGTGAAGGAGCTGCAGCTACCATGGAACTACTGCGTGGTCTGGGTAATTGGGTTATTTCAGGTTCAAAGGCTCTATCAGGCTTCTCCTCCAGAATCTGTCGAAGTCTTTGTAAATAATACATCAGTGCCCAGTGGATACCTTCTTCAGACCAGTGGGGCTGCAGTAGACAGCGCAATACTGCAACATCAAAATAGGTGGCATACCGAGACTTTTGACTCAGTGGTATGGATATTGAAGTTCTGTAACAGATAGTTTGTATTTTATGAAAACAGAGAATTAGTCAGAGAAAACTGTTTACAGTCATATTCAAAATAACTGTCACATTAATGTGTGAATCTATGAAACTTTTATCCAAATCCACAGACTAGAACAATTATTTTATAACCAACGAATTCCAACTGCTCTTTTGACATTCATTTTCTATATTGAAACAAAGATGAGTCAGAAGTTTGTGGGTTCAACTCCCACTACAGGACTTGAGCTCAAAATCTAGGTTGGCGACACTGAGTATGGCATTCCAGCGCAATATTGAGGGAATACTGCACCGTGGGAGATACCATTTTTCAGATGAGATGTTAAACCGAGGCCCTGTCTGCCCTCAGGTGGATGAGTAAGTTCCATGGCAAACAGCAGGCAAGTTGTTCCTGATGACCTGCTGAATATTTACCCCATGAGGCCTGGTGAATAGTTATCCCACAATCAACATCAGAAAGAGAGATTACCTGGGCATTATGACACTGCTATTTGTGGAAGCTTGCTGTGAGCATATTGGCTGCTGAGTTTAATACATTACAACACTGGCAACGTTTCAAAAAATATTTCATTGACTGTAAGGCATGAAATGAAAAGTGCTATATAAATGAAAGCCTTTTTTTCCCAAAAGTAGAAAAACTATGTACAGAGGCCTGGAAGAGACAGCTAGAGATAGAAATAATAAAGTCAGGTGGATCACAGGAAATACAAAGAGGTCTAAATTAGGTATAGGGTGGATGTGTGTAAATGCACAAAGTGTAGCTAACAAGTTGATAAAATATTACAGGGTTAGAAAGAGAGAACGTTCTTGAGGGGACAAGACAGAATCAATTTGGTTGGACTTAAGAAACACTAGAAGAGCTATCTTTTAGACCACTAAATAGTGGGAAAGAGATAGAACACCAGATTTGCAGGGAAATTATAGAGAGGCGCATGAACTATAGATTAATGATAATGGGAGGCTTTAGCCACTCCAAAATTGAATGGGGGCAGTGATTACATTAAGGACAGAGAGCAGGAGGAATTTGTGTGTGTGTTCAGGAGAACTTTCTTGATCAGTATGTTACCTGCCCAATGTGGAAAGGAGGCATTGCTGGATCTATCCCTGGGGAATGAAGTGGAGCATATGAAGATTATTACAGTGAAGGAGCACCTTAGGAACTGTGATCATAGTTTTGTAAGATTTAGATTAGTTATGAAGGACAAGAAATTATCTAACATTTAAAAAAACTAAAGGAGGGTTAATTTCAATGGGTTGAGAATGGATTTGTCCCAGGTAAATTGGAATCAAAGACTGACAGAGAGCATTGGGCGACCTTTAGAAAGAGATGGTTTTGGTATAGTCTAGGTACATTCCCCAGGGTGAAAGAGGACAATCAAAGCCAACACTCTCTGGATGGTGGAGGAGTTAGAGAGTTGGATGAAGCAGAAAAAAGATGTCATGTAGCTGATGTCAGTTTGATAATGTAAGAGAGAATCAGGCTGAATATAAGTAGAGAAGTGAAAAAAGGAAACAATAGGGGCAAAGAGACAGCTGTTGCAATTCCCATAGAGATCGATGAATTTAAAGTAAGAAATATGAACTTCCAGTTGATAGCTGAAAGAATGACACAATAAGATTTCATATTTTAAGACTTTTACTGCAACAAACAAACCAAAAGCACCATTGACTATACATTATTGTTCTAGGAAACTTATTCTTTAAACTATAGAACAAAACTTTCCTCTTTTACTTTTAACAACCAAAAAACCCACTCCACAGGTATACTTTACACTGTCCCTTAAGCAGACATTCACGTCTCCTGGAAGCAGTCCAAAGTGATTCTTATCTCCCAAGGGTTTACTTCCGTTCTTTTCCTTTCTCAGGGTGGTAACTTTTAGCCACAGAACTGTCTCTCAAGGTGAGGATTTTTCCTGAGATTCTTTCTCTGGCACAAGCTCGGTGCATCTTCTAGCCTTGTTTCAAAGCCTTGCGAATTTGGTCTTTTCAATCCAAGCATGAGCTCCCATCCGCATTCCTGCGTGGTGAGCCATAAAAAACATTCGGCCTCTAGCTGCTCTCTCTTTTCCATATCCTGGCAGACTGCCTGTGTCTGAGAGTTTTCAGATATATCTTAGAAACCCTTCCCCTCTCAAAAACCATGACCATGGCAAAGTGAACCACATGGACCTTGTATCCAGGTACAAGTGCTGATCATCTATTCTTTAGACCCAAACTCTATTCTATCTTGGAAGTAAATGGACAGTTTAGAGTAAACTGTTTACAATCCGATATTCTCAACACCTTCCCGGGACTTAGGAAACTAGTAGTCCAACCAATGTAAATATAGATGCTGCTGCCATTGTCTCCAAATGTGAGCATCTTATACCTTTCCAGCAAAACAACCCAGACCTCCCTTTAATTTTTAACAGCCACGTCACATAGGCCTCTTGTTAGGCAGGCTTCCGAACAGATTAAATGACCCCCTTCATTTTATCCTAAATTAAAGGCACAATCTGCAGACATAACAATCATATAAACCTCACATTTGTAGCGCAGTATGTGAATAGATTGGCAGCTAACAAAAAATGGAACCAAATGTCATTTAAAGGTATATTAACAGAAAAACCATTGTTAGAGATGTATTAGATTAGGGTCAAATTTGGAGATTATTGGTGGAGACAAAAGGCAGAGATACGAAACAAATACCTTGCTTTGGGGTTTACCAAGGAAAGGGCTTTGCTAAAGCTATAGTAAATGAAGAAGTTGTTGGGACACTGGATCAGATAAAAAACAAAGAGCAGATACTAAAAGCACTGGGAGTACTTAAAAATGGTACCTTACCCAGTATGGATGGGTAGATTCTAGAGTGCTGAGGAAATTAAGGGTAGATATTGCAGAGGTGCTGGCCATAATCTTCCATTTCTCCTTAGATACAGGAGTGCTGGCATAAAATGGGAGGATTGCAAATGTTTCACCCTCGTTCAAAAGGAGGAAAAGGATAATCCTTGCAAATTCAGGCCAATCAGTTTATGATCAGTGGTGGGGAAGCTTTCAGAAACAATGATCCAGAAGAAAATTTGCAGCCACATGGATTAACAAATGAGAGCCAGTGGTGATTTGTTCAGGGCACATCATGTTAAACTAATTTGATTGAGCTTTTTGAAGAGGAAAGAGAGAGGCTGAATGAGGGCAGTGCAGTTGATGTTGCGTATATGCACTTTCAAAGAGCATTCAATAAAGTAACACTTATCAGGCTAATTAGCAAAATTGAAGCCAATGATATAACAGTAGCAATATGAATACAAAATTGGCTGCAGAATAGAAAAGATAGTTGTAGTTGAAGGCTGTTTTTCAAACTGAAGGGAGGTATACAGTAGTGGTTCTCAGAGTTCAGTCCCAGGATCACTGCTGATTTGGAAATACAAATGACTTAAGGGGTAACGAGCATCATTTCAAAATGTGCAGATGGCATAAAATGTGGAAGTGTGGTAAACAGTGAGGATGATAACAATTGATTTCAGAGGTTCATGGAATATGCAGGCACACACTAGATGAAATTCAATACAGAAAAGTATGAGGTGACACATTTTGGTAGGAAGAAGAGGGAAACCCCAATCCAGATTAAATGGTATAATCTTAGAAGAGGTACAAGAAGAAAGAGTGGTTGTGCAGAAATCTTTGGAGGTGGCAGGAAAGATAACAAAGTAGTTAATAAAGTATGTGAGATTCTATGATATATAAATAGAGGAATAAAGTACAAAATTTGGGAAGTTATGCTAGAATTACAGAGTCATTGAGGCAGAGAAGGAAGCACCTTGGCCTACCGAGCTCATGCCAGCTCTCTGCAGAGCAATCGAGTCAGTCCCATTCCCACTACAACCTCTTAAGGACCCTTACATCCTTTCTAAAATGTGGTGAATAGAACTGGACACAATACTCTAGTTGTGGCCTAACTGGTACTTCTATCTAATGTGGTACTATTTCCTTCTCAAGTACTATTCAACACACTTATTCTTTTATGAACCTTCCTCTTTTCTATTTCTTTATGTTGGTGCCTACCTCCCTGCCAATTTAATTTAAACCTTCCCCAACCAGACTACTGAACCTCACTGCAAGGACATTGGTCCAAGTCCTGTTGAGGTGCAACCTGTTGTGTTTCTATATCTGCTTTACACAAACTCACCAATCTCACACCAGGGCAGGTAAACTATACATTGGTTGGGTTTATTTGAAGATACATTAAAGGATGGCTCAGCAGACAAATCTACTTTATGCAGTCAGCAACTATTACTCACAAAGACTGCACAGCTGCAATTTCTACACCCACTACTAACTCCTAGTCACATGTTGCCTTACATCCTGGTTATCTGCTCATTTATATACTCCCTTAAAGAGATATCACAACACAATCCATTCCCAGAACTGGGGCCAATAATCCAAGAAACTGAAGTCAAGCCAAGCTTTGATGTCCCTGATCTTCCTATTTTTACTTTCATTCACATGAGGCACTGAGACAAATCCAGAGATTACTGCCTTCAAAGTCCTACTTTTTAACTTCCTCCTTAGCTCCTGAAAACCTGACAGTTGGACCTCAATACCTGTCTTCTCTATGTAGTTGGTACCAGTGTGCACCACTACTTCTGGCTCACTTCCATATCCCTGCAGAATATTCTACACCCTCACTGTGATGTCCATTGCCCTGATGACAGGGGGGCCCACGCCCTGCGGGACTCATGATGATGGTTACAGAGACTCCTGTTTTTCCCCCTTCTTCTTGAATCTCCCATAATTATCGCATTTCTTTGCTTTGCTGCTGCAGTCCCTTGTCCATTGGTGCCATGCTCTAAATTGCATTCCTTCAGTCTCCAATGCTGAGTGGCGCACAACCTGAAGACACTAAACCGACATAGGCTATTGAGTTGGATGATCAGCCATGATCATAATGAATGGCGGAGCGGGCTCGAAGGGCCGAATGGCCTACGCCTGCTCCTAGTTTCTATAGAACATGATCACGCCCCCAATGCAAATATTCCCTAAATCTAGCCATCACATTTCAGGGAGGATGTGAAGACATTCAAATGCGTATGGAAGTGATTTACTGGAGTGGTTTCAGTGATGAAGGGTTACAATTATGTGAATTGTCTGGAAAAAATGGAATTGTTCTCCTTATAGAACCACAGAAAAGTTACAGCACAGAAGGAGGCCATTCGGCCCATCTTGTCCATGCCGGCCCGAGGACCCCAGGTGCCCTTTCTAATCCCACCTTCCTGCACCCGGCCCATAGCCCTGCAGCTTACAGCACTTTAGGTGCAGATCCAGGTACTTTTTAAAAGAGTTTAGAGTTTCTGCCTCTACCACCAATTTGGGCAGCGAATTCCAGACACCCACTACCCTCTACGTAAAAAAGTTCTTCCTCATATCCCCCCTACAGTTTCTGCCACTTATCTTGAATCTATGTCCCCCGGTTCTAGAATTTTCCATCAAGGGAAACAATTTTATCCTGTCCACTCTATCTATTCCCCTCATAATTTTGTACACCTCAATCAAGTCACCTCTCAGCCACCTTTGTTCTAAGGAAAATAACCCCAACCTATCCAATCTCTCCTCATATCTATACTTTTCTAACCCTGGCAACATTCTTGTAAACCTCCTCTGCACTCTCTCCAGAGTTATTACGTCCTTCCTGTAATATGGTGACCAGAATTGCACACAATACTCCAGTTGTGGCCTCACCAGTGTTTTATACAATTCCAACATTATATCCTTACTTTTATATTCTATACCTCTGCTAATGAAGGAGAGCATTCCATATGCCTTCTTTACAACCTTGTCTACTTGAACTGCTGCCTTCAGGGACCTGTGTACTTGTACGCCAAGATCTCTCACTTCATCTACCCCTCTTAGTATATTCCCATTTATTTTGTAATCCCTGTAACTGTTTGACCTCCCTAAATGTATGACTTCACACTTCTCTATGTTAAAATCCATCTGCCACTTTACCACCCAGTCCACCAACCCATCTACATCATTTTGGAGATTATGGCTATCCTCTACACTATCCACTACTCAGCCAATCTTTGTGTCATCTGCAAATTTTCCAATCGTGCCCCCCACGTTCACATCCAAATCGTTAATATATAACACAAACAGCAAGGGTCCCAACATTGAGCCCTGTGGAACACCACTTGAGACAACTTTCCGTTCACAAGGGCATCCATCGACCATTACCCTTTGTTTCTTGTTACAAAGCCAGTCTTTTATCCAGTTTGCCATATTACCCTGAATCCCATGGGCTTTTACTTTCCTGACCAATTTGCCATGTGACCTTGTCAAATGCCTTGCTAAAATTCATGTACACAACATCCACTGCACTACCTTCATCAACCCTTCTTGTCACTTCCTCAAAGAATTCAATCAAATTTGTGAGGCAAGACCTTCCTTTAACAAATCCATGCTGACCATCCCTGACCAGTCCATGCCTTTCCACATGACAGTTAATCCTATCTCTCAGGATTGATTCTACTAATTTGCTCACCACCGATGTAAGACTAATTGGTCTATAATTGTTTGGCATTTCCTTTGATCCCTTTTTAAACAATGGAACTACGTTTGCATTTCTCCGGTCCTCTGGTACCTCCCCTGTATCTAGTGAAGATTGGAAAGTCATCCTCAGAGCATCTGCTATCTCCTCCCTGATTTCCTTCAGCAGCCTCAGAAACAATCCATCTGGCCCTGGTGACTTGTCAACTTTCAAGGATTTCAACCCCTCAAGTACTTCCTCTTTCTTTATGACTATCCCGTCCAATATCTCGCAGTGTTCCTCCTGGACTATTATATCTTCGTCCTACCTTTCCTTTGTAAATACAGAGACAAAATATTCATTCAAATCCCTTCCCACAGCCTCTGCATCTACACACCAGTTTCCATCTTCATCTCTGATAGGTCCCACTTCTTCCTTAACTAACCTTTTAGCATTAATGTATTGGTAAAATATCTTTGGGTTATCTTTAACTTTACTTGCTAAACTTTCGTCATGCCCTCTCTTTGATTTCTTTTTTTACTTTGTCCCTGCATTTCCTATATTATGTGAAGATGGATTTTTTAAAAATATTTTGGGAATATAGGGCAGAATTTTGCCCTCATCGGGTAGGCTCAGCAGGGGCAGACGGGAGCAATCGAGAAGCTGACCGCCGTCTGCGCTCAAGGCCCGACTGCGATTTCACACTGGCAGGCCAATTAAGGCCTGCCCAGCGTGAAATGTGGCTCATCACTGGCCAGGAAGGGCCGAGCTAGGGCGGGGGCTGGTCGGCCACCGGGTCCAAAGGCGACCCAGCGGCCAGTTTAAAAATGGCCCACGCAGCCCCAGAAAGGCTGCCAGGAAAGGACATCTGTCTGCCCTTGTAAAGATGGGCTCGAGTGCGGCAGCAAATGCCTGGAGGGAGGACAGGTTGCGCTGGCTCTTGGCCCCCCCGTTTTTCCGATGAGTGCCTCACTGCCCTCCTGAAGGAGGTGGCTGCCAGAAGGGACACCCTTGTCACCAGAGTTGGAAGGAGGAGGCCACTGCACCTCACAAAGAGGACAAGGAGGTGGCACCTCGGGTGAGCAGCCACGACATGGCGTGGCGCACCTGGTTGCAGTGCTGGAAGCGCTTCAATGACCTGCTGCACTCAGGAAGGGTGAGTACCATGTTAGTATGGATCAGTGTGTTGAATTGTTTTGGGTTAGCCGTGTCCCCCTCCCGTGGAGCTCAGAGTCTGAGTGCCAACTGTCAATCACGCCGAAGCTGGCAAAGGGGCTGAGCCCTGGCTGCTTTGACTGAGTGCCTTGTGCCTCAAGGGCCACGACCCGGATGTGCCCTGCAAGGCGCTCCTCAGCTGGGGTTGGCCAGGCTGCAATGGCGCTGCAGATAGAGAGTAGACTAATCAATGCTCCTCTGTCCTTTTAGGAGAAGACATCCCATAACAATATTGAGAGGTCATGAACTGGTGGAGGACCCCCACACCTCCTCATCCTCTCCCGGTACGAGCAGGAGGCCTTGGAGCTCGAGAGGCGCCATCACCTCGGCCAAGCGGTCGTGGTGAGGCTGGGGTGTCAGGCGAAGGTAAGAGTGCAGTGCACTGAGGTAAGAATTTCAGCTTGTGCAAGCATTCTAGTGTAGTCTCTTCATTGATGTGAGCCTTGAACCTGGAGTCCCCATTGATCATTGAAAGACAAGGGCACCATGATGCAGATCTCCATGATACAGATCTCCGTTGTCACACCAGGGTGCCTGGCATGCACAGTAACAGTGTGGTGACTTTAAGGACATGTCCTTCTTCTCCCTTTTAGGTTCGCTAGCAGGTGTTCACTCTCCGGACCCTGAAGGACCACCCCTGACCCTGGAGGACCACCATGCTCCTCAAGCACCTGCGTTGCACCCACGCTCTGAAGCAGGCACCTCGGTGGGCATTAGTTCAGCGACTAGTATCTCAGTGCACATTGGTGAGGGCGCTTCACACTCACTTGAGGTGCAGGTGGAGGCAGAGAGTGCCCAGGGCACCGGCAGTTGGAGGACTTCAGAAGATCAGGACGATGCTCAGTCGAAGGCCGATGATGAGCCCCTGGAGTCGTCCATTCGGCAGCAAATGCTGAACGTTCAATGGGTTGTGCGGGATAATCTGGCGGAGATCCAGAGGGTATGCATGCCATGGTCTCCGTTGCGGTGGAGTCCCTGTGGAACATGAGCACTGCGTTGACCCTCATGACTGAGCGCAATGCCCCCTCCATGGAGAAAGTGGCAACTCTCATGGCGAGGCTTCTCCAGGGACAGAAATAGGGTTACTGGAGTTGCGCTTGGACCTGCAAACCCTCACACAGGCACTGACCTCAGCTGGTCAGTGCCCATGTGTGAGATGGATGGGGCACCCAGTATCCCAGCTAGGTGCCCATCCATCAATGGTGAGCAGGGAGGTCCGCAGCAACCTCACGTTGGCATACAAGCTGCCTGTCGTCTCTGCGGGCACCTCTAGGGCCACTCCAGATGATGACAGCAGCTCCTCTGCCCCTCTGCCAGTGACCGTGGCGTCTGATGAGGCTGCGGCGACTGTGGAGATGCCAGTTGTGGCACTGGCTGCTCCCTCCCACCCGGGGTCAGCACGGGTTCCACTGGCCAGGGGACAACCGCCAAGGTCATCAAGGCCAACAGGACAGCAGAGTGAGCAGCTGTCTCCAATGCTGGTGCCAGCAAACGGAGAGCACCTAGACATAGCACCCGTAAACAAGTTTAAAGCACCTTAAGCACAAGAGGGACTGGTCACAGGCGATCTTTTGTTCCCCCATTTTGATTTTCCTTTTTTAATGGTGTGACTACCAACACCGTTTTTTTTCCTATTCAAAACAATGTGAGTTACAACATTAAATTAAATTTGCTTTTGTGTTATTGGCCTGAGTATGCTTCATTTGTTTCATAGCTGCAGGGTAGGCCAGTATGTAATGCTGGACGTGGGTGGCTCGAAACTTTATTGCACAGGCACTGAGTGTAACTTGGAGCCAAGGAAAGGGTCATTTCTACAATCCAGGATGGAGGCAGCAGCCCTGGCATGAGGTGGTAGTTCTTATTTGGCAGCCTAGCTGAAGGAGCGTTGGATCAAGGTGTCCCTGCCTCCCTGGAGGTTACCGAGGTCTGCCTCCATGCCCTCAGCGTTCTCCTCTCTGTGCTCCTACTGGATTCATCCTCTGTAGCCTGTGCAGCTATGTCAAGATCCTCTTCCTCCAGTGGGTCCCCCCTTGCCAGTGCCAGATTGTGGAGAGCGTAGCATGCAATCACTATCAGTGACACCCGCTTTGGGGGTATTGCAGTGCACCCCCTGAATGGTCTAGGCATTGGAAGCGCATCTTGAATCGACCTATGGCTCTCTCCACCACCGCATTTGTAGAGGCATGGCTCCTGTTGTACCGCTGCTCTGCCACGCTTCTTGGGTGGTGGAGAGGTGTCATGAGCCACCTTTTCAAGGGATAGTCCTCATCACCCAGCAGCCATCCATCCTGTCGGGCTGGAGCACTGAAGAGCCTCGGCACCTGGGAGTGTCTGAAGATGTACACGTCATAGGAGCTGCCAGGGTACCCTGCACAGACTTGCAGAATCTGCAGCCTATGGTCACACATTATCTGCACGTTCATGGAGTGGAATCCCTTCCTGTTGACGAAGGCACCAGGCTCACCCACTGATGTCTTGATGGCCATGTGCAGTCGCTGGTACCCTGGACACGGGGGCATCCAGCAATTGCTGCAAACCCTCTGGGTCGCTCAGCCTGGCTGGCTTCGTCCATATGGAAATGAAGGAAAGTCAATACCCGCCTGAACAGAGCTTCTGTCACCAACTTGACTGAACTGTGGACAGTTGATTGGGAGACACCACACAGATCACCCACTGAGCCCTGGAAAAAGCCAGAGGCATAGACGTTGAGGGCCATTGTGATCTTCAGAGCCAGTGGCATGGGGTGTCCACCCACACAGTCAGAGCTGATCTCAGGCCCGATCATCTGACAAATAGCGGTCACCGTGTCCCTTGAGAGGCGGAGCCTCCATTGGCAATGCACGTCGGACATATTGAGGCAGCTGCATCGCCGCCTGTAAATCCTGGCAGCAGGATAGTGGCATCCTCTGCTGCCCCTTCCACCGTGTACTTCCTGCTGGCCCTGCCTCCCTTGTGCCTGCGTCTCTCCTCCCACAGGTCCCTCCCCTGGAAGCTGCAATGGGACACCTGACCTCCTCTCCCTTCTGCCTCCCTGTTCCTCCTCCAGCGGAGACAACAATCCCCACCACCAAGATGAGGGAAGGCCGTCTGATACATGGAAAGGTCCACATGGTCCAAATCCTCAGGTGGCCTGGAAGACACCAATGAGCCCAGATAGAAACACTAAGAATGAAGCCCCGATCAGAGATTAAGCTGACAACTACCAATAAGCCACCAGAAGCAAGTTATCTCCAAAACTCCTCACTACTCACATTGACAATGCTGCTGACCCTTCTTATCCCGCTCCTGGATGAGGTTTTGCAAATTGTGGCCTGCCCACCTGCCCGTACGACGAGCGAAAAATCTCATGGACGATGTTAAATCGCCATCAATTGGGCTGTAATTGGCCTGTTAACTAATGGCGGGTGTGGCTCCGACTCCCAAGCGAAATATCGCACAAGTGTGCAATGATGTCAGGATGGTTGCCCAATGTCATCGCACGTCATTTTACGCTCAAGCGGGTCGGGCACACGCCTGCCTGCTCAGTGAAAAATTCTGCCCATGGTGATATTTTGTAAAGAAGGATGTGAGTCTGTGTGTCCATGATTAATTAAACTGGGTCATAGAGACAGTTTGTCTATGGGAGTTGAGTGATAAAAGGGTAAAGGTTCTAGATGCATGCATTTGTAAGAGAGGCTATGGTGGTGTTGGATTTAAAAGTAAATAGGTTGGCTTTTAAAATTTTGCTTTATGAGATAAGTAGGAACTTGACTTTTCAGCTGTTGAAATTCAAAGGGGAATTTAAGGGATTTTTACAACTTAAAGGTTTCACAAGTAAATAAGGGAAAGTTATTAAATTTTATTTGACCAAAAAGTAGAGGCAATAGAAAAACATAAAAGATTTTTATGTTTGGAAAAGTTGAGTTAAAAGGTATTTGAGAGCAATGAAATCTAAGATGAAGGGGGAAAAGATATTTAGTTGAGTTGTTGAAAGATGTTTAGTCGAGTTAAACAGGGTGGCTGTGTAGGGAAGATGTCCTGAGACCAGCTTTGTGCTGAGAAAAGGTGTGAGGTCTGAGACAGCCATCCAGTCAAACCAGAAAAGTCTTTGTCTCAGAAAGCAGTTTGTTTTCTGAACATTCTTCGATTTCCAGAGCAGAGTGGTATACAGTGGGATGTTATGTGTTATAGTTTCACTAAAGTGACAGCAGTTTTTGCCTTGGGTAATATTACTGGATTTTTATAGTTAAAAATCTATAAGGGAGCTGTTGCCAAGTAGTTTACTTGTGTGTTCTGACCAAGTGGGTAAGACTGTTTCAACTGTGTAACTTTATGCTTATGTGCTTAAGTTTTATTTTCTTCTTGTTAATAAATCTTTTAAGTTTGTAAAATCATAAAAGTGTTACTGGGATTCTATGCTTCTGGGATCAGTAGTTTTTTTCTCTCAATTTCAAAATACAAAATAAAGGTTATGACCTGTAAGACCAGTTTCCCTTTGGGAAATGGCTTACTCAGCGAATAAATCGACTATGGTCATAAAACTTGGAGCAGAGAAAGCTAAGAGGAGATTTGATAGAGGTGGTTGAAAAGATGAAGGGTTTGGACAGAATAAATAAAGAGAAACTAATTTCAATGGCTGAAGGATTGTTAGCCAGAGGGCACAGATGCAAGGCCATTGGCAAAAGAACCAGAAACAATATGCAGTAAATCTTTTCACAATAAGTGGTTAGGATTTGGAATGCAAGGGTGGTGGAAGCAGATTCACTGGTAGCTTACAAAAGGTAACTGGGTAAATACCTGAAGGAATATGGGGAAAGACCCAGGGAGTCAAACTTAACAGGATTGCTCATTGAAAAAGCCAATGCACACTCGATGGGTTGAACGTTCTTCTTTGCTGTCCTATTCTATGATTCTCTGATTGGTCTCTTTTCTATTTATTCTAGATTTCTAGAAGGTATTACTCTTCAAAATATTTTTTTCAAGAAGTAATCTTTTGTGTGATGAATGTCTTTTGATTAAATGATAGTGATAAATTTCTAGTGAATTCATCAAACAGAGTGTCAGACCAAAAGGAGCATCAATTTAAACTGAGATTATTCAGAGATCACATTCAAGATACAATGGATAATGGAATATAACACAAATTATGGGAAGAGGAAACTGAATTCTAAGATAGGTAAGAAAATGTTTTGTGCTGATTACCCCATTCATGAGCTAGAGAAAGAATGGTAAAGAACAATAATGAGACAGGGGATGAGGGAATAAGATCTTGCCCTACGAAAACTGAAGATTCTGAAGAATGGTTTAGTGTTAATACCCACTGGGAAAATATTGTATCATATTGTGCACTATGAGGTGGTACCAGTGATGCTGAACTAAACATGGAGAATTACCAGATTGGTGTAATAAAAAGATAAGGAGTTTGTATGAGTGATTGTTGGGACAAGTGCTGGACCAAGCCATTGGCCTGGAGACAGGGATAGTGGCTTGGAGACAGTACTACAAGTCTGCGGGGAATGGGACCAAATCAAGGAGAAAAAGAGATTTAGCCAATGCTGCTGCCATGGTATTTAACAAGGAGTACCCAACTAGTGAATAGTTTGGATTTGGCTTCCCAAAAGGAATACCAACCAAGACTGTGAACTAACAAGACGCCAAATTATGACTGTCCACCCAAAAACAACTGGAGAATCGTGCCAGGATTATCAGTAAACTCATCTGGGAGGATAGGAATGCCTCTGATGAGGCAGCCCGGAATGGTGTGTGTATGATGTATGGCTTCTGGTTGGGACAGCAGGTTCAGGAAATCAACAATCATCTAGAAGCACTGGCCAAATATGAAAACAACATCACTGTGTGCCAACGCAGAGGGTTGTAATTTACTGTACAGGCCGGTTGTAAAAGGGGAATATCTTAAAGGTGATTTAAAGGGGACTTTGAGATAGTATGTGAAGAAGTTTGGGTATGACACTCACCCACTACCTGAGCATTTGACTAGGTTCCAAGAGGAGATGGACAAAACCTGGGAAAGCATATTATCAAATGTTCAAACATCAGAATTTGCAAAAACTTAAAGATATCCCAAAAACATCTTGGTGGTATGTTAGGAATAATTTTGTAACACGTTCATGCAAAAATATAATGTTGCATGTTCTGGTAGTGGTACAGCTTATAGTTGTAATGTATTTATTATGCAAATCTTCTACTTAGTTTCAAAAAAAGTGTAATAATGTTCTCAGGCGAAACTATGCATTCAAGGGTGGATGCTGTAAGCCAACGTATTATTTACCTTTTTAATGCACAATCACTTTTTAACTGTGTAACTTTTTCTTTATTTATTTTAAATTAATTAATGTAGACCAATTGTGGTGTAACCCTGTGTGTGGAGTCTGTCTCATGGTGGCAAATGGAACATCGAAGTAAAAGAAGAACCCAGACTGAAGATATGTAAAGGAACTGTACTGAACTGCACTGTGGGCTCAAACCACAAAGCATGATGGTTAATTTAGTCAAGTGACAGCCTTGCTAGAATCAGCAAGTTCTGTAAAATGACTTAAACTGCAGGAGGGCTCGTACCAGGGAAGATAAGCAGACTTAGCTTCAATATGGGATAATAAATGCGCTGCCTTTTCCAGGCGCTGGAGATTGATAATGGTGTTGGAGGTAACAAAGCAGAGTCAAGCTGGATATGGTACCTCAAGTGTGACCTTCAAAGGGGACCTAGCCAGGGTACCCCTGGAGAAGGCATGGAGATGTACAGTGATTGAAAGCCAAATAAATGGATTAAAAGCGGGCTTTACCTTATATGGCACAGGGGCACAGCAAAGAAAGGTATAAAGAAAGAGTCCACAGTGGGCTGCAGTGGTTAGAACGATTCAGTGTGTTGCTCAGAAGATGAGCATGGAGGATTCAACATTGGATTGACCACCAGGATGGACTCCGGCTCCCAGAAAAGCAACTATTTATCATAAGTATGTACTATTGCTTAATGGTTTAATAAAGGTGCATCACCTTTGGTGAAATTTCATCCAAGTTGTTGTGTGCTGGTAATATCCAAGGCAAGAACCTTTAGACCAGGGGGAGGGTCTTACAAACAGTAATAAAGATATAAGAAAATACGGAGCAAATCCAACTTGTTCCATCAGCTCTGGAATCAGAGTTTGAAAAAAATACCCAGACAGATGGGAAGAAAATTTGCTTTTCCTGCTAGTTCCAAGTAAAATGATTTTGGCAGTCTCTAAATAATTCCTAGTGGTTACACATTCACAGCACAATTCAACATAAATTAACAATATTATTCAGAGTGGCAAAAAGGATGCTTCAAGGAAACTTCAGAATAAGTTTACAGTGCTGCAGTATGACATACTCTTCTAATATTGGCATTGAGGGACTTTCACTTTAGAAATATCAGATAAACACTTTGCGCACATTTTTAAGTTCTGATAACACTTAACAATGATAATAAATAAATGCACCAACAAGAATAGGCCATTTGGCCTTTTGAGTACGCTCATTCCAACAAATCATATAGGATTTACGTGGATGCAAATTTCCCGGCTTACTTAATCTATGAAGGTATATACAACAGATAAAATTTCTAAGGCAAAACAATGATGCTTCTACCTGGCTTCTTCAGATGAAGCAAGGAAAACACTACGACCTACATTGTTCAATCATGAATATTTGTATTCTTCAAAATAACTTTTCCATTGGCCATTTATGTCCATATTAAAGCATATAACCTTCAATAATGAGAAGTTGGTCACCTAAAAAGCTAAACCTTCAAATATTTACATTCCAAAAATATTTTTCTATTCTTGCACCTCACTAATCAAAGGTAAATGTCAAGCTTAGATGTCATTGCTATATGGTACTATTATTCTATACTGAAAAAATCATGCAAGTAATTTTTTTAATGCTGCTGATATTATATCAGGCATTGCAGGTTTTGTCCTTTTGTGCATTTTTGTATTGTATTTTCATTATCTTTATTTGATTGATTCTTGTGAACTAAGGTGTCTGTTTTTTTCCCTTAGTTTGCCCATTATAAAAATGACTTAATTACCGTGCAAGTAAACTGCCTGCCTTAAATTTTAATTTTTTTAATGTAATGGCTGTCAGGATAATAAATGATTCTACTGTTAAGGAATTCAGAATCCATTTGCAATGAAATTCCAGCTCTCTTTTACTACAGGATTTGGTAAGGCACATAGTCAAGGATCAGACTGTCTGAACATACCACAGAAACCATGGCAACTAAAGGATTGCATGACAATGAAGTCAGAGTTGGTTTAGGATTGTTGCGTCATTTAATTTATTATTGGATTCACCTAATTATTACTAGGCTGTCATGGCTACCATAATTATCAGCTCCTTCTTACGGCACATTAAACAATTTTCTTTCTGACACATAATATAAATTTAAATTTATGTTGTATCATTACAAGTTTTTATAATAATTATTAGTCTTTGTATCATTCTGATCAATAGTTAAATCAGTAATACTTTACAGTGCATATGACACTGAAATCTAACTTAATGTGAAGTTTAATAGAAAGAGTTAAATTACAACTGAGAGTGTTTCCACACAAATTTAGCAGAAGAAAGCTGGAGAAATTAGTGTTACAGACTGGATGGGGATTAGTTTAAACAGCCCTGATTTCTCCACTCCCTACCCGTCCATAAACAGAAAGGTGTTTTTGATTTTTGATTTCCCCCGTTATAAGTGGTGGCGTATTTTCCCCAACCCTTTAGTTTTGGATCCAATCCTCTATTAATAACCCCACAGGAAAGCTAAGATAGGGTACAATCAGAGGGTTAGTTTATTTTACACACACTCAAAATACAGGAACAGGTTTGCAACATCCCCCACTTTCGCATTCATACAATAAAAGAGAGATAAGGGAAAGACAGAGAAACAGGGCAGGACCACAAAGAAGATAAGGATTAAGGTTTCACGTGAGTCCAGAGTCCAGAATCAAAAAGTCCAATTGTGTATCTCTTCAGAAGTTAGCAGGCTGAAACTGTTGCAGGCCGATCCATTTTTTCAGAAGCGATGACTTCCACGATGGGAGAAGGCACATAGAGATGAATTATTCTTTTGGCACAGATACCGAAGTTCACATGCTCCAGTAGAACACAGTATAGATGAGGGATAGGCAACTTAATATCTGGGCAGAGATCCTTCTTGCTACCTGTTAAGTAGTAAACGGTAGACAGAGGCAGGCTGCTAACCTGGAGTCCGGTTCTCTTGAGGTTAAACAGCAAGCGAAGATAAAACCCAAAAGCTGTTCAATTAAAGCAATTCAAACTGTGCAAGTCTAGGTCATGTGACAGGGTGGTTCCAGGTTGAGCTATTCAGCTAACAATGCCCCTTGTTAAAACCCATTGTATTTTGAGCAGGTAACTGTAGAACCATTAGCACAATGTTGGAGATGAGGAGTCACAAATAGTTTTACTTATGTCCATAGCTGGCTGGTCTACTACCCTTTGTGTTGTCTTGGCTGGAATGTTTATACAATGCAAGGGGCGTTACATTCCAGGAGTTTGATGTGTTAGCGTTTTCCATTTTGAAACTACTCAGAAACTTCCAGAGATACCATCATGTGCCCATTTTATCAGTCTTGCCATTTGTTCATCAAAAGAAAATGGAATTTAAACGAGCGAATATGGAAGAGAAACACGTTTCTTTTAGATTTTTTTCTTCTTCATGCCATCTTGGCGGGACATTAGGGAGAAGCAAATCAGTATCAGAGCAGGAGAGGGTTTGAAGGCAAGTTAGCTTGGTGAGTGAGTGGAAGCAAGAAAAGCAGCTGAATGGATAATTTTACTCATAATGACGAAGAAGTTGGAGGTGAAGATGAGGTCACAGGAGTTTGGGGACATAACTGGTAGTGGAAAAAAGAACCTGTAGTATGAAGGCGTTTAGCATAGCAAGGGTTAATGTAGGATTGGAGAACGGTATCATCCACATTATGGTATAGAAAGTCACATGATAGTGGACTAAGTACAGTAGTAGTCTAGCTGAAGCCAGTATGAGGACAGCACCGAGTCAGGAGATGTGTATAGTTGTGTTACCAATAAACACTTTGGGCAGAATTGTCGCAGAACTGCACTAAGTACGGTAGCGAACAAGTAAAATGATGCTCTACCCACCGGCTGCAATGGCAACTTCTCATGCCGTATTGTCCCAAAACCACCAAATTCATTATGCATTCCTGGGAAATACGCTGTTTCTATGGCGGCAGGCTCTCATTCGCCTGCCACGCCATCGCCTCGCCGCTTCGTCACACCGGGCGCCATATTTAAAGTGCAGCCTCTCAGTGCATTCAACAGAATGCAGAACTGCTGCATGGAAGACAAGGCCCCGAAAGGCAAAAAGACAGCAGCCCCCCTCCACCTTCAGTGACACGTCCTTCGAGCACTTTTTGAATGCCGTGGAGGCCCACCGCGATGTCCTCTACCTGCCCTGGCCGCAGGATGGGCAGTTATCCAGTATGGAAGGCGGTGGCAGCGTCAATGCCTACGAAAGAGGACAGCCACCTAGTGCCACTACAGGATGAATGGTCTCAATCATTCCACCAGGGTAACTCATTCTTCTCATCACTCTCAACTCTCACACTCACAAATCCATCACACATCCACAGGGATCTCACACCTCAAGGGACAACATCACTAACTCTCACACATGCCCTCATACCTCCATCAGGTTCATACCCTCTTGAGCTCACATCCTCATCCTGTCCATGGTGCCGCTCACCACACAAACATTCTACGCAGTGCCACATGTCCTGCTCACGCTCTCCCCATTTGTTTCCACACAGTAGAAGCCTGCTTACATCAGCAGGGAGAGGTCCCAGAGCGGGGGTGGAGTGGCCCACATTAGGCCCCTCACTCACTTTGAGGAGCATGCCATCGTGATGACTGGTCAGGACATAAACCATGCCTGCAGTGACGGTGAGGTCAGCGGTGAACATTCTCGTGAGGATCCTGCACTACATCATCCCTCTCTCAAAGCAACTATGAGTGCTCTCTCTCCTGCTTTTGACTCTGCTGCAATGCATTAATTATCTCTATTTTGATTCGCAGGGAACTCTGCCAAGTGACCCAACACCCTCAGCCAGCCAGTACCTCGGCACCATCCAGGTTCTTAGGTTCAACGAGGAGGACACCTCCTCCATTGACGAGCTGGAAATAAGCAGCTTGGAAGACCTGTCACAGCGCTTACCCTCACCCTCCACCAGCACAGAGACACACACCTTAGTGGGACCTAAGTCGAGAGCAGGCTCGGGTTCACAGTCCCGTGGCCACCCCACGGACACATGTCCGCAGCAGAACGAGGCAGGTTCGGCCGAACTCCCTGGCACTCAGAGGACTGCTGGGGAAGAGGCATCTGTGAGGTCGGAGTTAGATCACAAGCCTCTGGATTTGGCCTTCCAACTCATCCTGAAGAGTCAGCAGAAAATGTGGGAACATCACGCAGAGCAGTTGGAAGCCATCGGCAGAGTGGCACACGAGTCGGAGGATTGCGTCCCCCTGCTCTCTGATGAAATGGTGCCCACATGTGCATGAATGGAGGTCTCCATGGGGAGGATGGTGGATGCCTTGGAGACCCTGGTCCAGCAGAACATAGAGATGTGTACAGACCTGCAGTCCATCGCGGGAGACATGGGTGAGTTCCTGCAGTGGCAATGCGAGAGGGAAACAGGTCGCCTCAGTGTTCCTCCAGGTGCTCCTTCCCCTCAAGAAGTCAGGCCAGGGCCCCCTGGCACCCGAAGAAAGGAGGGGATCACTCCTGGGTGATGCACTTATTAATCTGAGAGGTTGTCCTCTCCCTCTGAGTCCCCTTTACCTGTGAGCCCCTCAACCTCATCCTCTGAAACTGCAGAGGGAGTAGCTGGCCCACAAGTGATTCTGGAGGGAGAAGTGTGTGTGTGGTAAAGCATTTTGTAGCCTTGTTTTAGCACTCTCCCATGCACAGGGATCGTTCACATATCATACTCACCTCAATGTCCTGAAACAGAAAATCCTGCCCTTTGTTCAACCACACAAGCCTCCAGACCTCTTGGTGAGATACTAAACAAACAACCTTACAACATGGTGGCAGCAAAGTAATGAACCCATTGCATCAAAGAAGCTGGAGATGGACCCCAGAATCTTAAAGCATGAAAAAGTAAAGAAACTACATTCTGACCTGTGAGAAGGCCGCCTAAATCTAAAAAAAGGTCCAGTGCCTGATTGAACGCAGAGTCATTGGACCTAGCCAGATTATAAGAGGCCCAGCAAAATTTTCTTTTTTTTCCTTTGGGTAAAGAAGTTTCTTCTGATAGAGTTTGTGAAAGATGAACAGACTGCTCAAGCAGAAAAACCCAGGATCTCTTGGAGGAAAGCAAGTGGAAAATGGTAGACAATGTGGTAATAAATTTACTAAAATAATTATGAATAAGCTTAGAAATTAGATGAACTATGGGTCAGAATTTTCCCTTTGGCCTGAATTTTGTGTTTGTCGGGCGCACACGATCGGCGGGCCCAGGAGCCGACAGGAAATGGCCCCCCCCAACCACAATTGGCCCTTGACAGCGATTTCACGCTGGATGGCCAATTAACGGCCAGCTAGCGTGAAATGCGTCCTGAGAAAGGCTCAGCACTGCCTGTGGGGGTGGGAAGAGGGCAGGTACCAATGTCACCGTGAGTGCTGGTGAGCACTTCCACTGAGCTGTCTGAAGGCAGACAGATGCCTCAGGGAGCTGCAGGCCTCCAAATAATAAAAGAAAGCACAAAACTGCTGCAAAAAATGTCTATGCAGTACAATCAAGCACCAGAAAGCCTACCTCATTAAAAAAAAAAGTCCCCAGATAATTCTTTTTATTTTATGTCCGACAGAGATTTCGTCTGCCCTTGGATGAGGTTTCATAAAGCCTGCCTGGCCATTTGCCCCATCCGCCAACCGTGAGGTTGGACAGGCCATGAAAAATTGCTTACAATCGGGCTGTTAATGAACAAAGTACAAAGAAAAGTACAGCACAGGAACAGGCCCTTCGGCCCTCCAAGCCTGCGCCAATCATATTGCCCATCAACTAAAACATTTTGCACTTCCGGGGTCCGTATCCCTTTATTCCCATCCTATTCATGTATTTGTCAAGCTGCCTTTTAAACCCCACTATCGTACCTGCTTCCTCCACCTCCTCTGGCAGCGAATTCCAGACACTCACTACCCTCTGCGTAAAAAACTTTCCCCGCACATCACCTTTATAGTTTTTTCCTCTCACCTTAAATCTATGTCCCCTAGTAATTGACTCTTCCACCCTGGGAAAAAGCTTCTGACTAACTACTCTGTCCGTGCCACTCATAATTTTGTAAACTTCTATCAAGTCGCCCCTCAATCTCCGTTGCTCTAGTGAGAACAATCCAAGTTTCAGGAAAAGGCTGAATGGCAGAGGAAGAATCCACTGTGCAGATGAAAGGCCAGAGCTGATCAATCACAGAGTCATAGGACCTAACCAGATCAAAAAAGGCTGAGCAAAATTCCTAAAAGAATAAAGGAGGTTGAAAGGCAGAAGAAAATATTCCATTGTGTAGCTAAGGACTCCAGCTGATCTCGTGAAAGTCCGTTGTGAGTACCCATTGTTTGCAGAGTCAAATGACCTAGCAGAGGTGAGCAAAACTTCAGTTCTAAACTAAAACTAGTTTTAAAAGTCTTCAATGCTTTAAAAAAAAAGCCAGAGCAGCCCATTTTCGAAATCACCGCAGCCAGGCCGGGTTCAGAATTGGCGCCATACCACATGAGCTTATTTGAAAGAAAAAAAGTAGCTGAAGACGTCAGCCAAAGCCAGGACTCAATTATTATACAATTGAAAATCCTCCAATATAACGGCAAAGGCCCCAAATTGTTGATTTAATAAATCGTTGTAAAAAATAAATCCCAAAAGGCTCGGGACCGCTATTGAGTCTGCCAAAATCCGACAAGCGCAGGAAGAAAAAGTGAAAAAGAATGGTTACTGCTGAGCCATATTTAAAAGTGGAACAACATTTAAAGCTCTACTCACCTGAATTTAAAAGTGATCATGGACAAAAATCATCAACACCAGCCCACTTTGGACTGATGTAAGGACCAAACCAGATGCAAAATTGGACGTCTTGGAGAAAAAAAAATTAAGCTGCCAGAGTGCAATGGGATTAGGTAGGAAATGATGGGAAGTCCAAGTTAATATATTTTGATAATATAAAAAAACAAAAACAAAAATACCTGGAAAAACTCAGCAGATCTGACAGCATCTGCAGAGAGGAACACAGTTAACGTTTCGAGTCCGTATGACTCTTCAACAGAACTAAGGAAAAATAGAAAAGCGATGAAATATAAGCTGGTTTGAGGCGGGGTGGGACAGGTAGAGCTGGATAGAGGGCCAGTGATAGGTGGAGATAACCAAAAGATGTCACAGACAAAAGGCCAAAGAGGTGTTGAAGGTGGTGATATTATCTAAGGAATGTGATAATAGGTGACATTAAGGGTAGAAAGCAGGACGGGCAAGATACAGATAGCCCTAATGGGGGTGGGGTGGGGGGAAGGGATCGAAATAGGCTATAAGGTAGAGATAAAACAATGGATGGAAATACATTAAAATAACGGAAATAGGTGGGAAAAGAAAAATCTATATAAATTATTGGAAAAAAGGGGGATCGGAAAGGGGGTGGGGATGGAGGAGAGAGTTCGTGATCTAAAACTGTTGAACTCAATATTCAGTCCGGAAGGCTGTAAAGTGCCTAGTCGGAAGATGAGGTGCTGTTCCTCCAGTTTGCGTTGAGCTTCACTGGAACAATGCAGCAGGCCAAGGACGGACATGTGGGCATGAGAGCAGGGTGGAGTGTTGAAATGGCAAGCGACAGGGAGGTCTGGGTCATGCTTGCGGACAGACCGAAGGTGTTCCACAAAGCGGTCACCCAGTCTGCGTTTGGTCTCTCCAATGTAGAGGAAACCGCATTGGGAGCAACGAATGCAGTAGACTAAATTGAGGGAAGTGCAAGTGAAATGCTGCTTCACTTGAAAAGAGTGTTTGGGCCCTTGGACAGTGAGGAGAGGGGAAGTAAAGGGGCAGGTGTTGCACCTTCTGCGTGGGCATGGAAAGGTGCCGTGGGAGGGGTTTGAGGTGTAGGGGGTGATGGAGGAGTGGACCAGGATGTCACGGAGGGAACGATCCCTGCGGAATGCCACCGGGGGGGTGAAGGGAAGATGTGTTTGGTGGTGGCATCATGCTGGAGTTGGCGGAAATGGCGGAGGTTGATCCTTTGAATGCGGAGGCTGGTGGGGTGATAAGTGAGGACAAAGGGGACCCTATCATGGTTCTGGGAGGGAGCGGAAAGTGTGAGGGCAGATGCACGGGAGATGGGCTGGACACGGTTGAGGGCCCTGTCAACTACGGTGGGTGGAAAACCTCGGTTAAGGAAGAAGGAAGACATGTCAGAGGAACTGTTTTGGAAAGTGGCATCATCAGAACAGATGCGACGGAGGCGAAGGAACTGAGAGAATGGGATGGAGTCCTTACAGGAAGCAGGGTGTGAGGAGCTGTAGTCGAGGTAGCTGTGGGAGTCGGTAGGCTTGCAATGAATATTGGTGGACAGTCTATCACCAGAAATTGAGACAGAGAGGTCAAGGAAGGGAAGGGAAGTGTCAGAGATGGACCATGTGAAAATGATGGAGGGGTGGAAATTGGAAGCAAAATTAATACATTTTTCCAGGTCCCGACGAGAGCATGAAGCAACACCGAAGCAATCATCGCTGTACCGGAGAAAGAGTTGTGGGAGGGGGCCAGAGTAGGACTGGAACAAGGAATGTTCCACATACCCCATAAAGAGACAGGCATAGCTGGGGCCCATGCGGGTATCCATAGCCACACCTTTTATTTGGAGGAAGTGAGAGGAGTTTAAGGAGAAATTGTTCAGTGAGAGAACAAGTTCAGCCAGACGGAGGAGAGTAGTGGTGGATGGGGATTGTTCAGGCCTCTGTTTGAGGAAGAAGCGGAGAGTCATCAGACCATCCCGGTGGGGGATGGAGGTGTAGAGGGATTGGACATCCATGGTGAAGAGGAGGCAGTTGGGGTCAGGGAACTGGAAATTGTTGATATGATGTAGTGTGTCAGAGGAATCATGGATGTAGGTGGGAAGGGACTGGACAAGGGGAGAGAGAATGGAGTCAAGATAGCAAGAAATGAGTTCCGTGGGGCAGGAACAGGCTGACACGATCGGTCTGCCAGGACAGTCCTGTTTGTGGATTTTGGGTAGGAGGTAGAAGCGGGCCGTCCGAGGTTGGGAGACCATGAGGCTGGAAGCTGTGGAAGGAAGATCTCCAGAGGAGATGAGGTCAGTAACAGTCCTAGAAACAATGGCTTGATGTTTAGTGGTGGGGTTATGGTCCAGGGGGAGGTAGGAGGAAGTGTCTGCGAGTTGACGCTCAGCCTCTGCGAGGTAGAGGTCAGTGCGCCAGACAACAACAGCACCACCCTTGTCACATTTTTATATTTGATAGGGGTATTTTCTGATGAAGTAATCATAAGACAATGTATAGATGAACCCTCAACCACATATGGTGAGGTATTAAAAGTCTTTGATAAATATTTTAAACTGCAAGTTGTAGAGAGCATAGATCTTATAAAAAAAACACCAATAGGGCAAGGAGAATCCAGCCTGAGGTAGACAGTATCCAACCAAACTGCAAGATGGTGGCAGACCGACGTGGTCTGAATGTGCAATGAAGGGCATGAGTCGCAGAGTTTAGTGCTAAGACTGAGAAGTAGCCAAAAGGTTCAAAAATGTAGATTTTTGAAAATACTGACACATTACCCAAACTGCAACAGCAGGTGAAACTGCAACAGCAGGTGACACTGCAGAGCAAGTAGATGGCTGTGAATGAAGGAAAGCTATCTGTTGTATCCCAAAAGAAACAAAACAGGCAAAAAGAAAATGAAGCTATTCCACAGGAAAATGTTTGTATCAAAGCTGAGTTGGAAGACTTTAAACACAAGATTCAAGCAGAGTATGTGCCTTTGAAAACACATGATAAACTAAAGTCTTCAATGAACCAAACTGTTCAGAAATGTTTTTGTTCAGATCTTGAAGTGTCACAAAGATACAAGGAGGCTTTGGAAGAAACAGACAGTTGAATGTTGAGAAGAATGCAATAACCGAAAATCTGAATTATGTACAGACTCAGTACTATCTCCAGAAAAGCACAAAGAAGAAATAACAAATTTGAATTCCAACTGTTGTCAAATTGAAGAGGGAGTTGGCACAACTCAACCAGAATTATGGTCACACCTAACAGCAGGCAGAAGATCTACTCGAGGAAATTGCTGCCTTGAAAAGCTCTTTGAAAAATTAATACATGTCCCTGGAAAAACCTGAGGAGTTAAAAATATGTTGAATACTACTTCAGAAAAAGCTGTGTTGGAACTACCAGTAGCGATAAAGCAATGCACTGATGCACAGTGTGAGTTGGCAAGAAGTCAACAAGAAAATAAACTGTTGAAAGAACAATTAATCTTCCTTCAAGATCAAATCCAAAAGGAGTACATAACCCTTCAGCAGCATGAAGAAATTAAAACTGTCTTGAACAACAGAATGGAAAAACAACAGAACAAAGCTGAAGAGACCTTGTTGAATTACAAGAAAACACAAGATGAAACAACAGAGCTTCGCAAAGAAAAGAAAAGTCTGTTGAAGGATTTTCACACACGACATGGATCCTTCAGGCCAAAGTCTGTTCCTCTGGAAAATTACAAAGAGAAGCAAAATTAATTTAATGTCACTCCGAACTAAATGAAGAACCAGTTGGCAGAGAAGACTCAGTAATATTCAATATTCCAGGAAGAAGCCAAGTGGTACAAAAAAGAGAGTGAAGAGCTGAAGAACCAGCTGAATGGAAAAGAGGAGGCATTGAAAGAAAAAGCTATAGAACTTTCCAAGCTGTGAGTGGATACTGAAGCCATGAGTAGCACAATTTCAAAACTGAAACAAGTTAAGACTTCACGAGAGACAGACCACAGTGAAACCAAAATGAAGGACAAGGACAAAGCTCTGCTGCAGATAGAGAAAGTAAAGACTGAAATCAGATCGGAAAACATAAATCCAACACTGAAGAACAAGAAACTCGAAGGCAAAGCACTGGATGCCTCAAATGTACTGAGAATCATTGAGTTGTTGAAAAATGACATGGCTGAAATCAAAATCAAGAACCTAAAATGTCATGACAAAGTTGAACAGTTGCAACTGAAAGCAGAAGTTCTCACAATGGAGCATGAAGAGTCTCAGAACCAATTAGCAGAAGTAAAATTACAGAATGTGAGCTTTAAGATTACCAGTGAGGAATCAGGCTCTGGTAAGGAAAAACTGTTCAGTGCAGAGAACCAACGTTCAAGAACGGAAGATGAGTTTGCTAATGAAAAATTAGAACATGATGAACTTCAAGCATTAGATGTATCTACTATATTGTGTGAAAAATACCTGGAACAGGAAAAGGAACTACTGATGAATCAGAATAGTTGGTTCAGTGCAGAAAAACTGATGAAATGTTGAAAGTTCATTGACAAAAGAGCAATTAAATTCTTGAACTTCGATCCAATCTGAAGAATATGAAAAATGAGATGCGCAGTATGGAAGAGCAAATCCAGACTTTAAAAGCAAATAAGGAAAATTATAAGAAACAGAATGAGGATCTGACGAGTGAACTGAACGAGTCTAAGGACCAGTCATGATCATCGAAGAAAAATTCTGAATGGAACGGAGTGCACTCGTTAACCTGTATAAGGAATTTGCAAATAACTCTGAAACAAAGACAACTGAACTCACCACAGAAGTTGCTGAGATGAATGAAAAGATTAATACACTTGAAAAAGAATTGGAAAATAAGAGAGTAAACAAATATTTGGGTAAAATTGTGAAACAAGTGGAAATGAAGTTTCCATTTTTGTAAAGTCAACTTCCAGGAAGAATATAGCAGACACCATGGAAAAAGAAAACTCAAGTCCACTCTATAAATGAATGGAGTGAACATTCCCTCTGGAAGGAATGGGACAAATCCATGGTGTCCGAACAAAGCAGATGGGTTGTTGATAAAGAGAAAAACAACTCTAAGTAGCACAAAAAGCAAATCAGATGGAGATACCCAAGTACCAGAAACACTAAATACTATGATTTCAAATCCATACCGACAAAGTTTTCCCGAAGTAACTGAGACTACCACTCCTCTGAATGTGACAAGAAAGAGATCTGGAAGAATGGTCAATCCTCCAAACCATCTGAATTTATAAAATCAGGGACGTGAGGAGGCGTGGGGGTGGGGAGGAAGGGTGGCATGTAAAGAAAGATTATACTGTAAATATGTTTGGATAAAGACTTGGGGGGGGGGGGTGGAGGTGTAGTATAAGGATGTTCAGCATAGCAAAGATTAATGTGGGACTGGAGAACAGTACCACCCACATTATGATGTTAAGAGTCATATAATGGTAGATTGTGAGTGCAGTAATAGTTTAGCAGAAGCCAGCATGAGGACAGCACATAATAAGGACTGTACCAGGGAGATGTAGATAGTCATTGATTATCAAGAAACAATGTTCAACCACACAAGCCTCCAAACCTCTTAATGAGACACTGAACAAACAACATTACAACAGAAGCCAGCAATTACCTTTACACACCAGGTTGATCCTGAACTACTAGGTAGAGACAGTGAATCTTTATAGTGCTTCAGACAGTCCAGCTAGATCTCATGACCAATAGCTAAGCTAATTGTACACCCGATCTGTTCAAGTCTGCATCCCTTAAACTTTCGACTTGAGGAAGCAAATAATGCAGAGACTACATTTGCACTAGACTTGCAGCGAGATAACAATGAAGCCAAATTTAATTTTCTCTTGCTTTACTTTCATCTTTCCCCTTTCTTTCTTTGTCTTACAGTTTCAATTTTCTGTTTTTTGCTATTTTATGGTTCCAAATCTGGAGCAAAGACGACAGTTCTGATAACATGACCATTTCCATTGTGAGTGAAAACCATTCTCACACAATCATTTCTAAATTATTACTCCTAATGGTCCCTCCTCATCTTCCCGGAACACTCTGCAAGTCTTTGACTTAGTAAGACAAACCACCCTTCTGCTCATGGATGGTGGCTGAGGTTGACAAGAGGGACACTGATGTGCACGATTTAATGGGTAATAGTGGAAAGAAGCAACGGTAATTCCACTGAGTTGGAAAGCAGAGAAAATACATTGAAAGTCATCGGATACATTGTCCATGGATAAAGTGCTCTTTTCTATTGGACAATAGTGAAATTCAGATTTGACTGTGACAAGCTCCCCTGTCCTTTAATCATTTCATTGATTGACCTATCAGCTATCTGTTTCTCTCTCACAAAGTTTGAACAAATGGCTGCACTCTTTTGAGAGCTCAGACATTTGTTTCATTGCTTCAAAGCTTGAACAGATGGCTGAGCTCTTTGAATGATTTCAAAGGCTTTAATGTATTCAGCTTTGGAGGTTTGTTGACACAGCTGTGCAATGGAATCTCATTATGAAAGCTTGGCCGAGCTTCAAACTCACTAATGGATTCAGTTCAGCAGGTGTTGACACGACTGCCAAGTGGACATTGAGTTTACTTATATTGACAGTTTCCTGAGTTTCTAAGAGGATAATGGTTTATTGAAGTGATTTTTGAATGACCGTTTAATTTTGACAGTCTTATCACTTCTTAATTGGATCATGGTTTTTCAAAATTATTCTTGAATGGCTGCTTATTTTGACAGAATTATGAGCATCTCAAACACCTCCCAATGTTATTATAGGGCCCATGTGAAGAAAACAGATTGTCAATAGAGAATTAAGCCTGAATTAGCAATCCAGGTTGCTGCGCCTGCGCAAGGCCTTATAGAAGACCATGAAGTGCCACCATTGCTTTTGGTCTGTAACAGGCTGTTGAGTGACTGGGGAGTAAGCAAGACTATAACTGAAGGTTATAAGTGTAAATTTACCAACTGAGCTTGGGGCAGAACTCTTAGATAATTTGTCACTAGCAGATCTAGAACTACAATTATGCAACATGTTTTAAAACAAATGATTGACCTAAACATCATGGTCCGACCTTCCAATTAATGTCAAATAGCTATAATGTCAATAGCTTGTCAGTGTGACCACCTGAAATCTTGCCACCTTTGAAAATATTCTTCCATTGAGGATAAATGCAGGTCTCATCCCTGATGGTCCGTGAATCCCACCTGTCTGCATGATCTTCCCAGAAACAGCCAATTAAGAGGTTGTCTCCAGGACCCCCATCCAATTAAAGATGGCAGGCAAGTTCCTGAGGCTGAAGACCTAATCAGAGGGTCTGCAGCTTTGGAAGGCCAGCAGCTCCACCAGGAGATGTGGGCACTGTTCAGCAAGGAGAGACTGAGGGTGCCTCAAAATAGAGGCATGCATCAAAATTACAATTGAAGAGGGCTGAAACTGGCAGCACTCTTGAAGTGAAGGGGGAACCCCTCTGGAGGAATTGTTTGGGCCGCAGGTGCAGCCTTTCCTGCTTGCGGACCCATCATAGGGGTATGGAGCCTTCAGCTCCAATGGTCCGCAACCAATCGGGGCAGCGAAAAGCTGTCCCATTTCAGAACCATTCAAGAAAAAAAAAATACACCCCACAGCCTCCTGCCGGGCGACCATCTCCATAGAGCTATCACTCAGTGGGAGGCTGCACTCCGGGAAGATCACAGCAGGACCTTCCACATTCCATTCAATAGACTCTTTGTTAGTAAGTATTTGCTACCTGCTGCTGTCGGGCATTTTGCCACTTCCGTACTTCGCCCACCCAAAAGATGCAAATGTGTCGACCCACTGACCCAACGCTCTCATGTCCAGATTGCTTCAAACCCACTTCGGTGGGACTTAGAAGATTCCGCCCAATATAAGCCAATGAAGGATGTGGGTTAACAGAAAAATAAGTGCAGAAAAAGCTGCTTCAACTCTGAGTACAAAATCTTTACTATTTATTCTGTCAGTTAAACCATGGAATATCAACTAATTTTCACAAGACAATGCAATTACTTACTAACATTAAATTGAAAAGCAGCAATACCTGGAGTTAGTGGTTCCTTTGTCCTGGGAGGCACCTGCTGCTTCAAACGAATTTCTTTGATGGCAGCTCTGCATTCTGATCTCTGGAGGTACAGAGTCTAGCTGAACAGTTTCACAAACCACCTGAAAACCCTTTGAATCATTTGAGTAAATGAATTAACTTTTAAATGATTATGCTGGCATGTTCATACCTAATTCAAAGCAATGAGATTATTTTCAAGATACATCACAATAACCATTGTGGCCTTTATGGTTCAGTAGGTAGTGCCCCTGCCTCTAAGTCAGAAGTCCTGGGTTCAAGTCCCACACCAGGAATTGCTGGTCATGGAAGAAGTGTTCATGTTGTGGTTCAAGCAAGTTGGTAATCAGCCTACTAATCCTTTCAACACTTCCCCACTACTGCCCATAGGGAAACAAATGTGTGAAGATTTGAAACAAACAATAATGACTAATTTGCATTTACATCACTAGCTGCTAAGCGCAATGTTAAATGTATTTCTTTTTCACACAAACTATTGAAAAAAGACAACACAATGGCATAGACACCAGAGCTCCAACACATTGCTCACAACTGGTAAGGTGCACCTTTGCAAGTTGAACTGAGTTCTGATATTGAGGGTGTGCTGAGTTGCAGAAAAGTGTTTGAAAGTATGTGCTATTCCCTTCCACAAAGAAATCTTTATGCAACTATTTCCAGTAATGAATGCATTGTCATGATTCGGTTTGTTTTTCTACAAGGAATCCTGCATAGTGTAAGCCCAAGATCTTGCTGCACACTCAGTTTAACCTTGATGTTGAGAAAGCTTTTAGAAATTAAAATTTGGCACACAATTAATAGGCACTTGGATAAATGCGGATTAATTAAGGAAAATCAGCACAGATTTGTTAAGGGAAAATCATGTTTAACTAACTTGCTTGGGTTTTTTGATGAGATAACAGAGAGGGTTGATGGGAGTAATGCACTGATGTGGCATATATGGAGTTTTAAAAGGCATCTGATAAAGTGCCACATAACAGCATAGGTTAGGGTTCATGGAATAAAAGTGACAGTCACAGCATGGATAAAAAATTGACTGAGGTGGCAAAAAAAGAGTAGTGAATGACTGTTTTTCAGATTGGAGAAAGGTATTTGGTGTTAGGATCCCTGCTTTTCTTGATCTATATGCATGATGCAGATTTGGATGTACAGAGCACAATTTCAAAAATTGTAAATAACACAAAACTTGGAAGCATTGTGAATTGTGAGGAGAATAGTGATAAACTTCAAGAGGATATAGACAGGCTGGTGGAATGAGCGCCAATTGGCAGGTGAAATTTAATGCAAAGAAGGGATTCATTTTGGTAGGAAGAACAAAGAGAGATAATGCAATAAAAGGTACAATTCTTAAGAGAGAGCAGGAGCAGAAGGACTTGGGTGTATGTGTGCACAAATCAATGAAGGTGGCAGGGCAAGTTGAGGAAGTGGTTAATAAAGCAGATATGATCCTGGGTTTTATATTTAGGGGCATAGAGTATAAAAGCAAGGAAGTTATGATAAACCAGTATAAAACACTGGTTCAGCCTCAACTGAAATACTCTGTCCAATTCTGGGCACCGCACTTCAGGCAAGATGTGAAGGCATTAGACAGGCTGCAGAAAAGATTCATGTGCATGATCCCAGGGATGAGGAACTTCAGTTACATGGATAGATTGGAGAGGCTGGAGCTGTTCTTGCAGGAGAAGATTCAGAGGAGATTTGATAGAAGTGTTCAAAATCATGAGGGTCTGGATAGAGTAGACAGGGAGAAAGTGTTCCTATTGGTGGAAGGATCGAGAATAAGAGGGCACAGATTAAAGGTGATTGGCAAAAGAAGCAATGGCGACATGAGGCAAAACTTTATAAAACAGCAAGTGGTTAGGTTCTGGAATGCACTGCCTGAGAGTGTGGTGGAGGCCGTTTCAATCGAAGCCTTCCAAATAGAATTGGATAATTGTTTGTACAATAATTAATTGTTTGGGGGAAAGGTGGGTGAGAGTGACTATGTGAGTTTCCCTTGCAAAGAGCTGGCATGGACACGATGGGCCAAAAGCCTTCCGTCTGTGCTGTAAACATTATATGACTTCCTCTATTCAAACTAAAGTACCATCTATCAAGTTTTTATAACAATTCAACATGCCTAACCAGTATCAGCACAGTCGATACTAGAATGAATGAAAATAGTACTGGGGCTGAATTTTGTAAAGGATTCTCCCTCTCCAGCTCTGTAACTTTGGCAGGGTTTCCACCAAACACGCATCAAAGTTACAGCAGTGAAGTGGAAAAACTGAGGAAATTCACCTCTAATATTTATTTTGTGCTCTTTATATTGTGATTGTGCTTTAAACCCACTTCCCTATACACATCATCCATGTTCGCAAAGCCTAGTCAAAGGAATGCACCTTGTAAAATTGAGAGTGGCCAGCCTTCCCACTGCAGATGTATCCACACCATAGGGAATTGGTTAGCTGATTTCCCTGGACTCTCAGAATCAGGGCTATATATATATTTTTTTTTCAATTTAGCAAACTTGATGAATATGCCACTAAACACCAAATGTAACCCAAAGCAAATTATTACCGCAATTTATTTGCTCTGCATTAGTATTTTTTTGTGTGATGGGTATACATAGGTATGGGAAATACGTTAACATAACTTGTGTACATAGTCAAGAAAGTTAAAGAATTATCCAGAAAATGAAAAAAGCTGCACAATTAAATATGAGTTAATGTGAGTTAAGATACAGATCATCGTAATCTCACTGAATGGCAGTATAGGCTTGAGAAACTGAATGGTGCACTCTTGTCCTAAATGATATAAAAGCAGTAGTAAACAAAACATAGTTAAATAACTGAACACTCACGGTTGTTCCAGCTTTATCAGAATCACAAGATGTTCCTCTGTTGTTTAAGGGTGAAGTTCTCTTAGCTAGAAAGGAAAAGTCATAATTCACCAGCAAGGGTTCAGATTTTCCACTGTTGCTTACCCATTCGAAGGGTGTAAATTGTGCAGAAAGCAGCAGAAACAGGGCAGAATTTCTGTCCTGCTAAAACTCTGGCAATTTTAGTCACTTGTGTGTGGAGCCTAGCATTGTAGGAACTGCCACGTCAAATAGGTGCTTTATTTAAAAAGTCATTTAAGGTGGAAGGGCTTCCTGCCCACTATTTCCAAATATATGGACATTCCTTTAACACCTAGCATTGCTAAGTAATCAGTTGCAACAATAGTCAATATAAAAACTACTGGTGAATGCATTGGCTCTATTATTTCAGTGACTTTCAACATTTTTTTGCAAACAAAAGGGTTTTGTGTTTTATTTCCGCCATCAATTAAGTTTACATTTGTGCCAATTGTTCATCCTTTTTTAAACTGCACCTCCATGCAATACTAATAGAACTATGGCTCATCACAAAGCAAATATAGTATGTATACCTCTTTAACCTCCTCAAATTTCAGTTCTGGTAACAACTGACATGCTTTGGCAATGGCATCATCAACTACTTCACTTCTAGAAAACTCCATCTGGTCAAGAGCAGAATGAAGCCGATCGGGATCACTGTGAAGCAGGTCAGGATTACTGTGAATCATGTTGCGAATAGAGTGAAGTAAACAGGGATCAATGTGAAGCTGGTCCGGATCACTGAAGCAAGCTGGGATCACTATAAAGCAGGTCAGGATCATTGTGAAGCAGGTCAGGAGCAGAGAGATGCAAGTCAGGATCACTGAAGTGATGGGGGAAAAAAAATCAAACTGGCATCACAGGAAGGCTGTGAGTTTATTGGTTGGTGAGTACTGTAGCTTTGTTTCCCTTTTTCTAAAGTTAGGGAGTTAGTCGAAGGAGTTGGGAAATAAAAAGTATCAATTTTGGGGAAATAATAAGGGTTCAGTAAAACATTTCAGTTAATCTCCCTATATTTAACTGACACCAGCACAACAGTGGCGTTGTGGTATTGTCACTGGACTAGTATTCCAGAGATCCAGGCTGTGGGGATTTGGGTTTGAATCTCACCACGGTAGATGGTGAAATTTGAATTCAATAAAAATCTGGAAATAAAAGTCTGGTGATGACCATAAAACTATTGCTGATTGTTGTAAAAACCCATCTGGTTCACTAATGTCCTTTAGGGAAGGAAATCTGCCGTCCTTACCCGGTCTGGCCTACATATGACTCTAGACCCACAGCAATGTGGTTGACTCTTAAAAATGTCCTCTGAACAAGGGCAATTAGGGATGGGCAATAAATGCTGGCCTAGCCAGCAACGTCCACATCCCATGCACGAATTATAAAAAAGTGAGTAGCTGGTGAGTCTTTTTTTTAAACAAGTAAGTTTTATTCTCTAATAGATGGAGGAATGGCAGGGCAGCTCCGACTCTTGGGGTGGAATCTTCCATTCTGGAGACTAAATCTGTTGGCAGGAGCAGAAGTCAGAGTGACATCCGCTGGAGACTGGGGCAGCTGAACACATGAGATCTTGCGCTGTTCAGCTCATTAATTATGCATCTGCAAAGAGCATGGTCGAATCTCGTGGTGGGACGGGCAAGAAGTAGCTTACCCCGCCGTTACCTCATAGGCTCCAACACCCAGGCGCCATATTTAAACAACATCTGGACAGCCAACTACTCTTCCACTCTGCTCCTCAACTCCCTCAAGTCCTGTCTTGTTCTCAGCCCTACCGAGCCCAGCCTTGGGGCAGCTTGTGCTACATACAGCCAATATCTTTCAGTGATGGTGTGAAAGGAAGGCAAAAGCAGCGTCTACTGACCTCAAAGTCGAGGATGAAGTCTACCTCACTTGGTACATGCCACTAATGCACAGCTGTGAAAGTGAATGTTCTAAATTCCCGCTAGCGGGGCGCTTAATTTAGAGGGTGAACAAAATTCCGGTTTGTTGGCCTTTTAAGGAGCATCCATGAGATGCAAATGGAGTTCCCAACATACCACTGTGGGTCACTTGGCCTGCCTTTAAGCTGCCATGAAAGCCAGGAGAACAAGATTCCCAACTAATTTGCTGCCATCAGGAAACTGATTTGTGGCCTCCCACCAAATCTTGCTTCCCTGCCCACCACGATTCCACTGCTGGTAGAAGTAGAAGATTCCTCCCCTAGAGTGCACATCCTGTTCCATATGGGAACTCCAGGATGTGTCCTGTGCCCTTGATAACCATATGTGCAGGGAGTGTTGTCAGCTGAAGCAGCTAAAGCTCTGGGTTTCAGATCTTGAGTAGCAACTGATGGCACTGCGGCGCATTCGTGAGGTTGAGAGTTTCATGGATAGCATCGTTTATAGATGTGATCAGCTCATAGCTTAAGAGTATACAGGGAGAGAGGAAATGCATGACCACCAGGCAGTCAAGAAGAAACAGACAGATAGTCCAGGAGTCCCCCGAGTGCATCTCACTCTCCAACCAGTATTTAGTTCTGAATACTGATGAAAGTGCTGGTTCATCTAGGAGTGAAGCCAGGGCCAAGTCCATGGCACCACAGCTTGCTCAGCTATACAGGGGGACAGGAAGAAGACTGGAAAATCAATAGTGATAGGAGATTCAATAGTTAAAGAAATGAACAGACATTTCTGCAGCCCAAGCTGCATGTTGCCTCCTTGGTGCCAAATTCAAGATGTCCTACGTAGCTACAGAGGAGTTTGAGGGAGGAGGGTGAACATCCAGTGGTCATGCTTCATAATGGTACCAATAACATAGGTAAAAAGAAGAATATGGTCCTGAGGTGAAAATTTAGGGAGCTAGGTAGGAAATTAGCAAGCAGGACCTCAAAAATAGTAATTTCCAAATTACTCCTGGTACCATGTGTGCGTATAAAAATAGGAGGATAAAGCTGATGAATGTGTGGCTGGAAGGTTAGTACAAGGGGGAGAAATTTAGATTCCTGGGACATTGGGATCAGTTCTGGGAGAGATGGGACCTCTAGAGGACAGAAAAGTTGCAACTAAACAGAGCCAGGGCCAATTTTCTTCTGGGGCGATTTTCTAGTACTATCGGGGAGGGTTTAAATGAACTTGGCAGGAGTGTGGGAACCATGAGATAATACTAGAGAGGAATACTAAGGTGTGCAGAATATTAGGAGAGACAGGAAGCACTAGAGTAGGAAATAGTAAGATGTTAGATGGGTTCAGCATAAGAGGAAAAGTAACAAAGTCTTAATTAGGGTTACGATGCATGTGAATATGGACAGTGTTATAAATAAGATTGGTGAGTTGCAGGTGCGGATAGCCACATGGGGCAGAATTTTGCCCTCGGATGACGGGCGGGCCCCACCGGCTTGGCGGCGGACGGGCAGCTGACCCCCGCCACTGAAACGGGGCCTGCCGCCATTTTAAGTGGGCTGGCCAATTAAGGCCCGCCCATCGGCATCCCCAACAGGAAGCACTTCCCCAGCTGTCAAAGAGCGCTCTTTCGCGTGCATGCACTTCTCCCTGAGGCAAAGTCCTGTCTCAGGGAGAATATTGACAGTGGAAAAAACTTTAAAAATAGAAACATTAAAAAATTAACGTCCCCCTCATGTGACAATGTCACACGAGATGGGACATGTTAAAAAATAACACAAACTTTGTTATTTTTGTACAAAACGGACATGAAACTTCATCCCGCCAACGGATGAAGTTTCATGAACATTCAGAAGCCTGCTGGGGCTCCTGGCCTGCCCGGCAGCCTTATGGTTGGCCGGGTAGGTCTTAAAATATTTAACTAGCCTGTCAATGGCCTCAATTGGCCATTGACAGGTCGGTGGGCGGACAGCTGATTTCGCTGTCCGCCCGCCTTCCTAAAAATTTAAATGGCCCGGGATGACGTCGGGGATTCTTCCCAATGTCATCCCGTGTCATTTTCTCCTTGGCGACTAGGCCTCACCCCCAAATCGCCGAGGGGAAAATCCTGGCCATGATGTTGTATCGATAATGGGGGCCTGGCTCAAAGAAGGGCAGGACTGGGTATTAAATTTTCCTGGTTACAATGTTTATAGAAAAGGAGGAAGGGTGGCAGTATTGATTAAGGAGAACATTGCAGTGAGAGAGAGAGAGAAAGAGAGGATGTCCCAGAGGGGTCAAGGGCAGAATCTATTTGGCTAAAGCTAAGGGACAAAAAAGGTGCAATTGTATTGCTTGGTTTAGTCTATAGGCAAGCAACTAGTGGCAACATTGTGGAGGAACAAATTTGCAAGGAATTTACAGAGAAGTGCCAGAATTATGGAATAATTATCCAAATATAGATGGAGATATTAATATAAACAGAAGAGAGGGGCACAAGTTCCCAGAGGGAATTCAGGAGAATTTTCTACAGCATTATTTTTCCAGCCCAAGTAGGGCAAATATCAGTAGAGGAACATTAAGGGGACAGTGATCATTGTAATTAACTGGAGGAAAGTCAACTTCAATTCAACTGGCCCAAATAAATGGGAATCAAAGGCTGGCAGGCAAAATTAACTAAAAAATGGGCTGCCTTTAAAGAGATAGTGCAAATCTGGGACGATTCCTCCCCTTGACTGTACCCAGGCTAAGTGCGGGAGTGAGCAGGAAAAGTGACGTTTTATCCGCCGGCTGCAATGTCGGCTTCTTATACCGTATCACCCCAATCCCATGACATTAATTATGTATTCCTGGGAAATAAACCATTTCAAAGGAGGACAGGCTGTCATTCGCTTGCCATGCCATCACCTCGCCGCTTCATTATGCCAGGCGCCATATTTAATGTGCAGCTCCGTGCGCAACTCTAAGTGCTTCCAGTCCATGACTGCTGCACGGAAGACATGGCCCCAAAAGACAAAAAGCAGCAGCCCCCAGGTTTAATGAAACATCCCCCAAGCGCCTTTTGGACACAGTGGAAGCCCACCATGATGTCCTCTACCCCTGCTCTGGCCACAGGATGGGCAGCTACATTACCAATCCAGGATAGGAGGCAGTGGCAGCAGTGATCAGCACTAAGATCCTGCAAAAGAGGACAGACACCCAGTGCCACAAGAGGATGAATGTTCTCCTTCATTCTGCCAGGTTAAGTCACTCTTCCCATCACTCTCAACTCTCACACTCTCACACCATCACACATCCACAGGGACCTCACTCACTGCCAGTTCAAGAGACATCACCATTCACTCTCTCACACATACCTTCATCGCCCTCATCCCGTCATGGGACCGCTCACCATGACATGGCATATTTATCATCTGGACTGGCAGGTGCCCTGCTTACACTTGTTCCATCTCTATTCATGCAGGGAAGCAGGCACACAAGAGGGAGAGGCCGTAGACTGGTGGAGGAATGCCTGAAATCAAGGTTCTTACGGACTTTGAAAACAGAGCCATGAAGCTCGCCGGCAAGGATCTGGACCAGTCCTGTGTTGATGGTGAGGTCAGCGCTGCTCTACCAAGTGAGGATCCAGCAGTGCAACATCCGTCAGACAACCATGCTGCAAGTGAAGTGTCCTTTTTCACAGGCCACTGCCATGCACTAATTATCTCCCCTTGGAGGCACATCTGGGAAACAGCTGAAGGAAGCCCACAATCCAGGGCCTCCAATCAAGCCCCGAAGAAACGTCTGAAGAGGAATCTGGATGCACCCTCATTGAAGTCCTGTTACAGCGTTCATCCACACCCTCCACCAGCGCAGAGATACATACCTCAGTGGGACCTAGCTTTAGAGTAGCCTCGAGATCAAAAACTGGTGAGCACGTTGCACTTTCTGATCTACAGCAAGGGCGGCAGGGACTTCTCACGTGTCCAGCACTCAGAAAGCTGTGGAGGCCAGAAATTTGCTGAGTCTGAGTCGGATGACGAGCCTCTGGACTCGGTCATGTCTCAGTTGCCAGAGCTGCAAAGGCAAGCTAGGGAACATCAGGAAGGGCTGTCCGCTACACTCCTCAGGTCGCAAGGCACGATGGAGGATTCTGCCCGCCTTCACTCTGAGATGATAGCGCTGGCATGCCAAAGCACCAAGGTTAACACTGTTGGGTGGCGGCTGCCATGGAGACCTTGGTCCAGGATGTCGCTCCTGCACTGCTGCACGGGCTGAATTTCATCGCTGACGCCATAGTTGGCCTCCAACAGTGTGTATGCGATAGGGGTGCCAGGCAGCTCGATCTCACTCCAGCTACCCCTTCTCCTCAAGGAGTCAGCCGAGGGCCCTTGGGCACCCGTAGAGAGGAGGATCAGCAGGTGCACACCCCGGAGCCATCCATCCAGGTGACTCAGAGTGTCCGGCCCAGCTGACTCCCCACTTCCTGTGACCCCAGCAGCTCCAGCTCCACAGGTCGAGGAGGGTGCCATTGCCATACAGCAGGACCCGGAATGCAGACTGGGACCCTCCAAGTCTTGGTCCACCAGAGGAGGCCCGCAAAGGTCATTACAGACAGGGTGTAGCAGTCAGCAGGCTGCCTCCACTTCTGCTATGGATATCTGGAGTGCACCAAGATGTAGCGACAGGGTTAGGAAGGTTAAGAAGATGTAGTTGCACAGCATGGACACGGGTATTAATCATTTGTAATAATGTTCACTATTGTAAATAAACTCCCAAGAATGTCTCCCTGCCTATGGCTTCTTGTTCTGATGAGCAGTGTTCATGTCACTCAGATGTGAAATTTTCTGCACAAGATAAAAGCTGGTGTCTCAGTCCAGGGCCTCTTCCCTTCACTTTATGCAGCCTTCAGATCAAAGTGATGATCTGACCTCTCATTCCCTGGACACATTACTGATGCCTGCACCTCGATGATGTTTGTCATTGCTGATAGAATGTTGTAGGCAGGCGTCACAGAGTTCCATCGTTCTCTCTGTGTGCTCTCAGCACCTTTGAGGTGGAGCTGGTCCCCATCTCGTCAGCATCTATGACCAGTGATGCTGTGCTCCTGAAGGGCTCAGGCACTGAAGGTGGACAAAGGACCAGGTGCTTTTAAAGTTTAATGGTTGCGTCTCCAGGATATGACCCTGATCTCAGAGTGCAAGCGAGCTGCCCTCAGCCAGACAGTAGTCAGACATTCTCAGAGGCTATGTGAAGATCCATAGAGTGTCCTCACTGCATACTGTCATCATCCTCCTGCAATCGAGTGACTATTAGGGCCTCCACTGCAAACCATGACAGGAGCATTATCACAGAGGGTATCTGTGCTGCTATAAGCCAGACTAGAGTCAAACGTTAATAGATGCAATGTGAGGGTCTATGGTGTCCCCTCATTGCAGGTCGTCATCATCCCTCACAAATCTAGCAGCTATGAGGGATTCCCGAGCATACCTGCCTCGTCCAACCAATGCAAAGGCCTCATCGCTGCCTTTGAGGACCTCCTCATCCTCATCAACGTCCTCCTCATCGTGTGGAGCGTGCAGCTCCTCCATCTTCTCCTCGGAAAGCTTCTCTCCCCATTGCAGCACCAGGTGGTGAAGGGCGCAGCAGGCAATGACAATGCGTGACACCCTCTGTGAACGCTATTGCAGGGCTCCACCAGACCAGTTCAGGCACGGGAACCTCATTTTCAGCATCCCGATGGTTTGCTCCACCAAGTGCGAGTTGCAACATGAGCCTCGTTGTGCTGTCGCTCTGCCATCGCATGGGTGTCATCAGCCACGTCCTCTGCAGGTAGCCCTTGTCCCCGAGGAGCCATGTCTGCAGCCTCTGTGGACCCTGGAAGACGTCAGGCATTTGTGACTGACTGAGAATGTAGGAGTCATGGACACTCCCTGGAAACCGTACACAGGCCTGCAGGATGCCTTTGTGATGGTCACACACCAGCGACACCATCAGCGAGTGGAAGCCCTTGCAGTTGACCGCTTGTTGTGACGCAGATCTGAGCGCCATGTGAGGGCACCCTGCACCTATGGGAAACCCGAGATCTGGGCAAATCCCATCGCTCTTGCATCCTGGCTTTCCTGATCCCAGGTGAAATGCACAAAGTTGTATGCCCTCGCGAAGCTGGCATCCATGACTTCATGGGTGAATTTGTGGGGTAGAGGCTTGTGGTATCCTACAGAGGTGACCTATGGAGCCCTGAAAGGAGCCGCTGGTGTAAAAACTGAGTGCCATGGTCACTTTCACAGCCACAGGCAGTGGATGCCCTCCATGCCCCCATGGTGCCAAATCCTGCAGCAGCTGGCAGATGTGACTGACCAGTTCCCTTGACACCTGTAGACTTAGGCTACACTGGTTCTCGGTCATCTGCAGGAATGAAAGACGGCGTCTACAGACCTGGGGTTTAGCTAGACGACATCCAGCGACGGCTAGCTGTGGCTCTTTGGCAGCGTATGTGGGAGCCCCAGCCATCCTTCCTGAGGGTGCTGCTCCTCCCTTTGCGTGGCCAGGCACCTCTGTTGCTCTCTACCCTGTTGTCTTCATGAGGCATACAGCTAGGTAACCAGGCTCCATGCTCCTGATGTACTCCTCCTGCAGGATCAGAGAGAGATACACGTGGGTTAGCTTGCGTGTCCTAAGAGCCTCTCTTGATTAAGACTGAAGGCCACTTAATGCATCCCAGACATTACTGGCCACCACTTCAATGGCCAGAATTTAGAGCGCTGCATGGCTGCCTGAAACACCACCCTCCTCTGCTCCACTCCACCTGACCAATTGAAGGCAGCTTTGCTCCATTGCTCTCAGCTCAGGCGCATGCATTCTCCTAACTCACACTGCAAGGCTGCTGTTAGCTTGAGCCATGGGGGAGACTGGTCCAAATCGGAATGATGACTTTGCAAGGGACTGTGAGTGCCTCCACCAGTGACTGTTCCATGCCAGCTTTAGCGAGGAAATTGTACAACGTGCCCAGTCATCCAACTGTTCTGCAGTCCACTAAAACGTTCATTAGTTTGCAGTCTGTGCCCTAGGAGTGAGAAAAGCTCTGGAGAACTTGGTGGCATTTTTTTGCCTGTGTTGCTTGAGTCGGCAGGTAAGCTAGAGTCTCAACTCCACAAATGTCAATGTGGCTGTGTCTGAACTGTCTCAGCTGCAGAGGAATGGTCACTTTATACAAGGTTTCCTTAATGTGTGGCCGCTTTCCTCCCCCTACTCTGCACGTGGTTGTGCACTACCTTCAACTGCAGGGCAAGCCTTGCCCCACCCCCAAGTCACCTCAACTGCAGGGCAATCCTTGCTCCCCCCACCCACCCACAACTTCCCTCAACCGCAGGGCTGCCCTTGCCCCCCCCCCCCATCCAACGCGCCTCAACCGCAGGGCAGCCCTTGCACTACCCCTGCAAGTCGCCTCAACCCTGAAGTCCAACAGGTGAACCTCGCAAGTGCTGCACATCATCACCATGTACTCATCTCCGAATTCTCCCGAAGTGTAGCCCACCAAGTGCACAATATTTACATGCCATTGTGAAACACATCGGTGTGCAATCATGCTGACATGGGCAGATGATTCCATCAGGCTGGCCTTATAATGATATGCAGATGTACTACAATGAGGTTCCGGACGTCGGACGTCGGAAAATGCGGCCTGCCAACAACGGCTGGGTGGACGATCAAAAACTGGTTTCAGGATGTAGTGAAACTGATTTTTGGCCTTCTCACCATATTGTCCGCTCACGCCGCCGAATACGCCTGATGCCAGTGGGCATGGAAAATTCCATGAGAAGTATATTCCCACGAAAGAGGAAGGTAGGGCAAACAAATCCAGAGCTCCCTGGATGATGAAAGAGATAGAGATTAAAATGAAAAAGAAAAAGTGTACTTATGACAGGTGTCTGATGGATAATACAACTGAGACCCAGGCTGAATATAGAAAGTTCAGAGGGGAATTGAAAAAGCAAATAAGAGAAGCAAAGAGAGGGTATAAGAACACACTGGCAGTTAACATAAAAGGGAATCCAAAAATCTTCTATAAGCAAATAAATTGTAAAACGGTGGTAAAGGAGGAGTGAGGCCAGTCATGGACCAAAAAAGGGATTGTTTGGTTATTTTTCAGACTGGAGGAAGGTTTATAGCAGGGTTCCCCAGGGGTCAGTGTTAGAATCCTTGGTCTTCCTGTATCTATGAACGACCTAGACTTTGGTGTACAGGGCACAGTTCAATAGGGCACAGACAGATCGGTGGATCATACATGGAGGCGGGGGGCTTGGCTGAGGTATTAAATAAATACTTTGCATCTGTCTTTACCAAAGAAGCAGATGCTGCCCAGCTCATCACAGTACCTTGACAGTGCAGAAGGAAGCCATTTGGCCCATCGAGTCTGCACTGTCTCTCAGAAAGAACATTCCACCTAGCTCTACTCCCCCGCCTTACCCCATAACTTTGCCCATTCTCTCATTTCAGGTAGCAATCCAATTCCCTTTTGAATACCTCCAGCGAGCCTGCCTCCACCAGCCTTTCAGGAAGTTTGTTCCAGGCTCCAACCACCCTCTGGGTGAAAAAACTTTTCCTCACATCACATATACTCCTTTTGCCAATTATTTTGAATTTGTGCCCTCTAGTTCTTGATGTTCCCTTGTCCATACCCCTCAGGATCTTGAATATCTCTATCAAGTCTCCTCTCAGCCATCTTTTCTCCAGGGAAAAGAGTCCCAACCTCTCCAATCTATCCTCATAGCTACAGTTCTTTACCCCTGGAATCATTCTTAGTGAAAGAGGAAATAGTTCTGACACTTGAAGGGTTTAAAATTGATAAGGAGAAGGTATTGGATATGCTGCCTATACTTCAAGTTAATAAGGACCAGATGTGATACATCCAAGGATATTGACGGAAGTAAGAGCAGAAATTGCATAGGCATTAGCCGTAATTTTCCAATCTTCCTCAGACTCAGGGGTGGTGTCAGAGGACTGGACAATTGCAAATATCAAACCCTGTTAAAGAAAGATAAGCTCAGCAATTACATGTCAGTCTCAGGGTAGTGCCCTAGGCACAACTATCTTCAGCTGCTTCATCAATGACCTTCCTTCCATCATAAGGTCAGAAGTGGGGATGTTCGCTGATGATTGAACAATGTTCAGCACCATTCGCAACTCCTCAGGTACTTAAGCTGTCCATGTCCAAATACAGCAAGACCTGGACAATATCCAAGCTTGGGCAGATAAGTGGTAAGTAACATTTGTGCAACAGAAGTGCCAGGCAACGACCATCTCCAACAAGAGAGAATATAACCATTGCCCCTTGACATTCAATGACATTACCATCGCTGTATTCCCCACTATCATTCTGGAGGTTATGAGTGACCAGCAACTGAACTGGACTAGCCATAAAAATACTGTGGCTACAAGAGCAGGTCAGAGGCTAGGAATCCTGTGGCGAATAACTCACCTCCTGACTCCCCAAAGACTGTCCACCATCTACAAGGCAGAAGTCAGGAATGTGATGGAATACTCCCCACTTGCCTGGATGAATGCAGCTCCAACAACACTCAAGAAGCTTGACAACATCAAGGACAAAGCAGCCCGCTTGACTGGCACCCCATCTGCAAACATTCACTCCCTCCACAACCAACACACAGTGGCAGCAGTGAGTACCATGTAGAAGATGCACTGCAGGAACTCAACAAACCTCCTTAGACAGTACCTTCCAAACCTATGACCACTACCATCTAGAAGGACAAGGGCAGCAGACACATGAGAACGCCACCACCTGCAAGTTCCCCTCCAAGCCACACACCATCCTGACTTGGAAATATATTGCTGTTCCTTTACAGTCGCTGGAGCAAAATCCTGGAACTCCCTCCCTAACAGCACTGTGGGTGTACCTACACCACATGGACTGCAGCAGTTCAAGAAGGCAGCTCACCACCACCTTCTCAAGGGCAACTAAGGACGGCAATAAATGCTGGCCTTGCCAGCGATGCCTACATCCCATGAAAGAATAAAAAAAAGTAATCACCGCACCTCCATCACTTGCCCGCCAACATATGTATATCAATCATGACTCAAATCCCACATTCATATGCTTCAACTCATCCTCGGACATGGAGCACTCCTGAAGACTGCACATTCATATCTCACAGTTTGCACATGCTGCCAGATATTCAGTTGTGGCATGTACATTATCCAGATACATTGCAACATACTCACTGACACCCTTTCCTCTCTTCTGCAGGACAGGATGGTTCATAATAAGCAGCAGCAACAGACCAACATGTGGCAGGCATGACTGTATGTGCTGAATCCCATGGAGGAGATATGGTGCTAGGGATAACTGTAGCAGCCATCACTGAAATCATGGAGAGTCGCATCACTGAAACCATCCAGGATAATAGCCTTACACTCATTCTGAAACCCCACATCACCCTTATCCTGCAATCTGATACAATGTACAAGCTGCAGATAGTGTAACCATGAATGTCTTGCATTCCATGACCCCTGTTTTCCCTCACCCCAATCCTCCCCTTGTACATTTATGAATACAGATATGAAAGAGCAATCACCTGGCCAGCCAGTGATGCCTGAGGATGAATGCCTGGAGGAAAAATGGGCCTGTGGGAGTGAAACACTTGTCACTTCATCTGATGCTCACAGCTGCCAACTCAGATATTGACACTGCATGGACTCTAAGGGGTAGCATGGAGGCAGGATCAGCACATGGTGAATCAACAGTGATCAGTGTTCCTGGGAGTGGGTATTCCAATCTGTGGTGCTCCGCTGCAGCTTCCACAACCTGACCATTCTGGCCATTGCCCCGGGCTTCAATGATCAGGAGGAGAAAGGGAGGAGGAAATGGGCACACCCACAGTGCAGACAGGCTGTCCTTCAGCATAACATCAGACTGCTGTTCCCCTAAATGAATCCCCAGAAAACCATTGCTTCAGGATGCCAATGGTGAGCTCTATGTTCCCCACTGCAGCATGGCTTTCACTGTATGAGCACTGTCCTTGTATGGTGGGGTGCTGGAGGGGCTCATCAGCCCTTGTCGCTGAGCAACCATCCTCTGGTTCAACATGGAGGCTCAAAAATGGCTGGAACTGCAGGCTGGTGCAGGATGAAGACATTATAACTGCTGCCAGGATAACAGGCATTCACTAGCATGGTGTTCTGGGTGTGACTGCATGTGCACTTTGAGTGAGCGGTTCCCCTTTGTGGTGTCAGTATGTCTCCAAGCGTGACGGCCACAAAGCCACATGCATGCAGTCAAAGGCTCCCTGCAACGCTCAGAATCTCACTATTCTGGCAAAACTATGTATCCACTCCTTCTGCTTCTCTCTATTTATAGAGAAGTCAACTAAGTCTCCTTCTGGACGTACATTGCCTCTCTATGTCCCAGATGCAGCGATGGAGGGTAAACCAAAATACATTAGCAATGCCACCTGTACTAGCTTGGAAAATTCAGATCCATGGTCACTTTGATGGCCACTGGTAGCGCTTTCCTCACCCTGCTATGAGGTTCCAAGAGGTTATATAGTTCCGTGATACTCTCTTTGATGAAGTGCAGTCACTGAACACACTGCTCCTGGTTTGGGTGCAGGTAGGGGAAATGCTCCCTGAAGACCTGAGCGGGTTAGGCCTCTGAATAAGAGCACTCCTCCTCCTCCCTCTGGAAGCATCTTGTCTTCTTTGCTGCCTCTGGTCCATCTCCCTCTCATGTTACAACCCAAGGGGAACTGCAACTATAACCTCCATCACCGTGATTAAGTAGTGCGTTCAGAGGCCTTTCAGAAACACACAATACCTTTCAAACATCCAAGGCTAGTTCCTGGACTTAACTAACATTCCACAGCTCTTGCAACTACCCAATATTTCCACTAACAGCAGGGGCGGGGCCTGCTCGCCGACGTGTAAAATAACACGCGGTGACGTTGGGAGTTCCCCCAACGTCACTGCGCCCCATTTAAATTTCCAGGAAGGCAGAGGTGCAGCAAAATCAGCTGCGTGCCCACCGACCTGTCAATGGCCAATTGAGGCCATTGAGAGTCAATTAAGTAATTAAAGGACCTGCCTGTCCAACCTTAAGGTTGGCGGGCAGGCCAGGGGCCCCAGCGGGAACTAGAAAAGACATGAAACCTCATCCACGGGTGGGATGAGGTTTCATGTCGGCTTTACAAAATTTAAATAAAGGTTTTGTAAAAATTATGGACATATTCCAACTCATGTGACATTGTCACATGAGGGGACATGTAAGGGAAATTTTATTTATTTTTTATTTTTATTTTTCTATTTTTGTCTTTTTTACATTTAGAGCCGATCTCCCTGAGCACTTAGCCTCAGGGAGATGAGTGCACTCTTTCACGCGCATGCGCGAAAGAGAGCACTCTCAATTTTGGGATTCCCCCCTGCCCGCACAGGGAGCGGATAGCACTTCTGTGCGGATGTCACGCTGGGAGGGCCTTAATTGGCCCGCCCACATAAAATGGCGACGTGCCTCCAATCGGGGGCACCGATCGGAAGCGCACCTGTATGCGCCCGCCCATCAACCACCCCCCCAACGGGGGGAAAATTCAGCCCCTGCTTTTTTTTAAACTCAACCAGCTCCCCTGTTACTGAAATCACCAACACTACGGAGCTGAATTCTGCAGTCTAAAATCCACTGCCAAATACTCAGTTCTAAAATGTATCTATAGCTCAAACTATAGGGTAGGAGATGAGAAAAATATCCAACAATGTGATTATAGATGAAGATGTCACATACAGCAAATACTATTCCCTTTCTTTTTAAAAACTCCATGAAATTGCACAGAAATATTAGTACACAATTGCATTACCCGTTCATATAGAACCCCTTTGTTATTTGAATAGAGGCAATCATTGTTTTATTTTAAATGGGATCCCTCTTATATCAGTGAACAAAGGAATTTTACACAAACATGTTAAGATGCGTAGGGGTCTTTTAGTTATATGCAGTTTTGATGCAAGCGGGAATTTTTAAAATATATCATGTAAATAGCTGTCAATTATTTCTTACCTGTAACGATATTTCTGATTGGTTTCACAAGAGCAGTAAATGCAGGTGCTTCAGGATGCTTGTGCTCCCACATTGGCTGCCAAATCACAAGACCACTCGCCAGGCGAAAGGTAAGATCTGATTCCTAATAAAAAACAATAAAAATAACACATCATTCATGTGAAATAGTGAGTAAATTATTTTCATACAATCAACTGGATTTTATCAAAAAAATTAAAATGCTTAAATCACAATTGTTATTACTTAGTTGATCTTATGGAAATTTAGTTTAACTTTTGACTGTTAATGCAAATATAATCATTTTCATCAATGTCTATTTTCATCCAAATTTTCACAGTGTATGCTTTTTCAATACAGTTGTGCATCACAAGATGGCCCATATTGGATCAGGCCATACGTGCATCAGGCAACTACTATCAGCAAATAACTGATGCACAGATAATTAAAACCAGCTATGAATTCTGCCATTTTACAAGATGACAATCAATGATTCATCTTTATGGATTATTTTTGTTTCAACGTTTCAGGTATGCTCTGTTAATTTTTCCTTTAGTTCAAAATTAGCACTGGAGTGTGTATCCAAAGTTCAATAGGAGTCAATGGCACTGTATGGACCTTTTTTCCTTAATGAGATGTGGGTGTAGCTGGCGAGACCAGCATTTGTTACTCAACCCTAATTGCCCTTGGCTTGCTAGGCCATTTCAGAGAGTCAACCACATTGCAGTTGGTCTGGAGTCACATGTAGGCCAGACCAGGTAAGGATGGCAGATTTCCTAAAGGACATTAGTGAACCAGGTGGATTTTTAATGACAATCAATGGTAGTTTCATGGTCATTACTGGGACAAAGTTTTTCAATTCCAGAGTTACAAATCAAATTTAAATTTCACCAGTTGCTATGGTGGAATTTGAACCCATGTCCCCAGAGCATTGGCTTGGGCCTCTGGATTACTAGTCCAGTGAAAATAACCACAAGGCCATTGTTTCCCCACCACAGCACACTATTCAAACTGAATCTCTGTCTAACGTAGCACAAATTTGTTGGAAAATTGTTATAGTTTTAGAGTCTCTTTATAATTTGGCTACACAGTGCTCCAGTCTCCTCAAACTTAGAATTTTACTATTTTCATGCAGGCTCCAAATTTCAACGGCAAATTGGACTGCTCACAAAAATGAGTTTTCTATGTGACTGGCATAAGTGAGACAGCAGTTTGTTGTGCCACAAACCTGCTAGGCAAATTAAACTGGCACTTATTATACTTTTTAAAGAATCCTTTTTCCTGTGCAACTACAGGAAAGAATATAGTTTACATTACAATTATGTTGGAAGGTATTTAGTAAATCACAGATTAGGCAACATAGCTCATGCTGAACCTCTGCAAGTAGCATGAAAATTTGCTGCAAAATCTTCATATAGGGTTTTTGAATCTTGGTATCATTTGACTATATTGTGTTCCAGTTACTTCTGAAATGCTGCTATGTTTGTAGGTCAATATATGCTTCTTCATAGTCCAAAGAAGCCTAGTATGCAGCACCTTTAAAATATGGTTTCAAGATTTCTCAATAAAGTAAATTCATGTTACGCTGCTTTAATCAGCCAAAGTCATCTTCTACTTGGTAATAAACGTATAGATAAAATGCCATTATGACGTGTAATATATGGCTACAATACCACTAAGACGGCAACAAGCTGAAATTCAAATATTGAATGATAAAAAACCTGCATTACACTAAATTATAGAATCATACACAAAAGAGGAGGGCACTTGGTCCATCATGTCTACACCATCTGTTTGAAAGAGCTATATAATTAGTCCTATTACCTTTCTCTTTCCCTTAGCCTGGTATTTTTTTCCTTTTCAAGTATATATCCAAATCCTTTTGAAAGTCCTTATTGAATCTGCTTCCATAACCCTTTGTGGCAGTGCATTCCAGATCATAACTCACTGTGTAAAAAAAAAACTCACCTTCCCACTGGTTCTTTGCCAATTATCCTCTGGTTACCAACCCATCTTTCCAATGGAAAACTCCTTATTGACTCTATCAAAACATTTTTAAATTTTGAAGAGCTGTTACCTCTCGACCCTTACGTTTTCCTGCTCTATGGAGAACAAACCTCAGTTTCTCTAATCTCTCCAAGCAATAGAAGTCCCTTATCCCTGCTTTGACATTCTTGCTAAACCAACTGAAGCCTAACCAGTGATTTATAAAGGTTTAGTGATTTATAACGATTTAGAGTAAAGCACACTGCACAGATTGCAGTTGAATCACACTAACACCATTATGTGAGCTGCTATCTTAACTTAGCAGTGGAGCAACACTAAGAAGAATTAGCTCAATAAAATATGCTGGTTTTCAAAACAGCCAAAAACGTACATGGTTCAAGAAATTTATGAAATGTATTTATTAATGTACCTTAATTCTGTTGACAAGAGGTGCAAACAAGAAGACAAACAGTTCTACAGTGGCCATTGAATTTGTGAATAGCTTGGGTCTTGTATTCTCCTCCTCTTCTGTGACACTACCTTGTCCAGGCTGGCCTGGGGATCCACGATTCTCCACCTGGTGTACAAACGCACTGCTGCTCCCAGACCAGCTGGACCCCCCTCCTCTTCCAGTGCTGAAGGCAGCTGTGGTCTCATTACTGCATTCAAAAGGAGCATCCAGCAGCATCCAATGCAGTGTGTGAAGAAGCTTGGTCTCTGCAACGCCAAGTTTATCTTGATGGCCTTGTAACATAATAATACACAATTTATATTAACATTTGAGGTAGAATATTTTACAGCAAAGTAAACAGTTCTCTTTTCATGCAACTTTGATGATCTGGGAGCACGCTGGGGGCCAATGAATAGAACATCAGTTGTTAAAGTGCAAATTCTCTTAAAGCTGATTTATATATTGCACATTTTCTGCACTGAAGTTGAACACAGTAGCAAGGAGGTGTGGAGTAGATTTGCTGTAACGGAAGGCAATTGGTACATCCTGTGTTTTATGCCAGACATTTTGTCCTGGTTTGGCATCATGGGTTACTCCTATTAGTATCTCCTATAAATGGTATGCATCTTTAATTGCCCAATGTCTGGATAAGTAGACCCAGAGGTCAAAGAGAGAATGACTTGTAACCAGTAAATCAGACTACTGGAATATGCTATGCTCCCAAACCTCCCCGCTGACCCCGCAACATGGTTTTTAGTAGATGGACTGATCAAACAAGCCATCAGCCCATGACTCAGGCTATGAATAAATAAATAAATAAAAGCAATAAATATTCTACTTAACAAAAATGGTATATTACAAAATCTCAAAACAATTAAGATGCTTCTGCCTGAGCTATCTCTCAAAAAATACATTGAACCTTGATAGCTGATGTGTCCTTACATGGCAAAATACTGTTAGAGCCAAACTAGCCTGGTTTCCATGTTAGCTATAGATTGACTGTTGTCTCAGCCACAAGTAAAAGTGTACACTAGAAACCTGCAGCCACAGAGCTGGTCATCAATGGACTACAATCATTGAAACTGTGCAAAGGTTGATCAAACACACCTGTCACTCTAAACCAAGGCTAATCTGATTCATTAAACTGTGGTAAATGGCTTCAACCTATAAAGATATGTCTAAACAAAGTGAATAGAAATCTTAAAAAAAAGCATTGGGAACACCCAGTAAGTCAAGAAGCATCTGTGGAGAGTTAACATTTTCAGTATAAAACCTATCCTCAGAATTGGAAGATATTACAGATGAACTGAAATTAAAAAGGAACAGAACAACTAGGAGAGAGTAAAGAAACCATAATGCCCTCTTTGTATGATCTTGTATTTTCTATTTGTTGCAGGTTCCCAGCATCTACACTATTTTGCTGTTTGTTCATAATAGAAGATGACCTTTTAGTAAAATAGATTGGATGCTATTTTTTGTCACTTACATAGGATGCTTATGATCTGGTTGTGAAAAATTAACACAATAATCTCTCTTTTATCTGACCACAATCAAAATTCAAAACTCAAACACCTAAGAACTAACTTTCGGCCTGTGCCATACAAAACCAGTCCATTGAACCATAGAAAAGTTACAGCACAGAAGGAGGCCATTCAGCCCATCTTGTCCATGCCAGCCCGAGGACACCCAGGTGCACTTTCTAGTCCCACCTTCCTGCACCCGGCCCATAGCCCTGCAGCTTATAGCACTTAAGGTGTAGATCCAGGTACTTTTTAAAAGAGTTTAGAGTTTCTGCCTCTACCACCAACTTGGGCAGCGAATTCCAGACACCCACTACCCTCTGCGTAAAAAAAGTTCTTTCTCATGTCTCCCCTACACCTTCTGCCACTTATCTTGAATCTATGTCCCCTGGTTCTAGAATTCTCCATCATGAGAAACAATTTTATCCTGTCCACTCTATCCATTCCCCTCATAATTTTGTACACCTCAATCAAGTCACCTCTCAGCCTTCTTTGTTCTAAGGAAAATAGCCCCAACCTATCCAATCTCTCCTCATAGCTACACTTTTCTAACCCTGGCAACATTCTTGTAAACCTCCTCTGCACTCTCTCCAGAGCTATTACGTCCTTCCTGTAATGTGGTGACCAGAACTGCACACAATACTTCAGTTGTGGTCTCACCAGTGTTTTATACAATTCCAATATTATATCCTTACTTTTATATTCTATACCTCTGCTAATGAAGGAGAGCATTCCATATGCTTTCTTTACAACCTTGTCTACTTGAACTGCTGCCTTCAGGGACCTGTGTACTTGTACACCAAGATCTCTCACTTCATCTACCCCTCTTAGTATATTCCCATTTATTGTGTAATCCTTGTTACTGTTTGACCTCCCTAAATGTACTTCTTTATGTTAAAATCCATCTGCCACTTTACCACCCACTCCACCAACCCATCTATATCATTTTGGAGATTATGGCTATCATATCCTCTACACTATCCACTACTCGGCCAATCTTTGTGTCATCTGCAAATTTCCCAATCGTGCCCCCCACGTTCGCGTCCAATTCGTTAATATATAACACAAACAGCAAGGGTCCCAACACCGAGCCCTGTGGAACAGTCAACAGAAACCAAATTCACTCTATTACTAACATTAAAGAAACTAATCAATAATTTAATGAAAATGCTTCTGTCACAATGGGGCATGAGAGAACTGGTTTCATGAAGTCCTTCAAAGAGGCTTTGAAACTCTAGAGCAGCTCCACTAACTTGAAATCTATGCAAAGCTTAGGTGGAGGTATCTGCGTGCAAATATAAAGTTGCATATAATGACACCACAATTCCAAGACAGAATGAGGAGTGGACAATTTCCTGCACCAACAATGTTGGTCAGTGATTGGGATTGATTTACATATATAATTTGTATGTAGCTATCCTCCACTTACTATAATTTTCTGGAGAAATCACCAGTTCTAATCAGAAGAAGTTGCTATAGTTTCAACCAGGAGTTCTGCTTCCTCTAGTTCTAGTTTTTAAATAGACTCTGTAGACTGTTTTCTGTAGTGCACTGCTTAAATAGAGTCTGCTGAGTAAGTGGACTTTGTTTGCTTGCTGTTTGTTGAATAAATAGACTTTGTTTTCTGGATAAATAGATTTTGGGCAGAAGTTAGCAGTTGGTGTGCGGGATCGGTGGGGGTGGGCGGGGGTGGTTGGGAAGCTGACCGCTGCCCGAGATCGGCAGCGCACCGTGATTTTACGCAGGTGGGCCAATTAAGGCCCACCCAGCGTGAGACGCAGCCTGTGAATGAGCGCAAAGGGGCAAGTGGGGGCTTAATATCCACTGGGTCCAATGGTGACCCGGCTGCTGATTCAAATGTTGCCTCGGCAGCCCCTGGAAGGCTGCCACTGAAGGACGTGGAAGTCCTGTGAATGGAGACTGTAGCAAGTGGACATGGCAGGTGGGAATGCAGTCGGGCCCCACGTTTCTCAGATGAGTGCCTCACTGCCCTCCTGGAGAGGTGGCAGCAAGGAGAGAAATGCTTGTCCCCAGGGTTGGGAGGAGGAGGCCCCCCGACCTCACCAAAAAGGCCTGGGAGGAGGTGGCATCCAGGGTCAGCAGCCACGACATGGTGAGGCACACATGGGTGCAGTGCCAGAACCGTTTTAATGATCCCCTGTAATCGGGAAGGGTGAGTACCGTGTTGGCATGGGTTACTTTGCAGAACAGTGAAGAGCTGCCCATCCCCCCCTTGGACCTCAGAGGTTACAGCGTGAGTGACAAATGTCAATGAGGCAGGACCTGGCCAAGGGGGTGAGCCCTGGCTGCGTGCACTGAGTGCCTTGCAGCTCCAGGGTCACGAATCAGCCGAGCCCTGCAAGGTGTTCGTCAGGTGGGATTGGTCAGTCTGCAATGGCAGTGCAGGTAGGGGGTGGACTAATCAATGCTCCTATATCCTTTCAGGAGAAAACATTCCATAACAATGCTGAGAGGTCGCGGACTGGCGGGGGCCCCCACACCTCCTAATCCTCAGTCGGGAGCAGGAGGCCCTGGAGCTGGAGAAGCGCCACGCACCTAGGTCAAACGGCTGCGGTGAGGTTGGGGTGCCAGAGCGAGGTAAGAATGCAGTGCACTGAGGTGAGAATATGGGCTTTTGCAGCCATTCCAGTGTAGTCTCTATATTGATGTGAGCCCCGAACCTGGAATGCCCATTGATAATAGAAAGATGAGGGTACCATGAAGCAGATCTCTGTCTCATCAAGAGTGCCAGGCATGCACAGTGACAGTCTAATGACTTAAACTAATGACATGTCCTTCTCCCTTTTAGGTTCACCAGAAACCCTTCATTATGAGGAGGCTGAAGGCCCGCCTATGACCACTGAGGACCACCATGCTCACTATGCACCAGCGTCGCACCCTCTTTGTCAAGCAGGCATTAGCGCAGATACCATCACCTCGGTGGGCATAAGATCGCCGTCTGGTATCTCAGTGTATATTGGTGAGGGCACTTCACACTCGCTTGAGGTGCAGGTGGAGGCAGAGAGTGCCCAGGGTGCCGGCAGTCGGAGGACTGCTGGGGACCAGGAACATGCTCAGTCGGTATCTGATGATGATGTGCCTCTGGAGTCGTCCCTGAGGCAGCAGATGCTGGATTCCAGCAGGGTGTGCGGGAGGATCTGGCGGAGATACATGAGGGAATGCGTGCCGTGGTGTCCGTTGTGGAGGAGTCCAAGTGGAGCGTGAGCAATGCAATGACCCTCACGGCCGAGCACACTGCCTCCTCCACGGAGAGAGTAGCAACTCTCATGGAGAGGCTCCTCCAGGGACTCAATCAGGGGTTCCTGGGGATGCGCTTGGACCTGCAAGCCCTCACACCAGCAATGACCTCAGCTGGTCACTGTCAGTGTGGGAGATGGATGAGGCACCCAGTATCCCAGCTAGGTGTCCGTTCATCAGTGGTGAGCAGGGAGGTCCAAAGCGACCTCACATTGGCGCACGAGCTGCCCATCATCTCTGCGGGCTCCTCTCAGGGTGTTCTGGATGATGGCAGCAGCTCCTCCGCTCCTCTACCAGTGACCGTGGCATCTGATGAGGCTGTAGCGGCTGGGGAGATGCCAGTCCTGGCACTGGCTGCTCCCTCCCAGGCGGGGCCAGCACAGGCTCCATGGGCCAGAGGACACTAGCCAAGGTAATCAAGGCCAACAGGACAGCAGAGTGAGCAGGCTGTCTCCAATGCTGGTGCCAGTGAGGGGGGAGCACCTACATGTAGTACCCGCAAGCAAGAACTTAAAGCACCTTAAACACAACATGGCCTGATCACGAGTGATATTTGTTTCCCCCATTTTTCTGTTTTTTTTTAATGGTGTGATGTAAAACACCGGTCAATGTTAATTTCTACAATGTTTGTCAGTCACCAGTAAATGATATGTTTTTTTGTGCAACTGGCCTCTGATTGCTTAATTTGCTCTGTAGGTGCAGGGTAATCCATGACGTTATGATGGACGTGTGACTCCTTACACTATTACCAGTGCAATTAAGTTTATGTTATTAACCAAAGAACTGGTCCTGTCAGGAATCGAGTATGGAGCCTGCAGCCCTCTCATGTGGTGGCGGTTCTTATTTGGTAGGCTAGGTGAAGGAGCGTTGGATCAAAGCCTCCGAGGTATCCCTGCCTCCCTGGAGGTTACCCAGGTCAGCGTCTATGCCCTCAGCATTCTCCTGACCGTGCTCGTCCTCGGACTCACTGCTGGACTCATTGTCTGTTGCCTGTGCAGCTGCGTCAAGATCTTTTTCCTCCACTGCGTCCTCCCTTTCCAGTGCCAGATTGTGGAGAGCGCAGCATGCAACCACCATCAGTGACACATGATCTGGGGGACATTGCAATGCCGTCCCCTGAACGGTCTAGGCATCGGAAGTGCATCTTGAGAAGACCTATGGCTCTCCCTACCACCGCCCTTGTGGAGGCATGGCTCCTATTGTATCGCTGCTCGGCCTCTGTTCTTGGGTGGTGGAGAGGTGTCATGAGCCACCTTTTGAGCGGATAGCCCTCGACATCCAGCAGCCATTCATTCAGTCAGGCTGGAGCACTGAAAAGCCTCGGGACCTGGGAGGGTCTCAGGATGTAAGTGTCATGGGAGCTGCCAGGGTACCTTGCACAGACTTGCAGAATCTGCATCCTGTGGTCATACACTATCTGCACATTTATGGAGTGGAAGCCCTTCCTGTTGACGAAGGCACCGGGCTGACCAGCTGGCGCCTTGATGGCCACATGTGTACAGTCGATTGCACCCTGGACGCGGGGGAACCCAGCAATCACTGCGAAGCTTCTGGCTCGCTGTGCCTGGCTGGCCTTATCCGTACAGTAATGATTGAAACTCAATGCACGACTGAATAGAGCGTCTGTCACCAGTTTGATGCATCTGTCAACAGCTGATTGGGAGAATCCAAACAGATCCCCCACTGAGCCCTGGAAAGAGCTGGAGGCATTGAGGTTGAGGGCCACTGTGACCTTCAGCACCACTGGCATGGGTGTCTACCTATACAGTCAGAGCTGATCTCAGGGCCGATCCTCTGACAGATGGAGGTCACTGTCTCCCTTGAGAGGTGGAGCCTCCTTCGGCACTGCACCTCAGACATATTGAGGTAGCTGCTTCGCCGCCTATAAACCCTAGCATCAGGATTTTGACATCTTCTGCGACCCCTTCCGCGTTGGACTACCCGCTGGTCCTGCACCCCTTGTGCCTACACCTCTCCTCCCACAGGTCACTCCCCTGGAAGCTGAATAGGGACACCTGGCCTCCTCCCCCTCCTGGCCCTCTCTTCCTCCTCAGAACAGGTGCCTCCAGTGGAGACCACAATCACCATTACCAGGGTAAGGAAAGGCTGTCTGATACCTGGAAGGGTCCACATCGTGTGAATCCTCCGGGAGCCTGGAAAACAACACTGAGTCCTGAACTGAAGCCTCTAAATTCTATGAATGCAGCTCTGAAGTGAAATGAAGCTGTCCTGTTCACAGAAGCAAGCAGCAGCGATATCCAAAACTCCTTACTAATCGCTTTGACAAGGCCACTGACCCCTCTTGTCCCGACAGTGGATGAGGTTTTGCAATTAGTGGCCTGCCCGTTTTGCCCATGCGACGGCCTGAAAATCGCATGGTCTATGTAAAGTCGGAGACAACTGGTGTCCCAAGGACCTTAACTGGTCACTTAATTAATAGCGGGCATGCCTCTGTCTTCATCGCGCGCCCGCCTAGAAATATCACGAGAGTGTGCGTTGATATCGGCACGTTCGGCTGACATCAACGTGGTTTATTTCACGCTCAGGCATGTCGGGTATGCACCCACACACTGAGTGAAAAATCCTGCCCGTTGTTTGTTGTAAAATACACTACTCTGTGAGTCCTTCTGTAATTCCCATCCTACCTCTAACTCTGACTGACCCAGTGCAGCTGATTGGCGGGCACAGTAGTATCAATAGATACCCTGCAAATATACTGTAAAGCTGTGAATGGTCAGCAGGTGAGTGAAATTTTCAGAGCTTAAGAAGGTTAACATGATACATCTATTCAGATTTAGTCTACTTTTAATATATCACATATAAATATGCAAAAACGGAATACTGCTGTCAACATAAGCTACCTTCAAGTTGATTGTCTTACATGGATGAGCACTTGTGTGACATTCCATCCGCTGATCTTAGTTACATTTGCACCTTTTGTATCTGCTTTTGAGATAAGATCTAATTATTTCTGCTGAAGTTGTGATACACGACTAAAAGAACTCTTGCAGGATTTCAGGCCTTCAACGAGTGGAGTTTACATTATCCATGTTTTCACTTTGCTTCCATGTCACTACCAGATCATACATTGGCACTTAATCCTTGAGCGTCTGACAAGCTTAAGGCCTGTATGCCCAATAACATGGATCCTGTGTGTCTAATTCATGCCACACTTTAGGAAAATAGCTCCCATAATGCTCAGCTGTCTTAGTTTAATAAAGATGTGCTAACTTTGAGCAAGTAATTCTATCCTATCCCAATATAAGCATCAGCTTTGGTTCAGTGGTACAACTCTGTCTTCTGCAATCAAGCACCACTCCAAACATTTGAATACAATTTGACACTTTAGTGCTGTATTGTCAAAAGTGCCATCTTTCAGGTTAAATTTTTAACCTAAGTTTTCTGTATCCTATCATATGAACATAAAATGTCCCATGGCACTATTTGAAGAAGAACAGATAATATTTTCCAGTGTACCAGTCAATATTATTTCCTCAAACAAAATCATTCAAAATAGGTCACTTACCTAATATTTGCTTCTGGGAGCTGGCTGTGAGTAAACTGTCTACAGCATATCTTTACATGACAATACTTTAAGAGCAATTAATTAGCTTTAAAGCACTTTGGGATGTGAATGAGTGAATGATTGATTCTGTACAAATTGCTTCTCCTAGGTGCACAGGATCAGCTAGGATAATTCTGTTCTGAATATCCCCCCCCCACTTCCTTCAAAAAGTTGTTATTCTGTCCCGGATCAATCCTGGGCCCATTGCTGTTGTAATGTTTATGAATTATGCTAAGCTATGTTCAGAAAGCAGGCAGTGTTGAGGAAAAAATGGAACAGTATTTTTACATTAATGCTGTGGAAAAGCAGTTAGTGAGTTCAATCCATTCTTACTAAGAAATATAAAGAGTAAAAGGGAGAGAAGCATGAACAGAGTTAATAGAATATTGTATATTTTGGATGGGTTATGGGGAGATGCAGTGATTGATGATATAGAAAAACATTGATTTGCAGACTTAAGTCTGACCTTAGGCAAATCCTCCACCTTTTCTCAGACTAGAATCACCCCCTGGGTTCAATGATCTCATTGCAGCATGCTGAGAACAGAGGTAGTCAGAAGATGAAACAGATTGATGCGTTTTATTTTGGAAAATATATACAACATACATAGTTTTATTCTTTTTAAAAAATATCTACGTAAATGGGTCAAAGATGTAACCAGTATGAATGAAAGTGAATAATTGAAAGCAATGTTATAATATGGATCTGGAGCCCTCTAATTGATAACTGTCAGCAGGCAATAAAAGTGAAGACTGGACCCTCTGCTATATATCCAACAGAATCTACTCCAATGCACTTATAACATTTAAAAACTTGCTCTCCTTCAGCTGAATTGAGCCTCAGGATAATACCACAGATTAGACTTCTCTTTGTGAGGATAAGGTTTGAGAGTGCAAGTATTTCCATCGGACCAGAGAAGATTAAGCGCAGTTTTAATAGGGTTTTTGACATTATGCAGGGTTTTTTGACATTATGAAGGGTTTTTATGGGAATGTTAGGGAAGGGACTTTCATCTACTTGGAGCCAGTGCTAAGGAGTCTTCAATTTCAAATTGTATGAAAAGATGTTAGGAAAAAGATATTATGCAAAGAGTTATTGGATCATGCAATACTTTAGCATATGGACTAGCTAAGGACCATGACATCTTTTCAGAGGATAAATATTTGAAGTAGAGGGTCATACAAGTTAAACAGCCAGCTGTTCTACAGTATTAAGAAAAGCTATCATCTTTAGAATAAATATAAAACCACTTATAATGCACCCTTTTACCTCCCATGCCCAAGTAAAGCAATAAGAACAGGTACCATGTTTCTCATGCTCTATCATTCCATTTCTAATTATGGCATAAATAATGTAAGAAACACATAGGATGAACAGACTTATTTATCATTGGATGTGTGATAAACATTCTTCTACCAGCATGTAAATAGTAAGTGGGTAGCAAGAAGTGGAGTGGATCCTATAACTGACAAAGCGGGTGATACATACGAACTAGGAGCATATGTAAGGCATTCGGCGCCTCCATTAAATAATATCTGTTTGTGTTTCAAATTCTACATTCCCATCTACACTCAATAACCTTTGATTCTCTTGCCTAACAAGAACCTATCTACCTCTGCCTTAAAAATATTCAATGACATCACTTTCAGTGTCTTCTGAGGCAGAGTGTTCCAAAGTTGCACATCCCTCAGAGAAAAGAATTCTCCCCATCTCTGTCCTATAAGGGCAACCCCTAATTTCAAAACAGTGCCCCCTAGTTCTGGGCTCACCCACAAGAGGAAATATCCTTTTCACGTCCACCTTATCAAGACCATTCACGATCTTTTATACTTCAATCAAGTCACCGCTGACTCTTCTAAATTCCCGTGGAAACAAACCCAGCCTGTCCAACTTTTCCTCATAAGACAACACACTCATTCCAGGTACCAATTGAGTAAACCTCCTCTGAACAGCCTCCAACATATTTACATCCTTCCTTAAATAAGGAGATCAAAACTGCACACAGTATTCTGGATGTGGTCTCACCAATGCCCTGTATAACTGAAGCATAGCGTCCTTACTTTCAGCTCTGAAGAAGAGTCATATGGACTGGAAACCTTAACACTGTTTCTCTTTCCACAGATGCTGTCAGACCTGCTGAGTTTTTCCAGCATTTTCTGTTTTTATTTCAGATTTCCAGCATCCACAGTATTTTGCTTTCATCCTTACTTTTATGTTCAATTCCTCTCGTAGTAAAGGATTGCATTCCATTAGCCTTCTTGCACAAGAACACCCAGATCCCTCTGCACCTTGGTATTCTGCAGTCATTCTCCATATAAGTACTGCTCTGCTTTTTTATTCTTCCTGCCAAAGTGAACAACTTCACATTTTCCCACATTATAATCAATCTGCCAGATTTTTGCCCACTCACTCAATCTATCTGTATCCTTCTGCAAACTCATGTCTTCTTCACAAAATATTTTCCTACCTATCTTTGTGTCATCTGCAAATTTAGCTAGCATGCCTTCACACTCCCCCCCACCCACCCCCCCCCACCCCGCCTCATCTAAGTCATTGATGTAAATTGCAAAATATTGAGGCCCCAGCACAAACCCCTGTGGGATTCCACTTGTCACATCCTCCCAATCAGACAAAGACCCATTTATGCATACTCTCCGTTTTCTGCCAGGCAACCCATCTTCTATTCATGCTATTATGTTACTCCCTACACCATGAGCTTTTATATCCCACAATAACCTTTGATGTGGCACCTTATCAAATGCCTTCTGGAAATCCATGTACAATATGTCTACAGGCTCCCCTTTATCCACGGCACATGTTATTCCTTCAAAGAACTCTATTAAATCGGTTAAAAATGATTTTGCTTTTACAAAACCATGCTGATTCTTCCTGATTACCTTGAATTTTTCTAAGTGCCCAGCTATAACCCCTTTAATGGTCAAATTCTAACACCTTTCCCATGACAGACATCAAGCTAACTGCCTCCCTCCCTTCTTGAATAGAGGCGTTTGTAAGGAACATATCTTTTTATTCCTGTTGGGCTGTGGAAATTAAAATGGCTGCAGTTTGAAAGACATGTCCACTGGAACAGGATGAAAGACACATACAATGTTGCAGTCCTGGAACAGAGTGTGCCATGAAAGACAGGATGGTGCTGGAAAGGAGTCCTGGACCAAGGGAACTGCCTGGCAACTACATTTTAATTGGCTCCTGACAAGGTGACCAGGTTTTCTGTGAGAATAATGCAGCAGAATAACTCTTAGCCTGAAAGGAAAAAGACCTAAAGCCTCTCTTTCCTATGTGTGTAAGATTCCAGTAATTCCATAATAATAGCTAGCTGGCTTTTTCTCCTCATATCTCTAAAACCTGTTGTCTCTTTGAAAACCCCTGGCAAGAGGCAAAGGGGAAAATCACTGTTAGAGATTAAAAGGTAAGTGCTCCAGCAGTGAACTAAAAACTGAAAGTGCTGGAAGACCACCTCATGTCATCAACAAGAACAGAAAGGAATTTGGAAGACATTGATCAAAATCAACCCATCGAATCCTGTATTCCAGAATTCGTGCTATTGAACTGTTTTATCCCACCCTTAAAATCTATGTTTTTGTGTGTCTTATATGTGTGTATATAGGGATTTAAGAAGGGGTAGAGTTTAGGTTATAGAGTTAGAAATTAGCAGTTCATATTTCCTTCTTTTGCCACTGATTAATGACAGTTTGTTCAATAAACAGTTATTTACTTATTAAGTTTAAAAACCTGGTGCTCGTATTCTGTTAACCTAAATTAAACAGTTAGGTAGAATTGGGGTAATCCAGCGGTTTGGCCAAACTTTTCACATTCATTGTGGCTCGGGGAGCAGTGGGGCTTGATATTACAGCACACTATCCCCAGCGAGTTGTGACAAAGTTTGGGGGCTCGTGCGGAAATTTTGGAACAAAAGACAACAATGATTTGGATGTAGATTTAGTAAGTAATAAAAGCTAAAAGGAAACACCAGGTCTGAACTGTCAAAAATAAGATGGCACTGGAAACTACTAAAACTTTCCTGCAAGTGGAAAAGATGCCCCTGACAATTTTACAAGGGATCGCAAAAGCCAGGTTAATCGAATTGGCAAGTAAATTAAGAGTAGGATTGCCTGCCAAAGCTAGGAATGCAGAGATAATGAAGAGGTGGCACAGCATTTGTAATTGGAAGGAATACCCGAGAGACTGAGTTCTCCAAGGGGTGGTTCATTGGAATGAGCTCAAATTCAGTTGCCAATAAAAAGACTGGAACAAGAGGCAGCAGAGAGAGAAAGGGCATTCCAAAGAGAACAGGCAGAAAAGGAAAGAGAAAGGACATTTCAAAGAGAGTTAGAAATGGCGACGTTAGAAAAGGAGGAAAGATAAAAAGAGAGAGACTTCCAGCTTAAAATGCTGATAGCTAAAAAAGAGACAGCAGTAGGTGAGGCAGGACTTATTTCCAGATCAGAACCCAGTGGAGAGATGTTTAAATTTGTACAAGCTCTTCCAAAATTTGAGGAAAGGGATGTTCAAGCATTCTTTATTTCATTTGAGAAGATAGCTAAACAGATGAACTGGCCAAAAGAAAACTGGACATTGACCATGCAGAGCAAATTGACAGGTAGAGCACAGGAAATTTATGCTTCACTGTCAGAGGTGGTTTCTAGGGATTATGATGTGGTGATAAAGGCCATTTTGAGTGCATATGAGTTGGTTCCTGAAGCATACAGAAAAACATTTTGAAATTTAACGGCCTGGGCAAACTAATAGTGAATTTGAAAGAATTAAGCAAAATAGTTTTGACAAATGGATACCAGCACTAGGAGTTGATACTACCTATGAAGTTCTCAGAGATTATACTCTTGAAAGGATTTAAAAACTCCCTTCCTTCTGTAATAAGAACCCATGTTGAAAACCAAAGGGTTGCAACTGCTAGACAGGCAGCAGTAATGGCTGACGATTATGAGCTGATCCATAAAACTAAGCCTTTTTTCCATTAGCCCCATAAATTTGAAAAGGATAGAAAGTGGGAGAGTGAAAGGAACGCAAGTAGCCAGGGTTGGTTGGGAATACCTTGAGATTTCCTCTCCAGATCAGGAAGGAAGGTACTGAGGGTGGAGGTGAAACTCAAAGGCCTAAGTGTTTCCATTGTAACAAAGTGGGACACATCGTTCAGGATGTTGGAAGTAGCGAGGAAAGCCCATGGGACTTATTGGAGTTTGTAAGAGTGAGTCTGAAAAGGGAACTCAAAAAGAAAATGCCGCAGATCAAATAGTAGCTTTAACTACAAATAAAGGTCTGGAGGTAAACACTGCTGTGAATACAGGTGAAGTGAATAAGGTAGATGAGAGAAATAAAGGGTTTTTGTCTAAAGGGAAGATAACCCCTTTTTCATTAAATGATGCAGCTAAACCCATAACTATATTAAGGGACACAGGAGCTACTCAAACTCTTTTGCTGGAGAAGGACCAAGTTTTCCCTCCAGAGAATTCAATGAAAGCTAAAGTATTGGTAAACGACATAAGTGAAAAGTATATCCCGGTTCCATTGTAAAAAGTGCAGTTGGAGTGTGATTTGTTGTCTTCCTTCTTCCTTAACCGAGGTTTTCCACCCACGGTGGTTGACAGGGCCCTCAACCGTGTCCAGCCCATCTCCCGCGCATCCGCCCTCACACCTTCCTCTCCCTCCCAGAACCATGATAGGGTCCCCCTTGTCCTCACTTATCATCCCACCTATCACCCCACCAGCCCCTGCATTCAAAGGATCATCCTTTGTCATTTCCGCCAACTCCGGCATGATGCCACTGCCAAACACATCTTCCCTTCACCCCCCCACCGGCGGCTTTCCGCAGGGATCGTTCTCTTCAGGACACCCTGGTCCACTCCTCCATCACCCCCTACACCTCAAACCCCTCCCACAGCACCTTCCCATGCAACCGCAGAAGGTGCAACACTTGCTCCTTTACTTCCCCCCTCCTCACCGTCCAAGGGCCCAAACACTCATTTCAAGTGAAGCAGCACTTCACTTGCACATCCCTCAATTTAGTCTACTGCACTCGCTGCTCCCAATGCGGTCTCCTCTATATTGGAGAAACCAAACGCAGACTGGGTGACCGCTTTGCAGAACACCTTCGGTCTGTCCGCAAGCAGACCTTCCTGTCGCTTGCCATTTCAACACACCACCCTGCTCTCATGCCCACATGTCCGTCCTTGGCCTGCTGCAATGTTCCAGTGAAGCTCAACGCAAACTGGAGGAACAGCACCTCATCTTCCGACTAGGCACTCTACAGCCTTCCGGACTTAGTATTGAGTTCAACAATTTCAGATCATGAACTCTCTCCTCCATCCCCACCCCCTTTCCGATCCTCCTTTTTCCAATAATTTATCTTTTTTTTTACAACTATATTTTTTTCTCTTCCCTTCTATTTTAAAATTTATTTTGATCTATTGTTTCATCTCCACCTTTTAGCCTATTTCGATCCCTTCCCCCCACCCCACCCGCACTAGGGCCATCTGCCACTAGCTTGCTTCCCTTAATGTCCCCATTAGCACATCCTTTAGATAATATCACCACCATCAACACCCCTTTGTCTTTTTGTCTATGACTTCTTTGGCAGTCTCTTCTTGGCCTCCACCTATCACTGGCCCCCTATCGAGCTCTCCTGTCCCACCACCTTCTACCAGCTTATAGTTCATCTAATTTCTATATGTCTTAGTTCTGATGATGGGTCATATGGACTTGAAACGTTAATTGTATCCATCTCCGCAGATGCTGTCAGACCTGCTGAGTTTTTCCAGGTATTTTTGTTTTTGTCCATGAAACCTCATCTCGCCCATGGATGAGGCTTCATGATAAATGCGAATGCCGTCTGGGCTCGTCGCCTGCCCACCAACTTTAAGGTTGGCTGGGCAGCTCAGTTAATCTCTTTAATTAGTTTTTAAATGGCCTTAATAGGCCTTTGACAATGCGGCGGACGCGCAGCCAACTCCGCTGCGTGCCAACCGAACTGAGGATCAGAATGACGCGCAGTGATGTCGTGACGCACGGCTGATGTCACCGTGCGTCATTTTACGTGTCAGTGATCAGGACCCGCCCCCGCTCGCCGACCCGAAGATTCTGGCCCATGTGTCACATACCTTGTGATGAAACGCATTTTTTGAAATGGAATTTCATCTCTTTTAAAGGTGGAGGCGTGTAAGAAACATATCTTTTTATTTCCGTTGGACAGCTGTAAAGAACATATTTTTAAATTTTCTGTTGGACTGTGGTTTAAAATTGCAATGGCTGCAGTTGGAAAGACACGTCCAGTGGAACAGGATGAGTAATACATACAATGTTGCAGTCCTGGAACAGTGTGTGCCATGAAAGATAGGATGGTACTGGAAAGGAGAGGAGTCCTGGACCAAGGGAGCTGCCTAACAACAATGTTTTAATTGGCTCCTGACAAAGTAACCAGGTTTTGTGAGAGGGCAGTACAGCAGAATAGCTCCTAGCCTGAAATGAAAAGATCTAAAACCTCTCTCTCCTGTGTGTAAAGTTCCAATAATTCCACAGTAATAGATAGCTGGCTTTTTCTCCTCATATCTCTATAACCTGTTCTCTCTCTGAAAACCCCCGGCAAAGGGAAAAATCACTTTTAGAGACATTGAAAGGCAAGTGCTCAACTAGTGAACTAAACACTGAAAGTGCTGGAAGACCACCTCGTGTCATCAACAAGAACTGAAAGGAATTTGGAAGACATCAACGAAGATCAACCCATCGAATCCTGTACTCTGGAATTGGTGCTATTGAACTGTTTTATCCCAAGCTTAAAATCTGTGTTTTGTGTGTCTTATGTGTCTTGTATGTGTGTGAATATGGATTTAAGAAGGGGTAGAGTTTAGGCTATAGTGTTAGAAATTAGCAGTTCATATTTCTTTCTTTTGCCACTGGTTAATGACAGTTTGTTCAATAAACAGTTAGTTACTTATTAGGTTTACAAACCTGGTGCTCATATTCTGTTAATTTAAATTAAACAGTTAGGTAGAATTGGAGCAATCTGTGGTTTGGTCAAACTTTTCGCATTTGTCATGGCTCGGGGAACAGTGGGGCTTGATATTACAGCGCACTGTGCCTAGTGAGTTGTGACAGGTTATATTTCCTACTTGCTGGTTTGATCGAACCTTTCCAGAATCTAGGGAATTTTGGAAAATTAACTCCAACCCATCTACTCCTCATTAACCACCTCTTTTAAGACACTAGGATGAAGTCCATCTGGACCCAAAGACTTGTCAGCCCTAATTTTAAAACAGTGCCCACTAGTTCTGGACTCGCGCACAAGAGGAAACATCCTTTCAACGTCCACCTTGTCAAGGCTGTTCAGGATCTTGTATACGTCAATCAAATCGCCCCTCACTCTTCTAAACTCTAGTGGAAACAAGCTCAGTCTGTCCAACCTTCCCTCATAAGACAACCCACTCATTCCAGGTATCAATCTAGTAAACATCCTTTGAACCACCTCCAATGCATTTAAATCCTTCCTTAAATAAGTAGACCAAAACTGCACACAGTATTTGAGATGTGGTCTCACCAATGCCCCGTATAACTGAAGCATAACATCCTTACTTTTAAGCTCAATCCCTCTTGTAGTAAAGGATAGCATTCCATTAGCCTTCTTAACTACTTGCTGTACCAGCATACTGACTTTTGAGACTCATGTACTAGAACAGCTAGATTCCTCTGCACCTCAGAATTATGCAGCCATTCTCCATTTAAATAATACTCTGCTTTTTCGTGCTTTCTGCCAAAATGAACAACTTCACATTTTCCCACATTAAACTCCATTTGTCAGATCTTTGCCCACTCACTTAACCTATCTACGTCCATCTGTAGCCTCCTCATGTCCTCTTCACAACAAACTTTCCTACCTATCTTGTGTCATCTGCAAATTTAGCTACCATGCTTCACTCGCCTCACCTAAGTCATTATATAAATCGTAAAAAGTTGAGGCCTCAGTACAGACCCCTGTGGGACGCCACTCGTCACATCCTGCCAATCAGAAAAAGCCCCATTTATGCATACTCTCTGCTTTCTGCCAACCAGCCAATCTTCTATCCATGCTAATATGTTACCCACTACACCATGCGCTTTTAATTTTCCGTAATAATCTTATTGATAAGGTGGCACCTTATCAAATGAGAGCCCGCCCGCCATCGAAATGGCGTGTTTCCTGAGAATGCATAACTAAAGCGGTGGGTTTTGAGCGATAGGACATGAAAACCCGCCATTGTGGCCAGCGGGTAAAATGTTGTTTTACCCGCCTGCTGCTGCACTTAGTGCAAACCTGGGACGATTCGCTCCACATCTGGAGTACTGTGTACAGTATTGGCCTCCTTATTTCAGGAAGGATGTAAATAAGTTGGAAGAAGTTCAGAGACAGTTTACTAGGCTACCTGGAATGGGAGGGTTGTCTTATGAGGAAAAGTTGAACAGGTTTGTATCTGCTGAAGCTTGGAAGAGTAAGAGGCAACTTGATTGAAGCATATAAGATTCTGAGGGGTCTTGACAGGATGGATGTGAAAAGGGTGTTTCCTCTTATGGGAGAATCTAGAACTAGGGGGTCACTTTTAACAAATAAGGGGTGTCTCATTTAAGAAAGATGAGGGGAAATGTTTTCTCTCAGATGGTCGTGAGTCTTTGGAACTCTTCCACAAAAGGCGGTGGCAGCAGAGTCCTTGAATATTCTTAAGGCAGAGCTAGATAGATTCTTGATAAGCAAGGGCGCAAAAGGTTAATGGGGTTAGGTGGGAATGTGGAATTAATGTTACAATCAGATCAGTCATGATCTTATTGAATGGCAGAGAAGGCTTGAGGGGCCAAGTGGCCTACTCCTGCTCCTAATTTGTATGTTTGTATGTATGTAATACTCCAGATGCGGTCTCACCAAGGCTCTATACAACTGCAGCAGTGGTCGGGAAGACCCTGGGTTGCGGCACCATATGTACCTCTTCTGAAGTCAGGATCGCCATTGTGAATGCTGTAGGACATTTAAGTTCCCATTGGGAAAAATGCTCTTATGAATGCAAAGCTGAAAAACACACTATTTGGGATCTCTAGTGTGATAATCTAAATCAATTTAGATGCCAGTGCCCTTTTAAATTAAAAATAAACCTTCAGCAGCTTTCATTAAAAAAAAACAACAGCCATCTGCTCCTGGACTATTTTGATTGACAGGGCATTTGGCGTAGTATAGGAAAAAAGGCCATCTGGCTTTTCAGTTTCAGTGGACACCGTTGTTTATAATTTTCATGGTTTGTTATTATAGCTGAGCCCATTATGAATGCTTGGCTGAGTTTTAAAAGCGACAGAACCACTTTTCTCAGCAGGGGGGCTGAATTCATATATTGGTTGAAACCTTTAAGAGATTACTGAAGGATTATCTGCCTTTAATTCCCTACTGCAATGTGGTAAGTGAATAAGTGTTTCTTTTTACACTTGAGAGGATTTAGTTTTGTTTTTATGAATGAGAGGCTTTTTCAGCATGAAAACATGTTTGAATGGCAGCTCTATTAGATTGTTAGTTTATTTTTTTTATATTCATTTCAAATAAATCCTGAGGCCTGCCCATTGTGGATACTTGGTGAGTGGCTATGGAGGATACATAGGGGGCAGGGATGGGGGGCCATGAGGAGTATGAGGGGGCATGGAGGGGACACGGGTGTGGGTGAGGGGTGAAGATTAGGGGGCATAAGAACAATGTTGGGATCTGGGCTGCTGTTCCCAAGAACTCAAGTGGTTCTTCTAACTAGCCCACCTCTACACCCACACTACTCCTGCAACTCATCCCACACTGCAGTGAAGCTCGCAAAACCTAACCGCTTTCCGTTCACATCTCATAGAGATAAAAATATGGCAGGAATGGGGTTCGGCAGAGGCCTCGCATTTCGGAAGCAGCGAAAGTGACCAACTTGCATTTTCCCATCCCTACACGAAAATCCGGCCCTATATCTCCATTTCCAAATTTTGCACGCAAAGGTTAAGATCAAGTTTCAAAATTAAGAATGCCTACTAATTAACTGCCATTAAATGTGCTTTATGACAGAATTTGTAGTTTAGGTAAAGAAACAAGATGCAAGTTCCATGACTTCTGTGCATCATTCCAGCATTCTGTCTTGTTTCAAGTTGTAAAATTCAAATTGTTGCAGTAGGAAATTATGCAAATGTACTTCTATCATGATAAATGATTCATTTCTCAGCCTAGAACTCTTCATCTGATGAACTGAAAGCCCAACCATTTTTTTTCCCCTGAATTCATCTTCCTTGCTCAGGAATTATTTTAAATTTTATTATACTTCCTCAAAAAAGTTAGCTGAAACATTGAAAACAATTTCAAAGCAATTAAAATGGATATGCTACTAACTTGGGGCAGGCTTTTAGGTCGGCGAGAGGGGGCGGGGCCCACTTCACCGACGCGGGGATAAGTCAGGCGTGTATCTCAATGTCACCCCACGATTTAGACTTTCAGATCAGCTGCACGCCATCCGAATTGTCTACGGTCTATTAAGGCCATTAAAAAACTAATCAACTTGATTGATGGACCTGCCCATCCAGCCTTAGGGTTGGCGGGCAGGCCGGGAGCCCAGGCGGGCCTCAGCAAAAGCATGAAACCTCATCCACGGGAGGTTTCATGAGGGCTATTAAATGTTTATAAAATGTTTAACTAAAAGTTAAGGACATGTCTCAACTCATGTGACAGTGTCACATGAGGGGACATGTCAGGGAATTTTTTTATTACCTTTCTGTCAGCTTTTGAATTGGAGCCGATCTCCCTGAGGCAACACTTTGCACTGAGGGAATTCCCCCCCCCGCACAAGGAGCGCCCTCGTAAATGGCAGCGTCCCCCCCAACCGGGGGTGCCAATCGGAAGGCCGCACTTCCTCCCTCACCCCAACGGGGGGAAATGTTCCCCTTGGTATATTTAGGACCTTGTTTTGCTTTGTTCATCATCCCTACTACCTGTCACCAATCTCTCAACAAAGCTTGTCAATGCTTTCAGCAGAAGGCACTGCCCATCGTACCTCCCTGCTCTGCTACAGTATAGAAATACCTGAGTTATCATAAACTTGACAGTTCTATATGATCAGTTAATAATTAACACTGATAGTTATTGGCTAAATGGATATATTTACAGGAAAATTCTTTATTAACTTATATCTTTTATTTCAGTGCTTGAGAATGTTTAAAAATTTACTGAAATATGCACCTAGTACAAATTGAAACCTTAGCTACAGGGCAGTACACGCATGGTTAAAAAAAAATCTGATTCGCTATGCAACAAATATCCAAAATGCTTACATATGTGCAAAATGCAACTACTGTTTATCTTCCAGAAAAATTAATAGAGGAGAATGCATAATAGCTCACCAAGCTTATTCCGGTTTGACAGTAGTGTAGCAGTGCAATGGAGTACATGTGGTAAGGCAGCCTGTATCAGTTCCCAGCGTGTAATGCTCTGAATGGCCTCGGAGAGAGTAGGCGAGAGACCATGTAACTTGCTCTCCACCAAAACACGCTCAAAAGACTAGAAACCAATAAAACACAGTTAAAATAAATTAATACAATCCTTCCACAAGGTCTGCTAATTTCACTTCACTATGCATATGCTTTGCAGATATGTGTTCCTGTAACCCTGCTTAGTACTGCACACTCTTCCTGCTAAGAGCTTGTAAGAGATAGAATGGACATCTTGTGAGTGAGGTGCAGGTGGAGACTTGTGCCTACTTTATGGTTATATTTCATTACATAAGAAAAACACATCATCATCTAGAATGGTTAAAAACCTCACCTATCGACAATGCAAATTAAAAGGAGCAAAGAACATCCTAAAACTATGTACAGCAGCTTGAATGTCATTATTCCAGTCCAGATTCTAACCCATAAAGCCACATCAATGGGTTAGTTGCTTTTTGTGAAAATTATAGTCTGGAAAAAGACTTATTAAACATTTAAAATTGTGTTAAGTATTTACACTGTACACAATTAGACTAATATTGGTGGGTCCTGTAGATCTTAGAATATGTTTCCTTTCCTTTCTTTGTTAGTGGAGTGTTGGCCAGTTTGGTTTTGTGGAGAAAGTAAGATGCATATTCTTTCACTGGTGTAGTAGTTTATTCATTATATAACGGATTGTTGAGTTGTTCAGGAACACTGCATACAATGCAACATACTGCAAACAAACTAAATGCTGTGAATCATCTGATTACTGCTCAATCAAAAACATTCCTTCAGTGAGGCTGTTCACCACTGTGTATCCTTGCCCAACAAGCCAACTGGTTGAATCCAAATGAATAGTCTCTACAGCTACCTCCCCCACAATTTGTGATATAAAAAAAAACTTATCACTGAAAAACTTTGTTCTGAATAACCAAATCACAATTTACAGGTTCTTCTAATACACATATGTATTGCTACTATTTGCTGCCAGTCCAGATGAGGACTACAGCCACACTATCTACTGGCAAATGTTCAGCCTCCAATGCAAAAAAGGATCTGACAAATACATGGGTCAATTCAAAATAAAAATGATGTACTGTGCCTTATACTATACCATCACCAAGATAGACATTTTGTTATCAAAGCAACAAAAATGAATAAAATATTGTTGTCAACATGTGCTATGAAAAATGAATAATGATTTCTATGTTCTTTTTTGGTGAAAGGGAGAACCCCTACTGCCAATAGCAAGAATAAAGAAACCACAACGATTATTTTTGTTTTTTTCTCAGGATGTGAGTGACTCTGACAAGGCAAAATTTATTCACTATCCCTAGTTACACTAACAAAAGAGATGTTGTGGTCACCCCTTGAAATGTTGCAGATCTTGTACTGATGTTTATAGGCTAAGGCGCTTGATGTGCATGGGTGCTGATGGTAGGGAATTCCAGGATTTTGGCCCAGCAGCAATGAAGAAACAGTGCTTTATGTCCAAGTTGGGATAGTATATGAGTTAGATGGAACTTCCAGTAATAGTCTTTCCATGACATTGCTGCTTTTGTCATTATTGGTGTTAGAGGTTATGCGGCTGGGAGGTGCTATAAGAGTAATCTTGCAGAGTTGCTGCTGCAAATCTTGTAGGTAGTAATGACTGTGGTTCCTGTGGACTGATGGTGATGATGGTGATTCTTGAGTTCAGTAACAAGGGTGTTTATGAATAAGTGGTTTATAAGTCTGTTACGTTCGTGACTGGGTCTTTAACTTAGAGTAAAATGAAAGGGTCATGTGACTTGTTCTGAAGTCTGCCTAACAACATGTCTGGGTTACGTGGCTGTTAAAGAAGGTTGTTTTGTTGGAAAGGTGTAGGGTGTCCACATTTGGAGACAATGGCAGCAGCATCTGTGCTTATAGTGGTCAGACTGCTAGTCTTCAAAGTCCCAGGAAGGTTTTGAGAATGTTGGGTTGTAAGCAATTATGCCTTAACTGTCCATTTACAGGATATGAGAGTTGGGGGTCTCAAGAATAGTTAATGTCATTTTTACCTAGATACAAGGCCCATATGGTTCATGTTGACATGGAGATGGGCTTTGAGAGCAGGAGGGTTTTGAAGATATTCCTGAAACTCACAGACACAAGCAGGATCTAGGAGACAGGGAGTAGCTATGGTTCACCATGCAGGAATGTGGGTGGGAACTTATGCTTGGATCGAAAAGGACAAGTTCCTTAGGATTTGAAATGAAGCTGGAAGACTCACCTAGCTTGTGCTAGAGGGAGAATGGTGAGGAAAACCCCTCACCGTGAAAGATAGTTCGAAGGTTAAAAGTTACCAGGCTGGGAAAGGAAAGGAACGGAAGTAAACAAATCACTTTAGACTGGGTCCGGGAAAACAAAATAACTACTCGAGGGACAGTATAAAGTATACCTATGAAGTGGGTTTTTTGGTTGCGTTAAAAGTAAAAGGGAAATGTTCTGTCCTGTTGTTTAAAGTATAAGTTGCCTACAAAAATAACACTTAGTCAAATTTCTTTTAGTCTATCTGTTACAGCAAAAATCTTAAAATATGAAATCTAGTTGCATCATCCCTCCAGCTATCAACTAGAAGTTCAAGTTTCTTTTTTTTTAAAGTTATCAGTCTCTCCTGGGATTGTAACAGGTGCCAGTCATGAGATAATGACATTTAATAGCACTATGCTGAAAACAGGTGCCTACCTACATTTATGTCAAGTTTCAGAAGTGAACAGAAATGCTTTATTGTCACCTTAGTAACCAGAGTATACATTCAATATTAAAATAAGATAACATACCACACAGGAGGCTTCATACTGTTTGCCCAGCTTTGGTCTTAGAAAAGCACTGCAAGATTTAAAAAAGGTACTGTTTAAACTGCAATGCAATTTTCTTTGAACATATTATGGATTAAGCACATTAACAGTTTATTATCAATTTTATTTCTGTTTGTCACATATATTTAGCTGCTAGCAAAATTACAGAAAACATGAACAATGTAATGGGAAAGATGATTTCTAATTAAATGATCAAAGAGACTGGGTTGAATGAGTCATCCCATAAATAAAGAAGCTAATTTAATAGCATATTATAAAGCATACAGCTGAACTGCCACAAAATTACCCTGAGCAAATATTAATATATATATTAAGATATATTTGCCGATATTAATTTAGCTCTCAAAGCAACAAGATAAATCACTCTCACTACCCAGTTTCCTTGTGCTTAAACAAAGATATATTTAACAGATCAGGAAAAAAGGACAGGGAAACAAAAGACATGAAAACATTAATCATAACTTTTACAGCTATTTAAAGATAGTGGTGCTCTTCAGTCACAAAATCCCAGATCTGGTAGCAGCTGTTCTTTTTTAAAAATTCATTACTTTGTGATCTGCCTGGCCAGTGCAAACACAGCTGGTGAGTCAAACTAGCCAACAGAGCAGCTAACACTTTCTTATGCTTATTTTCCTGATTATAACCAGATATCAACAAAGGTCTAAAAATGAAGAGAAGGCAAATTTAAAAAACAGAAATGAAGAAATAAACTGGGAAGACAGGGAGCTGAGTGGGGAGGGGGCAGTGGTGGTGAGACGAAAAATCCTCTTAACAGGAAGAAGAATGTTGAAAAATAAAGAAATGTCAAAGGGCTGCAGTGGCAGTGCCTCTGGGTCTTGCAGCATGTCAGAGATGGAACAGCAGCCATGTAGAGAGCAAGCTCTGAGCAATGCTCTCTGCCATTGTGCCTCTGAGCTCCTTGAAGGTGACAGGAGGCTGGCTAGCAGGCCAGCCAATGCATCCAGAATCTTCCAGAACACCCAGAACTCTGTTTCTCTCTCCACAGATGCTCATAGAGTCATAGAGATCTACAGCACAGAAAAAGGCCCTTCGGCCCATCAAGTCTGTGCCAGTCAAACAAGTACCTAACTATTCTAATCCCATTTTACAGCACTAGGCTCATAGCTTTGTATGCCATGGCATCACAAGTGCACTTCCAAATACTTCTTAAATGTTATGAGGTGCTGTCACACCTGCTGAATTTTTCCAGCATTTTCTGTTTTTATTGCACCCAGAATCTTGCTGCCCATGTCCATCAGAATTCTCCTGTACACTGATATCCTTCGATGAGTCTTCTGCAGCAGAACTCAGCTGCAGCCTCCATCCTTTTCCCCTGACCTGGCTGCAGCCCACTATAGCGTTAAGGCCACAATCAGATCGGCCATGATCTTATTGAATGGCACAGCAGGATTGATGGGCCAAATGGTCTACTCCTGCTCCTTTTCTTGTGATCTTATGCCCACTTGACCCATCATGTGCTGATCCCAATGTTATACTTGCCTCAAAAGTCTGTAACGAGCCAGTATCTGAACTGGTAGCAATAGTCAGTTCAAGTGAAAGAGCCTCTTCATTCATGCTGTGGTGTCATACTCTCTTCCATAGAGTCTCTCTTCTTGTCCACCTCCATGACTAGTGTCTCCAGTGAATATTCATCATGGTGAAACCCTCTCTCTGCCCTGATGTTTTGCTTACCATAGTGCAAATCTGGGATGATTCCGTCTAAGTGTGGTAGCGGGTGGGAAAAAGAACGTCATTTCCGCCGGCCACAATGGCGGCTTTTCACACCGTATCATCCCAATCCTGCCGCATTATCATGCATTCCCGGGAAACATGTCATTTTGATGGTGGGCGGGCTCTCATTCACCCAAATACGTCGTCGCCTCGCCGCTTCCTCACACCGAGCACCATATTTAAAGTCCAGCCACGTGCACACCTCTCGGTGGTTCCAGGCAAGGCCCGCTGCAAAGAAGTCATGGTCCCGAAAGGCAAAATGATTGCAGCCAACCCCCACCCTCCCCCACCCCGGCCCCCCAACACCCCCCCCTCCGCTGGGGAACTCCACCGCCAGATGGCAACAAGGCATGCCAGGGCGTCTCCGGGCAGCGGGCAAGGGCGAGGAAGTGAAGGGTGTGCAGCAGCAGCCCGTACAGGAAGCCCCTCCACACTGGGCTAAAGGGCACGGAGGGCATTTCCGTGAGGCGAATTGTTGCGGGGCACTGGCTCCGGAGGGAGGGTTTGGGGCTTGGGGCCAATATGGAATTCCGTCCAAACAGGGGTACACTCAGACGGAAGACCATCGCACACCTGCGCCACCTCAAGACCCAGTATAACGTCAGGGCCGAGCATAACCATCCTGAGGACTTGAATGGCATTAGCTGCAAGCTGGACGGCCATCAACGCACGATGCGCCAACTCCTGTGGTAGCATCCAGCCCACTCCTCAGCCACCCAGCTTGTCCCCAATCCTGGTCACCCCAACCGCCACATCCCTCCTTTCCACTGAAAGTGGTGGAGGTGCAGGTTCCTGAGCAGCAGCTCTCTGACGATAGCCGCTACTCCTGACGGCGGAGAGCTGCGACGCGTGGCGACCATGTTCCAGACTTTGATCAGGTCCTGGTAAAAGACGGGCAATGCCTGCAAGGAGCCACAAAGGCCCCTCAGGTCTATAAACAGGAGCTGCATGTCATAATTCAGGCCGTTCACCTGGCGGAAGAAATTCATCACCAGGGCACACCATCTCGGAGGGGCTCAACGTAAAGATATCGCTGCAGGGTCTGAAAGTGGAAGGTCGCCACCTAGTGTGCATAGGCACACAAGCGCCTGACCGTCCTCCCTAAGTGGGAGACTCAGAGCCTCAGCAGTGATCCAGTGCAGCCTTTTGTCCCAGGAGAATTTGACGAGCATTCCCTGGATTTTTGTGACAAAATCCAGGGGAGGGGTCAAAGTGACCAGCCGGTACCACAACATGGAGGAAATTAGCTGGTTTATGACCACAACTCGACCCCGGTAAGACAGCGCTTGGAACAGTCCTGTCCAGCGCCGCAGGTGACTGGTGACTTTGGTCTCCAGCTCCTGCCAATTCAGCAGCCAGGATTCCTCAGCAGGGCAGAGGTGGACCCCCAGGTAGAAGAGGCTGGTCCCGCTCCAGGTGAAAGACCTGAGCTCCTCTGCCAGGGGATCCACCTGCCACTGACCGACCAGGAGTCCAGAACACTTGCCGCAGTTGATCCCGGCAGAGGATGTGGCAGAGTAGACCTCCAGGCACTCGCGCATCCTCTGCAACTCAGCTGGGTCAGTCATCAGCGTAAGCTGAAAGGACCACCCCGATCCCCGGCCCTCACAGAACCAATCCCGACAACCTCCTCCGCAAGAGGCGCAGAAAAGGTTCCACGCAGATAAAATACAATTGGCCAGACGGGGGCAGCCCTGACATACCCCTCTCCCAAAGCGAAGGGGCGCCATCAGGGGCCTGTTAACCTTCACTAGCAGCAACAGAAGTCGGATCCGGGCGACAAAATGCGTCCCGAACCCGAATACTCGCAGATTTATAGATAAATATTCAGGATCCACCCTGACAAATGCCTTCTCCTGGTCAAGAAACAGGAAGACGCTTGACAGACCGGTCCTCTGGAAAAAAGTGGATGGTGTCCCAGACCAGATGGATATTATCAAATATGGTACGGCCTGGGACAGTGTAGGACTGGTCAGGGTGGATCATGTGGTCCAGCGCAGTGCCAAGGGGAGAAGACATGGCTCTGGCAAAGATCTTGTAATCTGTGTTGAGGAGGGAGACCGGGCGTCAGTTTTTAAGAAGGCAGAGATCCCCTCTTAGGCAGCAGGGCAATCACGGCCCTGCACCACGAGAGGGGCATCTCCCTGGTTGCGACACTCTCCCCCAGGACCCATGCGTATGTCCTGAACGCCCTGAAGAGCTCCACAGTCAGCACGTCCAGCCCTGGGGATTTGCCCCTGGAGAGGCTGTCGAGGGTGCCGGTCAGCTTCCCCAGACTTTTGGGGAGTCAAGCTTTCCAGCACCCTCCGGGTCGACCTGCGGCAGGTCCTCTCACAAAACTCTGCGAGCATCCTCACTGGACAGATCCTGAGAGAACAGGACACTGTAATAGTCTCGGGCAATAGCCCTGATGCCCTCCAGATCCGAGGCAAGGGAGCCATCGTCGGCCAGCAACGTAAGGAGCTGCTGATGGACTCCGTGCATTTTTTCCAGTGAGTAGAAGGGGGAGCCGCAGTCCAGGCCCTGGAGGAACTGGATCCACAAACTCACATATGCAGCGCGGGACCCGACGAGTTGCAGCACGTACTTCTTCTCTTCGTACACCAGCCGCAGCGCCAGGTCCACATCGGGCTGACTGAGACATGCCTCCAGGTTGAGCACCTCCTTCTCCAACTCCTCGACCCTGGATTTCTGCCTCTTTGTTGACCCCCTCGTGTACTCCTGACAGAAGACACAGACGTGAGCCTTGCCCACATCACACCATAGCCTCAAGGAGGAGAAGCCTCCCCGCTTCCTTTTCCAGCCGGCCCAGAAACAACAGAATGAGTCCAGGAACTGCTCGTCCTCCAGCAGCAGGTTATTAAAGTACCAGTACGCGGATACCGTCCGAGCACAGAACGGAACGAGCTCCGCCCACACCAGACGGTGGTCCGAGCATGGCACCTGCTGCACAGAGGCCGACGGAACAAAGGCGGTCGAGTCTAAACGCGCTGACTCCAGGTGACCTTAAAGTGAAAACACTGGAGTAAGGATGGAGACGTCACCAGACATCCACCAAATTGAACGTCCCAACCAGGTCCCTCAACTTAGTCACACCTAGCGTGTGGTGCTGGGCACCATGACAGTCCCTGGCCCCAAGGGTGCAGTTGAAATTGCCCCAGAGGACAATGCACTCACCCACGTCAATGGAGCCCAGATGAGTGGACACTTCCTCAAAGAAGCTCGCTTGCTGCTGCGCGCCCAAAGTGAAGCACCATGACCCCTCGGCGCACAGTAAGGTGCAGCAAGATAGCCACCCCACCAGAATTGGAGGCAAGGTGACTCATGTAGACCTCCACCTCGCCACTCCAGGAGCCACGTAGCTTTGTCTCCCGGAACAGTATGGGCTTCCTGCAGGAAGCACACCGCATATTTCCCGTCCCTGAGGACCGAGAAGATCTGGAAGCTGCGCTGTGCATTCCTGCTGCAGTGGATGTTGAGGCTAGCTATGGTAGTCCTCATTGTCAAGAGTATTGGTACCCATCACCATCATCTCAGATTGTGCAAGAAGGAGAGGAGTATTAGGCCTTCCTCTCCTTTAAGAGCCCAGCGAGAAACGTATGGACCCTCCACTTGGCGTTCCGGTCCAGCTCAGGGGCTTTTAGGGCCTTGCAGGCGGACTGGAACGCCAGAGGATAAGAATGCCACCAGTCCAAGGCCAACTGGACCCTGTCTCGGCGACCACGATTCCTCACTAAAAAATCCCAGAGCTCTCATACAGGGATAAGGGGAGAATCAATGTTGGGAGGGGGGGCGCACCAGGGGATCCACCACTTGATCCAACGATGACTCTAAGTCGTCCCCAGTGCTCACTGCCGACACGCTGTCCTCCTCCAGACCACTGCCTCCAGCTTCCGACCCCTCCCTTGTATTGAGTACGGGGCTGGTTTGGAGTTGCCAGTCGGCTCCGCCTCCACCTCAATCCCACTCCTAGGATCAAGAGCGGAGGGGTCCTCTCTGGTCTCCTCTGGGGGGGTTTGGGCCAAAGGGTGGTGGTGGCTCAAAGCCCTGCTCCCCTTCAGGCACTGGGTTGCCCAGCGAGTCCAGAAAATGCTCTGGACCCAGGACGGAGGCACCTGGTGCTAAAGGCTGGGAAGGAGCAGGGAGGCCCTCCTCGCCACCACAACCCAATGACCCTGTATTTGGGATAGTAAAAGGACTGCCGCAGTCCCCTGGGGGGACAGATGGCATCTAGGGGGTGCAGGATGTGTCAAGGTGGGGGGCCACTGCAAGGGTGATACCCTCACCGACCTCTGAGGGGCTCTGCTCAGGGGACCACGGCAAGGGGTCATTATTTATGGGCCCCACTCAGAGGGCAGAGCAAGGACTTACTCCACCTTTTCATCAGGGGAGGAGGTTGCACTTGACCTCCAAGGGGTGGCGCCGCTTCTGGGGCAGGCTGTGGGCCAGGGAGACCTCCATCTGTGAGGCCCCCACCGCCTCGTCCAGCCCCTCCGGACGCTCCGCCCTCTGGGGTCCTGACAGGTTTATCCTTTTCAAGACAACTACCGGCTCGAGGTCACACGTCCCATTGCTGCCGGACCCAGGAACCCACGCAGGGACGACGCCGGGCTCAGCACTTGGCGCTGAGGCACCTATAGGCCCGGGAGCACGCGCGGACATGTCGCTGGAACTGGAGGATGTTTTCTCCACCGAGTCGGTGTCTTCAGGGGTCTGGGGATCAGGGCAGGGGGCCACCTCTGTGTGGCAGTTCTACCGGCCTTCTTACACGTGGGGTCTTCCCCCCGCTCACCCTACCCCACCCCCCCCAACCTCTCCAGCATCCAAGATGACGGTGGCTGCCGGCGGCACCCCACCTTGCGAGAGGAAGATGGAGCGGTGGCGGGGGGAGGAGTGGCGGTGCCAGCAGTGGCCGCCTGAATGTTGCTGGTGGCTTTGGAGGCGGGGCAGTTCTTTCTTATATGCCCCAACTCCTTGCAGGCATGGCACCGCATGCCATCCGCCAACCAGAAAACACGATAGGCAGCCCCCTCGAATTCAACGTCAAAACCCCACTTTGTGCACTCCTCTCTGGCCCAGTGAATGAAAACCTGGTGCTGGAAGGAGTACACGTGGCGAAGGCTAGCTTCCTTCAGGCCGAGCGGGATTGGCGCCACACCCAGCCTCACCTCCCGCAGATGACAGAGGTGGGGAAGGAGGAGCCCATCGGGGGCAAAGGGGACAACAGAATGAGTCTCTGGGCGGTAACCTCCAGAGGGTCCACCGCCAGAAACGTCCCGCCCATCATGAGCCCCTTCTCGGGGGCGAGGTGCACCACCCACTCGGCCTTCGTGATAATCATGTCCTTGTCATATATTTTAGAGATCACATCTATGGCCAAAGGGCCTACAACCCAGGCCATAGCCTTGATGCTAACCTCAATTGCCATGGTAGGGTGGGCGTAGCACTTCACCCCAAGCTTGCGGGTCAGCAATTTAAATGGCAACAGGGCCACAGAAGAAGCAGGGGCCAAGAGGCCACCGTCTCCACTTAGGTGGTCTGAATGGGCCCCACCACAGCCATCGGGGAGTGCCACACCCACCCCGATGCAAGCAAAAAACAAACAGCCTTGAGCAAAGAGGAATGGGAGCAGGGGAGAGTGAGAGGGAGAGGGGGAGGGGGATTGAGAGGGGACAAAGGCAGGCAGATGCTTTGATGTTTTTGGGGTGGGCAGGGGTTTCCAATGTTCCGCTGCAGGGGGAGGAGTCTTCTCCTGGGCAGCTAGCCCTGTCCAGGCACAGTCCAGGAGCAGATGGTAATTGTCCACGTATGCAGCTGGCTCTAGGCAGCACAGCTGAACCCAGGCAAGAGAGGGCAGAGCGGGGTGTGGGTTTCTCTTCCCCTTCAAAGCTGTCAGTCACTGCCCTCCTTTTTGCAGAAACAGGTCTTCCTTCCCTTCCTCTGCAGGCAATCAAGCAGTTGAAGGACCCTCTGCATTTGTTTTCTCCCCCAGGCACCCATCTTTGGCACAGCAAAAGCCCTCCCCCTCCAGCTGGTGTTGTGTACTCTCCCCTCCGGCTCTCTCCAAACTCCCAATCCCCAGCTCTTCAGGCCTCGCAAGGCCCCACCCTGCAGCAGCAGCAGGTAGTTTTAGTCCCCAAAAAGAAGTCCAACTCCCAAGCTCCTCTTCTCCTCCTTCTGGGCAGACAAGAAACTCCACAAAATACAACAGCCACAGGAAAAGCAACTCCAGGTACAGGAATAGCAGCAAGAGCCACAGGCAAGGCAGCAACTCCAGCCAGAGCCACAGCAAAGCTCCACTCAGGCAGCAGCTACTCACGCTTGTTTCCAATCAGGAAGTTGTAGAAATTTTTTGCAAGAAACCATGTGCAGGTATCCCTACTTTAAATGGTCTCTCAGTGTGATAGCAATCTTTTTGGGATTGCAACTAAACGGCGTCAGCAGCAAGCATGCTTCAACACAGGTAAGTCTCATGGCCAGTATGGAGATCGAATCCGTGACCTTGGCGATATTAGCACCACACTCTAACTATCTGAGCTAACCACCCGCCAAAGCAACCACAGGAGGACTCGAACCTGCAATCTTTTGATGGGATCAAAAGTCAGACGTCGTATCCATTAGGCCACATGGCCGCACAGCAATATGAAGAACTCAGAGCCAGAAAAGGCACTGTAATCAGAAAGCACCTGCAGCTGTCGTTCACTCGCCTGCCCCAGACTTTAACAGTAGGGCGGCAAACGAGAAGCTTGGTTCCACCGAGATTTGAACTCAGGTCGCTGGATTCAAAGTGCAGAGTGCTCACTATTGCACAGCGTGGGTACGAGTGTTAATCACTTGTACATAATGTTCACTATTGTAAATAAACTCCCAAGATTGTGTCCCTGCCTATGGCTCCTTGTTCTGATGAGCAGTGTTCATGCCACTCAGGAATGAAACCTTGGTTCCTGCACCAAGATAAAGGCAGAGCTCTCTGCCCAGGGTCTCTTTCCTTGTGCTTTGTGTGGCCTTCAGATCAAGGTGACCAAATACCATTACTGCTGCCTGCACCACAACGGTGCTTGTCATTACTGCCAGAATGGCATGGGCAGGCATCACAGAGTTCTGTCATTCTCTTGGTGTGCCCTCAGCACCTTTAAGGTGGGGCTGGCCCCCATCTCGCCAGCATCTGTTACCAGTGACACCGTGCTCCTGAAGGGGTCAGGTACTGAAGGCTGACAAAGGATCAGGTGCATTTACCGTTTCATGGCTGTGTCTCCAGGATATGACCCTGATCACAGTGCGTAAATGAGCTGCCCTCGGCCAGCCAGGGGTCAGACATTCGCAGAGGGTATGTGAAGATCTATGGAGTGTCCTCACTGCATGTCGTGATCAACCTCCTGCAATTAAGCGATGATTAGGGCCTCCATTCTGTCTCCATGACAGGGGCCTTATCAGAGAGATGTGCGCTGCCATCAGCCAGACTGGAGTCAAACATTCACAGATGCAATGTGAGGATATATGGTGTCTCCTCACTGCATGTCATCATCATCCTCCACAAATCTAGCAGATATGAGGGTCTCCCGAGCACGCCTGCCTCGTCTTGCCAATGCGATGGCCTCATCGCCGCCTTCAAGGACCTCCTCACCCTCATCCCTGTCAACGTCCTCCTCATCGGAGGAGACCTTGAGCTCCTCCATCTCCTCCTCAGCCAGCTCCTCTCCCCATTGCAGTGCCAGGTTGTATAGGGTGTAGCAGGCGATGATGATGCATGGCACCCTCCGCGGACTGTATTGCAGGGCTCCACCAGACTGGTCCAGGTACCGGAACCTCATCTTCAGCAGCCTGATAATTTGCTCCACCAAGTTGTGAGTTGCACATAAGCCTCGTTGTATCTTTGCTCTGCTGCAGTCTGAGGCCGCTGCATGGGGGTCATCAGCCACAACCTCTGCAGGTAGCCCTTATCCCCGAGGAGCCATTCCTGCAGCCTCTGTGGACTCTGGAAGACATCATGGATCTGAGACCAACTGAGAATGTAGGAGTCGTGGATACTCTCTGGGAACCGTGCGCAGACCTGCAGGATGCATTTGTGGTGGTTGCCCACCAGCAACACAGTCAGCGAATGGAAGCCCTTGCAGTTGACATAGTTGACCACTTGTTGTGACGCAGATCTGAGCACCACATGAGTGCAGTCGATAGCACCCTGCACCTGTGGGAAACCTGAGATCTGGGCAAAACCCAGCACTCTTGCATCCTCACTTTCCTGATCCCAGGCGAAATGCACAAAGGTGTGTGCCTTCGCGAAGATGGCATCTGTGACCTCATGGATGCATTTGTGGATGGAGGCTTGCGATATCCCACAGAGGTCACCTGTGGAACCCTGAAAGGAGCCAGTGGCATAAAAATTAAGCTCCACAGTCACTTTTGCGACCATGGGCAGTGGATGCCCTTCATGTTCCCATGGGGCCAAATCCTGCAGCAGCTGGCAGATGTGACTGACCAGTTCCCTAGACATGCGCAGTCTTCAGCTACACTAGTTCTCGGTCATCTGCAGGAATGACTATAGGCACTGGGTCTAGCTAGGCGCTGAACAGCAACAGTTCACTGTGGCTCTTCAGCAGTTTGCACGGGAGCCCAAGCATGGCTGCCTGGGACTCCACCCACCTCTGCCCCACTCCACCTGACCGATTGGCAATAGCTTTGCCCATTGGACTGCATGCTGTGCCCTCAGCTCAGGCACAGACATTCTCCTAACCTGCACTGCAAGGCTGCACTGTTAGCTTGAACTATGGAAGAGACTGGTCCAAACCTGAATGATGACATTGCAAGGGGATGTGAGCGCCTCCAACGAGTGATTGCTCCATGGCCAGCTTTAGCAAGGAGGTTGTACAATGTGTCCAGTTGTCCAACTGTTCTGCAGTCTACTAAAATGCTCATTAGTTTGCAGCCCGTGCCAGCCGGGTGAAAATTTCAGGAGCATTTGATGGCAATTTTATGCCTCTTCATTGCTTGAGTGGGCAGGTAAGCTAGAGGCCCGACCCCAAGTATGTCATTGTGGCTGCATCTGAACTGTCTCAGCTGTGGAGGAACGGTCACTTTATACAAAGTTTCCCGAATGCGTGGCCGCTTCCCTCCCCATGTGCTTGTGCACTACCATCAACTGCAGTGCAGCCCTTGCCCCCCCTCCAACAGCGCCTCAACCACAGGGCAGCCCTTAACCCCACAACTCACCTCAACCACAGTGCAGCCCTTGACACCCCCCCCCCCCCCCCCCCCCCCCAACGAAGTCGCCTCAACTGCAGTGCAGCCCTTGCCCCAGCCAGCCGGGAAGAAGTGACTTGTCTGTGCCCTCGCCTGAGTGCACAAGCACATAAGGAGGGAAGCGGCCACGCATTTGGGAAACTTTGTATAAAGTGACCATTCCGTTGCAGCTGACAGAGTTCAGACGCAGCCACAATGACATGCTTGGAGTTGGGCCTCTAGCTTATCTGCCCACTCAAGCAACGAAGAGGCATAAAATTGTCACCAAATGCTCCTGAACTTTTTTTCAAACTAGAAGTCCAATAGGCGTCCTTGGCGAGCACTGCACAATGTTACTGTGCACTCACATTTGGGCTCCCCTCGAAGTGCAGCCCGCAAAGGGCATGCCTTATATATGCTGTTATGAAACACAGTGGTGTGATCTCGGATGACCCAGTGTTGGGGGGATGATTCTGGCAGGCTGGACTTATAATGATATGTTGATGTATTACAATAAGCTTCCGGATATCCAACGGTGAGAAACGCGGCTCGCCATTGACAGGCAGAGCGGACGATTGCAAGCTGGTTTCGCGACGTCATGAAACTGATTTTTGGCCTTCTTGCCATATTATCTGTTCATATTGCACAGGCATTCTCCTAGCCTGCACTGCAAGGCTGCATTGTCGCCAAACACGCCCGACACCTGCGGGCATGGAAAATTCCACCCCATGTTTTAAATTCCATCAACTTTATTCAATGCAGCTTCCCTTTAAGAAAGGCAGTCTGCTTTTAAAACGAGCAGGCTGGTGGCACCATATGCTACCAGCAAAATGCTGATCAGCCCCCTGCTAAGTGTAGAGGCAGCCAGCAATGTGAAGAGGCAGTCAGAGGCAGAGAGGATGTTCAACCCCATGCTACAATCATGGTCATGAGGTGGCAGCATCACATTTGCTTGCTTGCACACCTCCAATGGAACTCGCACAGGCAAATCACAAATTGTGATCCCATGCCCAAAAAGAGAACAGATGAATTCCTTGCCCTGTGACAGTCCTTGAGGCACACTGATTCTAGACCTGTACAGATCTAGGACCAGTGTGCATAAAAGACAATTGGTCCTCAATGTGTCAGCTGCTCTCACTTTCCTGGTTTTCAGTGTAGGTATTGAAACTTGTTATTAGTTCACAAGTGTACAAGTCCCAAAATGAGTTCTGTTTGCATGGGAAGGTGGACCCATCTGTACGCACATTCCTCATATTTTCATTTTTGAAATATCTGACAATTTTTTTCTGTTGAGGAATAATTTAAATTATAAAGTAAAATTAGAGAAATGTGTACATTTACTGAATATTTCCTACATGAAAACCTGGTATGTAACATTTATAAGCAGATTTTTCCAGCTACAAACCCATGAGATCTACACATCAGCGTGACTGACATATTTTCAATAGGCTAAGCAGCATTAAAGCCACATGTAACTTCCAGTCTTCTGCAATCAATACAGCATGTTATGCAGTAATTCTCAGTGTCTGCAGAATACATTTTACTGTTATATAATTTTGTTTTGAGATGTTGTTGGAACCTTCATCAGTAGCATGATGAAAATGCATATTAAGGTCAAATAAAGGAAATTGCTTTCAAGTCAGAATCCGCATTCTTCGTCATAATAGTAGTGTATTATGCAACTTTCTTAGAGATGATTCATCCAAATCATTTTACCCAAATACAATTTCACCAAAAAGGTTACACAGTTTTAAATCCTGATCAAAGAAATTAGGTACTGGAGGCTGAGCCCTAAATTGACGCACAAGATGCTATGTAAATACAGGAATAGAGCTAATCAGATACAACAATTTCACACTATATACAACAAATCCATTATTAATATGTTAATCCAAAATAGCAAGACTAGCTATTAGATTAATCTAGAAACATCAATTCTCCCTTCCTCGATTCATACAAATATATAACGGTTTAATTTTGAAATGGAGCTAGGTCAAAGACAATGTCCTTTCAATGTGCTTTAGATTCAGCTAATGGTTAATTTTAATGTTCTTAAAGGGTGCTGCACTAAATGGGCAGGGCGAGAAGGTTGCAGCAGAGCTACTCTAGTGAAATGGGCTTCCAACGTCTGAGAGTTCACCATAATGAGCTAATCATTTTAGCTTTTGCAACACTGATGATTCTTCAATTCATACAGGCATGTTGTTTTGATATGGATTGCTAACAGCAAATCTAGATAGATAGGTAGGTAGACGCGGGAGCGGGCACAAGGAGAAAGTTATTATTAAATTCATCATGCTTGCTTCCTAGTAGCAATGGCAATAAGTCACCCACATACTACTGCTGGATTGTCTAGGCAAACTAGGAAAAAAAATTAACAAGTTAAGTAAAAAAATATCTCTCCCTCCCCATCTAACAAAAGCACCTATGGGCTAGATTCTTCTTTTGTTGGGAGAGTATTTTTATTTTAAATGTTAAAGTTAATTGGCAGCTAAATATATCCATTATTACAACAGGTGCAAAACAAGAACAGAAAAAAATAGATTCACCACCAGTAGAAATGTCACATGCTCAGAACATATGGTAGAGTTCTATCCCCCCAGGTCCTTTAAAAAAACACCAATGAAAATATGTGTTTGTTTCTTCACAGACTTCAACACAAGTCATTCCCCATTAATGACCAAAGACTTTTTGCCATCAAGAGGAAATGAAAACTACTAATCTGTTTCTCTTTACCTGCGTGATTATCCAATAATCTACTTACTATTTATAATGAATGTATCTCATAATTTATACTTCAGTAGTTCAGAAACAGGAGCTCTTGTGGTATAATCATAGTGTCCCTACTGCTGAGCCAGAAGCTCTGGGTTTGAGTCCAACTCCAGGACTTGATGGCCACAGAAGGTGTGTTTATAACATGGCCAAACAGGTTGATTATCAATCTGTAAATCCTATGTATGCCTATGGCAGGTGGTAAGAGTTGAAGAGCAGAAGGCAACAGCATAACCATGGACCAATACATGGAACACCATGGTTGCCAATGTCCTCTTAGGGCATGGTATCTAAAGAGAGAGTTCAGAAGCTATGTTTTCATGCACATCACGTAAAATAGCCAGCAAATACTATGATTCAAACAATCAGCAGGCCCATTGGTTTCAGAAAGGCTTATGGTGTGAACTGCAAAAGTAAACCACTTGCATTTTTGACTTATAAAGGAAGCCTTATAATTGATTGCAAAGTATTGATTCTTTTCATAATTTTTCAAAACATCACTAGTATATACTTGGCCCAACATTCTCCAAATGCGATGGCTGTACTCTCATTCTTTTCCCTTAAAATATCTCCCACACAATTTGTAATTATGGCACATCATGGCTATCAATAACTTCAAATGATCGAGAAAGTAGAATATTAAAAGGAGAAGCAGCAGGAAGCACAATATGAGAATGTGCAGAGTACAATTTTTAATTATCACTTTTGTGATGCAACCAGGCTACACTTTAAACACAGCAAAAAAATTGTAAAAACCAAACTCTTCAAAATAATTCTTCATTGCTTCTTATTTACTTTCTACCCAAAATAATCTATTGCAGAAATCAATCTACATGTGCATAATGCAAGCAAACTGATCAGGGTGACACTAATATATTTGCTTCAGATTTATTTATGAAGATCTGCATTTAGGTCATTTTGAGATTCAGGGGCCAGGATTTTTAGCTCGGCGTCTGGGCGCATGTCCGACAAGCACGAGCGTGAAATAGTCCCCACGTCATTGCGCGATATTTTGTTCGGTGGACACGTGCAGGAGTCGGCAGCGTGCCTGCCGACAATTAAGAGAGCCGTTAAGCCCATTAATTAAAATTTTCCCTGCCCGCCCAACCTTACAGTTGTCGGGCAGACGAATAGGCCAAGCGGCTTTTGCATTTTTTGCGACACCTCATCCATGGACGGGATGAGGTTTCAACCAGTGATTAAAAAATAACCTTTAAAACTCACTTCTAACATGTCCCTGCTCATGTGACAGATGAGGGGACATGTTTTCCTTATTTTTCAATTCTTTATTTGTAATGTTAAAAATCTCCAGCTCCCTGAGGCAGCTCTGCGCCTTCATGCATACACAACATGCACACACTTTAGCGCTCGCACTCCTCCCACCCCCACCCCAGCAGCGCTGAGGCTCTGAGTATGCCTTTCATGCTGGCTGGCCATTAATTGGCCAGCCAGCATGAAATTGTGGTCGGGGCCCAATCGCAGGCGGCAGTCGGTTTTGTGCCGTCCCGGTCCGCCTGCCACGCCTGCCCAATGAGGTAAAAATCCTGCCCATGGTGTCTGTCCCTTGAAAATAAAATCAGTCAAGTGCACAAGTGGAAGGGAAAAATTATTTTCTGCACATAAAATTTATGTTTTTATTTTCCTTTATCTTAGCAGTTGGTTAGTGGTAAATGGCAAATATACTTGTGTTGTGGTATACAGAATGAAATTGACCTCTACAATTCTAATGGAAAGTATCAAAAGTCGAAAATTTGTGAGTCTTTTCGCATACACATAAGTATCCTCTTCTGATCAAGGGCAGTTCTTGCTGTCTTATATTGCTGAAAGCAGAATTTTTGGCAGTGCTGGTAAATATATGATGGCTATGCTTATGCAGTCTTTGCCAGTTGACAGTGGAGATGTGTACAAACCATAGCAGTCAGGAATTAGGAAATCACCCATGTTCCCGATCAATCTTGTACATCTATAAAATTTTTAGCTTAAGGTTGCCAACCCTGGAGACATGTTTCTGAAGATTTGATCATATGACATTTGATCATATGACATTCAATCACATGAAACCACTCCTTATGCTTAAACACCTGACATTTGATCGCATGACATTTGTTCACTGTTTGCCAATGTTGATACATTAACCTCAGTTGACTGTCTCAATATCACCAAGCCCTGAGTAAAATATTTGACCTTTTGTTTTAGTGATGTATCATTTATAAATCAAATAAACAAGACAAAAGAATTGAAGATTTAAGGATAATTAATGTTTAGATATTAACTATTGCTGTGATATCTTTACAGCATTAGCCACAATAAAAAAAATGAGAACCTTTGGTTCAACAAAAACATCATCAATATAAGTAACTTCTAACTCAAGTTTTCATACAATTTTATGACTTTTTAACAATAAAGCGGAGGTAATAAAACTTGATGAAAACAAAGCTAAATCCAATTCAACTCACTGGCTGGAATTTCCCGGCCCCTTTGGCATCAGGTATCATGGCAGGTGGTGTGAGGGAACAATATGTTAAGAAGGCCAAAAATCGGTTTCACGCCGTCATGAAACCAGCTTGCGATTGTCCGCACCACGCGTCAATGTGTTTCCTGCCACCGCACATTGGGAGCTTAATTTCAAAACTTTAGCTTCTCATTATAAGCCCTACTCACTGGAATCATTCCCCAACTCTGGAACATCCGAGCACATCGGCGTGTGTTTCACAGCTGTTCATAAACGACGTGCACTTGGCGAGCTGCACATCGCTCAGGACTTCAAAGTTTGTTTGCCTACCTTGCTTCGGGCAGCACTCACAGTCATCAGCGTCAGGCTTCGCAGGCAGCACAACATCACTTTTTGCGGGGGCTCACGGGCAGATGTCTCCCTTCCAGACCAGCCACAAGGCGGGGGTGGCTTTTCAATGGCTCCAGGGCTAGGGCTTGCTTGGGGAGTGGGGAGAAGTGGCCTCAGGCAAAGGAAGAGGCTGCAGGGAGAGGGCTGTACTGGGGAAGGGGGATATCCCAGGGTGTGTGTTGGGGGGGCACATGTTGATCTGTGCAACTGGCCTCAAGATGATGAGGGCTGAGGAGGCAGTCTCCAGAGGAGATGAGGCCAAATGGAGATGTGAGGGTGTATGAGAGAGTGAATGGTGATGTCCCTTGAGCTGGCAGTGAGTGAGATGCCAGTGAATGTGTGTTGGCCTTGTGAGAGTTTAGAGTGATGAGATGGTCACCTTCCCCTGGCATTCATCCATTTTCTGCACTGGATGGCTGACCTCTTATGTGCAGTGTTGGCACTGGCCACCTCTGCCACCGCCTCCCAAGCTGGAGTGGTGAGGCTGATGGGCCTCCTGTGGCCAGATCTGGGGTAGAAGACATCACGGCGGACGTCCACGATATCCAGAAGGTATCCCAGGGATGGGTCACCGGATCAGGGGAGCTGCACTCTTCTTGGTTTTTGGGGCCACATCTTCACCGGATAAGGCCTGGGCTGCAAGCACTGAGAAGTGTGTGTGCGGCTGCAGTTTAAATATGGTGCCCGGCATGTGGAAGTGGCGAGGTAATGGTCTGGCGGGAATTTCGGAGACTGCCCACCAGCGAGACAGCGTGTCTCCAGTGGCTGCATAATTAACATAGCAGGAATGGGACGATATGGCGCAAAAACCCGCCATTGCGGCCAGTGGGTAAAATGACTTTTTTCTTGCCCGCTACCGCACTTTGTGCAAATCTGGGGCAATTCCACCCATTGACCCCCACACCCCATTATTGAAGGCCAGCCTTCAGGAAGCTGAGCTTATTTCTCACAGAGAAGCAGTTGATTTCTGCAATAACAGGCAATGGCCCACATCTTGCTGTACTAATAACCCCAAGGCTGACGGAGCTCACTGGGTATAACTAAGATCAACTTCTGTGGTATACAAATGCGCAGGTCAATACAAAAATCTGGAAGTTACTGTCAGGGATATCCTGATCCTTCACAGCAGTCATTGGAGATGTAATCAACACAGAAATCACTGTTAATTCGTGAACTTAAATTAATAACCCTGTTACCCTAACATCACACAAATGACCAATGAAAAGCTTAAGCCTTATTCACTCGGGAGGAGCTGAGTTTTTAAACAATGTGGCAAACGTTAATTACAGATGAACAAGCTGTCGGGCCCTGAAAAACTAATTTTATATATGTGGAGTCTCATTCCCTCAGAAGAAAATTATAATGTTACACTTTTTTAAAAATAAAAGTAAATATATTTTTAAAGTTTGTGCTTTGCTATTTACTTAAGTGTCTCCTTAATCCCCTGTTTATGACCCAATCTTTATTTTGCTTTCTGCACAATAATTTAAATGAAATTTACATTTCCTGATTTTGACTTCCTGCCTTTTGATCTGTGAGGAATCTTCAATCTGAGTGGTTAATCCGCCTTCCTATTCACAGAAAGAACAGGTTCCCTATAAAAGGAGCTGAAATCAAACTGATGTTGGAAAAGTGGAAGTGTGCGATCTAGAGCCCACTAACACTTGGTAGGCATATGTTCTTGATGTGAATGACAAGTAACATTCCTCTGCTGCTGACCATAAAATCTGCGCCACTACCCAACAGTGTACATTACAGGCTGACATGAACTCTCCCTTACCCCAAAACAAAAACAGAATTACCTGGAAAAACTCAGCAGGTCTGAAGGGTCATGAGTACTCGAAACGTCAACTCTTTTCTTCTCCGCCGATGCTGCCAGACCTGCTGAGTTTTTCCAGGTAATTCTGTTTTTGTTTTGGATTTCCAGCATCCGCAGTAGTTTTTTGTTTTTATCTCCCTGAACCCAGTTTGTCCTACCTGCTCTATCTTCATCAACAGTTTGTGCTACTCTCTCCCTACCTCAATCAGTTTGTGTTTCTCTCTCTCTCCATTCCTCCAGTGTTTTTTTCTTTCTCCTTCCCTCATTCAGTTTGTGTCTCTCTCTTTCTCCCTCCTAGTTTATTTCTCTCTCTCTCATCCCAGTTTGTGTTTCCCTCTTTTTCCTCACTCCTCAGTTTGTACTGCCCTGTCTCTCCCAGCTTGTATTTCTCTCTCTGCCTCCCAGTTTGTGATCCTCTCCTTCCCTATCTCTTTTTCGCGCGCTTCTTTGTATTTTTCTTTCTCTCACTCCCTAGTTTGCATTTTTCGCTTTCATCCCCCAGTTTGAGTTTTTCCATACCCCTCACTTCCCCAGTTTATGTTACTCTCTCTCTCTAGCTCTCCCGCCCCCATTTCGCGTTACCCTTTCTCCCCTCCCCGCCCCGCTTTACTTAGTTGCTCTGTCAGGACTCAGGGATTCCAGAGGTTTTCATGGCCCCGATGGAATCATATTCAGAATCGGCAACGAAACAACATCTTCCCAACAGTGGATGGATTAGCAAGACTCACACACCCTTCAGCTTTCCAAATATCCTGGTTAGGAAGCTACTAAAAGGCCCAAATGATCATTCCCAGTATGAACTGTCAAAGCCTGGATCACAGATCATAGAGAGTCAGCAAGGGAATCCAACAGGTCAGCTGACTTATTAATGAACGAAATTTTAACTCACTCAAAACTCACTGGCTTCCGGAGTTAAAATCAGGCCCACTGATGTGATTTTTTTTTTGCACAACGAATTGTTAGGATCTGGAATGCGCTTCCTGAAAGGCTGGAGGAGGCAGTTTCGATAATAACATTCAAAAAGGATAGTTCTTTCAAGTTGCTAACACAGACACGACGGGCTGAATGGTCTCCTTCTGAGCTGTATCATCGTTTATGAATCTATGACAATCTGGAGTAAAACCTCAGCCCTTGACTAGCAGTTCCTAACCCACCCAACCCCTGGGTCGGCCTTTAATGTGGGTCCGGCCTCCACAGTGGGTTTGACGGCGCACGGCGCAGGCGGTGGGGCTCGGAGCGGGAGGCCCGGCCTCCCCGGTGGGCCCGGTGTTTTATTTGCAGTCGGTAACCGCGGCTGCCCTCACCTGGTCTGTCGCCACAGGAAAGTCTGGATGGGGAGAGGGATGCCCCGGCCGCACTCCCGCTCCGCATCTTCTGAGCTCTTGCGCTTCACCATTGCCGCGGTCAGCGCTCCTCCAGGCGCCGGGCGTCAGCCACCTCCTTCACCTTGACTGGGCGGCCGGAGCAAGGCTGGTTCCTCCGGCGTCAGCACCTGCGGGAGCGGACAGCGCCCGCCCGCCCGCCTGCCTGTCAATCAATCAGCGCGGCTGCACGCACGAGCCCCGAGGGCAGTGCTGCACAGGTCACTCCAGATACGGAGATCCATTGTGATTTGCTGAGAAAGCAACGTGCAACCTGCATAAATGCATCATATTGTGTTCATAAAAAGCCGGGGAGTGTTGTGGTAACGTGCAATAAAAACGCCACACACTTTGCAGAATGTACCATTCACAGATATATTTCTCAAATGCGTCACAGCGTGCGTTACACACCGCGCAGGGATATCAAATACAATATAATGATGTCACATCTGTGTAGTTATTGAGTTACTAACATATTATTTCTATTGCTCTATGCTAACAACAGATTTTTGCAGCACTAGCAGTGTTTTTCTTTGGGTGGCTTTCTCGAAGTTGAGGGGAGGCAGCCAGGATATGGGAGTGCGCGAGTATTGAGAGCAGTCCGACCAAAAAAAGAAGTTGGTCCATTAACATGCGATTAATTATTAAGTAAGCACCAGTGGTGATTAAAATAGTCGGCAATGGCAATTTTTGACAGTCTCTGCGGAAAAAAAACAAAACAGGTCAGAAGGGTTTTTTCCCCTCTGGATTTTTTTTCTGGAAAGTGTCAGATGTATAAGCACATATAACGTGTTGGTGGGGAGCACCTGAACATTGTCGACATTTGGAATCAAAGTGTAGGACAAAATCACAACAACAGAATTTCACGGGATATGTCTTTGTCATTTCCTCAGACTTTGAAAGGAACTGAAATACAACAATAATATCACATATTGTGGTTAACATTTAGAGCAAGAACAAAATAAGACCATAAGACATAGGAGCAGAAATTAGGCCATTCGGCCCATCGAGTCTGCTCTGCCATTCAATCATGGCTGATAAGTTTCTCAACCCCATTCTCCCGCATTCTCCCCGTAACCTTTGATCCCCTTACCAATCAAGGACCTATCTATCTCGGTCTTAAATACACTCAATGACCTGGCCTCCACAGTCTTCTGTGGCAATGAATTCCATAAATTCACCACTCTGGCTAAAGAAGTTTCTCCATCTCTGTTCTAAAAGGTCTTCCCTTTACTCTGAGGCTGTGCCTTCGGGTCCTAGTCTCTCCTACTAATGGAAACATCTTCCCCACGTCCACTCTATCCAGGCCTTTCAGTATTCTGTAAGTTTCAATCAGATCCCCCCTCATCCTTCTAAACAACATCGAGTACAGACCCAGAGTCCTCAAACGTTCCTCATACGTTAAGCCTTTCATTCCTGGGATCATTCTTGTGAACCTCCTCTGGACCCTCTCCAGGGCCAGCACATCCTTCCTGAGATACGGGGCCCAAAATTTCTCACAATATTCTAAATGTGGACTGACCAGAGCCTTATAAAGCCTCAGCAGCACATCCCTGCTTTTATATTCTAGTCCTCTCGAAATAAATGCCAACATTGCATTTGCCTTCCCAACTACCGACTCAACCTGCAAATTAACCTTAAGAGAATCCTGGACTAGGACTCCCAAGTCCCTTTGCACTCCAGACTTCTGAATTCTCTCCCCATTTAGAAAATAGTCTATGCCTCTCTTCTTCCTACCAAAGTGCATGACCTCACACTTCCCCACGTTGTATTCCATCTGCCACTTCTTTTCCCATTCTCCTAACCTGTCCAAATCCTTCTGCAGCCTCCCCACCTCTTCAATACTACCTGCCCCTCATCTGCAAACTTAGCCAGGATGCCCTCAGTTCCTTCATCTAGATCATTAATGTATAAAGTGAAAAGTTGTGGTCCCAACACTGACCCCTGCGGAACTCCACTAGTCACCGCCTGCCATCCTGAGAAGGACCCCCTTATCCCCACACTCTGCCTCCTGCCAGACAGCCAATCTTCTATCCATGCTAGTACCTTGCCTTTAACACCATGGGCTCTTATCTTACTGAGCAGCCTCCTGTGCGGCACCTTGTCAAAGGCCTTCTGGAAGTCCAAGTAGATAACATCCATTAGCTCTCCTTTGTCTAACCTACTCGTTACGTCCTCAAAGAATTCTAACAGATTTGTCAGGCATGACCTCCCCTTGATGAAACCATGCTGACTTTGCCCGATTTTACCATGCACTTCCAAGTATTCTGAAATCTCATCCTTAATAATGGACTCTAAAATCTTACCAACGACCGAGGTCAGGCTAATCAGCCTGTAATTTCCCATCTTTTGCCTCACTCCCTTCTTAAACAGGGGGGTTACATTAGCGATTTTCCAGTCCTCTGGGACCCTCCCTGACTCCAGTGATTCCTGAAAGATCATCACTAACGCTTCCACTATCTCTTCAGCTATCTCCTTCAGAACTCTGGGGTGTAATCCATCTGGTCCAGGTGATTTATCCACCTTCAGACCTTTCAGTTTTTCTAGCACCTTCTCCTTGGTAATGGCCACCGTACTCACCTCTGCCCCCCGACTGTCTTGAACTTTGGGGATGTCACTCGTGTCTTCCACTGTGAAGACTGACGCAAAGTACCTATTCAGTTCCTCCGCCATTTCTTTGTTCCCCACTACTACACATCATGTAGAATCATGATGGGCAGAATACTACAAAATATTTCATCTACAGTCTGGGATATTGCAGAGATGTAACATGGGGTACAGGAATGTATAGGTATGGTGCAGATTTAATGAAACTGTTGCACTTTGTGATTTGTCACAATGGTCTGGATTTTCATCTACAAGACGGAAATTGTGAGTCATTGCAGTCCTACCTCCTGCCCAGCAGTGCTCGTGCATGCAATTTTCATAATGTGGTGGCCAGGACGGGCTGGAGTTGGGACCACTGCCAAAATCAGGGCAGAGGTGGGAGCAGAGACAGCTAGAAGATGGGGTGGGCTCAACCCAGTTCATTGGGACATCGGCACAATTCTGTACATGAGTGTTACACACCTTAATCCTCACCCTCAACCCCCCTTACTCCCGCCCACCTCCCACAGCCCCTCCATGCCCATCCTGTCCCCTCCATACCCCCATGTCCCCTTCATACACCTCATGCCTCCAACCCCCACCTCATATCCAGACATACCCCCATAAGCTCCATGCCTCCATATATTCCCCCTACATACTCCATGCCCACTCAGCCAGAATCCATTATCAACAGAACTCATGGGAAGCCTTTGAGGTGCTCACAAAATTGTCAAACAAAAACCCATTCAAACTGCACTTGAAAAAAGTAACCCTATTTGCAGCTCATAAAACTGTCAGTCCAAATAATGTTCACAGTCCCCTTGACAGCTGTACAATTCCTGCTGAGCTGAATATATTAGTGGGGCTTGGAGCTCAGTCAAACATTCATAATGAGATTCCATTGCAGAACTGTGTCAACAAAATCTCCAGAGCTGAAACCATTAAAGCCTTTGAAATAGTGGAACAATGGCCATCTATTGCACTGATTCAAAGGTTGGACAGATGGCTGACCTGTCAAGCAAAGAACTCAGCCATTGGTTGCACTGCTTAAAAGGTTGAACAGATGGTAGACCTGTCAATCAATGAAAAGTTCAAAGCAAAGAGTAAAATTGACAGTCAAATCTGAATCTCAACACTGTTCAATGCAGAAGAGCACTTTATCCAGTAGATAATATACTCTAATGCATCTGAAGACTTTTGCACTTTCACAATGCTTGTCAATTTAAGGACCACTTACCTTTTCTAAACAATGCCCTATCAAAGATCATTGTATTAACAACATATTTAACCTTTTATACACCTTTACATTATGACACATGAAGTGAGCAACACATTTTCAACTTACCTGTCAAAAGTTTTCCAACCCCAAGATAGGATTCCCCCATGGTTCATGACTCCTCTGAGATGTAGTGAACCACACCACCTACTGAAATGGGCCTGACTCAATGAAAATAACTGGGGTTTTAAAATGCCAAACCCCCACAATGGAGCCAGAAAGGTCATGAGTGCTTCATGTAGGCTCAGTTCCTGCACACTTATTGCACGCTAATAAAAATAAATGGCACTGGGACAAGGACAGGAATACCAGAGTGGGGTCCTGTCTGCCATTTTTAGAGCCCACCCACGTCTGTTCCAACATAAATGGAGGTATGAAAATCTGGCCCCAGCCCCACTACTCACCCTCTCTCTACCTCACTCACCTTCATTCCCCCCCAAAATCCCTTCCGCCTCCATACCCTGCAAAGTCAACTCATATTCCCCAATGCCCCATGTCTCCATACCCCCATGCCCTCAATATCCACGATGCTCACTTACCAAGTATCCACTAATTCATGAGCCCTATAATAACATTAGGAAATCAATATGTTCACAAGTCTGTCAACTTAATCCTATTGTGTGGCCATTAAACTGCCAAAATTAACAATAAGCCATTCAAAAACCTCTTCCAAAAATCATGATCCACTGAGGAGCTCATAAAGCTGTCAATCAAAACAAAGTTCACAGTCCCCTTGACAGGTACATCAACAACTCCTGCTGAGTTGAATCCAATTCTTGGTTTTGGAGCTTATCCGATCATTCATAATGATATTCCATTGCACAGGTGTGTCAACAGAACCCCTGAAGCTGAATACATTAATGCCTTTGAAGTAGTCAATAGATACCTACCTGTTATGCTGCTCCAAAGGCTGAAGAGATGGCTGACCTGTCAATGAAAGAACTCAGCCATCTATTGCACTGCTTTAAAGATAGCCTTGTCAATCAATGAAAAGATCAAATCACAGGGTGAAATTGACACAGTCAAATCTGAATCACAACACTGTTCAATGCAGACGAGTGCTTTACCCAGTGGATAACGTGCAAAATGCACCTGAAGACTTTTTCACTTTCACAATGTTGGCCCATTTAAAGGTCCTTACATTTTTTAAACAAGGTCCTACTAAAAAACATTGTATAAAGGACATATTTATCTTAAGGATTGCTGAAAGAAGAAACATGTCTAAGCTTTTCACCCTGTACTCATCCGGACACTTCACAAGAACACCAATATAAGGGGAAAACAACGATTTATACTGTATGTGAAGAGAGTGCTGATTGGTTGGCAAATGGACTCTGACTGGTAGAGATTTGCCATGGGGAATGTACCAATGATGGTGACTGACAGTTTACTGCCAAACGTTGTTTGAAATTTAAACCAGGCAGTTTGCCCCTGATTGGTTAAGGCATTGCCCTGAGGAATGAGTCAGTGAATGGCTGTCCCTTATTTTGTTTAGCTGAAACGGCACAATGTGTGTACATGTTATTTCTGTCTGCAAAGAACATGGCCCTATGTATTAATATATGCAGCTTCTAGTAATCGCAATTGTACCACCCTGCAAGTCCAACTGACAATCTTAAATTGGTTGTCAGCGTAATTCTTAGCACACTGAGGATTATTTAGCAAATTTTGTCCAGTCGCAGAATCACATCCAATCTTCGATACTGTGTTTTGAGCTTTGCAAGCTTGGGCTGGTTGGATACAGTCTGTACCTTGCCTTCTGCGAACAGTTGTTTGATATGATCCGCCAATATCTGGGACGTATGGCCTACATATCTAGCATCACACTGAATTTCATATACCGCATTACACATCTGTGTGATACGCAGAATTTCTTTTGGCTTGATAGCAGCAACCTGTTAGTGGCAAATACCACTCAGTTGCTGCTGCATAGTAGCAGTGTGAAACAGCTAGCTTCACCTGTTGCTCAAATTTTTTGAAATACCATGCCCTTCCAGGGTAATCTGAGGTAGACTGGGCATCTTTCAGGGCTGAAAATGATGGTCTCAGGCCCGTTCATGAGTTTGCACGATATACAGCGCAAAATGGTCTGATCAGGGTAATCATTATCCTGCAGGGTGCCTTTGATGAGCCCTATTCCAGCAACGAGCTTGCATAATGAGCAAATGGTTCGGGCTTTATTTAGGAGGTTGCTGATAAGACCAATCTTATAGGTTACCAATATCAAAGGTTACGGGGAGAAGGCAGGAGAATGGGGTTGAAAAACTTATCAGCCATGATTGAATGGCGGAGCAGACTCGATGGGCCGAATGGCCTAATTTCTGCTCCTATGTCTTATGGTCTTATAGCATGTGGAACTTTAAGAATCCCAACACATATATTGACCAGCGAAGGCAGGCTTGCAGGAGACCATGGTAGAGAACCTCCTGGCAGATTTATCATCTAGTTCTAATACATAGGGCCCTGTTCTTTGCAGACAGAAAGAACATGTACCAACAGCTCATCTGTTTCAGCTAAACAAAATAAGTGACAGCCATTCACAGGCTCATTCCTCAGGGCAATGTCTTGACCAATCAGGGTCAAACTGCCTAGTTTAAATTTCAAACAATGTTTGGCAGTTAAATGTCAGTCACCATCACTGGTGCATTCTCCATGGCAATGCCTCCACCAATCAGAACCTACTTGTCAACCAATCAGTACTCTCTTCACATACAATATAAATTGTTGTTTTCCCCTTATGTTGGTATTCTTGTGAAGTGTCCTGATGAGTGCAAGATGAAGGACATTCTTTTGAGGAAAGGCGAGCAGCCAGAGATCGTGGTCCACATTGGGACCAATGACACAGCCAGGAAAAGGGATAAGGTCCTGAAAGCAGATTTTAGGGAGTTAGGAAGGAAATTGAAAAGCAGGACCTCAAGAGCAGTAATTTCAGGATTACTCCCAGTGCCATATGCTAGTCAGCATAAGAATGGGAAGATTGAGCAGTTCAATACATGACTGGAGAAATGGAGTAAGAGGGAGGGCTTTAGATTTCTGAGGCATTGAGACCGATTCTGGGCAGGAGGGACCTGTACAAGAAGGACAGAAAAACAAAGTTAACGTTTCGAGACTATATGACTCTTTAGAGCTGAAGAGAAGTAAAACTGTGATGAAATTTATACTGTTTAAGGGAGCTGGAGCATGGTAAGCTGGCTAGAAGGCCAGTGATAGGTGGGGGCAAAGGAGGGATTGGCAAAGATGTCATGAACAAAAGGACAGAAGGAGTGTTATTGGTAGTGGTGAAGGCTAAAGAAGGGCATGATATTGACATTGAGGTGAGAAAGCAGAATGTGACAATAGCAGAACAAGGATAAGCACTATGAAAAGAACAACATGAACAGATGACCCTTGTTGGGGTGGGGTAGGGTGGGGTGGGGTGGGGTGAGTGGACAGTGGTAGGGATAAAAGATCGAAAATAGGATAAAAAGTGGGGATAAAGCAATGAATGAATGAATAAAAATGAAAATAAATATAAATAAAAATAAAAATAAGTGGATAATGAATAAAAAATAAAAATTGAAAAATAAAAATGAATATGGAAAAAGGATGTAAAAAAGGGGGGGTGAGGATAGAGGAGAGGGTTCATGGACTGAAGTTGTTAAACTCAATGTTAAATCCGGAAGGCTGTAAGGTGCCTAATTGGAAGATGAGGTGCTGTTCCTCCAGTTTGCGTTGGGCTTCATTGGAACATTGCAGCAGGCTAAGGATGGACATGTGGGCATGAGAGCAGGATGGTGTGTTGATGGTCAGGGCAAGGTGGAAAGTAAAAAAGCTAAATCAGGTTTGATGTTCATGTATGTAAATGCACGGTGTGTGGTTAATAAGATTGGTGAACTACAAGTACAGGTTGACAAATGGAACTGTGATATTATTGCAATAACAGAGACCTAACTCAAAGAAGGGCCGGACTGGGAATTAAATATTCCTGGGTACAAGGTATTTAGGAGAGACAGGAAAGGAAGAAAAGGTGGGGTGCGGGGGACTGGCAGTATTGATTAAGGTTGGTATTACAGTTCTGGAGAGAGAGGATGTTCCAGAGGGGCCAAGGATGGTGTCTCTTTGGAAAGAGGTAAGGAATGAAAAAGGTGCAATAACATTGATCGGTGTAATATATAGGCCACCAGCGGAAGGGACGTAGAGAAACAAATTTGCAAAGAAATTATGGAGAGGTGCAAGAATTATAGAACAATTAGAATGGGGGACTTCAATTATCCAAATATAGACTAGGATAGGAATAGTGCAAAGGGACAAGAGGGGCAAGAGTTCTTGGAGTGTGTTCAAGACAATTTTCTGCAGCAGTATGTTTTCGGGCCAATGAGATGTCCTTGTTGGACAGGCATTGTTGGACCTGGTTCTGGGGAATGAGTTGGTCCAAGTGGATCAAATAACAGTGGGAGAGCATTTAGGGGACAGTGACCATTGTATCATAAGGTTTAGTTTGGCCATGGAGAAGGACAAAGAACAATCCAGAGCAGGGATAATTAATTGGGGGGAAGCCAACTTCGATGGAATGAGAATGCATCTGAGTCGAGTGAGTTGGAATCAAATATTGGCGGAAAAGACAGTGGCTGAACAATGGGCTACCTTCAAAGAGATAGTATTGCAAGCAGTGTCAAAGTATATTCCCTTGAAGGGGAAAAGTAGGACAAATAAACCTAGAGCACCCTGGATGACGAGGGAAATAGAGGTGAAGTTGATAAGGAAGAACTATGCATTTGACAGATGGTAGGTAGAAAATACAATGGAGAAACAGGCTGAATATAGGAGGACCAGAAGTCAAAAAAACTAACCAGAAAAGCAAGGAGAGAACATGAAAAGTGACTGACAGCTAACATAAAAGTGAATCCCAAGGTCTTCTATAAGCATGTAAATAATAAAAGGGTGGTAAAAGAAAGGGTAGGACCAATTAGGGATAAACGAGGAGATTTGCATGAGGAGGCAGGAGAAGTAGCGGAGGTATTAAACGTGCACTTTGTATCTGTCTTTACAAAGGAAGAGGATGCTACCCAGGCCAAGATGAGAAAGGAAGTAACTGGTACACTTGTGGAAATTACAATTGAGAAGGAGGAGGCATTAGAAGGAGGAGGAGGTATTAAAAATTGATAAGGTACCAGGACTGGATGAGATGCATCCGAAGGTGTTGAGGGAGGTGAAAATGGAAATTTCAGAGGCGTTGGTGATAATCTTGCAGTCTTCCTTAGACACAGGGGTGGTGCCGGAGGACTGGAGAATTGTGAATGTTACACCCTTGTACAAAAAGGGGTGCAAGGATAAAGCCAGCAACCACAGACTAGTCAGTTTGACTTCAGTGGTAGGGAAATTTATGGAAACTATAGTTTGGGACAAAATCAGTCGTCACTTAGACAGGTGTAGGATAATTAAGGAAAGCCAGCATGGATTCATTAAGGGAAAATCATGTTTAACTAACTTGCTGGAGTTTTTTGAGGAGGTAACAGAGAAGGTCAATAAGGACAATGCTGTTTATGTGGTGTATATGGATTTTCAAAGGGCATTTGATGCAGTGCCACACAATGACTTGTGAGCAAAATTTTAGCTCATGGAATAAAAGGGAAAGTAGGCACTTGGATAAGAAATTGGCTGAGTGACAGGAAACAGAGAGTAGTGATAAATGGTTGTTTTTCAGATTGGAGGAAGGTCTGTAGTGGAGTTCCCCAGGGGGTCCGTGTTGGCACCCATGCTCTTCTTGATATAAATTAATAACCTAGACTGTGGTGTTCAGGGCATAATTTCAAAATTTGCGAATGATACGAAGATTGGAAGCACTGTCAGCTGTGATGAGGATAGTCTTGAACTTCAAAAGGACACAGACATATTGGTGGATTTGGCAGACAAATAGCAGATGAAGTTCCATGCAGAGAAGTGTGAGGTGATTCATTTTGGCAGGAAGACTGTGGGGAGACAATATAAAATAAAGGGAGAAATTCTAAAGGAGGTGCAGGAACAAATGGACCCTTGTGTGTATGCACATGAGTCATTGAAGGGCATATTGAGAGAGCAGTTAATAAAGCATATGTTATCCTAGGTTTTAATAATAGAGGCATTGAGTACAAGAGCAAGGAGGTCATGTTGAATTTGTGTAAGACACTAGTTAGGCCTCATCTGGAATATTGTGTCCAGTTCTGGTGCCATACTTGAGGAAAGATGTGATGGCATTGGAGAGAGTACAGAGGAGATTCACAAGAATGATTACCAGGATGAAGAACTGTAGCTATGAGGACAGATTGGAGAGGTTGGGTCTGTTTTCCTTGGAGAAAAGAAGGCTGAGATGAGACGTGATAGAGGTATTCAAGATCCATGAGGGGTATGGACAAGGTAAATAGTGAGAAACTGTTCCCACTCAAGAGGGCATCAAAAACCAGAGGGCACAGATTCAAAATAATGGGCAAAAGGAGTAGCAGTGATGTGAGGAAAATATTTTTCACCGAAGGGTGGTTGGAGTCTGGAATGAACTTCCTGAAAGGATGGTGGAGGTAAGGTCAATCGAGGTATTCAAAAGGGAATTGGATTGCTATCTGAAAAGAAAGAATGTGTAAGGTTGCAGGGATAAGGCAGGGGAGTGGGATTAGGTAGAATGCTCTTTCAGCAAGCCAGTACAGACTCATTGGCTGAATGGTCTCCTTCTGCACTGTAAAAGTTCTGTGATTCTATGAAAAGCTTCAACATGTTTCTTTTTTCAGCAATACTCAAGCTCTATACTACCAAACTACTATATTTGACTTATTGTACACAATATCATTATGACATGTAGAGCCAACAATACCTTTTGAACTTACCTGTCAAAGGGTTCCTGACTCCAGACTTAGTTCCTCTGTGGATCACAACTCCTCTGAAATGGCGTGAATCATATCACCTACCAAAACGGATCTGACTCCAATAAAATGGGGGGAGGGGGTCTAAAATGCCAACTCCCACAATGGAGCTACAACTTCAAGAGTGCTTTGTGTGGGCTCACTACATATGCCTTTAGCCCACACCACTAAATATATCCGGTGACGGAAATAAGGATGGGAATTCTGAAATGGGGCCTGACCCACCATTTCTAAAGCCTACCCATCTCCTTTCCGACATGCAAATGCAGCCCAATATTTCCAAACATAGGTTTGGGAATTTGGGGAGACAGTGGTGTAGTGGTAATGTCACTGGACTAATAATCCAGAGACCCATGCTAATTACACTAGGGAGATGGGTTTAAATCCCACCATGGCATCTGATGGAATATGAATTCAATTTATAAAAATCTGGAATATAAAGCTAGTCTCAGTACTGGTGACCATGAAACTGTCATTGTTGTAAAAACCCATCCTGTTCACTAATGCCCTTTAGGGAAGGAAATCTGCCATTTTTACTTGTTCTGGTCTACATAAGACTCCAGGTCCACAGCAATGTGGTTAGCTCTTAACAATCTTTGAAAATATTCAGTTCAAGGGCAATTTGGGTTACCAACAAATGTTGGCCTTGCCAGCAATACCCACATCCCATCAAAAAATAAAGAAAAAAAACATTTAAATTTGTTAGGAAATACAGATAGTTTAAGTAAGTTATATTTGTATTTGTGGGTGTTAGGAATGAGTTTTAGCTTTAAAGTTTAAGTTTGATTTGTATTTCTGTATGTGTGTTAAGAAAGGTTAAATTGAGTTTTAGTTTCACTTTAGAAAGTGCTTGCATTTCTAATGAGAGTTTTACGAGTGTAAGCTGAGTTAAACAAATAAGAGTAGAAAAAAACAGTGCTGTTGCTTAGCAACAGGGGTCCAGAGAGGCAGGTCCCTCCCACAGATGCACACACAGAAAACTAGAAACTGCAGTTTTGATTTGGAAGCTGTTGGAGTTCATTTGGTTTTGAAGACAGCTGCCAGGCAGAAGCTGTCAGATATTCAGTTGAAAGTAGCTGCTAGAGAGAGAGACTGGAGCAAAGGGGACATATAGTCAGCCCCAAGCAAAAGAGAAGACCCCAAAATCCAGGGGAGTGGAACAGGAGAAAGTCCAAAGCAGACCTTGTAGTCAAAGGAAGGACTGGAACCTAGAAAAGGTCCTGTTAGTTAAGGGCAGAGAAGAAAGCTCCAAGCTTCAGATTTAAAGAGACAAAAGCTGCAGAAGGCAGAATTAAAGTGAGAACAGCTTGCAAGAGGCAGCTTGCTGACTTGAAATCTACTGCCCACAGTGATAAAATGCTAGAGCAGCCTTGATTAGTGCAGAGTGGGACTTCCATCCCTCAGGAACAGGAAGTCTACCTTAGAGAGCTGCTGGCCAATCTGATTGGCTGGCCGCTCTGTAGTCCCAGCAGCTCCAGAAGACAGTAATGTTAGAGAGGCCAGGGGGGTAGGGACAAAGGGGGCATACAATTTTGGGGGTGGCCTCGATGGGAACAGGGGGCCCTCTAAAGGAGGTACCCCTCCACTTCCTGGCACAGCAGCCCCGCTGTTAAAGATGACAGGCTACCCATCTTGCTTCTGCCTTCTCCCACAGAAAAAATTGCAGCAGAGGCAGAATAAGGCTCTTTAGTGGCAGTTAATTGTCCACTGAAGGGCCTCAATAGGCTTATTGGTGAGCAGGCTGCCTGATGCCTTACCCGCCCATGTAATATGGGGGAGAGATCAAGCGTGGGCAGGAAGGCAGCTGCCTTGCCACCTGCTTTATTTTACATGCCCCCCTACCACCTTCAAATACATTGGGGAAGGGGACTCTGTAAAATCCGCCCCTTCATGTTTAGGTGAGTTCAGTAAGAAATGAAAATGGACAGAGCCTAATTGCCTGTTCCAATGAAACTATTAAATTCAACCAGAGAGATTTATCTAATTTAAGTACTAAAGTTTACTTGGAAGCTAAAGAAGATAACACAATCAATTATCGTTGATTGATGATGTCAATGTTTGTCTTCCTTTGAAATGCAAAGCAAGTGATTCCACAAGCGAGTTTTACTGGGGAAAAAAGTTTAAGAAACATAGTGTTAATTTCCACCTTGATAGCTCTATCATTTAAACAAAGAATTGAAAATATTATTGGACAATTGTAGCTTAAGGTGGATTTTGACAGGACAGTATGATCTTGTCAATGAAATGTCTGTGCCCACCTTGGAAAGAAGGGTATAAATATAATTGTAATGAGTGATTTGGGACTGCAGCCAAACAACTTGGTCATTTGCTTAAGAGTTTGATCAGCAGGAAGGGACTTTCACTGGGAGATCATATATGTAACTCCTTGTAACGTAGTTGTGACTAAAAAGTGTATTGTATTGCTAAACAGGGTATTATATTGTTAACTGATATTCTTAACAATCTAGTAAAGAGAATAATTTATAATTTGCGTGTTGTCTAACTATTTCTCACAATTCTCATTTCCGAAGCATAGAGTAACCTGTCAAGGATAGAAGGTTACATCTTACAAACTGGCGATGAGGATGGGAGGCAAGTGAGAATAATGTCACACCCAAAGCTTAGGGTGGAATTTTACCATCCCCACCAGAGGTTTGCAGGTGTGGTACCCATAAATTCTCCAGATGGTCTTCCCACAGCCCTCCCATCTACCCTGACCTGTCTTCGATTTTAGGTTGGGATGAGTGAGGTCTAGTCGGCCTGCCACCCTGTCCCAATTGAGGCCCTTAAGTGGGCAATTAATGACCACTCAAGGGCCTTTCCCATCTGTCCTCAATTTTGAGGCAGGTGGGAGGAGGGCAGGAGCAGAGGGAAGCCCAAAAAGTCACCCTGCCCAGGCCTTAAGTGGGAAAAGCGGGTGCCTCCCTCAACAGCCTCCTTCCATATTGGGTGCCATCCCTCCCACCACACAAGGCCTTCCCTGCACTGGTGCTCCCTACCCCTGTGCTCTCCATCAAGACACCCACCCCCCTCTACCCCATCTCCCCAGGCCTAACCTCCCAACCCTGCTGTGAGACCACCTGTACTTACCTGGCCCTGGACTCTGGGACTTGGAATCTGGGGACTGCTTGTAGTCTCAGTCCTGGCCACTGTGCTACTGACGTTGCAGAGACTACAGAGCTGTTGGCCAATCAGATTGGCTGGCAGCTCTCTAAGCCGGGACTTCCTTCTGAGTGATGGGATTCTCCAACCAATTTTGAACTTTAAATTTTTCCTAAAGCTCGAGATGTGGGAATAGCAAAATTTGGCACTTTGAGTTTAGGACTCAATGTAGGGATCCATAATTCTGGGGTGCACAGAAAGATGAAAGTGTAATGTGATTATTGAGTGTGCTCATTTCCATTTGAAATTGTGCACACAGAATTAGTGGAAAGTAAACTTTTGACAGAAGTGAAGTTGAGGATCTGTGGGAAGACGAGGTGTTCAGTGAAAAGTTAAAATGTGAGGGTTGTAAGCATGGTCTAAAGGAAAGGTGTTGGTGCTGGGAGGTAGAAATGTTCAGCCTCAGTGTCCCCTTCACCCTTTTCATGATGTCTTCACACCTCTCCCAGATAAAAGTATTAATAGTTTTGCAGGAAGTAATGGGTCTGAGTGAAGACACAAATTATGGGTTTGAAATTTTGAATGAGTACAGAATGGAATAAAGATGTGCGACAGCCTTTGACCCAATAACAGTAACAGCAAGGAAAATTTGTAATTACTTTGAAATGCTCATGGAATCCATAATTATTTTTAAACTATGTTTGAAAAGGACTTTTAAGACTTTGTATCAATTGTAAAGGAATCAAGTATAATTTTTGGATAATAAGAAATACCGATCCATGTGACCTGGGGACCCTTGACCTAGCAATATCAACACGAGGGAAGATACAGAGGCTGTGTGGCACATAAACACAAAGACAAAAGGGAAGAGCTAAAAATAGGAAGAACTTTGGCTGAAAATGTTGGAGTGGACTGCCTTGAAATTCTGAGAGATTGATTTTGTGGTATCTGCTATTCCATGTGTAAGTTATAGTTCATACTGACCATGATTTCCTTGTTAATTTATGTTGAAATTATGTTGATTTTGATTCAAGTTAAAGTAGAAGTTACAAAAAGTGAAATTTTGTCTGATAAACTTCTTCATTCACGGGTTGTTCATTAAATTTGGTTCTTTTAGTTTATGGATCCCAAAAGGGATCATAACCATGGGTCACATCAGGAATTGGAAATTGGTTTAAGTGAGGGATGCGTTAAGGGGCCTGCAGATTTAAACAAGAGAGCTTCTTAGAACACCAAAACTAACCCACGCATCTCTCTTTTTCACCCTGCAGGAGTAGCACACCAGGGGCATGGAGCCTGGTGACCTAGCTGTATGCCTCATGGCTTACAAGGAGTGGAGAAGAAAGAGAAGGGAGCGACAGAGGTGTCTGGCTGGGCAGAGGGAGAAGCAGCACTCTTGAGAAGAAGGGGTGGCTGGGACTCCTGTGCACGGTGCTAAGGAGCTACAGCGAACTGTCGCTGATTGCACATAGCTGGATCCAGGGTCTACACACAGCTTGTCATTCATGCAGATGACCAAGAACCAGTATCACCAAAGACTGTCCAGGGAACTGGTCGGTCACATCTGCCGCTTGGTGGAGGATGACCATGAAAGTGGCCAAGGCGCTCAGTTTTTATGCCAGTGGCTCCTTTCAGGGCTCCACAGGTGACCTCTGTGGGATTTTGCAAGCCTCCACACACAAATGCATCCATGAGGCCACGGGGACGCCATATTCACAAAGGCACACAACTTTGTGCATATCGCCCGGGATCAGGAAAGCCAGGATGCAAGAGCACTGGGATTTGCCCAGATCTCAGGTTTCCCACAGGTGCAGAGGACCATCGACTGCACTCATGTGGCGCTCAGATCTCTGTGGCAATAAGCAATCAACTGTATCGAATGTTCAGCCGATTGCGGCCACCACAAATGCATCCTACAGCTCTGCACGGTTTCCAGGGAGTCCACAACTCCTACATTCTCAGTACGTCTCAGATCCCTGACATCTTCCAGGGTCTATAGAGGCTCCACGGCTGGCTCCTCGGGGACAAGGGATACCACAGAGGGTGTGGTTGATGACGCTTGTGCGGCGGCCTCAGGCTGCAGCAAAGCGAAGGTACGAGGCTCATCCTGCAACTCACACATTGGTGAAGCAAACATCAGAATGTTGAAGATGAGGTTCCGGTGCCTGGATCGGTCTGGTGGAGCCTGCAATACAGTCCACAGAGGGTGTCACACATCGTCGTCAGCAGCTGCACCCTTCACAACCTGGCGCTGCAATGGGTAAAGGAGCTGGCTAAGTAGGAGTTGGAGGAGCTGCACATTCCCTCTGATGAGGAGGACATCAGGGATAAGAGTGATGAGGTTCTTGAAGGTGAGGATGATGACTATGTCTCCATCACACTGTCCAGATGAGGCAGGCACACTCGGGAGGCCCTGATAGCTACTAGAGTTGTGAAGGATGATGATAGCATGCAGAGGGACACTCTAGATCCTCACATAGCTTACGTGAATGTCTGACTCCTGTCTGGCTGATGGCAACTCGCTTGTGCTCTGTGAACAGGGTCATATCATGGAGATGCAGCGGGGAAACTAACTTTTCCTGATCCTGTGGCGTCCTTCATGAGCTGAACCTTTCAGGACCACACTGACTGGACACAGATGTTGATGAGATGGGGGGATGCTGGGAGCTCACAGAGAGAAGGATGGAACTCTGTGACACCGGCCCAGGACATTCTGGCAGCAATGATAAGCCCCATCAAGGTGTAGGCATGACTGATGTGTCCAGTGACAGTGAAGGGATCTTAGACCAACTGGGAATGTAGGAGTCGTGAGCTCCTTGGAAAGCATGCGCAGAGCTAAAGGATGTGTTTGTGATGGTCGCACATCAGCTAAATATTCAGCAAGTGGAAGCCTTGCGATTGATGTAGTTGATCGCTTGTTGCCACGGAGATCTGAGCGCCATGCATCAGTGTGCTGGGAAGGTTGCACAAAACACAGGGACATCTGCCTTTATCTTGTGCAGAAAATTTCACATCTGAGTGACACGAACACTGCCCATCAGAACAAGGAGCCACAGGCAGAGAGACATTCTTGGGAGTTTATTTACAATGCTAAACATTATGTACAAGTGATTAACACCCATGTCCAGGCTGTTCAGCTACATCTTCTTTACGGCCTTCTGTGCCCAGTGGGCACCGCGGGGACTGGGGTGTTTTGTTGACCCCTTTAATCACATCTTAGATTGATGTTTTTAAGGTTCCTTTAAAAGTTTTTCCTTGATTTTACAGCTGACCTGACTTAGGGGCTGTGCTTGATTTCTCCCTTGTTTTTGCTCCTTTAGTTTATTGTTTTGACTCAAAAGAGTTACATCTTCTTTACGGCCTTCCGTGCCCGGTGGGCACCGCGGGGACTGGGGTGTTTTGTTGACCCCTTTAATCACATCTTAGATTGATGTTTTTAAGGTTCCTTTAAAAGTTTTTCCTTGATTTTACAGCTGACCTGACTTAGGGGCTGTGCTTGATTTCTCCCTTGTTTTTGCTCATTTAGTTTATTGTTTTGACTCAAAAGAGTTACATCTTCTTTACCCGGCTCGCGGCTGATGCCATCCAAGACCTAAGGACGGTCGTGCTCGGACCTGATGTTATTTTAGGTCTTGAGGTGGCCCAGGTGCGCGGTGGTCTTTCTGCTGAACGTTCCCCTGTTCGGACAGAATTCCACATTGGCCCCAAGCCCCGAACCCTCCCTCGGGTGCCGGTGTCCCGCAATATGAGCCGCCTCGGGGATATGCCCTCCGTGCCATTTGGCACGGCGCAGAGGAGCTTTCTGTACGGACTGCTGCTGCACACCTTCCATTTTCTCGCCCTCATCCGCCGCCCGGACATGCCCTGGCGTGCCTTGTTGCCGTCCGGCGGCAGAGGCCCCCGATGGTAGGCCCTCTATGGAGGTGTTCTCCCGCTTTCTATCGGGGACCTGGGTTGGAGGGTGTTGCACGCAGCAGTCCCCTACAATTGTAGAATATGTAGGTTCACGGACTCCCAGGACACCTGCCCTTTTTGTGGTCTTGTGGAGTCCGTGGACCACGCTTATATATGGTGTGGTAGGCTGCACTCCCTTTTTAGTTATTTAAAAAACCTTTTGTTACTGTTTTGTTTGCACTTCAGTCCCACGCTCCTGATCTACGGACACCCGGTGCGGAAGGGGGTCGGGAAGGAGGAGGACCTCCTTGTGAACCTGCTCCTGGGCCTGGCCAAGTTGGCCATTAACAGGTCCAGGCAGCGGACGATCGAGGGGGTCGTCCCGCCCGATTGTTTGTTCCTCTTCCGCGGCTACGTTTGCGGCCGGGTGTCCCTGGAGAGGGAGCACGCGGTGTCTGCCGGCACCATCGAGGCCTTCTGTGCCCGGTGGGCACCGCGGGGACTGGGGTGTTTTATTGACCCCTTTAATCACATTTTGGTTTAATGTTTGTAAGTTTCCTTTAAACTTTGTCCTTGGTTTTACTGCTGACCTGACTTAGGGGCTGTGTTTATTTTATCCCTTAATTTGTTAATTTAGTTTAATTGTTTGACTCAGAAAGAGTTACATCTTCTTTACTTTTCCAACCCTGCTACGATGTCTTAGTGCTCCCCAAACATCCACAGCGGAGGTGGAGGCAGCCTGCTGACTGCTAATGCCCAGTCTGTGATGGCCTTGAAGGGCTTCCTTTGGAGGGCTGAGTCCTTGAGGGCCTGCTTTTGGGGTCTTGCTGTGTGGCTGTGTCACCCTCCTCAGCCTTTGGAGATGGAGCTGCTGAGGACAAAGGAAGAGGGGATTCGGATGGGCCGGACACTCCCAGAGTCACCTGGGTGGATGGCCCTGGGGTGTGCACCTGCTGATCCTCCTCCCTAAGGGTGCCCGAGGGCCCCTGGCTGACTCCTTGAGGAGAAGGGGAAGCTGTAGTGAGATCTAGCTGCCCCGCACCCCACTTGCATTGACATTGTTGGAAGCAAAATCTGGCGTCAGCGATGGAGTTCAGCCCGTGCAGCTGTACAGGGCCGATGTCCTGGACCCAGGTCTCCATATCAGCCACCATCCGACCAGTGTTGATCTCAGTACATTGGCATGCCGGTGCTATCACCTCAGCCTGAAAGCCACAGACTCCTCCATCGTGCCTTGCAATCTGAGGAGTGCAGTGGAAAACCTTTCCTGATGTTCCCGAGCTTGCCTTTGCAGCTCCAGCAACTGAGGTATGACCGAGCCCAGAGGCTCGTCATCTGACTTGGACTCAGCAGGTTTCTGGCCTCCAGCAGCCCTTCGAGTACCAGAGATCTGGGAAGTCCCTTTCACCACCTGCTGTGGATCAGAGTGTGATGTGCTCACCAGATTGTGAACCTGAGGCTACTGTAAAGCGAGGTCCCACCGAGGTGTGTGTCTCTGCGCTGGTGGAGGGTGTGGGCTGTGACGGATCTTCAATTAGAGTGTCATCAGATTCCTCTTCTGAGTTGTCTTCGAGGCTTGTCTCGAGGACCTAGGTCATGGACCCCCATGGCTGCTTCCCAGATGTGCCTGCGAAAGCAAGGAGAGGTAATTAGTGCATGGTAGGGGACTGCGGAACAGGGGAACTCAATCACAACACAGTTGTCTGATGGATGTTGCACTGCTGGATCCTCACTTGGTCGAACACCACCAACCTCACCGTCAGCACAGGAATGGCCCAGATCCTCGCCGGCCAGCTGGATGGCTCTATTTTCAACTTCTGTGAGGACCTTGATTTCAGGCATTTCTCCACCAGGCTGTGACCTCGCCCTCTTTTTGTGTGCCAGCTTGCCCTGCATGAATACAGATGGAGAGAGTGTAAGTAGGACGCCTGCCAGGCCAGATGATAAGGAAGCCTGGCATGTGTGTGGGTAATGTGTGCGATGGATGGGATGAGGACAAATGACGGTGCGTGTGAGAGGTTGGATGGTGATATCTCTTGAACCAACAGTGAGTGAGATCCCTGTGGATATGTGATGGGTTTGTGAGTGTGTGAGTTGAGAGTGATGAGAAGAGTGACTTCCCTGTCGGAAGGGAAGAGATCACTCATCCTCTTTTAGCACTGGATGGGTGTCCTCTTTGGCAGGGCATTGGCGCTGACCATCGCTGCCACCACCTCCATGCTGGATTTGTCACCTTGCTTGCTGGCTTTCTCCCAGAGCGGGGTTAGAGGGCATCATGGTGGGCCTCCACTGCATCCAGTAGGCACTCAAGGGAGGCGTCGATAAATCTGGGGGGAGCATGTTTCCGCCCTTAGGCAGCCATTAGTTCCTAGCAGCTTCCTATCCCTTGAAGAGTGCTCATTCTGTTCAGGGGCAGCCTTTAAGTATGGTGCCCCATTACTAAAGGCCTGAGGTGACTGCGGGGCGGGTGAATCAGGGCCTGCCCCACCAGCAACCCGGCGTGACTCCTGGGAATGAATTATTAATGAGGCGGAACACGTCAGGAATGGGACTATATGGCATGAAAAGCCGCCAATGTGTCTGGCAGGTGAAACGTTCTTTTTCCCGCTTGCTACCACACTTACACACTGCAGTCAGCATCGCGGTGAAGCAGTCTGGGAAGAGTGTCCTGCAGTCAGCATCGCGGTGAAGCAGTCTGGGAAGAGTGTCCTGCAGTCAGCATCGCAGTGAAGCAGTCTGGGAAGAGTGTCCTGCAGTCAGCATCGCAGTGAAGCAGTCTGGGAAGAGTGTCCTGCAGTCAGCATCGCGGTGAAGCAGTCTGGGAAGAGTGTCCTGCAGTCAGCATCGCAGTGAAGCAGTCTGGGAAGAGTTCCTGTAGTCAGTTCTTGTTGAAAATAACAAGAGTGACATCACAAGACAGCGCGAGAGAGCGGCGGAGAGATCAGAATCAGCGCAAGTGCGGGAAAGCTTCAAAAAGTTACGTCAGCACAAAGGTGAGAGCTGATTGGTGAGTAGTCGGTAAGTGTTTTTCTCCTGCTTTTTTTCTCCAGTTTAAAATAGATTAAGCTAAGGAAAGGTAAGGGTTCTAGTTTTTATTTAAAGGACATAAATAATTTCACTTTTTTTTTACTGTATTTAACTTAAAGTAAGCGTTTTTTTTCAACTAGAGGCATGGCAGGGCAGTTCAGTCCTGTGTTATGTACCACCTGCAACATGTGGGAAGTCCTAGACGCTCCTTGTGCTCTGACCAACCACGTGTGTAGGAAGTGCCACCAGCTGCAGCGACTTGAGCTCCAAGTTTTGGAGCTTGAGCGGCAGCTGGAGGCTCTGAGGTGCTTCCGCGAGGCTGAGTTTCGTAGATAGCACGTTTTTAGATGTGGTCACCCCACAGTTTACGGAAGTGCAGACAGAGAGGGAATGGTGGACCATCAGTCAGAAGAAAGGTGTCAGGCAGGTAGTCAGGAAATCCCCAGGGTGCATCTCACTTGGGAACCAATTTTCTGTGTTGGAAAATGGTGAGAGTGACGGTTCCTCTGGGGAGTGCACCCACGCACATGGCACTGTGAGTGGCTCAGCTGCACAGGGGAGGAGGAAAAAGAGTGGAAGAGCAATAGTGGTATGAGACTCAATAGTAAGGTGAACAGACAGGCATTTCTGCGGCCATAGACGTGACTCCAGGATGGTATGTTGATTCCCTGGTGTCAAGGTCAAGGATGTCACTGAACGGCTGCAGGGCATTCTAAAGGGGCAGGGCAAACAGACAGAAATCGTGGTACATATTGGTACCAATGACATAGGTAGAAAGAGGGATGAGGTCCTGCAAGTAGAATTTAGGGAGCTAGGAAACAGATTAAAAAACAGGACCTCAAAGGGACTAATCTCTGGATTACTTCTGGTGCCACACACTAGTGAGTATAGCAATAGGATGTTAGTCCAGATGAATGCGTGGCTGGAGAGATAGTGCAGGAGGGAGGACTTTAGATTTCTGGGACATTGGGACCGTTTCTGGGGGCGGTGGGACCTGTACAAGGCGGACAGGTTGCACCTGAACCGGAATGGGACCAACATCCTTGCGGGGAGGTTTGCTAGTGCTGTTGGGGAGGGTGTAAACTAACTTGGCAGGGGGATGGGATCCTGAGAGGAGGTTCAGCAGGGGGAGATGCAAAGCCAAAATTAGCAGAGAGAACAAGTGAGTCTGGAAGGCATAGACATTTTAGGCCAGTTAAGGCCCAAAGGAGCTAAGCAAGGTTGCATGGTATTTATTTTAATGCAAGGAGTCTGACAAATAAGGGAGATGAATTGAGGGCACAAATTAACACATGGAGGTATGATGTCATTGCTGTCACAGAGACATGGTTGAGAGAGAGGTAGGATTGGCAGTTCAATATTCCAGGATATAGGGTCTTCAGGCGAGTCAGGGAAGGAGGTCAAAATGGAGGGGGTATCGCAGTATTGATCAAGGAATCAATTACAGCAGTAAGGAGGGATGCCATCTTAGAAGGCTCCTCAAATGAAGCCATATGGGTAGAACCTAAAAACAAAAAAGGAGCAATCACATTGCTGGGAGTGTACTATAGGCCCCCAAACAGTCAGAGAGAAATACAAGAGCAGATATGTAGGCAAATTTCAGGGAAGTGTAAAAATAATAGGGTAGTAATAGTGGGGGATTTCAACTTCCCCAACATTAACTGGGTTAGTCATAGTGTGATAGGTTTAGAGGGAGCGGAATTCTTAAAATGCATCCAGGAGAGCTTTTTAAGCCAGTACATAGAAGGTCCTACAAGAGACAAGAGGCCCTGGACTTAATATTAGGGAATGAAGCCGGGCAAGTGGTAGAGGTATCATTAGGGGAGCATTTTGCAGATAATGATCATAACTCCATCAGATTCAATGTTGTTATAGAAAAGGACAAGGATGGGCCAGAAATCAGAGTTCTAAATTGGGGGAAGGCTGATTTAATAAGATCAGATATGATTTGGCCAGAGTGGACTGGGAGCAGCTACTTATAGGTAGATCTGCGTCAGAGCAGTGGGACTCATCCAAGAAGGAAATAGGGAGAGTACAGGGCCAACATATTCCAGTAAAGACAAAGGGTGGGACCAACAAATCCAGGGAACCCTGGATGTCGAGGGATATACAGGATTGGATAAAGAGAAAAAGGGAGGCTTATGGCAGATACCGAAGGCTCAAAACAGCAGAAGCCCTAGAAGAGTATAAATTGTGTAGGGGGGAACTTAAAAAGGAAATTAGGAGAGCAAAAAGGGGGCATGAAAAAACATTGGCAGGTAAAATAAAGGAAAATCCAAAGTTATTTTACAAGTACATTAAGAGTAAGAGGATAACTAGGGAAAGAGTAGGGCCCATTAAGGACCATAGTGGTAATTTGTATGTGGAGCCAGAAGACGTAGGTAGGGTTCTAAATGAATACTTTGTGTCGGTGTTCACAAGTGAGAGGGACGATGTGGATATGGAAATCAGGCAGAAGGACTGTGATGTATTTAAAGAAATTGGCATAGAAAGGGAGGAGGTTCTAAGTGGTCTGGCAGGCTTAAAAGTAGATAAATCTCCATGCCGGGATGAAATGTATCCTAGGCTGTTGAGTGAGGCAAGGGAGGAGATAGCAGAGGCGCTGGCAATAATTTTCAATACCTCTCTGGCCACAGGAGAGGTGCCAGAGGACTGGAGGACAGCCAATGTGGTACCGTTATTCAAGTAGGGAGGAAGGGATAAACCAGGGAACTACAGGCTAGTCAGTCTAACCTCAGTGGTGGGGAAACTATTGGAAGCAATTCTGAGGGACAGAACTAATCTATACTTGGAGAGGCCGGGATTAATCAAGGATAGTCAGCATGGTTTTGTTAAGGGGAGGTCATGTCTGGCCAAGTTGATTGAATTTTTCAAAGAGGTGAACAGGTGTGTAGATGAGGGCAATGCATTTGACGTAGTCTACTTGGACTTCAGCAAGGCTTTTGATAAGGTCCCGTATGGGAGACTGATAAGGAAAGTAAGAGCCCATGGGATCCAAGGCAATTTGGCAAATTGGATCCAGAATTGGCTGAGTGGTAGAAAGTAGAGGGTGATGTTTGAGGGGTGTTTTTGTGACTGGATGCCTGTGTCCAGTGGGGTTCCACAGGGATCGGTGTTGGGTCCCTTGCTGTTTGTGGTATATATAAATGATTTAGACTTGAATGCAGGAGGGTTGATCAGTAAGTTCGCAGATGACATGAAAATTGGTGGGGTGGCAAATAGTGAGGAGGATAGCCTTAGATTACAGGAGAATATCGACAGGCTGGTCAGATGGGCTGATCAGTGGCAAATGGAGTTTAATCCGGAATAGTGTGAGGTGATGCACTTGGGCAGGACAAACAAGGCACAGGGATACACAATGAATGGTAGGACCCTGGGAAGTACCGAGGATCAGTGGGACCTTGGTGTGCATGTAGCACACAGGTTAAAGTGGCAGGACAGGTAGATAAGGTGGTTAAGAAGGCATATGGGATACTTGGCTTTATTAGTCGAGGCATAGAATAGAAGAGCAGGGAGGTTATGCTGGAGCTGTATAAAACGCTGGTTAGGCCACACCTAGAGTGTTGCGTGCAGTTCTGGAATCCGCGTTATAGGAAGGATGTGATTGCACTAGAAAGAGTGCAGAGGAGATTTACCAGGATGTTGCCTGGGCTGGAAAGCTTTAGTTATGAGGAGAGATTGGATAGACTGCCTGAAAGGGTGGTAGAGGCAGAGACCCTCAGAGCATTTAAGAAGTATTTGGATGTGCACTTGCGATGCCATGGCATACAAGGCTATGGACCTAGTGCTGGAAAATGGGATTAGAATAGTTAGGTACTTGTTTGACCGGCGCAGACTTGATGAACCAAAGGGCCTTTTTCTGTGCTGTAGACCTCTATGACTCTATGACTATGACTTAGTGCAAATCTGGGATGATTTCGAGAATGAAACAATGTTTTATAATACCATATATTGATATTACTCATAGAGGTTGGAGCAGTGTTTTATATGTCCAGAGGTCTTGCAACATAGACATTATTGGACTCTCTCCCAACTATTGTTACTGCCATGCACTGAGATGGTAAATAGGTTTTTCATTTTGTAAAGCATGTATATAGTTATTCTATCAATTTCTTTGCTCCGTGTTGTGAAAGATGCAGGAAACCTGGACAAAATGTGCAAAACGTCAAAGGCTGAGGAAGGGAACTGAGGAATAGGGTGGATGCTTTTATGGTTTTCAAAAATCTTGGGCCGCACCGCTGGTATTGGGCCTGTTCAGTGGTGTGAGCAGACAATATGGTGAGAAGGCGAAAAGTTGAGTTCACAACATCGTGAAACTTGTTTACGATCGTCCGCTCAGCCTGTCGATGGCAGGTCGCGTTTCCCGCCATCAAACGTCGGGAAACTCATTGTAATACATCGGCATATCATTATAAGGCCAGCCCATCAGATTCACCCGTCTGGATCGTCTGCCCACGTCGGCGTGATTGAATGCCAACATGTTTCACAACAACATATAAAAGGCTGCACTTGGTCGGCTGCACTTTGAGGGGAACTCAGAGGTAGGTGCACAGTAATGTTGCGGAGTGCTCGTGAGGGATGCCTGCTGGACTTCAAGGTTGAGGCGCATGGGGGGTGGGGGTGGGGGGGGGGGGGGCGCAAAGCAGAGGCTACCCTGTGGTTGACACCACTTTGTGGGGAGGGCAAAGGCTGCCCTGAAGTTGAAGGTAGCACACAGGCACATGCAGGGTGGGGTGGGGTGGGGTGGGGAGGGGTGGGGAGTGTCAGGGAAGCAGCCATGAATTTGAATACCTTATATAAAGTGACCATTCCTCTGCAGCTGAGACAGTTCAGGCACATCCACATTGACATAATTGGAGTCAGGCCTCTAGCTTATCTGCCCACTCAAGCAATGCAGAGGCCTGCAAATGCCACCAAGTGCTCTAGAGCTTTTCACCCCTCGGGCACAGACTGCAAAGTAATGAGAGTTTTAGTGAACTGCAGAACAGTTGGACGAATGGGCATGTTGTACAATCTCCTTGCTAAATCTGGCCATGGAGCAGTCACTGGTGGAGGTGCTCACAGCCCCTTGCAATGTCATCATCCCGGTTTGGACCAGTCTCCCCCATAGTTCAAACTAACAGTGCAGCCTTGCAGTGTGGGTTAGAAGGATGCCCGTGCCTGAACCGAGAGCACAGCATGCAGTCCAATGGAGCAAAGCTGCCGCCAATCGGTCAGGTGGAGTGGGGCGGAGGGGATTGGGGTTTCGGGCAGCCACGCAGCACAATAATCTCTGGACATCCAAGTGGTGTCCAGCACTCTCCGGGATGCGTTAAAGGGCCTTCAGACTTAAACAAGACAGGTTCTTAGTACACCCATGCTAAACCACACATCTCTCTCTTTCATCCTGCAGGAGGAGTACATCAGGATCATGGAGCCTGGTGGCCTAGCTGTACGCCTTGTCGTTTACAGGCAGCAAAGACGACGGAGAAGACAGTGGCTGAGGGTCCTGGCTGTGTAGAGGGAGGAGCCGAAGTCTCTGGAAGAAGAGGCTGCTTGGGCTCCCACACACGCTGAAGAGCCACAGTGAGCCATCGCTGGCCAGTGCCTAGCTAGACCCAGGGTCTGTAGACGCTGTCTTTCATTCCTGCAGATGACTGACAACCAGTGTCACTGAAGACTGCACATGTCCAGGAAACTGATCAGTCACATCTCCCAGAAAGTGCAGGATTTGACGCCACGGGGACATGGAGGGCATCCACTGACAATGGCCATGAAAGTGACCGCGGCGCTCAATTTCTATGCCAGTGGCTCCTTTCAGGCCTCCACAGGCGACCTCTGTGGGATATGACGAGCCTCTACCCACAAAGTATCCATGAGGCCATGGATGCCGTCTTCAGGAGGGCACACAACTACGTGCATTTTCCCCCGGACCAGGACAGCCAGGGTGCAAGAGCGATTGGATTTGCCCAGATCTCAGGTTTCCCACAGGTGCAGGGTGCGATCAAACGTGCAGCTGGTGTGCGACCACCGCAAATACGTCCTGCAGGTGTGTGCACGCTTTCCAGGGAGTGTGCACAACTCCTATATTCTCAGTCGGTCACAGATCCCTGCAGTCTTCCAGAGTCCACAGAGGCTGCAGGGTTGTCTCCTCAGGGACAAGGCTACCTACAGAGAACATGGCTGATGACACCCGTGCAGTGGCCTCAGACAGCAGCAGAGCAAAGGTGTAATGAGACTCATGCTGCAGTTTGCAACTTGGTGGAGACGGCCATTGGGATGCTGAAAATGAGGTTCCCGTGCCCGGACCGTTCTGGTGGAGCCCTGTAATACAGTCCGCAGAGGGTGTCACGCATCGTCGTCGCCTGCTGCGCCCTTTACAACCTGACACTGCAAGGAGGAGAGGAGCTGGCTGGGGAGGAGATGGAGGAGCTGGAGGTCTCCTCTGATGAGAAGGAAGTCGACAGTGATGAGGGTGAGGAGGCCCTCGAAGGCGATGATGATGGCGATGAGGCCCTTGCACTGGTTGGGCGAGGCAGGCGCGCTCGGGAGGCTCTCATAGTTTCTAGATTTGTGGAGGTAGATAACGACATGCAGTGAGGACACTCCATAGATCTTCACATGGCCTCTGAGAATGCCTGACTCCTGTCTGGCCGAGGGCAGCTCACTTGCGCTCTGTGATCAGCGTTATATCATAGTGACGCAGCCACTAAACTTTAAAAGCATCTGATCCTTTGTCCACCTTCAGCACCTGACCCCTTCATGTGCACACCATCATTGGTCATAGATGCTGAAGAGATGGGGGCCAGCCCCACCTTGAAGGTGCTGAGAGCACACAGAATGACAGAACTGTGATGCTTGCCCATGTCATTCTGGCAGCAATGACAAGCACCGCTGGGGTTCAGGTATCTGTAATGTGTCCAGGACATGTGAGGCCGGATTATCATTTTGGTCTGAAGGCTGCTCAAAGCACAGGGAAGAGGCTCTGGACTGAGACACCTGCCTTTATCTTGTGCAGAAACCAAGGTTTCACATCTGACTGACACGAACACTGCTCATCAGAACAAGGAGGCATAGGCAAGGAGACATTCTTGGGAGTTTAGTTACAATAGTAAACATTATGTACATGTGATTAACACCCGTACCCACGCTGTTCAACTACTTCTTCTTAACTTGCTGCTATGTCTTGGTGCTCCCCCGACATCCACAGCGGAGGTGCAGGCAGCCTCCTGACTGCTATGCCCTGTCTGTGATGATCCTGATGGGCGTCGTCTGGAGGGCTGAGTCCTGGAGGGCCTCAGCCTGCTTTTGGTGACCGGCTGTTTAGCAGTGGCACCCTCATTGAGCTGTAGAGCTGGAGCTGCTGAGGTCACAGGAGGAGGGGATTCAGATGGCCGGACACTCCCGGAGTCACCAGGGTGGATGGCACAGGGTTGTGCATCTGCTGATGCTCCTCCCTATGGGTGCCCGAGGGTCCCTGGCTGACTCCTTGAGGAGAAAAGGTAGCTGGAGTGAGATTAAGCTGCCCCGCACCTCCCTTGTCTACACATTGTTGGAGGCCAACTATGGCGTCAGCTATGGAGTTCACGCGCAGCAGTGAAGGAGCAACCTCCTGGACCAAGTCTCCATGATGGCTGCCATCCTACCAGTGCTGACCTCGGTACATTGGTGTGCCAGTGCTATGACCTCAGCCTGAAGGCGGACGGACTTCATCATGCCTTGCAATCTGAGGAGTGCAGCAGACATCCCTTCCTGTTGTTCCCGAGCTTGCCTTTGCAGCTCCAACAACTGTGACATGACCAAGTCCAGAGGCTCATCATCTGACTCAGACTCAGCTGATTTCTGGCCTCCAGCAGCCTTTCAAGTGCCGGCCACCTGGGAAGTCCCTGCCGCCACGTGCTGTGGATCAGAAAGTGTGAAGTGCTCACCAGATTGTGATCACGAGGCAGGTCTGTGTCTGTGCGCTGGTGGAGGGTGCGGGTGAGCGCTGTGACACGACTTCAAGGAGGGTGCCTTCTGATTCCTCTCCAGAGGTTTCTTTAGAGCTGGATTGGAGGCCCTGGATCATGCACTCGGTCGACTGTTTCCAAGATGTGCCTGTGAAAGCAAGGGGAGATAATTAGTGCATGGCAGTGGCCTGTGAAACAGGACACATCACTCACAGCATGGTTATCTGATGGATATTGCACAGCTGGATCCTCACTTGGTAGAGCAGCGCCGACCTCACTGTCAGCACAGGAACGGTCCCGGTCATCGCCGGCCAGCTGGATGGCTCTGTTTTCAAATAAAGAACCTTGATTCCAGGCATACCTCCACCGGTCTGCGACCTCTCCCTCTTGTTGTGTGCCAGCTTATCCTGCATGAATACAGATGGAGATTGTGTAAGCGGGACACCTGCCAGATGATAAGTATGTCTGGCATGAGTGGGTGGTGAATGGTCCAGTGGATAGGATGAGGACAATGACGTTATATGTGAAAGAGCGAAAGGTGATGCCCCTTTAACTGGCAGAGTGAGGTCCCTGTGGATGCGTGATGGGTTTGTGAGTGCGTGAGTTGAGAGTGATGAGAAGAGTGACTTACCCTGGCAATACAGAGGAGATCATTCATCCTTTTGCAGCACTGGGTGGCTGCCCTCTTTTGCAGGACGATAGCACTGACCACTGCTGCCACTGCCTTTCAAACCGGATTAATGAGGTTGCTGTTCATCTTGCGGCCAGAGCAGGGATAGAGGATGTCACAACGAGCCTCCACTGTGTCCAAAAGGCACTGGAAAGACATGTCATTGAACCTGGGGGCTGCAGTCGTTTTGCCTTTCAGGTCCATGTCTTCTTTGCAGCAGCCGTGGGCTGGAAGCACTGAGAGGTATGCGTGCGGCTGTACTTTAAATATAGTGCCTGTCGTAATGAAGTGGCGAGGTGATGGTTTGGTGGGCGAATGAGAGCCTGCCTACCATGGAAATGCCACGTTTCCCGGGAATGCATAATTAATGCGGTGGGTTTGGAATGATACAGTGTGAAAAGCCACCATTGCGTGCAAATATGGGACGATTCTGCTCCTTAAGTGGTTCATCTAGTTGCCCTATTTAAATTATTGGCAGAATTCCCCGACGGGTCATTCAGGGTTGATTTCATAAATTGTTAGTGCGTTCTCATTGGCAATTTGTAGCCGCTCACCTTAATTTTGATTTCTATGTTCCTTATTCCTACAGTTCTGAATTACTGTTGTTCTTTTTAAGTAAATAAATAAAGTTTGATGACAAACATTTGCCCATTTAAATGTAGAAATATAAAGCATTACTTAGAAGCCTGACATAGGAGGTAAAGTTAATGTGTTGGGGAAATGTGTCACTGGGAAAAGCCAATGGAAAAATGTCTTTGTGCAATCACAAAAGAATATATTTGTACATCTGGCTTGATCAAGCTGGCGGTGTCCTGAAGGACATATTTGCCAGACTGGGCCTCCGGCAGGTGGTGAGAGGACAAGAAGGAAATCTACTGGATCTTGTTCTCACCAATCTATCTGTTGCAGATGCATCTGTCCATGACAGTATTGGAAGGAGTGACCACCACACAGTCCTCGTGCAGACGAAGTCCTGTCCTCACAACAAGGATACTCTCCATCGTGTTGTATGGCACTACTATGGTGCTAAATGGGTGAGATTTTGAACAGATCTAGCAACTCAAAACTGGGCATCCACGAGGTACTGTGGGCCATCAGCAGCAGCAGAACTATATTCAACCGCAATCTGTAACCTCATGGCCTGGCATATCCATCTCTCTGCCATTACCATCAAGCCAGCGCATCAACCCTGGTTCAATGAAGAGTGCAGGAGGGCATACCAGGAGCAGCACCAAACGTAGCTTAAATGAGGTGTCAACCTGGTGAAGCTACAACACAGGACTACTTGCATGCCAAATAGCAGAAGCAGCAAATGATAGAGCTAAACGATCCCACAACCAACAAATCAGATCAAAATTCTGCAGTCCTGCCACGTCTAATCGAGAATGGTGGTAGACAATAAACAACTAATGGGAGGAGCCTCCTCAAATATTCCCATCCTCTATGATGGGAGAGATCAGTGCAAAAGATAAGACTGAAGCATTTGCATCTTTAGCCAGAGTGCTGAATGGATGATCCATCTCAGCCTCCTCTTGAGGTCCCCAGCACCACAGATGGCAGTCTTCAGCCAAACTGATTCATTCCTTGTGATATCAGGAAATGGCTAAAGGTACTGGAGATTGCTAAAGCTATGGGCTCTGACAACATCCCAGCTGTAGTACTAAAGACTTGTGCACCAGAACCAGCCCTGCCCCTAACTAAGCTGTTCCAGTACAGCTGTAACACTGGTATCTAACTGAATGCGGAAAGTTACCCAAGATATTGGACGGGATAGTCATAGAAAGGAAGTACTCGAAGGGTTGAAATCCTTGAAAGTTGATAAGTCACCAGGGTCAGATGGATTGTTTCCGAGGCTGCCGAAGGAAGTCAGGGAGGAGATAGCAGATGCTCTGAGGATGATTTTCCAATCTTCACTAGAGGCAGGGGAGGTGCCGGAGGACTGGAGAAATGCAAACGTAGTTCCATTGTTTAAAAAGGGATCAAAGGGAATGCCAAAAAATTATAGGCCAGTTAGTCTTACAACGGTGATGAGCAAATTAATAGATAGATAGGATTAACCATCATGTGAAAAGGCATGGACTAGTCAGGGCTGGTCAGCATGGATTTGTTAAAGGAAGGTCTTGCCTCACAAATTTGATTGAATTCTTTGAGGAAGTGACAAGAAGGGTTGATGAAGGTAGTGCGGTGGATGTTGTGTACATGGATTTTAGCAAGGCATTTGGCAAGGTCCCATATGGCAGATTGGTCAGGAAAGTAAAAGCCCATGGGATTCAGGGTAATGTGGCAAACTGGATAAAAGGTTGGCTTTGTAACAGGAAATAAAGAGTAATGGTCGATGGATGCCCTTACGAATGGAAAATTGTCTCAAGTTGTGTTCCACAGGGCTCGGTGTTGGGACCCTTACTCATATGTTTGTGTTATATATTAACGATTTGGATGTGAACGTGGGGGGCACGATTGGGAAATTTGCAGTTGACACAAAGATTGGCTGAGTAGTGGATAGTGTAGAGGATAGCCATAATCTCCAAAAGAATATAGATGTGTTGGTGGAGTGGGCGATAAAGTGGCAGATGGATTTTAACATAGAGAAGTGTGAGGTCAAACAGTTACAGGGATTACAAAATAAGTGGGAATATACTAAGAAGGCTAGATGAAGTGAGAGATCTTGGTGTAGAAGTACACAGGTCCCTGAAGGCAGCAGGTCAAGTAGACAAGGTTGTAACAAAGGCATATGGAATGCTCTCCTTCATTGGCAGAGGTATAGAATATAAAAGTAAGGATATAATGTTGGAATTGTATAAAACACTGGTGAGGCCACAACCGGAGTATTGTGTGCAGTTCTGGTCACCACATTACAGGAAGGATGTAATAGCTCTGGAGAGAGTGCAGAGGAGGTTTACAAGAATATTGCCAGGGTTAGAAAAGTGTAACTATGAGGAGAGATTGGATAGGTTGGGGTTATTTTCCTTAGAACAAAGAAGGCTGAGAGGTGATTTGATTGAGGTGTACAAAATTATGAGGGGAATGGATAGAGTGGACAGGATAAAATTATTTCCCTTGGTGGAGAATTCTAGAACCAGGGGACATAGATTCAAGATAAGTGGCAGAAGGTGTGGGGGGGACATGAGGAAGAACTTTTTTACGCAGAGGGTAGTGGGTGTCTGGAATTCGCTGCCCAAATTGGTGGTAGAGGCAGAAACTCTAAACTCTTTTAAAAAGTACCTGCACCTTAAGTGCTGTAAGCTGCAGGGCTATGGGCTGGGTGCAGGAAGGTGGGGTTAGAAAGGGCACCTGGGGTCCTCGGGCTGGCATGGACAAGATGGGCCGAATGGCCTCCTTCTGTGCTGTAACTTTTCTATGGTTCTATGGAATGTCCTGACAACAAAAGGCAGCATAAATCCAATCCAACCAATTACTGCCCCATCAGACTACTCTCAATGATCAGCGAAGTGATGGAAAGTATCGTCGACAGTACAATCAAGTGGCACTTATACAGCAATAACTTGGTCACTGACACTCAGATTGGATTCTACCAGGGCCACTCAGCTCCTGACCTCATTGCAGCCTTGGTCCAAACATGGGAAAAAGTACTGAACTTAAGAGGTGAGGTGAGAGTGATTGCACTTGACATTAGTGCAGCATTTGACCAAATGTGGCATCAAGGAGTCCTAGCAAAACTGTGGTTAATGGACAACACTTCACTGATTGGAGTCATACCTAACAGAAAGGTGGTTCTGGTTGTTGGAGGCCAATGATCTTAAGTCCCAGGACATCACTGCTGGCATTCCTCAGGGTAGGCTATTGCTAGGCTCAACAATCTTCAGCTGCTAAATCAATGGCTTTCCCTCCATCAAAAGGTCAGAAGTGGGGATGTTCGCTGATGATTGCATGATGTTCACTACCACTCTCGACTCCTCAAATACTGAAGCAGTCCATGTCTATAAGCAACAAGACCTGGACAACATTCAGTGTTACAATAATAATGTTTATAAGGTTATTATGCTTTGGGTCTGTATCTTTTAACTTAGGGTAAAATGAAGGGGGTCATGTGATCTGTTCTGAAGTCTGCCTGACAGCAAGATTAGGTGGTTTGATTTTTAGAGATTAAAAGAAGCCAAGATTGTTTACACTTGGAGACAATGGCAGCAGCCTGTGTGATAACAGTGCACAGACTGGGAGTCCCAAAGTTCCCAAAAAAAGTGTTGTGTGTCAGTTTGTAAACAGTTGAGGTTTTAACTGTCCATTTAGTTCAAAGATGAATGAGAATTGGGCTCTCAAGGATAGCTAATCAGCATCTCTACATTGATACAAGGTCCATGTGATTCACATTGCCATGGGGATGGGCTTTGAGATGGGAAAGGTACAGGGGAAGCCACTGAGATATTAGGTTACAGGTTTTCCCAAAATGTCACAGACTATCAATGGAGTCACATGGTATCAGTGGTAGATGGTATGTGGAGTTGAGATCACAATCAGATCAGCCATGATCTTATTGAATGGCAGAGCAGTCTCGAGGGCTGAATGGCCTACTTCTGCTCCTAATTCATATGTTTGTATCTACATATGCCAGAGCACAGCCTTCTTCCCAGCCCAACTGCTCACTCATTCTGGGGTTAGTGGGTCCAACTCCCGGGGGTTAGTGGGTCCAACTCCCGGAGAACCCCACCACTCCAGAATGAAAATCCCAACTTCCGGGGCACCTTCTCCTGGGTCAGGTTTGCGAAGCCAGGAAATGTCCTGACTCTGAACTCCTGGCCTGGGAGTGAAAATCCAGGCCTGCATGTCTCAGTAAGGATACCTCATTGGTTGAAGAGCTTTGTTGTTGCTTGCCCTGCTTACACACAGCACAGATCCCCATAGATGGTGCCACAATGGAACAGATAACTTAGTAAAAATCTCCATTGACAAACCCACAGGAAATCTATGGGCAATTGTACACAAGGTGAATGTTGAAAGCTATTTATTTTCCACTGTGAAGAAAATCGGAGCCATTGTTAAAACTAAAATTGTGTTTATTGCACAGAAAAGTTTGCTGCATGTACAGGTCTCTGAAATGTGCAACAGTTAAAAACATAATCCTGGTGACTAGCAGCAATTTATGAACATTAACACAAAGCATCCATTTCTTCTCCTCCCGTCACACCATATTTTTTCTGGTCATATACCCCATCACAACAGTGATAACCACCATTAGAGCTGTTGCTGCCTGTAGGTGTCCTTAAGGTGTTGTAAGCAACACCTTTGTAATTAACTTAGTAGCAATGGGGAATTATTTACTTCATATAGATGGCTGTCTGTTTTAATCATGGATTGTATAAGTGTGGGGACTGTAACTAAAGAGAGAAGTTTCTGGATTTTTATTTTCAGAATTTTTTTGACCTTAAACCTCCATTTTAGTACTGATCTTAATGAGAAAGAATGGTAACCCCACATAAGGATTGCCAAAAATAATTTGGATCAATTTGATTTGAGTTGCTGATTGGAAGGTTGTCTATTCCTTCAGCTGAGTTGTTGCATTTTAACAAATAAGAATTTCCAGCCAAGGTCTGACACAGAAAATGTAAATGAACTTTCAATATATTGCAAAATGCAACACAGGAATTGGAACAGACAACAGGAAATGTATGCATCCATACTGTTTGTATTACATTACTAGCAAATCACCTGTGTCTTTGTTCCTAAGAAGTCACAATGTCTTATACTGCTACTGTGAGTTCTGTATTTCAACAAAGCAAGAATGCAGGCAGATAATTTCTTTCCTGAATGCCATCCAGGAAAATGAATGAGGTGTTAAAAATTATCTCCAGATATAGGAGCAGTATTCAAGTCTTCAGTGCATTTCAGCTTAATAGAGATTTAAGATTTACTGAGGAAAGCAAATTTGGTACAAAAGAAAAATGTGATACTTTCAGCAATGCGGATTTGAGAGTCTCTCATTTGATCTGTGGAGATAGGTAGACCAACAATATCAATAAATACAGTCATAAAGTTTGTTATCAGATGTTGGAGGTGGTATCAGTTTGTATGACAAGAGACATGAAAAAGCAAGGGCTTTGAAATTATGCTATGGAGTAGTAGCATAAATGTGCTTAAACATATTATTCTAAAATTTCTTTACTTTAGTAAAAACTTTCAATGGATTTTCAAATTAATCCCATTATTTTAAACAGGTAAATGCAACTGCTAAAATATCAGAAAGGCAAGAATCAGTGACCAAGCCACTGCATAAAATGAAATGTTGCATACACTGCATTCATACAGCAGATGTTAATGAATTATGAATTAATTATTCAAACTTATTAGTAAATGAGTGGAGAAAGAAAGGTGGAAAAGGAATAAGAGATTGAAGAATTTGGAAAGGCCAGGATAAATTCAGAGGCCACATCAAAAGGACAAAGAATAGGAGACAATCAAGATCAGAGTTCTTATTACGGGTTCAGAGAGCAGGTGACCCAACAGTCCTGGTACTGAGAGAATTTGATCTTGGATATAATGGGAGATCAGAATGCAGTAATAGAAGGTTCTTTATTGAGTAAATTGAGAATTGGAGGGGAGTTTGATCCAAAAAGCTCAGCCTTTTATGTAAAATTGGTGAGTAATTGTATCATCAGGATGGGAGAAAGCTGGAAAGGAAGTTATACAGAAATGATAACTGATAGCTTTGGGGAAGATATAAATGTTTTCTTTCTTTCGATTAAAGCTGCATTCAGCACTTCTAATAGCTGATTCGCAGAGGCCGAGATTGAGGATACAGTTGGCTCATCCGCAGAGGACACAATTAAATGGACAATGCGGCATTCGGTCTTTCTCCTATCTATTATAAACATTTTATCCTATTTATAAATGTGGAGAGGGCGAGTTAACTCAAGGCAATACCTGGGAGGAGTAGAAGCTAGAATACAAATATGAAGTGAATGATGAAATCTCACTATATAATGTAAGCAACTTTGGCTCATTTATTTAACTGAACTTCTGATTCAATCACCCCTCATAAAAAATACATTTTGTCAAATGTATTTGTGAAAGCAAATCTTATTTCATAACTTTTGTCTTGATGAGGTGTTCTAAGCCATTTTGAACTGCTGGATGTTAGACTCAGATAAACTTGCAACCGGCTGCCTGATTTCAGGCTGTGTCCACAAACTCCCAGGTTACAAAATAAGCAACACAAAATTTTGTTAGTGTCAGATGAGTAGCAGTTTATTCTGGAATCACTCTACAGCAACAAACACAAGTGCAAATTTGACTTAAAAACATTTACAAGCTAACACTAGCCAATCCCAAAATATCATTCTGTTTTAACAGACTCCAGAATGACGGGACATGAAACACCTTCTCTAAAGCACATTAAAATCCCACAGCATATACCAGGACATAGTATCTTATTTTGCCCCATTTTTCCCTCATCTCGTGTAAAAAGTTGAAGTAATATTTTTTTTTCAAAACTTTGTTGGAGTAATGTGGCAGGAAATTAAAATCATAACCCTCAGACCTTCATTTAATACCTGACTTTCACAAAGTTCCTACTAATTCCTGTTACACAGTATCCTGTATTGTTCGATACAAGCTGTATTTTTAAAATGAAAAAATATGCAGCATTTTTTCAACAAATTCAGATAATCTTAAAATACATAATTGTTTTCTACAGCAAAAGATTAATTTACTTTCCAATGCATTTTTACAGGCTAGTGAAAAAGATGGTCTAATTTGTTTAATATTTGTTAACAACACTGTCCAGTTTGAGTATATTAATAAATATTTGCATGGACCCTTGGTAGCAGACTGCAACATTTACCAAACATACTTTCAGGTACAATTTTTGTTAGCTTTGATATAGTCTATCCAGCTCTGTGAAACAAGGTACTGCCTCTCTACAACCTCAGATTGCATTCTAAACTTCTGTCATTCCTTCTTCAGTTAAAAATGATTATTTAGATATGAATTTTAACTAAAAACTGAGGATAAAATCTCATGCGTTCTTTGAATTTGAGTTCAAACAAATGTCCTGTACGCATGACTACAGTAATTCTGAATTGAAGTCAACAAATCTGAACAAAAAATACTCCAACTATGTTATATAATATATATTATAATATACAAATATATATTATAATATATATTTTTAAAAGAACCTTCCTTCATATGCCCCTACTACTTAAATAGGTTTTCCAAATGAAGTAAACAGAAAACAGCACACATCAAATGCTATTGTGACCCCCCTCAGTACATCAAAACTCTACAAAGCGATTGTTTGAAATCTTTTACCTAGCAATACATCAACAAACTTGCATCTGGCACTAAAACAAGGTCATAGCTTTTGGTTGTTACAGTAAGCTCTTCATGCTAATTTTTTTGAGAGATAAATCTAACAAGTATAACTGCTAACAGCTACCTTATCCTAAACAGTGACACCAAAAGGTGCAGAAACACAGATACTGTGAATAAAAGCATAACTTCAAGTATATAAGGGATAACACAACTTGCCACATAGGATATCTATTATACTGTATCAAACAGCTGATAAAACAGAATATGAAAAGTAGGCATATATAGAAATCTAGCAATGAACTGACACATTCTAATCAGATGCAAATCCTCAGCATAGGAAATACATCCTATTAAAAGTAGCTGCGTGATAGTTTTGAGCAACTTCATTCCCATTTTTGTTGTAACTTGTACTGTAAAAATGCCAAACACCACAACCTTGTGAACGGGCACAATAACATTGTGTTCATATCATGTTTTGACATTAATACTTCTGCTGCTTAATTTACTAGACTGCTTTTCTTTCCTGAACTGAAAATCCAGGGATTCTTTACATATATTACTAGTTTCTGGACTTAAACTTTTATTCCCATGTAACACAAGTATGCAATAATTTATTCATCTTGCAATAAATATTAAGAATAGACGCCTTCCCTCACCTATAAGGAAAAACACACTCAATATTGAATGAGTAACTGGGAATAAAGCATGTCAACTGCTTTCAGAGTACCGATTCATTTCAACAGTGCCTTTAGGCATTAAACATTGTAAATGTATTTGTCATCAGTCCATGCAAGTAGAGCTGAGAAAACATTGCTATGTATGATGTACAGCAGTTGTACCCATTTAAAGCCAGAAACCTGGCATGAATGGAAACGAGATTTTGTTTTTATTCACTACAGTCTTAGGACATGATCAATATTTAATTGAAAGGAATAAACACAATCCCACTTTGAGCTTGTGAAGGCTCAAAGCACATGCTACAAACAAACAATTGGACAGCAAAATCACAATCCTTGCTTGGCTAATGCAGCAGTAACATCATCGGCAAGTGTGGCAAGTTGTGGTGATTCCATTAAATTGATGCTTCCAGAAGATGAGACATTGCTCAGCCTATGAGGAGTTGTGGCACCAGATCGTCCTGGGGATTGAGTGACAATATCTGCTCCATGGTCCACACGAGCCTTGGCATTCTCACGGAAGCTAAGCTTATGACTTTCGATCTGGTCAAAAAGCAAAGAGAATATGCAGATCACTGGTGGAGACAATAGCAGCCAATAGGAAAGAAATTATAACTGGTGATAACCCATGATACTATACTCAAGCTTTTTATTTTTGTATAATATATCATCACCACAGGATAAAATTTCTTTTCCAGATCTCCCACAGAGAATCGCATGTTGGAGGTGCAGTGGCTTACTAAAATGGACACCTAGCATGCAATGCTGGAAGCATTAAAGAATAGGATGTATGTCCATGTTTGAATATCAAAGGTACCAGAGGTCTGTCAAGGGATTACAAGAAACAATTTACAGCTAAAGACTTTGGATGTTGCTATATTCATTTTGTGGACCTCAAGATTCAAACATTAATTGACAGCCATCCAATATTGCCAATAATATTTAGAGAACCATGATGTATTATTGATCATGCCAGTTGCTTATTTAATATTACATATACCTTTATTAAAGATATGTACCCAGAGGTTGACCACAGCACCTTCTGGTAGATGTAAAGTAGCGGAAAAAAATGGGGTGTTTCATGTCCACAGAAGAGAAAAGGAAGAAAATATGACAGAACATGCTCCTGGCAGAATTAGACCGAAGAAACTTAGATTGAAGAAATTTTCTAAAGTATTAGTTCCATCAAGTAATAACTGATGTCACCTTACATGCCCAATTCTATTCTTACCTTTATATTTCCACCTCCAGGAGTGTGACGTGTATTATCAAGTGAGCCAACCTTAGATTGAGCTTTTTCTTTAAAATCCAGTTTCTGACTTTCAATTCTAATGTGTCCTCCACCTACACAAAGTTAATAGATCATATTTTGAAATACATTGTAAATAAATAGAATGGTAATGCTTGTGTCCAAGGTCAAACAAGTAGTAACAGGCAATGGCACTGTACCTGGTCTATAGTGGATGTTGCTGAAAGAGCCACACTTTGATGTGATGTGACTCACATCTATTTTCTTAGTAACTATTTGCACCTGAAGAACATGAGAGCGATGTTTTAGTACCAATAGAAAGCCATAAATTAAACTTTGAAGATGGAAATAACATTTTGAAGTATAAGATTACCATCCTTCTGGCTTATTGAAAAATACTTTAAAAATATTCTGCAGTTATTTATACTCTAATTATATTTGATAATTATGTGGTTAAAAAATTTGCATGATGTATTTTTAAAGGCACGGGGCTTTCAATACTTAAAGGGTTAATGCATGATCAAAACATATCTGTTTGGTTCAAACAATAAAGATTAAGAGGATTTTTTTGTCATACTGTTACTTTTCAAAAATAAAGATGTTCCTAATTGTCACGTGGTAGTACAGAACTTGAGTTTTGCTGAAAAAAATAGATATGCTATTGAAGCTTTGCATCTTGCACTCATCAGGACAGATGCAAGAATACCAAATTTAAAAAGGAACAACAATTTATACTTTGTGGGAAAAAAGTTTGGAATTCATCACACTCTGTAGAGTTGCTATACCAAAAACTCTGAGGGTGGGCATTATTCAAGTTAATAGCAATGCTGGGCTCTCACTACATTGCTTCAATAAGAATGTTTCTGTCGTTGAACCAAGTAATACATTATCTGCACTCAATTCGCGGCTTCTCAATGCGGTCAAATTTAAGGAAATCATATGCTTAAATACCGCATTCTAATAGCTAAATATAATTTTTTTTTAGCAACCAGTGATCAACAGCAGGGAGCAGGAAGGTTGCCATCATGTTTGTGAGGTTAGATTAGCAAAGTTTTCTATGTCTCAGGTCTTTCAATGAGTGGGTGGGTGAGTGAGTGGGCAGGCTAGTGGGCAGGTGAGTGAAAGGGCAGGTGATTAGTTGGGTTGGGTGGGTGGTCGGGTCAGGTTGGGTTGGGTCGGAGGCGTAGTTAGGTCAGGCTGGGCTGGTGGGGCAGTAATATTCTAAGGAATTTGTGCCATTTAATCTCTCAGTGCTTCAATCTAAAATAAATTGATTTATAATGCTACATACAGTTAAAAGACAATTTGAATAGAGTTTAGAATTAAATGGCATTAACAGAAACAAAGCAATAATGTGGATTAGTTATTTATCTTATGTATAAGTGGGCAATGGTGATGGTGTGGGAAGAGGGCAAAAAGTGCAGCATATGTTTTGGAGACATTTAAGATTGTTGCAATTCATGTTATTTATAAATGTTATTTTAGTCACTTTCTGAAATGAGTGTCCAAAAAAAATCTGGATTTGTTTATTTAATTCCATACACAAAAAAGTAATATTTTCTAGACATTTCACTTCCCTACCTCCTGAAATTCTGTCTGGGACATCAAAAATAAAAGAAAAAGACAGATTATAACCACCATGGCGTTATTTTTCAGCTTAATATTTTTATCAGTTGTTTTAAATTGTCAGTAAATTTGACAGTCAGCATTCTTGGCTCATTACATATAATTGAAACTTTTGTTGACTGGTCCTGATTTCTGAGAATTGGCATGCAAAGCAAACAGAAAAACTATCACCTCTCTGTCATAAACCAAATTTCATTATTAATTTAAAGGCTTGGCTTGTTGATGCTGCAACCAGCCTTTTATTTTGTCCTGACAGATTCAACATTCGTCATATGGCTTTTATAGTATTCATCAAACTCCTGATCTCAACAAAACTCCTTAAACAATCATTACATTGACTAATTCAGTGACGTAGCAGTTAAATACCAAGGTCAGTTGCTCAGGGAATGCGTAGCTACACAATAATTTTGTAAGGGTGGGGACCAGTGGGGGTGCTGACACTGACTGTAAGAATACTTGTTGAGACTATTAGCATCTTCAGGAAAGAGCTTTGATGCTTCTGCAAAGTATGTTTTCAAATGTCACTATGCTAAATGCAGTTAAATGTTAGAAGCTAGTTAAAGATGAAATGGTCGAAATAGGGACACACAGTAATAGTGTGATTTAGCTGTTTAACCTTGGCATACACAATCAGCCAAAGTGGTGAAAATTAAGCTATCACTTCAATACAACAATTCCTATGATTTATATTCAAGAATTTATTTTAAAGGAGAAACAAATTGGTTTTTGCAATATCTTCTATACTACATATCAAGGAGGAAATGAAGGCAGTTCTCTCAATGTTACTGGAAACCACACCATCTCTTTCACCTTGGGGCTGGGATGTGCCTGTGATTAGGAACAAAGCATGTAGAAAATTGAGACCACGAACCCTTGTCCTACGACTAGATATTATAGGATATATCAGCAGCACCCAAATTCAGAACCTACACCTGGAATTGTACTGAGTAGAAACTGACAAATAAATGGATTGATAAATTCACTGCCAGTCAACTGAACACATTGCAGAGGATCTGGTGTCTTTTTCTTTCCCTTTCGTTGCCGCAGTCCGCAAAGTTTTCTATGTCTCAGGTCTTTCAATGAGTGGGTGGGTGAGTGAGTGGGCAGGCTAGTGGGCAGGTGAGTGAAAGGGCAGGTGAGTAGTTGGGTTGGGTGGGTGGTCGGGTCAGGTTGGGTTGGGTTGGAGGCGTAGTTAGGTCAGGCTGGGCTGGTGGGGCGGTCAAGTGGTGGTGGGTGGGGTGGGTTAGTTGGGTTGGGTGGTCAGGTCAGATTGGGAGGTCGGATCTGATGGTGCTTTGTAAGGTCAGGTCATGGGAGTAGTTGGGTCAGGTCGTGGGGGTAGTCAGGAGCGGGGAGTAATTGTTTCGGGTGGGGACGGGGTGTCAGTTGTGGTGCTCAGTTCAGTTACGTTGGTTGATCTTGGAGTTACGCCAGAAATTAAACCATGTCACATTTCCAGTTAAGTATCCAAGTAAGTCCCGTGTATCTTGCCCAAGTTTCCGACCCCGAGTGCAGTGTCAGAGACATTCGCCAAGAGTGCCGGGTAGTGCAAATCAGCCCATCGGAAGTTTAAACTTCCCGGCAATTACAGTGCATATGTGTGCACCAGGACCTCTGCAGGGTCCTGACGTGCAACACAGATTTAAGTCCAGATTTCACCTCTCTGGACATCGGAAGATTCAGGCCATAGTGTCGCTCTCTCCTCTCATTTTCTGACACAATTTAAAAAGTGCTGCCTGATTTTCAGAATGTATGTAAATTATGTATTTAAAATAATTAAGAAGTAGGCAAAAGTAATTCAGTCATTCATTTTATTAATCAGTATGGGATACAATGTGTCTTGTGTTACTTGGGGAAAGAAACTTAATTTAATAGTGGTCTTTTCAGCTAAAAACAAATGATTCCAGTATTTTGATGTTACTCTATTTTCAAATTTTTTAATAATCTCTCTCAGATTCTGTGCCCTGATATGTTTATATTATCTTTCCCTTCCTCTTTCTCCATTTCGACCATTATTTAATATTTTCCCTGTTTTTTTCCCAATGCATCTGAGATTTTCTGACAAGTTTACTTTATATTTTAATTCCATCCTCTTTCTGGAATATTTTCTTCCTCAGTGTCTCTTTCTCTGGATCTTGATCTTTATCTTTCTACCGTTTCTTTTGGCACTCAGGTCCTGACTCTGCACCACTGCAATAAAAGCTGACAGACAGCACCAGGAGAGAAAGACCAACAGCGGCATCTTAAATGAAAGACCTGCCCGTTTATTTCAGGTATAGTTTCTGTTCCTCATTTCTTTGCTTTTGTTATTCTTTAAAATTAAGAATTGTGAATATTTATCTCTGTTGCCATTTCTCCCCTTGCCCTCTATTTATCCTAGGTTCTGCCACTGACTCCAGGTACATATTAAGATCAAACAGGAAAATCTAATGGTGTCAACTATATGTTCACATTACATTGTTTCTAGTGAATGGGTGCAATTTCAGCCAACCATCCAAGGCTCTCTCCATCGTCCCCCTGAACTAAAACAGGCAGGTCTTTCATTGAAGTTGAGGGGCTTTGGAATTTCTCTCCTGGTGCTCTCTCTCAACATCAATTGCAGTAGTGCAGAGTCAGAAGCTGAGTGCCAGAAGTTGCTGAAGTCTCATTTAAAGGACATGCCATATGCCATATTTTGGCTGCAAAGATAAAGATATAAGAGGGAGTGTGGGCACATCCTAGGACCTAAAGGTGTCAACACTGTTAAGGTGCAAGCAAGGTTAAAGCCCCATTGGAGAACCAGAGGGTTTTTTTCCCCACAGGTAATGGAGCTGCATTAATATTCAGACACAGTCCAACAAAGTACTGATTGATATGTTTACATTTATTTATAGGTACTTGTGTGGGTGTGTGTGTTTGTGTATGTGTGTGGGGGTGTGTGTCATTGTGCCATGGATGGGATGACAACAGTAGTCAAACCAGAAGACCCTGCACTTTTCTTTTCAGGGAGCTGGTGAGAAGGTGGCACAATGTTACCAACAGTAGGTGAAGGAACATGGATATGAAGCGTACTGATAGTTCCAAATGTGAAATGGTGCTGCTTTCACGATGAGGTTTTCATTTTATACCAAGTGAGATGAATCAGCTATTCAAGCTATTTTTATTTTTGTTTGAGATGAATCAGTTGCGTGGTCAGAGAGAAATTAGTTTCTTATTCAATGCTAGTAAAGCAGTTGTTGATGGCTGGGTTAAAGACTTTAGCAGTTGTCAAAGAAAGTTGTGGTCATTTCCCTCATCTGTCTCCATGTACGTCGTATGGCAAAAGTGGAACCTGTGGCACAGCACTGAACATCACTAAGTGTAAAATTCTGCAACAAGTACAGAAGCAGCAACAATTTTTTTTAAATTTAAAAAGTCAAAAATAATTTCTTAGCTATACAAGACTGTCCCTTCAAAAGGGTAGCACCTAAACAGCAGTTCTGGAATCAATAATGACAGGTATTTCTGTGAGCTTTTACCCCAAACTATTATGAGAGGAAATTTAAGTGTTGACTTCTCCCATTTATTTGCATTGTATGTACGCTGTTGAGTATGACTCAGGTGCAGATACTAGAAAAGCCATAGAGGATGTTTGTGTGCAATCCTGTTCATGAACAATTTTGGATCAAAGGACTTCTATCCCTTAATCCTCTGTATTGTACCCTTTTTGGGCACTACTTTGAAATGGAGCAGAGGAATGTCATATCTCAGCACTTATGCATCTGCTTGGCAAATCTGCAAGTCTTCAAATAAAATGTCTCACCCTTTTTTCCTTGTTTCATGTCCATCCTGTCTCTTGCTCAATCTACCATTCCTACACCTCTGATCCTCTAGCTCTTTCCTGCCCTTCCTTCAAAGCTTCTTATGCTTCTGATCCTTCTTCACTTCTAATTCTCTCATTTGAACTCCATCACTATTTCTCTCTTCTTTATGTAGAATCATAGCGCAGGATCATTGGGTCCCGTTGGCAGTGGGCATTATGGCAGGCGGGGAGCTACTATTCAGCGGGAGGGGCAGAAATCGGTTTCACGCCAGCGTGAAAGCACAGCTGGATCATCCGATGGTGTCTGCCATGGTGGAACATGAATCCCGCTGGAGGCCGACAAGACCTGATTTGAACCCACTAATAGGGTGCATAGTAAGGCCCGGCTGGAATCGTCCTTCCATGCCCAATTTACCATTACATCGGCGGTAAAACATGCTGGCCCAGAACAAGTCTGGACAAGTGTGATGTGCAGAAGTTGGGACTTACCATTAGGGCCTTGCTCAGATTGCGGACTTCCAAGGAGAAGATTGTGCTGAAGCCCTACAGCTATTGGACTCTGGAGGAACACATGCATCGCATGCTGGGTGAATTCTGATGGACATGGCTCTGCCACGAAGCAGCTCACGGAAGGTGGGAGATCTCTGTTGATGCTTCGGGTCTGCTTTGTAACATCACGGTCTTGGCCATGGGCTGCTACAGATGATCAGCGAAGTTGTGGGGGGGAGGGAAGAGGAAGGTCCAGCTGTGAGTGGGAGAGGAAGGTGCACCAGGGGGTGGGGGAGAATGGTCTAGGTATGACTGGGAAAGAAGAGTGTACCAGGGGTTGAGGTTGAGGGCAATGAAGGTGTCAGGGGAAGATGAGGTTGATGGAGGGGCGTGGGGTGGAGAACAAAGACTCAGCCGGGGCGGGGGGGGGGGTGTCAAGGGCTGAGGTTGGGCGGGGGAGGAGGGAGTAACGGGGGAGAAAGCAGCAAGTGGGGAGGGAGGTATAAGGGGCGGAGGAAGGTGTTAGGAAGGGGGGGAAGGTGGGAGTTCGGAGGGGGAAAGGTGTCTGAGGGGGGAGGAGGGAGTTAAGAGAGGGGAAGGTGTCCAGGTGGAGGAGGGAGTAAGGGTGCAGGAGGGAGTAAGGGGGCAGGGATGTCTAGGCAACCGTGCAAGGGAGGGGTTTATGAAGTCAATGACTGCCTCCTGGGGAGTGAACTGAGGGTGGGGCATGGTAGGAAGGAATGGTGAGCGTGAGGGGGGTGCAGAGGGAGTCGGCAGCGTGGGAGGTCAGGGTGCATCGGGCATGCTTTTAGGGGCGGCGATTGTGGCTTCTGGGGACTCTGAGGCAGACACAGACCCTGGGGGTAGAAAGGATGAGGTCAATGTGGATGGGGTGGGATTCTCATGAAGGCAGGGAACATGCACTTTCGCCTCGACATCCTGGAAAGACAAGGGTTCAGGTTGGCAGGTGATGGTGAGGAGGTGGAAGGTGATGCTAGGGGGCTCAACAGCGATGGGGAAAAGGACATGAATGACTGGGGGAGGGATAATGTGGGTAGCTAACAGTATTCTTCACTACTACCATGTTTATCAAATTGAAAGTGAACAGAACCTCTGTTCGACGGCACAGGTGCTGATGGGAGTGTGATCAGTGGGTGGGTGGAGATACAGGTCAGCTCAGATGGACAACTGAATGTGAACCCCAGCAGGCAGCATTGAAAATGCTCAGGATTTTGAGACGAGTGTTATGGAGGGAGGATTCCTGTGCATGGGAGTGTGCTCGCACACACACTTCTCCCTCCAGAATCACTCGTGGTTCGGCTGCGTGCAGCTGAACTGCTAGTGGCTGGGGTTGGTCGGTGGGCAGTATGTGCAGTGGGAGGACTTGCGAAACTTGTCACTGAAGCTGAAAGGCAACATTACACATTATTCAGTGAAAGTGAATATATTTTCAGATTATAAAGTGACAAGATGTGTTCACCCATGCGACCGCTTGTGATCAGAAATTCTTAACTTTTCTAGGCCTACCACTTCTAGTTGCTGCCCTGACATCCGCAGCAGGGCTGGAGACAGTTTGAGCAATGGTTGGCCCTGTCGCCTCTGATGACTTTGACTTGTGTGTTCTCTGGAGAGCCGAGGCCTTGAGGGCCCCGGCTTGCTTTGGCTGTCCTCCTGTAAGCCAGCTGCTCCCTCTGCAGTGACAGAGGATGGGGTAGAGGGGGGCACAGGCACAGGGGACTCAGAGGGGGAGGACAGGCTCTGAGATTCCTGAGTGGATGACCCAGGGGTGTCCAGCTGCCACTCTTTCTCCCTTCGAGCGCCCGAGGGCCCCGGCCTGACTCCTTGAGGGGAAGGAGCACCTGGAGGGACGTCGAGGTGCCCTGTTTCCCTCTCGCATTGCCACTGCAAGAACTCACTAATGGCTATCGCGATGGAGTGCAGGTCTGCGTGCATCTCCACGTTCTGCAACACTGCCATCCTTCCTATGGAGACCTCCATGCGCATGGAGGGCACCACTTCATCGGAGAGCAGGCGGATGCACTCCTCTGACTCATGAGCCACTCTGCTGAGGGCGTCCAACAGCTCTGCATGATGTTCCCCCGCCTTCTGCTGACTCTCCAGGATGAATTGGAAGGCCTAATCCAGACTCAGACCTCACACGTGCCTCTTCCCCAGCAGTTCTCCAAGTGCCGGGAAGCTTGGCTGAACTTGACTCCTCCTGCTGCAGACACATGTCCATGCGGTGACCATGAGATTGTGAACCCGAGCCTGCTCTGGATCTAGGTCCCACCAAGGTGTGTGTCTCTGCGCTGGTAGAGGGGGTGGGTAAGCACTGTGACGGGTCTTCCAGGCTGCTTATTTCCAGCTCTTCAATGGAGGAGGTGTCCTCTTGGCTGGAGGTGAGGACCTGGATGGAGCTGAGGGACTGGCTGGCTGAGGGTGATGGTTGCTTGGCAGAGATTCCTGTGAACCAAAGTAGAGATAATTAGTGCATGGCAGCAGAGCCAAAAGCAGGAGAGAGAGCAATCATAGTTGCACTGAGAGAGGGTGGGAGGGTGAAGGATCCTAACGTGAGTGTTCACCACCAACCTCACCGTTGCCACAGGCACGGTCCACGTCCTCACTAGTCAGCACGATGGCACGCTCCTCAAAGTGAGTAAGGGGCCTAATTTGGGCCACTCCACCTGCCCCTCTGGTCTGAGACCTCTCCCTGATGTTGTAAGCAGGCTTCTCCTGCGTGAAAGCAAATGGAGAGATTTGTGAGCAAGACACATGGCACTGCGTGGAACGTTTGTGTGGTGAGCGGAGCCATGGACAGGATGAGGACGTGAGTTCCAGAGGATATGAGTCTGATGGAGATATGAGGATGTGTGAGAGAGTTAGTAGTGTTGTCCCTTGAGTTGTGAGATTCCTGTGGATGTGTGATGGGTTTGGGAGTGAGAGAATTGTGAGTGATGAGGTGGTTGGCTTGCCCTGGTGGAACGGATGAGATCATTCATCCGCTTCCTGCACTGGATGGTTGACCTCCTCAATGCTCCAGCAGCACTGACTGCTGCTGGCACCGCCTCCCAGGCCAGATTGGTGACTCTGGTGGGTCTTCTGTGGCCAGAGCAGGGTAGAGGACATCGCAGCGATCCGGTGTGTTTCCCATGAACATGTTATTAATGAGGTGGGACGTGCCAGGAAGGGGACGTTAGGGCGCAAAAACCCACCCATGTGGCTGGCGGGTAAAATTACTTTTTTCACGCTCGTTACCACACTTAGTGCAAATCTGGGACAATTCTGACCGTAGAATTGTCAGCACAGAAGGAGACTGTTTGGCCCATCCAGTCCGTGCCTGCTCTCTTCATGAGTTATTTAACTAGACTTACTCACCTGTCTTTTCCCTATAGCCCAGCAATTTTCTTTTTCTCTTAAAGGTGCATTTTCAAGTCCCTTTTGAAAGCCCTGATTGAATCTGCGAAAGAACTGCTGAATAACAATACCAGTGATGGGATGACTTCATAATGACAGCAGTGTGCGGAAAGGAAGTATTATATTGTGACCTTGATATTCATTTTTTACACTGCTGGCAGACGCTGAGCACGTGCATTTTACTTAGGACAGGGTCTTGCATCAGTCCTCTAAGCATGGGGAATCAGGTAACTGGGTGGGTTCAAGAAATATGAGAGGGGGCAGGCATTGCTTGTGCAAGTTTAGTGGCGGGAAAGGATTATGAGGAACTGTTAAGGGTCTGTCAGAATTTAACATTGTTGTAAGGTGATGGAGAGAAAATTGAAATAGGAGAGTAAAATGTGTAAAATGGCTGAAGTAGAAATTAATTATTCCAAAAGGAGAAAATAGACAAACAAAGAGTGACAAAAAAATTGAAAGACAGCAGGCATTTTATTCTAAAACCTGTGGTGTGAATCTTTTAGATTTTTTTGTTGCTAGCAAATCTTCCACTTGACTGCTCATGGTGAATCAGGCAATAGTAGTCTTGGAACAATAAGAGCATTATCAACAAAATAATCTGGGAAGTGTAGAATACATTGAGTTGATTTCTATTGGTGCTTCCTATTGTAAATTGGTGGATTTATCTTAGAACAATATCAGGTGCCTGCTCTATGTGGGGCACAAAATTAGAACCACTAGAACTGATTTCCATTTTATAAACATAGCAATCTGGGATTTCTATCAGTGCCTTGGGGGTTGAGAAGTGATCAACTTATTTACTCTACATTTTCTTTTACCTGACATTGAGAATATACAGAAAAATGAGATGCAAGATATAACAGTTGAAGATAAGTATCTGGTATTTAATAGCACTATGCAGACAAAATGGCATTCATTTATTTTGGGAGAAGTGGGTTTTGATCGTACTAGGGAAGATGGTCCTGGGCTTTGGTGCAGGTAGATCCTGCATTCAGGCTGGTTTGCCCAAAACATTTAAATGCTTCACTCTACGGGCGTAATTGTCCCAGATTTGCACAAAGTGCGGTAACGGATGGGGAAAAATGCTGTTTTACCTGCCGGCCGCAATGGTGGGTTTTCGCATCGTATCATCCCATTCCCGCCTCAATAATTATGTAGCCACAGGAAACACGCTGTCTTGCTGACAGGTGGTTTCCGATTTGCCCACCACTCTTCCTCACGCAAGGCACCATATTTAAACTGCAGCTGTGCGCGCACTTCTCAGTGCTTGCAGCCCAGGACTGCGCCGGTGAAGACACTGCCCAAAAGGCCAAGAATAACGCAGCCCCCTGATTCAGTGATGCATCCCTGGAACCCTCCTCACCCTCAACCCGAAGAGAAAACATTTGCCTTTCCTTCATCTTTTCTGATACTGGACATAATTGCTATTGCTTATCTCCATACCTTCACAGATACAGTTATATCCTTCCTAACATTAGGTGACCACAAAATCACAGTATATCAGGTGGAATCTACCGCCGCTCTAGCCGCAAAAGGCTCATCAGTCTCACCACTCCAGCTTGGGAGTTGGTGGCAGTGGTGGTCAGCACCAATGCTGCACAGAAGTGGTTGGCCATTCATTGCAGAAAACAGATGAATGATCTCATCTGTGCCGTCAGAGTAAGACAACCATCTCATCACTCTAAACTCTCACACTCAAACCCATCACACATTCACTGGCATCTCACTCACTGCCAGTTCAAGGGACATCACCACCCATTCTCTCACACCCTCACATCTCCATCTGGCCTCATCTCCTCTGGAGACTGCCTCCTCAGTCCTCACCATCTTGAGGCCACTTGCACAGATCAACATGTGCCCCCACACACACCCTGGGATACCCCCCCCCTTTCCCAGTACAGCCCTCACCCTGCAGTCTCTTCCCTTGCCTGAGGCCACTTCTCCCACTTCCAACCCTGCAGCCATTGAAAAGTCACCACTGCCTAACGGCTGGTCTGGTAGGTACAGACCTGCCCGTGAGCCCCTCTAAAAGTGATGTGGTGCTGTCTGATGAGCCTGATGCTGATGACCGCGAGTGCTGCCCAAAGCAAGGTAGGCAAACAAACCTCAAAATGCAGCTCACCAGGTGCACGTCGCTTATGTACAGTTATGAAACAAGCCAGCATGCAATCACACCGACGTGCCTGGTGATCCAGCGTGGGGGGATGATACTGGCGAGCAGGGCTTATAATGAGATACTAAAGTATTGAAGTTAGGTTCCCGATGTGCGGCAGCGGGAAACGCAACCTGCCATTGACGGGTGGAGTGGATGATCGCAAACTAGTTTCATAATGGTGTGAAACCGATTTTTGGCCATCTCGCCATATTGTCACCCCTCACCTCCCCACCCGCCATGAAGCCCGATGCCAACCAAGCCGGAAAATTCTGGCCTATATCTGCCATCCCAAGACCGCCCCGTGAATTTCAGAATTTATCGGTGGAGATTTTCTAGGAGTCAAGCTTGGGCCAATTGTTATTTTTAAGTTATGTAGATGGAAGAGAGATTTTGTAACCTATATCTCAAATTCATAGGTAATAAATAAAAAAAACTAATAAGCAAGGCAAATAATGCGGAATAATGCAGATGAATTCGGAAGGATTTACTACTTTAGGTAAATGTACTTGTCCATGGCAAATGTAGTTAAATGTTTATTGAATGTACATTACTACAAGAGCAAGGAACAAAAGGGAGAATTGTGTATCACTGCAATATTAGTAGAGTGCTGATTAAGAAAACGGTTTAGGGCTTATATGGCTATATCTAAGGAGCTATGTGCACTTATCTGCAGAACAAAAGGCATGTGAGTTATTGGGTTGTGTTAGTGCTGTAATATAGTGCAAATCAAAAGAGACTGTATTATTGCCCTTAAGGCAATTGTTAGATTCCACCTGGAATGCTGTGATTTTGTGGTTACCTAATGCTAGGGAGGATATAACTGTCTTTGCAAAGATATGGAGACAAACAATAGCAATAATGTCCAGTATCAGAAAATTAAGGTGAAGGAAAGGATGAGGAGGATGAGCATGTTTTCTCTGCGGGTTGGGGGTGAGGAGGATGGGGGTAAGCATTGAGCTGATTTAATTAAAGTTTTCAAGATTCGGGTGGAAGTTGATAAAAAATAACCAGGGGAATTGCTCACAAGATGAAGGCTTCAAAAACTGGGAGGAACAAGTTATGCATTAGGAGTTTAGAAATCAGTGATGCTTGGGGAAAATACTCAATCAGCGGGCAATAGGTTTATGGAAAATCTTAAAAGGAAAAACCACTGAATCAAACTTTTTAAATGGATTCAAGAGAAATACATGGCTTTCTGGAGAAAAGAGGAATTGAGTGATATAATGCACAAATCTGTAAAAAAAAGATACACTTCTCTTCCTAAAATTATGTACTGAACAGTTATATTTCCATTTCAGAACAACTAATAAAGAAACTGGGAATAAGAATATGAGCAACTAAACTATACAATTCTACAGTGTGTAAGACATCTCTAACCCATTTGTGTATATTACACCTAATCAAACTATTTGATTGGAGATCTCTGGATCTTAAATACAGTTTAATGTAACTTTCTTGAAAATTATAAGCATTCACAACATCCAATCTAACAACAGTGAAATGACTGAGAATTATTCATCAGGTGTTGGGTATGAATAGAGAGGATAAGGCAAAAGCAGGTTAAAGTTGTTATCATTGCTGAAAACAAGCATCCCTTCTATAAATGTTGATCGCATAGTATCTCTTTGTTACTTTCTCTTAAAATAAAACAGTCAGAATATGATTAAACACAGCTACATTCAATGTGGCCAACATAAAATAAATGGGTTAAAAACAAAAAGCTAAAAGCTACTGCGGATGCTGGAAATCCAAAACAAAAACAGAATTACCTGGAAAAGCTCAGCAGGTCTGGCAGCATCGGTGGAGAAGAAATCAGTTAACGTTTCGGGTCTTCATGACCGTTAGGCAGAACTGAGTATAGTTAGGAGAAAAGTGAAATATAAGCTGGTCTAAGGTGGGGGGGGCGGGGAGAGAGAGAAGTTGAGGGTGTGGTGATTGTGGAGATAAGCAAGCAGTGATAGGAGCAGATAATCAAAAGATGTCACAGACAAAAGGATCAAAGAGGTGTTGAAGGTGGTGATATTGTCTGAGAAAAGTGCTAATTAAGAATGGAAGACAGGACACTCAAGGTACAGCTCTACAGCTCAACTCCCCCTCCCCCCATCCCCACCCCGTTTCTCCCCCCTCCCTCTTTTTTTTCAATAATTTATATAGATTCTTCTTTTCCCACCTATTTCCATTATTTTTAAATCTAAAACTAAAACTTTTTAGTCTTTCCACCCCACCCCCACTAGAGCTGTACCTTGAGTATCCTGTCTTCCATTCTTAATTAGCACTTTTCTCAGACAATATCACCACCTTCAACACCTCTTTGATCCTTTTGTCTGTGACATCTTTTGATTATCTGCTCCTATCACTGCTTGCTTATCTCCACAATCACCACACCCTCAACTTCTCTCTCCCCCCGCCCCCCCACCTTAGACCAGCTTATATTTCACTTTTCTCCTAACTATACTCAGTTCTGCCGAACGGTCATGAAGACCCGAAACGTTAACTGATTTCTTCTCCACCGATGCTGCCAGACCTGCTGAGTTTTTCCAGGTAATTCTGTTAAAATAAATGGGTACCCATCCTTTGTTTTAAAAAGTCAAATAATAGACCACAGTAACATCTCAAAGTATGAAATGATGCAAAGAAAAAAGGCATTCTTTTTGATCAAAAAGGCAAGCAAGCAATATCATATATGTCTTGTTAAGCATTTTATACAGTAATTACAGAATTTGTTTGTCAAATAAATTGTCAGTTTTAAAAGTAAGGAAGTGACTCACGTTTCCAACCAGGGGAGAATAACGTACGTTGTCCAGCGAGCCACATTTTGGCTGAATATGGCTAAAATCAGGTTTTACATTTGCTATATGTACCTGGAAATGATAGGCACTTTACCAATCAATATCTACACACTAGTCATTCAGTGAGATGATGCCCACTGTATATAATATTAAAAACATACGGTTAAACATTTTCTGCTTATAAAAACGAATTTTATTTCCAATTTTCTATTAAATGCTTTAATCTCAATTGGGCTCAGAAAATGTTCCTTCATATTAAAAGCCATCAGTAATTGGCAAGTGGCTTTGATTGATGGTTCCTGCAGTTCAAACACAAACTTTTATTGGATAAAATTATTTCAAAGAAGGTGAAATTACCATTCCTCAAATATAGTTTAAGGTTAACATTAAACTAAATATAAAATTAATTTGTTCACATTTATACTGCAACAAATTGATAAATGACATGCTAAATTAGCAGTACAGATTTTAAAAGTTATCACACCTCAATTTTAAACATACATTTCTGCAAGTAATTGCATATAGCCATGAAGCCTTCATAAACAGCTTGTTCAATGGTGTTGTACAAGTCAAATTAAAACATAAAATAAAAGAAAATGCAGCATAAAAAGCTTCATGTGCAAATATAAGACAGCAATTAAGCTATCAAATAGATATACATAAACATAGATACACACACACCAATCCTTAAATGCATGCCAAACTGTGTTCCTTAAGCAATCACCACTTAATAGATGTCAGGCATGATTGAGTCTGATTTTGATTGACAAATTAGAACCTAAAAGATGACAGCACTACAAACAATTACTTCTTGTTATAGAAATGGCCAATGCTCTTTTATAATAGAGCAGTTCACTGATTTTGTACTGCAACGTTAACCTCCCATTTTGGAAAACGTCAATTTTGCCCAGTGATTAATCTAACAGAAGATTTTAGGTAAGAACCCATTGCCTGGGCATTCCTTCTTCTCACCCTACTTCCTAGCAACAACCTAAAACACATGACAGATGCACTTTCCAAGGATAACTGAAGTTACATATTGAGAAATCAAAAAAGATTTCTTTCCAAATTCACAAGCTTGCATAAAATAATGGAACTGCAATGTTATTTCTCATAACAAGAACAATTTAGTTAACCTACATAAAATCATCACAATTGTGCAATAAGAGGCTCATTCCATTATTCATTACGACATACCTACAAGTATAAGTGAAAGCAGTCATCAATGCCACAAAATTTCCAGTTCATCAGTTTCCAGCACAGGACCTTGTTTTCTGGGTTTTGGGATGCAGGATAAGGGGTCTGATACCTGAATCCGCTTTGGCAGACCAGAGAAAGTGGAGGTCATGTAATCAGCAACATGGCTGATATACCAATTATAAATATAGCGATGACAAAATTAGTTACATCTTAAACTTCCTTCCTGAGCAATAGCTTTTGGGAAAAGGATCCAGATTTGATGGAGGGGGGGACAACATTTGTACCAGGACTATTCTTTACAGTTTAATTGCCAACGTGCAGGTCAGCATATCCGATGCAATTGAACTATAGCTGAGAAAATCTGTCTCCCTTCTTACTGCCTCAGGGCTCAGGCATGTACAAAATCTATTTCTAAGTTGGGTCTCAGCCATTCTCTTACCAAATTTTTAAAAATTTATTTTTTTGGGGTGCAGGGGTCATTGGGGGACTGAAAGTAGTTTCAGGCCAGGTAGTAGGCTCCAAGGAAGAGTCATACGGACTCTAAATGTTAACTTGGTTTTTCTCGCCACAGATGCTGTTAGACCTGCTGAGTTTTTCCAGCTATTTTTGTTTTTGTTTCAGATTTCCAGCATCCGCAGTATTTTGCTTTTATTCAGGCCAGGTAGTATGTGTTCATGCCAATTTGAATGACAAACAACTTTTCTAACATGTGGAATAATCCTGAATTGTGGTGCTCAGGATTGGACACACTACTCCAGTTAGTGCCACACTAGTGTTTTATATGGACTCAGCATGCTTCCTGTTTTTGTATTCTTTGTCTCTGTTTATAAAGCCCAGGGTCTTTATGCTATATTAACTGCTTTGATTAAAATGTCATGCCACCTTCATAAAACTGTGCACAAGCACCCTAACAAGGTCCCTCTCTTCTTTCAGCCCTTTTAAAATTTTTCCATTATGCATGGATTGTCTCTCCTCATTCCTACTATCTCACACTTTGCTGCATTGAAATTCACCTGCTACGGATCCGCCCATTCCACTAACTTGTACATGTCCTCATGAAATTTATTAGTATCTTTCTCATTGTTTACTACACTGTCAAGTTATGTTCAGTCTGCAGATTTTGAAACTGTGCCCTCTACCCCACAAGTCCAAGCAAGGCCTTACATACACCAAAAACAGCAGTCGTCCTAGCACTGAATCTTGGTTGCTAGGTACAGTCTTAGTATAAATGTTGTTCCCCCCAGCCTCCCCATCTGGATCCTTTGCCCAAAAGCTATTGCTGAGGAAGGAAGGTTAAGATGTAATTAATCATTCAAATTGGCATGAAAATATACTCAGCATCATCATCAGCAGCAGAATTGTACTCAACCACAATCTGTAATCTCATGGCTCAGCATATCTTCCACTCTACCATTACCCACAAAGCCACGGGATCAACCCTGGTTCAATGAAGAGTGCAGGAGGGCACACAAGGAGCAGCACCAGGCATACCTAAAAATGAGGTGTCAACCCGGAGAAGCTACAACACAGGACTACTTGCGTGCCAAACAGCATAAGCGGCAAGTGATAGACAGAGCTAACGATTCAACAACCAATGGATCTGATCTAAGCTCTGCAGCCCTGCCACATCCAGCCGTGAATGGTGGTGGACAATTCAATAACTCACCAGAGGAGGAGGCTCCACAAATATCCCCATCTTCAATGATGGCGGAGCCTCAGTGCAAAATATAAGGCTGAAACATTTGCTACGATCTTCAGCCAGAAATGCTGAGTGGATGACCCATCTCGGCCTCCTCCAGAGGCTCCCAGTATCACATGACAATCTTCCACCAATTCGATTCACTCCATGTGGTATCAAAAAACGACAGAAGGCAACTGCAAAGGCTATGGGGCCTGACAATATTCCGGTAACAATACTGAAGACTTGTGCTCCAGAGCTTGCCGCGACCCAGGCCAAGCTGTTCCAGTACAGCTACAACACTGGCATCTACCCAGCAACATGGAAAATTGCCCAGGTACGTCCTGTACATAAAAAGCAGGACAAATCCAACCCAGCTGGTTACTGCCCCATCAATCTGCTCTTGATCATCAGTAAAGTGATGGAAAGGGTCATCTTGAAAGCGGCACTTGATTAGCAATAACCTGCTCAGTGATGCCCAGTTTGGGTTCCACCAGGGCCACTTGTGCCCTGACCTTATTACAGCCTTGGCTCAAACATGGACAAAAGAGCTGAACCCCATAAAAGGAAAGTTGTGGTTGTTGGAGGTCAATCATCTCAGCTCCAGGACATCACTGCAGGTGCTCCTCAGGGTAGTGTCCTTGGCCCAATCATTTTCAGCTGCTTCATCAATGACCTTCCTTCCATCATAAGGTCAGAAGTGGGGATGTTCGCTGATGATTGCACAATGTTCAGCACCATTTGTGACTCCTCAGATACTGAAGCAGTCTATGTCCAAATGCAGCAAGACCTAGATAATATCCAGGCTTGGACTGACAAGTGGCAAGTAACATTCATGCCACACTAGTGCCAGGCAATGACCATCTCCAACAGGAGAGAATCTAACCACTGCCCCTTGACGTTCAATGGTATTACCATTGCTGAACCCCCCCACATTCTGGGGGTTACCATTGACCAGAAACTGAACTGGACTAGCCATATAAATACTGTGGCTACCAGGGCAGGTAAGAGGCTAGAAATCCTGTGGCAGGTAACTCACCTCCTGATTCCCCAAAGACTGTCCACCATCTACAAAGCACTAGCCAGGATTGTGATGGAATACTCCCCACTTGCCTGGATGAGTGCAGCTCAAAAGGCTCGACACCATCCAGGACAAAGTGGTCTGCTTGATTGGCACCCCATCCACAAACATACACTACCTCCGCCTCTGACACAATAGCAGCAATGTTTACCATCTACAAGATGTACTGCAGAAACTCACCAAGCCTCCTTAGACAGCACCTTCCAAACCCACAACCACCACCACCACCTAGAAGGACAAGGGCAACAGACACATGGGAACACCATGGGAAGTTCTCCTCCAAGACACTCACCATCCTGACTTGGAAATATATCGCCGTTCCTTCACTGTCACTGGGTCAAAATCCTGGAACCCCCTCCCTCAGAGCACTGTAGGTGAACCTACACCACATGGACTACAGCGATTCAAGAAGGCAGCTCACCACCACCTTCTCAAGGGCATTTAGCGATGAGCAATAAATGCTGGCCTAGCCAACGACACCCACATCCCATGAATGAGTAAAAAAAATATTCCATAGGGGGGAAAAAATGTCCAAGTGTGGCTAACTAGAGAAGTTAAAGATAGTATTAAAGGAAGAAGCTTATAATCTTGCCAAAAAGAGTAGTAAGCTGACGATTTGTAGGATTTTAGGATTCAGCAAAAAGTGATCAATTAACAGAAACAAAATTTACAATTTGTATTTATAGAGTCTTTAACATAATAAACTGCCCCAAGAAGCTTCAAAGGGGAATGATAAAACAAAATATGACACCGAGTCGGCAAAGGAAATATTAAGGCAGGTGACCAAAGGCTCGGTCAAAGAGGTCAGTTTTAAGGAGTGTCAGAAAGGAGGAAAATGAGGTAGAAAGGTAAAGACAGAAAACAAAATATAAGAAACAGAAAAGGAAGATACTGTGGTGGGTGGAAATCTAAAATTAAAAAAAGTGCAAGAAAATCTCAGGAGGTGTGGCAACATCTGTATAGAGAGGAACAGAGTTCATCTTTTGAGTCCAATATGACTCTTCTTCAGAACTGAAGAGGCATAAATGTGATGGGTTCTATGCTGTTGAAAATGGTCAGGTAGAACAAAGGGAAGAGGTCAGGGATAGGTTAGAAGGTGGGAGAAATTAAATGACAAAGATGTAATGGAACAAAAGGCAAAGGGAGTGTAATGATTAGAGTGAAGAAATGAAGCATTGGTCCAGAGTAAATGTAAATGGCAGAATAAAAGAAAGCTCTGTCTAAAAGCAAAATCATGAAAACAAGATACAGACCAGTACTTGGCAAAAAAGGAATCAAAATGGAGGGCAGAATTCACTGTTAAGTTGTTGAACTTATGATTATATGAGAATAAACTAGCAGGAAACATAAAACTAGATGCAAAAGCCCCTCTAGGTATGTAAAAAGCAAGAGATTAGCAAAAGTAAATGTGGGCAGAGACAGGAGAAATAAAAATGGGAAACAAAGAAATGGCAGTCACTTAAAACAAATATTTTGTATCTGTCTTCACATTAGAAAGTACAGAAAATATTGTGGAAAGAGTGGAGAACTAAGGGTCCAGTGAGAACCAGGAACTTGGTACTAAATTAGAAATTAGTACCATAGCAACTAGAAATTAGTACTATAGCAATAGCGCTGGAGATTTTAATGGGACTAAAAGTTGACAAATTCCTTGGCCTGCATTGTAGAATTTTTGAAAGGTTGTTACAGCGACAATGAATGCATTGGTCTTGATATTCCAATATCCCTAGATTCTAGAACGGTCCCCACGGATTGCAATCTAGCAAATCTAACCTCACTATTCAGGAAAGGAGCAAGAAAGTGTTTGTAGCTCAAGGAACTTTGGATCTGAGTTGAGGAGCTGGAGTCCGAGCTGCAGACATTGCGCTACATCAGAGAGGGGGAGAGTTACCAGGACTCTTTGCTCCAGGAGGTGGTCACAACTTTCAGATTAGGTAACTCAAATTTGGTTTGTGAGCACAGACAGGAGGATGTGACTCCAGGTGAGGCAGATATGGGGACGCAGCGGGTAGCATTCGAGGAGCCTCAGCCCCTCCAATTGTCAAAACAGTTATGAAGTTCTCACAAGCTGTGTGGATGCGAACAGGGACTGCAGAGAGGATGAGCGAACTGACCATGGCACCATGGTACAGGGAGCCATTCAAGTAGGGGGAGGAAATAGGAACGTGGTAGTGATAGGAGATAGTATAATTAGGGGGATAGATACTGTTCTCTGCAGCCATGAACATGAGTCCTGAAGGCTGTGTTGCCAGCCCAGTGCCATTGTTAAGGACATCTTTTCAGGACTGAAGAAGAAGTTGGAGTGGGAGGGGAGGGATCTAGTTGCCGTCATCAATGTTGGTACCAACGACATTGATAGGACTAGAAAAGAGGTTCTGCTGAATGAACTTGTAGGAGCTAAATTATAAAGCAGAACCTCCAAAGTAATAATCTCGGGATTACTACCTGAGCCACAGGCAAACTGGCATAGGGTAAATAAAGTCAAGGAGTTAAGTGCGTGGTTCAAAGATTGGTGTGGGAGGAATGGGTTTCAGTCCATGGGGCACTGGCACCAGTACTGGTGAGGAAATGAGCTGTTTCTGTGGGATGGGCTTCACTTGAACCGTGTTGGGCGCAGTTTCCTGGTGAATTGCATAACTAGGGCTGTAGAGAAGGCTTTAAACTAAATGTGGTGGTGGTGGGGGGTGGGGGGGTGCGGTGTTATGTAGGCTTACAAAGCAAAAGGATATGGCAGCATTGCAGGGCTATTATTTACGCAATGATAGCCAGAGTGTGACAGGAAGGGACAGAGTGTCCAAACATAAAAAAACCCAGCAGCAAATAGGGTCAAAGGGGGAAAAAAATGATAAAAAGGCAGAATTAATGGCTTTTTACTTAAATGCACATTGTATTCAGAACAAAATAAATGAATTAACGGCACAAATAGAGGTTAATGGGTGTGATCACATTGCCATTATGGAGACATGGGAGAGAATTTTCTCCCTATCGGGCAGGCCGGTCAGGAGTGGACGCAGAGCTGATCACCACCTGTGATCGGCTGCGCACCGCCATTTTACCTGTGTGGGTCAATTAAGGCGACCAGCATGACGTGCCAAAGAGCGCAGAAATCTCCCTGAGGCACGGAGCTGGTTCAGGGAGATTAATTTCATACTGACACATTGAAAAAAAGATAAAAGAAAATTATCCAGACATATCCCCTCACAGTGACAGTCACATGAGCTGGGACATGTTTATGAATTTTCATGATAATTTTTATTGAATTAATAAAACCTTCATGAAACCTCATCCCACCCATGGATTAGGTTTCACGAAAAATACGAAGGCCGCCTGCCCACCAACCTTAAGGTTGGACGGGCAGCCCTGACAATTACTCCAATTAGTTTATTAATGGCCTTGACAGTTCGGCGGGCAGCTGACTCCGAGCGCGCTTGCCGAACTGAAGATCGGAATGACGTGTGGTGATGTCAGGATGCACACCCGACGTCACCGTGCATCATTTTACGTATCAGCGTGCGGGGCCCACCCCCTGCTTGCCAAACAGAAGATTCTGCTCATGGTTACAAGGAGATCAAAGCTGGGAACTAAATATTCAGGGGCTTGCGGCTTTTTGAAAGGACAGGCAGGATGGAAAGGGTGGTAGGGTAGCCTTGTTAGTACAAGATGGAATATGTACAATAGCAATAAATGACCTTGGATCAGAAGATGTAGAATCCATATGGGTGGGGGTAAGAAATAACAAGGGGAAGATGACACTGGTGGGAGTAGTGCCCCCTAACAGTAGCTATGCTGTAGACAGAATAAATCAGGAGATAATGAGGGCATGTAAAAAAGGCAGTACATTAATCATGGGTGACTTTAATCTTCATGTAGACTGGGAAAATCAAATTGGCAGAGGTAGCCATGAGCAGGAATTCATAAAATTTATTTGGGACAGTTTCCTAGAACAATGCTTTGTGGATGCAACCAGGGATCAGGCTATTTTGGATCTGGTAATGTGTAATGAGGCAGGTTTAATAAATGATCCCAGAGTAAAAGATCCCCTAGAAAACAGCGACCATAACATGGGAGAATTTAACATTCAGTTTGAGAGTAAGAAAATTGGGTCGGAAACAACTGTGCTAAACTTAAATAAGGGTAATTACAAAGGAAAAATAGAGTTGGCTGGAATGGACTGGGAAAGGAGTTTAGCAGAAAAGACCGTTGATGAACAATGGCAGACATTTAAGAAAATAGTTTGTGACTCACAACAAAGATATATCCCAGTGAGGAAGGAGGATTCTAGGAAGGGGATAAACCAACCATGGTTAACCAAGAAGTTAAGGATGGTATCAAATTGAAAGAAAAAACATACAATGTGGCAAAGATTACTGGTAAACCAGAGAATTGGGAAAATTTTACAAACCAACAGAAGATGACCAAAAAAAAAAGAGGGAGAAAATAAACTATGAGGGTAAACTAGCAAGTAATATGAAGACAGACAGTAAGAGCTTCTTTAAATATATAAAAAAGGAAGAGAGAAGCCAAAGTGAACATAGGCCCCTTACAGAATGAGGCTGGGGAAATGGTAGAGGAGCTGAATAAATACGTTGCATCAATATTCCTGGTGGAAGACACTAATAGCATTCCAAAAATACTAAATAATCAAGGGGCATAAGTGGAGGAGGAAATAAACACAATAACTATCACTAGAGAAAAAGTTCCAGGGAAATTAATGGGACTAAAGGCCAATAAGTTCCCTGGACCTAATGGGTTGCATCCTAGGATATTAAAGGAAGTAGCTGCACAAATAGTGGATGCACTGGCAGTAATGATTCAAGAATCCTTAGATTCTGGTAAAGTCCCGGAGGTTTGGAAAACTGCCAACACCCTTATTCAAAAAGGGAGGGCGACAAGTAACAGGTAACTATAGGCCAGTTAGCTTAACATCCGTCATTGGGAAAATGGTAGAGTCTATTGTAAAGGATGTAATAGCAGATCATTTAGAAATGCATAATCTAATCAAGCAGAGTCAGCATGGCTTCATGAAGGGGAAACCATGCCTGACAAACTTATTATAATTCTTTGAGGAGGTAACAAGCAGGATAGATAAAGGGGAACCTGTATATGTAATATATTTGGATTTACAAAAGCCGTTCGATAAGGTATCCCATATAAGGATACTTAATAAGGTAAGAGCCCATGGTGTTGGGGGTAGTTTTTGAGCATGGATAGAGGATTGGCTAGCTAATAGAAGACAAAGAGTTGGGATAAAGAGGGCATTTTCAGGATGGCAACCTGTAACTAGTGGAGTGCCACAGGGATCAGTGCTGGGGCCACAATTATTTACAATATATATTCATGACTTGGATGAGGGAAATGAATGTATTATCACCAAGTTTGTGGATGAAACAAAAATAGATGGGAAGACAAGTGGTGATGATGACACAAAGAGTCTACAGAGGGATATAGACAGGTTAAGTGAGTGGGCAAAAACTTGGCAGATAGAATATACTGTGGGAAAATGTGAGGTTATGCACTTTGGCAGGAGGAATAGAAAAGCTGAATATTATTTAAATGGGGAAAAACTGCAGAAAGCTGCAGCACAGAGGGATTTGGAGGTCCTCGTGCATGAATCACAAAAAGCTAGCTTACAAGTTCAACAGGTAGTAGGGAAGGCAAATGGAATGTTGGCCTTTATTTCAATTGAAATGGAGTATAAAAATAGGGGAGTCTTGCTAAAACTATATAAGATACTCGTTAGATCACACCTAGAATACTATGAACAGTTTTGGTCCCTTTATCTAAGGAAAGATGTACTGGCTTTGGGAGCAGTCCAAAGAAGGTTCACTCGGTTGATTCTCAGTACGGAGGGATTTTCTTATGAGGAGAGGTTGAGTAGGTTGGGCCTACTCATTGCAGTATGGAAGAATGAGAGGCAACATTATTGAAACATATAAGATTCTTCCGGGGCTAGATTCATTGAATGGCAGAGTAGACTCGATGGACTGAATGGCTCACTTCTGCTCCTACGTCTTATGGTCTAAAGAAAATGGGGAACTCGAAACTAGTTAGCCTGATACTTGTGGTAGGGAAAATGCAAGGATTTATTATTCAGAATATGATAACAGGGCACTTAGAAAATCATAACATGATTAGGCAGAGTCAACACAGATTTATAAAAGGTAAATAGTTTTAGATAATTTTTTTTTTGAGTTTGTAACTAACAGGGTAACTAAGGGGCAACCAGTAGATGTAGTGTATTTTTACTTCCAAAAGGCATTTGTAAGGTGCTACATAAGAGGTTATTACAGGGAATTAGAGCTAATGCGGCTAGAGCATAAAATATTAGCATGGGTTGAGGATTAGTTAATGGACAAAAAAGAGAGAATAGGAAAAACTGGGTCATTTGCAAGTTTGTGGGCTTCCGTGAGGATCAGTGCTTGAGCCTCAGCTATTTATGATTTATATCAATGACTTAAATGAGATGACCAAGTGTAACGTATCCAAGTTTGCTGATTATACAAAGCCATCTGAGAAATTAAGCTTTGGGGAGGCTGCAAAGGGATATAAACAGGTTAAGTGTGTGGACCAGAATGCAGCAGTTAGAATATAATATAGAGAAATGTGAAGTTATCTACTTTGGTAGGAAAAATAGTCTAGAAATTACTTTTAAACTGTTAGATAGTGGCAAATATTGGTATTCAGTGCAATCTGGATGTCCTCATACACAAATCACAAAGTTGACATGCAGATACAGCAAGCAAACTGTATGTTAGTCAATACAAAGTGATTACAAAGTGTTTGGAGCATAAGAGTAAAGAAGTTATTGCTGCTATTTATAGAGCATTGATGAGACTAGGATTACTGTGTACAGTCTAGCTAAGAAAGGAAATACTTGCTTTAGAGGTATGTGACAAAGGTTCACTGGACAGTTGAGATGAGGGGACTGTCCTATGGAGGAGAGATTGCACAGACTAGGCCTATATTCCCCAGAGTTCAGAAGAATAGGTGATCTCATTGAAACAAAATTGTTAAGAGGCTTGACAGGGTAGATGCTGAAGAAGGATCTTTCCCTGATTTAAGTTTCAAGTTGTGAATCTTTGGAATTCTCTATCCTAGAGAGCAATGAATGCTCAGTTATCGAGTACGTTTCAGACAAAGATTCAGAGATTTTTGGATACCAAGGGAATCAGGGATATGGAGATGGTGGGGTAAAATAGAGTTGAGATAGATTAGCCATGATGTTGTTGAATGACAGAGCAGGTTCAAATAGGCAGATGGCTTACTCTTATTTCTTATGTCCTTATGAAATCTATCTGCCACAGTTTCACCCACTCAACCTATCAATGCCTTTTTGTAATTTTATGCTCCCATCTATACTACTATAATACTATCAATTTTGCTGGTGTCAGTAAACTATGATGTATGGTGCTTTAATGAGTTATCTAAGTCATTAATAGATGTAGTGAACAGAGACCCCAGCACAGATCCTGTGGAATGCCACCTAGCCACTAGTCACTTTCTTCCTTTGAGTACATACCCAATAACCTTCTACTCTCTAAGCAATCTCCTCGCCAGGTCAATAATTTGCCTTCAATTCCATGATCTTTAATTTTAGCCAACGGTTACATGAACCTTAATGAATGCCTTCTGCAAGTTCACATAAACTACATCCATAGACATTCCATTGCCCACTACCTTAGTTAGTTCCTCAATAAATTCAATTCCGTTCATTGGACCTACCCTTTACAATAAATAGTGACTCTCTCTAATCAGCTCAGCCTCGATACCAAGGCTTGTAAGCTGCAGCTTGAATACGTGTTCTGAGATGCTACAAAAGAGTAGGTTTGCAAGTGCTTACTGTGAGTCAACGCTAAAAAGGCAACATGGTTGACTGGTGGCAATTAGTGGTATGCAACCTTGATACATGGCACTGTTGGGCCCTATATTCCTTGAAATATGGTGACCTCTTCTCTATAAGTTCCCAGATCCTATAGGAACTTAATGCAGAACTAACCTAGCTACCACTTCCTTCTAGGAATGGTCTAGTTATCTTGCAGGGAGGGTAATCTGGAGTGGCAAACACAAAGCAGGATATTCATTTCTCCAACAATAAAACAAAAGGTTGGGAGCTATACAACTCTGCCACTTATCCATGGGCAGGATTTTACCGTCGACGATCGGGGGTGGGGCCCGCTTGCCGACACGTAAAATGACGCGGGATGACGTCAGGCAGAACTCCAGACGTCACCCTGCCCCATTTAAATTTTCAGGAAGGCGGGGGTGCAGCAAAATCAGCTGTGCACCCGCCGGCCTGTCAATGGCCAATTGAGGCCACTGATACGGTCAATTAAGCAATTAAAGGACCTGCCCGACCAACCTTAAGGTTGGTGGGCAGGCCAGGAGCTCCAGTGGCAACTAGGAAAAACATGAAACCTCATCCACTGGCGGGATGAGGTTTCATGTAGGGTTTTAAAAATTTTAATAAAGTTGTTATGGAAATTATGAACATGTCCCAACTCATGTGACATGAGGGGACATGTAAGGGAATTTTTTTTTTCTATATTAATATTGTTGAAAGTAGAGCCGATCTCCCTGAGGCAGCACTTAGCCTCAGGGAGATGAGTGTGCTCTTTCGTGCGCATGCACGAAAGAGCACACTCTTGATTTTATGGATTCCCCGCCGCCCGCACAGGGAGCGCATAGCGCTTCCCTGCGGACGTCATGCTGGGCAGGCCTTAATTGGCCTGCCCACATAAAATGGCGCTGCGCCTCCAATCGGGGGGCGCCGATTGGAAGCGCGCCCGCATGCGCCAGCCCATCAACTCCCCCCCCTAACGGGGAGAAAATTCTGCCCCATAGGTTTTCTTTTGCACCTCCATATTGGGTTAACTTGCATCCAACTTTCACCCACTACTTCCTGTCCCCTTTTGTCCATATAGATTTTAGAAAGGCAACAAATATTTAGAAACTATTTTCGTTCCTTCTAAGGCTCCAAAATATTTCATCTCTCAATGTAGCCATTTATCTTAAAGTTTTGTTACATGTTAATTTCATGCTGTGAAATATAGTGTTGCAATACTGACTGACTGCAAATCTCCATGTGTGATGCACTTAAGGAAGTCACAATTCTAAATCAATACATTGCAACACTTGATTGAACTACAGCAAGTTTTGAGGCCTTTTTTTTTTTTACTTATCATGAAGCTTTTTTAGCTCCAAGTTCAGTTTCAAAATTGAAGAGTTCAATCCCAGTTCAATTTCTTCCCCACCTCATAACCAGATATGCAATGGTGAGTCTAGTATTATAATGTACAATGATTTAAAATTAAAGGATACAGTTAAAAAAGAAGTGTAGTGTTGTCAATTTAAAGGCTATGGTCTAATATAGTTTTCTTTAAATATAGCTTTGTATGGATACTATCATGATTTCTATCAAATCATACAGCTTTATGGAAGTAATATTCTAGTTTCATACCTGCCCTCCTCTGGGTTGATGCTTAAGGTTGTCAATTGATCCAATTTTGGATTTGATATTTTTCAGATCTGGCATTGGTTGGTTGATCACTCGGAGCTGCTTTGGAGTAAGGGGAGATTTTGGAGGAGTGCGGATAATTGCCACTTTCCGTTCTGTGGGTACAAGAATGGGAGATTTGTGTGTACCAGGAGTGCCGGGAGTGCGAGGGGTCCTGCTACCCGGTGTGCGGGAATAGCTGGGTGGTGTGCCAGGTGTGACTGCAGTTGATCCAGGAGTGGATGGTGTGGCAGTGCCGCTCCTTGCTGACCTGGGGCGAGTTGATTCAGATCCTTTAAATATATATAAAACATGTTATTTTTTCATTTAAAGCAATAGTATTCCCCTTATATATACCTAAATATCATATATTTCCTTTATTCTTTTATATACACTGAATAATATTTATGTACACAGATATATAACTCATAATGTAACAGAATTTATTTGCAACATTGCCCAATTAATAAAATAAGCATTATCCACTTTAGTATATAGCTTGCCATCATTAAAATAGCAAAACACTTTCTTGGTCCACAAGCTATTTATGGCCCAATTTGACTCCAAGTCTGCTCATGCTTTGCACAAATTTGAACTTTTATTATCCATCTAGTCATGGTTCTGAATGTTGCACTTGAGCTACACCAGGTTTGTCATGCAGAAAACAGTTGATAAAATTTATGAAGAATTCAGTAGGAGCAGAGCCACCACTGACTACAGGCTACCTGCACTAGTGTGTGCTCGTGATCTGGTCATTCCTTGGCCCCTTTGATCATTTCTTGGTTCAGTCCTTATAGCTAGAGGGGGGTGGATGGAGGGGAGTGGGTAAAGGAGATACACAGAGTATGGGTAAAGACATTCATTCGAGGTCATTCAGTAGGAAAAAAATATATTTTCAAAATATTTTGATGAAAATGATCTTTATGCTTGCAACATGTGTACCATGTGTTATTTGCAGTTAATTTTTTGAATGGAAGTAAAAAAAGTCAGAAACATCATGTTAAAAATATATTTAAAGTACAATATACTTCAGCTATTTCAAATTAAATATCAATTAATTTGCTGGAAATAGTATCATAATTTAAATAATAAATTGGAGGGTCACAAATCTTAATACACGGCAACAAATATATATCTTGAATCATGTCAGTATTACCTACCTTTTTGCCCCTAACAAAATGAGTATCTTCAATATCAATGAACCATAAATGAAAATCAGATTAATATGTTCTGGCCCTATGAGCATGCAGGGACTTAAGAGCGGTACTCTTCAGTTTAGCATTGTTTTGGGCCTAATCTGGCTTCCTGGATGCAAGTGCTTACAATAAAATTCAAAACAATATAGGTATTTGGGGGAACACACATTACATAAAACAAAATTTCCTTCAATGTTGCTAGGTCAAAATCCTGGAACTCCCTCCCTAACGGTACTATGGGTGCCTACGCCACATGGACTGCAGCGGTTCAAGAAGACAGCTCACCACCACCTTCTCATGGGCAATTAAGGATGGGCAACACCCACATCCTGTAAATGAATTTTAAAAAACTAACATTTATTTTCAGGTTTTATTCTATACCTATATAGACTATCCTGTGAGTTGGCCACTTGAGCAACCCAGATTTTAATCACCCACCCTTCCTACACCTCTCTGCCTCTGTACCTTTTAAGAGATTCCTTAAAACCTACCTCTTTGACCAAACATTTGGTCATCTGGCCTCTCATATTGCCTTATGTGGCTCAGCATCATACTTTGCTTTATAATGCTCCAGTGAAGCTCCTTGGAGTGTTTTATTATGATAAAGGTGCTGAATAAATATAAACTTTTTTGTTTAAGCTGTAAAAATGCTTTTGTATGCATTTCTGTGACCTGAAATGGTGTGCTTCACATACATCTTTGTTTCTGTACAATCCAGTTTATATACCTCTAATTGCTTAAAAGTATAAATGTCCTGAAAAATAACAGGAATTAACATTTTAATAATAGTGCAAAAGCTCCTGTCTCAGTGCAAAAGATTTGAACCTGGGCCCTGCAGTATACCTGGAGTCTTAGAGTATTTAAAACAAAAAAAAATCGTGCCTGGAGTCTAGCCTGCAGGAACTCCTGAAAGTCCTGAAACTCCTGAAAGCATGGCCAAGATTTTTCTATGGAAGGTGGGCTGGGTAGGAGCGGGCAGGGGCAAGTGCAGAGCCGATCGCCACCCATGATCGGCTCCACGCCGTCATTTTACACGGGCGGGCCAATTAAGGCCTGCCCAGCGTAATATGCAGCTGGTAGTGCTTAGCGCTACCTGTGTGGGCGAGGGGAGGAGGGAGAGCTGGGGCAATCGCTCTTTCGCACATGCGCGTGAAAGAACGCAGCAATCTCTGAGGCATGGAGCTGCCTGAGGGAGATTGAATGGACATTGAAACAATAAAATAAATGATGTAAAAAATTATTTAAACATGTGACTGTGTCACAAGAGTTGGGACATGCCTGTAAAGGTGAGAAAATGTATTTATTTATTTCATAAAGCCTTCAGGAAATCTCACCAAGCTCGTGGATGAGGTTTCCTGAAAAACATGAAAGCTACTTGGGCTTTTTGCCTGCCCGCCAACCTTAAGGTTGGACAGGCAGCGTTACTAATGACAATAGTTGCTTTCTTAATGGACTTAATAGGCCCTTAACATTTCGGCAGGCACGCAGCCGACTCCGGACTCCAAACGAAATATCGCAATGGCCTGCCCCCACACACCAATGGAAAAATCCTGCCCCATGTGTTTTTCTAATTGGGATCACTGAAGGTCCAACTATCATATGTGAGTTGACTGTCTTACAAGTTAAATGCCTGAACAATTGGTGACTGTGTGCTAAAAGCTAAGTCTTGATCTTACACACAGGATTCTTCCAAGACTAAAAACCACCATGTCAGCCCAGACACAGTTCATTGGGTTGGTGCAATGGCTTTCTGACACTATTCAGGTATAACTCCAGGTAAATTCATAAAAAAAAAGCACCTTCTGTTCAGAAGGTGGTCACAGCAAATTTTACAAAAGGGGTCACGTTTGCCTAATTTGAATAAACTACTGGCACATGGGAGCAGAGAGTTTAAAGGTTATAAAATCTAATGTGCCAGCTTTTTCTAAAGGTTGCCATTTGTGGTTAAATTAGACTGTCAAAATTGAAAAAAAATGTATTAATTGTTCATCACAGTATAGCAAAAATATATGGACAACTCTTTGCTTTGATACTGAAGAGCTGGAGGTCCTGCTGCAGGAAGTGTGCCAGAGGAGGGTAGATGACTGGAAATGGTGGGGACCAAAAAGATTGTCAGGCTTCCATACAAAGGCACTCATGTGCTGTTCTCAATTAGAAGAGCAACCATCATTGCAGAAATTAGGTCTGGTCTCCTAAGGGCCATCCCTCCTGGTGTTTTGTCCTCTTCAAAAGTTCAGGCACTGTGGACTGTCGCATGATGAAAGCATCATAGCTGCTGCTTAGATAATGATCACTGACATAGATAATAAAATTGCTGTGATCAGACAGCACTTGATCATTAATTTAGTAAGAAGATTTTCTGTTTATGTAGGATATGCAGTTTATAAAAGAAATTCTGATACGTAGGTGGTTGATAACTCTGACATCTTACATTAAAAAGGGTGTCCCCAGGCATCTCCCATGTGCAACCATGGTCCAGATTTGCTGAAATTAAAAATAAAATCTTTTCAACAGGAGCCTGGCTTGCTAACCTGGCTTGAGGCCAACTCTTATGTTCCTCATCCAAGTGCTTGAAGGCTGGCATTCCTCACCTGAATTGGTATATGGATCTCCATAATCTGCTGGATACCAGCCCATCCTAAGCAGTGAGAACTCCTGATACAGGGAGTCCTCACTGCTGGATCAGTTCCCTTGCTGTCTTTTGCCTTATGTGTGGATTGAGGCCCTGTAATTTCAAGGCAACCAGGAACTTCTTCATAAAGCACAGCCCGGTCACTAGCATTTAATTGTAAGGGTTGTCTGCCTATCACCATTGTTATGATGCAAGATTGCTAGAACCCACGATAAATTTTGGGACAGCTGTCCTTAGGACATCTGGTAGCAGCTAATATAATTTTAATATGTATTGCTGAAAAAAAGAGACATGTTGAAGCTTTTAGCCTTGCACTCATCAGGAGACTTCACAAGATTAACAATATAAGGGGAAAACAACAATTTATACTATATGTGAAGAGAGTGCTGATTGGTTGGCAAGTGGACTCTGATTGGTAGAGGCGTTTCCATGGAGAATGCACTAGTGATGGTGACTGACAGTTAACTGCCAAGCATTGTTTAAAATTTAAACCAGGCAGCTTGACCCTGATTGGTCAAGACATTGCCCTGAGGAATGAGTCAGCGAATGGCTGTCATGTATTTTGTTTAGCTGAAATAGGCATAATGTGTTTACATGTTCTTTCTGTCTGCAAAGAACAGGGCCCTGTGAATTAATATATGTAGCTTCCAGTTCACACAAATGTGCCATACTGCGAGCCTGACTGACAATCCTAAATTGGTTGTCAGCATAATTCTTAACACAGTGAGGAGAAATGTCCAATCACGGAATCACGTTTAACGTCAGACGCTGTTTTGCGTTTGCAAGCACGAGCTGGTTGGGTACAGTCTATACCTGTTCCGAACAGCAGCAGGGACATATTTGATATGATCCGCTAGTCTTTGGGGCGTACGGCCTACATACCTAGCATCACACTGGCACTGAAATTCGTATACCACATTACTCATTTGTGTGATATGCAGAACATCTTTTTGGCTTGATGGCAGCATCCTGTCAGTGGCGAATACCATCGTGTTGCTACTGCATCGTACCAGTTTGACACAGCTGGTTTCACCTGTTGCTCAAAGTTACTATTTAAATTCACAGCTGTATGTAATAATTTCCTTACATGTTTTAATGGGCTCCAACCTGCGCTCAAATTCACCTTTGAAATGGAAACTCCCATTCCTAGATGTACTAGTTGAAAAAGCTGCCGGGAGGTTTTCTCCCAGTCTCCCGCAAGCCTACCTTCACTGGTCAATATATGCGTTGGGATTCTTACAGCTCCACCGAATAAGATTTGTCTTATCGACAACCTTGTAAATAGGACCGAGCCATTTGTTCACCATGCAAGCTCGGTGCTGAAATAGGCCACATCAAAGTCATCCTGCAGGAGAATGGCTACCCTGGTCAGATCATTTTGCACTGCATATCATGCGAACTCATGAACTTGCCTATGACCGTCACTTTCTGCCCTGGAAAATGCCCAGTCAACCTCAGTTTACCCTGGAAGAGCAAGGTATCTCAAAAATTTGAGCAACAGGTGAAGCTAGCTGTTTCACGCTGCTACTATGCAGTAGCAACATAAGTGGTATTCACCATGAACAGGATGCTGCTATCAAGCTAAAAAAAACATTCTGCCTATCACACAAATGAGTAATGTGGTATACGAATTTCAGTGCCAGTGTGATGCTAGGTATGTAGGCCATACATCCCAAAGACTGGCGGATCGTATCAAACAGCATGTCCCAGCTGCTGTTCGCAATGGGCAAGGTACAGAGCGTACCCAACCAGCCCATGTTTGTGTTAGGAAACAGAGGTCCAGAGAGGGAGGCCACACACACACAGACAGACAGACAGAAAGCAGTTTGAGCTCAGTTGGTCAGTGTGCTCCAAAGTTGAAAGGAATTGCCAGAAGAAGCAGCATAGGGTCAGATGGCAAGTCTCAAATTAAAGTTGAAACCAGCTGCCAGAAGAAGCTGGACAGGAGGGAACTGCAGGAAGCAAGTTTTCTCAAAGAACAGAATAGGGGTCCCAACACAATCTTCTATTCAAAGAGACCAAGCAGGAACCTGGAAAAGGTCCTGTTCAGTGGTTACGAATGAGGAACAGAGAAAGACTCCAAGCAAGAGAAGCTGCAGGACGCAGATTTAAAGCAATATAGGCTTGCGAGAAGCCAGAAGATCCAAGGAGGCAGCTAAAGGTCTGTAACTCTTTACTATGAGCATGTGAAGCAGTGGTATTCTGTTAGTATGGCTGAGCATTTGAGAGTGTGCATGGAAGGAAGCATGAAAGCGCGTGTGCGAAACCCTGGAGATGGACCTTTGTGGAAGGCGTCTGAATGGAAGCATCATTTTGGAGATGATGTATTTTGTTTAGCTGAAATAGGCACAATGTGTTTACATGTTCTTTCTGTCTGCAAAGAACAGGGCCCTGTGAATTAATATATGTAGCTTCCAGTTCACACAAATGTGCCATACTGTGAGCCTGACTGACAATCCTGTGGAGATCGGAAACCCTCGTGTGAAAGATGGAGTTCAGGTAGAACAATTGGCTCAGTGTCTGGGGGTTGTTGATGAGGGATCCATAGCATCCGTTTGGGATGGCATCTGTCACTTGCTTTCAGATTGTGGTGTGCCTGACCACAGGTCACCTATTGGTTTGCATGGACTGTGTACTCACTGTGGACATTAGAGTATAAGATAGCTTTTGTAACTTGTGTTATCCTTACAAATCTGTATATATCTGTAAAGGGTATTGGTGGGTGAAAAAGGATTGTAATATACTTAATTTTTTTCTTGTTTAATAAATGTTTTTTTCTTTTGTTAAAAGTTCATCAGCTGACTCCTTGGCTCTGTTCACTAGCTACTCTCCATGTTTCTAAACAAAAAATAGAAGTTCGGATCCATCAAGCTGGGTTCCACCCTAGGATCAAATTTGCCCAGTAGTAAAATCAGCTGGGATCATCGAGTGGAGGCTCATCTGGCATCATAGTTATAAGGTGAGATCTCTTGTGGGATTGGAAATTCTTGAACATTAGTGGGATCTGTGAATCCTTTCAATGAGTACGTGGAGGTACCGAGGTGCTGGACATAGGAATTGGAGTTGCTGTGAGGTATGTTATACAGATTGGAATTCATAATGGCTTTGGAAGTTGCTAAGACTTTTTTTTCACAGATGGAAGGTGTAACTCTGACTGGTTTACAGAAATTAACCAAGAGTAAGATAATGGAATTGGTGGATAAGCTGGAGTTAGCATTATCCATTGGGGTGAGGAAAGCAGATATATTTGAGGTAATAGTGTGGCATTTGAAATTGGAAGGGATACCAGAGGTACCATGTCCTCCAGAGGGTGTATCAATTGAATAAGTTAAGATTCAGTTGCAAATGAAAAAAACTTGAATTGGAGGTGAAAGAAAAAGATAGTTGGAGTTGAAAAGGCCAGAAGAAAATGAAAAAGAGAGAGCATTTCAAAGGGAGCAAGCAGAAAGGCAGGAGAAAGAAAGGGAGTGAGATAAGAGAAGAGAACTTGAGCTCCAGAGGGAGAAGTTAGCAATGGAGGAGAGAGAGAAGGAATGAAAAAGGGAATACCGACTTAAAAGGCTGGACTTTAAAAGCGTGGCCTCAGATGCTGAGCAAGGTTCTGATGGTGAAACAACCATCTCCAAATCAAAGCCCAGTAGGGGGATGTTTAAATTTGTACAAGCCCTCCCGAAGTTTGAGGAAAACGATGTTGAGACATTCTTTATTTCATTTGAAAAGGTGGGTAAGCAAATGAAGTGGCCAAAAGAAATCTGGACATTGCTCTTACAGAGTAGATTGGTGCATAGAGCTCATGAGATTTATGCATCACTGTCAGAGGAGGTCTCTGTGGACTATGATGCAGAAAAAAAAGGCAAGTGCATATGAACTGGTCCCTGAGGTGTACAGGCAGAAATTTCAAAATGTAAGGAGACAGACTTGGAAGACATACATTGAATTTGAGAGGGTGAAGCAGAGTAATTTTCACAATTAGATATTGGTATTAAAGATAGGGACAACATCTGAACCTCTTAGAGAAATAAATCTCTTAGAGGATTTTAAGATTCACTTCCTCCTGTAGTTAAAATCCACTTTGAAGACCAGAGTTAAAACAGCTAGGCAGGCAGCAGAGATGGCCAATGATTATGAACTGATCCATAGATCCAAACCCTTTTTCTGGCATCCCTGCAAACCTGAGAAGAATAGAAGACGGGAAGGTGAAAGGAAGGCAAATAGCCAGGGAAAAGAAGGGGCAGCTAGGAATTCCTGGGAAAGTTCTCCTCAGACCAGAAAGGAAGGTGCTCAGGGTGAAAGTGAGATTCAAAAACCGAAGTGTCTCCTTTGTAACAAGGTGGGACATCTTAGGGCAGATTGCTGGAGCATAAATGGTAGACCTATTGCAGTAGTAAGAACATCTAAGGAATCCACAGGAAAGGTTGCATTAGAAAAGGAAATGGTTGTTAAAACTGTAGCAGTGGTACAGATGAAATGTGTTCCCTCAGAACCTACAGAAAAGGGGGATATGGTTCAGGATAGTCTAGAGAATTCTTCTTTGGTTACTGGTAAAGGAAGTCAGGTTATTTGAGGTTCTGGGTGTTTTGTCTTGAATGGAGAAGTGTTCCCTTACTCCACCAACAAAATAAGTAAACAGATCAAAATTTTGAGACACACTGGGGCGGATCAATCATTGACGGTGGCTGAAGATACAACGTGTGTTCCGGACAGTTTTATGAAGTAGGAAGTATTAAAAAGAGGTACTAAGGGAATTTATGAACCTGCTTCTTTGTGCAAAGTTAACTTACAAAGTCAATTTGTAAACCAAATTGTTACAGTGGGAAGTATTCCTAGATCACCAATGAAGGATAAGATTTTATTCTGTGTAATGATTTGGCTAGTGGAGACAGTAATGTGGCAATTGCAGCAGGCAGTGAATCATGCTAATCTTAAACTTCAGAAAACTAATGTGGCCAAAAATGAAACAATTATTGCTGATAACAAGCAATTGAAGGACAAAATGACTAAAGTAGAAAACCAACTTTCATATATGAAAGAGGAGTTTGCTAATCAAAAGAGAGAATTGGTGAGAACAACTGAGAAGCAGTCACAGAGAGTAGATCATTGGACTGAGGACTTGAAATTTCTAAATGATAAACTTGTAGAAGCGAATTTAATAATGGCTAATCTTCAATTAAAACTTGAACTTCAAGCATCAGTAGTCTCTGTGAAATATCATGGAAAATACCTTGAACAAGAAAAGGAATTGTTGGTAACTCAAAATAATTGATTGGATGCAGAATTAAAAACCAAAACTAACAAACTTTTAGAACTTTGCCGTGAAAAGAGCATGAGATTCTCTAACTTTGAACCAATCTGGAGAAAATGAAAGAGAAGATGTATGGTATGGAGTGTCACAGTTCTGAAGTTGTTCCTGTGAGTAAAAACTCCTTGCTAAATTGTTTTCCAGTTGAGCAAAGAACTGGTCCAAGTAACATTACTGGTGTATCAACCTCAATAATGGACAATATGAAAACAACTAAAGTGCCTGAAGAATTGGAAATTGTCAACTGTCAACAAAAGGACTGATTCGCAAAATGACCCTTACAGGTCAATGTGTCAATATGGCAATCACCTCGTTAAAGACAATTGCTAGTTAAACAGGTGATGGACATTGATTATCCCATCTAAATAGAACAAAAAGATGCAGCTGGAACACCGTGTGGAAGCTACTTGGAAGTCAGTAGCACTGAGGAGTTGTCTTGAAATAAACCAGCTTGAACCAAAAGACCAGCCTGGATTAATTCTTCCACCACAACCTCTTATTGAGAGTAACACAATGATCAGAGACACTGATTTACAAATTCTTGCCGGTGCTAATACACAAAATACAGCTGTTGGAATCCAGGCAAGTGGACAGTTTGCAAAACACCATTCAAAAACTGTAGAGGAAAGGCATGATATAGTTTGTAGATTATGCAAAAGAGTTGAAGGGTTAGAACGAACAATGAAACTCCACAGGGAGAAAATAATTGACATGGCTCAAAAAGAAGTGGGAAGATCTGTTCAAAATGGAATTGAGAGAAACAACAAGATCATAAAAAATTTAAAGATCAAACCAAGCAGGAGCATGAAAAACTTTTGTGTGAACATAAAAAGAATCTCAACAACATCCTTGAAATGGCTAAAAGAGATTTTTATTAGAGAGGAAATGTGCTGTTAATGCACAAAAATGCCATTTTGACTTTGCTAAATTGAAATGAGAAGTTACCGCATTTGAGTTCGGAAAATGAGCTTGAGGATGTAATTACCCCGACAGCTAACGAAAAGGGCGATTGGGCCGTGGACTTAAATGAAGCATTTTTTGCTGAGTTAAGGACTGGGAATAAGAGGAGTCAGGAGTTGAAAAGGAGCGTGAGAGAAGCTGGGAGTTGAAAAGGAGCGCGAGAGGAGTCAGGAGTTGAAGAGAAGCGTAAGAGGAGTCGGGAGTTGAAGAGGAGCGTGAGAGGAGTCGGGAGTTGAAGAGGAGCACGAGAGGAGTCGGGAGTTGAAGAGGAGCTGGGAGAGCAGGGGTCACTGAGGGAGTTCGGTGAGGAGGGAACGAGGTGATCCTTTGAGTACTATGAGTACGGCCAGGTAAGCATTTACTACTTTTATTGCTTTTAGTTTTTAAGGTCTTATTTTGTGGTTCATCATTTGTAGGGGCTATATTCTGTAACAACGAGAAGCAGGGAAGAAGGGCCCAAGAGTAATTGATATTAAGTATCTTCCAAAAGGTTTAATTTAATTTAAAAGGGTAAGTCCTAGCAGGAGAACTCAAAGCCGTGGTGTGCTCTTCCTGCTCTATGTGAGAAGCCGGGCACATTTCCAGTGCCCGGGGCCAGCATGTGCGTAGGAAGTGTCTCCAGCTGCTCGAAGCCCAGGTTTTGGAGCTGGAGTGGTGACTGGGGACACTGTGGAGCATCCGCGAGACGGAAATTATCATGGATAGCACGAATAGAGAGGTGGTCACACCGCAGGCTAAGAGTCCACATGCAGGAAGGGAATGGGTGACTACCAGGCAAAGCAAGAGGACTAGGTAGGCAGTGCACGAATCTCCTGTGGCTATTCCCCTGCAAAACAGATATACTGCTTTGGATACTGTTGGGGGGGAATGGCCTCTCAGGAGAAAGCAGCAACAGCCAAATTCGTTGCACCGCGGTTAGCTTTGCTGCACAGGGGAGAAGTAAAAAGTGTGGGAATGCAATAGTTATAGGGGATTCAATTGTAAGGGGAATAGATAGGCGTTTCTGTGACTGCAAACGAGACTCCAGGATGGTATGTTGCCTCCCTGGTGCTAAGGTCAAGGATGTCTCAGAGCGGCTGGAAGACATTCTGAAGGGGGAGGGTGAACAGCTGGTGGTCATGGTACACATTGGTACAAACAACATAGGTTAAAAAAAGGGATGAGGTCCTAAAAGCAGAATAAAGAGAGTTAGGAAGTATGTTGAAAAGTAGGACTTCAAAGGTAGTGATCTCAGGATTACTACCAGTGCCATGTGCCAGTCAGAGTAGAAATAGCAGGATATATTGGATCAATACGTGGCTGAAGAGATGGTGTGAAGGGGAGGGTTTCAGATTCCTGGGGTATTGGGACCGGTTCTGGGGGAGGAGGGACCAGTGCAAACTGGACGGGTTACACCTGAGCAGGACCAGGACTGATGTCCTAGGGGGAATATTTGCTAGAGAGGTTTGGGAGGGTTTAAACTAAAATAGCAAGGGGATGGGAACCTATGCAAGGAGTCAGAGGAAGGGGAATCAAAGACAAGAACAAAAGACAGAAAGCAGAATAAGAAGTGATAGTCAGAGAAATCAAGGGCAAGAATCAAACAGGGCCTCAGTGAAAAATAGTGGGAACGGGACAAATAATGTTAAAAAGACAAGCCTTAAGGCTTTGTGCCTTAAAGCGAGGAGCATTTACAATAAAGTGGATGAATTAACCGTGCAAATAGATGTAAACAGGTATGATATAGACGGGATTATGGAGACATGGCTGCAGGGTGACCAGGGATGGGAACTGAACATCTAGGGGTATTCAGTATTTAGGAAGGACAGACAAAAAGGAAAAGGCGGTGGAGTTGCTTTGCTGGTTAAAGAGGAAATTAACACAATGGTGAGGAAAGATATTAGCTCCGATGATGTGGAATCTGTATGGGTAGAGTTGAGAAACACGAAGGGGCAAAAAATTTTAGTGGGGGTTGTATATAGACCCCCAAACTGTAGTGGTGATGTTGGGAATGGCAATAAACAGGAAATTAGAGGCGCATGTAATAAAGGAACATCTGTAATTATGGATGACTTTAATCTGCATATAGATTGGGCAAATCAAATTAGTAACAATACCGTAGAGGAGGAATTCTTGGAGTGTATACGTGATATTTTTCTGGACCAATACATTGAGGAACCAACGAGAAAACAGGCCATCCTTGACTGGGTATTGTGTAATGAGAAAGGAATAATTGGCAATCTCATTGTGCAAGGCCCCTTGGGGGGGAGCGACCATAATATGATAGAATTCTTCATCAAGATGGACAGTGACGTAGTTGATTCTGAGACTTGCATCCTGAATCTTAATAAAGGAAACTGTGATGGTATGAAGCATGAGTTGGCTATGATGGATTGGGAAACGTTACTTAAAGGGATGACGGTGGATAGGCAATGGCAAACATTCAAAGAGTGCATGGGTGAACTGCAACAATTGTTTATTCCTGTCTGGCGCAAAAGTAAAACAGGAAAGGTGACCAAACCATGGCTTACAAGGGAAATTAGAGATAGTATTAGATGCAAGGAAGAGGCATACAAATTGGCCAGAAAAAACAACAGACCTGAGGATTGGGAGCAGTTTAGAATTCAGCAAAGAAGGACCAAGGGATTGATTAAGAAGGGGAAAACAGAGTACGAGAGTAAGCTTGCAGGGAACATAAAAACTGACTGTAAAAGTTTCTATAGGTATGTGAAGAGAAAAAGATTGAAGACGACAAATGTAGGTCCCTTTCAGTGGAATTTATAATGGGAAACAAAGAAATGGCTGACCAACTAAATACCTCGACTACAGCTCCTCACACCCCGCTTCCTGTAAGGACTCCATCCCATTCTCTCAGTTCCTTCGCCTCCGTCGCATCTGTTCTGATGATGCTACCTTCAAAAACAGTTCCTCTGACATGTCCTCCTTCTTCCTTAACCGAGGTTTTCCACCCACAGTAGTTGACAGGGCCCTCAACCATGTCCGGCCCATCTCCCGCGCATCCGCCCTCACGCCTTCTCCTCCCTCCCAAAAACATGATAGGGTCCCCCTTGTCCTCACTTATCACCCCACCAGCCTCTGCCCCCTTGTCCTCACTTATCACCCCACCAGCCTCCGCATTCAAAGGATCATCCTCCGCCATTTCCACCAACTCCAGCATGATGCCACCACCAAACACATCTTCCCTTCACCCCCCGGCGGCATTCCATAGGGAACGTTCCCTCCGGGACACCCTGGTCCACTCCTCCATCACCCCCTATTCCTCAACCCCCACCTATGGCACCTCCCCATGCCCACGCAGAAGATGCAACACCTGCCCCTTCACTTCCTCTCTCCTCACCGTCCAAGGGCCCAAACACTCCTTTCAAGTGAAGCAGCATTTCACTTGCATTTCCCCTAACTTAGTCTACTGCATTCGTTGCTCCCAATGCGGTCTCCTCTACATTGGAGAGACCAAACGCAAACTGGGCGACCGCTTTGCAGAACACCTGCGGTCTGTCCGCAAGAAAGACCCAAACCTCCCTGTCGCTTGCCATTTTAACGCTCCACCCTGCTCTCTTGCCCACATGTCTGTCCTTGGCTTGCTGCATTGTTCCAGTGAGGCCCAACGCAAACTGGAGGAACAGCACCTCATCTTCCGACTAGGCACTTTACAGCCTTCCGGGCTCAATACTGAATTCAACAACTTTAGATCTTAAACTCCCTCCCCCATCCCCACCCCCTTTCCGTTTCTTCCCCCTCCCTTTTGTTTTTTCCAATAATTTATATAGATTTTTCTTTTCCCACCTATTTCCATTATTTTTAAGCCTATAAGTGTAATACCCTGTCAGTCTTTCCACCCCACCCCCACTAGAGCTGTACCTTGAGTGTCCTGCCATCCATTCTTAATTAGCACATTTTCTTAGATAATATCACCACCTTCAACACCTCTTTGTTCATTTTGTCTGTGACATCTTTTGATTATCTGCTTCTATCACTGCTTGCTTGTCCCTACAACCACCCACCCCACCCCAACTTCCAACTTCTCTCCCCCCCCGCCCACCTTAAACCAGCTTATATTTCACTCCTCTCCTAACTTTACTCAGTTCTACTGAAGGGTCATGAGGACTCGAAACGTCAACTCTTTTCTTCTCCGCCGATGCTGCCAGACCTGCTGAGTTTTTCCAGGTAATTCTGTTTTTGTTTTGGATAAATGTGAGGTTATCCATTTTGGTAGAATAAACTGGAAGGCAGATTATTATATGAATGGCTATAAATTGAGAAAGGGGAATGGGCAACGAGACCTGGGTGTCCTTGTACACCGGTCGTTGAAGATAAGCATGCAGGTGCAGCAGGCGGTAAAGAAGGCAAATGGTATGTTGGCCTTCATAGCCAGAGGATTCGAGTACAGGAACAGGGATGTCTTGCTGCAAATGTACAGGGCCTTGGTGAGACCACACCTGGAATATTGTGTGCAGTTTTGGTCTCCTTATCATAGAAACCTATAAAATTCTAACAGGACTAGACAGGGTAGATGCAGGAAGGATGTTCCCGATGGTGGGGGAGTCCAGAACCAGGGGTCACAATCTTAGGATATGGGGTGGACCATTTAGGACTGAGATGAGGAGAAATTTTTTCACCCAGAGAGTAGTGAGCCTGTGGAATTCATTACCACAGAAAGTAGTTGAGACCAAAACATTGTATGCTTTCAAGAAGGAGTTAGATCTCTTGGGGCGAAAGGGATCAAAGGGTATGGGGAGAAAGCGGGAGCAGGCTATTGAGTTGGATGATCAGCCATGATCATAATGAATGGCGGAGCAGGCTCGAAGGGCCAAATGGCCTACTCCTGCTCCTAGTTTCTATGTTTCTAAAAATAAGGGCTGAGTTATGATAACGCTATGATGTACAAATTCTGCTAATCTTCTTATATTGATTGACTTTGTTTTACTTAAATGTTTGTAATTGTACATTATATGTAATTGTGAAACCAGATGGAAAATATATTCGTATGATATGTAACAAGCTTTTGTTAGAGGTTTATGATAAGTTTGTATGAAGCAGATGTAAGGCCATTGTAAAGAAATCTTCACTGTTGTGAAGCTTGCTTTCTTTCAAGGGAGAAGGTGTTAGGAAATAGAAGTTGTTTAAGTGAGCCATATGTGCATTTGGGTGTATTAGGAATGAGGTATATCTGAGTTTAAGTTTAATTGTAATTGTGGGTTAAAAGGATGAAACCTGAGTTTTAGTTTCACTTTAAAAGACGCCTGCCTTTTAATAAGATTTATGACTCTTGAAGGGGAATTAAAACAACAAGGTAAAAAACTGTTCTATTGCCTAGCAACAGGGGTCCAGAGAGGGAACGCATGCGCGTACACACACACACCCACAAAGTTTGATTCACTTGGTCAGTGCGCTCCAGAGTTGAAAGGTGTTGCCAGTAGAAGCAGCTTCGGAGAGGAACAGATAGCAAGTCCCAAACTAACGTTGAAACCAGCTGCCAGGAGAAACTGGACCAAGCTCGTACCAAGGCCTATAAGATTATGAGGGCCTTATTAACATTATGGATTTTTATTTTGAAAATTGTGTGATGAATAGGCCTTGGTATTAACAATGGGTGGTGGAGGTATATTAAAATTTCAAATGTGTGAATCATTACTCCATGCATGCATCTACTGCCATATTTATGAAGGCAGGTTTTGTGGTTTTTGAGTGACCTGACATGGTGAGACAGGACATTTCATTAACATAGTTAAATTGGGTTCCCACAGTACAACTGGGAACCTGATGTAAAAGTCACTACTGCTGTGCAAATTTTCCAGGAGAAAGGAGGTAGGAACTGCTGACTCCACAAGGAAAATGCCTTTCCCAGGACTCCTTATGAGATAGAAGGGAGGCAAAGTACTCTTTTTACCCCTGTTCCCCGTGCATGCCCTGATATCCAATCTGCGCCCTACTCCACACCCACTATAATGTCCTCTCTTCTCCACCCCACCCCAATCACCTACCTCCTCTCCACCAAATTGCTGGGTTCCATCCCCAAGGGTCCCCAGCTGCAGAATCCTACCACTTGCTTTCCTTTTGGCCGCTGGCCAAGCTGTCAATTTGGTCAGCCGCCAGGCGGAAAACTGATCTAAAAATGATAATGAGATTCTGCTTTCAAATTCAACCTTGTTGGGAGCCTTCGAGCCCCAACGCACCTCCACACACCACCCCCCCAAATATTCACCCTCAAATCCATCCTTGTAAATATTGAGGTTTGGGAGTCAACTAAATAATGTTAAAAATTGTGTCTTGCAGCAAAACATTCCGACTTAATTTGTTGTTTTAAAGCCACAGCAAACAAGGTTTCATTGCTGTTTAAATAAGCTATGGAAAACAAAAGCTTGATTTGCTATTGGCAATGATCAAATGCGACCATAGCTAAAGTGAAGGTCAGACCATTCCACTGATGAAACTACACCAACATGAAAACCCAATATTTTTTAAGCAACATTCAGTGAATGTTTTATACTTTTGTATTTGTTTCCATTTGCTCAATATGAATTAAACACCATTAAAAGACACCCTGGGCAGCTTTAGTGAAAGCTGGAATAACCATAATTAGCCAAATAACTATCCTGGGAGATAAACATTATATTTGCAATGCTGGTTAGGTCTTGAAAATGGAATGCCACTATTTATAGTTTTCCTTGACATTAATTATCTTCATATAATTGTATTAAAAATACTGAGCATGCTGCATATCAAGAATCATCCTGACATTGTTGAATTAGTACAAAGTGCACACATGGGAAATACAATGGTAATGTTTTATGGTTTTCCTGTATAACACTTGCATCTCGTGCATTGAAAATGCTATATTATAGGGCATATTATTCAAAAGGCGTTATTCTTAAGGTTTCAAAATTAAATACAAAAACTAACTTGTTGGTCGTCTTGGTGCTGGATAAACTGGGCTTGTAGCAGGAACAAAATGTGCATCTTTTTCTTCTGGTGGAGCCCGGCGAGTGGACAGGATGGAAGAAGGTCTGGGTAGGGCAGAACGCTTCTCTGGGCTCCTCATTGCAGCATCCTGCAGAGAGCAAATTATGTCATTAGCACCTAAAAACTTCTTTCAATAACAGTGGCCTGAAACAGAAACAAACATCCAGGCATTTGGAAACTAAATCTAGAGCTAATCAATCGAAGAGAAATCAAACATTCAGCTTGTTCCCCAAGAATAAATCATTACTCTGTAAACAACTCCCCCTCCCACCTCTCCCATCCCCTGACTGTAGCATTTTGTGATTTTAAGATGTTACGAGCCTTCTTAGTTCCAACAGGTTTTTAAAACTCACTGATAAAGCACAACTAGAAAACCCCACAGTGCAGTCAATTTCTGAAAGCTCACATACACCTGCAGGGATGTGGATCTAAAAGTTTAAGGGGAGCAGAATACTTTTCAGTGCCATGTAGTGCTGTCAGGACTCTTAAATGATTTTTCAGATGGTTTCCTGTCAGTTCAACATAGATTTTGATACTAGTATAATATACATAAGACAATGTATTCTACTATAGTTCCTGTTCCACTTCTAAAGAAAAAACTTTTAGTAAAATTTAAATGACACAATTGAAATCATTATGCATATTTTAAAAGAAAATAGAGCCCACTTTTTGACCAAGCATCATTGTGGTTTCATAGTATCGTTAAAACAAGGTCAAATCTTTCTACCTCTCCATATCCAAAGATCCATGCAAATGATACTTTCTCAAGCAACTGCTTGGCTATTAATAGTTTTACAAAAGTGCCTTCTTATAAATTCTGCCCTCAGGTATTCCAGGTTTCATACAAACGTAGAAAACTTTATTGTGCAGAATGAGGCCTTTTGGCCCAACATGTCCATCCAGCCTATTCCCATCATCCAGATCTTGGTCCATAGCCCTGCAGGCTACAGCATCTTAACTGCATATTCAAGTGTTTTTTTTAAATGCAATGAGGGTTTCTGACTCTACCACCCTTTTAGGCAGAGTGTTCCAGATCCCTATCACTCTTTGGCTGAAAGGAAAGGTCTCGACTCACCTCTAATCCTTTTACTAATTATTTTAAATCTATGACCCCTAGTTATTGACCTCTTTGCCAACCAAAATAGATCTTTCCAGTCCGACCTAAACCCTTCAAAATTTTATTCAAGTAAATCTCTCCTCAACTTCCAATGTTCCAATGAAAACAACTCCAGCCTATCTAACCTTTCTTCATATCTAACTCCATACCTGGCAAATCTTTGTAAATTTCCTCTGTACGCTCTCTAATCCAATGGTCAGAAATGTATGCACTACTTTAGCTGATGTCTAACTCGTGTTCTATACAGTTCTAGCATAATTTCCCTGCTCTTGTACTCTATGCCTTGCTAATCATGTATTTAGATGATATATGGAGAATTAGAGCTAATAGCTGCAGAGAAATCTGCAAAAACAAGTCTCCGCACTGTACTGAAAAACGTATTGATAAAAGAACAGATATCTAATGCAGCACATTCACCAATGAGTTTGTTGGAAGAGAGTGATGTTATTGGCATTCAATAAGGGACCCAATGAGAGATTCTCAAAAGCCTAGACTGCAAAACCACAAAATAGATTTCATGGTTTGTTTTGTCTTAAACTTGCACAACAATACAAATGTTTCATTTTTCACAAAATAATAATAAAAAATTACTGTTGCAGATATTCATGAATGAATACTTAATAAATTCCTATCACAGAATTGTTACAACCATTCGGCCAATTGTGTCTATGCTGGCTTTCTGTAAAAGCAATTTATCTAGTGCCACTCCCCTGCCTTCTCTCATAACCCTGCACATGCTTCCTTTTCAGATAACAATCCAATTCCCTCTTGAATGCTCGATTAAATTTGCCTCCACCACTTTCTCAGGCAGTGGTTCCAGATCCTAACCACTCGCTGCGTGAAAAGAATTTTTCCTCATGTCACCACTGCTTCTTTTGCTAATAATTGTAAATCTGTGCCTTCTTGTTCTCGATCCTTCAACTAATGGGCACATTTTTTCCCTTCCTACTTTGTCCAGACTCTTCATGATTTTGAATACCTTTATCAAATCACTTTTCAACCTTCTCCAAGAAAAACAGTCCCAACTTCTCCAATCTATCTACATATTTGAAGTTCCTCATCCCTGGTACCATTCTTGTGAACCTTTTCTGCACTCTCTCTAATGCCTTCACATCTTTTCTAAAGTGTGGTGCCCAGGCCTAGCACAATACTCCAGCTGAGGCTGAATCAGTATTCTAAATAAGTTTAACATAACTTGCTTTTTCTACTCTATGTTCCTATTAATAAAGCCTAGGATGCTGTATGCTTTATTCACCACTCCTCAACCTGGTCCTACACCTTCAATGATTTATGCACATACACACAGATCCCTCTACCTCCTTTAGAATTCCCTCCCTCTTTAGAATTGTACCCTTTATTTTATATTTTCTTGCCGCACTTCACACTTCTATGCGTTAAATTTCATTTGCTACTCATCCACCCTTTCCACCAACCTGTCTATGAATTCTTGAAATTCTACACTTATCATCCTCACAGTTCACAACACTTCCATGTTTTGTACCCCTGCAAATGTTCATCATTTTAGCAGAGACATTGATCCATTTAAAATATACTAGACGGTATCTGCATTAACACAGTGGACAAAAGAATGCCATACAAATTCATACAGATTTACTTGCTAATATCACCAGTAGCAAATCTTTAGGTTAGTAAGACATCTGTCAGATCTGATAGAATGTTATGATTGAATGAGAACATAGAGCAACTTTTTGAAGAAAATAAAATGTATCCTAAATTTCTCCCATCATTATTGCACTGTTTTATTTTCATCATATTGATGACATATTATTTGTGCACCTAACCAGCACTGTTCATTTGGTGTAAAGATTTTCTTTCATTAGTTAACAGAACCCAGCCTAGCTAGGGAACTAGTTGCATTAAATTCAAGCCCGAGTACAAATACCAGGCAAGACTGCAATGAAAATTTTGTCATCTTAATTGAGTGGTCAACGGCAACATAAGATTAACACTCAGCAAAAATGATGAGTGCAGTTATAACAGCTGGCTGATTACTGAACATGCAAAAAGCTAAATATTTCACCATCTTTTTAACAGTGACAGATAATTATACCAAAATAATTAAAATAGCATCATTATATTTGCATTCCAAGTTGAAATACAAAAATGTAAGAAACAAGACTACCATCCTGGACCATTTGTTCATCTTACCTGTCTTACGGGTTGCTCAGTCAATGAGTCCCTAGGGCCAGCAGACGAGGGTCGTGTGGGATAATAATCTAGGTCAATAAAGGCTTTTCTAGCAGCAGAACAAGTAGAATTGGGTCTTTCAGGGAGGAGGGAAGATAATTTTGAGGTAGGAATCTTTGTTAGTGTAGATGAATTCTTTTCATGAGAAAATATAAAGTAAATTAAAAAATGATAAGACAATGAACATAAAATGGATTAAAATACTAAAACACAATAATTTAAATTAGTAACATGTATAGACATGCCCTAATATTCTAATGAATATGTCTAGAAGCTACGTTACTAGGAATAACCACATTAAAGGCACTTATGATTATCTGCCAAATCTCAGCTAATCACCATTGTGATAATTGAAAAGCACAATTTTTAAAAAATAGTTTTTGTATAATTTAATATGCTATATAAAAAATGGCACAATTTTTCAGAATTAAATTGAAATAATTGTCTTTAAACCTATTGTCCATTTCTAAACTTTATTGTTTATAAATTGTTATAACAATTATGGTGATTTTATGATTTATCTTTAAAAGCACATGTTCTGGATAATCTGCTAAAAAAAAACATTATAGCAGAGCATGTTCTGAAAGAGCTTTACACTTTTTTGATTCAGGAACTTTAACAATTCTGTGGGGGATTTATAAAATGTAATCTCAGTTATAAGAGAACGCTCCCAATTTTGCACCTTGTGGTCATACTGCATATGTTTTAAGAGTCAATTGTGTTATCAATGGAAGTTTTGTCACTGTAGTTTACAGTAACAATCTAAGTGTTTATAACTATGATAGAAAGTGTTTTAATTTACTTTGGATGATGCACCAAATGGTGGGCTTCCTGTTAATATTTATTATATACTAATACTTCCACATCCTGCTACTAGCATCTTATCATGGTGAGGAAACTAGGTGAACAAAATACACCATTACTATGGTGAGTTAATTATGCTAGGAAAACACACTTTGCCTTTACATTAAAAAAAATGTTTTTGATACCTGGACATGGCTACTCAGAAAATCAAAATGAAAAATAATGATAATGCACTAAAATGTAAAATATGCATGGTTATTTTCTTCAATTTATTCAGTGTCATGGAACAGAACTCAAAAGCTATGATTTAGGAAGGTCTTGAAAATCCTGAATATCATTTAAATTTCAAAAAACAATTACCACCCTGTCTCTGGAAGTTTACATTAAAACACTTCAAAAGTACTTTTCGCTTTGGTTACTCTGTCATTTATTATCATGAGAAACAGTTTTCATCCATAATTATCATTTTTAACAATAATCTCTATGTCATTGGATTTCCAATTCTATTTCATTGGGTTGATTTGATTCTAAACTTCTATCACCTGGTTTATCATGGAGTTAACTGACCCAAAGGAGATACTGTTAACCTGCCCTTCCCTCCAATTAGACAATATTAGACAAGCTTACAAGGTTTGAGCCCTCACTGGTAGAGAACAGGTACTGGGAGCTCTTAATGAGCAGTATGGTCAACATTGTAATTTACCATAAAATGTATGAGTGCATTGTCACCAGCTTCCAGATCACAGCATGCACACATTCCATCAGATGGCAATCACCTCCCACCAACTGTCATCCCAGGTTCCAGAATTTCCTCATCAACAATACAACAGACATCAGCATGGTGGATGAAATTACAAAGATTGTGCACATGTCATGGTAGCAATCTAACTTTTTTCAGATGTCAAATCTGGTTTCATGTATCAGCTTTACCCATCAACTACTTAATCCACAATCATGTTTAGGGCCTTAATAATGATGTATACCTGCAATAGGACTGATTCCAGTTCAAGGTCACATGGACCAGAATTTATGATCCAATAAAATTACAATTGGCACAAACTCTTAAAAGTTATTTTCAAAGACTCTTAAAAACAACTACAGATTCCACCAACAATTAAAATAAATTACACATGTTCCTTACTGTACTGCTTCTTGGTCAAAGGTCGTCACAAGAACATTAGACTACTTTCCCACTGGGAAAAATGCTACTCTGCATTCAAAACTGAAGAAATCAATGCTGCAGCTTTTCTAGTGCAATAATCTGAAGTGATTTAAAGGTCCAGAGCCCTTTAAAATTGAAACAAAAACTTCATCAACTTCCACTAAGAGAGAGAAAAAAGCACACCTGTTCCTGGATTGCTTTGATTGACAGGATAGCTGGTGTAGCTTAGAAAAGAAAGGCCATCTGGTTTTTCAATTTCAATAGACTCTATTGTTTACAATTTTCAGGGTTTGTTATTATAGCTGAGCCCACTTAGAATGCTTGGCTGAGTTTCAAAAGCTCCAAAAACACTTATCTCAGCAGGGGGCTGTGTAGACATTTTAATTTACAGTTTTTAAGAGGTTATTGAAGGATTAGCTGTCTTTGATGTGGTTAGTGAAATGGATGTTTGTTTTTACAACAGATTGACCATTTCAGAGCACTTACATTTCTTGAATGTTGCTAAAAAAAATAGAAATGCTGTTGAAGCTTTCCATCTTGCACTCATGAGGACAGATACAAGAATGCCAAATTTCAAAGGGAACAACAATTTTTATACAGCATAAGAAAAGGGTGCTGATTAGTTAATAAGTTGGCTCTGATTGGTTGAGGTGCTGCCATGGAGAATGCACCAGGGAGTTATTGTTCCCCCATGCTTTTGTTTAATTCAAAGAAGGTGCAATGACTGGACGTATTTCTTTTACCTGCAGAGGACAGGTCCCTGTGTATGAATATATGTAGCTTCTAGCATGCGTAAGTGAGCTATATTGTCAACCCAGCTGAAAATCTTAAATTGGTGAGCTGGCAAGATGGATACAGAATTGGCTTGGTCATAGAAGACAGAGGGTAGCAGTGGAAGGGTGCTTTTCTGAAGGTACTGGATAGTGCAAAGGCTATGGGCCCTGACACTGTTCTGGCAATAATACTGAAGACCTGTGCTCCAGAACTTGCCGCACCCTTAGCCAAGCTGTTCCAGTACATCTACAGCATTGGCATCTACCCGTCCGTGTTGGAAAATTGCCCAGTTATGTCGTGTACACAAAAAGCAGAACAAATCCAACCCGGCAAATTACAGCCCCATCAGTCTACTTTCGATCATCAGTAATGGAAGGAGTTATCAACAGTGCTATCAAGCGGCACTTGCTTAGCAATACCCTGCTCACTGATGCCCAGTTTGGGTTCTGTCAGGGCCATTCAGCTCCTGACCTCATTGCAGCCTTGGTTCAAACATGGACATCAGAGCTGAACTCCAGGGGTAAGGTGAGAGTGACTGCCCTTGACATCAAGGCAGCATTTGACCGAGTGTGGCATCAAGGAGCCCTAGCAAAACTGGAGTCAATGGGAATCAAGGGGAAAACTGTCCATTACTGAAGTCATACCTAGCACAAAGGAAGATGGTTGTGGTTGTTGGAGGTCAGTCATCTCAGCTCCAGAACATCACTGCAGGAGTTCCTCAGGGTAGTGTCCTCGGCCCAACATCTTCAGCTGCTTCATCAATGATCTTCCTTCCATCATAAGGGTCAGAAGTGGGGATGTTCGCTGATGATTACACAATGTTCAGCACTCTGCAATTCCTCAGATACTGAAGCAGTCCATGTCCAAATGAAGCAAGACCTGGGCAATATCCAGGCTTGCGCTGACATGTGTGGCGCAAATGTTACTTGCCATAAGTGCCAGTCAATGACCATCTCCAACAAGAGAGAATCTAACCATTGCTCCTTGACATTCAATGGCATTACCATCACTGAATTCTCCACTATCAACATCCTGGGGGGTAACCATTGACCAGGGACTGAACTGGACTAGCCGTATAAATACTGTGGCCACAAGAGCAGGTCAGAGGCTAGGAATCCTGTGACAAGTAACTCATCTCCTGACTTTCCAGAGCCTGTCCACCATCTACAAGGCAGAGGTCAGGAGTGTGATGGAATGGACTTGCCTGGATGAGTGCAGCTCCCACAACACTCAAGAAGCTTGACATCTTTCAGGACAAAGGAGCCAGCTTGATTTGCGCCACATCCACAAACATTCATTCCCTCAACCGCCAATGCACAGTAGCAGCAGTGTGTATCATCTACAAGACGCACTGCAGGAATTCACCAAGGCTCCCTAGACAGCACCTTCCAAACCCACAACCACTGCCATCTTGAAGGACAAGGGCAGCAGACAGATCAGAACACCACCACCTGGAAGTTCCTCTTCAAGTCACTCATCATCCTGACTTGGAAATATGTTGCCGTTCCTTCACTGTCGCTGGGTCAAAATCCTGGAACTCCCTTCCTGACAGCACTGTGGGTGTACCTATACCACATGGACTGCAGTGGTTCAAGAAGGCAGCTCACTGCCACTTTCTGAAGGGCAGTTAGGGATGGGCAATAAATGTTGGCCCAGCCAGCAAAGCCCACAGCCCGTGAATGAATGAAAAAAATAAATGTAAATACTATGTAGTAACCCTCAGCTGAACAACAGCAGCAAAATCTATCCAGCAGAGTTCATTAGCTTGAACAGAGTGCTTCTGTACATGTGTGTACAACACACCACAGATCTATACCTATCAACTAGAAGTAACTCAAAATTATCTTAAAAATAGAAAAAAGGCACAACACATCAAAAAAATAATATTTTCCGAAGATGGGTCACATGCATGTATCATACTGAACAATTTTAGAAATATTTGTGGCTTTGCCATAAACATCTCTCAAAAAGTGATTATTTTTAGTCAAAAAATGAAAACTTCAAATGCTGCAAAAGTTGTTTCACCATTCTTACCACAAATAGGATATTTTATCCGTTCATTTACTTACTGTTATTCTTTCCTTGGGTTGCTTAGCAACAGTGAATTTCTGGTCTATGACATAAGCAGCTTCAACACTTCCAGGAGCTGGGCAAAAGGAACATTAATATTAGAATACAACACTACAGACCTTAAAAATTACAATCAGATATAAATCAAGATGCGTATGAAAGCAAAGGCGTTTAAAATTAGTGTTATCATAAAGGATGGAATGCAAAGTAATGAAGTACAAATTATCCAAAATAACAAAAAGGCTTGGTGGGGAGGAAACCTTGTACATAAACAATTTTTTTTTAAACTAAATAATTTCTTAAATAATAGAAATGGAAAACATAAATTGCATGTAAAGTGAGTTATACCTGAACACCTCTAAACACAAGAGAAATCAATGTGAATGGATATTATGATGCAGGCTGCAACACTTTCCCACCAGCACACAGCAATCTATGCAAACTTCCACAATAAGAATTATGCCACCACTTCAAAGTCAAGACCACGGTACTTGCAAGCTTGTGCATGACAAGCATGTGTGATCATGACTGCTGTAGAAAAAAAAATGAAAAGCGCTGAATACAGATAAACTTGCAACAGCCCAGCGGCTGAAAGAAAAAAAGTAACGCAGGAAAAAAAGCCAGTCTAGCAATGAAGTAAAGTCCATGTTTGCCAGCCACATTGCAGTGTTTACACAGTCACCTGTCTGCTTCCGTTTAGTACAAGGAACGTGAGCTGGTCTATGATATCTTACAGCTGGTTTTAAAATGATTTTCCTGGAAGGAGATCGGGTCTGAATTTCTGATTTTTTAGCAAGTTCAGACTTCTTATAGGCTGTTAGAGAGGAAAAACAAGAGCAAATATATGAGGACAGGAACAATGTGGTAGTCAGGTGGAATGCTCAATATCCACTTTTCATCAAAGAACTTAATAGAGAACAATTTAGGAAATTAGATATTACCCCTTCTTGCTATTGTTTATTCTCTAAATTTTCTACAGCCAAATCTCACGGAGAACATAATATGGTCACATAGGCACAGTACAAACACCTCACATCACAAAAATGCAATGATAAAACAAAAATTGCTTCTTTTGTATGAACCTTTTCTCTTCTTTTTGTCTTCTTTGGAGACTGCACTGATATCTTTTTTAATTATTTTTCTTTCAGGCGTGGAAACTCTGTTTTTTCCGGTTTTTAACACCTTTCCTTTCCTATGTTTATCCATAGACAGGCTGCTGAAATCCTTCTCTGTTTTCTCCTGTTTAGTAACAGCAGCTGGTTGTGTTACTATGATACTGTCTTCATCTGCAGAATTAGAGTGCAAGAAATCACTTTAATAGCAATAGGGATACAATATCAGAAAAAAAGCACAAACCAAATTCATGTTACTTCTTAAAAACTCAGTAACATTAAAGAATACAGTGTAGTGTAATGCAGTACTTATTTTTTTAATAGAGATTTTACTATCTAGTCATGGCTGATAGTTATTAAGTCTTTATAGGCACCTTGAGTATCCATCCAGAGGCTGTCTGTGTCCATTACTGATTCATCAATACTCTCATCTTCTTTCAAGTCTGTAGGGATCTCTATCTTCTCTGGAATAAGTGCAATTTGGACAGCTTTTACAGGTGGCTCATAAATTTGTTCTTCTGTTGACTGGGTTTGTTCACTAGGGGTAAAGACATCCTCAACATCACCATCATCAGGCATGGCAAATCTTACATTGTGGCCTATGTCCTTTCCTCCTTCTAACGTGGTCTGAACAACTGTAATGATGTCATCTTCTACTGTAATGACAGATTCTATAATTCCTCTCTCATCAGTTTCTTCTACAGGGACAACATTCTCGGATACTTCATAATCAGCAGTGTCTGTCTGTAAAACTATTTCTGGCACAGTAACCTCAATCAGTAAATTAGACTTAACTTCCTCTTCCATGGTTTTCTGGGCTTCAGCTGGTTCTTGCACAGGAACAGCTTCCTCAAAGATTCGGTGATCTCCAGAATCCGTTTTTGGAACTTCTGGTGCAATAACTTCACTTGGCGTGGTTTCATTTTCCATGATTTTCTTAGGTTGAGCTATTGTGCACTCAGCAACATCACTAGATAAACTAGGCATAGTCACACCTTTCATTGTCTGCTCAGCTTGAATAATTTCTTGCACAGGAACAGATTTCTCAATTATTTTGTGATCAAAAGGCATGGTTTCTAAATCATCTTTTAGTGCAATAATCTCACTGGGCAAAACAGGCTTAGCATCATCCTCCCTAATGTTATTAGGTTGAGCTGATTCTGGAGCAGGAACAACTTTCTCAGATACTTGATTGATTTGCTCCATTTTTAAATCTACTTCAGATACTGCAACCTCACCAGGTAAATTAGGCTGAGTGGAATCTACCATAATTTTCTCAAGTGGAGGGGTTTCTTGTACAGGCGCAGTCTTCACAGATATTTTATGATCGACAATCTCAGTCTCTGCACCTGCTTCTGGTAAGACAGCCTTACCAAGTGAACTAGACTTAGTTTCGACAATCGCCTGAAGTTGAGGTGTTTCTTCAGTAGGAGCAGCTTTCTCAGACACAGACTCTGGCTCAGTAACAGGCTCTGGCTCAGACACAGGCTCTGGCTCAGACACAGGCTCTGGCTCAGTAACAGGCTCTGGCCCAGTAACAGGCTCTGGCTCAGTAGCCTCACTGGGCAAACTGGGCATAGATTCAGCTTCTAAGACTTTCTTAGGTTGAATTGATTCTTGAATAGGAGCAGCTTTCTTAAAAAATGCAAGATCTAAGCTGTCTATTTCTATATCTACATCCAGCACAGTATCTTGCCTGGGCAAAGTAGGCCTTGGTTTATCTTCCAAGACTTTCTTGGGTTGAGCTAGTTCTTGGACAGAAACACTTTTCTCAGACTGTTTGTGATCTGTAGCCTTTAGTTCAAAACCTCCTTGTGGCACAGTAACTTTGCTGGGCAAACCAGACCTTGGTTCATCTTCCAAGTGCTCCCTGGGTTGAACTGGTTCCCAAACAGAAGTCTCTTTCTCAGACAGTTTGTGATCAACAAACTCTGTCTTCAAAGACATTTCTGACATTGTAACCTTACTGGGTAAATCTGACAAATCATTACTTCTACTGGTCTTTTCAGTTTCATGATCTGGAAACTTCTTTGGAGAAAAGTCTTTATCAGTTTTCTGAGTGTCAATGGTAATGACTTTGTTTTGATTGTTAAGTTTGTTCAGTGAAGGGTCATCAGGTAAGTGAACTGGTACAGACTCCGTCTTAGTAACCTGGTTTGAAACACTTAAAACTGATTCATCAGCCTTCATTTCTGACTGTGCTTCCAAAATAGTAGCTATTTTTAATTCCCTGTCTTCTGATAAGGTGCCAATTCTAAAATGTGAATCATCTTTCTGCTTATTTACATCTATTTGCCTCCTGACACTTTCCTCATCTATAGTCTGAGAAGCAGTGCGGATCTGGTGAAGGAAAATGCTGCCATCCTCCAGAGGACTTTTAACTTCCTCAGGAGTTGGTAAGGGAGCTGAGTATTCAAAAACACAGTAGCCCATTTCCTCTGCTTGACTAACATTTTTAATGATTAATTTGATGCTCTCCGTTAAAGCCTCTGAGCCAGAAGCAATATTTTCGGTGGAAGATTCTGCAGGCATGGATGCTCTTCGAACCACTTCCGTTTCTGTGCCCTCAGAGCTCAGCCTTGTTCTTGTAACTCCTAAATCCAACATTTCAGGCAAGTCAGGAACCACAACAGTGTCATTTTTGTAGTCATCTTTCAAAGCATGGGGGTAAGGATATTGTGACTCTAACTGCAGGCTTTCATCAGCTGATTTCTCTTCATAGCCAGATACAGTTTTATCTTTTTCCACTTCAACAGGAAAATAAACATGCTTCTCCTCAGCAGGTGTAGTTACTGGAAAAAAGTCTGCCGACTCCTCTAAGCTCATTCCTCTGGTACAGGCAAGAATATCAGAGGCCAATGGAGACAGAGATTCTGGGGGACCTTGGCTCTCTGTTTCCACCTCCAGTGCTATTGAATCTAACGATGTTGTAGGTAAATTCAGTACTAGTTTTTGTAGTTCTTTATCGATACTTGCATCAGCACTAGAATCAGATTGTTGAGATGTTGCTGTGGGGAGATCCTCTTTCGTCAGATGCTGAGTAGGTAAATGAATTTCATTTCCCATAGTGGATTTAGTCTGTACATCAACAGGCAGAGATGTCTGTACCAGTGTGCTATAGTGAATTCTTTCTGCTGATATATTATTTTCAACTTTGTGGGCATCTACTTTTGATTTTTCATGTGGGGCCTCAGAGAACTCTGATACTACATGAGGAAGTCTTGAATTATTTTCATTTGTGATGGTCATTTCATAATAATCATCTTCGGGTTGCTTGGTACTTTGTGCTCCATCATTTTTCAAAACAAAAGTTTCAAAATATTTTGACATTTCTGGCTGATCCACCTCGGTTTTGTCTTTCAAACTCACATTAAAGGTGTCAGTCATTTTGTTTTGCACTATTGGACTAACTGAACTTTCTGCATTTTTATCAGAAGAAACATTGGTATCAGTCAATGGGTGCATACCCTGTGCTTCCAACTCTTTTTCCTTAACAAGTACCTGTTGAGTGCTTTTTTCTTCAGTTTTTGTAGGTGTACCATGAAACTTTTCGATATTTGGGTCCATAACACACGGCTTTCGTTGAATCATCTCAAGCGTAGAATCATTACTTAAAGTGTCAGCTGCATCACTTGTGGTAGATTGCATGCCTTGTTGCACACTTAGATTAGATTCTTCTACAGACGACTGAACAGTGGTAGTATCAGTTAACTGATAAACTTCTGCCACCTTAAGATTGGCTTCATCCATTTCCTTAAATGGAAGGTTGGTTGTTAGTTGTTCAGCCGTATGTTTAGAGAATTCAGTTTGTAATAAGTCTGCCGCACTGGACATTGTCTCTTCTGTTGTTGGTTTCCTGCTCATATGTTCTAAATGATGTTGTGCACTTTCTGTGGAGCTGTATTCAATAGTTTCTGATCTGTCTTCTGGCATTGAAAATACATCCTCTATGTGTTCAACCAGTTTTATTGTATCTGGTGCATCTTTCCTTTTAGTACTCAAGTCTTCTGAAGCTATAGTTTTGTCTTTAACTGCACTGTATGCAATTACAGATATTTTGTCTATATGCAATTCCTCAAGTACTCCTGGCTTTTCCTGAAGAATGGGTCGTTCTGTGTCTTCAGTGACTGAAGTGGTGGTTGCAACCGAATCTATTTTTGTTTCTTGCTGATGTAACACATATTTGTCTTCAGTACCCGAGGTTCCAGCAACCAATTGCTCTTTTTGTGAAACTCCTTCACTATCCTTTAATGAATCTTTCGCAGGAACTATTTTGACAGTTGGGGAAACATCCTTTTCTTTACTGAAACCTGTTTCTGAAATCTCTGTATTGGATTGTTTTGATGAATCTTGAACGTCAGAACTATCAAGAGGTTTATTACTTTCATCTAAAACAGATTTGCTGGGCAGTGTTTTTGTCAGAGTGTTTTGCAGTTTCATGATTTCATCTGTTTCCTTGGCAGAACTTGGTTGCACAGGAACCACTATGTTCTCTGCTGCCACCATAGAGATACATTCATCTTCATGAATACTGGATTGTAATGAACTTAGATGGTGGCTAGTTATGGTTTCAACACTAGAAGCAGCTAAGTCTTCTGGACCTGGTTCATTCTTAAATGATACAGGAACAGGTTTGATCTTCAAAGCATCTGTTGAAAATGAAGGCTGCTTCTTGGAAGCTTCCTCTGGTGTTTGGTTGGCATCATCATTATCTTTATCCAATGTGGAAGGTGGCAACAGGTCAGATTTTTGCTGTACGGTATGTTCGATAGTCTTATCTTTCAACTCTGCCACTGACTCTTCATGCAACGATGGTCTTCCCCCACTAGTAACAGAGGATTCTCCAGATGTTGACAACTTGTCCATCTTCGTGGCTGTAAGCAGATCTAAAGTAGTTTGTTGCATGCATATAGTTAACTGTTATCGATAGGCAAAACCATCCCATCCCTTTTCTGTTTTTATTCCATATAATATATTTTTCCCCCTGCCAAATAAGTGTGTTTTGAATAAAAATGAAATGTGTGCAAATTTGGCTAACTCTGTCACATCATATTTAGGGTTGGTGAAAATGGATTAGTTATAATGTTGGACCTAAAGTGTATTAATACATGTCTGATGTACTATCAGACATAGTAGTTGTATATTTAAAACATTTGATACAATTTTTTAATGCAAGTTTCTAGAGAAGATGTACAAAGCAAGCTCTAAACTTTCTAAAATGTGAATTTCTGTATTATTTTACTTTTTAAGATGTCAACAAACTACACTGGATATATTAGTTGATATTCTAACTCAAGGATAAAAAGAATGTTTCTCTCTTGTTGTCTTTCTAGATCCTTCTCTCTACTTTCTCAGAAGATGTATATTTAATGAAGCTTTGTTTGTATTTTATTCATCCTGACTCTCTTTTTCAATATGTATGTATATGGCTGTCATACACTATATTATTGTCATATTTGTATCTTTGACTGATTTATTTTCTTGTTTTTGTGAATATTTCCTCATCTTTGTTCCTCTATCTTTCATAGATCTTATACTCCCTGTACACCTCTCATGTAATTTGTCTTGCACTATTTCTAATCTCCTTTGGAGACGTGGATGCAGACTCAGCATTCTAGCTAGAGAAATTCTTTGGCCTCTCCCTGGATACAAAGACGATGTGGGGTATGGAGGTGTATCGGGTTGCTGGGCAGGGGTGGGGGGGGGAAAGAGACAGAGGGAGGGGGTGCAGGGATGCACCTCTGATGAACACTCTTTCTATCATTGTCTTGTTGGACACAACTTTCTTTATACAGATATATCATCCTTATGATAATTTTGACAAAATCCTATTTATGTCTCAAACTGTGCGTTTAATTAAAATAATTTCTCACTATAACAATTTTTGTCCTTACCCACTATCTGCCCATCTTTTGAAAACAGGAGTGATTTATTAATGATAAGCAGTTGCCACAGCCCGAATAAAATGATAAATGCAAGATGCCAGCACTAAAACATGAAGCAAAACAATTCCTTTTTAAAATAATCCCTGATATAAGCTGAAAATACAGAAATGCAACTTAAAAAAATCTTCTGATTACTAGTAAGTCTACTAATTAGAAAGCAGGTGAACCAGCTCTGAAAGAATACTTATCAGCAATGTAACTGGCAAACATTTAGGCAATGAAAAGCCTCGTGTGCTTTTTAAAAAAAATCAACTCAGCTGCAAAGCGTGTGACATCATGGAAACAAAATAACTCAAATGTCAGCAGCAGTGGTGGGAAATCATTGTTGCTCCTGAAGCCAGCATCATATCAGCTAAAAGCAATTAATGCACAATAATTAAATTATCCTTTAAGCGGCATATCTACCAGCAAACACTTGAAAGTAATAAGATACTCAAAAGGCATTTGTTATTTTGTGGAAGTCAACAGGAAGACACACCTTCTACAGAAGGTGGCATTTCTTCCAGGGACTCAACTTCCCTAAGAGTCATTCCCTTTCCATTGGGAATCTCAGCTGGCACACTGTCTTCATTTGATGATGTGACCTCCATACATTTGGTATCCTGAGCCTGGGCTACAGCTTCTGCTTGCACTAAATGCTCAGCAGCCCAATGCTCTTGAACATGCTCTTGCTTAAGAGCTACTGCTGGCTCCTCTTCATCAGATGCTGGACTCTCAATAACTTCTTCTACTCAAAGGAAGAAGTGGACATGTCAGGACAAAAGACAACACAGATGCTATAACACAACAGTTTTAATGGGACACTTTCAGCTTTTTTTTTTTAATAAGTAACAGTTTAAATTATTTAAATAATTATAAATATATTATTATATAGATAATTATAACTAATTTTATATATATATATATATATATAAAAATAAGAGAGATGAGGAGGATTTTGTTAAACTGTAAGATTAGGATCTGGAATACACTGCCTGAAAGGGTGATAGAAGTAGATTCAAGAGTAACTTTCAAATGGGAGTTGGTTACATATTTGAAAGGGAAAGTTTTTCAGGACTATGGAGGAAAAGAAGGGCAGTGGGACTAACTGGATAACTCTTTCGAAGAGCCAGCACAGCATGATGGGTCAAATGGCCTTCCTTTCTGTGCTTTAAGATTCCATGCATATATTTTCATTATAGTAAATATTAACAGGAATAGGATATGTCTTCTGACCAAATATAATCCAGCTAGAAATTTATTTCTGTTTTTGATTTGTTGCCAAGTGCTACTGTCAATTTATTTGCTGATGTGAACGTTAAAATACACCAAAATTCCCCACTACATAGTAATGGCTTATGGTTGCTATACTTAAGTTTCCTTTTAATAGTTCATTATACATTACTAAATGTTACCCTCCAGACTCAGATTCGTGAATGCATAATTTTGGTGCTTTTCAGTGATTTATGTAGATTGCTACTTTCAGCAGGGTAAAATATTTACAGATCACAGTAACACATTTTATACAATTTGTGATCAGATTTTACATGTCACAATATCACATTCAGCTTGCTAGCATCAATGATGCAAAAACATTTTTAAAAACTGCATGATATATACACCAAGGAAGGGCTTTCACAAAATAGTTTTCCTGGTTTGCGAGCAATTGGTCAACTTCCACAAATGCAAAACATCATGTTTTTTCTCAAACGAGATATATATATGTCCGTAGCATGTTGAACTTTATGTAATTCTTACTGGACATGCTGACAAGTGTACACATTACTGAGCAGAACATGTGGTCATGGGTTTGCAGTCATAATACTGCAACATTCATCACATTTTAGTGCCTGAAACAAACTTTATTTGCAATTGTGAAGAGGGCATTTCCGGCAATGATTTATTTTTGTATGTTTTAGCTAATTAGCTAAATCTAATTTTGTACAGATTTGGACCAGAATCAAGCTAAAAATCATGGAATTTGAATCGTGAGAGTTGCAGGGGAATTGCATAATGTACGTTTTGAAAGGAAGCATTCTAAGAACTGTGTCTACTGACCTCTAATGCTGATTCTGTAGTTTTACTCAACGTACATCAAATTTCAAGCATCTTCCATCACCTTTTTAGAAATACTTATACCTTTTTAGTAATTATACCTTTTTAAAAGTAGTGCTAATAGATTTGCAACTAAAGAGCACAATAGTTTTAATAGTCCTGATTTTCACCATCAAAATACTGCATAAATGAAAAACATACATTTGAGTTGTTGTTTCTGATTTTATAGTGAATTAGTACATGAGCTGACACTTTATTTCGTAATATGGTACTTTGACAACTCAACACTGGAAATAAATTAGTGTCACAAGCCAAGAGCTGAAAGTGTTTCAGTGATTTACATCATTACTGGAATGAATATAACTTAGCATGCTAGAACTGAAAGCTATGTGGAGCACTCACACAATTTAGTGCAGTATTAGGTGAAAGACATTGTGAATAGTGAAGTGCACTGAATTCATGATTCATGCACTGTTTTATCCAATGTAGGAAGTCCCCAGCTTAGTTCTAGTCACATGTATAATTTTGTTCATGCCAGAATGTTTGTCCAGATAATTGTTTTAAATGTGAGCTTTTATTAGATACAGTAAAAGTATGATTTTGAATTCAGCATCATTCATACTTCTCAATTAAGTAGTCATAATTATTAGAGATATTTTTTATTTTCTTGAATCATTTGGGGATTTTGTGCTCATCAAAATGAGGGATGTCACTTCAAGACAATGGAACATGACTTAACTTTCTTCCATAGAGCTCTTCCATCAAGACAGGTTGGATGCAGAGTTTAACTTCCTTCTACACTATCCTCATAGAAGTTCTATGCATTTATAGCTAACAAGCCTAAAAACATTAAGATCCAATATTAAGATATTTTGTAAAATGTAATATTTTTGCCTATGAAATGGAGATTTGCAGGTTTTTCCAAAGTGCACATAATAATTTAATTTTTTTGAAGTATAAGTGATTTCTGCTTTACCTTGATGTGTAGCCTAAGATTTTGTTTCTGCAATCACCAGCCTGAGAAGTTCCATTAAAATTAATGGGAGGGGGAAGAGAATCATGAGCTGACAAGCACAATGTTGGAAGAGCTTAAAGTCCAAGGCCGGAATTTTCAAGCCCCACACTGCGCACCTACCCCCCGGTCTCCCCTCGCCTATGGCGAGGCTGGCGAGCCATTGAAATCTTCATTCACATCAGCGGTACTGCAAGATCCCGCCAGCATGAGGGGCTGGAAAATTCTGGCCCAACTCTTTTAATATTAATAAAATACTTGTGGTCTAAATTTCACTATGAAAGTCTCAATACATACATACATATTGATTTCTCACATTATATTAGATTTTTTAAAAACACTGGCATTCTTCATATGTGATTTCCATGGGTATCTACAAAATGGCTGATGTGGCTGCATGGCACCTGTCATATGCAATGATTTGGAACTTTGCCATGTGTTGTTTGAAAAATTGGTCCTATTTGAAATGCTTTTTGAATAAGTGCACAAGGGACTTCACTTCCATGTGGAACAAAACAATAGGACTGGTGAATGCATGCAAGACAAAAACAAAGGGAGGGAGAATAAGAAAAAAGGAACCATGCTTGGTTCACCTTTGTCCTGACTACACAACTCATCTGCCTGTTGAACTGTGGCACTGGGGAGTGTACTAGTGGCAGTCCATTGTGAACTGAATAAAGGATGCTCATAGTACTCCTCATCAGAATTGTAAGGCTCTTCGTCGTGAACAGAAACAGAAATGGAGGGGGCTAGGAGTTTGCGCTTCTCCTGAGTGGTGGCAGGCTGATAGCTTGAGCACCTTTGGAGAGGTTTTGCCTTAACCTCAATCCCTAAATCTACAAATAGACACAGGGGTAATTCGACAAACAGACACAGGTCCACAACAAATACATCAACTATTCAAATGTGATGAAACCAGCCATGAAGCATAGATTAAGTCCACATGAAATATGCTTTTCAAATATCCTCAGTGCTTGCCCAGATTAGAAAGTTAGCAGTGTCAAATTTTGCATTAAAAAAAATTCAAGCTTTTAACAAGTCATAAACAGTGGCCACAATAACAAAGTTTGAACAGTTTCTAAAGTCCCCTGAACCTCAAGCCATCCATACGTAAAGAACAGTGGTAAACTGCTGACACTAAATTTGGAAGTATTGTGAACTGTGAGGAGGATAGTATTAGACGTGTACAGGCTGGTGGTATGAGCAGGCACATGGCAGCTGAAATACAGTGCAAAGAAGTGTGAAGTGACACATTTTGGTAGGAAGAACGAGGAGAAGCAATATAAAATAAAGGTTACAATTCTAAAAGTGATGAAGGAGCAGAGGGATCATTGAAGGCGGCCAGGCAGCAGGAAGAGAAAGTAGTTAGTAAGGCATATGGGATCCTGGGCTTTATAAATAGAGGATTTTACAACGGACTTCGGGACCTCAGCATCAGGACGAAATGAGGGTCCTGGATCCACATTAGTCAACAGTGGGACTGGTTCGGTAATTTTACTAGAAGCATCCTCTGGGATCACTGTCAAATTAAGGGGGTGGACTCCGGAGAGCTGAGCTCTGCTAAAACAGCTCTGAGATCGAGATGGCGTCTCAACATGGAGGCACCTCAGAGAGGTAAGTAAAAGATATAAATCAGAGGGGCCAAGCAGGCAGGCACGTCCAATTGGCCCATCGGGCCCGTGATAGGCAGCATTCCTTGCCTGCGGCCTCCACTTTGGGGCATGGAGCCTCCAGCTCTAACGGCCCCCACACAGCTGCAGGACAGTGTCCTTAAATATATTAATTGGCTGCCCACCTCAGTTCAGCAGAAAGCTGTTCCATATCCAGACACACTGCTGGGAAACCTTTCCAAGCCAGGATTACATCAGGGAGCTATCTCGACCCAGCCTCTATTTTCCTGCACCCTTCATACACAACCCTCTGTTTCCCTGAGGCTGGGAAAATGCTGTCCATAGAGCACAAAAGCAAGGAAGTTATGGTAAACCTTTATAAAACACTGGCTTGACCTCAACTGGAAAAGTTGAGAAAATATTTGATAATGATTTTCAAAAGCATGAGAGGTCTAGACAGGGTAAATAAAGACAATGTGTTGCCATTGGCAGAAGGGTCAAGAACCAGAGGGCACTGATCTAAGGTGTTTGTCAAAAGGAAAAAGGTGACATGAGGAAAAATCTACTTATACAGCAAATGTTCATGATCTGGAATGTACTGGCTGAGAGTGTGGTGGAGGCAGATTCAATCATAGTTTTGAAAAGGGAATTGGTTAATTCTCAGAAAAGAAAAAAAAACGTTGAGATGCAGGGAAATAGGACCAGCTGAGTTGCTCGAGCAGACAGCTGGCAAAGAATTGAAATGTCAAGCGTTTCATAGAGTCAGAGTTATACAGCACAGAAACAGGCCCTTCAGCCCATCGTATCCATGCTGGCCATCAAGCACCTATCTATTCTAATCTCATTTTCCAGCACTTGGCCCGTAGTCCTGTACGCTATGGTATTTCAAGTGCTCATCTAATTATTTCTTCAATGTTGTGAGGGTTCCTGCCTCTACCAGCCCCTCAGGCAGTGTGTTCCAGATTCCAACCACCCCCTGGGTGAAAATATTTTTCCTCAAATCCCCTCTAAACCTCCTGCCCCTTATCTTAAATCTAAGCACCCTGGTTTTTGACACCTCCACTAAGGGGAAAAGTTTCTTTCTATCTACCCTATCTATGCCTCTCATAATTTTGTATACCTCTATCAGGTACCCCCTCAGCCTTCTCTGCTCTAAGGAAAGCAACCCTAGCCTATCCAGTCTCTCTTCATAACTGAAACACGCCAGCCCAGGCAACATCCTGGTGAATCTCCTCTGCACCCTCTCCAGTGCAATCACATCCTTTCTATAGTGTGGTGACCAGAACTGCACACAGTACTCCAGCTGTGGCCTAACTAGCAGTTTACACAGCTCCAACATAACCTCCCTGCTGTTATATTCTATTCCTCAGCTAATAAAGGCAAATACCCCATGTGCCTTCTTAACCACCTTATCTACCTGTGCTGCTGCCTTCAGAGATCTATAGACATGTACACCAAGGAACCTCTGATCCTCTGTACTTCCTAGGGTTCTACCATGAATTGTGTATTCCCTTGCCATATTAGTTCTCCCAAAATACATCACCTCACACTTCTCAGGATTAAATCCCATTTGCCACTGCTCTGCCCATCTTACCAACCCATCTATATTGTCCTGTAATCTAAGGCTTTCCTCCTCACTATTTACGACACTACCAATTTTCATGTCATCTGCGAACTTACTGATTGTTGCTCCGATATTCACGTCTAAATCATTAATGTACACTACAAACAGCAAGGGTCCCAGCACCGATCCCTGCAGTACATCACTTGTCACAGGCTTCAAACCGCAAAAACAACCTTCGACCATCACCCTCTGCCTCCTGCCACTAAGCCAATTTTGGATCCAATTTGCCAAATTGCCCTGGATCCCATGGCCTCTTACCTTCTTGACCATTCTCCCATGCAGGACCTTGTCAAAAGCCTTACTGAAGTCCACGTAGACTACATCAACTGCAGTACCCTCAACTACACAACTAGTCACCCTCCTTGAAAAATTCAATCAAATGTGTTAGACATGATATCTCCCTGACAAAGCCATGCTGACTATCCCTGATTAATCCCGGCCTCTCCAAGTGGAGATTAATCCTGTCCCTCAGAATTTTTTCCAATAGCTTCCCTAGCACTGATGTTAGACTCACTGGTTCATACCTACTGCCCTTCTTGAATAATGGTACCACACTTGCTGTCCTCCAGTCCTCTTGCATCTCTCCTATGGCCAGAGAGGATTTGAAAATTAGTATCAGAGTCCCTACAATCTCTTCCCTTGCTTGGGATACATCTCATCTGGGCCTGGGGATTTATCCACTTTTAAACCCGCTAAAACCACTAATACCTCCTCCCTTTCAATGCTAATTTGTTCAAGTATATCACAGTCCCCCTCCCTGATTTCTACACCTACGTCGTCCTTCTCCATAGTGAACACAGATGAAAAGTAATCATTCAAAACCTCAGCTACGTCCTCTGTCTCCATGCACAGATTGCTACTTTGGTCCCTAACGGGCCCTACTCTTTCCCTGGTTACCCTCTTACTCTTAATATATTTATAAAATGCCTTGGGATTTTCCTTTATCTTGCCCACCAATGTTTTTTTCATGTCACCTCTTTGCTCTCCTAATTACTCTTTTAAGTACCCCCCCCCTACACTTTCTATACTCCTCTAGCATTTTCAGCCCTCTTTATCTGCCATAAGCCTCCTTCCTTTTCCTCATCCAATCCTCTATATCCCTGGACTTGTTGGTCCTACCCTTCACCTTTATGGGAATATGTTGGCCCTGAAGTCTCACTATTTCCTTTTTGTGCTGCAACCATTCTATGAATCAATGATTTTAAGGACTGCATTTTAAAAGAGGGCCCAGAACTCAGTGGTGGGCACTACTGGGGCTGCAAGCAGTCCCATAAACTGAATTGATGGCGCCCGGACACAGTTAAGTACCTGACCTTTTGGGTGGGCAGTGATTGGGCACCTTAAGGAGGTGGGTGCGGGGTGGAAGGTGGGTTTTGTAGCTGGGCGGGGAGACACAAAGGCATGATATAATCTTAAGGCTGCTGCCCCTGATGCTCACAGGACACACCCCCCCAAAGGACATACCCTCACCCTTCTCATTAATTGGCCACTTATGGGCCTCAATAGGCTTAGGGACAGGCACCTTACCCATCCCTGTATCATGGGGACCAGACCAGTGGGTTGGTGGGAAGTCGGCGGGCTACCCACCTGTCATATTTGATGTGCATTCTCCCCGCAACCCCCACTGCCGAAAACATGCTTGGCAGGGGGCCATGAAATCCAGCCCTAAACTGCAATGCATTACTTTCAGGTAGCACTGTTCACTTGTTTTATGCCCCAACAACTAACGTATTTTCTAGCATATATATATTTTGCGACTGCATGTGAAACATTAATTTGCCTCTTCTTTCCACGAATGCTGATTGTATCTCATTTTCTTTATGCTACAGAATTCAAACTCTTGTTTAATTGCATATCTGAAGTGCAAGTAGTTGCCTTTCCATTTTGAACAGTCAACAGATTTAACAGCATTGTAGACAAATCCAAAAATCAGAAGCAGATGGTCTGCCCTCAAAGATTTACTATTTTTAAAATCAAAGCCCACTTACTTTAATTGGCTTTTTTCTACGAGTGAAGAAATTTAAGCAAGATATTTGCTTAAAATGTAAAGAAAATAAAAGAAATAACCATTCTAATAGGATTCAAAATAACTTGCATAGTCTTTCCACTCCCTGCAACTTGCACTACACTGACTTCAACATATTTTGTGTTCTCCATGATGCAGTTTGATTTAAGATTAAACAAAACTCTAAATTATACCAAGGAAGCTGCATTACTGCATATATTGAGTATTTTAACATGTATGTTTTGTCGACATATTATTCTCGACGCAAAGGAAGATTTCCAGATCATAAATTTTTTAAAAAACAGGCTCCATTGCTCAGGGCAGTTTTGAAACTAAGTAGTCACACTGAAATATTAGCATTTTTACCTTGCGCATCTCAGGCACTGTTGTTATATAATTATTGCATGGCCAGTTTCATCCACTGATGTAATTTAAACACCACCAATATGTTCAATCCTCACAAATCATTCAAATGCTTCAAAGCAAACATGGAAGCATTGAACAATTCAGTACAGTTAAACAAGCACACATATTTTATTTCAAAATTGGATTAGAATTCCTTCTAATCAACAATTTATATACATTCATGCCTAAATACAGCAACATCTATTTTTAGTCAAGCAGAATTATTAATTTTAGTGTCCAAAGGTATAATCACACTATTTCCTTACCTTTCTCTGTTGGCCCGAAGCGTTCGGACGCTGGAGATGGGGGCGGAGAAGGTGGTAGGTTGGCTGAATCCTCCACTGCTTTTTAAAAATGAAATACAGCAGTTTAATAGGAACCCAACAATAATTTCAACAATTCTAATTTTTTTAAACCACATGACAAAACTCTTCAAATACTGAGTGAGCTTTGTCAGGACCAACATGAAGCGAGGTCGAAAAACAAAATATTCCCGATGTTGGAAACCTGTGCTACAGGGCTGAATTTTGTCGGTGACAATCAATTCTCGCTACTAGGGCAGAAAGCAGGAGCCATCCCCACTTTGACAGTTATTGAGACCCTGAGGTGGCATTTTGCCCATGGCTGGCCAATTAAGAGGCCCATACAAGGACGCTGTCCAATTAAGGATGACCATCACTCTGGAGGGTCAACAGCTCAGCAACGCCATTGCTAGTGGTGGTCATTGCTGAGGGTGCATTACTGGTATCAATGGTGTGACATCCTCAATGACAGGTCAGTGCAATTGGGGTAAGCTAGGGCTCAGAGATTGTGAGGGTGGTGGGTCACGGAGCACCAGTTGTGATGTGGGGCCCTTAGCAGGCTAAGGAGCCCACTACTCAGCCACCAGGGTTTACTTGGGGTCTCCTCATGTGGAGGTAGAAAATAGCCCTCAATGGGCCACTTAAGTGGTTCAACCGACTACCTGATGGACGGCCGAGCTGCCAAGTTTCCTGCCACTGTCAATATATCACGGCAGTGGGAGGTGTTCAGCTCCTCTCCCTCTGCCATTTTTCCAGTCCTCCCACCTCTCAGCTTGCCGTCAATGGACTGGGAAAATTCAGCCCGGATGTTCTGACAAAAGGTCATCAACCTGAAATATTAACTATTTCTCTTGCCACAGATGCTGCCAGAACTACTTCCAGTTTTTACTTTATGAAGTGAGGTACTATGGAATTGCTGAAAAAAGGAGAACAACAGTATCCATGCATTGCGTCTTTAACTAAACAATAGCTTGGAAGACAGCCATTCCCTCATTTATTCTCCATGGCAATGCCTTGATCAGAGTCGGCTTGCCTGGTTTGAACTTAAATAAAAGCTTGTCAGTTAATTATTCCCTTAGATGGGAAGATCAAAATGTAGAATCAGTTTGGGTGGAGCTAAGAAACCACAACGGGTAGCAAACTTTGGTAGTTGTTGTTTATAGGCTGCCAAACAGTAGTGGTAATGTAGGGCACAGTATAAATCAGGAAATTAGAGATGCATGTAACAAGAGTAATACAATAATCGTGGGGGACTTCAATCTATATATAGACACTGTAAACCTATTAGCACTAATGCCGAGGACGACAAATTCCTGGAATGTATACATTTATGGTTTTCAAGAACATTATGCTGAGGAACCAACTAGAGAACGGGCTATTTTAGATCTAGTATTGTGCAATGAGAAAGGGCTAATTAATAATCTCGTTGTAAGAGAGCCTTTAGGGAAGAGCGACCATAACATGATATAATTTTACATGAATTTTGAGAGTGATGTAGTTCAATCCGAAACTAGGGTCTTTAATCTAAACAAGGGAAATTCTGAAAGTATGAGGGGCAAGTTGGCTGAGGTAGATTGGGGAAGTACATTAAAAGTTATGAAGGTAGACTGGTAATGGCCAGCATTTAAAGAATTAATGCATGGTTTTCAACAAATTTACATTCCTTTTAAGGTATAAAAGGCCAGCAAGAGAAGTGACTCACCATGGCTAACAAGAGAAGTTAAGGATTCTATCAGTTCAAAGAAAAAGACATATAAAGTTCCCAAAAAATGTAGTAAGCCTGAGGATTGGGAGCATTTTAAAATTCAGCAAAGGAGAACCAAGAAATTGACAGAGCGAGAAAATAGAATATTAAATTAACTTAGCGAGGAACATAAAAATGTACTGTAAAAGCTCTTATGGTTTGTAAAAAGGAAAAGGCTAGAAAAGACAAATACCATTTGGGCCCATTTATTAATGGAGAATTTATAATGGGTAATAAGGAAATGGTAGAGAAACTAAACAAATACTTTGTGTCTGTCTTCATGGAGGAAGATACAAAATGCCTCCCTGAAATATTGGGGAGCCAAGGGTTGAGAAATGTGAGATTGAGGATCTGAAAGAAATTAGCATTAGTAAAAAAGCGTAGTGCTGGAGAAATTAACGGGACTGAAAGTTGATAAACCCCCTGGACCTGATTATCTACATCCCAGGGTGTTGAAAGAGGCAGCTGTAGAAATAATGGCTGCACTGACGGTCATCTTTCAAAATTCTATATACTCTGGAATGGTTCCTGCAGATTGGGAGGTAACAAATGTAACTCCACTATTTAAGAAAGGAGGGAGAGGGAAAACAGGGAACTACAGACCTGCTAGAATCTATTCTAAAGGATGTGATAGCTAGGCACTTAGAAACTAATGGTGAGATTGGGCAAAGTCAACATGGATTTATGAAGGGGAAATCATGTTTGACAAACTTGCTGGAGTCTTTTTTGAGGTTGTTACTAGCCGAATAGATAAGGGAGAACAAGTGGATGTGGTGTATATGGATTTTCAGAAGGTTTTCAATAAGGTCCAACACAGGAGGTTAATAAGCAAAATTAAAGCTCATGGGATTGGGGGTAATATACAGGTGTGAATTGAGGATTGGATAACGGACAAAAAACAGAGAGCAGGAATAAACTGTTCATTCTCAGGTTGGCAGGCTGTGACTAGTGGGGCACTGAAACCCAGCTATTCGCAATTTATAGCCTAACCATGGCTAACAAAAGAAATTAAGGATAGTATTAGGTCCAAAGGGGAGTCATATAAAGTTGCTAGAAAAAGTAACAAGCCTGAGGATTGGGAGCAGTTTAGAATTCAGCAAAGGAGGACCGAGAGGTTGATTAAGAGGGGAAAAATAGAGTGAGAGAGTAAATTTGCAAGGAACATAAAAGCGGACTGTAATAGTTTCTATAGGTATGTAAAAAGAAAAAGATGAGTGAAGACAAATGTTGGTCCCTTACAGTCTGAAACAGGAGAATTTATAATAGAGAACAAGGAAATGACAGAGCAAATTAAACAACTACTTTAGTTCTGTCTTCACGGAGGAAGACACAAATAACTTCCCAGAATTGCAGGGAACCAAGGTTCTAGCGAGGAGGAGGAATTGAAGAAAACTAGTATTACTAAAATAATGCTGGAGAAATTAATGGGACTGAAATTAATTAATGGGACTGAAAGCCAATAAATCCCCAGGGCCTGATAATCTACATCCCAGGATACTAAAAGAGGTGGCCATGGAAATAGTTGTCATCTTCCAAATTCTGTAGATTCTGGAACATCCCCAGCAGATTTGGGTGCGGCAACTGTAGCCCCGCTATTCAAAAAAGGAGGGAGGGAATAAACAGGGAAATACAGACCGGTTAGCCTAACATGAGTAGTAGGGAAAATGCTAGAGTATTATAAATGTAGTGATGACAGACACTTAGAAAATATCAACGGGGTTAGACAACGTCAACAAGGGTTATGAAAGGGAAATCATGTTTGACAAACCTACTGGAGTTTTTTTTTGAGGACATACTAGCAGAATAGATAAGGGGGAACCAGTGGATGTGGTGTTTTTGGATTTTCAGAAAGCTTTTGATAAAGTCCCACACAAGAGGTTAGCATGTAAAATTAAAGCACATGGGATTGGGGGTAATATGTTGGCATGGATTGAGAATTGGTTAGCAGACAGGAAACAGAGTAGGAATAAACGGATCTTTTTCAGAGTGGCAGGCAGTGACTAGTGGAGCACTGCAGGGATTAGTGCTTGGGCCCCAGCTATTCACAATGATTTGGAAGAGGGAACCAAATATAATATTTCCAAGCTTGCTGACGACACAAAACTAGGTGGGACTGTGAGCGATGAAAAGGGTGTTAAGAGGCTTCAAGCCGGTTTAGACATTTTGAGAGAGTGGGAAAACACATGGCAGGTGCAGTATAACGTTGGTAAGTGTGAAGTTATCCACTTCGGTAGGAAAAACAGAATGGCAGGGTATTAGTTAAATGGCGATAGATTAGGAAATGTCAATGTGCAAAGGGACCTGGGCATCCTTGTACACCAGTCACTGAAAGCAAACATGCATGCAAGCAAGCAGCAAGCAGTTAGGAAGGCAAATGGTATGTTGGCCTTCATTACAAGAAGACTTGAGTACAGGACAAGGATGTCTTACTGCAGGGTCTTGGTGAGACCACACCTGGAGTAGTGTGTGTAGTTTTGGCCTCCTTACCTAAGAAAGGATATACTTGCTATAGAGGGAGTGCAGCGAGGTTCACCAGACTGATTCCTGGGATGGCAGGATTGTCGTATGAGGAGAGATTGGGCCAACTAGGCCTGTATTCACTGGAGTTTAGAAGAATGAGAGGGGATCTCATTGAAACATATAAAATTCTGACAAGGATGAACAGACTGGATGCAGGATGGGGGGTCTAGAATAAGGGGCCTCAGTCTCAGGATATGGGATAGGCCATTTAGGATTGAGATGAGGAGAAAATTCTTCACTCAGAGGGTGGTGAACCTTTGGAATTCTCTACTGCAGAAGGCTCTGGAGGCCAAGTCACTGAATATATTTAAGAAGGAAATAGATAGATTTCTGGGTTCTAATGGCGTCAAGGGGTATGAGGAGAGCGAAGGAGTATGACGTTGAGATAGAGGATCAGCCATGATCATTTTGAATGGCGGTGCAGACTTGAAGGGCCGAATGACCTACTCCTGCTCCTATTTTCTATGTTTCTATATCAATGATTTGGATGTAGGGACCAAATGTAATATTTCCAAGTTTGCTGATGACACAAACATGGTGGGAATGTGAGTTGTGAGGAGGATGCAAAGAGGCTTCAAGTAGATTTAGACAGACTAAGTGAGCTGGTAAAAACATGGCAGATGGAATATAATGTGGAAAAATGTGAAGTTATTCACATGGGATTAGGTAGGTAGGACAGGTGTTTCTCACATGTCGGTGCAGACTTGATGGGCCTCTTCTGCACTCTGTGATTCTGTAATATTTGCTTTGGTAGGAAAACAGAAATTCAAAGTATTTCTTAAATGGGGAGAAATTGGGAAGTGTTGATGTCCAAAGAAACCTGGATGTTCTTGTTCATAAATCACTGAAAGCTAACATGCAGGTGCAACAAGCAATTAGGAAGGCAAATGGCACATTAGCCTTTATTGCAAGGGGATGTAAGTACAGAAGTAAATTGGTCTTGTGACAGTTTTATAGAGCCTTGGTGAAACCACACCTGGAATAGTGTGTGCAAGTTTTGGCCTCCTTACTTAAGGAAGGATATACTGGCCATATAGGTTCACCAGGATAATCCCTGGGATGATGGAATTGTCCTATGAAGAAAGATTGAGGATACTGAGTCTGTATACTCTAGAGTTTAGAAGAATGAGAGGTGATCTGATTGAAAGGTACAAAATTCTTACAGGGCTCGACAGGGTAGGTGCAGGAAGAATTTTTCCTCTGGTTGGGATTACCTAGAACCAGGGTACACAGATTCAGGATAAAAAGTAGGCCATTTAGGACCAAGATGAGGAGGAATTTCTTCAGTGGTGAATCTTTGGAATTCTCTACCCCAGAGGGCTGTGGAGGCTCAGTCACTGAGTATGTTCAAAGCAGAGGTTAATAGATTTCTAGAAACCAATTATGCCAAGGGATATGAAGATGATATTGAGTTAGAAGATCAGCATGATATAGTTAAATGGTACAGCAGGCTTGAGGGGCCGAATGGCCTAATCCTGCTCCTATGTTCCTATGTTCCTCTGGTTCAATCTCCATGGGAATGCCTCTACAAGAGTCCTCTTGCCATCCAATCAGTACCTTCTTCTCATGCAGTATAAATTGTTGTTCCCTTTGAGATTTGGCATTCTTATATTTACCCTGATGAGTTCAAAGTGAAAAGTTTTGACAGCATGTCTCTTTTTTCAGCAATTCTCAAGTTCTGCCCTTCCAAGTGACTATTACTATGGAATTACTCATGGCTGGTATGTTTGCAGGCAGGGATGGGAATAAAATTGGTAAACCTTGTTGTTCCGCTCATCTGCTAACTAGTGTAATATTTAATTGTTTTTCTAGTGATGTCACAAATGGGGAATACTACCGCAGTAAACAAATGGAAATAATACCAGACACATCAACAAATGGCTGGCTAGGATGGGGTGGCGGGGGCTGTGGCAATATTTTGTCAATCAACAAACACAGCAAAACATTGTTTTATCATGAAAAGAAATTAAGCAGTGCAATGCACAAGATCATAGTTACTCTTCCTACATCAGTACACTGGCCTTTAGTGGACAAAATCAAAAGGTGGTAATTGTACCTACCTGCCCTGATTAATACAATGTGCCAAAAAATGGCCTCAACAGAGACCAGTAAAATCTGTTGTAAACTAGGATGGTTGCACTAATGTATATTAAAATGTAAATGTATTCATTAGTTCACATATTTTCTGCCCAAATTCACATACATATAACATTTAAAAATAATCCTTGTATTTTGGTTAAAAAGAAAATCACAGAGAAGGCTATGTTGCCAGTTATGGAAAGGTCTTGTTATCAGAACTAGGAATTGGGGGGGGGTGGGGGGGAGAGAAGAAGGGTGGAAGAAAGGTATTGCTATATAAGACAGAAATATTATCGGCTCAATGCAATTTCAAATTTCCCCTATTTGAGTTTACAATGACTTTAATATTTCATTCAACAAAGAATAAATGTAACTGCTATCTTCCTCTTTTCTCCTGAAGGCACTGAATTGCTACTTCACAAACACTTGTTTTCTTCAGTATCATGTTTGACTCATCTTGCATAAGAGGACACTTCTTTATAGACTTTATCACTACAGATGTATTTAGCAGGAGCTATGATACCAAAAGGAGCCAACCCCATTTTAAAAAATACTGGTACTTTAAAAAAGTTCTGGCAAAATGTGGTAAAAATACAAAACATACCATATAAAATATTATCTAGGCTGAGAACCCAGACTCTTATAAAATTATGTGAGTGAGTTTGTTTACACAGGTTCAGAGAAGTGTTGGCTTTGCTAGGTCGACATCTCTATGAGGTTATAAGTTATTTATCTATGATCTCTTTTGTCAATGTCTCAATGTTTATTTGCACAAGGTTAAGAGATGTCAAGTGCTTCAAGCTTCTTTGATTGAAACTTGAATTGTCTTTTCAATTGACACTTTTATAGGGTTGTAGGAACACCAGTTTTTTTTCAAAAAAATGAAGAATGGGTGCTTTTTTCTAAACAGCTTCTCACATTCCATCATTACTGTTGGGTTCATTGTTTCTGTACATAGGGTATACTAGGTGAATGGACATGGAAGTGGCATGGAGGGGAGCATGGGTAAGGCCTTTGACCTTATTTTTCAAAATGTTCCTGAATCCAGACTATGATTCACAACAAAGGTCTGTGAACTATGAGTCATGGAGAAGTTGGCCCAACTCCATGAAAATTGTTGGGGGCTGGGAGATGCTACACCCACAGTGGAGCCAGCTAGGTTGGGAGTGCAGGAGGTAGGCTCACTGGTTGTGCCCTTATCGCATTCCAGCAAAAACTGGGGGTGCTAAGAATGGAGGCAGGAATCCTGGAATCGGGTCTTGCCCGTCACTTTTAAATGGCTCCAGAGTCCTTCTGAATCCACAAAAATCCAGCCTGAACATTCCCAATTTTCTGATATACAGGCCATATTTTTAAGCACCGTTTTAAATTTGTAGGGGCATAGGTATATTGAAGACAGTGATAGCAATAGTTAGCTTATGAAATATGCCAAGTCCAACAGCATTTCTATTATGCCTACATAACAAATGAGACATATTTAGAAGTATACGAAAGACAAGCAGGGTCAGATTAGATAGATTTGAGAAAATTTCCTTTCTCTGCCCTTAGCACAATCACTGCCCCATTCAATACTGGAGTAGTTAAAGTCTCTCATTAATTTAGTTAATTTATTGTTCTTGGACTTCAGTAATTTATTTGCAAATTTCTCCCTTTATTTCCTTCCCATCATTTGGTGACCTTTAAAATGCAACAAAAGGCATAATAATAGCTTTAGTTTTCTTAAATTCAGCCAAACAGATTCTGTCCTTGATCCCTCAAGGACATTCCCATTTTCCTGCATTGAAATATTTTCCCTTATCAAAACTGTTACCCTTCCTCCTTTTGTTCCATTCCCTATGTAAGCCATATTTTATTTACACACATGCACTCCAAACCTAACTTATTCCAAATGGATTCCAAACTAAAATTCCACCCTTCATGTTTCAAATCCACCCACAATTACGAGACATTGAACATTTCACGAACTGCTGTTCTCAGAGCTCCTACTTCTGTCCTTTTTCACCCTTCCCGATTTTACCTGCTCAGGAACTATTACATTTCTAACTCTTCCCAGTTCTGATGAAAGGTTATCATGAAAAACTAACTCTCTTTCTCTGTCCACAGATGCTGCCTGATCTGCTGTGTATTTCCAGTAGTTTCTGTTTTTATTTCTAATTTAGACCTGCGTCTTCTATGGTTCCAACTATTTCTATATTACTTCTAACTGTCTTTCCCAAGGGGCTATGCACCTTGTTTCTACTTCGTATTATGACATTTTGGTGTCCAAGCCCCTGCCTCCCGACCCAGCACTAGTTGGTCTGCTTGTCAGGATAATGGTCCTTGCTCAGTTGTGGTGTGATCATTCATCTAAAACAGGTTTCTCTTACTGCAGATCTGGTCCCAAAGTACCAGGAATTTGAAGCTCTCTCTCCTGCTCTGAGTCTCTAGCCATGCCTTAACCTGCTATACTCTTCTATTAGCTCTAGGAGCAATCCAGAGATCACTATCTTTGAAGTCTTGCTTCTTCCCTAGCAGCTAAAATTCTGAACTGCAGGACATCTGCCCTCTCCATCTCGATGTCTTTAGTTACAAGATCTTTTAAAAGACATATTTTGCAGATAATTATTTGCCTCCTGGCTTTCAATTTCGCAACTGAACTTTTAGTATCATTTTGCTAGCAGTAAATGATACAATAAAGGTACCTAAGACTTAAAACAACATTATATACATGTCGATAAAAGCAAAATACTGCGGATGCTGGAAATCTGAAACAAAAACAAAAATAGCTGGAAAAATTCAGCAGGTCTGACAGCATCTGTAGAGAGGAAGACAGAGTTAATGTTTCGAGTCCGTATGACTCTTCATCAGAACTGAAGAGAAATAGAAATGAGGTGAAATATAAGCTGTTTAAGGGGGGTGGGACAGGTGGAGCTGGATAGAGGGTCAGTGATAGGTGGAGGCAAAGGAGAGATTGCCAAACATATCATAGACAAAAGGACAAAGGGGTGTTGACGGTGGTGATATTAGCTAAAGGATGTGCTAATGGTGACATTAAGGGTAGAAAGCAGGATGAGCAAGTGACAGACGGCCCTAGGCGGAGTGGGGTGGGGGAAGGGATCGGAATAGGCTAAAAGGTGGAGATAAAACAATGGATGGAAATAAATTTTAAAATAATAAAAGGTGGGAAAAGAAAAATATATAAAAATATATATAATTATTAGAAAAAAGGGGATCGAAAAGGCAGTGACCTTTAATGTCACCATTAGCACATTAAAAACCTTGTACTGGTTTTCAAGTCTCTCCTTGGCTCAGCCCTATCCTGGTCACTGTAACTGCCTCATTCACTACAACTCTTAGAGATCTCTGCACTCCTTGAAATCTGGCCTTTAGCACCAATTTTCATCTCTCCACCACTGGCAGCTGATCCTTCAGCTGTCTAGGTCCCAAGCTCTGGAATCTCCTCCCTAAAACTTTCCCCCTCTCTATCTCTCACCTCCTCTATGATGTTCCTTAAAAAAGGCGCTATATACAGGCAAGTTATTGTTGTTCTTATATCAACCATGCATGCACATCAGCTTGCTCAGCAGCAACCATCTGGTTGATGTTTCCCTAACCACAAACCTGTCATCAGCAGAATCTCTGATGATAGGTTATTGGGATCATAGAATACTCTTGTTGAAAGAATGAAGACCCTTCTTATTTATTTTACCTCTTCATTCCACATTCCCTAGGAGTATGCCAAACTTCAGTGGAGAGACCCCACCAAATATATTGCCTTGTATAGTTGAAAGGTCCAACAATTAATCTTCAGTAAAAGTGTGCAGGTTTTTATGCATGGTAATCTTGCACATATTATCAAACTGATTGAAAGATGCCCAAGAAAAAGTCATGGAACTGATCAAATAACATATAATCTGCTCACAGGATTCCCTAACAGCAACACGGTAACATTGTAAAATGCCATCATGAAAACAAAATACTACAGTTACTGGAAGTCTGAAATAAAAACAGGAAATGCTGGAAATACCTAATAAATGATCAAACTGAAACATTAACTCTGTTTTCTCAATCCACAGATCCTGCTAGACTTGCCGTGAATTTCCAGCATTTTCTGTTTTTACTGGTTTACTCTGTGTCCTATGGTGCTACTGAAAATGGTGATCCTGCTCTGTATGTTTTACATTAAAATGCCAGAGCTCTGCGAGCATTCATACAATGAAATTGATAGTGCAATTCTGGCTGGTTGGGAAACTGATAAACTGATGCAACAATCTTTCATCTCAGAAAAATCAAATGAGCAACATAATGGTAAGTCTGTTGAACAAGCAGGAAAGGACTGGCTTGTGATCCCTCTGCCTTGAGACTGTCTACTCACCAATACCTGAGCAAGGAAGCATTATATTGAGCTCAACAGCTCATGAAGCACATGAAATACTTGCTTCTCTCTTGTTGGAAGGCATGCTGTAATGGATACTCTAAGCAAATTTTATTTTATAAGTCATTTATAAATCAAACCTACATCTACATCCTGCAGTCAGCACCAGGAATTAAAGTGAATGATGATAGATGATGCCTTTCTATGAAATTGGAACAGAAGGTTGAGAGTTGATACTGGTACACATGGCAATAACGATTTTGATTTTTGCATGCTGAAAACATGTTCCTCAGGAACCAATGGGAAGACCAACTAAGTCTGAGGTTGTGTGGAAAATGTGGAACGAAGAAAAGCCTAGGGTGCCAGTTTCCAGGTTGCATACACTGAGATCGGAGCACTTCTCATTTGTCTGTTAATTTGACAAATTTATTTCACATCTCACTTTCAGGGTTGCTGAGCTGGAGGCCAAGCTGTAGACATTGTGGGGTATCAGGGAGGGAGAAGGGTTATCTGAACATTTTGTCCCAGGAGGCAGACACACCCCTTAGGTTATGAAGAACTTTAGAATTGGTCAATGGTCAGGGACAAATGGTCAGTGGCTGCAAATCAGGCAGGTATGGCGATTCAACAAGTAGTGATGGATGAGCCTCAGCCCTTGACTTTTAAGTTACAGGAATGAGATATTTACTTGTATGGATGAGAACAAGCACTGCAGGGCTGATGGGCAAACTGACAGTGGCACCCTGGTGCAGGATAAAGGAAGGTTTAGAAATCTAAAGAGAAAAGTTGAGGCAAGACAGCAGTGTAGTGATTTGAGTGAGACAGGGAGGGACAGAGAGTTCAGTGCAAATAGTGCATGAGTTAATAAGGTGCTTGTAAAGAATAATGGTAAAATAAATAAAATTAAAGACCTTTAATTTGAATGCGCAAAAAGCATTCACAATAAGATAGGTGAACTAGCTGCACAAATACAGGTAAATGGTTTACATCTAACTGCCATTACAGAGACATGTTTACAAGATGACCAGGGCAGGAAATAAATATTCCAGGGTACACAACATTTCAAAAACACAGGCAGAATGGAAAAGGGGGAGGGGTAGCCCTAATAATAAAGAATGACATAGGATAGGGCAGTAGTGAGAAAGGACCTTGGCTCAGAAAAGCAGGAAGTAGAATCAGTATAGCTGGAGATTAATAATAACAAGGATCTGAAAACGCTAGTGGGACGGTTTATAGGCCTTCCACAGTAGTTATACTGCTGTACAGGGTATTAAGCAAGAAATAATTGGGACCTGTAACAAAGGAAATGTAATAATTGTAGGGTACTTATATCTTAATACAGACTGAACATACAAATTGACAGAGGCAATCTGGAAGATGAATTTGAAGAATGGTTTTGGGATAGTTGCCTGAAACAATACACTGTCAAACCAACTAGGGATAAAGCTACCTCAGATTCAGTATTGTGCAATGAGGTAGGTTTAATTAGTAATCTCATAGTAGAGGAGCCACTGGGAAATTGTGATCATAATACAATTGAATTTTGTACTCAGTCTGAACTTCAACAAAGCAAATTACAGAGGTATAAGGGGAGAGTTGGGCAAGGTTTATTGGGTAAGTGGTTTCTAAAGATCTGGTGGTAAACAAATAGTGGGGAGCATTTAAAGAAACAATTCAACATGTTCAACAAAAGTAAACTCCACTGAAAAAGAAAAACTCAGCAAGAAAGATCCATCTAGAGATTGTGAGGGAAGTTAAAGCAAGAAAAAGAGGCTTATAACATTAGCAGTAATGTTAGGATAGTGGTAAGTCTGAGGATTGGGAGTGTTTTAGAAATTAGGAAAGAAGGAAAGAAATTAGGAAAGAAGGAAAGAAATTAGGAAAGAATGACCAAAAAATTGATAGCAAGGGAATAAAATAGAGTACGAGAGTAAACTAGTCAGGAATACGAAAAGAGATTGTAAAAACTTTTACAGGGATATATTGTTATGACCAGCTGTGAAGAGCTAAACTGGCTCCCCTCTATTCAATCTCCTCGGTTAGTCACAACAAAGGTTTAAGTTTCTTTTTTACGAGTATATGCCTTTTCCAAATCAAAATGTATTCAACTATTTAAGCTGTGAGCAATAAGGAGCCAATAAAACAAGATTTTTTTGAGTTAAAGAAAGAGCAAATTTATAAACCTCTAGACTAGAGAAAAATAATGCTAAGTATTCAGCCCTCAGCCCTCATGCAGTCATTAGGCCCCCACCCATACATACACGTACATACACGCTCACACACACATATACTAGAATATTAGAAATAAGGGGAGTTAGGGTCCAATAAAAGGTAAAAGAATATATGGTTAAGTGCCCTTTGATTGTCCTTCAAGTGTAAATTTTAAACGTCGAGACCAATTTAGATTGGTTGGTTTCGTGGATTTTGCAATTATTATGAGGTCTCAATTCGCTGGTAGGTTTCTGGTAGAGTTGGCTTTCCAAACCGGGCAACACTGTTATTCCAAATGAGAGAGCCCTCAGCTTGATTCCTCTGCTGAAGACTTTCTGGACACCACCTGTGTCACTTGCAATCTCTCTCTAGTCGCGGCAGCCTTGCCATGAAATATTTCACCCAATCTGCATTTACAAGAGGTTTTTTGTGTGGGTCTGTCTATAGCAGCTATTGTTTCAATGCCTATACTTGGAACTTTTAATGTCTCTTGCATTTTTAAGCAGTTTGCTGTGTCTTAGTTCAAATTGCAAAATTTCCAGTCAATTGAATGTTGAAAAGTCATATTTTCAAAAATAATGGGGCATAGCCTCGTAACAATAAACAGAGAATGGTTAAAATAAACTTTGGTCCCTTAAAGGACAGAGACAGGAGAAATTGGCATGAGGAATAAGAAAATGGCCCAAATGGGGAAGTGGAGGCACAGTGGTATTGTCACTGGACTAGCAACCCAGAAACCCAGGGTAATGCCCTGGGGACCTGAGTTTGAATCCTACCACGGCAGATGGCGGAATTTGATCCAATAGAAATCTGGAATTAAAAGTTTAATGATGACCATGATTGTCGTAAAAACCCATCTGGTTCAATAATATCCTATAGGGAAGGAAATCTGCTGTCCTTACTCAGTCTGGCCTACATATGACTCCAGACCCATAATAATGCAGTTGACTCTTAAATGCCCTCTGAAATGGCCTAGCAAGCCACTCAGTTGTATCAAACCGCTAGATAACCCTCCCAATGTCTGTACCCCATCACACCACCCTCAGTAGTGAAATGAAATTGGATGGACCACTCGGCATCGACCTAGGCACCCGAAACAACAACAGCAAACCCAGCCCTGCAAACTCCTCCTTACTAACATCTGGGGGCTAGTGCCAAAATTGAGAGAGCTGTCTCACAGACTGGTCAAGCAACAGCCTGACAAAGTCATCCTCATGGAATCATACCTTACAGATAATGTCCCAGAGACCATCATCCCCATCCCTGGGTATGTCCTGTCCCACCAGCAGGACAGACCCAACAGAGGTGGCAGCACAGTGGTATACAGTCGGGAGGGAGTTGCCCTGGAAGTCCTCAACATCATCTCTGGACCTCATGAAGTCTCATGGCATCAGGTCAAACATGGTCAAGGAAACCACCTGCTGATTACCACATACTGCCACTCCTCAGCTGATGAACTAATGCTCCTCCATGTCAAACATGACTTGACTGAAGCGCTGAGGGTAGTAAGGGCACAGAATGTACTCTGGGTGGGGGACTTCAATGTCCATCACCAAGAGTGGCCCGGAAGCACCAGTAGTGACTGAGCTGACCTGGCCTCAAAGGACATGGCTGCTAGACTGGGTCTGCAACAGATTGTGAGGGAATCAATAAGAGGGAAAAACATGCTTGACCTCATTCTCACCAACCTGCCTGTCGCAATTGCATCTGTCCATAACAGTATTGGTAGGAGTGACTGCCGCACAGTGCTTGTGGAGACCAAGTCCCATCTTCACATTGAGGATACCTTCCAACATGTTGTGTGGCACTACCAACTTGCCACATGGGATAGGTTTCGAGTAGATCCCCCACCTCAAGACTGGGCAACCATGAGGGGCTGTGGGGCAGCAGAAGAATTGTACATAACCACAATCTGTAATCTCATGGCCTAGCATATTCCCCACTCTACCATTACCATCAAGCCAGGGGATCAACACTGGTTTAATGAAGAGTGCAGGAGGGCAGGCAGGAGCAGCACCAGGCATACCTAAAAATGAGGTGTCAACCTGGTGAAGCTGTAACAGAGGACTTCTTGCATGCCAAACAGCATAAGCAGCAAGTGATAGAGCTAAGCGATTGAACAACCAATTGATCAGATCTAAGCTCTGCAATGCTGCCACATCCAGCCATGAATGGTGGTGGACAATTAAACAACTCACTGGATGAGTGGCTCCACGAATATCCCCGCCCTCAATGATGGAGGAACCCAGCACATCAGTGCAAAAGACAACGCTGAAGAATTTCCAAGAACTTTCAACCAGAAGTGCAGAATGGATGATCCATCCCGGCCTCCTCCAGAGGTCCCCAGCATCACAGATGCCAGTCTTCAGGCAATTCAATTCACTCCATGTGATATCAAGAAACGGCTGAAGACATTGGATACTGCAAAGGCTATGGGCCCTGACAACATTCCAGCAATAGTACTCAAGATTTGTGCACCAGAACCTGCCACGCCCCTAGTCAAGCTGTTCCAGTACAGCTACAGCACTGACATCTACCTAGCAATGTTAAAAATTTCCCAGGTATGTCGTGTACATAAAAAGCAGGACAAATCCAACCCGGCCGATTACTGCTTCATCAGTCTACTCTTGATCATCAGCAAAGTAATGGAAGGAGTCATCAAAAGTGCTATCAAGTGGCAATAGCTTAACAATAACCTGCTCAATGATGCCCAGTTTGGGTTCCGCCAGGGGCACTCAGTTCCTGATCTCATTACAGCCTTGGTTCAAACATGGACAAACGAGCTGAACTCCTGAGGTGAGGAGAGAGTGACTGCCCTTGATATCAAGGCAGCATTTGATGGAGTGTGGCATCAAGGAGCCCTGGCAAAACTGGAGTCAATGGGAATCAGGGGGAAAACTCTCGCTGGTTGGAGTCATACCTAGCACGAAGGAGGATGGTTGTGGTGGTCAAAGGTCAATCATCACAGCTCCAGGACATCATTGCAGGAGTTCCTCAGGGAAGTGTCCTAGGCCCAACCATCTTCAGCTGCTTCATCAATGACCTTCTTTCCATCATAAGGTCAGAAGTGGGGATGCTCATTGATGATTGCACAATGTTCAGCACCATTCGCGACTCCTCAGATACTGAAGCAGTCCATGTCCAAATGCAGCAAGATCTGGACAATGTCCACGCTTGAGCTGACAATTGGCAAGAAACATTCACGCCACACAAGTGTCAGGCAAAGAGCATCTCCAACAAGCGAGAAACTAACCATCACCCCTTGACATTCAATGGCATGACATTTGCTGAATCCTCCACTATTTGGCATCCCATCCAAAAACATTCACTCCCTCCACCACCAATGCACAGTGGCACCAGTGTGTACCATCTACAAGATGCACTGCAGGAACTCACCCAGCCTTCTTAGGCAGCACCTTCAAAACCCACAACCATTACCATCTAGAAGGACAAGGGCAGCAGATGCCGTGGAACACCACCACCTGGAAGTTCCCCTCCAAGCCACTCAGCATCCTGACTTGGAAATATATCGCCATTCCTTCATTGTCGCTGGGTCCAAATCATGGGACTTCCCCCTTAACAGTACTGTGGGTGTATCTACACCACATGGACTGCAGCGGTTCAAGAAGGCAGCTCACTGCCATCTTCTCTAGGACTATTAGGGATGGGTAATAAATGCTCGTCAGCTAGCTATGCCCATATCCCATGAATGAAAAAGAAAGAAAGTAAATGCCAGAGTGTTTGGAACTTAAGGTAATTAACAGCAGCAGAGAAAAAGCATTGGAGAAACTTAAAGGATGAAAGCTGACAACTCCGCAGCACCTAGTGTCATAGGGTCGCAGAACTATTTACGGCATTTAGCCCAAGTCCATTCCAGCTCCCCACAGAGCAATCTAGTCAGTCTCGCTCTGCTGCTCAATTCCCATAGCCCTGCAAGTTTATATCCTTCAAGTGCCCATACAATTTCCTTTTGAAATCATTCATTGTTTCCGCTTCCAACACCCTCGCAGGCAGCAAGCCATTGCCACTACCTGCATAAAAATGTTCTTCCTCATATTCCACCCCCCGCATCTCTTGCCCAAAATCTTAAATCTGTGTTCCCTTGTCCCTCTACCATCAGCTAAGGCGAAGAGTTGTTTTCCTGTCCACCTTATCTAAGCCTGTCATAACCTTGCAGTCCCTTGATTTGAAGATGATGTCAACTCATTATTGCGAGTTTCTACCAGGGTCTTCATGTGACTGAACAGGCCAATTATTCACCCGCAGGTCCTTGGGTACATGGGGTAGGATGTTCCACGAGGTAGTGAGATCTTGAGTGCAGGATTTGCTTCCTATCCTTTCTTTCTCTGCCCTGGCTCTGCCTCGTCCTTAAGAGGTTGGGACTCGAAGTATGATGCAGCTTGGCGGATAAGTTGCTGCCATTCTGAACAAATGGCAGAAAGTCCTCCCAGTCATTAATGTCAACGCTGTGTGCTTAAAGGAGAGCTTCAGAGTGTCATTGAAGCATTTTCTTTGTCCTGCCCTGGAACTTTGGTTATTCAAGAGTTGAGAAAACAGGACCTGGCAGGAAAGGTTTTTGGCCATTCCGACACAGTGTCCAGCCTATTGCAGTTGATTTTATAGAGTTTTACTCTATATAGAATTGGCTTCAAGGAAGATGCTAGCATTTGTTTGATGATCCTCCCATTGAATCCAGAAGATATGGCGGAGGCATTACTGGTGGAATTTCTGTAGCACTCTTGTTTTGCTGAAGCACAGTCCAGGTGTTACTGCAGGACAGCAATGTGGTAACGACATCTGCTTTTTACATTGGGGCTTTCATTGACTTGCGGAGGGTCTTTGTTGTTAATACATTCATTGCCGTAATTTGTAGAAGGCTGAGCTGACGCAGCTGATCAGGTGTTGGATCTTCTTGTTAATGGTGGCCTTTTGAGGGAGATGGCTGCCAAGGTAAAGGAAGAGCTCAACATATTCCAGAGTCTCCCCTTCAACATATACGGCAGGTGGAATGACCAGGTGTGGGTTGATATATGAGTTTTGTCTTAGCACCATTCAAGGACAGGTCAAGCTTCTTGTATGCAGAATTGAAGAGATTGAGGATGGCTGGCAAATCTGGTGCAGAGTGGGCAACAACACTGCAGTCATCGCAAACTGCAGTTCATGTATATCTATGGTGATCAGTTTAGTTTTGGCACAGAGGCTACTGAGATTAATGAGTTTTCCATCTAGATGGCATTTAATACTGACACCCAGAGCACAGTTGATCTTTGAATTGCCACTGTCAGGTAGATTGTAAATAGTATGTGGGCCATCACACAGCCTTGCTTAAAGCCGGTCCGGATTATGAAGGCATCTGTTTTGGATCTAGCACTCAAGACAGTCTTGTACACCTCTATCAAATCTCCCATCAATCTCATTTGCTCTGAGGAGAACTCCTCCAGCCCTTCCAACCTAACTTTGTAACTAACTGAAACTCCTCATCACTGGAATCACTCTGGTAAATCTCCTCCACACCCTTTCAAGGACTCTCACATTCTTCTGAAAGTGTGCTGACCAGAACTGGACATAGAACTTTAGTTGGGACCTAACCAGAGCTTTATAAAGGTTCAGCATAACTTCCCTACTTTTGTACGCAATACCTCTATTTACGAAGCCCAGGAACCCATATGCTTTGCTAACCACTCTCTCAATATGTTCTAGCATCTCCAAAGATTGATGCACATGATTCCCAGGTTCCTCTGTCCTTGTATGCTTTTTGAACTATTTTATTAAGTCTATATTGCCTCTCTGTTATGGACTCGATTTTCCAGACAGGTTTCTCATTAGAAACGTTGAACTTTATTTACAGGCTGCAGCAGCAGTTACATGCTTCCATCAAGCTCCACAACTAGAAGAAGAACTCCCACTCTAAGGCTCCGCGCACTTAGAGCTGATTCGTTCACATTGTCACGTGATATTATACAACACAATAAGTCTTAGTCACTTTGTTGCTTAAAGCTACAATTACTACACTCTCCCTCACTTTGTTGCTTAAAGCTACAATTACTACACTCTCCCTATCCCTTCTGCCAAAATGCATCACCTCACACTTCTTTGTATTGAATTCCATCTGTCACTTGCCTGCCCATTCTGCTAGCCTATCTATGCCCTGTTTCATATCGTGTTTACCGTTTGATACTCCCCCATGTTTGGTACCATCAAAGTTTTGAAATTTTACTCCATATTCCAAGTCGAAAAACAACAATTTACCACAACTCGCTTTTTTCTGTCATTAAGCTAATTTTTTTATCCAATTGGATACTGACCCTCCTATTCCATGAGCCCCAATTCTGTTAATCAGTCTTTTTTGGGGTGCCTTGTCAAACCCTTTTTTTAAAATCCATACAGACAACATCCACTGAAATCTCTTCATCAGCCTTCTCTGCTACTTCATCAAAAAATCAATTAGACTATTCAACCATGATCTGACTTTCACAAATCCATGCTGTATATCCTTAATTAGCTCAAACCTTTCCAAGTGCCTGCTGATTTTTTCCCTGATTATGTATTCCAAAACCTTACCCACTATTAATGTTAAACTAACTGTCCTGTAGTTGCTAAGACTGTCCTTACATTCTTTCTTAAATAACGGTGCCACATTTGTCAAATGGCCCACATCCTAGAGTTCAAAAAGAAGTAGCTGCTGACATAGTGGATGCACTGGTTATGATTTTCTAAAATTTCCCGGATTCTAGAATGGTCCCGTGGGTTAACAAATGTAACATCGCTATTCAAGAAAGGAGGAAGAAAGGTCTGTTAGCTTGACATCAGTCATCAGGGAAAAGCTGGAATCTATTAAGAGAGTCTTATTGATGTATTTAGAAAAATCATAGTTTGATCAAAGTCAGCATGGTTTACAAAAGGGAAATTGTATTTGACAAATTTATCCAAGTTTTTTTGAGGATTACATTACTACATTATGTCCCCATTTTAAGTTACCCATTTTATGTTGTTTTGCTTTAACGTTGGTCATTTAATGGAGCCTGTATTCTTGCTTAGCATCATGACTTTTGTTTCAAAGTTGTTTGGAGTGGCCTCTCCTGTTCCCTAACCCAACCTCTCGTGGCCAACCTCCCACTCTTGTCCTTTCTTGCTCCCTAACTCAACCTCTCGTGGCCGACCTCCAGCTTGGCCTCTGCCGCTCCCTGACCCACTTCCTCACTGTCGGCCCTCTGGCTCATGACTTACCTCCTGCAAGTTGAAGCGCTCCTCCTGCCTTTCACCACTCACCTGCAGAGCCCTCGCTCACAGCAGGGGTAAGGAGGGTGAAGCAGAGAGCATGAGGGTCAGGGAGCGTTTGGTTTGGAAAGGGGAAGGATTGGTGAGATGGAGAGTCAGGGAATGTCGGCAGCGAGAGAGTGGGTCAAGTAACAGCAGAGACCATAAGCTTGGAGGGTAGGCAGTGAGAGGGAAGGCCAGCAGTCAGAGGGAGGGCCAGAGAGTGGCAAATGCCATGAATCGGATAGTCACAACTGAGAAAATTATGTCAAAGAGCGGAATGTGTGGCAAGCAGGAGATTCGGGAACCAGGATCAATGGCGAGCAGGATCTGCAGACAACAGGTGGTAAGTAGAAAGTTATCACGTTTCTTTTATATTTAAAAATTTATTGTAAGTTATTTCATTTGCCAATTGAGGAATTTAGCAGTGCAAACTATTTCAGCTTACAGGGTATAATGTTTTAATGTTTTTGGTCTGATGAGAAATAACAGCTTTTACATTGGTTTTACTGGGAAACTCTGATGCAGTTAAAGTCATTTCACTTAAAGTTCCAATTTTCAGGGACCCAACTTTAAGTTTAAGTGAGGACTTATTGTGATAGAATAAACAAAAGGGAACCAGTAAATGTCATATACTGTTTTTCCAAAAAGCATTCAATAAGGTGCCACAGAAAAGGCTAATTCGCAATATAAGGGCACAATGGAATAATGGAATTGGGGGTAATATATTAGTATGATAAGAGGGTTAGTTAATGGACAGGGGTAGAAAGTAGGGATAAATCGGCCTTTTTCAAGATGATAAGCTGTGATTAGTGGAGTGCCACAAGGATCGGTGCTGTGGCCTCAGATATTTACAATCTATATTAATCTTAGATGAAGAAACTGAGAATAATCTCCCTAAGTATGTTGACAATACAAATCAAGTGGAAATGTAAACTATGAGGATGACACAAAGAGGCTGCAAAGGGATATTGATAAGTTTGGTGAATGGGCAACGAGGTGGAAGATGAAGTATAATGCAGGGAAGTGTGAGGTTGTTCACTTTGGTAGTAAGAATAGAAAAGCAGAATATTTTTTCAAAGGCTTGTTGATGTTCAGAGGGACTTCAGTGTAATTTGTACAAGGAACACAAAGTTAGCATTCAGGTACAGCAAGTAATTAGGAAGGCCAATGGCATGTTCACCGTTATTGCAAGTATAAGCAACTCTTGCTACAATTGCACAGAGCTTTGGTGAGACCACACATGGAACACTGAGTGCAGTTTTGGTCACCATATATAAAGATGAATATATTTACATTAGAGGCATTACAGGCGAAGGTTCACTAGATTGGTTTCTAGGATGTGTAGGCTACCCTATAATGAGAGGCTGAGTAAATTGGTCCTATAGTCTCTGGAGTTTAGAAAAATGAAAGATGATCTCATTGAAACATAGAAAATTCTGAAATGGCTTGACAGGATACACACAAAGGTTGTTTCCACTGGCTTGGGAATCTGGAACACAAGGGCACAGTCTCAGGATAAGGGGCCAATCATTTGGAACTGATAGGAGGGGAAATTTTTTCATTCAAAGGTTTGTGAATCTTTGGGCTTCTCTACCTCAGGGCTGTGGATGCTCCATGGTTGAGTATATTTAAGAATAAGATAGACAGATTTTTGTTCTCTTGAGGAATCAAGGGAATGTGGAGTGGGTGGGAAAGTGGAGTTGAGGCAAAAGATTGGTCATTATCATTTTGAATGGCAGCGCAGGCTCAAGGGGCCACATGGTTACTCCTACTCCTAGTTCTTATGTTCCTATGTCCTTTATGCAGGCTAAGGATTCCGGCATGTTCCATAAATACATCAACTGATTAAGTGCCAACCTACTGGCAACTCTGTGCTCCTGATGTTCATGCATCCTACCCTCCAACCCTCTTCCCAGCCTTTGCCAGTAATTAAGTTAACCTGCTCCAAAAGTATTTTGTTTAGGGTTTTTTTTTACATCTATCAGGGTAAATTCCAACATCATAAACCTAGACCAGGTCAAAAATAAAATGATTAAATAACCAAAACCCTTAGGATAATAGATCCTCTACATATTGGTGAAATGGTTTTCAGTTTTGAAGTGCAGGAGAAGGTTTCAAGTGGCATTTCCAATAAGTAAACATCACTCCATCTCATCATGAACAAACCATCAAGGATATAGCTTCTATACCTGCAGAAGGCTGCTCTCTCGGTACAGTATCTTTCACTTGTTCTCCTTTGACCACTGCCACTGCCTCAGCTGTAACCTCCTGTACAATCCTGGCAGAGATCACTTCTGCTGAACAGATATGAGGAAAGTTAGTCAGTTTTTGAATGTGATTAGTTTTGTTAATGACACTTGAGCCTCAAAAATATAAATGAATGAATAAAAAGTCAAAGAAAACACATTGTGATCAACATAATAAGAGCATAAGAAATAGGAGTAGGCCATTCAGCCCATCAAGCCTACTCTGCCATTGAATAAGATCATGGCTAATCCGATTGTTGCCTTAACTCCACTTCCTGCCTACGCCCACCGCCCCGCACCCCCCACACTGATAACCCTTGATTCACCTGCAGATCAAAACTCTTGTCTAAACCAGATTTAATGACCCAACCTCCAGTGCTCTCTGTAGAAGAGAATTTCAAGGACTAATGGCCCTCAGAAAAAAAATTCCTCCTCATCTCTGTCTTAAATGGGAGACCTGTTATTTTAAAATTGTGCCTCCTAGTTCTAGATGTTTTATGCTTTGATGCACTATATTTGAAACTTAAATGTCCTACTGTACAGGTAGTAATACAATTTGAGGAAAACATTTATTCTGCTTAAGTTATTCCATTCATTTTAGTGAATCAGCTGCTCTCCCATTGTGTTATGAAGAAGTTGTTCACAGTAGTGATGCATAATTGCTGCTATGGAGCTGTGTTTAACCCTTTTAAGTTACCGGTCAAGCACTAGCTATGGGAAAACGGGGTTAAATAAGAACACCTTTGTCAATTAGAGAATAATTGTTGCTCTTGCCCTTGGAAAATGCTACATTATCAATCAACAATATAAGGAAATATCTGTTTTATTTTTTGAATTGACATTTCAGCCTATAAAGGTGGTTTTCTTCACGGCTAGCAGATACACTATTTTATAATGGCTGGATTAGAATATCATGTGACCATAATACATGATTATATAATTTACTTCATAGCAACTAAAACTTGTGTTTTCTTCTAAGTTCAATGAGATGAAAAGGAAACATGACTAGATAAACTGGAAGGAAAAGTTTGCAAATTGGACAATGCTTAAAAATAAGAGAGTCAAACATGAGATGATTTGGACACATGCAGACCTATTCTCAGAATAAGTAAAGATAGTACAGGAAAAATTTGAGTACCATGGATTAGTAGAGGATTTAAAATTAAAATAAGATTTAAACTATTTTAATCTAGGATTAAGAATGCAAAGGAAAATCAAGTCCAAAACAAAATATAGAGGGTAAGCAAAAAAATAGGAAAACTAAAAAAAAGGACATAAAGAAAGACTAGTGAGAAATATGAAGGAAAACAGTGAAAACAATTATAAACATTGGAAAGTAAAATAGTTTAAAAAGGATGCAGCTGATTGAAGATGAGAAAAGGAAATCTTATGGATAATGAGTAAGGATAAATACTGAGCAAGTACATTACCTCTGTTTTCACAAATAAGCGTGGTTGTGGAAATAAAAAGGTATGGGAGGAGGTGGAAGAGGGGTGGAGCAATTAGATAAATCCTTGTAAAATAGCCCTGCATGACCTGAGTCTATTCTTGTTCAAACATTGTGTCAAGAACAATTGAGCTTCCAGGTGGCTGTAGATGATTTGGACAAATACAAAAGTAATGTCAGCTGTGAGCACAAGACTAAAGTAAAACTGAGAAATTAGTGCAAGCTTTCATGGGTCAGAAATTGCTGGAATTATCATGATGCATGAATGACATCTGTCATTATTAATTTACAATTAATCCAGCAATTTGCAGCATAAAAGAATAAGTCAACAGTCAGATTCTCTACAAATTGCTGGACAAGTTGCACCGCTCCTACTTTAGCCTTACCAAAGTCAATAAAATATCTTGTGGTCTGACCAGAGCCTTATAAAGCCTCAGCAGCACATCCCTGCTTTTATATTCTAGTCGTCTCAAAATAAATGCCAACATTGCATTTGCCTTCCTAACTACCGACTCAACCTGCAAGTTAACCTTAAGAGAATCCTGGACTAGGACTCCCAAGTCCCTTTGCACTCCAGATTTCTGAATTCTCTCTCCATTTAGAAAATAGTCTATGCCTGTATTCTTCCTACCAAAGTGCATGACATCCATTGGCTCTCCTTTGTCTAACCTACTCGTTACGTCCTGAAAGAATCCTAACAGATTTGTCAGGCATGACCTCCCCTTGATGAAACCATGCTGACTTTGCCCTATTTTACCATGCACTTCCAAGTATTCTGAAATCTCATCCTTAATAATGGACTCTAAAATCTTACCAACGACCGAGGTCAGGCTAATCGGCCTGTAATTTCCCGTCTTTTGCCTCACTCCCTTCTTAAACAGGGGGCTTACATTAACACATATGGATGTGCTGCCCTCTGCGCTCCAAGTCATTGTGCCTCCTTGCAACGGCTGGTACAACTGTGTGCTCCCAACTGTGACGAAGGCAGCATGTGGGTGGCGGGGGGGGTGGCAGCGGGGGAAAGGACCAGGCATAGTAGTGTGAGTGCCAGCCACCAGCAGGGGAAGGATGAACTGCAGACCTGCAGTGGCCAACTGAGCTTGGGGTGGGCCAGCCGTGAGGAGATTGACGATACAAGTATCACTTATCAACGCAACTTTTTCATTTGCAGAAGAATTCTCATAACAGTGCTGAGCAGCTGAGGACTGGCGGTGGGCCAGCCCAGGTATTGATGCTCAGCTGCTACGAACAGGAGGTACTGGACCTGGAGAGGCAGCACGTGCCCAGGTCCACTGGAGCCGGAGAGGTTGGGGTTCCATGGGCAGGTATGTATGGCCAGGACTCACGTCGCCAGTAGTCTCCCAGCATCCATGCAATTGCTGATTGTTCAGTGAGTGAGTTACCAACATCGCTTGCCCAGTGCGTGCGAATGATGAGCGCTTGATGAGCCGGGGGACAGACATGTACATTGACATTGCCCACAGGCTAACTGATTGAATGTCCTTACTCTTCCTTTCAGCATCATCAGCACGCAGCCGGGAGCAGGAGCAGCAGGGGCCCCCTCTGACACCAGAGGGGCATGAAGTTTCACCATTAGAACCATCACACCATCTCTGCCAGGCAGGCACCAGTGCAGATACTGGCACCTCTTCGGCTAGTGTCCCGGGTCACAGTGGAGAGGGCACTCCACAGTTGCTGGAGTAGCTGGCAGAGACAGAGTGCTGAAGGCACCTGCAGTCGGAGCACATGCTTAGTCTGTGGCTGATGATGAGCCTCTGGAGTCATGGGCAATGCAGCCAAGTGCTGACATGCGGCCGGGTGCTCGGGAACATCTGGTAGAGATACATAAGGCTCTGCTTGGCTTGGCGTCAGTGGTGGAGGAGTCTATGAGGGCCATGGCCGATGCATTGAGCATCATGGCTGAGCACCAAGCTTCCTCCGTGGAGAGAGCGGTGACTCTCATGGAGAGGCAGCTCCAGGGACAGGATCAGGAGTTCCTGGGGTTGCGCTCGAACCTGCATGCCCTGACAGGGTCATTGACATCGTCTGGTCAGTGCCTGTTTGGGTGGTAGTTTGGCCACCAGGTATCCCACCTCAGTGCCCATCCATCTACGGTGAGCAGGGAGGGCCAAACGGACCTCATGTCGATGGAGCAGCTGCCTGTCGTCTCCGTTGGCGCCTCTCAGGGCACTGTTGATGAGGGCCGCAGCTCCTCCACCCCTCTGCTAGTGACTGAGGCATCCGATGAGGCTGAGACAACTCGGGGGATGCCGGCTGTCCCAGGCGGGTCCATCACAGGCTCGACGGGCCAGAGGACATCCACTAAGGTCATCGAGGCCAACAGGACATCAGAGAGAGCAGGCTGTCACAGATGCCACTGCCAGCAACAGGGCACCACAAAGACGTGGCACCCGCAAACGAAAGATGAAGGCACCTTAGGCACACCCCGGGTTCATTACTGGTGGTTTATTGTTGCCCCTCCCCCCAAGAGTTGATTAGAACTTTGTGTGAAGTCCAACACATTTTGATTTCTGTAATTTGACGAGACTTTGGTCCCAATATTAAATTAATGTTGTCTCAAATGGCTGTGGGTTCCTCTTTATTTGGAATGGTGCATGGATTCCTGAGATTGGATGAATGATTTGTGTGTCTTTCAGATTTATTGACGGCGTCCATCGTCAATCCTCCTATCCAGACAGATGAGGTCTCAAGGATAGAGGATACATGCCAGCCTTGTGTTGTACATCCAGTTATGCTGTGCTAGCTAAAGGTTCCTTGGATTAGAGAGTCCCGGGTATCCCTGCCTCCCTGGACACATTCCCGGGTCAGCCTGTGTCCCCTCATCATTCCCTGTGCGTGCTCATCCTCGGACTCACTGCTGGACTCATCGTGCTTAGCCCCAGCCACTCCATCTACATCTTCTTCGTCCACAGTGTCCCCCCTTTGCAGAGCTAGATTGTGCAGAATGCAGCATGCAACCACTATAAGCGACACTCGATCTGGGGGTACTGGAGAGCGCCCCCGGAACGGTCCAGGCATCTGAAGCACATTTTGAGAAGACCGTTGGTTCTCTCCACCACAGCCCTTGTGGAGGCATGACTTCTATTGTACCGCTGCTCAGCCTCTGTTCTTGGATGGCGGAGAGGCGTCATGAGCCACCTTCTGAGGGGGTAGCCCTTGTCTCCCAGCAGCCATCCATCAAGCCGGGCTGGAGCACTGAAGAGCCCTGGCACCTGGGAGTGTCAGAGGATGTAGCCGTCTTGGGAGCTGCCTGGCTACCTTGCGCATACATGCAGGATCTGCATCCTGTGATCACACACTATCTGCACGTTCATTGAGTGGAAGCCCTTCCTGTTGGCAAAGGCGCCAGGCTCACCTGCTGGCGCCTTGATGGCCACATGTGTGCAGTCTATTGCACCCTGGATGCGGGGGAAGCCAGCAAAGGCCGCAAAGCCTCTAGCTCGATCTGTCTGGCTGGCCTCATCCCAGCGGTAGTGGACGAAGGTCAGTACACGCCTGAATAGAGCGTTTGTCACCTGCTTGACACAAGTGTGGACAGCCGATTGGGAGACACCGCAGAGATCACCCACTGAGCCCTGGAAAGAGCCGGAGGTTGAGGGCAGCTGTGACCTTTAGAGAGACAGGCATGAGGCGTCCACCTGCACAGTTAGCTGAGATCTCAGGCCCAATCATCTGACAGATAGTGTTGACTGTCTCCCTTGACAGATGGCGCCTCCTTCGGCACTGCACCTCAGACATATTGAGGTAGGTGGTTTGTGCTCTGTATACCCTGGCAGCAGGATAGTGGCGTCTTCTGCAGCCCCTTCCGCCTTGGACTACCTCTTGTGCCTGCACCCCTTGTGCCTGCGCCTGTCCTCCCAAAGGTGGCTCCCCTGGAGGCTGAATGTGCACTCCTGGCCTCGTCCCCCTTCTGGCCCTCCCTTCCTCCTCAGATGAGGTTCCTCCAGTGGAGAGATCACCTCCCATTCCCAGGCTCAGGGAGGCTTCCTGAAACCTACAGGCCCCAAAACAAATCCTCACTGAAAAGTGCTGACCTGAAGGTAATGGGTGCAGTCCAAGCAGCTGCTATGCGTTTGAGACTTCTCCACCTCACACTCGCAACTTTCAATAACTTCTGAGCACTAACTGTTAAATGTCTGGATTCGTAAAAATAATGATCCCTCTTTCCCGCCCGTGGATGAGGATCATGAAAGTTTTGGATAGTCGCAAGTCCATTGCGCCCGTGCGACGAACCGAATACTGCACGGCCGCCTTAAAATTCAGGGCAATTGGAGCCATGACTACCTTAATTGGCCCGGTAATGACTGGCGGCCGCGCAATAGACATCGTCACGTGCCCACCTAGCGAAATATTGCGATGGCGCATGGTGATGTCGGGACACGCGCCCAACATCACCGTGCATCATTTTACATGTCGGCGTGCGGGTCCCGCCCCCTGCACGCCGACGGAAAAATTCTGTCCCTGATTTACCGTTCACTTATTCACTTTTCAAGGATCAACACAAGGATTCTCAAAATCATCTGGGTTACAATACCTTCTCCTGATTGCTCTTTTTGGATTTTTTTTTTCTTTTGTCTCTTTTTCCCTCCCTCGTTCACACACTCAGTCCCTCTTTATTTTTCTTTCAGTCTCTGATCCTATTTCTTCCTCTGTCATTTAAACAGTTTCTTTCTCTATTCTTATCTTTCATTAATAGGGGGATAATTGATTGAGCATGGTATTCATTTGGATCCAGATGTGACATTGACATTGTCAATTATCCTATTGGTGTTCCAGCAATTTGTGGTGCAAATAAATGTCATAATCCAATTAATGTCATTTGCCATTGCAGCAATTTCATGCATTTCTTTCTGTTGTCCATGTACTTATGCGACTTCCTACATTTTCAGCATGGAGCTCAGGAAGACCTCCAGTAAGTCAATAAAAAGGCAGGGGAAAAACAATGAATACAACAGAGAAACAAATGTATAAAAAAGGGACAGAGAAGAAATAAGGCAATAGAACAGAAAAAAGGACCGAAAAACAAAGAGGAAAATTACACAAAGAAAACTAAAGAAAATTTTATTCTGGAATTTTTTTTTTAAAAAAGATTACATTATATTGCATTCCTCTTAATCAAAATATAAGAATCCAATAAATTACAACAGAATTAAATAACACAAAAAGGAATATTCCATTTTGATGGAAAGAAGCCAAATTAAAAATTGAAATACATACAAATATATATCCGACTTACCTCAGTAACAACTCTATCATGATCAGAATTTTTATAGATTGTAGTCGTTTGGTAGTACAGAACTTGAGTATTGCTGAGAGAAGAGACATGTTGAAGCTTTTTGTCTTGCTCTCATCAGACACTTCACAAGAATACCAATATAAAGGGGAAAGAAACAATTAATACTGTATGAGAAGAGTGTGTATCATTGGTTGGTAGATGGACTCTGATTAGTAGATTCTACCAATCAGCACTCTCTTCTCAGAGTATAAATTGTTGTTTTCCCCTTATATTGGTATTGTTGTGAAGTGTCCTGATAAGGGGAAAAACAACAATTTGTACTGAAACAAAAACAGAAAATGCTGGAAAAACTCAGCAGGTCTAGCAGCCTCTGTGTAGGGACAAACAGAGTTAATGTTTCGAGTCCGTATGACCCTTCATACAGACTCGAAATGGATGTCATTCGGACTCGAAATGTTAACTCTGTTTCTCTCTCCACAGATGCTGCCAGACCTGCTGAGTTTTACCAGCATTTTCTGTTTTTGTTTCAGATTTCCAGCATTCGCAGTATTTTGCATTTAACAATTTATACTGTATGAGAAGAGACTGCTGATTGGTAGAATCTACCAATCAAAGTCCAGTTGCCAACCAATGATGCACTCTCTTGTCATACAGTATAAATTGTTTCTTTCCCCCTTACATTCTTGTGAAGTGTCCTGATGAGAGCAAGACGAAAAGCTTCACCGTCTCTTTTGTCGATTAGTGAAATATAACACTTCATTATAATTTTATTCACATTCTATTCTAACAGTTAAGCCTTACTGGGATATCTAATGTTCTTGATATACAGTAGGTTATAAAGGGTTATTCTCTTTCAAATGCACAACTAAAAGGAACTTATTAAACATACTTCATGCTTGTCATGGAATTAAACTCTACCTAATTTTAGAATGGTCATGCCTAAACTACACTGTCATCTCACGTTGCAAGTTTCCGTATACAGGGATTTGTGAAAAAATCTTTACTTGTTGAAGTAAAGACGCTTTCCCCCCCCCCAAAAATCTTCTTCCTCTGCCAAATGCAGGCTTTTCCTATGCTTTTACCAATGGACTCAAGCTGACTGCTGGATGCACAAATGTACATTGGTACAACTTTGTCTTCTATTGTTCCTTCTCGCTTTCTTCCTGGCAAGTATCTAGTTTTCATTCAGTATCTGTTTATATTGGAATGACCAGGACCGCAAAGACACAGTGCCAAAGGTCAGGGATACCAACTCTGTACTGGTGTAAAAATGAATCTCATTAAAACCATTAGCACCATCCTGTAAGCGGTAACTATAGTTGAACAATTAATGACAATTTGTTTTACAGAGCAATGAATTAGCAAAATTCTGTTATCTCTAATGACAATAATTCAACCTTACTAATGGGTGTGATTTGGAAATATAAAGCACCAGATTGAGTCATACAATGAATTAAGAGTATTGTACTCAGCCTTTTTTTTTCCCCTACTGGGGTTCAATAAAAGTTCAGAGTGGAAAAGGATGAAGTCATGAGAACTAAGAACAGTCCAGAATAAAACAGGTTTTTCAGAAAAAAAGGTAATTGTGGGCATTACAAGCAAGTCTGGCATTTATTATCTATCCCTCACAATTGAATCATTTGTTAGGCTATTTTAGAAGGCAGGTAGTGAGAGACTAGAGTCACATATAGGCCATACCAGATAAGAACAGCAGGTTCTGACCCTTATGAACCAATTGGGTTTTCATGACATTTTGACAACTTCATAGGCACTTTTAATGATACCGACCGGATTTATTTGGAGATTACTTATTTTAAACCCAATTAAAATTCTCAAACTGCCTTTGTAGGATTTGGATTTGCGCTCTCTGGATTACTATTCCAGACACATGGAGCGCAATTTAATGCCTCCCCCAGGTGGCAAGTATGGAAGTGAGAGGGCATTTAATCAGGTGTGACGGTGCCAGGTGGGGACCCCACCGCCTTCCTGCCTCCATGCGATTAAGTCCAGGGTGGGAAGGCATGTGGATGCGTGGAGAGCCACACCGTTTGGGAGGTGGTGGGGGAGTCCCTTGTTCAAAGGTACTTGGTGCCTCATCAAATGACCTGGCATCATGAAGGGGAGGGGGCCAACTGAGAACCACCCCCACCCCTTTCCTCTGACCCCATTCTCCCCTCTCCTGTGAACCCCATCCCACACTCACTCAACTTTGGTCTGGGACCCCAAGTTGATCCTGGCCCTCTGGTGGGTGAACTGTCGGCCTCTGATTGGCTGGCAGTCCTCAGGTGGGCAAGATTTCCGTCCCTGGGGTCCTTAATTGTGGGGAAGACCCGATGCTTTTAACAACATAAATTAAATAAGAAAATAAATAAAACCGTAGATATCAGAATGGGATTTTTCATCCATTAACAAAACTACTCAATATCTTGTTTCTATACTAAATTCAGTTAACATTTTAAAAATCATTAAAATACATCAGTATCACTTGAAAGCGAGGGGGTGTAAATTTGAAAAGAAAGTCCTGAACTTACACTCAGAATTCATATTAGCTACAATCAGAATTATTTTTAAATAAGAGACAATGGAAAATACCATGAAAAAATTAAAACAGAACAATTAAATTCACATGTTCTTAGCAGCATCAATCATCCAGGTTATATACAGTAGTGAGCATGATCTCTCAAACTACCTTCCATACAAATTATAGGCTACAGAAACAAAATCACAGTCAGTATTTCTGCTATATTGTGAAACCATATTGCTCATTTGCAGAAGTGTAGTTTTGACTAACTCAGAAATGCACCAGTTTATGTTATGCACGCAGTTCTTGATTTATAACTGCAAAGCTCGAATGATAAAGGTGCGTGACTGCTGCGCAGTGTTTTAACTGGAAATGTCCAAACTTTCTGTCTTCATGGGTCACAAAGATGTGTACGTTATAGAGATCACAAATTAAGTTTAAATCCATGTTCCCAAGTTTCTAACAGTAACAGTCTTTGATGTTTGCGTCATTAGCAGATAAATCATAAATTCAATGTTACAAATGGTCCTTTCCAAATGCTCACAAAATCCAAACAGAACCAATGAGCAAGTAAGAAATGATTGCCTGGACTTTGAAGTGAAAGATTAATGTCTCACTTATGGTACCATTGGGTTCCCATCCCCAGTTCTCTCATTTATGTTGTTATCCCTTGGAGACATTATTGTAAGGAACACATCTTTTTACATTGTTGGACTGTTGTGAAGAACATATCTTTTAATTTTCTGTTGGACTGTGGATTGGAATTCCAAGGCTGCAGTCACACAAATGTTGCAGTCCTGGAACAGAGTGTGCACTGAGAGACAAGGTGCTACTGGAAAGGAGTCCTGGACCAAGGGAGCTGCCTGACAACAGTGTTTTAACCCAAGTGACCAGGGTTTTGTGTGAAGAGCGCCCTGCTGCCCTAGCTGAATAGCTCCTAGCCAGAAAGGAATAAGACCTAAAACCTCTTTCTCCAGTGTGTGGGAAATTCCAGTAATTCCACAACAGAAAGTTTCTGGCCTTCAAAGAGAAAACATTTAAAATCTCCCTTCCTCATATTTCTATAACCTGTTCTTTCTCTGAAAACCCTTGTCAAGAGGCAAAGGGGAACATCACTGTTAGAGACATTGAAAAGCAAGTTCTCAGCCAATGAACTAAATACTGAAAGTGCTGGAAGAACAGCTTTTGTCATCAACAAGAACTGAAACGAATTTGGAAGACATCGATCAAAATCAACCCATTGCATCCTGTACTCCAGATTGGTACTATTGAGCTGTTTTTCCCACCCTTAAAATCTATGTTTTGTATGTCTTATGTAGTGTGTGTATGTAGGGATTTAAGGCGGCAGTAGAGTTGAAGTTATAGTGTTAGAAATTAGCAGTTAATATTTCTTCACTTTGCCACTAGTTAAAGACAATTTGTTCAATAAACAGTTATTTACTTATTAAGTTTACAAAGCTGGTGCTCGTATTCTGTTAACCCAAATTAAACAGTTAGGTAGAATTGGGGCAACCTGGTGGTTCAATCAAACTTTTCACATTTGTCACGGCTCAGGGATCAGTGGGGCTTGACATTACAGTGCACTATCCCCAGTGAGTCGTGACGTTATCCATAAACATGGGAAAACTAAGTTTCCGTGTGCCTGCTGTTATCACCCAGCATGACCTCACCACCATCTTTCATGCCCAACATCAAGTCATCAGTAAGCCTGAATTTCCTTCAACTGAACATAGAAAAGGTCGATAACAGTCAATTTGGCTTCAGCCAAATTCTACAGACTATTGATAAAAGCAAAAAACTGCAGATGCTGGAAATCCAAAACAAAAACAAAAACATCTGGAAAAACTCAGCAGGTCTGGCAGCATCTGCGGAGAGGAACTTCTCCGCAGATGCTGCCAGACCTGCTGAGTTTTTCCAGGTATTTTTGTTTTTGTGTAGACTATTGACTTGGAATCCATCCTGGCTGCTCTCTGAAGCTGAAGTAACTAGTGCATAACCTCAACATCCTAAGTGACCCCAAGTTGAACATCATGCTTCATGTATCTTATCCATTATAAAGGTTTCTTTACTTCTGTCTCAGTAAAATCATCTGTCTTCATTTTAACCTCACCTAGACTGCTCCAAAGACTCTCAGCTTTACTTGATTATATCCAGACTCAATTCTTCCAACTTCTTCCTTGATAGCCTTCTCAGATTTGCCCTTCAGACAGTCCACTCATGCAAATCTCTGCCCGTCAAATTGCCTCCAATGTATATTAAAAACATCAATTCTATACATTCTATTTCATGCAAAACAAAAATAGTGCCTGTTCTAAAGCCAACAACAATACATTAGTTAATGACTTCTGGATGTAGCATTGAAACAACCTGAATCCGATATTTTTTTAAATTTGAGCAATGTATCAATGTTTTTGATAATGAACATAATGCAAGCCAGATATCTTACCTTCTGGTGCAGGAACAGGTTTAATGTCACAACTTCTTCCAGATGCTGCAAGAAAAAATTGGAAAGAAGACAAAGGAAAAAGGTTGTGTTTAAGGCACACGGACATCACCCTGAGAACAAAATTAAATGCTACACACTCAATCCAGATTTTAAGAATTTCTCTTTTAGTTTGGTAAAAGGCAAGAGATCCGCCTTGCAAAATACAAAAAGTTCTGGGGCATACCTTACAACACTGTTGCAATAAACAATTACAATTAAAATGGTGCCCTTTCCATAAGAGCACGTTGTTTTCTGATTATTATGGTTACCATTTTATTAGTAAGACAATTGGATGCAAAGATCATAACACATACCTACATGTATTGCTAGACAAATCAAGGGAACTAGCTAATCTTTTACAGGTGAGCATTGCCATCGAAGATTTGATAGTATCATAAGCAAAGATAGGCAAGTAGTATCCCAGTTTATCTTGTTAGAACCAAGTATATAGCATATATAATGTATGTATGTTGGCATTTCGCTACCAGGAATCCTATGGATTACCTAAAGTACCCACCCAACACTAGGCTAGTTTCCAGTGTGATTTTAATGTCAGCTTCTATCCTTTCATTCCCCATTTCATTTGTTGAACCTGGATGCAAAAAAAAAAAACATTTTATTCCTGGTCAGCCTTGGTAAGTCGTGTTTATTGAATTCTTAGATGAAAACCTTCATGTTGATGCCACAATGGGGGAATTATAGAGTCTTTGGTCTATGCATTCTTGCATTCAGAATAATCATCTGTATTTATCTTTCTTTATCTTGACTAGAACATCTCTCTCCTATTTGTGGTATTCTGTACCGGTAACTGGTGAACAACAATGTCCTATGGGTTATTATTAGAAACTACCACAGCACCATGTTACCCAGTGTTACTCCATCAGTTTTACTTCATCATTCCAGGCATACAACACTACAAAGATTACAGCTTTCAACAACTATTCTGCTTACCCTGTGCTGGAGGTGGCACATGCTGATTGACTTACAGAAGTCAAGTCTACATGCTTTAACAGAAACAAAAATGTAATGGTGCTGTGGTAGTTTCTAATAATAACCCATAGGTCGATGTTGTTCACCAGTTACTGATACAGAATACCACAAATAGGAAAAAGATGTTCTAGTCAAGTTAAAGAAAGATAAATACAGATGATTATTCTGAATTCAAGAATGATGATAGACCAAAGACTCTATGATTCCCCCATTGTGGTATCCAATTATTCTTTAAATAATGTGAAGGTTTTCATCTAAGAATTCAATAAACACAACGACTTACCAAGGCTGACCAGGAATAAAATATCTTTTTTGCATCCAGGTTCAATGAGTAAAATCTCAACTAATTTCTTACAAAGACATAATTTGACTTAAAAATACAGCAGCAAAATTTAAAACTGATAATTTCCTTAAAAAACTTTCAGAATTGGAGGCAGTAACCATCTAATAATAAGCAGGAAGTTCACATCAGGTGAAACAAAAGCTATTAGTGTAGACAGGTTTGTTTTCTTATCCACCTTTGCATTTTTATTACGGGGCGGAATCGTCCCCGATTTGCACGAAGCATGGTAGCGGGCGTGAAAAACAACATTTTGCCCACCGGCCGCAATGGTGGGTTTTTGCGCCATATCGTCTACTTCCTGCCTCATTAATTATGCAGCCACAGGAAATACACCGTCTCGCTGGCGATCGGCCTCTGAATCAGCCGTCACGCCATCACCTCACCGTTTCCTCACTCCAGGTGCCATATCTAAACTGCAGCCATGCAGTTCAATAAACACGACTTACCAAGGCACACAGTTCTCAATGCTTGCAGCCTCTGACTGCTCCAGTGGAAGCCAAGAAGGGTTCAGTGACCCGTCACCGCAATGCCTTTTGGAGGCCACTATGTTGTCCTCCACCCTAGCTCTGGTCGCAGGAGGTCCAGCAATATCAACACTCTGGCTCGGGAGGCGGTGGCAGTGCTGGTCAGAGCCAATGCTGCACAGGGGTTGGCCATCCAGGGCAGAAAGAAGATGAATGATGTAATCCGTGCTGCCAAGGTAAGGCAACCATCTCATCACTCTAAACTCTCACACTCACAAGCCCAACACACATTCACTGGCAGCTCACTCACTGCCAGCTCAAGGGACATCACCACGCTCTCACACACACCCTCATATCTCTATCTGGCCTCATCTGGAGACAGCCTCACATCTTGAGGCCACTTACATAGATCAACATGGGATATACACGCCATGGGCTATCCTCCTTCTCCAGTAGAGACCTCACCCTGCAGCCTCTTCCCTTGCCTGAGGCCATTTCTTCCCCTTCCCCAAGCAAGCCCTAGTTGCTGAAAAGTCACCCCTGCCTTATGGCTGGTCTGGTAGGTAGTGACCTACCCGTGAGCCCCCCTAAAAGTGATGTGGTGCTGCCAGCAAAGGCTGGCACGAATAACCACAAATGCTGCCGGAGCAAGGTAGGCAAACAAACCTCGAAGTCCTAAGGAAAGTGCAGCTCGCCAGGTGCACATCACTTATGTACAGTTGTCAAGCACACTGGCACGCAATCACGCTGACGTGCCCAGATGATCCAGTGTGGAGGAATGATTCCGGCGAGCAGGGCTTATAATGAGATGATAAAGCATTGAAATTAGGATCCTGATATGCAGCGGCGGGAAACACGGCCCACCAGTGAAGGATGGAGCGGACAGTCGCAAACTGGTCTCAGGGTGGCATAAAACCGATTTTTGACCATCTCACCATATTGTCTACTCATACCCGCCATGATGCCCACCGCCAACAGGACCAGGCAATTCTGCCCATTATCATATTTCCATGAATCCAGTAATACCTTTTACCATAAATATAAGGAATATTATATGAAGGAACTATAGTGGCTGTCAGCCACTGCATTGAATAAAACCACAATCTTGAAGGTTACAGCAAAAGACGAGACTTAGGGTTTGTTTATGAAAGGTTGGCCCAAATAAGAATTTACAAACAGGACAAAAAGAAATGTAATTCACAAAATGCACCTGATAGCAACCAACTTAATGAAGATTTTCTGAAATAAATTTGATTTATTTATAACTTTGTTTTACAAGTACAAATGTCTTCTTTTGGAGAAATGTTCAGTTTTGCTGAGAAGAATTCTTATGCTGCACCTAAAAAAAAACACTTAAGAGAATTTGTGAAATACCATGTATTAATCCAATTGTCTAATCATCTGTAAAGTATGTGATATCAAAAAGCAGCCCCCATCTCTCTTTCACTGTCAGGTTTCCTGAGCTTCTCCTGAAGCAAGTGCAGCAGCAGTTAAATTTAAATCAGCCTCCAAGATGCGAAATAAGTGTCCCACCTCTCCAAAAAAGGGGCATTTGCACACCATGCTACCTGCCACCATTAAAAACATCAGCAGGTGCATATATGTTGGACTGAGATCATGCTGTGTGCTTTTTAGGGTTAACTACCTTGTCTCCTTACCTCACCCCACCCAACAAGGGGGTGGGTGGAGGTGGGTTGGCTAATATTGAGGCTACTGCTTGACTTCAGTGTCTACCAGTATGTGTGTGCTTGACTGTTTTCCAAATAAATTAAAGGAAAAAGTAGGGGACATGTCAAAGGCTTTATTCAGGAAATTTAAGAATTTAATTTTAAAACTGAAAGAAAAAATGAAATTAAGGGCAGAATCTTCTGCTCTCACTGGTGGAGAGTTTGGAGGTGGGGAGGTCATGTAATTAGGCGGGATGATGGTGTACCAGAAACCTGCCGCTTTCCTACCTCTGCCAGAATTTAGTTCTGGGCGGGAAGGTCCATGGTCCACCTTCCTGCCTCACTATCTATTGAGGCTCTTAAATGGCTAGTTAATGACCACCTAAGGGGCTCATCCTGCCACCACTAGTATTAACCCAGAGGTGGAGGGGCTTGTCACCTAATACCATGCAGCCAGCTTGTCACTTCCTGAGGAAGGTGAGGGAGGAACGTTAATGGCCCTTGCTCAAGGGGCTGGACATTAGGAAGGGGAGTCGACTGAGAGCCATGCCCCTGTCCTTGCTGCCAACTGCCCTGCAACCCTCTGCCCACGACCCCCATTTTGTGAAACTTTGCCCCCTCCTGCTGCACCCCCTACCCCGCTTCCCTTCTCTCCCACAACATTACTTACCTGTGGTCTGCGTTGCACTGCAATCCTGGGACTCCAGTGCCTGTCCTTCTGGCAGCAATCACAATGCTCATACCCCTCCCACTGGCCCTGCTGAGCACAAGCTTCTGGCCTTTGATTGGCCAGCAGCTCGAAGTGGGCGAGACTTCCAGCCCCAGGATTTTGATTCTAGGGGAGGGCCTGCCACTGGCCTTGCCAATGTCTGATTGGCTTGTGGTTCAGCAAGCCTTCTGAAAAGAGGCAGTGTGGGTTTCTCACCAGCTCTCAAGTAAAGATTCTGCCCTAAGAGTGGGAGACTTAGTGAGAAAGCAAGGAATTCAAATATTACTAAACAACTGTATGTTTATATTCTGATCTGGGGGGTAAAGTAGATATAGGCCCAGATTTTCATGTAGTTGAGCATTTGGAGGCCTTTAAAAATGGCAGGTGAAACTCCATTCTAGGATTCCCTGCCCCATTCCCATTTCAAGCTATTTCTGCCAACCTGGAATAAGGGAGCAAATAGCAAGCCTACAGGCAGCACTCCTGACTTATCCAATTTCATTGTTGCGTTGGGCATTTCAAACAGTCCCTCCACTAATTTTAATGGCGCCAGGGTTGTTTTGTTAGTAAATGTAATTCAATGCACATAGGGGAGTGGTGAAGCATGGGGTGCCCTAGCCTTGGGAAAACTAAAAAGAAACAGCCATTCAATATTCCCCTTGAAAAACATTGCCCCTCAACCTTCTCATAAAGCTGTCAATCACACACAGCCATTCATAGTATCAATGCCAAAAAGCTTTAATCCACTTCACCACTTAATCTTATGTAAACAAGCAAACAGGTATCGAAAAAACTTTTCAAAGAAAGATTGGGTTATTGCAAGGTAATAAAGATGTCTATTAAACACAACTAGCATTCCCTACAAGGTTATCAACATTACCCAGGGGCTAAGTCCATTAGCCATTCTTGGATATCAGCCAAGCATTTATAATGATATAATTTGGCAAAAAAAACTGGTCACAGAATCACAGAACTGTTACAGTGCAGGAAACCATTTAGCCCATCATGTCTGCACTGGCTCTCTGAATGAGCAATTCATAGTGCCGCTCTGCTGCCTTCTCCCTGTAACCCTGTACATTCTTCCTTTTCAGATGACAGTTTAAGTCCCTTTTGCATGCTTCGATTGAATCTGCCTCCACCGCATTCTCAGACAGTGCATTCCAGACATTAACCATTTGCTGCATGAAAAAGTTGTTTCTTATATTACTTTTGCTTCTTTTGCAAATTACTTTAAATCTGTGCCCTCTCATTCTCGATCCTTTTACAAATGGGAACAGTTTTTCCCTACTTCGTCCAGACCCCTCATGAATTTGAATACCTCAACAAATCTCCTCTTAGCCCTCTTAGCCTTCTTTTCTCCAATGTAAACAATTTTAACTTCTCAAATCTATCTTCATAACTGAAGTTCCTCATCCCTGGAACCATTCTCATAATCTTTTCTGCACTTTTTGCAATGCCTTCACATCCTTCCTAAAGTACAGCACCCAAGCCTGGATGCAATACCCCAGCTGAGGCCGAACTAGTGACTTACACAAGTTCAAAATGACCTCCTTGCTCTTGTACTCTATTCCCCCTATTAATAAAGCCTAAGAAACTGTATGCTTTATTAACTGCACTCTGAACTTGTTCTACTGCTATCAACGACTTGTGCACATATACACCTAGGTCCCTTTGCTCCAGCACCTGCTTTACAGTTTCATCTTTTATGTTGTCTCTCCATGTTCTTCCTGACAAAAGGAATCACTTCACATTTCCCCACATTGAACTTCTTCTGCCCCCTTTCTGCTCACTCCACCAACTTATCTATGTCCTTTTGAATTTCCAGACTGCCCATTTCACAGTTCACAATACTTCCAAGTTTCATATCAATTGCAAATTTTGAAATTCTGCCCTATATGCCAAGGTTAAGGTCAATAAAATACATCAGGAAAATCAAGGGTCCCAACACTGACCGCTGGGAAACTCCACTACAAACCTTCCTCCAACCCAAAAACCATCAATTAGCCGCTATGTTTCCTTTCACTCAGCCAATTTCGTATCCATGTTGTTACTGTCCCTTTCATTCCATGAGCTATAACTTTGCTCACAAGTCTGTTGTGTGGCACTGAACCAAATGCCTTTTGGAAGTCCTTGTATACCACATCAACAGCATTGCCCTCATCAACCTCCCTGTTACCTCTTCAAAAAACTCCAGCAAGTTAGTGAAACATGATTTTCCCTCAAGGCATCTCGCTGGCTTTCCTTGATTAATCTGCATTTGTCCATGTGGCTATTAGTTTTGCCCTGAATTATTGTTTCTAGAAATTACCCCACCACTGAAGTTAAACTGACTGGCCTGTAGCTGCTGGGCTCATCTCTACACCCTTTCTTGAACAACGTTTGCAACTTTGCAGTCATCTGGCATTATCCGTAAGTAGAAGGAAGATTGGAAAATTTTGGCCAGTGCCTTTGCAATTTCTACTCTCGCTTCCCTCAGTAGACTACACTGAGCAATGTAATTGCACCTTTTTTGTTCCTTAGTTGTAGCCAAATAGATTCTGTCCTTGACCCTTCTGGGATATCCTCTTTCTTCTACACTGCACACAACTTTGGTGCCCACCTCCTTGACAGAAATCTGGCCCACAGATTGGAATCTTCAACCCTATTTATCCAACTCTTTATTTACTAAAGGAATATAGAATTTAGTTATATTTCAGAAACAAATTTAAAACTGGGATTCCATAACTACAGCAATCTCTTATAAACCATTGCTGTCAGACCTAGATCCTCTCCCCAGTGCTGACAGACCCTGGGAATACATTAATGAACTAAAAACCTTAATTCTACCTCCTGCTCCCTAACTCGTAAGCCAGCCAAGCCTCGAGGTTGACCTTTCCACAGTGCTAGCAAACCAAAGGAGGCCCCATACTGCTAAGCTTCAAAACCCTATTGTAGTGCTACTAAATCCCAGCACATACACACCCACATCCTAAACTGATAGGATTTCAACTGTAGACACTATTCTAAATTGTTTTCTCGCTTATGTGACATGCACTGATTAATTATTTAGGTGGCTGTGGTGCTTTATCATCTGACCAAATACAAACTTTTCATAAATCCCTTCAGAGGAAAAATGCACTGCAGCTCCCCCCAACTTGCTGTGATCAATAATACAGGAGATTTGCTAATTCAGTTAAAAAAAAAGATACACATAATCTGTGCCTTTTGCTCCAAAACGTGCTATACTTCATTTAATTGAACAGTTACCTGAAATAATTCTTTCTCCAACGACAAGGTCATGAAAGTGCAGGGTTAATAGCAGGAAACATTTTTAAACCTACGGCTAACAGGTTCAATAGGCTCATAACTTTACAAATGTCTGTGGAAAGCTACAACATGGTACCCCTGATGGAAGGAAGTGGTCAACAAAATGACATCCATTCATAAATTATGCTGGATTTTTAGAACATCTGAAGTACATTACTGGTCCACCCTCAGATCACCTTCAGATGAAATTGATTGGCTGACATAGTGAATTGCTACAGGTGCAACAGATAATTGTTCTAAATAACTTTAACCAGCTTTTGCAAATTGTACAATTGTGACTACATTATTGTAAAGGCTTCTTACTTTAGAATGCTTTAACCAAGGACAAAGTCACACAAGTCAGCATCTAGAACAATTAACACAGATACCAAATGTTATGTTATTCTTTGTCTTCATTGAAGAAAATACTATAATTATGTTAGTTTGCATCTCTGAATCTCCTTTTACATCATTTAAAGCTAAGTTAATACTAAAGGAAGCTGATTAATTTTTTTGGAACTTAAATTGAGACAGAAAATGCAACAAGTAGCTATAAGAAAACTAATACTAATAAACTGTGCATGCTGGCAAACCTAAAAGAATTTCTCTGGCAACCAGGGTTTCTGTACACACTTATTTTAAGATCTGAGGCAGCTACTATGAAGCTATCGTTAGCTTGCTTTTTGTACAAAATCAAATGTCACAATTAAGTCCTCTGAAACATTAGGTCTCAATTTGTCTCTCATATGTCAATTTTGTCCTGACATTGAACTGCAACCATTAGAGCCATTTTTGTTTTGTGGACTACAACTTGTGGGAAATTTCTAGAATTTTGGCCATCTTAGATTCCTTCTATGACAGCTTCACTACACGGACAAAAGTTAAACTTCCGAAGGGCAGTTACTCTGCACTGGGAACCATCTGAAACTCCGACTTAAATCGGAGACTTTGGATGATTCCAACTCTCTTAGCGGAATAATTGCTCAGGAAAAGTTAGAAGGACTAAAACCACTTCTAATTCCTCGGCAACTATGGTATTGACTCTCCTCACTGCTCAACTACCCCCCCAACAACAGCCCCTGACTACCTCTCAACTCCCCTGATCCCCAATTACCCTCCCACTGCCCTCCCCCAAGCTACACCCCCCGACTTCCAGCCAGACCATCCCACCCTATTATCATCCTAACCCCAAACTACCCACTCACACTGACCTACCCTAACACCCACCACCCCCATCCCCCGAACCATCCTACCCACTTACATTACAATTTTACCTTCTCCTTGGCTTCTCGAAGTGGCTAGGATCTTTAAACTTAGCTGGTTTATGACACCTAGTGTTTCACTTCCCCAACGATGCTGCCCTGCAACAGAAGGCCTCAGGAACCAGGTACACTGCATATTTATCACTGGGCCTGGGTGGAAAAGAACAGGCGAGCAATGTGCAGCTCCCGACTAAGTTAAGTGAAAAATATCAATCTAACTGTGATTGCCACTCCTCGGAAGTTCTGAATCAATCTAACAGATTTGTCTCCATTCTAGTTAGTTTCCTTCTTAGAATGCAAGTGAATTTTGTGACATGCGGCCAAATATTAACTCTTAGTATAATTGCAATAGTTCTGTGCCAAAATGAATATTTAACAAGTGGAATTTCAGTCTGTTAGAAACAGTGTCAATTAAACTGGATATTTCCCTAAATTTATCTCACTCGACACAAAATTATACTTCTCTCTATGTATTAACACTTCTGTGTATTAACACTACATGTATGTAACAAAACCATCTGTGCAAATGTTATGGACGGTGTAACAAGTATTTGGCACACAAGGCACTTACTTTCATTTTACTATGGGCTATATTTATAGCTCTATTCTTTTATTTAAGAGGGAATTTGATAAATATTTGAAGAAAAATATTCAAGGGTGTGTAAGGAGATGGGATTAGAGTAGATAGCTATCAACTACATCTAATAAAGGGTGAGTCATGATGGATCACATGGCTTGCTTCCATGTTGAAATGTTTGATTTATTTTCATCGTCTGCAAGAATTCTGAATTTAACGTATGGTACATTTTCTACACACAAAATGTATCAGCAATGTTCATCTAAACAAAGCATTAAATCATCGAGAACATAGCTTTATTTTTAAAAAATTGGCTGAAGAATGATTGTTTTTCAGGACAAGTGGGCAATACACACTTGAAGTGATTAAAGCTTAAAAAATGAAGATTTTTTTTTAAAGAACAGACAATATATGCTAGACTAAATTACCTTGTACTATAGATATTAAATCAAAAGGATTATTTTCCTGAAAGTCATGGGAAATTTAAAAAAATCTAGCATGTTTCCATACATTCTAAAAATATCCTTGCAGCAATGGCACAATAAAGCATCAATTTGAGCATGCAGCTCAGTACAAAGCAGAAAAACATATTTTACTTACATTGCACAATACAGCTAAAATGCAGTGAATGAAGAGAAATCAACAGCTGTACTGGCAGATGTAGCAGCTGATGAAAGTCACACGGATGCCACTGTAATGGATGATCTCAATAAAGGCAGAGTCTGGGTTGCTTTGTACATACAATAACCTGAATATTAATGAGTCTATCCAAGTATGCGTTCTTCCTCTTTGCCCTACTGTAGCTGTGCCAAGAATTTGCAATGTATGCAGCATGCTGTAGCCATGGCAACACCAAGACAGAGCTGAATAAAAATATTGCAGTACCAAGTGAGCTAGGGCTGTAACAAATAGTTTCCTTATTCTCAATTAGTAAATTTGCATTGATTGTTTATCGAATCCTTCTGCACAGGAGGAGATCATTAGGTCCATTGTTCTGGTATCAGCTCTTTGTTTGAGCTATCCAGTTTATCTCAGTCTTTCCTGATAGCCCTGCAACTTTTTTCTTTTCAATTATTTATCCAATTCCCTATTCTAAGTGGCTATCTAATCTTCTGCCACTAACCTTTCAGTCAGCGCATTCCAGATCATAGTATATTTATGTCCATACATCATTAGGCCATTCTTTCAGCCACAGATGAAAATCCAGCTACAGAATGAAGTTTGTCCTGGTCAAGTATTCTTCTTAATTATCCACTGTGATAATCAGACCAGATCTTATTTCTCCTTTCAATTTTTCTGATTTGTATGGTCTACATCCAACTCAAGGGAGGGTGAAATTATCTGTACCATGAATTTCTTCAGCACTGCTTCAAATCCTGGCAACAGCTTGCATTTATATAGCGCTTATGAGGTATGAAAATGTTGCAAGACACCTCCAAGGAGCATAAAGTAGATTTTAAGGAATGCCTCAAAGGAGGTGGGGACAGAGGAAGAGAGGTTTAACGAGGAAATTTCAGAGCTTAGGAACCAGAACACTGAAGGCAAGGATGCCAGTGGTAGAGCGAAGAAAACTGGTGATGCAGAAGAGGTCAGAATCAGGGAAGCACATAGATCTCGAAGGTTTGTAGAGCTGCAGGAAGTTACAGGAATAGACAGGTGAGACTATGGAGTGACGTGAAAACAAAATCAGAACTGAAACTGGTAAGTACATCTACATAGCAGAGTCATTGGCTGTGAGTTTGCAACAGTTCAGGGGTAAAGTTTACCCTTGCACATTCATATTTTGATAAATCCATTAACATCCCACTCACTTACCAATAAAGCCAAATGGAATAAACTCACTTTCAGTATTGCAGTAAATGCAGGACTTGTGTTCCCAGATCCAGTGAACATCATGCGGAATGGTCAGAAATTGCCAAATTAACAAACCTTCAATGGCAATCTTAACATACAAAGAAACATCTCAAAATGCATTAGCCCCATGCAGAGGAGACAGTAGGACATATCTTCAAGATTTGAAGCCACAGAGGAAGATTAGGAAACTTGAATTGAACTACATAATTCCAGTGGTTTAGATTTAGGCAACATTTTGACATTAATACAATGCTTTACATTTGTTGCCAATTAACAGCTGGGAAGAGTGTCCTGCAGTCAGCACCACGTTGAAGCAGTTTGGGAAGAGTGTCCTGCAGTCAGCATCACGGTGAAGCAGTCTGGGAAGAATGTCCTGCAGTCAGTTCTTGTTGAAAATAACAAAAGTGACATCACAAGACAGCGGCAGAGAGATCAGGCCAGCGCGAGTGAGGGGAAGCTTTACAAAGTGACGTCAGCACAAAGGTGAGCGCTGACTAGTGAGTAGGGGGTAAGTGTTTTTCTCCAGTTTTACTCCAGTTTAAAATAGCTAAGGAAAGGTAAGGGTTCTAGTTTTTATTTAAAGGACATAAATAATTTAACCTTTTTTTAACTGTATTTAACTTAAAGTAAGGGTTTTTTTTTCAACTAGAGGCTCGGCAGGGCAGCTCAGTCCTGTGTTATGTACCACCTGCAACATGTGGGAAGTCCTAGACACTCCTTGCGCTCTGACCGACCACATGTGTAGGAAGTGCCATCAGCTGCAGCTACTTGAGCTCCAAGTTTTGGAGCTTGAGCGGCAGCTGGAGGCACTGAGGTGCATCCGCGAGGCTGAGAGTTTCGTGGATAGCACGTTTTTAGACGTGGTCACCCCACAGCTTACAGAAGTGCAGACAGGGAGGGAATGGGTGACCAGTTAGAAGAAAGATGTCAGGCAGGTAGTCAGGAGATCCCCAGGGTGCATCTCGCTCGAGAACCGTTTATCTATGTTGGAAAATGGTGAGAGTGACGGTTCCTCTGGGGAGTGCAGCCATGCTCATGGCATTGTGAGTGGCAATAGTGGTAGGAGACTCAATAATAAGGGGAACGGACAGGCATTTCTGCGGCCATAGATGTGACTCCAGGATGGTATGTTGCCTCCCTGGTGCCAGGGTCAAGGATGTCACTGAACGGCTGCAGGGCATTCTAAAGGGGGAGGAAAAACAGACAGAGATCATGGTACATTTTGGTATCAACGACATAGGTAGAAATAGGGATGAGGTCCCGCAAGCAGAATTTAGGGAGCTAGGAAACAGATTAAAAACAGGACCTCAAAAGGTGGTAATCTCTGGATTACTTCTGGTGCCACGCACTAGTGAGTATAGCAATAGGAGGTTAGTCCAGATGAATGTGTGGCTGGAGAGATGGTGCAGGAGGGAGGGCTTTAGATTTCTGGGACATTAGGACCGTTTCTGGGGGTGGTGGGACCTGTATGAGGCGGGTGGGTGGCACCTGAACCGGAATGGGACCAACATCTTTGCGGGGGGGTTTGCTAGTGCTGTTGGGGAGGGTGTAAACTAACTTGGCAGGGGGATGGGATCCTGAGAGGAGGTTCAGCAGGGGGAGATGCAAAGCCAAAATTTAGAAGGGAGAGCAAGTGATTCTGGAAGGCATTGAAATTATAGGCCAGTTAAGGTACAAGGGAGTTTGGCAAGGTTGGATGGTATTTATTTTAATGCAAGGAGTCTGACATTAAGGCAGATGAGTTGAGGACACAAATTAACACATGGAAGTATGATGTTATTGCTGTCACAGAGACATGGTTGAAAGAGGGGCAGGATTGGCAGCTCAATATTCCAGGATATAGTGTCTTCATACGAGACAGGGAAGGAGGTAAAAGAGGAGGGGGTATCGCATGATTGATCAAGGAATCAATCACAGCAGTAAGGAGGGATGACATCTTAGAAGGCTCCTCAAATGAAGCCATATGGGCAGAAATTAAAAACAAAAAAGGAGCAATCACATTACTGGGAGTGTACTATAGGCCCCCGAACAGACAGAGCGAAATAGAAGAGCAGGTATGTAGGCACATTTCAAAGAAGTGTAAAAATAATAGGGTAGTAATAGTGGGGGGGATTTCAACTTCCTCAACATTAACTGGGTTAATCATAGTGTGATAGGTTTAGAGAGAGCGGAATTCTTAAAATGCATCCGGGGAGCTTTTTAAGCCAGTATGTAGAAGGTCCTACAAAAGACAAAAGGCCCTGGACTTAATTTTAGGGAATGAAGCCGGGCAAGTGGTAGAGGTATCAATGGGGGAGCATTTTGCAGGTAGCGAACATAACTCCGTTAGATTCAAGATTGTTATGGAAAAGGACAAGGATGGGCCAGAAATCAGAGTTCAAAATTGGGGGATGGCCAATTTTAATAAGATCAGATATGATTTAGCCCGAGTGGATTGGGAGCAGCTACTTTTAGGTAAATCTACGTCAGAGCAGTGGGACTCATTCAAAAACGAAATAGAGAAAGTACAGGGCCAACATATTCCAGTAAAGGCAAAGGGTGGGACCAACAAATCCAGGGAACCCTGGATGTCGAGGGATATACGGGATTGGATAAAGAGAAAAAGGGAAACTTATGGCAGATACCGAGGGTTCAAAACAACGGAAGCCCTAGAGTATAGGGGGGAAACTTAATAAGTAAATTAGGAGAGCAAAAAGCGTGCATGAAAAAACATTGGCAGGTAAAATAAAGGAAAATCCAAAGTTATTTTACAAGTACATTAAGAGTAAGAGGATAACTAGGGAAAGATTAGGGCCCATTAAGGACCATAAGGTCCAAATCCACAAAGTGTGGAGCCGGGAGACGTAGGTAGGGTCCTAAATGAATACTTTGTGTCAGTGTTCACAAGTGAGAGGGATGACGTGGGTATGGAAATCAGGCAGAAGGACTGTGATATAATTAGAGATGTTAACATAGAAAGGGAGGCGGTTCTATTTGGTCTGGCAGACTTAAAAGTAGATAAATCTCCAGGCCCGGATGAAATGTATCCCAGGCTGTTGAGTGAGGCAAGGGGGGAGATAGCAGGGCGCTGGCAATAATTTTCAATACATCTCTGGCCACAGAAGAGGTGCCAGAGGATTGGAGGATAGCCAATGTGGTACTGTTATTCAAGAAGGGAGGAAGGGATAAACCAAGGAACTACAGGCCAGTCAGTCTAACCTCAGTGGTGGGAAAACTATTGTAAGCAATTTTGAGGGACAGAATTAATCTACAATTGGAGAGGCAGGGATTAATCAAGGACAGTCAGCATGGTTTTGTTAAGGGGAGATCATGTCTGACCAATTTGATTGAATTTTTCAAAGAGGTGAACAGGTGTGTAGTGAGGGCAATGCATTTGACGTAGTCTACTTGGACTTCAGCAAGGCTTTTGATAAGGTCCTGCATGGGAGACTGATAACGAAGGGAAGAGCCCATGGGATCCAAGACAATTTGGTTAACTGGATACAGAATTGGCTGAGTGGCAGCAGGCAGAGGGTGATGGTTGAGGGGTGTTTTGTGACTGGATGCCTGTGTCCAGTGGGGTTCCACAGGGATCAGTGTTGGGTCCCTTGCTGTTTGTGGTATATATAAATGATTTAGACTTGAATGTAGGAGGGTTGATCTGCAAGTTCGCGGAAGACACGAAAATTGGTGGGGTGGTAAACAGTGAAGAGGATAGCCTTAGATTACAGGAGGATATAGACGGGCTGGTCAGGTGGGCTGATCAGTGGCAAATGGAATTTAATCCAGATAAGTGTGAGGTGATGCACTTGGGAAGGACAAACAAGGCATGGGAATACACGATGAATGGTAGGACCCTGGGAATTACAGAGGATCAGAGGGACCTTGGTGTGCATGTCCACCACCAGCAGGACAGGTAGATAAGGTGGTTAAGAAGGCATGTGATCCATGCCTTTATTAGGCGAGCCATAGAATATAAGAGCAGGGAGGTTATGCTGGAACTGTATAAAACACTGGTTAGGCCACAGCTAGAATATTGCGTGCAGTTCTGGGATCTGCATTACAGGAAGGATATGATTGCACCAGAGAGTACAGAGGAGATTTACTGGGATGTTGCCTGGGCTGCAGAGTTTTAGTTATGAGGAGAGATTGGATAGACTGGGGTTATTTTCCCTGGAGCAGAGGAGATTGAGGGGGGACATGATTGAAGTGTATAAAATTATGAGGGACATAGATAGGGTAGACAGGAAGGAACTTTTCCCCTTGGTGGAGGGATCAATAACCAGGGGGCATAGATTTAAGATAAGGGGCAGGAAATTTAGAGGGGATGTGAGGAACATTTGTTTCACCCAGAGGGTGGTGGGAATCTGGAACTCACTGCCCGAAAGGGTGGTAGAGGCAGTGACCCTCATAACATCTAAGAAGTATTTGGATGTGCACTTGCGATGCTATGGCATTCAAGGCTATGGGCCTAATGCTGGAAAACGGGATTAACATAGTTAGGTACTTACAAAAAACTACTGCGGATGCTGCAAATCCAAAACAAAAACAGAATTACCTGGAAAAACTCAGCAGGTCTGGCAGCATCAGCGGAGAAGAGTTGACGTTTCGAGTCCTCATGACCCTTCAGCAGAACTGAGTATAGTTGGGAGAGGGGTGAAATATAAGCTGGTTTAAGGGGGGGGGGGGGGTTGGGGGAGAGAAGTTGAGGGGTGGTGTGGTTGTAGGGACTTGCTTGTCCCTACAACCACCCCCCCACCCCCGCCCACCTTAAACCAGCTTATATTTCACCCCTCTCCTAACTATACTCAGTTCTACTGAAGCGTCATGAGGACTCGAAACGTCAACTCTTTTCTTCTCCGACGATGCTGCCAGACCTGCTGAGTTTTTCCAGGTAATTCTGTTTTTGTTATAGTTAGGTACTTGTTTGACCGGCGCAGACTCGATAGGCCGAAGGGCCTTTTTCTGTGCTGTAGACCTCTATGACTCTATAACACATGGAAAAATATATTTTTTGTCACACATGGAATTATAATTACCATCTGATGCATGTTTGCCCTTACAAAATTAATGTATGGCACTCAGTCGCAATGAAAGACTTGTGAAGGATTATATTTACATCTGGCGTATAGCAAAAATCCTGAGTTTTTTTTAAACTTATATATAAAACGCCTCAACACATTTCAAAGCACTTCACAAAACAAGCTACTTTTTAAAATTTAGCAAATGTTGAACAGATAGCTGAAAAAAAATATATCTTTCAGGAACAATACAAATTTGCTGCTGGAAAGTAGATATGGTACTAGCACATGAATGCCTCTTTGCCAAAAGTAGCATCCAAACATGCCCAAAAAGTATGATTTTGTAAAATGTGCAAATTGCTCCCCTTTTCTTTATATAGACAGCACTAAATTAAAAATTATGCCTGTACTAATCCAGACCTAAATGTAATCTGCTATAGGTTTAACACAAGAATCTTCACACACCAACATAGAACTCAACGCCATTATTTTGATGGGAATGAGGACAGGAAGGAGGCTAATCAGTGGCAGCCCATTGTCATAACTGAAAACAGTGACCCAAGAGAAACATAGAGACTCATTAAAACAGATGAGGCAACAACAACTTGTATGTTTACAGCACCCTTATCATAATAGAACATCCCAAGATCTTTCACAGGAACATTGTAACATAAAATTTGATAGAGTAAAAAAAATAGGGAAAATTACCAAAAAGATAGGAGCGTCTTAAAGGGAAAAAAAACAGGCAGAGGGGTGGAGGGGTTGAAGGAGGGAATTCCAAAGCTTTAGGCCTTGGCAGCTGAAGGCATGGGCAATAATAGTGGAATGATTAAAATCAGGGATGTTCAAGAGGCCGGAGTGACAGTAGAACAGATATCACAGATGGCTGTGCGGTTGCAGGAGATTTCAGAAATAGGGAACGCGAAGCCATGAAGGGATTAGAAAACAAGGATGTTGTTTAATGGGGAGCCAGTATAAATCAGTGAGTACAGGTATGATGGGTAAACAGTAACTGGTGTGAGTTAGGAGACAGACAGCAGAGTTTTGCCTGCTCTCAAGTTCACAGAGGTTAGAACTGACCAGGATTGCACTGGAGTAATCAAGTAGAAGACTCACTAAAAAAGATATGCCAAATGGGTAGAAGGATAAGGAAGTATCATCTTATTCAGAGGTTGTTGCCATCAGGATTCTTGAGGCTGCATGAGGCAACCAGATCAAACCAACTGATGGAATATGCAGATGGCTATTTTAACTATCTTAGTTCATGCTACTCAGTAGTCCATATCTGCTAGATATTGCCAACCAACATCAGTGACTGCTGATACAAGAAGGCTTCAAAACAAAGACTGCAAGCATGATGCAGATGAATAGGCTTTCAAGCGTAACGGAAGTGACACCAGAAGCCAGAATCCGGAAGTTCTGCCCCTGAACCCTACACCCACTATTTCACAGGGTGAGATGAATGGAGGCGGTTGTACTTTGCACATCCGTGGTTCAGGGAGACAGCTGAACATGTTAAAGTGCAGCTGCCTTCAGTCAAATCCTATTTAGGCTAGTGGGCTGTCCGAAACATGATTTAAGCACTTTAGACCAATCAGGAGAAAGTCTAAAGTTAGGAGAGTTCTTTGGACTGGCAGGGTACCAGGGACACCTTTGGGAGAGATAAGGTGCCCTTTGGGAGAGGTACATTGCCCTATAGGAATGTTAGGTTGTCATGGAGGGCATGAAGGGCCATAAGGAGATAGTAGAGGGGCATGAGGAGGCATAGGTGGGGCATGGGGAGTGTGTGGGAGGTGAGGGCCAGAGGGCTATTTTTGTGTTATTGTTTTTTTTGCAGCTGGGACAAAGTGCCAGATCACCAAAGCCGGCTTTACGCCCACCTCCGCACCTGGCAGCCCCTGTGCTGCCTCAGAACTATTTCCAGGGACAGTTTTTCAGGAGTTAGGTTCGCGGAGCCAGGAATTTTCCCGACTCTGCAGACCTGACCAGGGAGTGAAAACTCAGGCCTGTGTTTCCATTTTTCTGCTTTCTGCTTGCATACTTTCTGCTTGCATACTAACTAAAATAGCACAATAAGATAATTGAACCAAATTTGGTTCAATTAGAAACTAGATATTTTTCAGGAGAAACCCTAAATGGGCCTAACAGTAGCAATTTCTGGCTATTTGTTTTCAACAAATAGGACTTGGACAGAATGCCTTACGTGCCTTAATTAAACGCTTGCTTGAAAGGTTCTACTTTCTCCAGGAAGCTCATTGTTGGGCTTCTTTGTTGGGCTTCTATCCACAGACAAGAGGTGATTTAAATGCAGGATGCATAGTTGTTCTGCACAGATTCCAAATGACCCACTGGCCCATTCATTTACAATGTCTGATCTTTCAGGAGACATAAGCAACTTGGCATTGATAAATTTATTTTACTCCTAATGGCATTTAAAAGGAGGCTGTAAGTAACAACATAAATACCAGAAGTCAATCAGGAAATAGCAGCAATATGAAGAAGTATTAGCAATTTCTACTCCGGGAACAAGAGCAAATCTATATTTCTACTTAAAGCAAGAATTCCTTCAGGTTGGGTTGTGTACATATGCTGTTTATTTTTATAATAACATGCATACACGAGTTCAACCAGCTCCAAGTGACCTTCTTCATACTCGGTTTCTTATAGATAAGGCAACTTACAAAACAACGAAGCATCACCTTAGCTCATGGTCTACTTTGAGATGGACTAAAGTAGTACACGGGCTTAAAATGTGGAAATGTGGCCCACATCAACAGGGTGTTGCACTCCCGCTCCCAATAACGTGTTAGCAAATTTGCAGCTGGAGGCAATCAGTTCACTCAATAGAGTGGCTGACACCACTGAGCATGAAGGTATAAGGGTAGCAGATTCAAATTTGTAACAAGGGGCAGAAATACAAGATAGGAATGTGGGCTTGAGAGTGAGCAAGAGCTGGGGTGGGGTGGGGTGGGGTGGGGAGGGGAGGGGAGCTTGCTCTGATCCTAAAATTCTTATGTTATCAGTCAAGCTTCTCAATAAGCAATCAGCCTGGAATCAGGAAGTATTGAAGCAGCCTGATGTTCCCATGGCTAGCATTGAACATAGTTGCAATTTAGATCTTGTATAGCTTTCCACTTTTGGGTTACAGTGCTTCAAGCTAAAATTGGAAGCATTTGGCACCTTGGTGCAAGTTACAGCAATATCATTTGTTGTACGCCTCCTGAGAACAGTGTATTTCTTGGTAGAAGTACATAAGGACATAAGAAATAGTAGTAGGCCATTTGGCCCCTGAAGCCTGCACCGCCATTCAATAAGATCATGGCTGATCTGACCCAGGTCTCAACTCCTCTTTCGTGCCAGCTCCTCAGCCCTCAACTCCCTGATATTTAAAAAATTTAGCTATCTCCTCTTTAAATACTTTCAGTGATCTAGCCTCCACAAATCTCTGGGGTAGAGAATTCCAGACATTCACTACCCTCGGAGAGAAGAAATTCCTTCACATCTTAGTTTTAAATGAGTGCTCCCTTATTCAGTAACTATGTCCCCTAGTTCAAGATTCCCCCATTGATGGAAACATCTTCTCAACATCTACCCTGTCAAGCCCCCTCAGAATCTTGAACGTTTCAATAAGATCACCCCTCATTCTTCTAAACTCTAATAAATAAAGGCCTAATCTGTTTAGCCCTTCTTGATAAGTCAACCCCTTCATCCCAGGAATCAGCCTAGAGAATCTCTTTGGAACTGCCTCCAATGCCAGTATATCCTTTCTTAAATATGGGGACCAAAACTGTACACAGTACTCCAGGTGTGGCCTCACCAACACCCTGTACAGTTGTAATAAGACTTCCCTATATTCAAACTCTAACCCTCTTGCAATATAGGCCAAAATCCATTTGCATTCTTAATTACTTGCTGCACCTGCTTGCTAACTTCGTGTTTCATGCACAAGAACACCTAAATCTCTCTGTGCTGCACTATTTTGGAGTCTCTCTCCATTTAAATAATAGTCTGCTTTTTGATTCTTCTTATCAAAGTGCATGACCTCTCACTATCCTACATTAAACTCCATCTGCCAAGTTTTTGCTCACTCACTCAAGCTATCTATATCCCCTTGCAGATTCCTTATGTCCTCATCACAACATGCTCTCCCACATCTTTTTGTATCGTCAGGAAATTTGGATACATTACACTCTGCCCCCTCCTCCAAGTCATTAATATAGATAGTAAATAATTGATGCCCTAAGGACTGATCCCTGAGACACTCCACTAGTTACATCTTTCCAGCCTGAAAAAGACCCACGAATTCCGACTCTGTCTTGTGTGCGTTGACTAATCCTCAATCCATGCTAGTACATTAACCCCAATACCATGAGCTCTTATCTTGTGCAATGACCTTTTATGTGGAACTTTATCAAATGCCTTCTGGAAATCCAAACACACATCATCTACCAGCTCCCCTTTTTCAACTCTGCTTGTTATAGCCTCAAAGACCTTTAGCAAATTTGTCAAACATGATTTCCCTTTCACAAAACCATGTTGACTCTGTTTGATTGCATTAAGCTTTTCTAAATGTCCTATTTCTTCCTTAATATTGCACTCTAGCATTTTCCCAACTACAGATGTTAGGCTGGTTGGCTGGCTGGCCTATAATTTCCTGCTTTTTGTCTCCCTCTCTTCTTGAAGAGGCGTCATATTAGCGGTTTTCCAATCCACTGGGACCCTCGGTGAGTTCTGGAATATTTCGACCAATGCCTCCACTATCTCTGCAGCCATTCCTTTAAAACCCTTGGCAGGCCATCAGGTCCTGGCGACTTGTCTATCTTTAGTCCTATTAGCTTGTCAAATACTTTGTCCCTCGTGATAGAGACTGTAACAAGATCTTTCCTCCCATTAGCCCCTTGCTTATCTGATGTCTTTGGAATGTTTATAGTGTCCTCCACTGTGAAGACCGATGCAAAATATTGGTTTAAATTATCTGCCATTTCCCTGTTCCCCATTATCAATTCTGCAGCCGCATCTTTCAAGAGTCCCACGCTCACTTTAGCCACTCTCTTTCTTTTTACATACCCTTAGAAGCTTTTGCTGTTTGTTTTTATACTTCTTGTCAATTTACTTTCATAATCAATTTTTTCCCTCTTTATTAGCTTTTTAGTCACCTGTTGCTGGTTCCTAAAAAATTCCCAATCCTCTGGCCTACCACTGGTTTTCATCAATTTGTAGGTCTTAGTTTTTGATTGGATACTCTCCTTGACCGCCTTTGTTAACCACAAGGTGGTTCATCCTTTTCATTGAGTCCTTCTTTTTGACTAGGATAGATTTTTGCTGAGCATAATGAAATATCTGCTTAAATGTCTGCCACTGCTCATCCACTGACCTTCACCTTAGTCTATTTTCCCAGCCCGCTTTAGACAACTCTTTCTTCATGCCTCTGTAATTGCCCTTATTTAAGTTGAGGACACTGGTTTGAGACCTGGGTTGCTCGCCCTCAAACGGAATTTGAAATTCTACCATGTTGTGATCGCTATCCCCTATAAGATCCTTAACTATGATATCTCTTGTTAATCCCACCTCATTACACCTTACTAGATCTAAAATAGCCTATTCCCAGGTAGGTCCTGCAATGTATTGCTGTAAGAAACAATCCCTGATGCACTCTACAAATTTGTCTTCCATGTTATCCCTGCCAATCTGATTTGTCCAGTCAATATGCAGATTAAAACCACCCATGACAATTATAGCACCCTTCTCACACACCTCCATTATTTCCTGATTCACACTTTGTCCTACAGTGAGGCAACTCTTCGGGCACCTATAGACGATTCCCACCCATGGCTTCTTCTCCTTGCTACTCCTTATTTCCACCCAAACTGATTCCACATCATGATCTATTGTACCTATATCACTATTCACCACCTCACTGATACCTTCCTCTATCAACAAAGCTACCCCACCTCCTTTTCCTTTTTTGCCTATTTTTCCGGAATGTCGAATATCCTTGAATGTTGAGTTCCTAGTCGTAGTCACCCTGCAACCACGTCTCTGCAATAGCCATCAAGTCATATTCATTTATTTCTATCTGCGCTATCAACTCATCTATTTTGTTACAAATGCTGGATGCATTCAGATAAAGAGCCTTAAGCTTTGACTTTTTACCACTATTACTTATTCTGGTTCTGATTTCAGCTGCACTTTTCTGCTTATATTTTCTGCCCCTTCCTGTCGCACTTTATCGTTCGCCTCTTCACTACCCTGCACCTCTGCTCTCTCATTCCTTTTTGAGTTTTTAAACTTCCCTTCAATTGAACCCTCCCACACCCACCCCTCCACCCCCAACCAGCCCACTAATTAGTTTAAAGTCCTATCTACAACCCTAGTTATGCGATTCGCCAGGACATTGGTCCCAGCATGGTTCAAATGAAACCCTGTCCCAACGGAACAGCTCTCTCCTTCCCCAGTACTGGTGCCAGTGCCCCATGAATTGGAACCTATTTCTCCCACACCAATCTTTGAGCCACGCAGTTACCTCTCTAATCTTATTTACCCTACGCCAATTTGCACGTGGCTCAGGTAGTAATCCGGAGATTATTACCTTTGTGGTTCTGCTTTTTAATTTAGCCCCGAGCTGCATGTAGTCCCTCAGCAGAACCTCCTTCCTAGTCCTACCTATGTCGTTGGTACCTACGTGGACCACGACAACTGAATCTTTCCCCTCCCAATCTAACTTCCTCTCCAGCACAGAAGAGCTGTCCTTAACCTTGGCACCAGGGAGGCAACACAGCCTTCGGGACCCTGCCTTGTTGCAGAGAATACTATATATTCCCCTAACTATGCTATCCCCTATTACTACTACATTTCTCTTTTCTCCCCCATCTTGAATGGCTGTCTGTACCATGGTGCTATGGTCAGTTCGCTCATCCTCCCTGCAGTCTGTGCCCTCGTCTATGCTGGGAGCAAGAACCTTATACCTATTGGACAAGGCCACTGGCTGGGGCTCCTCCAATGCTAAATTCTGGATCCCCATACCTGCCTCACTCGCAGTCACACCCTCCTGTCCCTGACCACGATCCAAATTTGATGTCATTAATCTAAGGGGTGTGACTGTCGCCTGAAACACAGTGTCCAGGTAACTCTCCCCCTCCCTGATGTGTCGCAGTGTCTGCAGCTTGACTTCAGCTCCTCAACTCTAAGCTGAAGTTCCTTGAGCAGCCAACACTTGCTGCAGATGTGGTCACCGTGGATTGCACTGGCATCCACCAGTTCCCACATACTACAGCTGCAACACATCACCTGCCCAGCTATCTCTATTCTATTTAATTAATTTGGATGTTAAATGTTTTAAGAAGTGAATTTTTTAACTGTACTCTTCAGCTGTAATAACACCTCCTGATTTAAACCACTTAGCCAGTCAAGAGAGACATGGAAGAGATACCCACCAATCACCTACTTGTTCTCCTCTGACGTCACACTTCGGCTCTGACAGATAGAAACAAGTCGAAGGGGCTCTCTGCTGCCGGTTTTTATCTCCCGCTGCCGCTGCCCTTCTCACGCAGGTCTGCTCTCCGTGAAGAAGTGCTCAGCTAGTAATGCAGAGGTTGCCCAAGAGCCAGCAAATAAACTTCTGTGATGGGCCCTGGATTATGAGCTATGCCCCATGAGCTAACTAAAAACCTAACAGGTCACTTTACTTGTAGTTACTACAAGCTGTCAATGTCATTCTGGGTGTAAGGTGATTTAAGAAAAGATAATGAAAGAAGCAGTTGGAACTGTTACAACAGAAGTGGAACCCTCAACATCTTAGATTTTTAGTACAAGAACAAACAAAACAACCAAAAGAAAATCACATGTTGGGAAAGTGTACCAGTAGCCAATGTATAACAAGGTTGAAATTCAAATTTATGACTATACCGTGCTTGTGATAAAGTATATGGAAAAGGTAGTCATTTCAATGGTGTTTGTGGGGTAGGCAGCAGTAGATAGGGAAATAACACAATCCATACTTTGTTGGATGCAGATATAATCCATTTATAGAATTACCCAGTAAAGGTAATCCAGCTCAATTAATCATGGCATGTGCAGATATCTAGGAATTTAAGTCTGTCACCGAGTGCTCCACCATAGACTGCACTGTGAATCCCTGCCCCCTGCCCCACACCCCCACCAGAGCCAGCAGTCATTGAAAGCAATGAGAACTTCCCCTTTTCTGCTCTCAAGTCACTCTTTGAAACTCTGCAACAAAGTTACACCTTGTTCAATCAGATGTAGCTGGGTTTTTAAATGGTGATATGGGTAGAAATTTATCTCAGGCTGTTGTGTATGGGCGTTATCGGATCAGCTGCCCTTTATACACAGCATCTGATATTTAATTCCATTGACATTATGGAATTCAATGTCCATTTTCTGCCACTGCCTGAGATGAATTTCATCCCCAGAGTCTTTTCTTATACCCTTTCCAATAAAAAAACATGTTGAACTGTGAAAGGCATGGGTGGCCTGTGTTTTTATGATCGTACTTGGATTTTTACACTTTCTTATAAAGTGGGTAGCAAGGGATAGAGGAGAGAAAGAAAATAATTTTACAATTAAAACTGTAAAACGAGAGGTAACAAAAGAAGAGCCGAGATGGCTAACAACATCTGACAATTTTCACAAATCTAAGGCTCAGGAGCTTTTGTAGATCTATCAAGTGATGCCACTTCAGGCATAATTGGAGGCCTGTGACAACTAATAATTGCTCACTCCAATCAGAAACCTTATTGAAACTGCCACCTAGAAGTATGACTGAACTGGAGGCACCCAAATAAAGATACTAAAGTTAATATGTGTCCCAATGCTTCTGCAATAATTTGCAGCAGGTTTCATACTCCAATGTCTGATGTGCATGTACAGTGATGGTTAGGTGATGCTTGTAATTCCCAATTAGGAGCTCTGCGCCACAGAAAGAAATACAAAGATATTCTTCATGGCTTCTGCGTAACTGCTAATAGGGCACTATACTGCCTGTTAAATATTACTGAAGGTAAAGAGAGCAAACATTTTACCTGCTGTTGCTTCGTCTCTAGCAGTGATTTTCCCATCGATCCCATTTGCTTGCGTCACTGTATAGGCTGCTTGACTTCCATCCTGTGCCTCTGCTGGGTTCTCTCTGAATGAGTAGCCATTCTCAGTCCTGGATATACATTCATCTGAGGCACTCTGCTCTTTAAAATCTGCAGCAAACTGATGTGAAGGAGCCTCGAGGACTGTGTTTGAGGCCCACTGTGCTGTGTTTGCCTCAGACTTCCTGTCATCTGCCATTCTTCTTTGTTAAATTCTCAGCTGTAATTAGAATAATTGTACCAGTTATTGATGGCTAACCACACGAACCACAACACTCCTCCTTGCTCAATTTCATTTTCAGATAATTTACCATAACTACTTTAATGACAAACACCCAAAGATCAAAAAAGAGGAAACCTTTTGGGACAGTTTAGGCACCAGCATCACAGGCACTGTACAAATACACTGGAAACACATTATTTCTGTGATTTCACTGTCAATGATGCACCATTTTACATCTCAAACTTTGTTGAAGTTTGCAGATTTTAGATATGGCATTGCCTACTTAAAATGTTCTTTTGCTAGGAGATGATTAATTAAACTCAAAAGTTGATTTGTGCTGATTTTTAAGCAACAACTCAACCCATTTTCCCTTCCCCACTGGTAAATTTTCTCTTGGTAAAGCAAAGTACTAGAACTGTGCACTTGCACATCACATTCATTGCCACGCACATAAAACAAATATTTGTTAAATAAGTAAATGGCTGCTCTGTGAATTTATTCCTCATTTCTCTTCTTGTTTTCTGTATTGGCATGTGGTATGAGTAAAATAGGTGACTAAGAAGCAGTATGTGAAATCTCCTCAGAGTCAGAGTACTTTTAGTAATAAAATCAGAAAATAATGGAAACATTCAGGTGAGGCAGTATCTGTTTTTATCTCAGACTCCCAGCATCTGCAGTATTTTGCTTTTGTTTTTAGCAACATCTGTCATTATACCTATCCGAAGAAGGGTCGTATGAACTTGAAACATTAACTCTGTTTCTCTCTCCACAGATGCTGCTAGACAGGAGTTTTTCCAACATTTTCTGTTTTTGTATTGAATTGTTGTACACCATGAAGATCGTTTGGCTGGACGCTGGAGTCTGCACTTTTGCAACGAGATTGGTGGCATTCTCACAATGAGAATTCCCATCCTTTGAAATGAACTTTTTTATTGACATTTTGTTTTTCTAACAAATGGCTACAGAAGACTCTCCACATAAATTTCAAGGGTTATTTATGCCAACTAAATTTACAATGTTATTTCTCCTTTAATTCAGATAGTCTGATGCTGAATTTCTTCAGGGAATCCTGTCTTAGTAAAAGTAGGAACCTGCTTCTTGCTCTGTATTTATTTCCCCATAATTGGAGATGGAGGAGAAGCCTTCTCAGCTTTGTTGTCTGGCATGTGCACAAAATTGAGAACAAAACCCATCATTACATTGTCACTCCTCTATAAGAGGGTGGAGAGAAGCCTGTAGGACCAGAATTTGCTGGAACGGGGTGTGCACAGTTGGCTAGGCTTGTACGTGAAAGCTTTGCTTTTGAAACGTTTTGCCCAAAAAATTGATGGAAGTGCAATTTAATAGCACAACCAGGGCATCTGGACCTTTGGTGAACAAGAACAATTTGTAATATGTAGTACCTTTTAACTTAATAAACTGTGCCAAAGAACTTCACAAGCGGAATTATAAAGCAAAATACGACACTAAGCCTCATAAGGAGATATTATGGCATCAAAAGCTGGGTCAAAGTGGTAGATTTTCAAGAGGAATTTAAAGAATACAAGCAAAGTAGAGAGGAGGAGAGATTTAGGAAGGGAATTCCAGAGCTTAGCGCCTAGCCAGCTGAAGGCATCACCACCAATGGCGCAGTGATTAAAATCAGGGATGCTCAAAAGGTCAGAATTAGAAGAACACATATCTCCGGGGTCTGTGGGGCTGGAAGAGGTTAGAGATGGAGGGGGGTGAGACCATGAAAACAAGGATGAGAAGAAGAACACAAATAAATAGGAGTAGTAGACCACAGCCCATCGAGCCTGCTCCGCCATTCAGTACGATCATGGCTGATCTTGGGCTTCAACTCCATTTTCCCAACCACTCCCCATATTGCTTAATTCACTGAGACCCCAAAAATCTGTCTATCTCAGTCTTAAATGTATTCAACGATAGAGCATCCACAACCCTTTGGGGTTTCCAAAGATTCACAACCTTGAGTGAAGTACATTTTCCTCATCTCAGATCTAAATGATTGGTCCCTTGTCCTGAGGCTGTGCTCCTGTGTTTTAGAATCCCCAACCAGTGGGAACAATATGTCAGTCCTTATCAAACCCCTTTAGAATGTTGTAGGTTTTAATAAGATTGCCTCTCATTCTTCTAAACTCCAGAGAATATAAGCCCATTTACTCAGCCTCCCATCATTGTTCAACCCCCTTATCACAAGGACGATCTACTGAACTTTTGCTGTATCATCTCCAATGCAAGTATATCCTTTCTTAAATATGGAGACCAAAACTGCACACAGTATTCCAGATGCGGTCTCACTAAAACCCTGTACATCTGTAGCAATGCTTCTTTATTCCTGTAATCCAATACCATTATGGCCAACATGCAATTTGTCTTCCTAGTTGCTTGCTGCACCTGCATGCTAACTTTGAGTTCCTTGTACGAGCATACCCAAGTCTCTACGGTAGTTGTCAGTCACCATTACTGAGACTAGCTTTGTATTCCAGATTTATTAATTGAACTTAAATTCCATCAGCTGCTGATGGCAGAATTTGAACCAATGTTTCCACAGCCTTAGCCTGAGCCTCTGGATTACCAGTCTAGCGACATTACTACTACACTACCATCTATCCTATCGAGGGAAAAAAGAAAGAAAAGAAAAGAAAATAATTAAAATTTGACATTTTCAAAATGGAAGAAATTCATAACTTGAAGAAATGAGATTTCATGCTCATAATTGTTAACTATCTGGGCAGGAAACTTTGATTGGCAGGCATTGACAGTTATCATATCATTAAAAGGCTGTGGCACTTAATTATTAGGCTTCCTCTGATATGTTTAATGGGCAATTAATATGTAAATGCAGTACATTTCCTGTGAATTTCATGAAATTAAGTGTGAGATGTTTTTGTGAAATTAACGACAAATTGGCATAAATCTGCCAATTCATGGGGTATCTCGTTCTCACCGCAAGCTGCTAGCCGATTTGCATATTAAAAATGGTGTGCATTGTTCAGGCAAAGGTTTTTTTTCAACAAAGCCTGAGCCATGGAGTGTAGAATAATTTTTAAATTGATGTATAACACATCACCATCTGCTGGTGGGGAACATTACTGCAGTAATAGTTCAATTCAATTTTAGAATGGAAAATGATAATAAGAATTCAAAGAAAAAAGGCAAATTCCAGCAACAAAAAAACTGGCACAAATTTAATGAGTAGTAAAGTTAGGTGTACTTACAGTAGGACATTTTCAAATATGTTGACAGAGTACAAAATAAATATATTCCCATAAAGCAAAAAAGTACTTTGAAAAATGGAGTTCCATGGATAAATAGAAATATTAAAACTTTAAAGGACCCATATGGCAAGCTAAGGCTAACAAAACCAAGAAAATCATGAGGAACGTAGAAAGTTTAACAAGACAAAAAGGCTAAATTGAATATGAAAGATGACTATTAAATAATAAAAATCCCACAAGGGCTTTTATAAGCATGTATAGTGCAAAATAATAGTTAAAGATAAGGCTCAAAGGTAAAGCAGAGAGAAGTTGTGAAGGATGAAGGCATAACAGAAACATTAAATAAATATTTTGTATTGGTTTTTACAACAGCCATGAAATCATTGATCTGTGTGTGTCCCTGGATGCTAAATCAGTAGTTTGTGGAGTCTGTAACATTTAATGCTTGTTACATTTGTTTCTAGTTAGTAAAAAGGATGGGGCCCTCTGGGAGTGTTTTGATAGATCCCCAGATCAGATCAAGGGTCAGTGAACAGCTCTTCTTGTGGCAGTCAGTTTGAGGCAGTCTGCCAGCCAACAAGTGCTACAGAGACAAAAGGGACAGAAACAGGTCCCAATTAGGTTAGAGAAAGAGCTGCAAGGAGCAGACTTTAAGTAACAAGGGGTGATGGGGCAAAGGTACCCTTTGGAATAATGCTGTTCTGCTTGGCACGGCCATAGATCTGAAAGTGTGCTTGTGAGCTAGTGTTGAGTGTACTCGGGAATCCAGGGAGAAGGCTTAGATGAATAAAGGAAGTGCAGGTACGAAGTAAAAAAGGAAATAAGGAAATCAAAGAGAGGGCATGAAAAAAGATGAGCAAGTAAAGTTAAAGATAACCCAAAGATGTTTTACCAATACATTAATGTTAAAAGGTTAGTTAAGGAAAAAGAAGGACCATGAAGATGGAAACTTGTGTGTAGATGCAGAGGCTGTGGGAAAGGTTTTGAATGAATATTTTGTCTCCGTGTTTATAAAGGAAAGGGAGGATGAAGATATAGTAGTCCAGGAGGAACACTGTGAGATATTGGACGGGATAGTCATAAAGAGAGAGGAAGTACTCGAAGGGTTGAAATCCTTGAAAGTTGATAAGTCACCAGGGCCAGATGGATTGCTTCCGAGGCTGCTGAAGGAAGTCAGGGAGGAGATAGCAGATGCTCTGAGGATGATTTTCCAATCTTCACTAGATACAGGGGAGGTGCCGGAGGACTGGAGAAATGCAAACGTAGTTCCATTGTTTAAAAAGGGATCAAAGGGAATGCCAAAAATGTATAGGCCAGTTAGTCTTACATCGGTGGTGAGCAAATTAGCGGAATTAATCCTGAGAGATAGGGTTAACTGTCATGTGGAAAGGCATGGACTAGTCAGGGATGGTCAACATAGATTTGTTAAAGGTCTTGCCTCACAAATTTGATTGAATTCTTTGAGGAAGTGACAAGAAGGGTTGATGAAGGTAGTGCAATGGATGTTGTGTACATGGATTTTAGCAAGGATTTGACAAGGTCCCACATGGCAGATTGGTCAGGAAAGTAAAAGCCCATGGGATTCAGGGTAATGTGGCAAACTGGATAAAAGGTTTGCTTTGTAACAGGAAATAGAGAGTAATGGTCGATGGATGCCCTTGCAAATGGAAAGTTGTCTCAAGTGGTGTTCCACAGGGCTCGGTGTTGGGACCCTTACTGTTTGTTCCTCTGACATGTCCTCCTTCTTCCTTAACCGAGGTTTTCCACCCACGGTGGTTGACAGGGTCCTCAACCGTGTCCGGCCCATTTCCCGCGCATCCGTCCTCACACCTTCTTCTCCCTCCCAGAAACATGATAGGGTCCCCCTTGTCCTCACTTATCACCCCACCAGCCTTCGCATTCAAAGGATCATCCTCCGCCATTTCCGCCAACTCCAGCATGATGCCACCACCAAACACATCTTCCCTTCACCCCACCGGTGGCATTCCGTAGGGATTGTTCCCTCCGTGACACCCTGGTCCACTCCTCCATCACCCCCTACACCTCAACCCCCTCCCACGGCAACTTCCCATGCAACTGCAGAAGATGCAACACCTGCCCCTTCACTTCCCCTCTCCTCACCGTCCAAGGGCCCAAACACTCATTTCAAGTGAAGCAGCATTTCACTTGCACATCCCTCAACTTAGTCTACTGCATTCGATGCTCCCAATGCGGTTTCATCTACATTGGAGAGACCAAACGCAGACTGGGTGACCACTTTGCAGAACACCTTCGGTCTGTCCGCAAACATTACCCAGACCTCCCTGTCGCTTGCCATTTTAACACTCCACCCTGCTCTCATGCCTACATGTCCGTCCTTGGCTTGCCGCATTGTTCCAGTGAAGCTCAACGCAAACTGGAGGAACAGCACCTCATCTTCCGACTAGGCACTTTACAGCCTTCCGGGACTGAATATTGAGTTCAACAATTTTAGATCATGAACTCTCCTCCATCCCCACCCCCTTTCCAATTTTCCCCCTCCTTTTTGTTTTTTCCAATAATTTATATAGATTTTTCTGTTCCCACCTATTTCCATTATTTTTAAATGTATTTCCATCCATTGTTTTATCTTTACCTTTTAGCCTTTTTCGATTCCTTCACCCCACCCCACCCCCACTAGGGCTATCTGTACCTTGCTCGTCCTGCTTTCTATCCTTAATTAGCACATTCCTTTAGATAATATCACCACCTTCAACACCTCTTTGTCCTTTTGTCTGTGACATCTTTTGGTTATCTCCACCTATCACTGGCCCTCTATCCAGCTCTTCTTGTCCCACCCCCCCTTAAACCAGCTTATATTTCACCCCTTTTCTATTTTTCCTTAGTTCTGTTGAAGAGTCATGCGGACTCAAAACGTTAACTGTGTTCCTCTCCACAGATGCTGCCAGGCCTGCTGAGTTTTTCCAGGTATTTTTGTTTTTGTTTTGGATTTCCAGCATCCGCAGTATTTTGCTTTTATTTTACGTTTACCAGGATGCTGCCTGGTCTGGAGGTTATTAGCTATGAGGAGAGGTTGGAGAAACTCGGATTGTTCTCACTAGAGTGACGGAGATTGAGGGGCGACTTGATAGAAGTTTACAAAATTATGAGTGGCATGGACAGAGTAGATAATCAGAAGCTTTTTCCCAGGGTAGAAGAGTCAATTACTAGGGGACATATTTTAAGGTGAGAGGAGAAAACTATAGAGGAAATGTGCGGGGCAAGTTTTTTACGCAGAGGGTAGTGAGTGTCTGGAATTCGCTGCCAGAGGAGGTGGTGGAAGCAGGTACGATAGTGGTGTTTAAGAGGCAGCTTGACAATTACATGAATTGGATGGGAATAGAGGGATACAGACCCCGGAAGTGCACAATGTTTTAGTTGACAGGCAATATGATCGATGTAGGCTTGGAGGGCCGAAAGGCCTGTTCCTGTGCTGTACTTTTCTTTGTTCTTTGATTTGTTTGAAATAGCTACACAAACAGTGGATGCACTGGTAGTATTCATCCTTGGATTCTGGAGGACTGGAAAACTGCCAATTTAATACCCTTATTCAAAAAGGGAGGGAGACAAAAAACAGGTAACAATAGGCCAGTTGTCTTAACATCTGTCATTGGGAAAATGTTAGAGGCTATTATAAATGATGTAATAGCAGAACATTTATAAATGCATCATATAATCAAGCAGAGTCAGCATGGCTTCGTGAAGGGGAATTCATGCCTGACAAACTTATTAAAATTCTTTGAGGAGGTAACAGGCAGGATAGATAAACGGGAACCAGTAGATGTAATATGTTTAGATTTCCAAAAGGCATTTGATAAGGTACCACACATAAGGCTACTTAATAAGATAAGCGCCCACAGTGTTGTGGGTAGTATATTAGCATGGATAGAGGATTGGCTAACTAATAGAAGACAGAGTTGGGATTAGGGGGGCATTTTCAGGATGGCAACCTATAACTAGTGGAGTGCCACAGGGATCAGTGCTGGGGCCACAATTATTTACAATATATATTCATGACTTGGATGAGGGACATTAATGTGCTATCACCAAGTTGGCGGATGACACAAAAATAGGTGGGAATGCAAGTGGTGAGGATGATACGAAGAGTCTACAGAGGGATAAAGACAAGTTAAGCGAGTGGGCAAAAACTTGGCAGATGGAACAAAATGCGGGAAAATGTGAGGTTATGCACTTTGGCAGGAAAAATTGAGGAGCTGAATATTATTAAAATGGAGAAAGACTGCAGAAAGCTGCAGCACAGGGGAATTTTGGGGGGTCCTCGTGCATGCATCACAAAAAGCTAGCATACAGGTTCAGCAGGTAATAGGGAAGGCAAATGGAATGTTGGCCTTTATTTCAAAGGGAATGTAGTACAAAAATAGGGAAGTCTTGCTAAAACTATACAAGGCAGTAGTTAGACCACACCTAGAATACTATGAACAGTTTTGGTCCCCTTATCTCAGGAAAGATATACTGGCATTGGAGGGAGTCCAGTGAAGGTTCACTAGGTTGATCCTGGGTATGGAGGGATTTTCTTATGAGGAGAGGTTGAGTAGTTTGAGTAGCTGAGATGGAATTAGAAGTTAAAACCCTAGTAAGTGAGTCTGGAAGGCAGAGGAAACATAGGCTAGATAAGAAAGAAGTGAGTTTAGCAAGGCTAAATGGAATATATTTAAATGCAAGGAGCCTGAGGAATAAGACAGATGAGCTTAGGACACAGATAGATACGTGGGAGTATGATATCATAGCTATGACCGAGACTTGGCTAAAAGGGCAGGATTGGCAGCTCAACATTCCTGGCTATAGGGTATTTAAACGAGATTGGGGGGGATTGGGGGGGTGCCATATTGATCAAGGAATCAATTATAGCAGTGAGGAGGGATGATATCTTGGAAGGACCATCAAATGAAGCCGTATGGGCAGAAGTAAAAAACACAAAAGGAGCAAACAGACTGTTGGGTATATACTACAGGCCCCTAAACAGTCAGGGAGAGATAGGGGATCAAATATGTAATCAAATTTCAGAGAAGTGTAAGAATAATAGGGCAGTAGTGGTAGGGGATTTTAACTACCCAAATTTAACTGGGATAGTTTTAGTGTGCAAGGTAGGGAAGGAGCAAAATTCTTAAGTTGCATCCAGGAGAACCTTTTTAGCCAGTAGTAGAAAGCCCAAGGAGGGTGGCGGGGGAGGGAAATCCTGAACTGAATATTCGGAAATGAGCCCAGGCAGGTGGAAGGCGTATCAGTAGGGGAGCATTTTGGAGATAGTGACCATAACTCAGTGAGATTTAGGATTGTTATGGAAAAGGATAAGGCTGGGCCACGAATAAAAGTTCTAAACTGGGGAATGGCTAATTTTACTGAGATGAGATGCGATTTGACACAAGTGGACTGGGAGCAGCTACTTGCAGATAAAACTGCATCAAAGCAATGGCATTCAAGGAGGAAATAGTGAGAGAACAGGGCAAATATGTTCTCGTAAAGACAAAGGGGGAGGGGGAACTAAGTCCAGAGAACCGTGGATGTCAAGGGACATAAAGGTTAGGATTAAGAAAAAAAGACAAGCTTGTGGCAGATACTGAGGGCTCAATACGGCAGAGTCCTTAGAGGAGTATAAAAATGCAGAGGGGAACCTAGAAAGGAAATTAGGAAAGCTAAGAGTGTGATATAAAGGGCAAGAGAATAACTAGGGAAAGAGTAGGGCCAATTAGGGACCATAGATGTAATGTGTGTGGGGACCCGGAAGACGTGGGTACAGTCCTCAATGAATACTTTGTGTCGGTCTTCACAATGGAAAAGGATGACGCAGGTATAGACACCAGGGTGGAGGGCTGTGAAACATTAGAGGAAATTAAGAGAGAGAGAGGATGTACTAGCGGGTTTAGCAGCTTTAAAAGTGGATACATCCGCAGGCCTGGATGAGATGTATCCCAGGCTGTTGAGGGAGGCAAGGGGAGAGATACCAGGGGCCCTGGCAGTAATTTTCAAATCCTCTCTGCTCACAGGTGAGGACTGCTAACGTTGTCCCATTATTAAAGAAGGGAGGAAGGGATAGATCAGGGGGAAAATTTTCTCCCCGTCGGGCGGACTGGTCGGGAGTGGGCAACATGAAGCCGATTGCCGCCCATGCCTCCATTTTACCTGGGTGGGCCAATTAAGGCCCGCCCAGCGTGAAACGGGAGGGGGCGGGCAGTGGCAGGACTGCAATGACCACCGGGTCCAATGGTGACCTGGCAGCCTGTTTAAAGAGCGCTCTTGCAGCCTTGCAAAGGCTGTGAACCATGGTCAGCAGAAGGGCTCCCCAGAGTGCTGCTGGTGATCAGGCTAAGCAGGACGGCAGGTCAGCGGGGCAATGTGCCCTCGCTTTTCGGACAAGTGCCTTGCTGCCCTCCTCGAGGAGGTGGCAGCATGGCATGAGGATCCTCGTTCCCAGTGACAGGAGGAGGAGGCCCCCCAACATGACCAAACATGGCTGGGAGGAGGTGGCAGAGATATTGAGTTTACACGACGTGGTGCGACGCACCTGGGTTCAGTGCCGCAGGCATTTCAATGACCTCTTGCGTTTGGGAGGGGTGAGTACCATGTTGGCATAGGTAACTTAACACAGCAGTTAGGCTCCCCCCACCCAACTCTGAATGTAGCTACTGCTTTGAATCACTGACGGCATGTGTCCTTCGCTGGGTAGGTCAGCAGATATTGCCAATGCCTAGTTCACCCTGAGAGGGTTGTGCTGTGCTGGGTTCTGCACCTGCTGCATGTCATAGAGTGACATCCACAGTGCTGTTTTGGGGGCTACCTCAAGGATCTGCACGTAGGCGCAAATGTGATGGAGGCAGCATGTGGACAAGGTGGGTCAGCCCTGGCTTCTTGGTGTGAGCGTGCAGCAGCTGCAGGGTCATGATTAACTGGAGTCCTGCAATGTCCCACTCAGGTGGGGGTGGGAGGGATGCGATGGGTATCCAGGTACAGGGTGGACTAATCAATGCTCCTCTCTGCTTTTCAGGAGAAGACCGCACACAACACCACAGAGCAGATGCGGACTAGCGGAGGCCAGGCCCAGTTGGCCATAATCACCAGATACGAGCAGGAGGCAATGGAGCTGGAGATGCGCCCAGGTCCACCTGTGGCGGTAAGGCTGGGGTGCCTGGGGGAGGTAAGAGTCCTGTGCACTGAGGTCACCATGTCTGTCCCAGCAACCATTCCACTGTTGAATGTTTAGTGATTTAAGCTTCCAGCATGGTTTGCCCATTGATTATGGAAGGATGAGCGCATACTGATCCGGGGGCCAGGCATACGTGTTGACATTGTCTCCATTTGAACTAATCAAATGTTCTTGCTCTTCCTTTCAGCATCACCGGAGCAGGACTGGGAGGAGAAGGCAGACAGGCCACCGTTAACACTTGAGGGCCCAGGAGAATTACAAGCACCAGCATCTCTGCTAGGCAGGCAACCAGAGCAGATATTAGCACCTTGGTGGGAATTAGATCATCGGCTAGTGTCCTAGGGCACAGCGGTGAGGGCACTTCACTCGCTTGAGGTGCAGGCGGAGACAGAGTGCCCATGGCGTTGGCAGTTGGAAGACTGCTGGGGACCAGGCACATCCTCAGTCAGTGGCTGATGATGTGCCTCTGGAGGCGTCCCTGAGGCAGCAGACGCTGGAAGTCATCAGGGTCTGTGGGAGGATCTGGCGGAGGCTATGCGTGGCATGGTCTCAGGGGGAGTCCATGTGGAGTATCAGCAATGCATTGACCCTCATGGCCGAGCGCAATGCTTCCTCCATGGAGGAAGTGGTGACTCTCGTGGAGAGGCTCCTCCAGAACAATCAAAGTTTCCTGGGGTTGTGCTCGGACCTGCAAGCCCTCACAGCAGCATTGATCTCAGATGGTTAGTGCCAGTGTGGGAGATGGATTGGGCACCAAGTATCCCCACTAGTTGCCCATCCATCAATGGTGAGCAGGGAGATCCAAAGTGACCTCATGTCGGTGCACGAGCTGCCCGCCGTCTCTGCGGGCTCCTCTCAGGGCGCTCCGGATGAGGGTAGCAGCTCCTCCACCCCTCTGTGACCATGGGATCTGGTGAGGCTGCGATGATTGGAGAGATGCCAGCCGTGGAACTGGCCGCTCCCTCCCAGGCGGGGCCATCAAAGGCTCCACAGGCCAAAGGACGCCTGCCAACGTCATCGAGGCCAACAGGACAGCACAATGAGCAGGCTGTCTTGAATGCCAATGCCAGCGATGGGGGAGCTCCTAGACGTAGCACCCGAAAACGTAAACTTAAGGCACCTTAGGCACATCCCCGGGCTTCTCACTGGTGGTTTTATGTTGCCCCACTATGAGTTGATTACAATTTGGTGTGATGCTGAACACCTTTGAATTAAGTTTATTTTCTGGGGTTTTTTGTGAATCCATTAAATGCTTCATATGTGAACATGGCTCATGGTGATTCCTTACTTCTGCAGGTGGACGGGAACCCATGATGTTATGAGTGGCTTGTTTGTCATTGAGCTTTATTGACAAGGCACATAGTTAATGTTCCTAACCAGGCAGATGTTGCTCTCAGGTATCGAGTCTGAAGCCTGCAGCCCTGGCGTGTGTTGGAGGTCCATCTGTGATGGGCTAGCTGAAAGTTCAGTGGATTAAAGCCTCTTGGGTGTCCCTGCCTCCCTAGAGATTGCCTGGGTCAGTGTCTACCCCCTCAGCTTTCTCCTGTGAGTGCTCATTCTCGGATTCACTACTGGACTCATCGTGTGCAGCCAGAGGATCTGTGTCTACATCATATTCCTCCACTGCGTCCACCCCTTTCCAGCGTCAGATTGTGGAGAGCACAGCATTCAACCACTATCAGCGACACACGATCTAGGGGTTATTGGAGTGTGCCCCCTGAAGGGTCCAGGCATCGGAAGCGCATCTTGAGAAGACTGATGGTTCTCTCTACCACAGCCCTTGTGGTGCCGTGGCTCCTATTGTACCACTACTCAGCCTCTGCTCTTGGATGGCGGAAGGGCGTCATGAGTCACCTTTTATGGGGATAACCCTTGTCACCCAGCAGCCATCCATCCAGCCGCGCTGGAGCACTGAACAGCCTCAGCACCTGGGAGTGTCTCAGGATGTAAGCGTCATGGGAGCTGCCTGGGTGCCTTGCACAGACTTGCAGAATCTATGGTCACACACAATCTGCACGTTCAAGGAGTGGAAGCCCTTCCTGTTAACAAAGGCGCCCAGCTCACCCACTGACACCTTGATGGCCACATGTGCGCGGTCGATTGCACCCTGGACACGGGGGAACCCAGCAATCACTGCAAAGCTTCTGGCTTGCTCTGTCTGACTGGCCTTGTCCTAGCAGTAGTGAATGAAAGTCAATGTACACCTGAACAGAGCATCTGTCACCTGCTCGACACAACTGTGGACAGCTAACTGGGAGACTCCGCAAAGATCACCCATCGACCCCTGAAAAGATCCGGAGGCACTGGAGTTGAGGGCAGCCGTGACCTTCAACGTCACTGGCATGGGGTGTTCACCCACACAGCTGGCAAGGTCTCAGGGCCTCTCATCCGACAAATGGAGGTCACTGTCTCCCTTGAGAGGGGGAGCCTCCTTCGGCACTGCACCTCAGACATATTGAGGTAGCTGCTTCGCCGCCTGTAAACCCCGGCAGCAGGGAAGTGGTGTCTTCTGTGGCTCCTGCCGCCTTGCACTTCCTGTTGGCCCTGCAACCCTTGTGCCCACGCCTGTCCTCCCAAAGGTGGCTCCCCTGGAGGTTGACTAAGGAGTCCTGGCTTCCTCCCCCTTCTGGCCCTCCCTTCCTCCTCAGAGGAGGTGCCTCCACTGGAGACCACAATTCCCATTCCCAGGCCTTAGGAAGGCTTCCTGAAAACAGCAAGGCTCCAAAAATGATGTTTACTCCAGAGTCTTGACTTGTAGCCTGTTATTCCTGTCCAAGCAGCTGTGAAGAGATTTGAAGATTTCCTGCTCACACAGGCAAGTAGCAGTAAGTTTAAACATTAAATGTCTACCAAAGACCACTCGCAATTCCACTCACCCCTCTTATCCCACCAGTGGATGAGGTTTATAAAAATGTCTCCTACCCGCCTGTCCGTTGTGCCCGTGCAACGATCTGAATATCACACGGGCCCCGAAAAATTGCCATCAATTACTGTCTCAAGGGTCTTAACTGGCCTGTTAATTAATGGCGGGCGTGCATTGGAGATCATCACGCGTCCATCCACCGAAATATCGCGATAGCGCATGGTGACATTGGGACACACACCCGACGTCACCGCGCGTCATTTTACGTGCCAGCGTGTGGGGCCCATCCCTAAACACCGACAAGAAAATTCTGCCCCAGGAAATTACAGGCCAGTCAGTCTAACCTTGGTGGTGGGGGAGTTACTAGAAAGAATTCTGAGGGACAGAATATATCTGCACTTGGAGAGACATGGATTAATTAGGGATAGTCAGCATGGATTTGTTAAGGGAAGGTCGAATTTGATCGAATGTTTTGAGGAGGTAACCAGGAATGTTGATGAGATTAATGCATTTGATGTGGTCTGCATGGACTTTAGCAAGGCTTTTGACAAGGTCCCTCATAGCAGACTAGTCAAGGAAGAAAGAGCCAATGGGATCCAAGGCAAAGTGGCAGGTTGGATTCAAAATTGGCTGAGAGATAGGAAGCAGAGGGTGATGGTAGAGGGTGTTTCTGTGACTGGAAACCTGTTTTCAGTGAGGTTCCACAGGGCTCGGTACTGGGGCCCTTGCTGTTTGTGGTGTTCGTAAATGATTTGGACTTAAATGTAAGGGGTATGATCAAGAAGTTCACGGTTGACACGAAAATTACTAGGGAGGTAAATAGTGAGGATGACCATAAACAGCAGGAGGATATCAATGGACTGATCAGGTGCACAGAGCACTGGCAAATGGAATCCAACCCAGCAAAGTGTGAAATAATGCACTTTGGGAGGGCAAACAAGGCAGGAGATTACACTATGAATGCCAGGACACTGGAAAGTACTGTAGATCAGAGGGACCTTGGTGTGCAGATCCATAGATCCCTGAAAGTATCAGGGCAGGTAGAAAAGGTGGTTAAGGTGGCATATGGGATACTTGCCTTTATTAGCTGAGGCATAGAATAAAGAGCAGGGAGGTTATGCTGGAACTGTTTAAAACACTGGTTAGGCCACAACTGGAGTACTGCGTGCAGTTCTGGTCACCACATTATAGAAAGGATGTAATTACACTGGAGAGGGTGCAGAGGAGATTTACCAGGATGCTGCCCGAGCTGGAGGGGAGGGTATGAGCTATGAGGAAAGATTGGATAGGCTGGGGTTGTTTTCCTTGGAGCAACGAAGGTTGAGAGGGGACCTGATAAAGGTGTATAAGATGTTGAGGGGCACAGATAGGGTGGATAGGAAGGCACTCTTTTCATTAGTAGAGGGGTCAATAACCAGGGGGCATAGATTTAAGTTAAGAGATAGAAGGCTAAGAGGGGAGTTGAGGAGAAATTTCTTCACCCAAGGGTAGTGGTAGTCTGAAACTCACTACCTGAAAGGGTGAAACAAAAACAGAATTACCTGGAAAAACTCAGCAGGTCTGGCATCGGCGGAGAAGAAAAGACTTGACGTTTCGAGTCCTCATGACCCTTCACCCTTCAACAGAACTGATTAATATTAAGAGAGGGGTGAAATATAAGCTGGTTTAAGGAGGGGGGGGGGTGGGGGGAAGAGAAGTGGGGGGATGGGGGGGGTGTGGTTTTAGGGACAAGCAAACAGTGATAGGAGCAGATAATCAAAAGATGTCACAGACAAAAGCACAAAGAGGTGTTGAAGGTGGTGATATTATCTAAACGAATGTGCTAATTAAGAATGGATGGCAGGACACTCAAGGTACAGCTCTAGTGGGGGTGGGGTGGAAAGACTAACAGGGCATAAAAGGTATAAATTTAAAAATAATGGAAATAGGTGGGAAAAGAAGAATCTATATAAATTATTGGAAAAAACAAGGAAGGGGAAGAAACGGAAAGGGGGTGGGGTTGGAGGAGGGAGTTCAAGATCTAAAGTTGTTGAATTCAATATTCAGTCCGGAAGGCTGTAAAGTGCCTTGTCGGAAGATGAGGTGCTGTTCCTCCAGTTTGCGTTGGGCTTCACTGGAACAATGCAGCAAGCCAAGGACAGACATGTGGGCAAGAGAGCAGGGTGGAGTGTTAAAATGACAAGCGACAGGGAGGTTTGGGTCTTTCTTGCAGACAGACCGCAGGTGCTCTGCAAAGCGGTCGCCCAGTTTACGTTTGGTCTCTCCAATGTAGAGGAGACCGCATTGGGAGCATCGAATGCAGTAGACTAAGTTAGGGGAAATGCAAGTGAAATGCTGCTTCACTTGAAAGGAGTGTTTGGGCCCTTGGACGGTGAGGAGAGAGGAAGTGAAGGGGCAGGTGTTGCATCTTTTGCGTGGGCATGGGGAGGTGCCATAGGTGGGGGTTGAGGAGTAGGGGGTGATGGAGGAGTGGACCAGGGTGTCCCAGAGGGAATGATCCCTATGGAATGCCGCCAGGGGGGGTGAAGGGAAGATGTGTTTGGTGGTGGCATCATGCTGGAGTTGACAGAAATGGCGGACTATGATCCTTTGAATGCGGAGGCTGGTGGGGTGATAAGTGAGGACAAGGGGGACCCTATCATGTTTCTGGGAGGGAGGAGAAGGCGTGAGGGTGGATGCGCGGGAGATGGGCTGGACACGGATGAGGGCCCTGTCAACGACCGTGGGTGGAAAACCTCGGTTAAGGAAGAAGGAGGACATGTCAGAGGAACTGTTTTTGAAGGTAGCATCATCAGAACACATGCAACGGAAGCGAAGGAACTGAGAGAATGGGATGGAGTCCTTACAGGAAGCGGGGTGTGAGGAGCTGTAGTCGAGGTAGCTGTGGGAGTCGGTAGGCTTGTAATGGATATTGGTGGACAGTCTATCGTCAGAAATTGAGACAGAGAGGTCAAGGAAGGGAAGTGTCAGAGATGGACCATGTGAAAATGATGGAGGGGTGGAGATTGGAAGCAAAATTAATAAATTTTTCCAGGTCCCGACGAGAGCATGAAGCAGCACCGAAGTAATCATCGATGTACCGGAGAAAGAGTTGTGGGAGGGGGCCTGGAGTAGGACTGGAACAAGGAATGTTCCACATACCCCATAAAGAGACAGGCATAGCTGGGGCCCATGTGGGTACCCATAGCCACACCTTTTATTTGGAGGAAGTGAGAGGAGTTAAAGGAGAAATCGTTCAGTGTGAGAACAAGTTCAACCAGACAGAGGAGAGTAGTGGTGGATGGGGATTGTTCGGGCCTCTGTTCGAGGAAGAAGCTAAGGGCCCTCAGACCATCCAGGTGGGGGATGGAGGTGTAAGGTGAAAGGGTGGTTGAGTCAGAAACTCTCGTAACATTTAAAAAGTATTTAGATGTTCACTTGTGTTGCCATAACCTCCAGGACTATGAGCTAAGCACTGGAAAATGGGACTAGTGTAGTCAAATCTTTGTTGACTGGCGCGGGCATGACTGGCCGAATGGCCTCCTTCTGTGCTGTAGACATCTATGACTTTGGGCCTGTACTCATTGGAGTTTAATCCCCTTGTGGGAGAGCCTAGGACCAGAGGGCATAATCTCTGAGTAAAGGGTCGCCCATTTAAGACAGAGAGAAGGAGGAATTTTTTCTCTCAGAGGGTAGTGAATCTGTGGAATTCTTTATGCAGAGGGCTGTAGAGGCTAGGTTGTTAAGTATACTCAAGGCTGAGATAGACAGATTTTTAATCAATAAGGGACATAAGTTCAAGGTGAGGGGCAGGAGGTTTAGGGGGGATGTGAAGAAAAACGTTTTTACCCAGAGGGTGGTGACGGTCTGGAATGCGCTGCCTGGGAGGGTGGTGGAGGCGGGTTGCCTCACATGCTTTAAAAAGTACCTGGATGAGCACTTGGCATGTCATAACATTCAAGGCTATGGGCCAAGTGCTGGTAAATGGGATTAGGTAGGTAGGTCAGGTGTTTCTCACGTGTCGGTGCAGACCCGATGGGCTGAAGTGCTCTTCTGCACTGTGATTCTGTGAATCAAGGGTTATGGGAAAAAGGCAGGAAAGTGGAGGTGAGGATTATCAGATCAGCCATGATCTCATTGAATGGCTCAGCAGACTCAATGGGCCAAATGGCCTACTTCTGCTCCTATGTCTTATGGTCCTATGGTCTATCTTGGTTGCATCCGTCATTTACTCTGTAGTGTGGTGTATTCGACCACAACTCGTCTGTTATTTCACATGTACCTCATACTCTAACATTTAGGGTAAGTATAAGATATTGTAAATTGTTTTATCTTTCTGAACTTGTATAATAAAATTTGCTCGTTTGTTCAAAACCTGTGGAATCGCGTGGCTTTATTCCAAAAGTAGGTGTCTTGACTCTCAACCTTTATCTACTTTAAACAAAATATCATTTTCCCTAACCTGATCTCATTGTACCTTGCAGGGTCTGGCCAAGGATCACAACACAACTTATGGTGGAAATGAGAATGTAGGCGTACTAAAGGAAGATATAGAAATTGTTAGACATTGCTATAGAAAATAAACTGGTTCTAAAGAGCATAGCTGAAGATGGATGAGTCACCTGGCTCTAACAGCAGGTCTACCTGACTATTGAAAAGTCAGTCAGAGAGGATATAAAGGTCAACATTTTTCAATTCTCTTTAAATACATCAAATATGTCAAAGGACTTAACAGCATCCAAGGTAACACATTTTGTTTAAGAAAGGAGAGAAGAACCAGTTAATCTAAATGGGGTAGTGGACAACTATACGAAACAGCAGTCATCTGAACTTAAAAAGTTAAAACGTCCACATGTATTTTGAATAAGTGAGTGAAAGTGAGTGGCAGAGAATTTTTCCTTCCCTTGTTCCTTTTGTTCCATTCCTTCTTAAATACAGTTCATCAATAATTATCTCAGTTCTGATGAAGGGTCTATATCTGATATGTGAAAGGGCTAGGATAGTTGGGTGTTCCTTGAGTTAGAGGGGTTTTGATGTGCAGTACTCGAAGACTCAGTGTTGGATCACTTATGTTCTTGGTCCATGTAGATGATTTGGAATTTGCTAGTGCGTAAATCACTAAAGAATTGTGAATGGGGGAAAGTCTATTATAATTTGAAAAGGAAGGCCTTTAATATTGTGTTTGCTAGTCACAAACAAATTCCCAATAAAGTACAGAAGTCTCCAAGTAGATGGATTTTAACCTTGACACCATTAGTAGGATTATTTATTAGGGGAGAAGTTGGTGTAGTGGTAATGTCAATGAAATAATCCGAGGCCCAGGCTCAAGTGCTTGGGAACATGGTTTCAAATCCCACTACAGCAGCTGGTAGAATTTAAATTCAATTAATATATCTGGAATATAAAGCTAGTTTCAGTAATGGCAGCTTTCTTTAACTATGACAAATATTGTTGTAAAAGCCAATCTGGTTCAATAATGTCTTTTAGAGAAGCCAGCCTTACCTGGCCTACATGTGACTCCAGAACCACAACAATGAGGTTGAGTTTTAACTGTCCAGCAAGCCACTTAGTTCAAGGGCAATTAGGGATGGGTATGCCAGCGATGTCTACATCCCATGAAATCATTTTAAAAATCATGTTGTACATATATAGCCAGTAGCCTAACAGCTGAGGAGCTCTGCCTCCATACAGTGAAGCAGTTTGACTTTTCTGAATTACTGGATGCACCAGTATCATTAGTCACACTCAATGTTCTACAGCCCTACAGGTTTCAAACCCCTATGCCATCTGTAGATATTCAACCTGCAATACAAAGAGCTGTACTGGAAGCTACTATTTATCCAAAATAAATGTGCCATTAGGCATCATCAAAACTTATGCACAAGATATAGATTTGTGAATGTACTTGTGACTTTAGTGTGCAACTTTTAGAAGTCATAGATTCAGTTTAAATTGGTGACAATTGTACTTTTAAAACACTAACTGTAAAAACTGCTATAAGTCTGCTATTTGCCTTTAGTGACTGAACTGCAGTCAACATTGTTTATCTCTGTCATTCCCTTTAATCTAGTTCATTGCCAAATATGATTTGGTTACAAAACTTCAATGGCTCCGCCAACAATTTTGTTAAAATAAAATACAAGGACCAAGAATATTTACTTTATGTCAGGGCCTGGAAACATTAGCCACAAAATGTATTTTAAAACATTTAGTAAATATTTTCGAGATCACATACCAACAAATGTGTACTATTGTACAGGTAGGTGAATTTTTGATACTTATGTTCTGCATCAAAAAGAGATACTTGATTAGATCGGAACTGGCAATCTAGTGTGTGCAACTCCATTAATTTTGAATGAAAAACAACATTGGTGACAATGAAACCTGTTATGTTGCTCTGCTGGTATATAAGGGGGAGGTAATGTGGAATTATTGAACCTGTAAGAAGGGGAAGGGAAAACAGTGAAATTAGTTGCTGTCCTCTTTTAAAACCAATCTCTATTTTTGTAAAGCAGTTTCATAAGGGTTAATGATTATAAAAGTTCTCATTTACAAGTAAAACGTCACAAATTAAGAGCAAATTAAGAGCACTGTTACTTCAATTGCAATGATATTGGATTTATTGCATCAACTAAAACATCTTCATGTCCTCAGGGACATGATGTGCCTAAGATGCTGTTGCATTTTAAACAGCTGCTACACTCAGGGAAAAGAGGCATTTAGCGAGAGTCGGTATATAATTTAAATAACCCTGGCTTCCACATGCAAGAAATGACTGGCCAAAGGAGTGCTCATCAATCTTAAGGACAAAGGGAATTACATCCAGTGTAATTAACTATTTGTATAGCTCCAAGATGAAATCTTGCTGTCCAAGTTAATCTGATTGTAATAAAAGTGAAATGGCTTTAATATCCATTATGCTGTATTCATAGGTGAGAAATGTATGTTACTGTTAAGTGAGATCTAGCAGTGAGAAGTAGGGAAATCGTTTTATACACAAATATAAACACGAGATGAGGAAGGCCAATTGATCACCAAAATTCAGAAAGACCCTGCATTTCCCCATTAAATTGATGGACATACTAAGTTTTGATGCAGAGTTTTCATCTATCGACAAATAAGTTCATTCTGTGCACTGAATGTGTGAAGAAAAACTTGCTTGATATTAGTCCTTGATTTGTCTTTAGCTCATTTGAAGTCACGTTCCTTTGTTGACAGAAACCTCGGTGAGTGGCGATGTCACCTTCCCTCTAAATAAAGCCTCACTATCTGGCTATACCTTTCACCACTTACCCCATCCAGACCGTTGTGGTGGTGGTGCGGCTCTTATCACCAAATCTCACCTAGGCCTGTTCCCCTATTCCTCTGACACTTTCTGCTCCTTTGAGCCTCTCACTTCTCATGCAAAATCTTGGTTCTCCTCTGTCAACTCAATTACAAGAACATTTTTCTCTCTTCTGAGCTTACTGTCCTCCCATTCTCCCTAAATAACTCCTGCCATGTAAAATCCCCAACCCATATTCATGGCTATATTTCCCCTTGGCCTTGCAAACTCATGTGGTCTTGTTACTCCCATCATATCAATCAGAAATCACAGAATCATGGAATTGTTACAGCGCAGGAGGTGGCCAATTGGCCCATCATGTCTACACCAGCTCTCCGAATGAACATTTCACTGAGTGCCATTCTCCCGCCTCTTCCTGTAACCCCGAAGCTTGTTTCTTTTCAAATAATCAGCAAATTCCCTTTTGAATGCCTCGATTGAACCTGCCTCCACTACACTCTCAGACAGTGCATTCCAAACCCTAACCACTCGCTGTGTGAAAAGGTTTATTTCTCATATCACTTTTGCTTCATAAGCCAATTATTTTAAATCAGTGCCCTCTCATTCTCAATCATTTCACAAGTGATAACAGTTTCTCCCTATATACTCTGTCTAGACCCCTCATGATTTTGAACAGCTCTATCAAGTCTCCTCTCAGCCTTCTTTTCTCCATGGAAGAGTGTCTCAACTTCTCCAACCAGACTTCATAACTGAAGTTCCTCATCCCTGGAACCATTGCCGTAGACCTCTTTTGCACTCTCTCCAATGCCTTCACATCCTTCCTAAAATGCAGTGCCCGGAACTGTACGCAATATTTCAGCTGAGGTACTCTATGCCCCTATTAATAAAAGCTAGCATATTGTATGTTTTATTAACTGCCCTCCCAACCTGTCCTGATACTTTTAATGACTTATGCACACTCAGGTCCCTATAAGGCAGTCTTTAACCACTTCCTTATATCATTCTCCACCCATATCCTCCTTCCACACCCCAACCCTGCCTTCTTCTGTATCCTGCCCTGGGAAAAATAAGCTGCCCCACTATTCACCTCCAACTGAACTTTAAAAATCTCAACTGTCTAGCATTTGGCCCTTTGTTTGCTACATTTCTGCATTTACTGATTTCCTCAACCACAGCCTCATTTCCACCTTTGATGCCTTAGTTCTCAATAAAGCCATTACTCTCTCACACTGACATTCCCAATGGTATGCCCTCATCTCCATCCCCTGATGTCCAAGGGGTGCAGACTTGAATGGATAAGGCAGACAACTAGTTTACCATTGCCAGATCTGGTTGCAGTACATAAAGCACCAGCAGGTCCTGCTCTCATCTGTTAAAACTGCTCAGTATTCCAGGGTTATCCTAGACTGCAGCCGCATAACCCTCCAAGGTATCAGTGCTCATGTAATTCTGGCATCCTTCACAAGATATATCAATGATTTGGATGAGGGAACCAAATGTAATATTTCCAAGTTTGCTGACAACACAAAACTTTGTGGGATTGTGAGCGATGAGGAAGGTGTTAAGAGGCTTCAAGGCGATTTAGACAGGTTTGGTAAATGGGCAAATACATGGCAGATGCAGTATAACATGGATAAGTGTAAAGTTATGCACTTTAGTAGCAAAAACAGAATGGCAGAGTATTATTTAAATGGTGATAGATTGGGAAAAGTTGATGTACAAAGGGACCTGGGTATCCTTGTACACCAATCACTGAAAGCAAGCATGCAGGTCCAGAAAGAAGTTAAGAAGGCAAATGATATGTTGGCCTTCATTGCAAGAGGGCTTGAGGTACAGGAGCAAGGATGTGTTACTGAAGCTGAACAGGGCCTTGGTGAGACCATACCTGGAGCATTGTGCGCAATTTTGGTCCTTGCCTAAGAAAAGATATACTTGCCATAGAGGGAGCGCAGCGAAGGTTCACCAGACTGATTCCTGGGGTGGCAGGATTGTCATATGAGGAGAGATTGGGCTGACTAGGCCTGCATTCATTGGAGTTTAGAAGAATGAGAGGGGATCTCATTGAAACTTATAAAATTCTGACATGGATGGGACAGGCTGGATGGAGGGATGATGTTTCTTCTGGGTGGTGGGTCTAGAGCAAGGGGTCACAGTCTCAGGATATGGGGTAGTCCATTTAAGACTGAGATGAGGAGAAATTTCTTCACTCAAGAGGGTGGTGAACCTATGGAATTCTCTGCCACAGAAGGCTGTCACTGAATATATTTAAGGAGGAAACAGGTAGATTTCTAGACTCTAAAGGCATTAAGGGGTATGGGGAGAGCACAGGAGTATGGCATTGAGATAGAGGATCAGCCATGATCATATTCAATGGTGGAGCAAGCTCAAAGGGATGAATGACCCACTCCTGCTCCTATTTTCTATGTTTTTATCCTGAGCATTCCCGGTTTTAATTGCTCCACCACTGGTTACTAGGTTTTCAACTGCCTAGGTCCTAAGCTCTGGAATTTCCTCCCTAAACCCCTCCAACTCTCTACCTATCTTTCTTCCTTTAGTATACTCCTTAAAACCTCCCTCTTTGGCCAAACTTGTGACCATCTGTGCAAATGTTGCCTTATGTGGCTCAGTGCCATATTTTACTTAAAATCGCTCCTGTGATGTGCCTTGGGATGTTGTATCATGTTAAAGGTGTTATATAAATATAAGTTGTTACAATGTAGTTTGGATTAATATTTCAGATTTACCTTTTGCATCTTGTTTACTATCTTAATTGCCTCTAAAATCATTTTTCCATGGGGAAAAAGCTGGATAAGACCTAAATATGGGTGTGGGGATCCTGATATGTGATTAACCCATGCCTGTTTGTTGTAATATACACAAATTCTGTATTACCTGTGCATTGTAATGATAGTAGCATGCACACCAGAGATAAGCAAGCTGCTGAGTAGCTGCAAGCCTCAGCAGGGGGCCTAAGTTTGTGAGAGACTAGCACTGCTTAAATTGGCCTGTACTACTTAAAATCAGCTTGCACCTCTTAAAGGAGGGGTGCGTTCTGGCTGCACTGGTGCTAGAAGTAATTGGGGAAGAATCTCTGAGCAGGAAGTTCAGTGCAAATGGAACCACAGGACACTGTGCAGGCCTTGGTGCAGGGGTTGTACAGGAGAACAGTGATCTTCTGTTGAAGAGTCATGCGGACTCGAAACGTTAACTGTGCTCCTCTCCACAGATGCTGCCAGACCTGCTGAGTTTTTCCAGGTATTTTTGTCTTTGTGTTAGTGATCTTCTATTCACAGGGTGCCAAGAGACCCTGCACACAGACAAGGAAAAGACACTGCTTGCAGAAACTGTATATAGGTGAATAAGCTGGGGGTGGGGGTGGGGGTGGGGGTGGGGGGCGGGGGGAATGATGAATTGAGCAGTGAGTGAGGCTAGCAGTTCACTTGTAAGGGTATGGCATATGAAGATGCATTCACTCAACGTGACTGTTTTTGTGAGGCCATTACTGTTAATGCAAGCTGTCTTGTCCCAAGTATTTGGCTGCAGTACTGGTAAAAAAATGACTTGCATTTATATAGCACCGTTCATAACCACAGGGCTTTACAGTACCTTTTGAAGTCTAGCCATTGTTGTAATGTAGTAAGATTAATGAGCTCCACGAGTGATCAAGATCAGTGAATGCATCTTTAAATATTCATACAAATTGAACTATGAACCTCACACTATTCCCAAGTGGTCCGCAATGAGGGTTGGGGCGGGGGGGGGGGGGGTTATGGAGGAAAAGGGTACTGCAGGTGCCAACTTATCAGAGGACAGGGTCACATAGAAGTTCCACAGAAGACACAGCTAAAGACTTCGATGCGACAGCATACAGAAAAGGGCTGATGGACAAGTACAATTAAATGCTTGATGCTTTTGCAGGCCTCCCAGAAAGCCATTTCTCACTGTCAAAGAACATGAAGGAGCATAAATTGTCACAAAGCTTGGAACCCATTCTTTCCTGTGTGGCAGTGTTTGCCAACTCTATGATAGCATCTGCAGATCCAACCATGATGGAGTGTCCGATGGCTGATATTTCAGCACAAAGGAAAACCATCCAATGTCTGATTACAGCTGGGCAAAGTCAGACTTAGGTCATGAAAGATTAGTTCGTTGCCATTGTTGCCATGCAAACTCAGATGATTGCCATTGTAGCTGCAGATACTAGTGTTCAATGTTATTTGCATATTAATTCTGTTTAATTGTAGCTAGGTGGTGGGCATTAACTAGGGATTCACTATGCCTCCAAGAAATAGACACTGTTTAAAACTATGGTTGTTGAATTAGGAGGTGCATGCTTGTAATGTGTAACTGTAAATAAATGGTTATAAAAGTGTGGAAAGATTGGCTCCAGTTCTATCCTCCGCCAATAGGCTTTCTGAAGTATATTACTCAAAGGAGCTTTCAGGTCTCAAAGAAATCCAGCTATCTGTGCTTCGGTAGATTACTAGAATAGCTGAGGCACATCCCTACAATTTTTCACTTTCCTTTCCTCGACTACTCTGTCATCATATCTGGAGATAAGCTATCAACCAAATACTTGCTATAAGGCCCCTGACTCCCACAGCTAACTTAATTACACCATCTCTCATCCTGCTTCCTGTCAAGGTTCTATTCCATTCTTCCACTTGTTAGCTCAAGCTTGGATATTGTCCAGGTCTTGCTGCATTTGGACATGAGCTGCTTCAGTATCTGAGGAGTTGCGAATGGTGAACATTGTGCAATCATCAGCGAATGTCCTTACTTCTGACCTTGTGATGGAAGGAAGGTCATTGATGAAGCAGCTGAAGATGGTTGGCCCTAGGACACTACCCTGAGGAACACTTGCAGTGATGACCTGGAGCTGAGATGATTGACCTCCGACAACCACAACCATCTTCCTTTGTGCTAGGTATGACTCCAACCAGTGGAGAGTTTTCCGCCTGATTCCCATTGACTCCAGTTTTGCTAGGGCTCCTTGATGCCACACTTGGTCAAATGCATTCTTGATGTCAAGGGCAGTAACTCTCACCTCACCTGGGGAGTTCAGCTCTTGTGTCCATGTTTGAACAAAGGCTGTAATGAGGTCAGGAGCTGAGTGGCCCTGGCGGAACCCAAACTGGTCATCAGTGAGCAGGTTATTGCTAAGCAAGTGCTGCTTGATAGCACTGTTGATGACCCCGTCCATTACTTTACTGATAATGAAGAGTAGACTGATGGGGCGGTAATTGGCTGGGTTGGATTTGTCTTATTTGCGTACAGGACATACCTGGGCAATTTTCCACATAGCTGGGTAGATGCCAGTGTTGTAGCTGTACTGGAACAGCTTGGCTAGGGGCGCGGCAAGTTCTGCAGCACAAGTCTTCAGTACTATTGCCGCAATGTTGTCAGGGCCCATTGCTTTTGCAGTATCCAGTGCCTTCAGCCATTTCTTGATATCACGTGGTGTGATCGAATTGGCTGAAGACTGGCATCTGTGATGCTGGGGCCCTCCGGAGGAGGCTGAGATGGATCATCCACTCAGCACTTCTGGCTGAAGGTTGTTGCGAATGCTTCAGCCTTATCTTTTGCACTGCTGTGCTGGGCTCCTCCATCATTGAGTATGGGGATATTTGTGGAGCCACTCCTCCAGTGAGTCGTTTAATTGTCCACCACCATACACAACTGGATGTGGCAGGACTGCAGAGCTTAGATCTGATCCGTTGGTTGTGGGATCGCTTAGCTCTGTCTATCACTTGCTGCTTATGCTGTTTGGCATGCAAGTAGTCCTGTTTTATACATTCACCAGGTTGACACCTCATTTTTAGGTATGCCTGGTGCTGCTCCTGGCATGCCCTCCTGCACTCTTCATTGAACCAGGGTTGATCCCCTGGCTTGATGGTAATGGTAGAGGGGGGATTATGCCAGGCCATGAGGTTACAGATTCTGTTCGAGTACAATTCTGCTGCTGCTGATGGCCCACAGTGCCTCATGGAAGCTCAGCCTTAAGTTACTAGATATGTTCAAAATTTATCCCATTTAGCATGGTGATAGTGCCACACAGCACGATGGACGGTATCCTCAATGTGAAGGCAGGACTTCGTCTCCACAATGACTGTACGGTGGTTACTCCTACCAATACTGTCATGGTCAGATACCTCTGTAGCAGGCAGGTTGGTGAGGATGAGGTCAAGTGTGTTTTTCCCTCTTGTTGATTCCCTCACCACCTGCCGCAGGCCCAGTCTAGCAGCTATGTCATTTAAGACTCGGCCAGCTCGGCCATTAGTGATGGACATTGAACTCCCCCACCCAGAGAACATTCTGCTTCCTTGCCACCCTCAGTGCTTCCTCCAAGTGATGTTCAACATGGAGGAGCATTGATTCATCAGCTGAGGGAAGGCGGTACGTGGTAATCAGCAGGAGGTTTCCTTGCCCCTGTTTGACCTGATGCCATGAGACTTCATGGGGTCCGGAGTTGATGTTGAGGATTCCCAGGGCAACTCCTCCCGACTATATACCAACTGTGCCACCACTTCTGCTGGGTCTGTCCTGCCAGTGGGACAGGACATACCCAGGGACATTATCTGTAAGGTATGATTCCATGAGGATGACTATATCAGGCAGTTGCTTGACTAGTCTGTGAGACAGCTCTCCCAATTTTGGCGCTAGCCCCCAGATGTAAGTAAGGAGGACTTTGCAGGGTCGACAGGGCTGAGATTGCCGTTGTCGTTTCCTGTGCAGAGGTTGATGCCAAGTGGTCCATTTGGTTTCATTCCTTTTTTATGTCTTTGTAGCGGTTTGTTACAACTGAGCGGCTTGCTAGGCCATTTCAGAGGGCATTTAAGAATCAACCACATTGCTGTGGAGTCACATCTAGGCCAGATCAGGTAAGTTTGACAGATTTCCTTCCCCAAAGGACATTAGTGAACCAGATGTGTTTTTACAACAATCGACAATATTTTGTCATCATTGGACTTTTAATTCCAGAGTTTTATTGAATTCAAATTCCACCATCTGCCACGGTGGGATTTGAACCTGGGTCCCCAGTGACAGCGACAATACTATTATGCTAATTGCCTTGTTCTTGACCTGTGAGTAACTGGATTTAAAATCACTGAAAAGCACTTAAATAAATTACACATAAATATTCTTAAAACCTGCCTACAAATGCCTATGTGTCTAAGAAAAGGAGTGTAATATGAAGCGCCTTCCCAAAGCAGTGCGGTCTCAATTCTGAACTGGGGCTGTGGCCAATTAAGTAGGCAGGGCCTGACTCGGATGAATTGAACCTCAAACCTGTATAAAAGATTGCAGAAAAGACAAGCTAAGTGGTTTGGGGCCAATAACTCGATGACTTAAAATTTCTTTCTTTCTTGCACATTGTTTTGTCAGATCCACAGCAGTAAACCCTGGAACTTGGGCATAAAACTAATGGAATCCAGGGGAAACTTACCCCAATGTCTCAAATAAGTAGCCACTGTTTTCTATTCTTGAGTCAATTTCTCATCCAATATTCACCCTAATTCATTACAGCTCTTAAGATAAACTAATGGGCTTTTGTATGGATTTCAACATGGTTATTGAAGTGCAGGTAAAGCACATCATTGGGTTTTCTATAAATAACTTGGAATGCCACTTCCTCAAAGAGTCAAAGAGGCTCATCCAACAGGTTTTCTTCTTCTGAATCCATATAGATTGCTTATTATATCACATAGACAATTCCCATATTTATATCTAATAATCAATTCTATTACTTTGCATGGAGGTTCAGTAATTTCCTGCATCTGTATTTCGATCCTTTCTGAAAATTTGTGACATTAGTCTGCTTTCACTCTACCAGTGCCTTTCCAGTGTTCATGAAATCCCTTCTATCGATTAATAACTCAAAGATCCTCCAATGTCTCTTAGTAGTTTGGGATTAAAAACCAAATATCCCTGGGGGGTTTTTAAACCCTTTTAGCCTGTCTAGGAATTTAATCTCATTTGAATCAAAGTCTTTGTGGCACAGGAGGCTATTCAGTCCATGCCAGCTCTCCATAGAACAACCCAGTCAGTCCCGGTCTGAATTGAATTTCGCCACAGGCAGAAACTTCATGGCTCAGCATATCTCTCACTCTACCATTATCATAAAGCAAGGGAGACAACCCCAGTTAATGATGTTTTGAGGAGAGAATGGCAGGGGCAGTGCTAGACATGCCTAAAAATAAGATTTCAGTCTGATGAAGCCACAATACCACACAGCAAACATGCTAAACAACAGGAGCAGTATGCTGTAGACATGCCTAAGTGATCTCAGAATCAAGGGATTAGATCAAAGCTGTGCAGTCCTGCCACATCCAGTCATGAATGAAGGTGAAAAATTAAGCATCTAACTGGAGGAGGCTGCTCAATGAACATTCCCATCCTCAAAGCTGGCGGAGCCATACACATCAATGCAAAAGACAAAGCTGAAGCGTTTGCAACCATCTTCAGTCATAAGTTCTAAGTCAATGATCCACCTCAGCCCCCTCCAGAGGTCCCCAGCATCCCAGGTACCAGTCTTCAGTCAATTCAATTCACTCCACATATTAAAAAAATTGCTGAGCGCACTGGATACAGCAACGGTTATGGACCTTGACAATATCCCAGCTGTAGCACTGAAGAAGTAGCCACACCCTCACCAGTACAGTTACTGCACTTAGACCTACCAGATAATGTACAAAGTTTTGCAGGTATGCCCTGTATACAAACAACAGGACAAATCCAATCTGGTCAATTACCGCTCTCTCAGCCTACTTTCAATCATCAGTGAAGTAAAGACAGCGCTTACTCAGCAACAACCTCCTCAGAGACAGGCTTGGGTTCTATCAAGACCATCTGGCTCCAGACCTCACCAAACAAGAATTAGAGCGCTGAATTCTAGAGGTGAGGTGAGAGCACCCATCAAGCCAGCATATGACCGAGTGTGGCATCAAGAAGCCCTCGAAAAATTGAAGTCAATGGAAATCAGAGGGATAACTGTCCACTGGTTGAAATCATAACTAACACAAAGGAAGATGGTTGTAGAAGTTGGAGACCATTAATCCCTGCCCTAGGACATTACTACAGGAGTTCCTCAGGGTAGTGTCCTAGGCCCAGCCATCTTCAGCTGCAGCTGCATCATCAATGACCTACGCTCCAACATAAAGCCAGAAGTGTCATTGTTTGTACAGTATTCAGTTCCATTCACAACTCCTCAGGAATTGAAGCAGTCCATGCCTGCATGTAGCAAGAACTGCACACTGTGAATTAACTGGATAAGCGGTAAGCAACATTAGCAAGTGCTTCACCATGACCATCTCCAATAACAGAGAATCTAACCATCTCCCCTTGACATTCAACAATATTACCATTGTTGGACCTCCACCATCAACATCCTGGGGGTTATTGACCAGAAACTGAACTGGACCAGTCATATAAATACTATGTCTGCAAGAGCAGGTCAGAGATTTTGAATATCTCACTCTGACTTCCCAAAACCTGTCCAAGCATGGGCACGTCAAGAGTGTGATGGAATGCTCCCTGCTTGCCTGGATGAATGCAGCTCCAACAACAGTCAAAAATCTCAACACTGTCCTGGACAAAACAGCCTGCTCCCATCCACTACCTAAAACATTTACTCCCTTTACCGCAGGCGCACCTTTGCGACAGTGTGTACCATTTGCAATACGAACTGCAGCAACTTGCCAAGACTCTTTCGATAGCACCTTCTGAACCCGTGACTTCTATCACCTAGAAGGACAAGGATGCTGGATGCATGGGAACACGAGTTCCCCTCCAGGCCACACACCATCCCGATTTGGAAATACATTGTCGTTTCTTCATTGTCACTGGGTCAAAATCCTAGAACTTCGTCCTTATGTGTGCACCTACGCCAAATGGGTTGCAGCAGTTCAAGGCAGCATCTTACCAACTTCTCAAGGGAATTAATGAATAGGCAATTATTGTGGCCTTGCCAGTGATACCCATATTCAAGAACACATTCTAAAAACATATTCCATACAAACTATAGCAGAGAAAACAGGTCTTTGAGCCCAACCAGTCAATGTCGGTGTTTCTGCTCCACTTGAGCCTCCTCCCAATCTTCCTCATCTAACTATGCTAACAAAACCCTCTATTTCCTTCTCCCTCATATGCTGTCCAGCTTCCCCTTACATGCATCTGGACTACTCGCCTCAACTATTCTCTGTGGTAGTGTCTTCCATGTTCTCACCATTCTTTTGACAAAGAAGTTTCTTCTGAATTCCCTTTATGACTTAACAGTGACTATCTTATATTGACCTCTAGTTTTACTCTTCACAAATGGACACAAACTCGCATCAAAGCTTCTTTTTTCAAAAGAAAAGAGACCCAGCCTGTTCATCCTTTCTTGATAGGTATAATCTTACATTTTTAGCATCATTCTTGTAAATCTATTTTGCACTCTCTCCAGTGTCTCTACATGTGTTTCATAATATCGTAACCAGAACAGTACACATTATTCCGTCTCATCAAGATTCGACATAAGTTTAGTATAGTTTCTCTACTTTTCAGTTTTATCCCTCTGTATTCTAAAAAAAAAAATTCTTACTGTTATATATCTGTTAAATATCCATGACACTCTCTGACTACCCTTATAGCTGATCTTTTTAAGCTCCCATATTCAACCCAACGAGCCCTTTCGTAATTTTTAAAGGCTGATTTAATTTTTTCACTTCCTATTTTCTATTTAGTCACATCTATTTAATCTATATTTGCTGGTATTTGTTGATCCTAAATATACATTTAATCAAAATTATGCCTTTGCAGGAACATTGGAACAGGAGTAGGCTATTCGACTCTGAGCCCCGCCTCCCCCAAGCCTATTCCACTATGTAATTAGATCTGAATTCTAACTGCATTTACCTGCTTTGATTCTATAACTATTATATCCTTGCTGAACAAAAATCTATCAATCTCAGTTTTCAAATTTTCAATTGACCCAGCCTCAATGGCTTACTGAGGGATCCGATTTCAGATTGTGAAGAAGTGCTTTCTGACATCACCTTGAATGGCCTAACTGCAATTTTAAGGTTATGGTCCCTTGTTCTGGCTGTTTCCACCAGAGGAAATAGCTTCTCTCTATCTACACCAGCAAATACTTTAATCATCTTAAACACTTCAATTAGACCATCCCTTAATTTTCTGTACTCAGAGGAATATAAGTCTAGTTTACGCAACCTGTCTTTATAATTTAATCCTTTTAGCTTCAGTATCATTCTGGTGAATCTGCATGGCACCCCCTCCAAGGCCACAGGTCCTTCCTGTGGCATGATGCCAAGAACTGAAGGCTGTATTCAAATGAGGTCTAACAAGAACTTTACACGACTGTTGCTTAACTTTGTTAACCCCTTTGTGTTCCAGCCCCCAAGAGATAAAATCCAACAAGCCATGGGCCTTCTTAATTATTTTTTTCTACCTGCCCATTAGCTCTACAGGTGTTCTACCTGTCCTGTGCTTAAGTAATGTTAAATAAATCCCAATTAATTTGCTTAAGCTGTTTGCTCATTTCTTTGAGGTTGGTGCTTTTAAAATTATATGTCTTATGTAGTCAACCATCAGAACTACAATCTTCAACCTGTGAACTTTACCCTGAATTTATGGCTTAAACTGATGTAATTAAATTAATACACAACAGTACAAGTAAAATCTCAAACTCAGGTGGCTATAGGGTTAAAAATGTATAAAGTACTTTCTGAAACTGATTTTGAAGATTATAACATCAAAGTGGAGCTGAGATTTTTTTTTTAGAAATTCTACCCATGGCAAATGAATGTTTAGCTCTGATTTATTTATATTGTGCAACTAAATAAAGTTTTTTACATTTATGCTAAGCATAAAGTCATAGACACCCCACTGTGAATTCTTTATGATGCTTGATTGGTTGCCAAACTTCTGATTGCCTGCCAAACTCCCGGCAAATTCTAGAGCAGAATTCAAATCCATGAATAAGCAGAGTACTATTGTAATTTTGACTCATCTTACAATTTGAGTTGTCTCCACATACCATTTATTTCAACTCAGAACAAAAATCAGCTGCTACAGGCAGTCACATACTTCCTATCAACTGAAACACAACCTTTATAAGTACCTTCTTCCTTATCCGAGGTTTCCCACCCACGGTGGTTGACAGGGCTCTCAGCCGTATCCAACCCATCTCCCGCACCTCTGCCCTCGCACCTTCCCCTCCCTCCCAGAACCATGATAGGGTCCCCCCTTGTCCTCACTTATCACCCCACCAGCCTCTGCATTCAAAGGATCATCCTCCGCCATTTCCAGCATGATGCCACCACCAAATACATCTTCCTTTCACCACCTGCCCCCTGTCGGTATTCCGTAGGGACCATTCTCTCCAGGACACCCTGGTCCACTCCTCCATCATCCCCAACGTCTCAACCCCCTCCCATGGCACCTTCCCATGCAATCGTAGAAGATGCGACACCTGCACCTTTACTTCCCCCTTCCTCACCATCCAAAGGCCCAAACATTCCTTTCAAGTGAGGCAGTGCTTCACTTGCATTTCCCTCAATTTAGTCTATTGCATTCGCTGCTCCCAATGCGGTCTCCTCTACATTGGAGAGACCAAATGCAGACAGGGTGACCGCTTTGCGGAACACTTTCGGTCTGTCTGCAAGCATGATCCTGACCGCCCCGTCGCTTGCCATTTCAACATCCCATTCTGCTCTCATGCCCACATGTCCGTACTTGGCCTGCTGCAATGTTCCAGTGAAGCTCAACGCAAACTGGAGGAACAGCACCTCATCTTCCGATTAGGCACTTTACAGTCTTCTGGGCTTAACATTGAGTTCAACAACTTCAGACCATGAACTCTCTCTTCTATCCCCACCTCTCTTTTTACCATATTCATATTTTTTTTGATTTTTATTAATTTTTCCCCCACTTATTTTTATTATTATTTTTAAAATTTATTTCCATTTTCATTCATTGTTTTATACCCAGCTTTTAGCCTATTTTTGATCTTTCTTCCCACCACCATCCCCTCCCCCCACCCCACCCCCACTGGGGCCATCTCTCACTTTCCAGAGTGTTTACTCTGGTCCAGCCATTATCACATTTTGCTTTCTTAATGTCACCATTAGCACCTCATTTAGCCAGTACCACCACCATTAACAACTCTTTACCTTTTGTTTATGACATCTTTTGCCATCTCTTCTTTGGCCTTCTATCCAGCTTTACCTGTTCCACCCCCCTTAATCAGTATATATTTCACCAGATCTCTACCTCCCTTTAGATCTGAAGAAGAGTCATACGGACTCAAAATGTTATCTCTGTCTCTCTCTCCACAGATGCTGTCAGACCTGAGTTTTTCCAGCATTTTTTGTTTTCGTTTATAAGTACCTAGCGCACTGAAGCATAGGACAACAACGAATCCTTTTGCCATTGAGGTTTGTACAACATTGAGGTTTGTTTATACAGGATATTGCCATGCAGTCCTGACCTCTCTGATTGATCAAAAAGAAAAAAGAAAATCACAGCAAATTTAGATAAATGATTAATCAAAAAGAAAAATTAAAATCACAGCAGATTTAGATAATGATAAACTTCATTAACTTTACACTCTTTAAAACTATAGGAGTTCCAAATACTTAGCGGTTCTCTTCTGTAACTTGGATAATCTGCGATGGATGGTTTTCATAAGATTGAATCTGCGAGGAGTACTATACTTAGAGTACTTAGGTCCTCTGTGGGAAAACACTAAAGCATGCAGCGAACTAACCTGTTTGTATATTTCTTTTTCCTTTGCTGCCCAAGCAAGCACAAAAAATGGACCAATTAAAATTGCCAAGAAAAAGAGACTGCAAAAGCATAAAAGCAGCTAAGAAACTGGCCTCAAAAAAATCACAGATCTTCAAGGCAAAACAAAATGTGATATTCTAGTTCCTGCTGAAATAGCCATTCTTCTTCTTAATTCTCTTCCCATGTCTAGGGATGCATGAGGGAGATTAAGTACGGGCTTACATCTGTTTCCGTAACTAGCTTTTTCTGGAACAAGTCACTAGCTTGTCACCAGAGGCTATAGCTTGAGAGGCACCACTCCATCTCAAGCATGGCTGACCAGGAGACTTTCCTGCTCTTACTGATTGCCATAGGAGTATTGGAGAGAATTACAGGTTGAAAATCAACCTGCTTGGCTGCATTATGAATACACCTTCTGTGGCCATCAAGTTCTGCGGTGGGACTTGAACCAGAGCTTCTTGCTCAGAGGCAGGTACACTACCCACTGCGCCACAAGGCCTCCTATGAAATAGCCATTAGCAGCCAATAATAACTGCAACTGCAATCTTCATTATTTCTATCAGCTGGCTGGGCTGTCTGTTCAACAAATTCAGGATTACAATCAACAGGAAAAGAGATGAGTCATCTTTTTTAAGTAAGTATCTCATTCTAAACATGCAAAAGCAAAATACAATGAATGTTGAAAATCAGAAATAAAAACAGAAAATGCTCGAAATACTCAGGTGAGGCAGCAATTGTGAAACAAGAATCAGTTAACCTGAAGCACACCTTGCCAAAATAGCAATCAGAAAGAAAGAGATGACAATTACCATGAGACCATGCGCATTAATTGCGAAGGATAGTATTTCTTTGCCAACTCTCACATCACTCCAATTTGACTCATTAAAAAAAAAATTCTGAGAATTCAGCCTCAATAGACATTCAGAAACACTTGGTAAAAAATTACTAAACTGAACCCTCGACGCAAATTTTGACATCCTTTGCATTCAACAGCATTCATTTGCACTCATTTAACATCAATTACGCTCAAAAGCAATCATTTCGACACCACTTGCACTGAAAAAGAATCATTTAGCTATCATTTAACATTGCAAATAATGTAACTGACATCAATGTTATCAATTGTCCCAAACCGCAGCACTCAGACATTTGTAATTAGCAACATCAGTTAAGCGCTTGGACACCAAAAATGATCAGTTTATTTTCCATATTTCTGAATTTTGCTAGTTTCAAACATCCTAAAACTAAGCTAACTTTAGAAAAAACAGATTCTGTTGTAGCATATGTTTTAATAAACTAGTTTTATGTTTTTCTCCATAACCTGTAACTCATGCAGCACAACCCCACCCCCAGAGATTGCAGTAGTTTTGCCCATCACACCCCAAGCAAATCTTTACCCCACCACCCCCCAATCCCCTAGATTGCAGTTCTCTTCCCCTCTCTCTCTCTTTGCCTCTTCCCCACCTCCCCCCTCCCCTCTGCACCCCCCGCACCTCCCCCCCGCCCCAACTGGAGCTCAGTTTGCAGGCCCAGCCAGAACCAGAAGTGACAGTAAGGCCATCGGTTTTGCAGCTGGCTTGAGAGCAGCAACGGCAACAAGAGAAGTATTTCAGGGAGAGGTTGGGGCGGAGGGGGGGGCTTCCAAGTTTGGCAGGACCCAGAGCTAGGTGGCAACAATGGGACCCAAGGCCCAGACAATGGAGACAGAGAGAGAGAGAGAGAGAGAGGAGGGTATAACTGTAGAGACTAGAAGGGGTGGGGGGAGGTGTGGAGAAGAGTTTGGAGATAGGAGGGAAAGAGGGGAGATGATTTTAGAGACTGGAGGGGGAGGGAGGTGGCAGGAGAGTTTGGAGGCCAGAGGCAAGAGGAGGTGGGGGTGTGAAGGGGAGAGGAGTTTGTAGGCTAGAGAGAGAGAGAGAGAGAGGGGGGAAGAGTTTGGAGACTGGAGAGAAAGAGCAGGGAGGAAGACTTTAGGCCCTGAGACTGGGGAATGGGTGGAATGAGAGTTTAGACCCTGAGACTTGGGGGGTCTGGGTGAGAGAAAGAAAGGATTTAGACGTTGAAATTGAGAGGGAGTCAGAACTTAGACCCTGAACTTTGGAGGTGGGGGGGAAGAGCAGAATTTGGGCCCTGAGATTGGGGGTGTAGGGTTTAATCCCTGAGACTTGCTGGGGTGGGCGAGTGGAAAGTATAGACTCTGAGGCTGAAATGAATTAAGAATTGATGGGGATCTGGTGGGTGCTCTCAAGCATGTACTGTACAGTGGAAAGATTTTTTTGGTCTAAAAATCTGAATAACTTGTTATTTGAATAATCAATATCCTTGTATTTTTCAATGCAGGTTGCTGAGAGTGTTGGATAGCTTTGAGCACACTCAATAACTTTTGAGCATCTTATGCCATTTGATTGCATTTGATGTCAAAGATGGCTGCCGATCTGTGATCAAACTCATTCCAAATTAGAACATTTGATAAATAATCATCGATCGTTCTGGAGTGCATTGAATGCAAAAATGTCAAAGTTTTCAGATAGGGAAGTTACATGAATAGTTATGAAATCAAATAGGGGTACTTCGCTTCATAAGAGCACTCTTCAGAATAGGGGAATGACATCCCTCCAAACAATAGCTGTGAATGTCAACAAAATAATGTCCCAGCAAATTACCCTGTCATTAAACCAGTTTATCAGAAATCTAACAAAGTAGCAGATAGTGTACCTTATAGGAATCATGCCATTATGAATGTCAATGTGAAGAATACGATGGCTGAAAAAGAATAAACTGAAACTTTAGAAGTTTCCATAAAGGCATGATTTGTTTTTGTAAATTGCTTCTTGATGGTATTGCTCATAAAATAGTCAATTTTTATTCTCAGTGTAATTGTACAGTCTTAGGCAGCATTAAGAAACTGTTTGAAGTGAACTTAAGTAGAGTACTTTGTGACACAAATATATCTGAACAACTTGAACAGCTAAAGCCTCAGTTTTCCTTGCACCAAGTTACTTTGGCAGACCACAAAAGAACGTTGAAATGCACAGAACGCAGATTATACATTGAAGATGAACTGCATGGTTTCGGATTCTTTGATCAATTTTCACCAAATGGAATTGGAAATGAGTTGTGTTAAGATGTCTTTATTTCAATAAAAGCCTGTCTAGTAATCCAAAGGCCCAGACTAAAGCTCTGGGGACATGGGTTCAAAACCCAAGCAGTTGGTGGAATTTAAAATTCAATTAAATAAGTCTGGAAGATAAAGCTAGTCTCAGTGCTGTTGTAATTTTGACATATCTTACAATTTGAGTTATAAGACCATGACAACTATCAATTATTGTACAAACCCATCTGGTTCACTAATGTCCTTGCGGGAAGGAAATCAGCCATCCTTACCTGGTCTGGCCTACATGTGACTCCAGACCCACAGCAATGTGGTTAACTCTTAACTGCCCTCTGAAATGGCCTAGCAAGCCACTTAGTTTGGCAATTAGGGATGGGCAACAAATGCTGGCCTTGCCAGCGATGCCCACCTCCCATGAAAGAATGAAGAAAAAATATTAGTGGTTGATTCCCAAGATAGCTTCACAATTAGTTGCGGATTGGTAAACGCATGAATGTTAATAGCAATGTGACATGATAAATTGTATCTCTCTAAGACCCAGTTAATTAACTACATTAATTATTCAGAAGGACCCTTTACACCTGGTGGTAGAAACCCTTTTTGATAGGCTATAAGGAGTTTGTACCTATTATTCAGTTAGATACCAACAGGAGTTGGTTAGAACTCAAGAGTTACAGGTAGAAGCTAATTGTATAAATAGGGTCTCTCATCATTCTCATCACTGTTTTGAATAACGCAGATTTGAAATTCAAACCAAACTTTGCTTCATCCAATGTTAGCTGGGTTCACCTCTACATTGAAAGATCATTCATGTGCTAGCCATGAGAATCTGGCCCAGGTGAAAGGAGACTTTTATCATTGTACTCCTGGACCCTACAAACACACAAGTAGAAAGAGGGCAGTGGGAGTCAACTTTGAAAAATAGTAGGCACTCAGGCCACTTAAAGGAGCAAGTTACACTACTGTACCTGACAAGGCCAGGGTTCATAACAAGCTCCTTTCTCAACTATTATATACTTGGGAGTGATCTAAAGGGAAAAAAAAAATACCTATGTAACAAGTGAGGTAATCCTATTGTTTAAGACACGATTTAACTCATACCTGGAAAGATTGCAATTGAACATGGGAAAATGAGGTACCACATAGAGATATTGGTAGCCATAAATATGCAATCCTCACAATGACTTTTTGTGCTTAGGTAGGAAATTTATTTTCCTACATTCAAAATCAATAAAACTCATTCTGTTGTCTGATTCTAGCCAAGTACTTCTCGGTTGGCTTTATGGGACACTTAAATTGAGCAAAATGTTCTGCACCCTCTCAGTGATGTCCTTTACCCCGGTACCAGGGAGGACATACATCATGCAAAACTTATATTGGCAGTTGCAAAACCACCTATCAATTCTCTGATGAGCACCGTATTTATTAACTTTGCTGTACTCTCCCTTCAGCCCTTTGCCTCACAGTGCCATCAATGTTTTCTGTATTGTACTCCCCGCAAGAGGCTGTTGCCTTGAAATTCTGATAAAAGGTCACAGGACTGAAACATAACTCTTTCTCTTTCTCCACAGATACGGTGAGACCAGTTGAGTATTTCCAGCATTTTCTATTGATTTCAGATTTCCAGCATCTGCGGTATTTCACTTTTGTGTTCTCATCCTTACTGATATTCAGCACTGAAAATTGTCCGATTATGCCACACAGCCAGAACATTCCTGCACTGCCCCCCTCTTCCTCGCCTGTCAGATGGTCAACCACTTTCTATTCTCCTCAACTCGCTGTACCTGCAGAAGGCCTTCTGGAACCTACACTCCAGGAAATTCTCAGCCTCCCATATGCTCTGCAATGACTCCAGCTGCTCCTTAAACGCACAAGTCCTGAGCTGAAGTTTAAGCAACTTTTGTTGCTTTTCCCCTCTCTTTACGTGGCCTCATTCTTCTCTCTATTATAAAAGGGCAATTACTTGCCTTGCTTCCAGGTCTCTGTGCTGTTATACAAACATCTTCAGGAAGGTATTCATCAAGTATTTTGGTTGCCTGCTTCCCTTGTCTTGTTGTGGGGAATTACATTGCCATTGCTGAAACTATCAAGTCTCTGAGATAGTACATTTTATACTTCTTGTGGCAAATTTGATAAGGTGGATTCAAAATTGGCTTAGTTGTAGGAGGCAGAGGGTGATGACAGAAGGATGCTTTAGCGACTGGAAGCCAGTGTCCAGTGGCGTACCACAGGGACCTATGCTCGGTCCCCTATTATTTGTCATTTATATAAACGACATAGATGACTATGTGGGGGTAGGATTAGTAAGTTTGCGGATGACACAAAGATTGGCTGGGCGGTTAATAGTGAGGTTGAGTGTCTTGGGCTACAGGAAGATATAGACGGGGTGGTCAAATGGGCAGATAAGTGGCAGATGGAACTTAACCTTAATTTGACAAGGAAGTATTCAATGAACGGCATGACACTAGGAAGTTCTGAGGAACAAAGGGACCTTGGCGTGTGTGTCCATAGATCTCTGAAGGCAGAGGGGCATGATAGTGGGGTGGTGAAAAAGGCATATGGGACACTTGCCTTTATCAATCGAGGCATAGATTACAGAAGTAGGGAGGTCATGTTGGAGTTGTATAGAACCTTGGTGAGGCTACAGCTGGAGTACTGTGCGCAGTTCTGGTCGCCACATTATAGGAAGGATGTGATTGCACTGGAGGGGATGCAGTGGAGATTCACCAGGATGTTGCCTGGGATGAAACATTTAAGTTATGAAGAGAGGTTGTTTTCGTTGGAGCAGAGAAGACTGGGGGAGCGACCTGATCGAGGTGTACAAGATTATGAGGGGCATGGACAGGGTGGATAGGGAGCAGCTGTTCCCCTTAGTTGAAGGGCCTCTTCCTCCCAGAAGGGCCTCTTCTGCACTGTGAGATTCTGTGAAAAATATCGCCCTGCTTTGAGTCAAAGTACGAACCTATGCACAAATGAAATCTGTTCGACAGACAAGACCAGAGTCACCTCATTTATTGTATCAATGTGCCAAATTTGTTTTGCGATGTCACTAACATTCAGCCATTGCATTGAATAGCACAGCAGGCTTGAAGAGTCAAATGGCATACTTCCTTTTTTAATTTATTCATGGGATGTGAGCTGCGCTGACAAGGCCAGCATGTATTGTCCATCTCTAGCTGCCTTTGAGAAAGTGATGGTGAGCCTTTGATCTGCTCTTGTAGTCATTATATATATGGTGGGTCCAGTTAAGCTTCAGGTCAATGGTCACCCCCAAAATGTCGATAAACGTCAAGAGGAAATGGTTAGATTCTCTCTTGTTAGAGATGGTCATTCCATTGCACTGTGTGTGGCATGAATGTTACTTGCCATGTATCAGCCTAAGGCTGAATGTTGGCCAGGTCTTGCTGCATATAGGCATGGACTGCTTCAGTGTCTGAGGTGTTCCAAATTGTACTGAACACTGTAATCATCAGAGAACATCCCCACTTCCGACCTTACGATGGAAGGAAGGTCACTGATAAAGCAGCTGACGATGGTTGCTTCCTGCAATGTTCCAATGAAGCTCAATGTGAGCTCAAGGAATAGCACCTCATCTTTTGATTGGGCATGCTACAGCAACTTAACTCTGAGTTCAACAACTTCAGACCATAATCACGGTCACCATTTTGTTTGCTTTTTCTTCGCATGTTTCAGTTTTAGTCTCGCTGTTCCTTTTATTTTGCTTTCGGGCAGTAGCCTTTTATTAGTCTGCCATTCACACCTCCACTAGACACAACCTTTGTTCCTTTACTTGCCCTACTACCACTCTTCCATCTCTAATCTCTCCTGCCTTCCAACCTATCACAGACGTTCCTTTTGTTTTTGCATGTGAAGATGGTTGGGCTGAGGACACCTTTAGCAAATCCTGGACCCGAGATGATTGGCCTCCAACAACCACAACCATCTTGCTTTGTGCTAGGTATGACTCCAACCAGTGGAGATTTTCTCCTTTATTCCCATTGGCTTCAATTTCGTTAAGGCTCCCTGACACCCCACTCAGTCAAATGCTGCCTTGATGTCAAGTGCAGGCACTCTCACCTCACCACTGGAATTCAGCTCTTTTGTCCATGTTTGGACCAAGATTGTAATGAAGCCGAATGGCCCTGGCGGAACCCAAACTGCAGCATCGGTGAGCAAGTTATTGGTGAATAAATGCCACTTGATAACAGTGTTGATGACATCTTCCCTCACATTTCTGGTGATCAAAAGTAGACTGATGAGTCCTGCAATGGTTGAATTGAATTTCTCCTTTTTTTTTTTATGGGCAGGACACACCTTGGCCATTTTCCACATAGCCGGGTGGGTGCCAATGTTGTAGCTATACTGGAACAGCTTGGCAAGGTGAGGGGCCAATTCTGGAGCACAAGTCTTCAGTACTACAGCCAGGACGTTGTCAGAGTCCAGAAACCTTGCTGCATCCAGTGTCTTCAGCCATTTCTCGATATCACATGGAATGAACTGAATTGGCTGAAGACTGGCATCTGTGATGCTGGGTACCTCAGGAGGAACTTGGATGGATCATTTACTTGGCACTTCTGACTGAAATGGTTGCAGATGCTTCAGCCTTGTCATTTGCAGTGACTTGCTGGGCTCCCCCATCATTTGAGGATGGGGATGTTTGTGGGGTCTCCTCCCTCGCTTAGTTGTTTAATTGTTTACCATCATTCTCAACAGGACGTGGAAGAACTGCAGAGCTTCGATCTGATCCTGCATGCTGCTCCCGCTGTTTGGCATGCAAGTAGTCTTGTGTTGTAGCTTCAGGGAGTGAAATAATGGGCCCTTGTGCTTCTCCTGTATATGGGCCCCATTTCCATCCCCCTGCTGCCTCTGGAACCCTCCCCATTAATCATGCATGTTATCATTTCCTCCTATCAAGATCCACCAATCAATTCGCCAAACACTCCTCTTCAATTATGCATTTTTTTGTCCTTTTCAAGATTCATTAACCAATTCACCAAATAATCACAGAAAGGTCCTAGTAAAATGATAATGCCCATTGTTGGCATCCGGTTACAAATATTGCCCAATATATGCAACACGAGTCATTAAAAGCAGCAATGATGTAATACAGTGTTAGTTTGTGTGTGCCTTATAGGTGACCCCCATCAGAAATATTAAGCAAACCAGAGAGTATAAATTTTATCTTTATAGCATTGTGCAATATTGTTAATTTTACAGTAAAATATCCCATGAGCTATTTATAACACTGCAGAAAATAACATTGATTTCAGTGACTGCTTCATTAATATGTTCTGTACATTGCAGCATATGTACATGATGACAGTAAATTCATAAGTAAAATATTGCAGATGCTGAAAATCTGAAATAAAAGCAAAAAATGCTGGAAAAACTCAGCAGGTCAGGTAGCATCTGTGGAGAGAAACAGAGTTAACGTTTCAGGTCGATGATCTTTCATCAGAACAGTAAATTCATATTTGGGGGAAAGATTCAATACTTGCAGCACAGATTGCAAGGAAACCTTTCACATTTTGTTTTATAATTTTTGACTACCCGTTCTGTATAGAAAAGACAGACCATCTCCATGCTGCAGCTCACAATGTTTAATTGTTGGAGGGTTGTAGAATGGAGAGAGGGAGGGAGGGTAGAAGGGGAGGAGGAAAGGTACGGTCCCATTCACTTGCTGTTGCCTGAGCCACCTCCCCTCTCTCCAGAAGGATTTTCATCCCTCTGAGATTAATAGCCTGTACACCCCTCTTTTCCTCTTCCTCCACCACCCCCACTCCCTCCCCCCCACTATGCATTCTCCCCTCCCACTTGCTTGTGTCTGATTCCTTCCTGCTTTTCTCAGGCTCAGCCTCTCCTCTCCCCTTTAATAAAAAATACCGAGCTCATTCTTCACTGACATGGAGCAGAACCCCAGCAGAATATTAAACTTATAGTAATTGTCTACTTATCCGAACCACAGGGGTGTTTTGGTCCCTGGTCTTTTAAAGCTCATTATATAAGGGTACCCTATTTTCCCATACAAAAGTACCTGTTCTGATTCAGCTGTAGTTTTGAATCAGATGTGTATGGGCTGATGAATGGACATATTTTCTACCAATGGTACGCAATGGTATCATTAAGCTCTGTTAGATCAGATGTAGCGCATCCAAATTCAAAGTAAGTGCTCCCCCTGATTTGTCTTATTAGCGTATTTGGAATTTGCCAAGTCAAAAAGAACACGTGAGGAAAAGGTTAGAGCTCGACTTCTGAGGCTTGTTTACGCAAAAAAAAATCATCCTCCAGATTTTTGCCAAAAGTGCAAGCTTTGTATTCTAAGTGGATTCTAATTCTTCCACAAACTAAAATAAGATCTCTTTGTATCAGCTCCTGGGAATCCTGCACTGACAGTGCTGCTGAAATGAATTTAAGAATTAATTATGTATTAACACATCTAGCATCCTGAATTTCACATTATTACAGTCATCTTTCATTGCCTTAGGGAAGTTGTTGCAGTGGCTAAATGTCATTTCACTGTCAGAAGGGTTAAATGCGAGGTGTGCGTTCTGGTGCCTTGTCAGGAGTGGTTCCACAGCTTAATTTTTTCATAACCTTGGGCAAAAACATTCAGCACCATGCCATCATGAGATAAAACTGCAGCATCTTAAAGAGATACCCTATTCCCCTCTCAAGCAATTCAGCCTAAGTATCTTCCTATCAAATTAACAGAAGAGGAGGAGAGACGCTGAATGACCAGAAATCACTGCATATCACCTAGTGCACTCTCCACTGGTAGCTTCACCAAGTTTACATTTGAACCAGGATGATCCTCCGGCTTGATGGTATTGGTAGAGCGATATGCCAGGCTTTGAGGTTACAGAATTGTGGCTGAATAGAGTTCTGCTGCTACTGATGGCCCACTGCACCTCATGAACGCCCAGTTTTGAACTGCTAGGTCTGTCCTGAACCTATCCCTTTTGGCAGAATGACAGTAATAAATGACACTATGGAGGGTGTCCTCAATGTAAAGACGGGACTTTGTCTCTACAAGGACTGTTCAGTGGTCGCTCCTGCCAATACTGTCATGGAGAGATGCATCTGCGACAGGAAGGTTGGCGAAGACAAGGTCGAGCAGGTTTTTCCCTCTTGTTTATTCTGTTATGGACAGGAGGGGGGTTAATTTAAACAGCACTAATTTCTCCTCTCACCACCCATCCGTAAACAGAAAGGTGTTTTGATTTGTTTTCTTCCTTATAAACGGTGGTGTAGTTCCCACCCCCTCAGTTTTGGTGCGATCTAATTTTCTATTAGTAACCCCACAGCAAACTTGAGACAGGATGAACTCAAAGGGTTAGCATATTTGCACGCACACAAAATTTGAAAAGAGGGTTTGCAATGTTCCCCTCAAATTCACATAGTAAAGGGAGAGATAAAGATTTGCAGTCCAGAGACCACAGAGAAAATAAATATTGTTTCACGTGGGTTCCAGAGTCCAGAATTAAAGTTCAATGAAGTATTCCTTCACGGAGGTTGGCAGGCTGAAAAGCAAGGTTGTAGAATTCATTTTTCCATGAGATTGGCATGTCTTGTAGGTGATGGTACAGAGTTTCCAGTAGAAACAGTAGATGGGGGCCAGGTATTCCACCTGGGCAGAGCTCCTTGTCAGTAAGGCTAATTAGGTGGTAAACAGCAGGCAGAGCTTATCAGTTCAGCAAAGCAATATTACTTGTTCCACAAGCCAGAGATCCATGTTATATGAATCCCACCTCTCCACCATCTTTGACAAAGGATGTGTATCCATCATCTGGGTTCAAAAGACTCAGCCATTAGGAATTGAAAGGAAGGTTTGCCTTAGCAGATGATCCACCTCCTTCCGGCCAGCTTGGGTTATTGAATGCAGATGGCCTTTGTATATTCTCTGTGGTTGGCGGTACAGTCCACAGGTGCTCCTCAGAGATAATGAGGTATGAGTTTTCCCAAAACTGCCGAGTAGCTTCTTTTGTTCGAGAGTCACAGACAGACATAGGTACAACCAATTGAAAGGCCTTTGTAGCGTTTTAACATTTTAGAAATAGCAATGAACGTATCTGTATATTTTATAAAAGTATACAATGTGCGGTCTTAGTCCCTCACAGTCCTCATGGGTGTTGGAGAAAAAAAAAAATCTATTTCACTTTTTTATGTGGTCTTATGAAAGAAGAACAGGAAGTAGTATGCATTAATTCTCTCACTCACACTGACACATCAAACACACAGCTAGCAGGGGCAGCAGCAGTTCTCTGCTGCTTTTTTTTTAGGCTTAAATCTGAGTTAGAAGGCTTTGGCCTTCAGGGAGGACTCGGGGTTAGGTCTAGGTTTCCCTCTAACATCAAGGACTGCGTGGCCCCTGTGTCTTGGAGCAGTACAATGGACTTGCTCACATTTTGGGATGGGTAGGGGGACACTGTTCCTGAGAAGGACCAAACTCTAGAAACTCAGTTTGTCCAGTTCAAATACACACAGTGCCATGTCCTCCAAAAGGTAAGTTGTGTAGTGAGAGTCTTTGCCTGCTAATGCACTAACTCAGATTTAATCCTCAAAAAAAAAAGCAGCAGTTCTCTGCTAGCTGTGTGTTTGATGTGTCAGTGTGAGTGAGAGAATTAATGCATTAGTCTTGTCCTGGGATGTGAAATGATTAGGTAACCTGGGAATATTTAAATCCGTCCTTATGGGAAAGTCTCGTCAGGGTTGGAGGTCTGAATTTTCCTCTGTTGGAAATCAGGCATAAGCAAAGCCATTTGTTTCAGAACTCTGCCTGTCCAACTCATAATTAAATGTCCTCCAAAGGGTCTGGGCGTTTTTACAGTGTGGTTAGCACACAGGGGATGAGTGATGGCCCAGCTGTTTGGGGCTATCTGCAGGGGAATGCCGGGTATCTCACTCTGAGTGCCAGGTCCTTTGATCGTAGGCTGAGTGGCTCCTGTCCAGCTTAGTTCCTCCATGTCCACTTTGGTAACCTGTGGGTTCAGCTGTTCAAACCCAGGGACTGTGGTTAGGTTGATTGTCAGGAGATTGGGGGGTTTTAATGGGACATTGGCCTCTTTTGGGGATTCTGGTTTAGTGTCCGGCTCGGGCGCTAGCACCATTGGGGTGTTCCAGTTACTGTTGCAAGGTGCTATGGGTTGGCACGGCAACAGGCGGGCAATCTACTCCTGAACTTGAGCCAGCTTTTCTGGGCCTGGATAATAGGAAGACTGCAGTCTGTTAGGGGCTTCTCCTACACCCATAACAGCTAGGGCTACAGTGCAGTAGCCTGGTGGGTTGTTACTGATAATTTTGAATGCAGTGGTAGCCCTGCCAGGTAGCCACGCAATTCTGCACTACGATGGGTGGATATGAGATCCAATCTGGTTGGAATCTCTCTGCTGATCAGTTGGGTGGTAAGCTCCATGTCTTTGGGAACACTACTGACCTCTGGTGGATGGTGAGCTCTCACAGTGCTTCCCTGTGGCTTTTCAGCTAAGTGAAGTATCACCCTTACTCATTCTGCGCTAATTTGGGAACATTCCTGGTCCCTATTTAAATTTGCCATAAAGCTGCTGGCTAAGCCAAGTAGCTTCTTAGCCTGTGCCTTTGGATTTGGTGTGGGCGCTCTCCTAACTCATTCCGTGTATTGGAACACCACTGCCCTCAAGTTCAGGTGCAGCTCCGGCTACACTCCCATGTGGCGTTTCGACTGGGGGAGACATCTCACTCCCTCTCTCATCGGTTTGCAGTCTCCCTTTGACCCTATTTAAATTTGGAAAGGTTTCTGCCAGCCACACTCAAGGCAATTCCTTAACTTTGGTCTTTGCTGGCTTCATAACTTGCCTTCCTTCAAGCTCTTCAACTACATGCGGCAACTCCCTCACTATCTCTTTCCCTACTCTGGGACTTCTCTAGTCCCCGTTTAATTCTGGAATATTCTGAGAGCCTCTTATATTCTACTGGCCTTTTCGGGACCTCTTTTAACTTTACTGGCCTGGCTTTGGCCGTGTTACATTCAAGCAGCTCTTGCTCAATGGTTATGGGTTTTACTTCACTCTTTCGGACCTCTAAACATTCCCCAGCCTTATGCACTCCTGCAGATTTCTGATGGCTGATGTTGGCCTCTTTTCTTTTCCTGACTAATACATTGCTGCCAGCCAAATCATTTCCGAAGAAAAAATCGATTCCTGCTACTGGTAGCTCAGGGACAATTCCTACTGTGACAGGGCCTGAAACAAGGTCACATTCTAAGTGGGTCCTATGGAGGGGTGCAAACACAGATCCTCCTCCCACTCTACTGATCATGGCTTTGGCCTTCAGGGAGGACTCGGGGTTGGGTCTAGGTTTCCCTCTAACATCAAGGACTGCGTGGCCCCTGTGTCTTGGAGCAGTACAATGGACTTGCTCACACTTTGGGATGGGTAGGGGGACACTGTTCCTGAGAAGGACCAAACTCTAGAAACTCAGTTTGTCCAGTTCAAATACACACAGTGCCATGGCCTCCAAAAGGTAAGTTGTGTAGCGAGAGTCTTTGCCTGCTCTATTGCACTACCCATTGGAGCATCCTTTGCGAGTCTGTTCATCTGGAATTTTATTAGCCCTACAGGTTTTCCTCACAATCTCCAGCACTCGGGTCTGGAATAGCCTATTTTGTTACAATGGAAACACGCCTGCTCCGGGTGTTCTCCTTTTGGGCTACAGGAGGGCATCTCACACCCTCCTTGGTGCTATCTTTTCTGGGTGGGGGCTTTCCTATCTAGGCTGCCCTGCTTATCTTTCCAATGCTCATGGGAATGATTTGGAAAGGGTCTGTCTGAGTTTCCAGGCCTATGGGTAAGACTGTAACTGTCTACTGTGACAGATGCACCCTGGGCTGTGAGGATTCTCTGCTCCTCCAAGTGCAACCTCAGGCTGAAGGGTAAGCAGTTTTAAATTCCTCTAACAACATCAACTCCCGTAATCCTGCAAGGGTGCGTGGGATCTTTGGGGGCCTTACCCATCGATCAAACACGATTTGCTCCAACTGTTCAAATTCGAATGTAGGTTTGTCCGAGTTTCTTGCGAGCATTCCGGAATTGTTGGCGATATGCCTCCAGGACTAACTCGCAGGCACTTAGGATGGCAGCCTTGGCCTGCTCATAATTCGTGGACACATCAGGAGTCAGTATGGAGTGAAATGAAAGTCGCCAGAGGACCATTGGCTGCTGTCCCATTAGAGAGAGAGACGACTGATGGTGAGTTTAACCTGAGGGTCACCACACCTCAGGCAAGGGGTGAGGTTGAGAAGACGGGGCCTTTATGGATGACCTCAGCCTGTATGTGAATTGAACCCGCACTTTGACGTCACTCTGCATCACAAACTAGCCATCCAGCCAACTGAGCTAACTGACCCCCAGCACGGAGTAGACCTCTTGGGCTTAGCCTGACAGCTGCCCTTGAATTAAAAAGGTTCAGATATCCGATGGCCATTTTAGCTGTCACGCTACTTTCTCAAAAGTGGCAAAAAATGACTCCACATCACTCCCTTTGAATTTGGGAATTAACCTAGCATACTTGAGGGCCTAAGCGAGTGGTTCTGGATTAGAAAGATAGTGGGGGTGATACCGGGTAGAGATAGATTTTCCCTCGCAGCTTCCAACTGTCTGGCCTCTCTCTCCCTTTGAGCTGTTAGCTCCATTTCCAATTTTTGGAGCTAGAATTCTTCTCTCTCCTATTCCCTTTCTCTTGAAATTCTAGCTGCATTCTGAGCTTTTCCAGCTTGAGTTTTATTAGGGGAGGGGGTTCGGAGCCATGGTTGAGAACTTCACCTACCTATTCTATCGGATACGAGATCTCCAAATGTTCTACCAGCAACTGGATCAGTTCACTTCTCTTCACTTTACTGGGTAACTTTAACTGTACCCCCCCCCCACCCCCCACCAAGCTGTAGCTTTCAGTTGTTCTGTGCAAAGGGCTGCCAAAGTTTCACCATTCAGATCTCCTCACTTGACCCACATTTGGGCATCACAAGCTGCCATTTTCTTAGTGTTAGGGAAAAGGAATTTGCTGTGGTAAGTTACTGTGTTTTAAAATTCGTTCCAGCCACCGTGTTTTTCCTTTTGGTTTCCAATTGACTCTTTTATTTCATATTTGGTGCACGTCTTAACTTGGACTCTGGTCAAGTTCAAATTGGTTATCCCAGATTTGAGCTCCCAATTTCTGTTTACAGATGGGTGGGTGGGGGGAGAGAGAGGAGAAATTAGTGCAGTTTCCCCTATCCAGTCCATAACAGTTCCCTCACCACCTGCTGCAGGCACAGTCCAGTAGCTATGTCCTCCAGGACTCAACCATCTTGGTCAGTAGTGATGTCACTGAGCCACTCTTGTGGTGGGCATTGAAGTCCCCCACCTAGAGTACATTTTGTGCCCTTGCCATCCTCAGCACTTCTTCCAATTGGTGTTTAACATGGAGGAATACTGATTCATCAGCTGAGGGTGGTGGTGTTGGTAATCAGCAGGAGGCCATCCTTGCCCATATTTGACCTCATGCCATGAGGTCATGAGGTCTAGAATCAAAGTTGAGGGCTGTATACCACTATGCTGCCACCTCTGATGGGTCTGTCTTGCCGGTGGGACAACTCATACTCAGGGATGGTGATGATAGCGTCTGTAAGTATGATTCAGCTAGCTCCGTCAATAGCATGCTGCTTCCAATGGCTAGTATGCATGGAGCTTTGTGTTGTAGCACATTTTTAGGTGTGCCTGGAGCTGCCCCTGGCACGTTCTCCTACGTTTCTCATTTAATCAAGGTTGGTCCCATGGCTTGATGTTAATGGTACAGTGGGGGATATGCCGGGCCATGAGGTTACAAGTTGTGGGTGAAAATAATTCTGCTGCTGATAGCTCACAGAGCCTCATAGATGCCCAGTTTCGATCTGCTGGATTTATTCTGAACCTATCCTATTTAGCATGGTGGTAGGGCCATACAACATGATGGGGCCTGTCCTCAGTATGAAAATAGGACTTAGTCTCTGCAAGGTCACTCCTACCAATACTGTCATGGGTAGATGCATTTGTGACAGGTAGATTGGCGAGGACGAGATCAAGTAAATGTTTCCCTCTTGTCAGTTCTCTCACCACCAGTCACAGGCTCAATCTGGCAAATGTGTCTTTCAGGACTCGGCCAGTTCAGTCAGTAGTGGGGCTACCAAGTCAGTCTTGGTGATGGACATTTAAGACCCCTTCCCAGAGTACATTCTGCACCCTTGCCACCCTCACTGCTTCTTCCAAGTGGTGTTCAGCATGGGGGAGTATGAGGGAGAGCAGGAGATGGTAATTGGCAGAAGGGTTTCTTGCCTGAGTTTGACCTGATGCCATAACAGTGCAGACAACACTAACGACTCCTAGGGCAACTCCCTCCCCACTGTATACCACTGCCTTCACCTCTAGTGAGTCTGTTTGCTGGTGGGACATACTCAGGGATGGTGATGGAGGAATCTGGGACATTGGTTCTAAGATATGATTAGTTGAATATGACTATGTCAGGCTATCGTTTGACCAGTCTGTGGGGCAGCTCTCTCAATTTTGCCAATAATTCCCAGATGTTAGTGAGAAGTTTTCAGGGTTGACTGGGTAGGGTGTTCTTGCGTCATTTCCAGCGTCGAGGCCAATACTGGGTGGTCAGTCTGGTTTCAATCTTATTTAACTTTTTGATAGAACTGAGTTTCTTACTCGGACTTTTCAGTGGGCAGTTAAGTGTCTTCCACATTGCTGTGTGTCTAGAGTGACATGCAGGCCAGACAGGTAAGGAAGCATATTTCCTATCCTGAAGGATATTAGTGAACCAGATGGGTTTTTATGACAATCTTGCAGTTTTATGATCAGCACTATTGAGACTGTGGGCGGAATCATCCCAGATTTGCACTAAGTGCAGTAGCAGTGGGAAAAATAATGTTTTACCCGCCGCCCGCAATGACGACTTTTCAAGCCGTATCGTCCCAATTCCACCTCATTAATTATGCATTCCTGGGAAACACGCCGCTTCAATGGCAGGCGGGCTTTCATTTGCCCACCACCTCATTACTTCCTCACACAGATTGTCAGATTTGAAGTTCAGTTCCGTGCACACCTCTGTGCTTTCAGCCCAAGACTGCTACACAGAAGACATAGCCCCAAAAGGCAAGAAGGCTGCAGCCCCCAAGTTTAGTGATGTGTCCCCTGAGTGCCTTTTGGATGCCTTGGCAGCCTTGCACCTCCCTGCTCTGGCTGCAGGAGGTCCAGCAATCTCACCACTCCAGCTTGGTAGGCGATGGAAGTGGTGATCAGTGCCAAAGCTGCACAGGAGTTTGCCATCCAGTGCAGAAAGAGGATAAATGATCTCATCCGTGCCACCAGGGTAAAGCAACCATTTCATCACTCTAAACTCTCACACTCACAAACCCATCACACATTCACTGGCATCTCACTCACTGCCAGATCAAGGAACATCACTCACTCTCTCACACAAACCCTCATATCTCCATCTGGCCTCATCTCCTCTGGAGGCTGCCTCCTCAGCCCTCACCATCTTGAGGCCACTTGCACAGATCAACTTGTGCCCCCCCCCACACCCTGGGATAATCCCCTTCCTCAGTACAGCCCTCACCCTACAGCCTCTTCCCTTGCATGAGGCCACTTCTCCCCCTTCCCCAAGCAAGTCCTAGCTCTGCAGCCGTTGAAAAGCCACCTGGGTCTGGTAGGTAGAGACCCATAAAGCCAGCTAAAAGTGATGTGGTGCTGTGAAGCCTGGTGCTGATGACTGAGTGCTGCCTGAAGCAAGGTAGGCGAACAAACCTTGGAGTCCCGAGCGAAGTTCAGCTCACCAGGTGCACCTTGCTTATGTACAGCTGTGAAGCACGTCGGTGTTCAATCATGCCAATGTGCCCAGATGATCCAGCATTGGGGGATGATTCCGGAGAGCTGGGTTTATAATGATATGCAGATGTGTTACAATGAAGTTCCTGATGTCTGACCGATGGTGGGAAATTCGGCCCACTATTGACAGGCAGGATGAATGATTGCAAACTGGATTCACAACGCCAACAAACACGTCCAAAGCCCATGGGCATGGAAGTTTCTGCCCTGACACTTTATTCCAGATTTATTAATTAATTCAATTTAAACTGCCCCATGTAGTATTTGAACTTGTGCTCCTGAGGCATTAACCCAGGCCTGCTCCTGATCCTTATATTCTGATAGGTGTGTTTCTGATTAACAGGAGCAGAAACCATAGCAGATTTGTCTTCTCCCTAAGCCAGATGCATCGAGGCAATTATAGCAACATCTCTATTGCTGATCCCTGCTTAAAGCAGCTAATTCAAACAGGGCACGTTATCTGGGACTTTCCTGGTATTCACTAGCATAGCCACTTTCCAGGTAAATCACTTACTGGGTACATCAAAGGGGGCATAAATACTTGGTGTTGTCTATTTCAGTTTCTATGTGCTTGCTACATGGCCTGAACAGGTATTATTTTAAGAAATAAATTATATTTACATATTATTTAGAACATCTGAAGGAATTCAAGATCAGATTCAAAACTAAAATTCCAAGTGACAAAAAGTCAATCAGACATTATTTTCATTTATGTTGTCATCAGAGGCTCCCTGGATGGCTTATTGTCTGCTTATTCACTTGAGAGCTATCTAATATCTTCAATGATCATATTATGAAAACATGAATATTACAACGGGGGCTTAGAACACCTGGGTTTCAAGGTGTTGGTAGGCTGAGTTCTTATTGCGCATTCACCCAAAATTGGCCGTACCAGTGCAAAAATTTGAGAAACTTCAAGCATAAATTAAATCCAATGCCAATTGAATTTCCACGATTTTTTGCACCGATTTGTATAGTCTTGTGCCGCAAACATAATCTGCAAAACTGGCCACACTCCTAGTTCCAACTCACCACAATCGCAAGTTTCCAGAAACTGTGCTCGAGTTGGCTCTTGCGATGGAGAGTGCAGTCAAGGATTCAGAAGCAATCAAGTGAGCACAAAATGATGCCATCCTTCATGTCGGGAGGGAAGCACCGGTTAGAAATGGCGCGAAAGCACAGGGCTCCGCGGAAAGGCAGGAAACAGCCACCATAACATACCAGAAAAAAGCAATGGTTTAACAGAGAAAACCTACAATAATAACGATAGAAATGACACCAGACAGCCTGCAAATGAACAACAATTTAAAAGAATTGAATGTTTCTTCTGCCTTCATAATGGATACATTATGGGACATTGTAAAGACAGATTAAGACAAAATTTTAAACAAAAAGGCAGAAATCGTGAAATCCACATAATAGAGGAACCAGAAGAAACAGTCAGATATTTATTCACTACACAACTTGAAAATGGGTAAAACAGAGCCAATCTACTTGACATTGAGAGTCAACGAGAAACCCAACCCATGGAGGTGGATACAGGGGCATCCACGACAGTTATAGGAGAACATACATTCAAATATCTGAAATGGAGGAGACCACTCATTAAATCTGGAAAATTCAGATGCTAAATTAAAGACGTATACTGGTGAAGACATACGAGTAAGAGGTGTATGCAATGTTACCACACAATATGGAAATCAGTCTGCTAATTAAGCCCTGATAATGGTAGCAGGGGAGGGTCCAAGTCTACTTGGTCGGAACTGACTTAAGGAAATAAGGTTGGAGTGGACCGAGATTTTTCAACTTAATCAAAGATCTGCAAGAATTACTACAGAAATATGCCTTCATTTTCAGGGGGGGGAACATGGAAAGATTCAGAGGCTGCAAGCCAAAATCCACGTGGATCCCCAGATTCATGAAGGCGGGGCCAGTCCCTTATGCACTGCGAGAAAAAGTTGATGTCGAACTAGACAGGCTGGATAGGTTGGGAGTTTTACAATTTGTACAATTTTCCTAATGGGCAGCACCCATAGTTCCAGTACTAAAGCCTGACCAGAGTGTGAGAGTATACAGGGACTACAAGTTGACCGTTAACAAAGTGGCCAGACTTGTTAGGCACCCTATACCAAAAATTGATTAATTGTACTCCAAGCTGGCAGGGGGAACCACATATACGAAGCTCAACATGTGCCACGCTTACCAGCAAGTTGAATGGGAAAAGGCCTCTTGGGACTTTGACTATCAACACACATAGGGATTTATATCAATATACCCAGTTACCCTTCGGAATCTCATCGGCTTGTGCTGTTTTCCAACAGACCATGGAAAATTTACTTCAAGGACTGCCCCATGTTGTGGTTTATCTCGATAGCATCCTAGTGACAGGAGTAACTGATGAAGAACACCTGGCTAACCTTGAAGAGATATTGAAGCATTTCTCACAAGCTAGAGTATGTTTGAAAAGAGAAAAATGTATCTTACAAGCAAAAGAAGTGGTTTACCTGGATCATAGGGTCGGCTCGCAGGGCCTTCACCGAGTAGAAGAAAAGGTGAGAGCTATTCATGAGACGCCAGAACCGAAAAACGCCACAGAACTCAAATCTTTCTTGGGAACGATTAACAATTATGGCCGTTTTCTCCAAATTTGTCAACAGTACTGGCTCCATTATACGGTTCACTTAAGAAAAACCACAGGTGCTCTTGGCAAGCTCCACAACAAGAGGCCTTTACGACAGTAACGCAGTTGCTACATTCTTCGGCCCTATTGGTACATTTCGACCCAAAGAAAGAATTAATTTTGACCTGCGATACATCCCCTTACAAAGTAGGGGTGGTACTCTCCCCCGGAGGGCAGATGGCTCCAAACGGCCCATTGGTTACATCACAAGAGCATTCAGTGTTGCAGAACGAAGATACTCACAAATAGAGAAAGAACGCTTATCCATTATATTTGGCGTTAAGAAGTTCCACCAATACATCCATGGTCACCATTTCACCATTGTATCTGACCACAAGCCACTACTAGGCTAATTCGGCGAAGACAAGGCAATATCCCCAATCGCTTCGGCACACATCCAAAGGTGGGCACTAATTCTAGATGTTTACAACTATACTTTTATCCTCCGGGCGAGAAGCCAGATTGCAAATACTGATGCACTGAGCATATTACCTCTGAAAGACAGCAATGTGATTGACCCAATTCCGCAAGACCTTGTAGGGTTATTAAACTTTTTGGCATGTACTGATGACAAATCCAGACAGTAAGAGAATGGACAAACCGCGATCCAGTTTTATCTCACGTAAGGGAACAAGCCTTACAGGGATGGCTTAATGAGCCAAAGTCTGATGAAATGAAGCCCTTTAATAGGAGATGCGGACTCACCTGCCAGGATGGCATCTTACTGTGGGGAGCGAGAGTCATTGTGCCTCCAAGAGGAAGAAAGCCATTACTGACCAAGTTGCACAGTGCTCACCCCGGCATCTCTAGAATGAAAATGTCGGCCAGGGATGGATACAGAAATTGAAATCTTAGTCAAGAGCTGCATACAGTGCCAACAGGTAAAGAAACTCCCCCTTCGAGGGAATGGCCTGGAAGGTCATGGATTCGCCTCCACTTTGACTATGTGGGACCTTTTTGGGCACAATGTTCCTCTTGATCATAGATGCTCACTTGAAGGGGATGGATGTATACAAAGTGAGATCACCCACATCTGCCACCACCATAGACAGATTGCGTCAGAACTTTGCGATACATGGGTTACCGGAAATAATAGTGTCTGATAATGGAACGGCATTCACCAGCGGGGAGTTCCAAAGATTTGCAAGTCTTAATGGCATAACACATGCTAAGACCTCGCCATACCATACTGCATCAAATGGGTTCACCGAGAGGGCAGTCCAGACCTTCAAGTCTGGAATGTAAAAACTGGATGGAGACTCTATTATAACTAGATTATCACATTTCCTATTCAACTATAAGACTATACCACACATGATCACCAGTATTGCCCCCGCAGAGTTATTGATGAAGAGATGTCTCAAGACATCTCGTGAGGCTGAATTTAGGGAGGAGGGTAGAGAGAAGTCAGGAGGCCCAGAAAAATGGACGCAATTACCGCAATCATGAAAGAAACTTCACTGTTGGAGACACAGTTTTTGTAAAGAACTTTGGAGATGAGCCCAAATGGTTTTCAGGTGAACTTAGTGCACTGACAGGACCCCTTTCATATCACATATCAGTCGAAAGTCAGATTAATTAGGAGACACATAGATCATCTCAGGAAAAGGGAAACAGATCTATACGAAAGGATGTGCCAAGCATTCCTGTTTGAGTGGAAGGAACTCCCTTCGGATTGGAAGTGCCTGTAGGTTCTGTTGAGCCTGAGAAAGTTGAAGAAACAAACTTACAGGGTCCTTCTGGAGACCCTCATTGTCAGATGACTCCTGAGAGGAAGGCCTCGGATAAACCATCTGGAGGAACTACGACGTTCGACACATTTGAAGAAGCCTCCAGAGAGACTGAATTTGTAAATAGTTTCCTTATGTAAATAGTTGATATATTGTAAAGATTGTAAATTGTACCTTTGATTAAAGGGGGAGAGGGATGTGGTAATCTGAGGTGCAATACACCTTTAAGAGAATATGAGCAGATTGACCGTCTGATTGTAATACCCAATTGCTGTGTAGCATGGGCTACATTGTTAATCAGTAGTTTTAGAGCAGGTTTTGGTTTGAAAAGGCATTTGTATTAATGCGCCGTTACGTTAATAAACAGCATGCGCTTCATCTTACAATGATCTCTTTGTCTGCAACATCTTGATTACCAACTCACTCATCAGTAGATAGGCGTGCAACTGTGTTCACTGAGCAAAGCGACCTGATAGAAGGAACATAACTACAGTACAAAAATGAAGCGGTTGCTGTACATAAGCTGTCTAATACTCCAACCAATTGGAAGTGCCATGCATTCAAAAACCAATTTTTCAAAACCCTTCTATTATGACGGTGAGTTTGCCAAGGCCCATGAACTTTAAGTACAAAGGCAAAACACTGCAGATGCAGTAGAAACAGAAAATTAGAGAAATACCGAGCAGGTCTAGCAGCATCTGTGGAGAGGAAAGAAAGTTAAATTTGCAGGTCCATAACATTTAATCAGAACTGGGAAACTTAGAATTGTGATAGGTTTTGAGCAAGTGAAAGCAGGGAAGGTGGGAAGTAGGCAAAAGGGAAGATCTGTGATAGGGTGGAGCCAGGAGAAATTAAATGACAAAAAGTTCTCATGGTGCAAGGGCACAGGGAGTGGCAACGGGACAAAAAACAAATGATGCAATTAGAGGTGTGAATGGCAGGATCCTGAACAGCTGCCTGTCCAAAGAAAAAGGAAAAAAAGAGAGAATAAAACAAGCCAGCAAACAAAAAACAAACATAATGGGGCAGAAATTACAATCTAAGATTTTTAATTTAATGCTGAGTCACCAAAACTGTAAAGTGCCCAGTCAAATGTTAAAATGACAGGTGACTAGATACTTGTGAACTGAAAGGACATTTCAACAAAGCAGTCACCAAATGCAGAGGAGAGCACATTGTTAGCGGCGAATATCCATAGAATAAATTGAAAGAAGTTTCACCCGGAAGTAATGTTTGGGGCCTTAGGTAATGAGAAGGACAGATAGTAAATCTCCTCTGCTTAGATGGGAAGGTTTCATAGGAAATGGTAGTAGTGTTGGGGTGATTGAGGAGCAGACCAGTGCATTGTGGAGGGAATGTTCCCTTCAGAATGCTGAAAGGGGAAAAGGCAGGAGGGGAAGATGTTTTTGATGGTAGCATCATGCTGGAGGTGGCATGAAATGGCAGTATGATCCATTAAACACAGAGACCGGTGAGTGGAAGGTGGAACCTATCGTGGTTCTGGTGGGGGAGGGAAAGGGGTGCGAGCACAAGTGCATGAAATAGAATAGAGGGGCCCTGACAACATGGTGGGAAGGTGGGTTTGGTGGGGGTGGGGGAGGTAATCCTCGTATGGAAGCACTAGTGTGGAAGGTTGCATCTTCAGAACAGGTGGAATGGATACACAATCACAAACAATGACTAAAGCAACTTTCTAAAGTTATTAGAAGTGCTTCCGGTAAATGAAAGATTTACATAATGCCTTTCACAACCTCAGGACATTCCAAAGCTCTCGTTTTTGTTATGGGTTGAGGGATAAATATTGACTATGACACTGGTTTCAGCTCTCCAGCTCTTTACTTGTCCAGGGGATCTTTAACTTCCACCTGAGAATGTAGATATCTCATCCAAAAGATGAGGTGCCCAACAGTGCAGAACATATTCAGCACTGCATTGGAATGTCAACCTAGATTTTGTGCTCATGTTTTGGTGGGGCTTAAATCTGCCACTTTTTGATACGGTACTGACCCACACTACTTGTTGAGAATAATTTTGTGTGTCTATAACTGAAACTGCACATAATATTCATTTATACATTGTGATATAGGACTTACCTCAAGTTGATCTCAAATATGTTCACGCTACAAAGCTGATCTCTCTTCTCTTGACAAAACAAAAACACTTAAAGCTAGAATGAAAATCTACTATTTCTAAGCATTATGAATTTGCAACTTAATGACATGCCTTACAACAAATTCCTGGAAATTCAAGCTAAGAGGTATCAACGTACAGTGACTGTTTGCGAAAGCCTGTAATCATTTATCTAATGTACAATTTTGCAAGTTATAAATTCCAACGTGAATATTGCTGAAAAGAGGTACATGTTGATGAAGGTTTTCATCTTGTACTTGTCAGGACAAATGCAAAAATGCCAAATTTCAATCAATCACAACAATTTATACTATAAGAATAAAGGGTACTGATTGGTTGGCAAGTTGACTCTGATTGGCTGAGCTGTTGTCAAGGGGAGCAATGGGGAACTGTCTTCACAACTTCAAGTGGATCTAGATGTAAATAACAGTAATGCTTTGTAATATGTTTAATTATTACAATCTTGCAATGTGGAATTGGTTTAAATATTCCTTGTGCCTTCAATCACTGTTTGCATTTGCTTGTCACTTCAGATTAAGTCTTCTGCACTATTCCATATAAATGCAAAGTTCCATTAGCACAATGTCACCTAACAATACCTTTCCTGGGGCTGTCAAAACAGAATATGATGTTGTATTTAATTATACATTACAAACATTTAAAAATGAATGACTGAAATGCCAGAAATTGGAGAACAGGAGAGGCTATGAGATTACAACAGGGCTTATGGTCAGCAGGTTGAATGAAGGGAAAGACACAAGCACTGACAGCATATAGATGAACAGTGCGAGGTCGAGAATGGCAGGAAGACACAATTTTCAATGAGACATGTTGGGAGAAGCAAAATAGGAGAGTAGGATTTTAGAATGAGGTTGATGTTAGGGAGGCAGTAGAGACCAGTTGGGGAACTTGAAACTTTGTAGCATTGGGAAAGAGGTATCAGGTTGAGGGGCAATACTTGTAATTAGGCACACAGGGAGGAATCCGTTTTTTGTAGAATCTATAACGGACATAACTCAGGTAATGAAAATTCCTCAGGCCTTGCCAGTAAAGGTGCTTTCCCTTACCTAAAGAAATGAGCCTACTACTATTTATGCCACTCAAAAGGGCAATCCTTTTATATTTTTCCATTACACCGATGTATAGGAAACATAGACTACATAAGAAAGAAGTGAGTTTAGCAAGGCTAAATGGAATATATTTTAATGCAAGGAGCCTGAGCGATAAGACAAACAAGCTGAGGGCACAGATAGGCACGTGGGAGTATGATATTATATAGCTATGTCCGAGACTTGGCTAAAGGGGCAGAATTGGCAGCTCAACATTCCTGGTTATATGGTATTCAGACAAGATAGAGTGGGGGATAGAAGAGGAGGGGGGTTGCAATATTGATCAAAGAATCAATTATAGCAGTGAGGAGGGATGATACATTGGAAGGATCATCAAATGAGGCCATATGGGTAGAGGTAAGAAACACAAAATGGCAAACACGCTGTTGGGTGTGTACTGTAGGCCCCAGTCAGGTAGAGATAGAGGACCAAATATGTAATCAAATTTCAGAGAAGTGTAAGAATAATAAGACAGTAATAGTAGAGGATTTTAACCACCCAAATATTAACTGGGATAGATTTAGTGTGCAAGGTAGGGAGGGAGCACAATTCTTAAGTTGCATCCAGGAGAACTTTTTTAGCCAGTAAGTAGGAGGCCCAACAAGGGAGGGGGCAGTTCTGAACCTAATATTCGGAAATGAGCCCAGGCAGGTGGAAGGCATGTCAGGAGGAGAGCATTTTGGAGATAGTGACCATAAATCAGTTAGGTTTAGGATAGTTATGGAAAAGGATAAGGTTGAGCCAGAAATAAAAGTTCTAAACTGGGAAAGATTAATTTTACTAAGATGAGATACGATTTGGCCTAAGTGGACTGGGAGCAGCTACTTGCAGGTAAAACTGTCAGAGCAATGGGAGGCATTCAAGAAGGTAATAACGAGAGTACAGGGTAAATATGTTCCCGTAAAGACAAAGGGTGGGACCAAGTCTGGAGAACCCTGGATGTCAAGAGACATGAAGGTTAGGATTAAGAAAAAAATAGAAGCTTATGGCAGATACCAAGGGCTCAATACAGCAGAGCCCCTAGAGGAGTATAAAAAGTGCAGGGCGGACTTAAAAAGGAAATTAGGAAAGCATTAACAGAATTACCTGGAAAAACTCAGCAGGTCTGGCAGCATCGGCGGAGAAGAAAAGAGTTGATGTTTCGAGTTCTCATGACCCTTCAACAGAACTGAGTAAAGTTAGGAGAGGGGTGAAATATAAGCTGGTTTAAGGTGGGGGGGGTGGGGGGGGGTTGGTGGAGAGAGAAGTTGTTGGGGTGGGGGAGGTGGTTGTAGGGACAAGCAAGCAGTGATAGGAGCAGATAATCAAAAGATGTTACAGACAAAGGATCAAAGAGGTGTTAAAGGTGGTGATATTATCTAAGAGAATGTGCTAATTAAGAATGGATTGCAGGACATACAAGGGCGGTTTGTCCGTAAGAAAGACCCAAACCTCCCTGTCGCTTGCCATTTCAACACTCCACCCTGCTCTCTTGCCCACATGTCTGTCCTTGGCTTGCTGCATTGTTCCAGTGAAGCCCAACGCAAACTGGAGGAACAGCACCTCATCTTCCGACTAGGCACTTTACAGCCTTCCGGGCTGAATATTGAATTCAACAACTTTAGATCTTGAACTCCCTCCCCCATCCCCACCCCCTTTCCGTTTCTTCCCCCTCCCTTTTGTTTTTTCCAATAATTTATATAGATTTTTCTTTTCCCACCTATTTCCATTATTTTTAAATCTATAACTGTAATGCCCTGTCAGTCTTTCCACCCCACCCCCACTAGAGCTGTACCTTGAGTGTCCTGCCATCCATTCTTAATTAGCACATTCTCTTAGATAATATCACCACCTTTAACACCTTTTTGTTCCTTTGTCTGTAACATCTTTTGATTATCTGCTCCTATCACTGCTTGCTTGTCCCTACAAACCCCTCCCCTCCACCCCCCCGCACCTTAAACCAGCTTATATTTCACCCCTCTCCTAACTTTACTTAGTTCTGTTGAAGGGTCATAAGGACTCGAAACGTCAACTCTTTTCTTCTCCGCCGATGCTGCCAGACCTGCTGAGTTTTTCCAGGTAATTCTGTTTTTGTTTTGGATTTCCAGCATCCGCAGTAGTTTTTTGCTTTTATCACAAGAAAGCATTGGTGGGTAGAATAAAGGAAAACCCAAAGGAGTTTTTTAAATATATAAAGAGCAAGCGAATAAATAGGGAAAGAGTAGGGCCAATTAGGTACCAAGAGGTAATGTGTGTGTGGACCCGGAAAGCATGGGTACAGTCCTCAATGAATACCTTGCATCTGTCTTCACAATGGAAAAGGATGACGTAGGTATAGACATCAGTGTGGAAGACTGTGAAATATTAGAGGAAATTAACGTAGAGAGAGAGGAGGAACTAGCGGGTTTAGCGGCTTTAAAAATGGATACATCCATAGGCCCAGATGAGATGTATCCTAGGCCGTTGAGGGAGGCAAGGGAAGAGATATCAGGGGCCCTGGTAGTAATTTTCAATTCCTCTCTGGCCACAGGTGAGGTGCCAGAGGACTGGAGGATTGCTAGCCTTGTCCCATTATTAGAAAAGGGAGAAAGGGATAAACCAGGAAATTACAGGCCAGTCAGTCTAACTTCGGTGGTGGGGAAGTTACTAGAAAGAATTCAGAGGGACAGAATATAACTGCACTTGGAGAGACATGGACTAATCAGCGACAGTCAGCATGGGTTTGTTAAGGGAAGATCGTGTTTGACAAATTCTGAGCACTTGCTGTTTGTGGTGTACATAAATGATTTCACAGAATCTCTCAGTGCAGAAGAGGCCCTTCGGCCCATCGAGTCTGCACCGACACGTGAGAAACACCTGACCTACCTACCTAATCCCATTTACCAGCACTTGGCCCATAGCCTTGAATGTTATGAAATGCCAAGTGCTCATCCAGGTACTTTTTAAAGGATGTGAGGCAACCCGCCTCCACCACCCTCCCAGGCAGTGCATTCCAGACCGTTACCACCCTCTGGGTAAAAAAAAGTTTTTCCTCATATCCCCCCTAAACCTCCTGCCCCTCACCTTGAACTTATGTCCCCTCGTGACTGACCCTTCAACTAAGGGGAACAGCTACTCCCTATCCACCCTGTCCATGCCCCTCATAATCTTGTACACCTCGATCAGGTCGCCCCTCAGTCTTCTCTGCTCCAACGAAAACAACCTAAGTCTATCCAACCTCTCTTCATACCTTAAATGTTTCATCCCTGGCAACATCCTGGTGAATCTCCTCTGCACCCCTTCCAGTGCAATCACATCCTTCCTATAATTATTTACTATATATATTAATGGCTTGGACGAAGGAAATGAATGTACTATTGCCAAGTTTGCGGATGACACAAAAATAGGTGGGAAGGCAAGTGATGAGGATGACACATAGAGTCTACAGAGGGATGTAGACAGGTTAAGTGAGTGGGAAGAAACTTGGCAGATGGAATATAATGTGGGAAAATGTGAGGTTATGCACTTTGGCAGGAGGAATAGAAAAGCTGAATGTTATATAAATGGAGAAAGACTGCAGAAAGCTGCAGCACGGAGGGATTTGGAGGAGGTCCTTGTGCATGAATCCCAAAAAGCTAGCATACAAGTTCAACAGGTAATGCGGAAGGCAAATAGAATGTTGGCCTTTATTTCTAAGGGAATGGAGTATAAAAATAGGGAAGTCTTACTAAAGCTATACAAAGCACTAGTTAGGCCACACCTACAATACTGTTAACAGTTTTAGTCTCTTTATCTAAGGAAAGATGTACCGGCATTGGGGGAAATCCACAGAAGAGTCACTAGGTTGATCCTGGGTATGGAGGGATTTTCTTACGAGGTAGGGTTGAACAGGTTAGCCTGTACTCATTGGAGTATAGGAGAATGAGAGGTGACTTTATTGAAACATATAAGATTCTTAGGGGGCGTGACAGGGTGGATGCTGAGATTGTTTTCTCTTGTGGGAGAGTCTAGGACCAGAGGGCATAGTCTCAGAGTAAGGGGTCGCCCATTTAAGACAGAGATGAGGAGGAATTTCTTCTCTCAGAGGGTAAGTTCATCTGTATAATCCCTTAACACAGAGGGCTGTAGAGGTTAAGTATATTCAAGACTGAGATAGACAGATTTTTAATTAGTACGAGAGTTAAGGGCTATGGGGAAAAGGCAGGAAAGTGGAGTTGAGGATTATCAGATCAGCCATGACTTCATTGAATGGCAGAGCAGACTTGCTGGGCCGAATGGCCTACTTCTGCTCCTATGTCTTATAGTCTTAAATGTAGGGGTTACAATTAAGTTCGCGGATGACACAAAAATTGGTAGGGTGGTAAATGGCAAGGAGGGATAGCCGTAAACTGCAGGGGTATATCAATCAGCTGGCCACAGTCTCCAGGGCTATGCGCCAAGCGCTAGAAAATGGGATTAGTATTCAGATCTTTGTTGACTGCCGCTGACATGATGGGCCAAATGGTCTCCTTCTGTGCTGTAAATGTCTATGAGTCTATATTCTTATGCAGAAGATTAAAAATGTTAGATAAAATAAACTTACAAAATATACTGGCCCAGATCTTGAGTCTCAATATAAGCGAACTTGGAGAAATTCTCTGCTTGAGGGCCACAACAGCACCGCAAGTCATAGGGAGCCCACTTAAGCTAAAATCCAAACTTGCAATGTGCTTGAACAGGTTTAGAGGGAGCCCATGCTGATGGTTCTATTGGGACCTGTCAGTGTGAAAATTTGGGCTGATTAATCCCAGCATTTGTGTTGTCATTAAAACGTGGCAGATGATGTGGGCCAGGCAGGCCAAATCCACAAGGGAAACTTGGCCAAGCTATCACAACAGTTTTGCAATTTGCATTTATTACAAGAAGATGTGCGCTGAATTTAGAAATAGCGAGTCTACTAATTCCTTAGAGACTTTAAAAATTAAATTAAAATATTTATTAACAAAATAAAAGATTTCAAGCACACACATAATACTATAATTACTTAATACTATAACAAATCCCAAAATTTCTAATTAACCCTGACCCCCAGTTACACACGACCTTTAAGCCAACAGTCCAAAATAGATTTTAGATTAAAAAAAACAGCAAGTTAACATAATACCCGCTTGACAGTGGAATTCCAAATGGCTTTCTCCAACTTTGGTTACTGGACACAACAGACTTATGCACAAATGGCTGCAGGATTCTTCAAGCATGTTTCATACACTCCTGTTAGTTCTTACATGGCCCTCACTCAACATAGCCTTTCATTCTCCTTCAAATATGTTTCTCTCTCTTTAATTTGTAAATTCCATTGTTCCTTATATCTTTGGAACAATACTTTTCCCATAATATAAAATACTTTCATGATATGAATGTCATCAGTAACCTTTGGGAAAAATAAACACACTCCTTAGCCTTGCTTATCTGGCTAGTTGTAAACAGACTAACATCCCTTTGAAATCCAAACAATCCTTTAACCTATCTAAAAATGTAAATTCCCTTCACACCTTACATGCTAAGCCAGCATCCATGTTTACCTAAAATTCTGTAGATACTGGAACAGTCCCAGCAGATTTGAAGGTGACAAATATGACCCCACTATTTAGAAAAGGAGGGATGGGAAAACCAGCAAATTGCAGACTGGTTAGCCTAACATCAGTGGTAGGGAAAATGCTAGAGTCTATTATAAAGGACGTGATAACAGGCCACTTAGAAAATATCAATGGGATTAGACAAAGACAACATGGATTTATGAAAGGGAAATCATGTTTGACAAACCTACTGGAGTTATTTAAGGACGTTACTAGCAGAATAGATAAGGGAGAACCAGTGGATGTGGTGTATTTGGATTTTCAGAAAGGTTTTGATAAAGTCCCACGTAAGAGGTTAGTCTGTGAAATTAAAGCACATGGGATTGGGGATAATATATTGGCATGGATTGAGAATTGGTTGACAGACAGGAAACACAGAGTAGGGATAAGTGGGGCTTTTTCGGAATGGCAGGTGGAGGCTAGTCAGGTACTGCAGGGATCAGTGCTTGGGCCTCAGCTATTCACAATATATATCAATGCTTTGGATGATGGAACCAAATGTAATATTTCCAAGTTTTCTGATGACAGAAAACTTGGTGGGAATGTGAGTGGCGAGGAGGATGTTAAGAAACTTCAAGGCGATTTAGACAAGTTAAGTAAGTGGGCAAATACATGGCACATGTAGTATAACATGGAGAAGTGTGAAGTTATCCACTTTGGTAGCAAAAACAGAATGGCAGAGTATTACTTAAATGGTAAAAACAAAAAACTGCGGATGCTGGAAATCCAAAACAAAAACACCTGGAAAAACTCAGCAGGTCTGGCAGCATCTGCGGATAGGAGCACAGTTAACGTTTCGAGTCCGAATGACCCTTCAACAGAACGAAGTAAAAATAGAAGAGAGGTGAAATATAAGCTGGTATAAGGGGGTGGGGGTGGGACAAGGTGCCCCAACGCCCCCCTTAAACCAGCTTATATTTCACCTCTCTTCTATTTTTACTTAGTTCTGTTGAAGGGTCATTCGGACTCGAAACGTTAACTGTGCTCCTATCCGCAGATGCTGCCAGACCTGCTGAGTTTTTCCAGGTATTTTTGTTTTTGTTTTGGATTACTTAAATGATGATAGATTGGGAAATGTTGATGTACAAAGGGACCTGGGTGTCCTTGTACGCCATTCACTGAAAGCAAGCATGCAGGTGCAGCAAGCAGTTACGCGGCAAATGGTATGTTAGCCTTCATTGCAAGAGAGTACAGGAGCAAGGATGTCTTACTGCAGCTATACAGGGTCTTGATGAGACCACACCTGGAGTAGTGAACGCAGTTATGGTCTCCTCATCCAGGGAAGGATATACTTGCTGTAGAGGGAGTGCAGCAAAGGTTCACCAGACTGATTCCTGGGATGGCAGGATTGTCATATGAGGAGAGATTGGGCCAACTAGGCCTGTATTCGCTGGAGTTTAGAAAAATGAGGGGTTCGCATTGAAAAGTCTAAACTTCTGACAGGGATGGACAGACTGGATGCAGGAATGATGTTTCCTTTGGCTGGGGGGGTCAAGAACAAGGGGTCATAATCTCAGGATATGGGGTAGGCCATTTAGGACTGAGATGAAGAGAAACTTCTTCACTCAGAGGGTGGTGAACCTGTGGAATTCTCTACCACAGAAGGCTGTGGAGGCCAAGTCACTGAATATATTTAAGATGGAAATAGATAGATTTCTAGACTATAAATGCGTCAAGGGGTATGGGGAGTGAGCAAGAGTATGGCGTTGGGATAGAGGATCAGCCTTGATTATATTGAATGGCAGAACAGGCTCGAAAGGCCGAATGACCTGCTCCTGCTTCTATTTTCTATGTTTCTACTAATTCAAGTACATTTCTACACCTTGCTTCTTTTGATAATTTCAAGCTTGCAGTTTACCTGACTCCAAATGTAATTAAATCACACAGACAGAACCATCTTCACTGACACTCCTAAACCTACTTTACAACAAACCAGAAAAATATGAAAATTATTATACTTTTGCAACAATATATTTAGGGCTGCTGCTAGCAGGCAAAGAGCCTGCTCAAGAGTGCAGTCCTTTAAATAAGCAGAAGTATGAAAACACTCTAGCACACCAGCATCACACGCTCCTTTTCTCCAACATAAACCCCCACCACAACCCCGGCACCCCTTCCAATTCCTTAAGTTTGTTTGAAAAAGACGCTTTGATTCATTTCACGTCATCTGCCCAGAATACCAATGTGACTATCTTTTCATTACAGTCGCCAATCATTTCTTAAGTGAGCTCAGTGTCCTGGCAGGATGTTACCCAGACCTGTTGATACAATATGGAAAATACAGGCTACTTTACTATACAAAATTGGCAATAATCTTTAACATCATGATTCACAACCCCTTATGCTGAGTTACACCAATTATTTTATAACGCTGCTAATTTTACAGGTATAGTTTCAAATATCATAAGTAATTGTCCGGCAGGATTTTACTAAAAACGTTTTTTATTGCTCTGTAATTTAGTGATAAGATTACATTTTCTTCCATCTCTATCACAGAGTTAAAATATATTTTTATAAAGCACAATTTTGCTGCACCAGTATTGTTTCTCATAAAAATCTAAATAACAGCATGATGTGCAATAAGTAACATCACTTAGGACATACATACACTCTGTGGTTATAGCAAACAGTATTTTCCTTTAAAAGAAGCTTGAATAAAAATAAATATTCCAGATAAGATGACTTTAATATTTTGTCTTGGCCTATGTATAAAAGAGTGATGAAGAAGTTTTTGATTTATACCAATGCCATTAATTTTTGCCCATCAAGTTTGGAAAAAAAAAAAATAGACCTGTCTCATTCAAACTTACCTGCAATTTATCATCCTTCATAAGCCTGATATACCCAAGTGTCAGATAGCAGAGTGGAGCTGGGTTACGGTTGGGTTGGGATAAGAGAGACAGGGATTTGGGAGAGTTGGGCGGGTGGGTGGAGGGTGCAATTGTAATTGAAACTAAGTCAAAGATTGGAAAATAATTTTAAAAAAAAATCTTAGCTAAGGTCTGCAGATGGGCCACTAATTCAGAGACTGTCACTGAGCTGAAGTCAGACATTCAGCTTGTGATGTCAGAAGAGGCGTGGCTTCACCAAGATTGTGCTTCATCACTAGACCTCCCCATTCACATCATTGATGGATTCACGCTGCCAGCAGGAGAGCAACTCCCTACTGCAACCAACTAAAAAGCTAGGCGCATAGTTTTAACCATAGTCAATGATGTACGCCTTCACTTCACCGCTGGCTACAAGATCCAGGCCACTGTTATCCTATATGCCCAGTCAGTGGCTCAACCAATTCCACAGTTCTTCTGAACCTCAAATAAAATGGCTATCTGGCAAAAAAATGTCAAATTACTCTTGTAACTTTCAATCATCACTGAGGTTAAATCTTGCTGGCAAAATAATAACATGTTAATGCAAATCAACCAGCAAGCTCATGGAATTTCAGCTCAGGGAAGACACTCCGTGAGTTTTGAGCCTCCAGAGCTAGCTGGTCCATTTACACAGCTTTACCATTTGCTTTGCAGAAGTGGCATCTTGCCCTTCGTCTCCTAAATTATTTTTAAGAACTTGCTGGATTTGCACATTGACTGCCCATTAAACTCACTGCAGAAAGTGAGCCCGGGTGCATAATTGCATAGTTTTTTGGTTAGCACTGACATACATGGCAGTAAATTAACCTAGATTCTAATTAGGTAGAAAATGTCTTAAGCCTTGCATTTGCAGCTTATTTCTGCAGAGTCCATTTCCGCAGAACTTGAGTCAATTGTTATCTTGTAGCAATTGTGTGAACTGGTTTGTCTTTGTTGTAAAATCCTTTATTACCAGTGATCTTTATCCTTTCAGCAAAACAATTTTGCTGAAAATCAAACTTTTGTGGATAACGTAGTTAAGAAAAAAGTATAGGTAAGAATGACATTAGACTTGATGATAGAGAGCACCATCTAGCTAGTACTCACGTAACCAATGAATATTTTAATTTTGTGGGCATGTGAACAAGGAAAAATGTTCTATTTATAATTAACTCCCTCTGTTCCAGGACGTTACTTGAGCAAGCCCCTATACAGAAAGGTCCAAACAAGCTTTCAAATACAAGAAAACAATCTAAAGTCAATGGTTAACAGTAAGTCGTAGATTACATGTTGATTCAATTAAAAAAGCACAGTTTTATAACTACATAACAAATTGAAAGGAGTAGGATCTGTGGTAAGGTACTGAGAAACAAGTTTCAGTTTGCCGAGTCAATTAATTTCAAATATTTTGCGATCACCAAATTCTTTTCCATGCTTTTTAAAAGGGTTTCTCCAGATCATTATCCTTTGATGTCGATGACAATCTCTTTTGCTTCATCCAGCCGAAGTACATATTCTTCTCACTACTATTGTGTAAGCAGTGGAAGGCGGTGAGATGCTCTAAGGAGCAGAAATTGCCAGAAAAGTAGGAAGACAGACCAAGGTACGATTTCGAGATAAGAGCTACACCACCATCTCAGCAGTTTGAGCAGTGCCAGCCTAGGTAGGCGAGGAGGCTTCATTTAGAGAGAAGGAGTCATCACCTCTCAGCTAACTTTCCATCAAGGCCATGATGTTGATGCAATGATCCACAACAGGTTCATGGTTGGTCAGGACCTTGTTCAGAAGTGAACGTACATCATGGAGGGAGATGTGCAGAGAGGGGCAGTGATAGTCGATCCACTGGTAGATTCCAAGGGTTAGGGCTGGGAGTGATGAGGGACAGGGAGGAAACATATGAACATACGAACAAGGAACAGGAGTACGCCATTCAGTGCCTCGAGCCTGCTCCGCCATTTAAGGTGATCACGGCTGATGTGATGGTAACCTGAAATCTGTATCCCACCTACTGCCGATAACCTATCACCCTCTTGCTTACCAAGAATCTGTCCACCTCTATCTTAAAAATATTCAAAGACTCTCTTCCTGAAAAGGTGGTGAAAGCTGAGTTCCAAAGACTCACAACCCACTGAGTGAAAAAAATTGGTAACATTAGCTCCTGGTAGGCAGGGAGAGTGAGATGGGACAATTGGGGCTGCTATTTGTTAGGAGGCAGTGATGAGTGCCTAGGCAGCCCTTTTGGAAGCTGCCAAGAGAGGCACAAAACAAAGGATTATTTAAAACTGAGTAAAACTAGGGACGGCAACAGAAGAGTAGGTAAAAATAGCAAATGCTGAAGGATTAAAGTTTGTACAGTAGAGTACCCAAGGATGAAGAAAAGAAAGGAGAAATTATAACAGGAGAGGTAAAGAGAGAAAAGGAGAAAGAAAGAGAAAGCTGCAAAGTTATAGTGATGGGCATGGACTCAGAGTAGCAGCTAAAATTTGTCCATGAACTGACGTTGAAAATGATGCTAAATAGGCTGGGTTACATGCTGGATTAAGATAGCTATGTTTTTAAATGCACAGAGAGTAGAAAGAAGTCAATCTGTGGGAAATATTTGACTTAAAGTCAAACATTTGATAAAGTTGATGTAGGTTGTATGAAATCAATGCCAAACAGATGGCCAGGTGCTGAGACAGATCATTGAGATAAGGGGTTATTCAGTAGCAGAGCTCTGAGCTGAGAATTTCCAATAATTTAATTTTTTTTGGTATTCAAATGAGCAATGTCACACCCTTACCCAGAGTCACAGTGTGTCTTTCATGCTGGATGATGAATGGTCGACATGATCTTTGCAGTGTGTCACATTCAATAAAAGCCCTGCAGACATAATAAGGACCTCCAAAAGGTATTCATTGGCCTGACCAAGGCTTTTGACACAGCAAACTGTGAAAGCCTGCGGGAGGTGCTCTACAAATATGGCTGCTCAGAAAAGACAATCAGGGTCATCCATTCATTTCATGATGGCATGATGACCAGTGTGATGCAAAATGGTGCCTTATCAGAGGTCTTTCCTGGCAGCAATGGCACCAAGGCTGCTCGATGGCTCCAGTTTTGTTTGCCATCTACTCTTCAGCCATAAGAGTACACATTCCATTCAGGACAGACGGCAACTTTTCCAATCTGCAAAGGCTCAAACCTCGCACCAAGATCATAGAATAGCTATTAAGTGAACTCCTTTTTTCCAACAACAGTACATGCACTCCAGGGAACATCCAGCTGTTCGTTTACTACTTTGTTCAACCTCAGAACACTTTGACTATACAATAAGTCTGAAAAAGACAGATCTTATACTAACATGTCCTGGCCACAAACTTCAAGACCTCATAGTCGCCATCAACAATGCACCCTTGCAACTCAGTTCAGAAGTTGCCCTCTCTTGGGAGTATCCTTTTCGACAACACCATGTTGGATGATGAAATCATCCTGACCTGGCAAAAGCAGGCTCAGCATTCAGCAGGCTCATCCATAAGACCATAAGACATAGGAGCAGAAGTAGGCCATTCAGCCCAGCGAGCCTGCTCCGCCATTCAGTTAGATCATGGCTGATGTGATAATCCTCAACTCCACTTTCCTGCCTTTTCCTCATAACCCTTGATTCCCTTACTGGTTAAAAATCTGTCTATCTCAGCCTTGAATACACTTAACGACCCAGCCTCTACAGCCCTCTGTGTTAAAGAATTCCATAGACTGACTACCCTCAGAGAAGAAATTCCTCCTCGTCTCTGTTTTAAGTGGGCGCACCCTTAGTCTGAAATTATGCTCTCTGGTCCTAGACTCTCCCACAAGGAGAAACAACCTCTCAGCATCTACCCTGTCAAGCTCCCTAAGAATCTTGTGCATTTCAATAAGGTCACCTCTCGTTCTTCTAAACTCCAATGAGTACAGGCCCAACCGACTCAACTACTTCTCATAAGAAAACCCGTCCATCCCCAGGTTCAACCTAGTGAACCTTCTCTGGAATGCCTCCAATGCCAGCATATCTCTCCTTAGATAAGGGGGACAAAACTGTTGACAGTATTCTCCGTGTGGTCTAACTAGTGCCTTGTATAGTTTTAGCAAGACTTCCCTATTTTTATACTCCGTCCCCTTTGAAATAAAGGCCAACATTCCATTTGCCTTCCCTATTACCTGCTGAACTTGTATGTTAGCTTTTTGGGATTCATGCACGAAGACCCCCAAATCCCTCTGTGCTGCAGATTTCTGCAGTCTTTCTCCATTTAAATAATATTCAGCTCCCCTATTCTTCCTGCTAAAGTGCATAACCTCACACTTTTCCACATTATATTCCATCTGCCACATTTTTGCCTACTCGCTTAACCTGTCTATATCCCTCTGTAGACTCTGTGTGTCATCCTCACCACTTGCCTTCCCACCTATTTTTGTGTCATCCACAAACTTGGTGATAGTACATTCATTTCCCTCATCCAAGTCATTAATATATATTGTAAATAATTGTGGCCCCAGCACTGATCCCTATGGCACTCCACTAGTTACAGGTTGCCATCCCGAAAATGCCCCCCCCCCACCACCGCATCCCAACTCTCTGCCTTCTATTAGTTAGCCAGGCCTCTGTCAATGCCAATAGACCACCCCCAACACCATGTGCTCTTATCTTATTAAGTAGCCTTATGTGCGGTACCTTATCAAACACCTTTTGGAAATCCAAAATCTATTGGTTCCCCTTTATCTATCCTGCCTGTTACCTCCTCAAAAAATTCTAATTAATTTGTCAGACATGATTTCCCCTTCATGAAGCCATGCTGACTCTGCTTGGTTAGATTGTGCATTTCTCAATGCTCTGCTATTACATCCTTTATAATAGACTCCAACATTTTCCCAATGACATGTTAAGCTAACTGGCCTATAGTTACCTGCCTTTTTGTCTCCCTCCCTTTTTTGAATAAGGGTGTTACATTGGCAGTTTTCCAATCCTCTGGGACTTTTCCAGAATCTAAGGACACTTGGAAGATTACTACCAGTATGTCCACTATCTCTGCAGCTATTTCTTTTAATATCCTAGGATGCAACCCATCAGGTCCAGGTGACTTATCAGCTTTTAGCCCCATTAGTTTCCCTAGTACATTTTCTCCAGTATTAGTTATTGTATTTATTTCTTCCCCCCCTTTTGCCCCATGATTATTTAGTACTTTTGGTATGTTATTAGTGGCTTCTACTACTGTGAAGACTGATGCAAAGTCTTTATTCAACACCTCTGCCATTTCCTGGTTCCCCATTATCATCTCCCCAGCCTCATTCTCTAAGGGGCCTATATTGACTTTGGCCTCTCTCTTCCTTTTTATATATTTAAAGAAGTTCTCTGTCCATTTTCATATTACTTGCTAGTTTTCCCTCAAAGTTTATTTTCTCCCTCTTTATTATTTTTTTGGTCATCTCCCCACAAGCTTTGGAGGCAGCATGGAGTTTGTATCAAAACAAAGATCGAAGTCTACCAGTCAATGGTTCTCACATCACTTCTCTACGGCTATGAGGCATGGACAACTTAGTGCCATCACAGAAAGCAACTAGATGCATTCCGCCTTCACTACTTGAGATCTATCTGCAACAACAACAGGCAGAACAAAACCCCTAACACCAAAATTCTTGCAAGGTGCCAATACCTGGTATCTAGGCCATGCTTATCAGAGCTCAGCTTCAATGGATGAAAATAAATTTAAAAATAATAATAGAAATAGGTGGGAAAAGAAAAATACATTAAATATATATATCCAGACTTAACATTGAGTTCAACAACATCAGATCATGAACTATCTCCTCCATCCCCACCCCCTTTCCGATCCCCTTTTTTCTAATAATTATATATATTTTTAATATATTTTTCTTTTTCCACCTATTTCTATTATTATTTTTAAACTTATTTCCATCCATTGCTTTATCTCCACCTTTTAGCCTATTTCGATCCCTTCCCCCCAACCCACCCCCACTAGGGCCATCTATCACTTGTTCATCCTGCTTTCTACCCTTAATGTCACCATTAGCACATCCTTTAGCTAATATCACCACCGTCAACACCCCTTTGTCCTTTTGTTTATGATATCTTTGGCAATCTTTTCTTTGCCTCCACCTGTCACTGACCCTCTATCTAGCTCCACCTGTCCCACCCCCCTTAAACAGCTTATATTTCACCTCATTTCTATTTCTCTTCAGTTCTGATGAAGAGTCATACGGGCTCGAAACGTTAACTCTGTCTTCCTCTCCACAGATACTGTCAGACCTGCTGAGTTTTTCCAGCTATTTTTGTTTTTGTTCTAAATGGAGAAGTCTCTGTCATCAAGAAATCTTAACATTCGAGGAGAATAGAGTAAGGTCCCTACAGGACAGGTGAGCATGCCACAAATCCAATGCTGTCGCTCACTGCTCCAGCAGTGACTTCATATGTACCATTTGCAATTGGATCTGCAAACCAAAACTTGACTTAACATCACATACTACAACGCCAACCTAGACAACTGGTCTCCTTGCTGAACACTCATTTGTCAAGGCGACGTGAAAATCCACCAGTGAACAGCTGTCGCTGATGCCTTGACTTCCACATGAAAACAAAAGTCACTGATCCCCCAGGAATCACTGCTGATAATTTTTTTAAAATTCTCCAATCTTCAAATTGAGAATCACAAATCAGTTAAGTAAAACAAGATTGATAGTTTCATATTAATTTGAAATTAATTTTGAAGACCAGCAATTTACAAGATCAAAAAATAATTTAACTAATCCGACAGCAGTCACTGCTAGTTGATCAAATGCCGCAGCAAGAAGTCACCATTCCAACCACCATTGCTTCAACTGCTGGTAAACTAAGGGGGAATAATTTGACTGTGACGCAGCCTTGGACTGTGGCCTACGTCCTTTATCGATAATCTCTACTATCCAGCCTTCACCAGGAAAAAGTTGAAATTGATTGGATCCGAAGGCTGGATCAATGTTGATATAATGATTGTTATTTTCAGTCACTACTGGTTGAAGTTGAATTAATTAATTGACAGTGCTGGTCAGATCTGGTCTAGCAATTTTTTTTATTATCAGTGACACAGCCCAGTGCTGAAAGATCACAGATCCCCCTAAAACCAAATCCCAGTTTTTCCAAAAAGACCCAAGATACCGGAGAAGAATTTGACATGTATGATGAAAAGTCTTTCGGACAGAGACTAGCATGAATCCCATGGCTCATTTTCAAAGGATGGAGGCGCTGCATATGAACTGAAACACCATTGCAATTTTTAAAAATTGAGTTTTTGTATTTTGGTCTAAAGAGGGAGGGTACAGGACCAGAAAGTTACAAAGTCTGCCCCACCTCTGGAAATGGTGAACATTTTACGCTGCTCATGGAGCAGCTTATTTAATTATAGACATAACCATCTAAATTTCAACTTCTGCTGAAATTTAGACTCCAGAGCAAAACTTCCGACTGAACTTGATCTTCTGAGATTAGTTTTTACTGCCATCATCTATATCAACAGAAACACAAAGCTTTTAACACAGATCTCCTGGGCAAGTTACTTAAGTTCATCTTTTGTCTATTACCTTAGAATGACAAGGCGCCATGAAATATTTTAATCCTCTGTATATGTTGGATTCCAATTCCCTCCCTTCTCATCATGCTTTTCTTCCTACTCCTAGCATTGCTGTAGATCTCCTAGCTTTGTTATTCATGAGTCTCTCCAATCCTCCCAGTCTAATTACTGCTTATCAGCCTATTTTGTTTTCATGCTTTGATTTCCCAATTTCTTCTGTTTGTATTAAAACTAGTTTCCTACTATACCCTTTATTCGTCTGTGGCTTCTGTTGTTCTCACTAGCTAGAACTACTTTTCTCTGAAATGTTCCACTCTTTGTTAGCTCAGCTATTATTTCATTTCTAACTCTTGCCACAATTACCATGGGTAAACCATACATCAAAATAATCAACTTTACTGAATGACCCCAAACAAATTAACAATAAAATTTCACTCTTTTACACTTTTACTTTAAAACAAATCAGAATCCACATAAAGTAAACTTGAATTAACAGGCAAATTATAGTTGGTATGAACTATAAATTACACATGGAACAGCAGATACAATAAAGACTATCTCACAAGATTCCAAGCATTTGTATTACTCCCCGCACAAATATGGCACCACATGTAATCTCTCAGCCTCTCCAACTTGATCTCCAGAATGCAGGATCTATCACTTTTCTCACTCAAAGGATTTGGTCCTCAAGTGAACTGCAATGGTAGCACCACTCATTCCGAATTCCCCAGAACTAGTCATCACCTAAATGGCACAATCCTGCAGAACCTCCTTAGCTAGGTTCATGACTGTCTTGATGGCACATCAGGCAACTTTAGAGATCCCTTCATCTGACTCCTTTAATAAACCTCAAACGGTCCAGTCAGCTCTGGCAAAACTGAAGCTTAGCGGTAGAATTGTCTAATTCACAACTTCTGCTCTAATCTTGTCTTCGGCTTTCTGTCCTTTTTAACTATATTACACACACAGCTCCTTGTAAATGAGCCTTTTCTGTTCTTTCCTGCTGTAGCTCTTCTTTGTGTCTGCCCACACGGCTTATGTATCTTAACATCCTTCCTATTAAGCATTCAGGTCAAGGGTCGCCAAGTCACACAGACTAGTACTTCTTATTATCCAAGAAAATTACAGTTGATTCCTTTATAATTGATGCAAGGCCTTAAAAGTCCTTTTCAAACATTCCATAAAACAATTACCAATTCCCTAGACATATTAAAGAAATTTCAAATTTCCCTTACTGTACTACTTCTGGGTCATAGTTCTTCATACTCTGTTCATCTCTCTTACCTTTGGGACTCAATTCCACCTCTAAACTTGTCTTGGGTGTTAAATTGGTGGATAGCCAAGGTTAATGGTTTAGCACAAAAATGCATTATTTTATAAGACATACATGTCTTCCTGTACTAGAAAATTACTGCACAGCTATCACTTTAACCTATGAATGAAGCCAGAAATAAAACAAATGGTACTTTCGTTCACACAGAATAATATGATAAACAATGTAGCTTAGTTTCTTGTCAGAGAAAGTTGTTTAATTATTATGTATTGCATTTTGCATTCAAAAGGTTAGCATTTTGTTGTGTGTTCAGGGTCCACATGTCCAGAACTCTGCTTTGATGTAGGGTTCATGCACTGCATATTTAAACAAATTAAAACAGCAGCCAGATTTTACATTTTTCAACTTCCAATGGAATCTTATTTGATGAAAGTCCAGAATGTTAGCAGTCTGATGGCTTTTGGTACTCTCATCTGTACAGAGTTTCATCGATTAAAAATTAAAACATTGCATGACAGTGGAGGCCACTAATATGACTTTATGCTTGAAATATATGATAACTGAACTAAGTTAAAAACAACAAATAGACTTTCTTTTTAATAATGAAATAAGTTTTCCCTGCCTTTTGGCACATCACTTCAACCCATTTACCTCCGAATTGTTTACTCTGCCACATCAAATTTCCTCCAACTGATTTTTTTTGGATGAAACTGCAGGGTGCTGTGCTTTGAAGTACAGCTGAAAATAAATGTCTACTGCGTACCTATTCATAATCCTTTTTTAAAAATTGCATTATTTGGCATAGTATCACCACTGAAAATGAACACCATTTCAAAAAGCAACTTTTAAAAAACAGCATTTAAATGACACACATTGCTGTATTTTTTGTGGTCATAAAGCTGGGATTAAACTCAATGGGATACTGCAGCTTTAATCAATAAATAGTACAATTTCAATAGTAAAATTAGACATACAGATTTAGTTGTTGACTGTTAACTAGGCTAAATAAAAATGTTTAATTATAAATAAAAAAAATGCTGCAAATGCTCAGAAAGTATGGGAACACCTATGGAGTGAGAAATAGAGTTAATGGTTCAGTCTGTGACCTTACATCAGGACCAGTTCTGATAGCTACCATAGTCACCTGTGTCACATTTATTTCAATTAAGTGAAAATGATAACCAATGAGAAGGAAGAATTGGACAAATAATGTTCTGCCACCCCAGTACTTATTCTGGCATCACCCAGGTGGGATGCCCTACTTATAATAGCTCTCTTGCCACAGTGAAGAAAGATGGACTAATGATGAGGTGCAAAGAGAAGCATTAGCACCATCAAACAGTAATAGTGGTCTCTCGCCACATAATTCAGTTCGCAACAGTTCAAACCATCATGATATACCAATTTTTTACTGAGAGGATTTTAAACTGATGTTTTAAAAAAAAACAAGATTAGAGTATTGAGGCAGGGAAGAGTGAGTGAGAGAAAAGAGGTGGTGGGGAGGATAAGTGGAGAGTGAGTGAGAGAGAGGGACAAAAAGAAAATGGGGGGAGGGTGAGGAGAGGAAGGAGGATGGAAAGGAGGAGCAATTGAGGTCAGGAATGCAAGAGCAGGCATGCTATCTCAGCTGACAATCTTTCACTCAGAGCTAGTAGACAACAAAGCACCCCAAACTATTTTCATCTGGTATTCCAGGATTCTCCCCGACTAAATGCACATATACTTGGAGCTTTATAAGTTAAAACAGTATGGCACAAGTATTACAGGCTTGTTTGCTTTTGTTATATGTAGTGACTTTTCCCCACCCATGCTCTTTAAGATTAATGTATTGGGTTCTGGGATTTGAAATTAGAAGTTACAGAATGCCACTAATGAAATAATTAATGAGTGCCACTATCTGTGTTTATGCAGTCTGATATTTTTAGCCAAACTTTGATCAGCTTAGAGTTCTCTTCAGGGAGATGTGCCAGGATATGTTCCATAAGGCTTTTCTACATGATGCACATTGTGGCATCAACAGCTACTGTCTGTGCTTTCATGTTTTAATTCCAGGAAATTGAACTAAAGTTTGAATAAACCCCAGCCAGCCAATTAATTCAGTTAGTCTGCTTTCTGTGAGTTTGTATATTTGAAACGACCATAAATCTCAAAATAAGAAAGCTGCTCTGGGTTTTTAGTCAACTTTGTGCTTACAAATAAGTTCACAGAATTCTTCAGCAGTAGCTTAATGAAGGCGTTAAACATCCCTACCAAAAGATTTTGGCATCATTTGCATTCAAGATGCATCATACGTTCCCATTTGAGATCATGTGCTCTCAAAAATCATCATTCAGCCATTATTTATCCCAATAGTGATCAACTGATATCACTGGTCATCAATTGACATCAAGTGAAATCACACAGCACTCAAACATCATTTGCAATGTTATGACCACAGCCAGTGTTAACTGCTGCGCAAACCAAATCCCAGAGGGAAACTTGGCTTACCCTTTGTTTTTGTATTCTGCAAACAAGAAGTTGAAGTACTGATCTCAGCAGTACGAGGTCCAGTAACACTTTTGGGATTTTAAAAATAAAAAGTAAAAGTTTTATTAACAAGAATAAAAGAAAGCTTAAGCACACAAGATTACATAATTAGGGCTAGTCTTACAAAACATTCCCCAAAAAGAGACTCTACTTGATCAGACCCACCAGTAAACACCTCCAGGCAACACTCCCTTATAGATGTTAACTGTAAAAGAAATCTAGCAATATTACAGAAGGCAAACTGCTGTAACTTCAATAAAGGAATACGACATGACCACTACCCTCATACACTCTGTGGTGGAATCCACTTCAGAGTAAAACTGCTTTTTCTAGCACAAGACTTTTCTGGCTTGACTGGATGGTTGATTCAAACTGCACCTCCTCCCAGCCCAGAGTAAACAGCTCCCCACTCAGTTATCTCTAGCTAAGCTCTCCTCAGTAACTCTAAAATACCTTCTTTCCTCTTCCATCTCTGGTTCTATTATTCTCGCACCTCTTTGAAACTCAAATCTTTCCAAATATAAAATCTTTTATGTCTGTATCTTTTCTTTGCTTTCAGGTCAATAAAATATAATATCCCGACTACTATTTACCTATGGAATCCTGCAAGATGCAAACATATTTTTTGAGACCTCTGACTCTCTGATATTCAAATGGACTCTCAACTTATCTAAAAATGCAAATGTTAGATCTAACCTATTTACTTGGACCTCAAACTTAACACCTATATCATTTTCATGTTTCAAACCCCCCCAGACAACCTGATTCCTATCAACTTCTGCCCAGCTTAACTAAATCATACATACACACACAGACGCTCAGCTTTCTTTACAGAATAACACAATATTACCCCAAAATATTTTTAAAAATAACATCTATTCTCACAGCAATCATTTACAATCATTTAATTACCTATAAAGCCTTCAGAAGTGACAAAAAATTGACTAAGTGTCAGACATCAGTTAACATAAGTAAGATAATGAAAAGGTAAATAGTGAGAAACTGTTCCCACTCAAGAGAACATTAAGAACTAGAGGGCACAGATTCAAAATAATTGACAAAAGGAGTAAATGTGATGTGAGGAAATTTTTTTTCATCCAGCGGTGGTTGGAGTCTAGAACAAACTTCCTGAAAGGGTGGTGGAGGCAGGTTTGATCAAGGTATTTAAAAGGGAATTGGATTACTACCTGAAAAGAGAGAATGTGCAAGATTACTGGGATAAGGCAGAGGAGTGGGGCTAGGTGGAAAGCTCTTTCAGAGAGCCAGTGCAGACTCAATGGGCCAAGTGGCCTCCTTCTGCACTGTCAAGATACTGTGATACTGTAATATCGGAAATATCATGCCATAGATTTTTCTAAGTTCCAGCTGATGCTGTTGTTACTCATGCATCATGTAGATTGCACTTGTACAGAGCCCATAGATGCACAGTGCAACTTCCGGATTTTGGCACAAATGAGATTGCAGTGTCATTGTGACCCTCAATAGTGGAAAACATGTCAGTGTTCCCCACTATTGGGAAAGGAAAATCTGCATCATTAATAAGGATATAATCACAAAACTATCCTATCTTCGACTTCCATGTCTGGACACATGATCAACCAATCAGACCGTTATGACTGTGGCAATAAAAGTGAGGATTGCATTGACATTTCAACTGCCCCAGAGCATAGGCACAATAGTTCATAGTTAGTTTTTGGTGTATTTGTTTATATTTCTCATTGTACAGGATTACATGATCACAGTTAATAGATCTATAATTCTTAAATCAAAGCAAAAAGAATGCACTTTGATGTTTCCCCTCACGATTGTAGTGGCTTTAGTTTTGACAACCCAACACTTACTCCTCACACACCACAGTTTATTGCAAGAACAAAGGGACACCGAAGAATGAGGTAAGGCCATTTGGATGGTAAAACCTGTTCCTTTTACAATCTGGCCCATTACAGACTCAACACAGCCCATTTAATGTTCTACAGTCAATTCTGCAAAGTTGCTCCCTTCCTCAAAAGTAAACAAACCAAAAATCCGAATATCTAGATGTTACATTTTCACAATTGACCAGTTACTTATCCTTCTACAATATTTCCATCAGTTCAGGAATCATTGCATTGCTTACCAGTTTAGAAAATACCATTATGAAGCACTATCACAAATAGTGGATTTTATTCTTCAAATTCTACTTAAAAGAGAAAACAAACAAGCTTGAAACATCAGACTTCAGAAACACATGTCTGATTACACTATTAGCAAGCTGTGGGCATGGATGTTCAATGGTTCACGGATGCCCAAGAACATTTATAGTTTACATAAGAACTCAGCGCTTTCAAAACAAATTCATTGTGTGAAGTGTGTTGAGACTTTTAATAAAACCTCAATGGCCTAAATTTCATGGACAGTTCTCAGCAGTTATTTTACTTCTAAACAATGACTGGTTCAAGGGTAACATCGCTATGATGGAGCCTGACATTGAAGTCAAGTAGTCCACTCTCATTAATTACACGAGAGACCTGAGCAAGAAGATTTTGAATGAACTAAGAGCAGCTTGAAATCAAGTCCAAAAGACTGCTAGGCAGTGCACCAATGATGACTTGTTACAACTTTGCCAGCATATCCAGGTGTCTATCAATACAGGGAATGTCAGGGGCATGTACGAAGGGATCAAAAAGGAAACAGGTCCATCAGCAAAGGAAAACGGCTCCACTGAAAACAAAGGCAGGGGAGGTCATCACCAACCGCAGTAAACAGTTGGGGAAATGAGTGGAACACTACCTTGAGTTGTACTCCAGGCAGAACAAAGTCATCAAGGAAGCTCAGGATACCATAGAGAGCATACCTATGATAGAAGAGCTCAATATCAAACCCACAGTGGAGAAACTTAGCAAAACTATTGACTCGCTTTCTATGGGCAATGCTCCAGGTGCTGATGTTGTGCCGCCTGAACTCATCAAGCACAAGAAACGGGTGCAGCATCTGCACAAACCTCCGTGTCTCTATTGAAGGGAGGGGACTGTTACCCAGGATATGCATGATGCGAAGACTGTGACCCTTTACAAGAACAAGGGCAACAGCAGCGAATGCAACAATTGAGGCATCGCCCTGCTGAGCATCATGGGAAAGGTATTTGCCCTTGTGTTGTGTTGCCCTTGTCACCCTGCAGTTCCTGGCTGAACGCATCTATCCCAAATCGCAATGTGGTTTCAGAACCGGAAAACCTACAACTGACATGACCTTCTCGGTTCATCAGCTGCAAGATAAATGCCATGAACAAAGGAGACCACTATATATTGCCTTCATCAATCTCACCAAGACATTCGACCATTTGAACAGAGGTGGTTTGTTTCAGCTGCTGGAGAAAATTGGCTGCCATTTACATACCAGGACTGATGGAAAGCTATTCAACCTTGCTCATCTGAGATCCAATACAAAGGTATGCCAAGTCCTCATCCAAGGTTTCCTCTACGCTGACGATGCCAGACTAGCATTCCAGATTGAGGAACACCTGCAGTGGCAAATGGACAGAGTGTCTTATGCCTGTAAAGAGCTTGGTTTGACTATCAGCATTAGGAAGACAAGTGTCATGTTCCGGAATGTTACCATACCACCATCACTGACAACGTGATGCTGGAGGTTATTGATGCTGGAGGTTATTGATAGATTCACATATCCAGGCTCCACAATCACCAGAGATCTGTTACTTGATGCTGAAATCAACACATGCACCACAGAAGCTGCAAGTGTTAGGTCCATGCTGAGTAACAGAGTGTAGAACAACGGCAACTGACTTAACACCAAACTGCAAGTCTACAAGCCTGCATCCTCAGCACACTCACCTATAGCAGTCAGACCTGGACAACGTATAATAAAAGCAAAATACTGCAAATGCTGGAAACCTGAAGTAAAAACAGAAAAAGCTGGAAAAACTCAGCAGGTCTGGCAGCATCTGTGGAGAGAGAAATAGGTTTAATGTTTTGAGTCCATATGACTTCTTCAGAGCCCCATGAGCTCTGAAGAAGTCATATGAACCTGAAATGTTAACTCTGGACAACATATGCCAGGCAGGAGAAAAGGCCAGTTTCTATCTTCCTTGTCTCACACAGATCCCCAGCGTCTTGTGGCAGGACAAGGTCACCAACTCAGAGGTCCTGGAGCATGTTAATTCCATCAGTATACACTCAATGGTAAGCCAATAACATCTGCACTAGCTTCGCCACATTCATCGGATGACCAAAGACCTTCTGTGCGGTGAATTAGCCACTGGGTCACAACTTCCTGGGTGTCCATACCTCCCTTACAAGGGCACCTGCAAGTAAGATATGAAGATGGCAGATATTGACACTGACAACTTGGGAGGCAGTTTCTGACGGCCGTGACCTCTGAAAGCTGACTGCTTAGGAGGGCATTAGAAGAGACAAGCAAAAACGAAAAGCTCAGCTGACCGAGAAAAAGACCCAGAGAAAACGGAGGACAGAAACTTATGCACCGTCACAGCCTGTCTTCCTCTGTAGCACTGCTTATCACAGAGTTGACCACCGCAGCACCAAACATTACCTTATGAGATGGAAGGTTGCCATCTTGTAATTAGGTAGTTATTGCATTTTGTATGACAGGCAAGAAACAAGCAAGCAATGGCACCTAAAGATCGTAGTAATAATAAAATTATAATAATAGTCATCCAACTTCACAACAACAAAAATTTGTATACAGCACCTTTCACAGGAGCATTATCAAAGAAAACGTGACACCGAGCTACATAAAGAGGGATTAGGGCGGATGACCAAAAACTTGGTCAAAGGAGGAAGTACTTAGGAGCATCCCAAAGGAGGAAATAACTGTAAAGAGGTGGAGATACTTAGGGTAGAAATTTCAGAGCTTACAAATCCCAGCAGCTAAAAAAATAAATTGGGTGCGCTCAAGAGGTCAGAATTAGATAAGGATTATATGGGGGCGTTTAAGGCAGGTGGGGGAGGGGGGGGGGGGGGTGGGTGCAGCGGTTAAGGCAGATGGTTGGGGTTTAGTCGGGTGGTCAGTTCAGGTCAGGTTAGTCAGGCCGGGTTGGGATGGTGGTCTGGTGGTTGGGGGAGTAGTCAGGGTTGGGTCAGGTCAGGGGGTAGTTGGGTGTTCAGTTGGGTGCTTGGTAGATAGTCAGATCAGGTCCAGTCAGAGGGTAGTCGGATCAGGTTCAGGAGTAATCAGTTACGGTCAAAGAGTGGTTGGGTGGCGGTGAGGTGGTAGTCGAGTGGTTGGAGGTAGTTGGGTGGGGGGGGGGGGGGGGGGGGGGGGGATGGAACGGTTGGGTTGAAGGGTAGTTGGGTGAGGGGAGGTGGTTGGTCAGGTGGTTGGGTTGGGAGTGGTGAGGGGAGGGATGAGGGGGTTTTCTGGGTCTGGGCAGTGGTCATGTGGTCGGGGGAGGGTAGTCAGGGGAAGATTAATGGGGTAGTTGGGGGGTAGTCAGGTGGTTGGAGTGTTAATCAGGTGATTTGGGTGGTTAATCAGGTCAGTTTGGAGGAGTGATGGGTGGGGGGGCGCGGTGGGAGGGTGTGCCAGTTATGATGCTCAGTTGAGTCAGTTATGTTGGCTGATCTCAGAGTTAGACCAGGTATTAACCAGTGTAACATTTCCATGGTAAGTATGCAGTTAAGTGCCGTGTATCTGACCCAATCTCTGACCCTGAGCTCAGTGTCAGAGGCCTTCATAGAGGGTTAGGACAGGGGAAATCAGCCCAATGCAAGTTTAAGCTTTTCGGACAGTTTCAACATATGTGCACCAGGACCTCTGCAGAGTCCTGACGCACATCTCCCAACTTACGATCCAGATAGCATAAGATATGGGCCAAAATTCTGTAAATAAAAACAATCTTAGCTTTTTAAATTGTATTTGGAACAAAGTATACAGTAAGCCAATTTTGCCCAATTGGTTTTCCCAGTCCGCAGAAATCAAATGCATATGTCAGACTTACAACAACTTGAATTTCTGTAATGTTCTTTTTGTACAAAACAGCATCTTAAGGATGAAAGAACAATGCACATCAAGTTGGAACAAAAATGAAGGACAGGAATAAGGTTTTTGGTGCCACGGAGACAATTGCATTCGAGTATTAAATCCAATAAGGAATTAAGGAGAAACATCTTTACCCAGTGCGTGGTGAGAATGTGGAACTTACCACCACATGGAATAGGAAACACAAATAGCACAGGTGCATTTAAGGGGCAGCGAGATGATGGGGAAAGGATTAAAAGGTTATGACTGACAAGGGAGTCAAAGGTCATGGGGTGCAGGCAGGAACGTGGAGTTGAGGACACATTTAGATCAGCCACAAGCTTACTGAATGGCGAAGCAGGCTCGAGGGGTCAAATTGCCTACTCCTATTTCTAATGTTCATATCTTCAACAAGAAAGAATCTAACCATCTCCCCTTAATGCTCTACTCAACATTACCATTGCTGAATCTCTGACCATCAACATCCTGGGGGTTAACATAGCAGAGACTTAACTGGGCCAGCTACGTAAAAACTGTAACTACAGAAGTAGCTAGAAGTTAGGAATTTTGTGGTGAGTAACTCACCTCCTGACTTCCCAAAGCCTGTCCACCATCTGCAAGGCTCAAGTTCGGAGTGCGACAGAATACTCTCCATTTCCTGAATGTGTGGAGCTCCAACAGTACTTAAGACACTCAACACAAAGTAACATGCTTGACTCATCACCACCTTAAACATTCACTCCTTCCACCACTTGCACACTGTGGTAGCAGTGTGTATCGCTACTAGATGGACTGCAGCAACTCTTCAAAGCTCCATTGACACACCTTCCAACCTACAACCTCTGCCATCAAAAGGGCAGCAGATGGAAGGGAACACTCCTCCAATCATACATCATGCTGACTCTCAAATATATCATTGCTCCTTCACCAACGCTGGTCAAAATCCTGGAACTCCCTTCCTAACAGCACACTGGGTGTACCTGCAACACAGGGACTGCAGCGGTTCAAGAATGCAGCTCACCACCACCATAGCAAGGGCATTAATGGATGGTCAATAAAGACTGGTCTTGTTAGCAAGGCCCACATCCCATGAACAAGTAAGAAAAAACGCATTGGGTGAAGTTCTGTCCCTTACACAGCCAAATGGGAACTGGATATATTGGGTCCCGATTTCTAAAGGTGTCATAAATTTGGTAGTTTTTAAAATGCCTCTAATACAGAATTAAGTTCTCAGGATGGATCTGTAATGAAATGTTGCTTTCAAACTAAATCAACTCTAATAATTCAGTTTTATCAGTTCCTGAGAATTTTGCAGCGAAATATTTAATTGACAGAAATAGAACACCACAACATTTTGCAAAACGTTAACTGAAATGAGAAGTGTTGATAGAAACCTCAGCCAGTGGCTCTGCTGTCCTGACCTTCCTCCTAAAAGAAATCATTGCAAAGGTGGCATTATGTAAGGACTAAAGAAAAATATTTAAAAGAAAATTTACTTTAACAGTAAGCACAAATTGGTCCACAGTACAGGGATAATCTAAACATCTTTACCTTTGACATCACTACACTAGAGAGCAATATTTTATTTTGCAAGTATGTGTTTCTTTAAAGCAAGTTCGAAAATCTTGACAATTCTTGCAGTAACAAATATGGAAGGTGAAAAAAAGATTCTTTGTCAATGCTTTTCCTCTTGCACTCATCAGGACAATTTACAAGAGAATACCAATGTCAGGGAAACAACGTATTGATAGTATATGAGAAGGGAGTGCTGATTGGTTGGCAAGTGGAATCTGGTAGAGGCGTTGCCATGGAGAACACACCAGTTGATTGTGAATGACAGTTAAACTGCCAAACATTGTTTGAAATTTAAACCAGGCAGCTTGACAGTCTATGGCTGTCACTTATTTTGTACACACATTATGCCTGTTACAGTTAAACATGTTCTTTCTTTCTGCAAAGAACAGGGCCCTGTGTATCAATATATGTAGTTTCTGATACAGGTAAATGTGCCACACTGCGAGCCCAACTGAAAATCTGGTGCATTCTTCATAGCAACGCCTCTACCAATCAGAGTCCACTTGCCAACCAATCAGAACTCTCTTCTCACACAGTACAAATGTGTTGTTTTCCTTAACATTGATATTTTCTTGCAAATTGTCCTGATGAGTGAAAGATGAAAAGCTTCAACAAAGTTTCTTTTTTTCAGCAATACTCAAGTTCTGTACTACCAAGCAACTAAAAATATGGAGGGGCTATTAAACAAATAGAAAGAAAGGGAAAATCAAACATATAGATGACAACTTTTGGTGCAGGAAAAATACTTCTTTATCTTTCTGTCTTTCCAATTACATGAAACATGATCCTCATCAGAAGTCTCAGTCACGTGTCAGTCATAGTGAAAGACGAGGTAATTGAGACAATGGATTGATAAAAATTGGCAAAGAGCAAGTATTAGAAAGATTGTCCATAATTAAAACTAATAAATCACCAGGACTGGATGTGACGCATCAAGGGATACCGAGGGATCAAAGGAGGAAATTGCCATAATTTTCTAAACCTCCTTAGATACAGGTGTGGTGCCAGAAGACTGGGAAATTGCAAATGCTACATCCTTGTTCCAAAAAGGATGCAAAGATAAACTTAGCAATACAAGCCAGTCAGAAACCTTGGTGGCAGAAAATCCTTGAAAAACAATAATCTTGGCTAAGACTTGGGAAAATGTGGATTAATTAAAGAAGGCCAGCACAGGTTTGTTAAAGGTAAATCATGTTTAATTAACTTGATCAAATTTTTTAATGTGTTAACAGAGAGGATGAAAAGTAATGCGAGTGATGTGGTGTACACGGATTTCTAAAAGACAATTGAAAAAATGCCACATAGGTTTGCCAGCAAAGTTGAAGCCCATGAAATAAAAGGGGCAGTGACAGCATGGGTACAAATTTGGCTGAGTGACTGGAAATGAAGCACAGTACAGACAGTTCTCGACTTTACAGCGTTCGAGTTACAATGAACAGCACTTGCGACGTTTATAAATTGTCACCCTGTTTTGACTTTCCCACATCAGTTTCGACTTTATTACGTCACACGAGGGAACAAGTTTAAACGTCCATACGTGCGCATTGACGTTTTGTGCCACCCACCTCCCTGACTCAGGACACTCAGTTGCTGTTCCAATGCCATTTTTACTTGGTGAAACTTTGTGCTTCCAAACTTATTCTTAAAATTTAGCGTTTCTTTGTCATAGTAATGGCAGGAAAGCATAAATCTGGTGCAAGTTACATTTCTTCTTCTAAGAAACGTAGAACAATTACAATGGAAATAACTAAGAGGTCCAAAAAAGGTGAGACGCACACTGAAATCGGTAGGGCCTTGGATACCCCCTGAATGACTATCATGACCATCTTGAAAGACAAGCTAAGAATTCAGGAATATGTCAAGGGTTCAGTTCCTATGCAATCAACTGTGATAACTAAGCAGCATGTTGGACTTAATGCTCAGTTGAGATACTGTTAATCGTTTGGCTGGAGGACCAAAATTAATGCTATGCTCCTCTGAGCTTAAGCACAATTCAGGAAAAGTCTAGGAGTTTTTATGATGATCTAAAGAAACAACAGTGGGAGAGTTTTAATGCTGAGCATTTTAATGCAAGTAGGAGGCGATTTGCGTGTTTTAAAGCAAGGGCCAATTTGCATAATGCCACGATCTCAGGTGAAGCTGCCAGTGCTGTTGAGGAGGTAGCTCATGCTTTTCCTGAGACATTGGCTGAAATCATGGAAGAGGGTGGGGATTGTGCTCAGCAAGTTTTTAAATGTTGACGAAACTGGGCTTTTTGGGGAAAAAAATGCCATCGAGAACCTACATTGCCAAAGAGGAGAAATCCATGCCAGGGCGAAAAGCTGCTAAAGATTGGCACCAAGCAAAAGAGTGAGCCTATGCTGCAGGTGACCTTAAACATAAACCTTTGCTTGTGTACCATTCGGAAACTTCAGAGCTTTCAAAGGATGTTCCAAGGCTGGGTTCCATGGGGGGGTGGGGTCAGAGGTGCATAATTCAACCTAACGCCCACTGGCCCACATGCCTGCAGAGCCCATCCACTGTCCTTAATTGTATTGGACTCCTGAAGGTGACATCCTAACTGGCTGCTTGCTCGAAAAATTTCCTCCAGGATTCCACTATGACCACCTCTGGGTCCTCAACCTAGAATTCAGCCCGGCATTGAGATCTGGGCACTGGAACTATAATTTAGCCCATTGAGTCCAATCATGGCTTTCAAATGGGAATTAGATAAGTAAGTACCTGACGAGAAAAAATTGCAGGGCTACAGGGAAAGGGTATTGTCGTGGAACTAGCTGAGGTGTTCTTGCAGACTGATTGCACAGACATGACAGGCTGAACGGTTTCCTTCTCTGCTGCAATCATGTTATGTTTCTAAGTTCAAGACTGATGTGCCCTCTGCAGACATGTAAATAATATAAACATATACTGTGGCCAGACTAGTCCAACATAGAGGAGGGGGAACCCTTTCTTGTAACAGCCTGTGACTGTGGCCCTCCAGTCAAGTGGGTCCATGCTGGGCTGCTCTGCAGGATGCACTGCTGACCCCCACTGCACCCCCCTGCCAAACCACCGGGAGGCCACCACCATTCCAATACAGGTTCTAACTGCATCGGGGGGCCCATCTGGAGGTGTGTGTAGACTGCCTCACAGATATCTGTCACTAGAGGGGAAGGTGGGTGTCACCCTCCAGAAGCAGCTCCCTGAAAATATGCCAGATGCAGACACGTGCTGGCAGGCTGGCACACAGGCAGGTAGCAAGAACTTGCTGGAACAGCTGCCCTCAAACCTGCCTCCAGGATGAAAATTCTCCAGTTGAGGCTGAACCAGTGTTTTATGAAGGTTAATTTTATCTTCCTTGCTTTTGTTTTCCATGGCTCTATTTATAAAGCCCATGATCCTGTGTGCCTTTTCAGCGACTTTCTCAACTTAATGTATTTATGTACCATATTCAAATTCCTAGCGCTATACACCATATTCTTTGAGTTCACCAGCTCTGCAACATTTGCACTGACCACATCACTGCACGGAAACATCGTATTCCCCACTTTGAAGAGGAATTCTGGTAAATCTTTAAATCATTCATTTTTTGTTCTTTTATAGAAATATATTTAATTTTGACTACTGATGTGAACCATCAAAATTACAGACCATCATATAAAACACCCAATTACACGAGCATCGTGCAATTCACTTCCTCGTTATAGGATTAGTTCATCTGGTAGCTGGCACAATGCACCAGACTGATGTGGTGTCCTTTGTTCATAACTATAAAACTGTCTCTTTTTCAAAGCAATGAAATGATAAGTATGGAACGCATGGCCAGCAGTAGTTTATCATAACAATAAAGTATCAGGATCTTGCACTCTAATATTCACCAGCTGCTATTTCCATTCCCAGGAGGTACCTGCTCAGATCAGAATCAGAAAACAGTTTTAATTAGGGAAATCCTTGAATATGGATGAGACTACAATCTCATTCTTTATCCTCATAACCTTATACATCCAGTGATTCAAATCTAAAAGGCTCAGAATCCTGTCACAATCAGGACCATTATGTGAATGGTCGACTGAAGCATATTACTAATCATTTTATGTTGTTAAACCATCAGATGAAAATGTCATGGAAGCTGCAGAACATCCTTAAATTTCTTAGTATGCTTCTATTAATTTTAGCAGAAAAGTCATTTTACATTTGCCCAATAAGCAAAATAAGTGGCTATAGATTATATTACCCATAGTTCCAAGTGACATTAGTCTAACACAAAGGTGTTAGACTAATTCTTTCTTTTTTGCTAACCCTGCAGCTTCTCCCCACAGACCAACCAATTCCACATGGTGCAGAAACAAAGAGAAGGTGCTTGCAACTGCATGCATCCCCGCATTTCTACACCCAATGCACAATGATCTTAGTTCACCGGGGAATATAGACAATCAAGGTTCTATTTCCATTTTTTCTCCTTGGGTTGATTTAAATAATTATTTAATATTTTTGAAATCCTAATTTCAAATCAACAAGGAGGCATACATTTAATTTTTTTAGGGGCTGCTTATTTCGACTGGGCTCAATTACTAGAATATTGAGGGATAGCCTGTGCTGAAAACTATACTAATTTGGCCAATGTAAAATAATTCACTTTAACGAACACCCAGATTGGTATCAAGTCTAATTCTAAACAGAATTCTTAAAAAGTTAGCATGGCACACATTTGGATTCATATCATTGCATATATCCACATTTACAAACTAGCGAAACTTGACAGCATTTTACATGATGGCATTTTATCTGGGTAGATTTGTTAATTTATTATACGAGAGAGTAAGCTCCCTCTTCATTCTCTGATTTCCCCAGATTAACTTTGGTTGACAGACTGATTTGACCAAAGCCTCTAGCAATGCTGATCTGAACTAGCTGCTAATATATGGGTGAGGTTAGCCCATAATTAACTCTTCGGGCCTGATTTTCATGGAGGAAATGGGAAGGACAAGTGGGGAAACTTCCCAACTGGCAGACATGTATCCTTTAAACTCGCTATATTTTCATTTTGGTGAGGTGAGGTGGAATGGAAGCTGGCTCATTGCCGCCATAGGCAGAGCCAAGGTGACAATTGGGGTTGGCAGATGGCAGGCTAGAATGCTCACCTCCATTTACTGGGACATCAGTGCAATTTTAATGAAGAATGTCAGGCCCTCAAACCCTCACACACCCCAAATGGCCCTCCATGCCTCCTCACACCCCCTCATATTCCCCATGTTTCCTTTATGCCTCCTCATGTCCATCATTCCCCCTCCATGCATTCGCCATAGTCAGTCACCTAGTATCCCTGGTGGGCAGACCTCAGAAATGATGTTCATAAGAAATAAACTTCTCATAATCTAATAGAGCTCTTATTCAAAAACATTTCACACTGAAATGAACTCATTCAAAAGCCATTCAAACATTTAAATCCTCAAGTAGCCAATATGTTGTAAGAACAAACATCTATTTCACTAACTACAAAGTCACCTAATCCTTTAATAAATTCTTAAAGCTATCAACCAAAATGTCTATACAGTCCCCCACTGAGATAAGTGGTTCTGGGGCTTTTGAAACTCAGCCAGGCATTCATAATGGGCTCAATAAAAGCAGTCCAAGAGCAGGTGTTTTCCACTAAGTGAAAGCTGCAGAAGGTTTCTCATTTCAATTTATAATACCTCCGGGAATTTAAATTATTAAAATTAATTATATTAGAAATTACAAGCAGTATTTTCTTGCGTTTTGGAAAAAGGGAAAAGTACTCTAATGGGTCTAAAAACATACAAAATGCTGACCAATGTGATGGTCAACTTGCTTATGCAGGGCAAAACCCAATAATAATCACTGTAATAAAGTCACATATAACTTACAATATAACACCTAATTATTGAAACTGAAAGAACAAATGTTTATTTTTATATTTCAAAGCCTGTCAATAAAAGAATTCCAGGAGCACGTGGCTGGACTGGGGTACCCCTGTGGTTCACATCTCCTTTGAGAAGATGTGAACCCCAACTATTTACAAAGGGGTCTAATTCCACTTTAATTGTGGAGGTTTTAAACTGCTCGCCTCTGCACTGGAGCCAGCAAAGAGCTCCCAAGTCAGCCTGGAAACCTGAGACTTCTCCTCTCAGTGAGGCAACTGCCTGCCCTCTACTCAATACGACCACATAATAATATGTCAAAGAAAAATGTAAAATAATGGTGCTACTTAAATATCAGCACTTTCTAAACCAGTTAAAATACTGAGCTATAGCAACAGATAGATACCTTTAAAAGCTTGCTGCTGCTTCTATCAGTGAAAAACAATTCAAAGAAACTAATACACTATGCAACTTTTATATGACTAGACCGCTTTCATATTCTCCTAAGAAGCTGCTAGAAAGAAACATCAAATAGAAATGCTAGCTGCATCAGCAGTCTAATGCTAAAATATTCTGAATCAATTTACTACTGAATCTTCAATTAAACAGAAAAAACTGTTAGAGAAACTGATGACAAATAGTAACCAAATGTTGATTCAGGTAAAAATGTCAAATTTAGAATGCTTGCTGAAGTAATAACACTCAGATTTTAGTTTCTACTTCTCATAGTTGCAATATCCTTGATCTTGAGATCATAAATTTTTACAAATAATGTAAAATAAAACAAGCCTTGATCAATCTGAATAACTTTATGCTGCATTCATATTACCGGGGCAGGCGATAGCGTAATGGTATTGTCACTGGCCTAGTAATCCAGAGACACAGGGTAATGCTCTGGGGACCTGGATTTGAATCCCGCCATGGCAGATGGTGGAATAAACCATTGCCGATTGATGTAAAAACCCACCTGGTTCACTAACGTCCTTTAGGGAAGGAAATCTGCTGTCCTTACCTGGCTTGGTTTACATGTGACTCCAGACCACAGCAATGTGGTTGCCCTCTGAAATGGCCTAGCAAGCCACTCAGTTGTGCCTTAAAAAGGCATGAAGCCGGACAGAACACCCAGCATCGACCTAGGCACCCAGAAATGACAACTGCAAACTCAGCCCTGTCAATTCTGCGAAGTCTTCCTCACTAACATCTGGGGGCTAGTGCCAAAATTGGGAGAGGTGTCTCACAGACTAGTCAAGTAACAGCCTAACATAGTCATCCTCGCAGATCCATATCTTACAGATTATGTCCCAGATACTCCCATCCCTGAGTATGTCCTGTCCCACCAGCACTGTCCTGCCGAGGTGGTGGCACAGTAGTATACAGTCGGGAGGGAGTTGTCCTGGGAGTCCTCAACATTGACTCCGAACCCTATGAAGTCTCATGGCATCAGGTCAAACATGCCATGTACTGACCTCCCTCAGCTGATGAATCAGTGCTGCTCCATGTTGAACACCACTTTGAGGAAGCACAGAGAGTGGCAAGGGTGCAGAATGTACTCTGGGTGGGGGACTCCAATGTCCATCACCAAGATTGGCTCATTAGCATCATTACTAACTGAGCTGGCCAAGACCTAAAGGACATAGTTACTAGACTGGGCCTGTGGCAGGTGGTGAGGGAACCAAGAGGGAAAAACATACTTGACCTCATCCTCGCCTGGCTACCACAGTCCATGACAGTATTGGGAGGAGTGGAGACGAAGTCCCGCCTTCACATTGAGGATACATTGACGTGTGGCAATACCACCATGCTAAATGGGATAGATTTCAAACAGATCTAGCAACTCAAGACTGGGCATCTATGAGGCACTGTGGGCCATCAGCAGCAGAATTGTACTTAAACACAATCTACAACCTCATGCCCAGCATATTCCCCTCTCTACCATTATCATCAAGCCAAGGGATCAACCCTGGTTCAATGAAGAGTGCAGGAGGGCATGTCAGGAGCAGCACCAGGCATACCTAAAAATGAGGTGTCTACCTGGTGAAACTGCAACATAGGACTACCTGCGTGCCAAACAGCATAAGCAGCAAGCGATAGACAGAACTAAGTGATTCCACAACCAATGGATCAGGTCTAAGCCCTGCAGTCCTGCCACATCCATTCATGAATGGTGGTGGACAATTAAACAACTCACTGGAGGAGGAGGCTCCACAAATATCCCTATCCTCATTAATGGAGGAGACCAGTACATCAGCTCAAAAGATAAGGCTGAAGCATTTGCTACAATCTTCAGCCAGAAGTGCTGAGTGGGTGATCCATCTTGGCCTCCTCCAGAGGTCCCCAGCATCACAGATACCAGTCTCCAGTCAGATCGATTCACTCCACATGATATCAAGAAAAGGCTGAAAGCACTAGATACTTCAAAGGCTATATGGGTCCTGACAATATTCCGGCAATAGTACCGAAGACTTGTGCTCCAGACCTTGCCGTGCCCCTAGCTAAGATGTTCCACTACAGCTACAACACTGGCATCTACCCAGCTATGTGGAAATGTCCTGTACACAAAAACAGGGCAAATCCAGCCCGGCCAATTACCACCCAATCAGTCTACTCTCCATCATCAGGCAATGGCGTGTGGTATTGTCCAGTAATCCAGAGACCCAGGGTAATGCTCTTGGGACCCGGGTTCGAATCCAGATGGTGGAATTTGAGTTCAATAAAAAGCAGGAATTAAAAGTCTAATGATGATGACAAAACCATTGTTGATTGTTGTAAAAACCCATCTGGTTCACTAATGTCCTTTAGGGAAGGAAATCTGCCGTCCTTACCAGGTCTGGCCTACATGTGACTCCAGGCCCACAGCAATGTGATTGACTCTTAATTGCCTCCGAGCAAGGGTAATTCGGGGTGGGCAATAAATGCTGGCCCAGCCAGTGACACCCTCATCCCATGAATGAATTAAAAGAAAAATATGGAAGGGGTCACCAACAGTGCTATTAAGTGGCACCTGCTCACTAATGCCTAGTTTGGATTCCGCCAGGGCCACTCAGCTTCTGAACTCATTACAGCCTTAGTTCAAACATGGACAAAAGAGCTGAACTCCTGAGGTGAGGTGAGAGTGACTTCCCTTGACATCAAGGCTGCATATGGCCAAGTGTGGCATCAAGGAGCCCTAGCAAAACTGGAGTCAATGGGAATCAGGGGGAAAATGCTCTACTGGTTGGCATCATGCTTAGCACAAAGGATGTGATTGTTGGAAGTCAGTCATCTCAGCTCGAGGACATCACTGCAGGAGTTCCTCAGGGTAGTGTCCTTGGCCCAACCATCTTCAGCTGCTTCATCAATGACCTTCCTTTCATCATAAGGTCAGAAGTGGAGATGTTCACTGATGATTGCACTGTGTTCAGCACCATTCACAACTCATCAGATACTGAAGCTGTCCATGTCCAAATGCATTAAGGCCTGAACAATATCCAGGCTTGGGCTGACAAGTGGCAAGTAACATTTGCGCCACACAAGTGCCAGGCAATGACCATCTCCAACAAGAGAGAATCTAACCATCGCCTTTGATGTTCAATGGCATTACCATCACTGATTCCTCCACTATCAACATCCTGGGGGTTACCATTGACCAGAAACTGAACTGGACTAGGCATATAAATACTGTGGCTTCAAGAGCAGGTCAGAGGCTAGGAATCGAGTAACTCACCTCCTGGCTCCCCAAAGCCCTGTCCACCATCTACAAGGCACAAGTCAGGAGTGTGATGGAATACTCCCCACTTGCCTGGATGAGTGCAGCTCCCATAACACTCAAGAAGCTGGACACCATCCAGGACAAAGCAGCCCCCTTGATTGTCACCACATCCAGAAACATTCCCTCCCTCTACCACCAACGGACAGTAGCAGCAGTGTGTACCTTCTACAAGATGCATTGCAGAAATTCACCAAGGCTCCTTAGAGAGCACCTTCCAAACCCATGACCACTACCGTCTGGAAAGACAAGGGCAGTAGACAGATGGGAACATTACCACCTGGAAGTTCCCCTTCAAGTCACTCACCATCCTGACTTGGAAATATATAGCTGTTCCTTCACTGTCTATTGGTCAAGATCCTGGAACTCCCTTCCTAACAGCACTGTGGGTGTTCCTACACCACATGGACTGCAGTAGTTCAAGGCAGCAGCTCACCACCACCTTTTCAAGGGCAACTAGGGATGGGCAATAAGTACTGGCCCAGCCAGCGAAGCCCATATCCTGTGAATGAATGTTTTTAAAAATCCTGTTTCCTGCCAATTAATACACCAATGTACCAGATAGCAATGGAAAAAACCCTGCAGCGGGGTGAACACGGATGGCCTTCAAAGATTATGCACAGCACCAAAAGTTAAATTGCCAACTTTCAAAGTTTGAGCACTTGATTTTGGTTTGTTCTGGCTGCTGTGGAAACTGCCGTGCAATATAAGAGAAGCTGACCCAGTATTACTGAACTATTCCTTAAAACTAATTTATATACATCTTTAGGGACAAAGAGACAGTGATATTAAGTGGAATTTACTTGTCATAATGCTGTCCACTCAATGTAAGCCTATGTGAGGTCATCCACTTTAGAACTAAAGATATAGATCAGGATTATTTTTTAAATGGTGTATAGCTATAAACATTGGAATTACAAAGAGACTTGAAGGCCCAGGTATACAGACAGTTAAAATGTCATGAACAAGCACAGAAAATAATCAAGAAGGCTAAAGAAATGTTGGCCTTTGTATGCGTCACTGATCAGTTCTTTAACATTTGAGATAGTCACAATTCTCCCTTTTCTCTACCTCCTCACACGAAACATAAATTGTGTAATATTTTCTTATGATTCAAAGCAATGATGAGCCCCAAAATAACTTAAAGGTGGTTATGGTGAAATATATTAATTCAATGTGAAATCAATAAGCTCTATTTTCAGAATATGGATTTTCCCCTAACCGCAGTTCAATTTTTGACTTGGAGGCTTTTAAGCACTTGAATCACAAGTCTCTTTTGAAGCTTTATAAATAAGGGCAGCAGCAGTATTAACAGTTGCTTTAGGACTGCAGTGTGTTCTAGATTAGCAAAGCATGGGTCTCCCCTCAACAAGTTTCCAATTTGAGCCAATGGAGGGAGTGAAAAACAATCTGGGACTCAATCATTTATAGCCATTCTTATACAGAACTTTGCAGCCAGTTACCCAGGAACATTTGCTGAGGCCTAGGAGCAATTCAACAGTCTTCTCTTAGTGAATGTTGCATAGAATAAGGAGATGTAAGAAAAGGATCAAGCAATAACATAAATTACAAAATGGCTGGGAATTAGTACATGCAGCCAGAGTGGGGGTAAAGGACACCACAGCGGGCCTCCATGTTGTCCAAAAAAACGCTCGAGGGCTTCAATCCTCTTGCCTTTTGGGGCCATGTCTTCTTTGTTGCAGTCCTGGGCTGGAAGCATTGAGTACTTTAAATGTGGTGCCTGGCAGGATGAAATGCTGAGGTGACAACTTGGTAGGTGAATTGGAGCCAGCCCACCATTGAAACGGCATGTATCCAAGGAATGCATAATTAATGCAGCAGGTTTGGGACGATACGCATAAAAAGCCACCATTGTGGCCGGCGGGTAAAGTGTCGTTTTTCCTGCCCGCTACCGCTCTTAGTGCAAATCTGGGGTGATTCCGTTCAATGTTGCAGGTCCATGGCCTTTCATCAGAACTGGGCAAAGCTAGAGATATAATAGGATTTGAGCAAGGAATGAGTGGGACAAGAACAAAGGAAGGTCCCACCCACCCATCGCTCAAATCCTATGGCATCTCTAAGTTTTCTCAGCTCTAATGAAAGGTCTAATGACCTGAACAGTTAACTCTGTTTCTCTCCACAGGTGATGCCTGAGCTGCTGATTTTTTCCAGCATTTTTTGGGTTTTTTATATAAAATTGCCAATGGGTAGTGCTTCTGCTCCCCCTTATCTACTAATTCTAATGTAACATCAGTTTATAGTCTCTGGACATAGTTTCAGATGTCAAACTGCAGAGATCAAATGCTGACCACAGATATTCAATGTAGAACAGGGTCAGTGTTAATGTTTGACAGGTTTTATAACAGATGAGTTATAGTAAGGGACACAATTGGTCCCCTTGAAGATCAGAGTGGTCGTCTATGTGTGGAGCCTCACGAGATGGGGGGAGATCCTAAACAGTTTTTTGCATCAGTATTTACTCAGGAAACTGGTATAGTGTATAAGGAAGGAAGGGAAACAAGCAGTAGTGTCATGGAACATATAGAGATTAAAGAGGTGGAGGTGCTTGCTGCCTTACAGCGAAAAAAGGTAGATAAATCCCCAGGGCCTGACATGATATTCCCTTGGACCTTGAGGGAGACTAGTGTAGAAATTGCAGGGGCCCTGGCAGAAATATTTAAAATGTCCTTAGTCACGGGTGAGGTGCCGGAGGATTGGAGGGTAGCTCATGTTGTTCCGTTGTTTAAAAAGGCTCCAAAAATAAACCAGGTAATTACAGGCCAGTGAGCCTGACGTCAGTAGTAGGTAAATTATTGGAAGGTGTTCTGAGAGATCGGATATACAATTATTTGGACAGCCAAGGGCTGATTAAGGATAGTCAGCATGACTTTGTGCATGGTAGGTCATGTTTAACGAACCTTGTAGAGTTTTTCGAGGAGGTTACCAAGAAAGTAGATGAAGGAAAGGCTGTGGATGTTGTCTACATGGACTTTAGTAAGGTCTTTGACAAGGTCCCACATGGGAGGTTAGTTCAGAAGGTTCAGACACTTGGTATCCATGGAGAGGTTGTAAACTGGATTCGAAATTGGCTGTGTGGGAGAAGACGGAGTGGTAGTGGATGATTGCTTCTCAGATTGGAGGTCTGTGACTAGTGGTGTGCCTCAGGGATCTGTACTGGGACCATTGTTGTTTGTTGTCTATATCAATGATTTGGATGAAAATGTGGTAAATTGGATCAGCAAGTTTGTTGATGACACTAAGATTAGAGGCGTTGTGGACAGCAAGGAAGGCTTTCAAAGCTTGCAGAGGGATCTAGACCAACTGGAAAAATGGGCCAGAAAATGGCAGATGGAATTTAATGCAGAAAAGTGTGAGGTGTTGCATTTTGGAAGGACAAACCAAGGTAGGACATACACAGTAAATGGTAGGGCACTGAGGAGTGTGGAGGAACAAAGGGATCTGGGAGTTCAGATACATAATTCCCTGAAAGTGGCGTCACAGGTAGACAGGGTTGTAAAGAAAGCTTTTGGCATACTGGCCTTCATAAATCAAAGTATTGAGTATAGGAGTTGGGATGTTATGGTGAGGTTGTATAAGACATTGGTGAGGCTAACTTTGGAGTATTGTGTGCAGTTCTGGTCACCTAACTACAGGAAGGATATCAGTAAGATTGAAAGAGTGGAGAGAAGATTTACTAGGATGTTGCCGGGTCTTCAGGAGTTGAGTTACAGGGAAAGATTAAACACATTAGGACTTTATTCCTTGGAGCATAGAAGGATGAGGGGAGATTTGATAGAAGTTTACAAAATTATGAGGGGTATAGACAGAGTAAATGCGAGTAGGCTCTTTCCACTTAGATTAGGAGAGATAAACACGAGAGGACATGGCTTTAGGGTGAAAGGGGAAAGGTTTAGGGGGAACTACTTCACCCAGAGAGTGGTGAGAGTGTGGAACGAGCTTCCATCTGACGTGGTAAATGCGGGCTCACTCTTAAGTTTTAAGAATAAATTGGATAGATACATGGATGGGAGAGGTCTGGAGGGTTATGGACTGGGTGCAGGTCAATGGGATTAACAATATTTCGGCACAGACTAGAAGGGCCGAATGGCCTGTTTTCTGTGCTGTAGTGTACTATGGTTCTATGGGCACTGCTTTTAATGAGATTATTGTCTGCAGGACATTTGAAGTCTCTAACTGAATGATGCTAGACTTTGACTTGAAAGCCACTGTTTAGTGCTTGTAGCAGACGACATAATTAGAAAGAAAACTCAACGCACATTCCAGGATGTTTTAACACTGTGCTAATTATGCCAGCTACTATTTGCAGAGTATGTTGTAAATTAACAGAAGCTCAATTTATTTGGTGAAATAATTGCTTTTTGATTTTTTGGAGTATGTTAGCTTGAATGAAAAAAGTACATTGAAATGAGCAATAAGAAAGCATTTGTTTCCTCCTGAAATTAATAGAGCACTTGAAAAGCTATAGCCGAAACTTTGAAATTGACACTAGTGCAAATGATGATGGTTAGCACTTTCTGGCTGATAGAAATGACTGTCCATTATAAGTGGGGGCATTTTAAGTGGTTGGGACTGTACTGCAAAAAAATTTAAACTATCAGACTGCATTAATTTCCAAAACAAATAGTTAAATGAAACAAACCACATTTTCATAGCAAAGATGGTTTATCTCCTGTGGCATTACTTGCTGATTAGAAGATGTCAATCTGTCTGGTGAGATATTTGAATTTAGTCAATGGAACAATTGAGTCAATTAGCATGATTATGATGACAGGCAGTGGCTAGTACAGCCATTTTTTGTCAACTGAATCAATGAGCAATGTCATTGATGATTATTCTTTTTATATTCAAAATAAGGGACTATTTTTAGTTCCTTTAAGCATTGGAAAGCATGGTTCTGTTTATGATTACATAATGGTATGCTTTCTCTAACAAGCATGCATATTGCTTATTTTTCACCCATTTAGTGTATTCATAAGGGAGAAAGCAGATTTAAAATAAGATAAAATTATATAATATTCTACACATATTGTGAATCAGAACCTAAAGCTCTGAAAAAGGGTCATGTGGACTCGAAACATTAATTCTGTTTCTCTCTCCACAGATGCTGTCAGACCTGCTAAGTTTTTCCAGCATTTCCTGTTTTTATTTCATATTTCCAGCATCCACAGTATTGTTTTCACCAGAACCTAAATAACTTGTTTATACTGTAATAAAAAAGTGTAGTCAATGTTCAGTGTCATATTGCACGTTAAATGTACAAAAGAGGTCAAAAACAAGTAATTCATTTTAATTGCATTGTCTAATTATAGGAAATGTTGTCTAATTTACCATTGTATCAGCCATTATATAATTTCTAGAATGTCCTACATACTGAATTTTCTTCAGAAATTGGAAAACATCGCTGGCATTTGGTGAGTAAGTGGTACCCATAGTCTGCCACTCCCTGCTAGATCAAATGTAATTTCAGTTGATTGCATGGTAAAAAAAATAATGATCAGCTAGGAGTAGAACTTGGCATCTGGTAATTTCCAATGTTTCCTCAGCAAGGCCTACAATTCATGAGTATGTTTTTATCAATTTAGTTCACAGATATGGAGATTGATATTTATCTGCTCATTGTAACATGTACATACAGCAATCATTGTGCAATTAAACCCACTTTAAAGCATTGGTATATTTTAGGAATTAAAACTCCCCATCTTGTTCTCCAACTCCTCTCTTTGTACGCTACACCCAATGCTCCTTGCCATCCATTGGCTCAGAGCCTACTTTCAGGCTTGGCTCCAATTGAATTAAACAACAGAGAATGGTACCATGCCAAATAATAAAGGAACAACATAAAAATATGCTTAAGTTAGCTGCTGCTGAGAAGAATGTGGCTTTATAGAGATAATTACCAAAACTCTTTCTTTTTGGGTCATGGAAGGAAAATTGTGTTCCATAAATAAGGGATTGAGGCTGTGCTGTAAGATCATGATAGAACTCTGCAGTTAAGTGTCCTTTGATTGTCCTTGAGGCGTAGATTTTAAACATTGTGGCAGATTTGGGTTAGCTGGTTTCTTGAATGCGGTCAGATGTAGATGATGTTGCAATTATTACAAGATCTCAGTTCACTGATAAGTTTCTGGTAGAGGTGGCTTCTCGAACTGGGTGTCACACTTATTCCAAAAGAGAGGGAGGAAGAGAGCAGCTTTTGGCCTGTTTCCTCTGCTGAAGACTTTCTTGACACCTGTGTCACTTGAAATCTCTCTCATGTGGAGGGACAGCCTTGCCTTGAAATGCTTCACCCATTGCGTATTTCCAAGAGGTTCTGGGCGTGTCTGTGGCTGCCATTGTTTCAATACCTGGTACTTTGCACTTTTAATGTCTCTCCTTTAGACAGCTGCAAGATTCGATGGGTGTCTGGATTATAGGAAATGTCTCTTTCATCACACTCCTCTGAGGGTGATTTGTTTGTTTCTCACCGTCACCTTGGAATGTGACCTTGCAATTTTAAGCAGTTTTCTCTATATCAGTTCAAATTGCAAAATTTCCAGTCTTTGAAAGTTGAAAAATCATATTTTCAAAAATAAAGGAGCATAGCTTTGTGACACACGTTATTTACTGCAATACACTTTTTCCACAGCTTCCAAAGATGGCATTGCAGAGATGCTACTACACACCCAAGTCAAACACAGACCGTTAAGTAAATTACAAAATCTAAGTTGCCCAATGGTTCTGTGGCTAAAGGTACCACCTAGCATAGCACTGATCCCTACAAATCCAATTCACTCCCTAGTCTTTGCAGGCTTTGTTGATCTGAGCTACAGCAGTAATAGAGGTTCTACAAATAACCTCCCTAATGGAATAAGGAGGGTTTAAAAGAAAGTCAACCAATGTTCCTGTGACCTCACTCCTGGATTAAATGGGGGTGTGGATCTTGCAAATACAGGATTGGGCTCAGCCATAAATTTCCCCCCAGCCCATAATGGAATAGTTTGCAAACACAAAGTTAACTCTTAGGTACCAAAGGACATTTAATGTAGATGGAATCTTATTCAAACACATTTCAAAAAGCAGTAACAGTATCAAGGTAAAAAAAAAATCTATTATCATTTCAACAGCCAAATATTCTGAGGAAAAATGTGAAGGAAACTCTTATTAGGTTTCTTCATAATTCACCAGTGCCGAAAAAGATGCCTGTCATGGCCATGGAACATTAACTTGAAGCGCTGAATTTGACTAACTCCAGTAAACAGCCCTTCAGCTCAAACACAATCATAATTAAAAACTGCCACTGTCCTTGAACTGCAGAGTGGAGTATTTATCCAACCCAGATCCACTGCAAATTGTATAGTACTAATTAATATGTACAAGGACAAAGAACAATGAATATGCTAATATACTAATGCACAGATGTATAAGGTTTACTTTCTGGTAAAATTGGGCTATGAAGATTTAAGGACTGAATGATGGACTGGCCTTTGACTATTCTTACAAGTATCTACTCAGTGACAGAGGCAGTGCTTGCTGTTGCCTGAGTTTATATGCAGCCAAATGTCACCAAAACACCACACAATTTCAAGAATCCTAAGGAAGAAGCAAGTACTATTGGACAGGAAGCCAATACATTCAGAAATTCTCTCGTTTATTTCCTGGATGAACTCCAGGTAGTTAATACAGCCAGGTGAAAATGGGAGGGGGAAGTAGTACATGGAAAAATCATCCCAACAATGCCAATGAGTGGTCGACAATTAACTCTGATGGGTCTGGATAAATGATCTTGCGCAGCATTGTGCTCTAATTTTCATATGGGTTTAAGAGAAGTTAAATAAATATTTTATTGCTTAGTTCTAAGAGAGATACACAGGGATTCACATTTCACTTTTGGCTTTTTTGTTCATGATTCTTCATTTCTTCATAGAACTAAGGTGCTCATTTCTGGAACTTTTAACAAATGTCAAGATGGTTAATTATCTGTTTTTTTTTATTTGTTCCTGGGATGTAGTCATCATTGGCAAGGCCAGCATTTGTACCCCATCCCTAATTGCCCTTGAACTGAGTGGCTTGCTAGGCAATTTCAGGGGGCAGTCAAGAGTCAATCACATTGATGTGGGTCTGGAGCCACATGTAGGCCAGACCGGGTAAGGATGGCAGATTTCCTTCCCTAAAGGACATTAGCGAACCAGGTGAGTTTTACGACAAATCGATAATAGTTTATGGTCACTATTATTGAGACCAGCTCTCAATTCCAGGTTTATTAATTGAATTTAAATTCCATCTGCTGCCATGGTGGGATTTGAATCCATGTTCCCATAGCCTGGGTCTCTGGATTACTTGACCAGTGACATAACCACTACGTCACCATCTAGTACTCCGTGAGCAGTGTCTAACTGAAATTTACTTTATTTTATTAGTTTAACTTTTTGACTTCAAATTAAAGCTTTAAAATCTGTAAAAGGAACTGTAGGTTAGTTAGCACTTAACAGAAACTGTCAGTGGCTGAGCAGGCACCAATTCCTGTAAGCAGGAAACTGGGTCAGCTGCTGTAATTTGGATGTAGATCCAAAAAGTGTGCTAAAGTAGCCAGTATCTGGAGTGGACACAGGACAGAATACAAAAGTTGGGAATTTGGTACAAGTTGGAATTCAGTGCAGAGAGTATTAGCTACTGTTAGATGTGGTTCTGCGATTCGGTAGCACTTGCTGAACAATCCTGAGAGTGCTGACAGCTACATTAACAAATAATTTAAGATAATCAGTCAAGTTTGTAGCGTGGCCCATTTATACTTGGTAGAAGCGACAGACATTCATGCGCAGGGGACCATTTACTGCAAACAAAAGCAATATGTCCACAGCACCTATTTTGAATTACCCAGGAGCTTAGGGAGCTTATAATTCCCCATTGCTTTCTCCATGGCATTGCCTCGGCCAATCAGAGTCAATTTTCCAACCAATCAGCATCCTTTTCACATGTGTAAATTTTCGTGATTGTTTGAAGTTTAGCGGTTTTACATTCGCCTGATGAGTGTAAGACAAAAAGCTTCATTACCACGTCTCTTTTTTCAGCAATATATAAGATTCTGAGGGAGCTTGACAACGTAGATGCTGAGACAACGGGCGAAATTTTACAGCCCTGTAGTGGAAGGGAGCAGGGCCAGAAAATGTGATGAGCCATTCAAAAGTCCATCGACTTCGGTGGGACAGAAAGATTCTGCCAGTGGGAGGGGCCGTAAAATTCTGCCCAACATTTCCCTTGCTTTAAGTTGCCCTGCCTTAACATTATTCAGTTTTAAAGTTATTTATTCTTCAGGGCCTTTTTCTCCAATTTATGTTGCAATTTCCATTTTTGGGACATGATCATGTTTTGTGCGTCGTCATCGCCATCGGAAGAGCAATGGAACAATGTTGTCAGGAGGTTTGTCTGCAACCTCAGGAGTTGGCTTGGAGATTCTCAGATCAGACCTTATTCTGCCCTGTTCGATGCCTCACTCCTGCCCTGCTTTCTACCCTGCTCATTGCCTCACTCCCTCCCCACTCGCTCCTACGCTACCACCTAGCTTACCCCTACCCAGCTACCAATCCTGCTCATTGCCTCACTCAAAATGGCCCAAAGTATTATCGATTTGCTGCTTCCACATCCAGGTACAGACACTGGGAAGCAGCCGGCTGGGGATCAGACAGGGTGTGGCCGGCTGGGGATTGGATGGGGAGCGGCCAGCTGGGGAGCGGCTGGTTGGAGATTGGATAGAAAGCGGCCGGCTGGGGATCAGGTAGAAACTCGCTATGGACCCTAACTCCAGTTTAATTCTTATGGTAAAATCTGATTCACTTAACATTGTAACGCTTTAAGTCACAATTTTAAAGAACGCAACTAGGATGTTAAGTGAGAAACTACTGTATAGACTTGGGGGCATGTTTTCAAAATAAGGGTTCTCCCTTTAAGAATGACAATGAGGGCAAATTTCTTCTCTCGCAGAGTCATTAACCTTTGGAATTCTCTACTCTAGAGAGCTGGGTTATTTAACATATTTAAGGCTGAGTTAGATAGATTTTTGATCAAAAGGGAGTTGAGGGTTATGGGCGGCGGGCAGGAAAATGGAGTTTAGGCCACACAATCAGCCATTATTTTATTGAATGGCAGAGCAGGCTTGAGAGGGCAAATGACCAATGCCTGCTCCTATTTCTTATATGCTTACTTACCAGAATGACACCAGAAGTTCAAGAATTAAATTATGAGGACAGATTACACAAGGCAGGTTTGTATTACATAGAATTTATACTGTTAGGGGATGCTTTGATCAAAGTTTCCAAGGCATTATTGGGAACAGATAAGGTAGATAAAAGAAGCTATTTCTGCTCGTTGAGGAGTCTAGGTCAAGGGGACAGAGTCTAAAAATTAAACCAGACCTTTCAGAAGCGAGCAAACACTTCTACATGCATTAGATTTGCTATAAGATCATGAACAGGACGACAACATTTCTGGTAAAGATGCTGACAGGATCAACTTGTAAGCTTAAAAATTGCATTACCAACATAGTAAATGAATATTTAACATGCTTGCACAAAATTTCTATGCCCACTATTTTAATGCAAATCTTCAGGTCTAGTGAGGGGGAGGACCTGAAGAAAATCATTAGTAGTAAAAAAAATGGTGTTAGAGAAATTAATGGGGTTAAAGGCTGAAAAATCCCCAGGGCCTGATAATCTACATCCCAGAATACTAAAGGAAGCGGCCCTGGAAATATTGGATGCATTGGTGGTCATCTTCCAAAATTCTATAGACTGTAGAGCAGTTCCTACAGATTGGAAGGTAGCAAATGTAATCCCACCATTTGAAAAAGGAGGAAGAGAAAAAACAGAATTACAGACCAGTTAGCCTAACATCAGTAGTGGGGAAAATGCTGGACTCCATTATAAAAATGTGGTAACAGAACACTTGGAAAGCATTAATGGGATTAGACAAAGTCAGCATAGGTTTATGAAAGGGAAATCATACTACTAATCTACTGGAGTTTTTTGAGGATGTAACTAGTAAAATAGATAAGGGAGAACCAGTGGATGTGGTGTATTTTGATTTCAAGAAGGCTTTTGATAAGGTCCCACATAAGAGGCTAGTGGGAAAAATTAAAGCACGTGGAATCGGGGGTAATATACTGGCATGGATTGAGAATTGGTTGACAGACCGGAAACAGAGAGTGGGAATAAATGGGTCTTTTTCCAGGTAGTAGGCGGTGACTAGAGGTGTACCTCAGGGATCAGTGCTTGGGCCCCAGCTATTCACGATATATATAAATGACTTGGATGAGGGAACCAAATGCAATATTTCCAAATTTGCTGACGACACAAAACTGGGTGGGATTGTAAATTGTCAAGGGGATGCAAGGAGGCTTCAGGGCAATTTAGACAAGTTGTGTGTGTGGGAAAACACATGGCAGATGCAATATAATGTGGATAAATGTGAACTAATGCGCTTTGGTGTGAAGAACAGAGTATTATTTAAATGTTGATATATTGGAAATGTTGATGTACAGAGGGATCTGGGTGTCCTTGTACACCAGTCAATTAAAGTAAATAGGCAGGTGCAGCAAGCAATTAGGAAGGCAAATGGTATGTTGGCCTTCATTGCAAGAGGATTTTAGTTCAAAAGTAAGGATGTCTTACTGCAGTTATACAGGGCCTTGGTGAGACCACACCTGGAGTATTGTGTGCTGTTTTGGTCTCCCTACCTAAGAAAGGATATACTTGCCATAGAAGGAGTGCAGTGAAGGTTCACTAGGCTGATACCAGGGATGGCAGAATTGACGTACGAGGAGAGAGGGCTAGACCGGCTAGATGCAGTGAGGATGTTTCCCCCGGTTGGGGGGTCTAGAAAAGGGGCCATAGACTCAGGATAAGGGGCAGGGCATTTAGGACGGAGATAAGGAAAAATTTCTTCACTCAGAGGGTGGTCAACCTGTGGAATTCTCTACCACAGAAGGCTGCGGAGGCCAGTTCACTGAGTACATTCAAGAAAGAAATTGATAAATGTTTGGATATTAGGGGCATCAAGGGGGTATGGAGAAAAAGCAGGAATATGGCATTGAAATAGAAGATCAACCATGATCATGCTGAATGGTGCAGCAGGCTCAAAGTGCCGAATAGCCTACTCCTACTCCTAGTTTCCATGTTTCTAGATGTGAGTTAATACATTCACTAAAATAGGAAATAGAAGAAATTCTTAAGAACATACTTAAGAACATAGGAAATAGGAGGAGTCGGACATTCAGTCCTTTGAGCCCGTTTCGCTATTCAATTAGATCATGGCTGATCTTCTACTTCAACGCCATTTTCCTGCACTAGCCCCGTATCCCTTGATGTTTTTAATATCTAGAAATCTATCAATCTCAGTCTTGAACAGACTCAATGACTGAGCTTCCACAACCCTCCAGGGCAGAGAATTCCAAAGATTCACCACCCTCACCACCCTCTGGTTGAAGAAATGCCTCATCATTAGTCCTAAATGGTCTACCCCTTTTTCTGTGATTCTGGGTGGAGTTTTTCATGCCCGTTGGCAGCGGGCATGTTTGGCGGCATGAGTGGACTATATGGCAAGAATGCCAAAAAGCAGTTTCACAGTGTCATGAAACCAGTTTGCATTCGTCCATTCTACCCATCAATGGTGGGCAGTGTTTCCTGCCGTCGGACATCAGGAGCTTCATTGTAATACATCTGCATGGTATTATAAACCCAGCTTGCTGGGATCATCCCCCATGCTGGATCATCCGAGATATAGGCGTGATTGCACACCAACGTGTTTCACAACTGTACATTAGCGACCTGCATCTGGCGAGCTGCACTTCGCTTAAGACTTCGAGGTTTGTTTGCGTAACTTGCTTCAGGCAGCACTCACAGTCATCAGCGCCAGGCTTTGCAGGCAGTACCACATCACTTTTACAGGGGCTCAAGGGCAGGTCTCTACCTAACAGGCCAGCGGTAAAGCGGGGGTGGCTTTTCAATGGCAGCAGGGCTAGGGTTTGCTTAGGAAAGGGGGAAGAAGTGGCCCCAGGCAAGGGAAGAGGCTGCAGGGCGAAGGCTGAACTGGGGAAGGAGGTTATTCCAGATTGAAAGACAGAGGTGGGGGCACAAAGTGATCTGTGCAAGTGGCCTCAAGATGGTGAGGGCTGAGGCGGCAGTCTCCAGAGGAGATGAGGCCAGATGGAGATGTGAGGGTGTGTATGAGTGGTGATGTCCCTTGAACTGGCAGTGAGTGAAATGCCAGTGAATGTGTGATGCGCTTGTGAGAGTTTAGGGTGATAAGATGGTTACCTCACCTTGGTGGCATGGGTGAGATCATTCATTGTCTTTCTGCGTTGGATGGCCTACCTCTTCTTTGCAGCATTGGCACAGATCACTACTGCCATCGCCTACTGAGCTGGAGTGGTGAGATTGCTGGACCTCCTGTGGCCAGAGCAGGGGCAGAGGACAACACAGTGGGCCTCCACAGCATCCAAAAGGCATTCCAGGGACGCATCACTGAATCAGGGGGCGGCAGTCTTTTTGCCTTTTTGTCTTCTATATAGCAGTCCTGGGCTCAAAAGCCCAGAGGTGTGTTTGCCGCTGCACTTTAAATATGCCACTCGGCGTGAGGAAGCAGCAAGGTAACAACGTGGCAGGCAAATGAAAGCCCACCCACGATCGAAATGCCATGTTTGCCGGGAATGCATGATTAATGAGGCGGAATTGGGACAATACAGCACGAAAAGCCACCATTGCAGCCAATGGGCAAAACATTTTTTTTCCTGCCCACTACCGCACTTAGTGTGGATCTGGGACAATTCTGCCCCTGGTTCAAGAACTGTCCACCGACAATGCTAACAGTTTCTAGCTATAGTTTATTACATGCAGTTAAATCCATCAGTACAAAATTCCATTATTCCCTCCCCACTATCCCACACCCTTCTCCTAAAAATGCTGATTCTCTCAATGGTACAGTTTCAAACAATCCTTTTTAGCTCACCAATCTGGTCATTTTCCAAATACAAGTCTAGTCAGTGAGTGCTGACAATGTCTGATTATAAGATCATCACAACTGATCTCAATTCTGTTCTCACCTGAACATGCATTATACTGAAAGGCAGGTCCACCTATATTTAAAAAGTAGGAGGACACCTTTAATGCAGACTGGATAGAAGGAAAGAGATCTTAAGCTGTACTAGAAACATTAGAAGTGGGCCAAGAAGAGTAAGACTCACAGCCCTCAGAATTTGGCACAAACAAGCAAAGATCATAAGGTATTTATAAAAATTACATAGGAAAACATTCCCACTAAGAACCAGAGGCTTCAACTGATCCATGGAAAGCAATGAGAAGCTAAATTGTTTGCATGTAGGCAATCTAATATAAGTTAGCTTTATGTTTAGTGCTTCACTTAAACAAAAATTACATAAGACAAATTGAAAACACTCATATTACAACATTTAAACTGAATTATGGTGGTAAGTTTGATAAGATGTTTAAAATATCTAAATGGCAGAAAAAGAAAACAACTTTGGAATCAGACCACAATATCCATTTAATCATGCAGTCCCCCATTTTGTTCCTCACAGTATTCACTCTTTCACTGTTGTCTGACAAGCATGTGTGTGAGACTGACAAAATGTAATGTAGATTAGATTTGCTTCTCTCTGAATAAAATCTTCCACATTTGAAAATGCAATCACAAACATATTCACCGCTAAATATAAATTGTTGTACAATGAGCAACTAAATAAATAATACTTCATTTCTAATGGTAGTGAATGATATAGCAATCGCTTTGCATCATTATACAGAAAAAAATTGAAGCTCATACCTTTCAAGCAGATCTTTCACGTTTTCTAATTTGAGAAATCCACTGTATTCTGAAAAAATCACATCAGTCACAGAATAAAAATGCAATTCATCATCATACCTAGAGATGGTTCTTTTTTAAAATTACTAATGTTCTAATTGTTCTAATTCAGAAATTGCAAGTACGAATAATCTTACCAGCTGATACACTGAACTGCATAATTTGCACTCCTAAATGGCTGCATGGAAATTCTACTGTATCCTGATTCAGTCCTTCGCGCGCACACAAAAAAAAAAGGCCCAATTGACTCTGCTAGATCAGAAGCTACTGCAAGTGAAAAATGTTCTTGCAGTAGTGTTAGCAGCTCAGCAACCTCAGAAAAAATTAAGGCTGGGTGAATGGGGTGTCAGTGGGGGTGGTAGGAGGTGGCAGTAGTTAGACAGTCATGACAATTAGAAAGGATGGTGCTGCATTCTCTGTTTGAGGGCATGTCGGGAGTTGGCAACACATCCTCCCTGACAAGGATCTTAATTGCAACCAGTGAAGCACATCCCTTGGATCGAAGCCCCAAACCTTTACAATATCATGCCAGGAGACCAAGGAATGCAAGCTCAGCAATTCAGCCTAACAAACACCTAACTGTTTTTTTAAGATCTCTGGGGTTTTTTTAAAACTTGTATACTTTCACTAAAAATATTATACAACAAAGTCTGAGACAAAAAAAAATCACATCTTTAGATAGTTTTAGGGAAGCAGTAAATTACTTCACTTCTTGCCATGAAGGAATTGCAAACAGCACAATAACTACTTGGCTACACATTTGGCACATTATTAAGAAATGATTACATGACAAATAGATGGTTTTGATTAAAGATTAAAAGTGGCAGTGGTCAATGAAGCATTTCTATTTCTACCCATTGTCAGTAAAGTAGGTCATAAATTTATGGAGGCTTTAGATTGCTAAGGGGATCTAGAATGATTTGATGTATTTTTTATTAGAGAATGAGGCATGCAATTCCATAAACATCTTCAAATTCACTGTTTATGCAACTATATTCTAGGTTCAGTGAATTTAATGAAACTGAAGGAAACCTACTTCTGCCTGTATATGCGAGAACAAGGATAGCTAAAATGGCACATTATTTAGTATATCAGGTATGGCAAAGGAGTTTTAAAAAAAAATATATTATGTAATATCAGTGATCAGGCAAATAAATGATCTTTATTAAAGTAATATGTCGATTAGGGTAAATAAGTTTAATCAGGCTAAAAAGCAAATTTACCATTATTCATCCCATCCATCCATTTTCACACCACTTCTCCTGGTGAGGGTCGCAGTGGCAGTAAGCCGAGCAGAGCTAACCAGACTTCCCTTTCCTCAGCCACAGATTCCGGCTCCTCCTGGGGGATTCCCAGGCGTTCCCAGGCCAGCTGACAAGATGTAGTCCCTCCAGCATGTCCTGGGTCGGCCTCGAGGACTCCCCCCATTGGGCCGTGCCTGGTACAGCTCCAGGACGAGCCAACTAAGAGGCCTTATCAGATGCCAGAACCACGTCAACTGGCCCCTCCCAACCCAGAGGTGCAGCGACTCTGGCAACCTGGGAGAGCCTTGGAGTAAACTCCTCACCCTGTCCCGGAGAGTATACCCAGCAACCCTGCGGAGAAACCTCATTTCCGCTGCTTGTACCCGCAATCTTAACCTTTCGATCATTCTCCACAGTTCATGACCATAGGTGAGGATGGGGACGGAGACCGACTGGTAAACCGAGAACTTTGTCCTAAAACTCAGCTCCCGTTTCACCTCCACGGACCAGTAGAGCGCCCAAAGAACTGCAGCCGCTGCAATGATCCGTTAGTTAATCTCACACTCGCCCCTACCATCGCTCCCGAACAAGATCCCGAGATAGTTGAACTCCTCCACTAATGGAAGCTGCTCCCCCCTCTCCTGTAGAGAGTAACCCACTCTTTTCCAGGAGAGAGCCATGAGTTCAGATTTGAAGGTGCTGATCTGCATCCCAGCTGTTCAGGGAAACGTTTGAGTGCACGTTGGAGATCACAGTCAGGTGAGGCAAGAAGCACAACATCATCTGCGAACAGCAGAAATGCCACCCTCAAGCTCCCAAATTAGATACTCTCTGCACCTTGGCTGCGCCTTGATATCCTGTCCATGAAAATCATGAACAGGAGTGGAGACAAGACATACCCTTGGCAGAGTCCAATGCCCACCTTGAATGAATTCGACATAACGCTGAGAATGCGGACACAACCCTTGCTCTGCAAATAGAGGGACCTGATGGTGCACAGAAGCGGCACCGGCACCTCATATTCCCGCAGCACCTCCCACAAAATATGCGTTCTCCAGGTCTACAAAAGAAAGGCAGACTGGATTAGCAAACTCCCATGAACCCTCAAATATCTGTGAGAGGGCAAAGAGCTGGTCCAGTGTTCCACAGCCAGGGCGGAATTGCATTGTTCCTCCTCAATCTGAGGTTTGACTAATGGATGAAGTCTCCTCTCCAGCACTCTGGCATTGGCTTTCCTGGGGAGGCTGAGGAGTGTAATCCCTCTACAGTTGGGCACACCCTCTGGCCCCCTTTCATAAAGTGGGGACTGCCACCCCAGTTTGCCAATCAAGTGGTACTGTCAACGCAACATTGAAGAGGCGCACTAACCACGACACCCCAACATTGTCCAGTGCCTTCAACATCTCCAGACGAACCTTGCCCACCCTTGCTGCCTTCCCGCACGGAGGCCCTTGCCCATCACAGCGACCTCAGCAACAGCGATAGATCTGATCTCACCGGAGGATTCTGGTGCTGCCTCCTGTAAGAAGGGCGTGTCCACCGAGTTGAGGAGTTCCTCAAACAGCTCCTTCCACCTCTCGGTGGTCTCCCCAGTTGTGGTCAGCGGCTCCCCATCCTTGCCGAGAATAGCTTGGGTGACATCCCGCCAACCCCTCCTAAGGTGTCGAATGGTTTGCCAGAGCACCTTTGATGCTGTCCGATAGCCACATTCTCGTTGGCCTCTCCAAACTCCTCCCAAACCCGAGCTTTCGCTTCAGTGACCGCTGCTGCTGTGGCCCTCCTGGCCTGCTGTTATCTATCATCATTATTGATTATTAAGGATTGGAATAATCATATTGTGAAAACAACTGAAATTTTGATAATTATGGTTTTGGCTCTTTTTGTACAATTAAAAGGAGGTTCAAGTTGTGAAAGGGATGGGACAGGCAGATTTTAATTGCACCAGTTGCATTTTTGGCACAAAATGAGGCCAAGCACTAAAGCAGTAACTAGCTTCTAATGGGGGATTATTGACACTAAACTGCCCCCAAAACAGCTCTTCACATTTCTACTAAATGATCTTTTCTAATAAATTAGATAAACGCTATTTGAAATGAAACTAGTGGTAGTTCCAGCAGCAGGAATTGGAAGAGCATGCCAAGAACATCTACAATTTGATATTGCCACACTTACTGTGGATTTCAGTGTTTATAACATTGCCAGAATGTTAACCGGTATTAATATTGTGTCAACACTGATCTAATCATTATCTTGACACTGTGAAACAAACAAATGCTGCAGTGTGTTTACTTCTGTTCTCCATAAAAGCCTTCAACCTTGTCTTAGTACATGATTAATTTAAGTATTGGTTCAGAAATATTGCATCTCCCCTATTCTGACTTTCACTACAACCTTGTGTTATATAAAGTAATATGTTAAAATTTTGTAAAATATGTTCAAGTAGGCTAAATCACATTTTCTATCACCTACCATGGTTTTCAAGGTTTCTTATATGGGATTATAACAGTGCAAGAATAACTGATATTATGCTAATTGTAAGAAAATCAATTTTGTTTAGGAAATTCCAATATCTATCATCACAGATTATTTTTTTAAAAAGGGGATAGAAGACAGCTAAATTATTGCTGATTTACAAATATGGGGTGCAAAGGTGGGATAAAAAAAAGATGCTATCAAATTTGTTACCTCTGGGATCTTTCCTTCCTCAGCCAAAATTAAAACAATTGCGTAGTTGTTAACTCCCATTCTATTTATGCTCTTGTCAGGACACAACACCTCGCTGGCAAATAGGTCCAACAAAGATCGGTTAATCTGGGTGGGAGTCTTGAGTGGCCCCCTGCTTTTACTATACCGCCTGTTCAGAACCAGGTCAATGGACTAAAATTTCTGTAGCTCTATGCCAGCAAGGCAAAAACACAGAAACTTTGCACCCAAGACTCCCATTCTATCCCCTTTGTCTGCTTTTTGTATTAGTGCCCTGTTTGACACAAACTTCAAACTTCACACTGAAATCCTTTGCCAAAAATATTTACATCTATCTCGGAAGTATTGCTCAATTAGCTCCTACACCAGCTGCATCACAAAACCTTCAAACATCTTTGACAGCTTGTGGCCCAATTTTTTATGTCTTCCATGTTTCATTGAATGCAAACTTCAACTCATCCAGAACTCCAGAACCTATAACTGAAAATTCATAATGTCCACTTCATCTATCACCTCCCTCTTCGTTTATAAAGTCCTTTGTGGTCTCAACTCACTCTACCCCAAAACCTTTTTTCATTAAGGTCTAAGGAGTACCCTCCACTTGGACACTGGTCTCCTTTCCTTTCCCACCCTCTCTGCTTCTCCTAGCAGAACCTTCATTCAGCACACCCCTGAATTCTGGAACAACTTTCTCAATGCATTTTGCATTGCCATATCCCTCTCACTTTCAAAATCTTCCTCAAAACTTATCCCTTCAAACACACTTTTGGTCACCTCCTCAGCTTTCTTTTCAAACTCCTGCCTGGCGTTTTGATCTTTCATACTTTTACTATGAACTATAAACTCAACTCCTAAAATTTTCCTGATGTTGACAGTCTATAATTAATGCAGTCAATTTTTCCTTTAGTAAAACCTCTTCTACCACAATGATCATGAAAAAGACGAAATATTGAAATGACTCATTACTGTCAATACAAACTGTCAACATTCATTCCAAATTAAATAAAATTGATATCATATGGACCAAATCATTTAATGTTACAATCCAGCATATTAGTGTCATAAAATTAGGTCATAAATTTTTCATCTTCACTGCTCCATCTTAAAAAGCTCACCAGTGACTTCTCTATCTTCATTCATCGTCCCATCTGGAGTTTTTCCTTCCTCATCAAGGTTGTTTAACGTGCTGTCATATCCCAGGTCCTTGCATCCCCCCACCCCCATCTTAAAACTCACTACTTAAATTCCTTCTATTGGGTTTCTACCCCTCACAGAACAAAAACAACCCTGCACTTTGTGACCATGAAGCTCAGCAGATATAAACCTGCAATACAAAACTTGCTTGCTTTCCCCACAATATTGGTGATTGTTGGTGTCTCCACACCTCCCTTTGTATTTTTCACTGTGTCTATTGTGCACTCTGTTTGACTGTTCCCTCACATGCATCTCACCCTGGGAGGTGACCAAGGGAATTTTTTTTAATGCAAAGTGTGTTTAGGATTTGGAATGTACTGCCTGATAATGCAGCGGAAACAGATTCAGTTGTTGCTTATAAAAGGAAATTAGATACTGTCACAACCCATTGAGGATAGTGCGCTGTAATATCAAGACCCACTGTTCCCCAAGCTGCAACAAATGTGAGAAAAGTTAGATCAAACCACGAGATTACCCCAATTCTACCTGTTTAATTTAGGTTAACAGAATACAAGCACCAGGTTTGTAAACTTAATAAGTAAATAACTGTTTATTGAACAAACTGCCATTAACCAGTGGCAAAAGAAGGAAATTTGAACTGCTAATTTCTAACACTATAACTTAAACTCTACCCATGCTTAAATCCCTATATACACACATACAAGACACATAAAACATGGATTTTAAGGGTGAGACAAAGCAGTTCAATAGCACCAATTCCGGAGTATAAGATTTGATGGGTTGATTTTGATCCATGTCCTCCAAATTCCTTTCAGTTCTTGTTGATGACACGAGGTGGTCTTCCAGCACTTTCAGTATTTAGTTCACTGGTTGGGCACTTGCTTTTCAATGTCTCTAATGGTGATTTTCCCCTTTGCCTCTTGACAGGGGTTTTCAGAGGGGGCAGGTGATAGAGATGTGCAGAGAAAAAGCCAGCTCGTTATTCTTGTAGGATTACTGGAATCTTACACACACAAGAGAGAGAGGTTTTAGATCTTTTCCCTTTCAGGCTAGGAACTATTCAGCTGCACTGCTTCTCACACAAAACCTGGTCACCTGGTCAGGAGCCAATTAAATGCTGTTGTCAGGCAGTTCCCTTGGTCCAGGACTCCTTTCTGGCACCGTCCTGTCTTTCATGGCACACACTGTTCCAGAACTGTAACATTGTATATACACCTCCCATCCTGTTCCAGTGGACGGGTATTTCAACTTGCAGCCACTGCAATTCCAAACCACAGTCCAACAAAAAACGAAAAGATATGTCCTTTATAACAGTCCAACAGAAATAAAAATACATGTTCCTTACAATAGATTCTTGAAGGCAAAACAGTTGCAGGAATATGGGGGAAATGCAGAAAAGTGGGGCTAACTGCTCTGCTTTTCAAAAGATTCAGTGTGTGGGCTGAATGGCCTCCTTCTATGCTGAATTATTCTATGATTTTATGAAGTGTTGTCTTTCTTTATCCACCTAGACTTCACTGTAACCTTTGACATGGTCAATCTTACAATTCTCCTCTCATACTTTTTTGTCATCCAGCACTGAAGGACTCAACTCATTTGCTTAAACGCTTAACTATCTAAGCATATCCAATTAATTTCCACCAATGATTTCTCTCCATATTCCTAAACTATCACCTGTTTCATCCCCCAATAATCCATCCTTTGCCCCTTGAGCTACATGCTGTGCCTTGATGACATAATTTGAAGTATCCATACACAAATACACTAGCTCTCCTTCTCCATAACTTCTCTCAACTCCATTACCTGTGGACTGACTGTCCAACATCAAATCTTGAATGGCCTGGTTAGACTGAAATTGTCATCATTGACTCCAAACTCTTGCCACTACCTCAATCCCCTTTACTGGCTGTTTTTCACGCTGCATCAGCCTGCTTGTCATCTTGGTGTATTTTTTGACAACGACCCAAGCTTCCTACCTCAAATATTCTCCATTATTTCTTGTTTCCAACTCAAAAACATTGCCAACTCACTGAACCCCTCATTCCTGTTTTATTGATTACGTAAATGATTAATTCTTCCCTGTACTGACTTCCCATTTCCCACCAATTCACACCCTTCCGCAGCACCCCCCTCTATTAGCTTCATCTCATTTAAAACTCTGATGCTCTGATCCTATCTTCCACCAAGTCACACTCACTCATCATACATCATCGCTGACCTACATTGGCTTCCAAGACTCCAATACCTCAAATATAAAATTCTTATCTCAATGTTTAAATTGCTCCATGACTTCAGCAGCCCTAAAGTTTCTTCTCCATACTTTGACTTTTTGCGCATTGTACTTATGTTTTATAAGGAGACAATTTAACCAGGCTTTCTTGAGTCAAAGAAAGAGTAAGTTTATTAGATACTAAAACTCAAGAAAAAATAATAAAAATGCAACACACATACACACAGATCAGACATGGGAGGTTGAGTCCAAAAATAAAACTGAAAAAAAAGGTATATGAATCAGTCTTTGGCTTGTCTGTGAGGAGAAGATGGCAAAACATTGCCAGTGTTTAAATTGGGTGATTCTGGTAGAGCGGACTTTGGCAGTTGAGCAGTTGGTTTGGAGGCACTTGGTTATGCAGGCTAGCTAAAAGAGTTATCCTGTTTCTTTTTTGGCTGTGGCTTTGCTGACTTGCCTCCAGCCAGTGACAGAGAGAGACTTTTACTTGAAAGCTGCAGGGGTGTTTAGTTATGTTCTTCTGCTGTGACCTTCATGGCACAAACTAGCACACCAGACCTAGAACACAGATCAGGTTCGCAGCTGGCTTTTTTAACCCATTTTCTTGTGTGTTCCTGGAAGGGAAAAAAAACATGTATTTCGCCCAGAATCTACTTTCTTTCAATTCAGATATAATTCAACAGGAGATGGTTTCTGCTGAAATGTGGTAATCAGTCTCCGTTGCCTCTGTAACCACAGGAGATTAAAGTTCAGTCTTTTGCATCGCATCTCTTCCTTCCAAGTGTCTCCATCTGAAGTAGGCCTCGACACCTTTTTAGGTGTGATATTCCATGCTCTCTCTGGACTAGTTGGTCAAGTATAACCCACATTTTTGCAAAAAGTTGTTACTTTACATTCTTAGCCTGCTCTTACTTGTATGTCCTTTAAAAAAAAAACACATATCTTCCTTTAAAAGGTTCAGTATGCCCATAAGTAATTTGGGGCTGTGATTGACTGCCATGAGAGAATAAAAAGCTAGTAGATTTATGAATTTGGGTTTCCAAAAGGCATTCATTAAGGTGCTATAAAGGTTACTATACAAGAGCTCATGGAGTTGAGGGTAATATATTATAATGGATGGAGGATTGGCTAACTAACAGGAAACAGAGAATCAGCAGAAACAAGTCATTTTCAGGTTAGCAAATTGCAACTAGTTGGGCACCAGAGGGATCAGTGCTGGGGCCTTAGCTACTTCCAATCAGTTCTGATGAATGGTCATCATCAACTGGAAACACTGGCCAAGATTTTCATCCTTGAGGAGTAGGGAATATTCCTGGCTCTGCTCACCCACATCGGGAGAAAGTGCCCACAAGGACAGGACTTTCACTGTGGAATTGGAAGGGTGGGGTCAGGCTGCAAAAAAAGTTTGGGGGCAGCCTCATGGGCTGCCTGGTGCACAAGCAGGCCAATAAAAGTCTGCTTTAGGGCTGTGGGATCTCATCCCAGTTATAATAAAAGCACAAGGCCCTCCAGCTCTCATCCCTCACCTCCACATGCTCCCCTGCCCCATCCATGCCACTTATGCCCCCCATGTATTCCTTATGGCAGGTGTTTCAAAAGACTAATGGATATCTGAGCTCTCAGCCAAGCCTCATTGTCTATTCTTGACTGAGAGTCCAGACATCCAGTAGAGTATTAAACACCTTGCTTGATTAACAGCTCTGGCTCTCTGATCTATGCTGTCAATTTCACAATGGTTATTTACACAAGATAAAGAAGCTTCAGGTGCTTGTGGTTTCAGCAATTGAAACGTTAAAGGCTGATGATTGACAATTTTATTGGGCTGTAGTAAATAGGAGCTTTTTTTAAGGAAATGGAAAGTTATCAATAAATGACTGTTTATAGCTTTAGTTTTTTTTACACATCCTACCATCCCTATAGGGTTCATTGGTTTTATACAGACTATATTGGTTGAATGGGCATGCAAGTACCATACCTTGGCATGGGGAGCATGAGAGTTGATAGGGGGTGGGTGGGGGCCTTACCTTGGCATGGAAGGACACAAGGGGCCAAAGGGGAAGCGTGAGAGGCCATAAGGGAAACATGGGGGGGCAAACTTTGGCATGTGGGGCTTGAGGAGAACCTTTTGAGCTTACCTTTTAAAAGGTTCCCTCATGCAGGCTATGGTTCACGACACCTCTGAGGTGCCGTGAACCACGACTCATTGAAAACCTGGTTCAACTCCATGAAAATAGTGGAGGACTATGACATGCCTATCCCCACAATGGAGCTGGCCAGGTGGGAAGTGCAGTGCCGGCTTCTGTACCTGAACCAGACCACACCCTTAAAGGCACTCCCGAAAATCAGAAACCCTGGGAATGGGGTCAGGAATTGAGTTCCAGCCACCATTTTTAAAGGACTCCAAAGTCATCCCAAACTGAAAATCCAGGCTGTTAACTGTTTCTCTCCACAGATGCTGCCTGACCTGCTGAGTATTTCCAGCATTTTCTGTTTTCATTTCAGTTTTGCAGCATCTGCAGTATTTTGCTTTTACATTAGGCCAGTGTGGAGTTTGTGTCCTGGCTGCTGGACTTTTCCCAGTCAAGGGAAGGCTGGTACAAACTGTGAGCTGAAACGCTCAGCTGCACAAGCCTGAGTAAGTGACTGCAATATGGCACGGGCATAACAGTCTGTTTAAGTGAAGTGCAACAGAATATCATTTATTTCAAGATTCGTAATCCAAGTCACATGAAACATTGATTGCTGCATAGATCGAACATTATGCAATTGCATTTGTCCGAATAGAATTATTTCAATGGTTGCTCATGGATAAGCCCAAATAAAAGTACACATCTTTTTACAATACACAGCAGTGACTAGGCTTGCTTTTACTTCAGTGATTTTCTCACTGTAAACTATTCTGCTCTGTCTAGTCTCCAATTAACCCAGTGAACTGTTCAATGACAGATTCGCATTGTACACTCCAGGCAAGGAGGAAGGTACAGTAAATTGTCCATGTAGAATTTCAGTTCCATTAAAATCCTCTGCTTTTTTGATCTTTATATAAACAGCAAAACTGAATTTGCACAAAGCTCAAAATACTGCAAAATCTGAAACAAGGGGAGATAATGCTGAAACAAAAACAGAAAATGCTGGAAAAAACTCAGCAGGTCTGACAGTATCTGTGAAGAAAGAAAAACAAAGTTAACGTTTCGATATGACCCTTTTTCAGATAATGCTGATCTCAGTACATCAGACAGCACAATGACTCAAAACGATTCAATTCAATTATCGATCAGTCACATCCACCTAAAATTCGCAACAACTAAGTCAAACTTCAACAACCCATACATCTGAAGGACTAGGATTCCCTTTCTCAAGGGACATTAATGTCAAACTCTTAAAATCATGTAATAAGAATGATAGAAGACACATTGGCAAGTTGTATCAATCCAACTCTTGTAATAAACTGTGTGAAAACATTCCAATCATCAGCCACTGGTGAAATTAGAACCCAATCGCCATTTATTTACTAATCCTAAATTACTTAGTGTTGAACAGTGAGCTACACTATTAAATATTTCAAAATAATTGTTTTTCTTTCTTATTTTGAAAGTTCATAGTATATTTTTGTTTCAGCAACAGCAGCCAGATTTTTGCACAGATATGAAGACTTAACAGGCCTTTCAAAATGGTGGATCTGGATGCAGAAGTCCCGCCCTCATTTCCAACATCAAATTTTTCCAATAGGGGAAAAAGCAGGGCATGGGTCACACAGAGCTCAGCAGGGCCATTTGAACTCAGTGCTGTGTTTAAACAGATCCCGTTTTGCTGTTGTAAGGGCCTTGACCCACAATGTAGGAGTCACAGATTGATAAAGTAAACATAAACGCTCTTGAAGGGCAGATAATGTCTGTATAACTGTCATGATCTGAAGTTTTTCAAAGTCCCACTCTTCAAACCTTAAAAAAAGCATGCTGCAGCTGTCAGAGTAAAAAAAAGCTTTCATTGGACTGGTTTTATTGACAGGCATAGGTTAGAATAGACAGTAGCATCAGGTCCCTTTGTTGAAATTTCCTCAAGAGTTATTATATATCGATGAATACTTGGCTGAGTTTCAAAAGCTATACTTACATCAGCAGGGAGCTCTGAATTTACAGCTTGATGACAGCTTAAACAGGCTATTAAAGGATTAGGTGTCTTTGATATGGGTCTGATTAGAAGTTTGTTTTTATAAGAAATTAACCACTTGAGATTTAAAAGATTTGAATGGATTTTATGAATGGGAGTTTTTTTTGCTGTCAAGTGCGTAGAAGTGAGAGCTGTATAAGATATTTAGTATTTTTGTTTTCATCTACAGATGGCTTCTGAGGTCTGTCCATGGTGGATACTGGGTGAGTGGTTATGGAGGTGGCATGGAGGGTATGGGCGCCATGGGGGAATATGTGAGCTGCATGAGTTGATATTGTGTTGGCATGGAGGGTATGAGGGAGCAAGGGGAGTTGAGGGTATGAGGGGTGGGGGCTAGAGGGCCTAACTATTTTTAGATCAGCTGGGGCAAAGTCCCAGAGAGAACCAAAGCGGGCTTTATAACTAGGCTGCCTCAACACTCGCCCACCCGTGGTGACCTCCACCCAGCTTCCAGAGCCAGCAAGCCCAACTCTATCATCCCCGACAGAGTGAAATTTTTGCGTTTTTACTGAGGTGGTTCCAGCAAGTCAGGAAATTTCCTGACCCAAGCTACCCGCCTCAGTAGCTAAACTCTGGCCCTAAGTATTAACCTGACGCTACTTTGGAGCAATGGAAGGAGAAAGGTGGGGGAAATGGGTGCTGGATTGGGGGATTCTGTCAGGGACTGAATTAAGTTCTTAGGAAACTGTACTCTTAAATGGGTTAATGCTTCTGTTAAAGTGCAGAAATTTGATCCAAATCTGTTAAGTAGTCATAAGGTACTGCATTGCTTAACTTCTGGGCTGCATTTAACGTTGTTATAATTGACTAGACCTTATTTGGGCTGGTCTTTAGATGAAGCAAGAACAAAAACAATTCTCATCACGTTACTGTATCTCAGTTAAATGCCCAGGTTTTACTGCAGAGGATTTTGCCTGCAATTCAACCTGAATTAATTTCTAATGATAGGTCAGTTGCATATTCATTGCTACACTTCTTTGGGTGCCTTTAAGTAGGTCAACTAGCTCTTTATTACTTGCAACATTTACTAGCGCAAAGGATTAAAGGCTATACTAAAAAGACAAGTATAGAAACAGAAACTAATTTTTAGCTCTTAAGCACTTAATGCTGAAGTTAACGATCGTTGTTAAGTTATCATTTGTTTCAACATAGAAAATAAGTGAGAAAAGAATAAAGAAAACAACCATTTAGAGGGGAAAAAGAGCCAAGTATATTTGCAACTTTCAACTCAATAGCTGGCACTAAACACAAATCATTAAACCCGCTTCCAAAATAGCTATCTCGCTACTACCAGCAAAAGAAACTTAAATTCAGAACACATCCTAAACATTTTAATTAAGGACATATTACGCAGGTGGGAAAATACCACCACACTCTAGCTGAGGAACTGATTATTCATAGTAAATAGAATCATTAGCCTTTGGACTTATGGAATAAATTAAAATGTTGTAATTTTTTTCTGTTACCAAAACACAACTCTTCTACCACAAGAAGCCACTCTACTATTCACCTAACTCGCAAGGTGAATCCACTGTCATATCTTTCGCAGTTTGCAAAGTTTTATTTTTAGATTTCCAGCATTTAGCTTTTTATTTAATAGCTAATAAACATTGGGCGGAATCATCCCAGAATTGCACTAAGTGCGGTAGCAGGTAAGAAAAAGAATGTTTTATCCGTCAGCCACAATGGCAGGTTTTCACACCGTATTGACCCAACCCCGCCTTATTAACCATGCATTCCCAGGAAACACGCCGTTTCGATGGCCAGCAGGCTCTCATTCGTCCACCATGCTGTCACCTCGCTGTTTCCTTGTGCCGGGCACCATATTTAAAGTGCAGCTGCGCGCACACCACTCTGTGCTTTCCATGGCAGCAGCCTTGTCACAGAAGATATGTGCACTGTCAACAGCCAGACTGGAGTCAAATGTGCACAGATGCAATGTGAGGATCTATGGTTTCTGCTCACTGCATGTCATCATCATGCTCCGCGAATCTAGCAGCTATGAAGGCCTCCCGAGCATGTCAGCCTCGTCCAACAAGTGTGATGGCCTCATCACCAGCATCCCCGCCTTCAAGGACCTCCTCACCCTTGTCGATGTCCTCACTAGAGGAGACGTGCAGCTCCCCCATCTCCTCCTCAGCCAGCTCCGCTCACTGTTGCAGCACCAGGATGTAAAGGTCACAGCAGGTGACGACGATACATGACACCCACTGTGGACTGTATTGCAGGGCTCCACCAGACCAGCCTAGGCACCAAAATAAAAGCAAAAAACTGCGGATGCTGGAAATCCAAAACAAAAACAGAACAGAAATACCTGAAAAAACTCAGCAGGTCTGGCAGCATCGGCGGAGGAGAGCACAGTTGACGTTTCGAGTCCTCATGACCCTTCAACAGAACCACAGAGGCACCAGAACCTCATTTTCAACATCCCAATGGTTTGCTCCACCAAGTGCAAGTTGCAGCATGAACCTCGTTATACCTTCTCTCTGCTGCAGTCTGAGGCTGCCACACGGGTGTCATCAGCCACGTCCTCAGCGAGTAGCCCTTGTCCCCGAGGAGCATTCCCGCAGCCTCTGTGGGCCCTGGAAGTGTCAGAGATCTGAGACCAGGTAAGGATGTAGGAGCTGCGGACACTCACTGGGAACCATGCGCAGGATGTGGTTGTGGTGGTCGCACTCCAGCTGAATATTCAGTGAGTGGAAACCCTTGTGGTTGACATAGTTGACCACTTGTTGCCATCGAGATCCGAGGAGTTGATGGCATCCTGCACCTGTGGGAAACCTGAGATCTGGGCATATCCCAGCGCTCTTGCATCCTGGCTTTCCTGATCCTGGGCAAAATGCACAAAGTTGTGTGCGTCGCGAAGGTGGCATCTGTGATGCACAACTGATTGCGTTTGTGGATGGAGGCTTGTGATATCCCAGAGAGGTCACGTTTGGAACCCTGAAAGGAGCCACTGGCGTAAAAATTGAGCACTGCAGTCAAATAAATGTCAACCTGTATTTACATCAAAATGTTTTTGTAATACAATATGATCTAAACACTTCCCATTTATATTCATTACCATTGCTAAGTTCTCCACAATCAACATCCTAGGGTCAACGCTGACAATAAACTTAACTGGACCAGCCACAAAGAAATTGTGTCCAGAGGCTAGGTACTCTGCTGTCAGTAACTCACCTCCTGATTCAATTTCTGCCATCTACCTCCTGACTCCTTGCCGCCATCTACAAAGCACAAATCAAGTATCTTATGGAGTACTCTTCACTTGTCTGGATGGATGCAGCTCCAAAACACTCAAGAAGCTTGACACCATCAACGAGAGGGTAGCCTGCTTGAATTGTGCTCCAACCAGTGCACCATGGCTGCACTCTGCACACAAGGTGCACTGAAGTAACATGTCAAGAATTCTTTGACAGCACCTCCCAAACCCACAATCCCTACCATCTAGTTTTCAAGTTTTCCTCCAAGTCACACACCATCCTGACGTGGAAATATATCAGTTTTTACACTAATCGCTGGATCAAAATCCTGGAATTCGCTACCTAACAGCATTGTGGCCATGCCTCCACCATATTGGCTACAGCAGTTCAAGAAGATGGCTCACCACCATCTTCTCAAGGGCTGTCCTTGCAGTGACAGCCACCTCCAATAAACAAATAATAAAAAAACAGATGTCCTTTGTTCCTTTGCTATAGCAAATTATGGGCCATTAAGTTTAACATTTCATTCCAGGATTAATGCAAACACATGTCACAGCAACAAATCATACTCTTCATGTTTATTTTTTTAAAAACACTTTTATTACCTCTGCTACAATCTAACACTGCCATTATAATATAAATCTATTACTAATTTCAATCCAGCTAGTTTATCAAAAATCAAAGACAAAGAAAATGTTGACAAAACCAACAACTGAATATTAGAAAACTACGATCAAATAACATGTTTGAAATAAGCCCAATTGCCTCAGCTGGCTAAGGCAGTTGATTCAGTTTGTATTGGTTTAACTGATCTCAGCTGAGTTGCAATAGGGGTCTTAAAATGTGCCTTAATGCCTCAAGGCTTACTGATGGGAAAATCAGCCAGGATCTTCACTGGTGATTGCTACCCAGTAGCTAAAGGTGGAGGTGCACCTGTAAAAGTGTCAGGTCTGGACAGGACAGGACTTTGTTGTGACAGGTTTTATGGGCAATGGCATTACCTGGGCTTCTGTAGAGAAGCACCATTTGGAGAACTGGTGCATCTGGAATACCTTAAAAATGCATCTCCGTTGTAATTATTCTCAGAATCAATACAATTCAATTAGATGAATAATTTAAGGTAAAAACGTGATTTGAATTTGCCCTATTTTTGAGCGCGAGAAGTTAGTCAAACAGGATTGGATTTGTTTTTTGTGTATTATTCGGTCATTAGTGATGCCAAAGTGACCACTTAGAAGCAGCAGTATAGAGTGTCAGGTGGTGATCCCCAGTCAATCTATTCAGTAGAGGTGTTGGGGAGGGAAAAAAACTGGTGAAAAATAGGTAAGAAAAACGATTGCAAGCAGTGTTTTCTTCTAGGTAGTGGCTCTTTCTGCAGCCTGTTGGTCCCACACAATAAAACATGACTGCCGTGGAAAAATGTGTATCTGTACTAAATTTTAAAGACAGACAAAACATGGTTCTGGTCCATAATGTTGTCTGATTATTACATTATGGAAACAGTTAAATCTGGTTCAACCATCTCTGAACATTCCAAAAATAGATGAATTTGAAATGATATATATTTTAATTATTCAGTTTGATGAACCTGAGAGTATCGCAACAATTCCAAAGGAAGCACGGCTTTAAATTATTTACTCTCAATATTCCACATATTTAAACAGGATGGATAAATCAGGATCTTACCAAGCTATGCAGGGGGTAAAACTTATGTGCTGGAATCCAAATTACTGTCACCATGCTTTCTAATTTCCACGGTAATGATGCACAGCGACATTCCAAATAAATACAATAAACATAAAATCTGCTCTCCAACTCTTGCCATCTAAGTCTACAATGCGAGGTATCTGAAGGAGTCTATGCCCAGTGAACTAGCAGGAGTCAATTCCCTCTGGAGGACAGGAAGGAAAAATGGGGAAAAGTTTGCCAAAAAAAGAAAAAGTGAAAGCAGATTCAAGTTTCTTCTGAAATATTGACTGGCTCTAACATCGCAAACTGACAGCTCAACCAGCAAGATCTGGGGACTGCCTCCAGCCATCTGGAGTCTGGGAAACCTGGACACAGCCAATCACATGTGAAGTGCAAGACAGAATTGACAGATTGAATACAGATTTGGAACTGAACCATAAAAGGCTAAGCCTTCACATGGGAAAAGAATTCTGTGCAGTGGAAAAAATACTGTCTTTGCACACAAGAAAGCTAAAAAAAAATCAACTGCAGATTAATCAAAACATCCAAATTTAAACACTGGTTTTTTACTGATGAAAACTCTTTATATAATTCAGGAGCATTTACAGGTCTGTGTTATTTTCGGATTCCACTGATTTCTCCTACCTACAGGAACTTGGAGGGCTGCAGCAGGAATTATATCGGAATACAGATATAACTGCTCTCCACATAGGTAGATTAAGTCTTTCCCATTCAGACACCACCACAAATACAACTAATAGCAGTAATGTGGGTGTTGATTGCCACCATTTACAATCACTGATCTCAATGTAGATTAACATGGCCTCCAATTTAACTCCCTTTGCCTGGTAGAAACCAGGCTTTGAGAAGCAATTACAAGAGAGAGAGGGATTAACCCACTCTTTCGCCGCCCTGATCTGACAGATTGAATTGCAGCCCACCTGTTATGGATGGACAGGGTTATGTGGGGGGGGGGGGGGGGGGGGGGGGGAGGTGCAGTTAATTTAAACAGCACTAATTTCTCCTCTCACTACCAGTCCGTAAACAGAAAGGTGTTTTAATTTGTTCCCCTGGCTTTTTTCCCAACCCCTCGGTTTTGCTGCAATCCAAATTTCTATTAATAACCCCACAGCAAAGTCGAGATACGATGAACTCAAAGGATTAGTTTATTTACACACACTGAAACTGTGGAAGAAGGTTCACAAAGTCTGCTCGTATTCAGATAGTAAAACAAGAGGGATAGAGAAAAGAAAGATTAACAGTACAGAGACCACCGAGAAAAGAAATATCGTTTCATATGGGTTCCAGAGTCCAGAATTAAAGTCCAATTCTGCATTCCTTCATGGAAGTGGGTGAGTTGAAAACCGATGCTGAATAATTCACTTTTCCGGTGGTGTTGATGTCACGCGATGAGATAGGCATTCAGCAATTAATCAGTCTTGTAGGTGATGGTACAGAGTTTCCAGCAGAAGCAGTGTAGACGGGGTCATGTGTTCAACTTGGGCAGAGCTCCTTTTCTGAGAGACTGCCAGTTAGATGATAAACAACAATGAGCTTTGCAGTTCAGCCAGACAATATTACTGGTTCCACAAGCCAGAGGTCCATGTCACATGGCTCCCACCTCTCTATGCAGTCTTTGACAAAGGATGTGTATCCTTCGTCTCCGTCCCCAAGATTATTAAATGTCTCAACCATTAAGAATTGAAAGGAAGGTTGAGGGGCCCTTTGTCTTAGCAGATGAGCATACTGGGTTATGAAATGCAGATGGACTTTTTATAGCTGTCTTTGAGTTTAGCCCTTGCAGCCCACTGAGGGTCGGTGGTTGCACCCCAGAGATAACGATGTGTGAGTTTCCCCCAATACTGCCAGGTAGCTTTTGTTCAGGGGACAAAGGCATACATATGTTCAGCCATTTTTAAAGATCTTCGTCCAGTTTTTAAAATTTTAGGAAAAGCCATGAGAATATCTATATATATTTTATAAAAATGTGAGGTCTTAACCCCCTCACACTACAAAGACACTAGAAACTAGCAGAGATCCCTTTAAATATGAAGTTCACACTCTGATTATGAATTGCTCAATCTGTGATTTTACCCAGAATGTTGAGCAGGGTAATAGAACCAATGCCAGAAGAGGCACAGTAAGGCAATTTAAAAAAAAATCTTACAGACAACTTTGGGTCTCCCCACTCCATGATTCTCATCCCTCAACCTGGGTTCTCCAAAACACCCATCCTTCCCTCTGACCCCACCCACAGCCCCCTCTCCATGCCTATCTGCTTACCATAATGCCAGGGATCACTTGCTCCAATTCCTGGCAGCTGACAATGGCCAGAACAATTTTAACAGACAGGCAACTATCAACTTCCTGGTTGTTTTCGCAAGGGGACTCAATATTTACAGATATGTGGAGAGGTTGGGCTGAGCCCCAAGAACACAGAAAGGCTGAGGACACAGAGGTTCTGCCAATATTAACGGCAGAACCTAATGAACATCTCAGATGGACATCCTAGCTGGCAAGCAAGCAGATGCAACTGGGAATCCTTGGGAACTGATCCCAGAAATCAAGGGGGATAAGGTTGGCTGAAGGTTTCCTTGAGAAACAGCAATGCTAAAGAGGCATGTACTATGTGGAGACAGCAGCTCCCACCTACATTTCACGTCCATCTTCCCCATCCAATGGGAAACCCATGCAGCAGTAATGAATTTTAAATCAGGCTCCTATTTGCATTATAGAAGCCTGATCTAGATATGCTAAGTCATGTCTTGTCTCTCCACCGCAGGACACTTGTACTCCTTGATATCAGCCATCACAAGAAAGGCGATTGGTGCATATGTAACCAGTTGAGGTTGCATTCCCTGCATTTCAATTTTTAACCACCCCTGATCACATTGACACTTTGATGTTTTCCATGCAAGAGATAAAACAGTCATTTTATGTTAAGGTATTCAATACTTAATATCATGTTTAAGTTTTCCAGTATTTCCACTGTCCTTAGTGCCTCTTTCTGAGTACAAAACTTAAAAACCATGTTAGGGAAATTTATTGAAAATAAGTGACATTCTCCAGTTGGAAACATTACCACACACAGACTAATAGGGCTGAATTTTCCTGGCCCCGACAGGTTTGGAGGTGGTGGGAGAGGGAAGGGGCTTGAAAATAGAGACCAATTGCATCAGGACAGCTCCCTGAATTCTTCCTGGCTCTGGAAGAAATTTCCCACGGAGGACTGGGAACAAAGTTGGCAGCCCAATTCACAAAGGCAGGCAGCCAATTAGGATGATCATGGCCCGACTTTGGGGTTATTTTCCAAAGGAAACGGTAGTTTCCTGCTGTCAGAGCACTGCCACCTCCCCCCACCCCTCCCCCCCTCTTTGTCCTTGGAGAAGGCCTCTTGCTGGGAGGTTTGCAAGTCACCTGATGTAGCCATTTAATGCTACATCAGGGGCTTGCAAGCTTTACAGGGGCCCAGGAGTGGCCGCAGGACTTCTTCCGAGGTGGTTATTCCTCCACTGAGGGCCCTTACAGTTCTGTGCTTCATTTTTCAGCTGAAGTAGATCTTCCCGAGTGCTGACATTTTGTGGCAGCCTCTAGATCTCCCTTTTCTCCAGCAGCACTCAACTGTCCTATTGGGGCTGCTGGCTGGACATTGCTATGGGCTTTCTATCGGGCCTACCATTTCTCTGCTCCATCATTGGACACGGCTCCTGAAGGTGTGTTTTTAATTGGCCGTCTCCGGGAAGATCTTGACTAACGTCCTGCCATGGCCATTTCTGGGGTCCCAACCTGGGATTGAGGCCAATGTCAGGATCACAACCCACCTGACAAAATTCAGCCCATAATGTTAAATTTAACTACAATTTATGGATTGTCAGTTTCAGTCTAGGGAAGCAGGTCACAGTGAAGATGTAAAGATTGTGGGTGACTTGGAGAAAGTGACCAGTTTCAAGCCCCTGGGGTCAGTGGTGGCAGAAGATGGGAGTATGGAAATGGAAATTAAGCAACAGACTAGCTCTGGGTGGAGCAAATGGAAGAAGCGCAGTGGAGTGTTGTGTGATAGGAAAGTATTGCTGAAACTGAAAGGAAGGGTGTACAGGGTGGTTGAGAGACCAGCCTTGTTATATAGTGCAGAAACTTGAGCAACATCAAGAAGAGCAGAGCACCTGCTTAGATGGATGTGTGGAGTAATATGAAAGGACAAAATCAGGAACTAGTACTTCTGGTGGTCATTGAAGAAAGTAGTCAAGAGGAGGTTGAAATGGTCATCTATTAAGGACAGAGGGGGGAAATGTGGTAAGGCAAGTGATAGATGGGACTACCAGGAAGAAGAAAAGGAAGGCCTAAGGCCAGATGGAAAGATATGGTGGTGAGAGGCTTAAATGCAGCAAGACTGGAAGAGGAATAGGTGCCTGCCTGGAAGAGACGGAGAAGGGAGATCAGCATCATTGCAGCAACCCCAACAAAATGGGAGAAAGCCGAAAGAAGAATGACGTTGAATTTAACTCCACATGGGTATATAATGGTCGCAGCAGTAAAATGCATACTTCACATAACTGGCTTCAGTACAAGTTATTCCTTACATTCTTCAAAAACAGACTTGATTGGAATGAGACTCAAAAATATATTATTTCTCTCTACATTAACTATTTTTATTCCCCAACTCAAACTTAGATATTCCAAGAATGCTGCTAAACAGACATTCCTAAATCATCACAAAGATAAAAGCAAAATACTGCAGATGCTGAAATCTGAAACAGAAACAAAAATAGCTGGAAAAACTCAGCAGGTCTGACAGCATCTGCGGAGAGGAATGCAGTTAACGTTTCGAGTCCGTATGACTCTTCATCAGAACTAAGGAAATATAGAAATGAGATGAAATATAAGCTGGTTGAGGGGGGTGGGACGGGTAGAGCTGGATAGAGGGCCAGTGATAGGTGGAGGCAAAGAAGAGATTGCCAAAGTTGTCATAGACAAAAGGGCGTTGACGATGGTGATATTAGCTAAGGAATGTGCTAATGGTGACATTAAGGGTAGAAAGCAGGACAAGCAAGTGACAGATGGCCCTAGTCGGGGTGGGGTGGGGGGGAAGGGATCGAAATAGGGATCGAGATAACCATCTTTTAGCCTATTGTGACAAATGTTAAACAGATGGGAACATTTCATTGATAAGCTTGAATTCCGAACCGTCACCAAGAATTTCTCTAACTACAACGTTCAACATGTTCTATATTCTACATTCTTCTGCCTGCAAAGCAGCTTGAACTGCATCGCTCCTAGGCTACTGTTTTTATAACTCTTAGTGGGATCATAATCTATGCCAGCAAAAGAAGCTTTATTGAAGGAAGTTGATGATCTTTAATTGGAAGCATTTTCATGCTCAATTAATCAGGATCATAAATGTTGAATTCATCATGGGCCTATAACACTAACAGTAGTAATATATATATACACACACACACACCTACAGTGTGAGAGAGACAGACAGACCGACCACTGGCCAGGCTCCAAACTTTTCTTACATTCTTTGTAACGATTTGCATTGGAATCAGGCTCAACAATCTGAAAATCCTATAACTATTTTTAATTCCCCAACCGCTGTACTTGAATATTCAAAAGTCACCCACTATCCACACATTCACTGAACTACCTTCCTTCCATGACTCAGTTGGTAGCACTCTCACCTGAATGAGAAGGTTGTTGATTCAAGTCCCACTCCAGTCCCTTGAGCACAAAAATCTAGGCTGACACTTTAATGCAGTACTGAGGATATGCTGTACTCTTGAAGGCACTGTCTCTCTAATGAGAAAACAGAGGACTTGTCTTTACTCTCAGGTGGGCATAAAATATCCTATGACACTATTTCGAAGAAAAGCTGAGTTATTTATCTCTCCAATATTTATATCTCAAATCAACATTACAAAAAATAGATTATACGGTCATTATCAAGTTGCAGTTTGTGGGAGCTTCTGCTCAAGCCGACTGCCATGTTTCCTACATTACAACAATGGCTACACTTCTAGAAGTGCTTCATAGGTTATAAAGTGCTTTGACCACAAAGTCACAAAGAGTACTACATAAATGCAAGTCTTTCTTTTTCCAAAAAGGCGAAGGTAGGCAGCTACATTGTGGTAATTTTTCAGAAAATCTGGCAGTGTGTGAAGGATTCTTTGTAAATGATCACAGACAATTGGGACATTTAACAAGTAGCAGCCTTTCTGTTAAGAGATATGGCTACAATTCTACAGCTGGATTAGGGGTAGGAGCCCATATTGGGATAGAATGCGAAGGTGGCATGCCATCTAATGTGCGTTGCACTTTTGGGAGTCCAATAACATGACACACTAGTTGACCCCAACAAGCTGAAGTTTCCTGTCCAACCGAGCGATATGAATTCTCCAGCTATCTTTAAAAACATCAGTGACAAATGTGTGCCCAGATGTTACACTGAGTGATATTATCTACAGATCCCTTACAGCTGCCTGATGTTACAGTACAAGAACTGAGTGCACACATCACTTTCACAGCCATAAGCAAAGATGGCTGGACAGATAATCATGCAAGTTTTCAAGTAATAGCCAGAACAGTTCTCCAGTTATCACTTTGATAAAGTGTAGCCTTGTCACACAGAGCACCTCACCAGGATTTTCACACAATCTGTGAGACTTGTAAATCTTTGGGGATGGCTCATATTTTGTATACACATCCTCCTTAAAAATTGTCTCACCTTCATTCTGTACTGATTCCTTGAAAACAAAGGAATGCCCTCTTTAAGTGCCACACTTGATTTCCAGAAACTCTTGTTGGAGGCAAGGAGCCAAATTACCCCCAGTATTTTCACAGGCCTTCAGCAGTCTATGGCCAGTCCAGCTCAACATAGATGCATGGCAAAAAAAAATGCTGTAAAATTCCTTTTGACCTGCCTCGAATGTTTCTCTAGGTTTCTGACTCCAAAATGAAGGACTTCTGCCAGTCTTGTATTTATGCAGTGGGAGCGCAAGTCAGAGAATTTAGGAGCCTCAATGCCAGTCACTCTCATTTATGGCTATGTAAGCGGCCTCCAGCAAAACTTGCACACATCCCACGGCAATGGAACATGGAGCACAGCTATTCCTGAGCAGAAACTCAAGCCACCCCTATTTTTAGGATTCAGAAAAGAGAACCATCGTAGTAGTACTGGATATTGCACAGAATCCTCTTTCAGGGCCAATGTTTTTTCCAAATTCCCCATAACTTGACTTAAGTTGAAATAGCTTACTGGATTTTATTAACACAGTCAAAAGTAATAGCTCCATAAAACAGAAGGTGGAACCAAAGGGTTTAAGTGTGGCATAAACCACACTGTTTTGGTACCAGTCATATTGCTCCCATGGAATTATACAATTTGAAAATAGGAATTTGACAAATGAGCCTAAATAATCAAAATTAGATGCTAATTCATTTAATGATAGAACACTCACTTGAGAATACATGACTTCTAAGCACTCTACCATAAAGATTTTTGTTACAAAAATGTGCTTTTATTTTGTTTAACATACTGTAAATCCATGATATTCGACTGAAGGCTTGACTCAGATCCATTCCTGAAGACATCTCACAAGACTGATTAATTCAATGCACGTCCCATCACCAGCTGTGTAGACAGCTCAACAGGACGACAGAGATGTGAACGTAAAAGTTTACTGACAGCTTTCAGTATTCATCATGCATACAATTTTATGAGTGACCTTGAAGGATAAACCAACTAGACACGCATCAGAATCTTTTGAATACAGTAAATATTCAACCCATGTTTTTATACAATATGCTATACATTAATTTGTGCTCCTTCACAAACTGTCCCCTACTGCCATGTCAATGAAAATAGTAATTATACATTTACTTTCTTTGCTGCCATCATCTGCAAATTGCCCTACAGCCATGAAAAATGTCATACCACTAAATCACCATATAAAGCTAAGCATCACCTTCAAGAACAAAAACAGTGCTATCAGGAACCAAGGAACATCATTAGTTTAGCTGATCCAGACATCACCGTGACCTGAACTTTCACTCGGGACATTTCCCAGCTCTGCAAATCTAAACTTGGAGAAAGTGCCCTTGAACTTCGGATTTTTGTTCTTGGGGGGGAAATGGCAGGGTTTCTGGGAACCATGGCGGGCAACCCCATGAGCAGTGCGGAGGCTGCCAGGTGCTGACACAGGCTGGGTAGAAGACCTGTCTTAGTGCACTGGCATTTTGCCTGAGATTTTTTTTAAAAGCAATAAAACAAAACACAGCCCTCACCCCTCAACACCCCATACAGTTCCCAAGGCCCATCCATGCTGACCCATGACACTTAATGTCCTTTATCCACCCCCATGGCCCCTCATACCTTCCATACCAACTTGTGCTACAGTACCCGACCTCAACATACAAACATACGAAATAGTGGGCTGCCATTCAATAGGATCATGGCCTGATGGCCTTCCATACCCTCCATGCCAACCTATACCTCTCTACCCATCCCTCATACCCTCCATGCTAACCCATGGCCCTCTATAGTTACTATGCCAACTTAGCACCAGGTGCCAAACCATGCCCCCACCTATTTCCCCTTACATGTACCATGCCAACTCACCCAGTATTCAGCTTGGGCAGGCCTCAGGACCCATGCTGAGGTGAGATTAAATGAAGTTCTTAAGTGTCTTTTGAATAATTCACTATTTAAAAAAAACACTGGGTGGAATTTTTGGTGTCTGCCGGCTTTGGGCGTCTTGGTGGGCGTGAGTGGACAATGTGGGGGGAAGGCCAAAAATCATTTTCACGCTGTTGTAAAACACGTTTTAAATTGCCCTCGCCCCCTGTCAATGATGGGCTGCGTTTCCCGCCATGGGACGTCGGAAATGTCATTGTAATACATCTGCATGTCATTATAAGCCAAGCTTGCCAGAATCATCCCCCCACACTGGATCATCCGAGCACATGGCGTGATTGCACGCTCGTGTGTTTCACAACAGCATTTATAAGATGTGCACCTGCTGAGCTGCACTTTGAGGGGAACTCAGATGACTGCACAATAACGTTATGCAGCGCTCGAGGGTCGTCTGTTGGACCTCAAGGTTGAGGCGCCGTGCCTTCAGGTGAGGGCACAGGCATGTCACTTTTTCCTGGCTGGCTGGCTGACAGTGCGGTGTTGGGGCAAGGGCTACCCTGCAGTTCAGGCAAATTAGAGGCGGGATGGGGGGCAGGGAGCAAGGGTTGCACTCCGGTAGAGGCGAGATGGGGGGTGGCAAGGGCTGCACTTCAGTTGATGGTAGTACACAAGCACATGTGGGTGGGGTGTGGGGTGGGGAGGGAAGCGGTCACACATTAGAGAAACCTTGTATAAAGTGGCCATACCTCTGCAGCTGAGACCGTTCTGGCGCAGCCACACTGACATGCTTGGAGTTGGGTCTCTAGCTTATCTGCCCACTCAAGCAATGCAGAGGCATGAAAATGCCAAATACTCCTGAACTTTTCACAGCTTGGGCACAGACTGCAAACTAATGAGTGTTTTAGTGGACTGCAGAACAGAATCAGATTCACAGAATCACAGTGCAGAAGAGGCCTTTCAGCCCATCGAGTCTGCACCGACACGTGCGAAACACCTGACCTATGTACCTAATCCCATTTACAATTGGACGACTGTACAACTTACCCAATCTCCTTGTGAAATCTGGCCATGGAGCGGTTACTGGTGGAGGCACTCAGCCCCTGGCAATGTCATCATTCAGGTTTGGACCAGTCTCCCCCATGGTTCAAGCTAACAGCGCAGCCTTGCAGCGCGGGTTAGGAGAATACCTGTGCCTGACCTGAGAGCACAGCATGCAGTCCAATGGGTGAGTTGGTCAGGTGGAGTGGGGCGAAGGCAGGTGGGGTTTCGGGCAGCCGTGCCGCGCACTAATCTCTGGCCATCCGAGTGGTGACCAGCACTTTCTAGAGTGTGTTAAGGAGCCTTCAGACTTAACCAAGAGAGTTTCTTAGTAAACCCAAGCTAACCCACGTGTCTCTCTTTCACCCTACAGGAGTACAACATCAGCAGCATGGAGCCTGGTGACCTAGCTGTATGCCTCATGGCTTAGAGAGAGCAGAGATGAAGGGGAAGGGAGCAATTGAGGCGCCTGGCTGGGCAGAGGGAGGAGCAGCATCCTCTGGGGCTCCTGCTGACACCACTGAACAGCCACAGCAACCAGGGTCTATAGACCGCAGATGACCGAAAACCAGTGTCACCGAAGACTGCATATTCAGGGAACTGGTTGGTCACATCTCCCACCTGCTGCAGGATTTAACGCCACGAGGACATGGAGGGAATCCACGGCCAGTGGCCACGAAAGTGACTGCGGCACTCAATTTTTACGCCAGTGGTTCCTTTCAGGACTTCGCAGGTTACCTCTGTGGGATATCACAAGCCTCCAATCACAAATGCATCCATGAGGTCGCGGACGCCATCTTCGCGAAGGCACACGGCTTTGTGCATTTTGTCCAGCATCAGGAAAGCCAGATGCAAGAGCACTGGAATTTGCCCAGATTTCCGGGCTTCCCACAAGTGCAGGGTGCCACCAACTGCACTCATGTGGTGCTCAGATGTCCATGGCAACAAGTGGTCAACTATGTCAACCGCAAGGGCTTCCACTCGCTGAATGTTTAGCTGGTGTGCGACCACCACAAACACTCTGTGCTGGTCTGTGCACAGTTCCCAGGAAGTGTCCACAACTGCTACTTTGTCAGGGGGACTCAGATTCCTGATGTCATCCAGAGTCCAGAGAGGCTGCTGGGATGGCTCCTCAGGGACAAGGACTACCTGCAGAGGACGTGGCTGATGACACCTGTGCGGCGTCCTCAGTGTGCAGCAGAGAGAAGGTACAACAAGGTTCATGCTGCAGCTCACACCTTGGTAGCACAAACCATTGGAATGTTGAAAATGAGGTTCCAGTGCCTGGACCAGTCTGATGGAGCTCTGCAATATACCATTGTTGCCATCTACCCATCATTGTTGCCTGCTGAGCCTTTCATAACCTGGCACTGTAACAGGGGGACGAGCTGGCCAAGGAGGAGATAGAGGAGCTGGACATCTCCTCCGATGAGGAGGATGTTGACGGGAATGAGGGTGAGGAAGTCCCTGAAGGTAAGGATGATGGGTGATGAGGCCATCACACTGGCCAGACGAGGCAGGCACTTTCAGGAGGCCCTCAAAGCTGCTAGATTCATGGAGGCTGACGACAACATGCAGTGTGGAGACACCATAGATCCTCATTACATCTGCGAATGCCTGAATCAAGTTTGGCTGAGTGCAATGCACATATTCTGTGACAAGGCTCCTGTCATGGAGATGCAGCAGATGCCCTAATGCATTAGATTCCAGGAGGAGGAGGAGGATGATGATGATATGCAGTGAGGACACTCCATAGATCTTCACATAGCCTCTGAGAATGTCTGATTCCTGTCTGGCTGAGGGCAGTTCACTTGCGCTCTGCGACCAGGGTCAGATCATGCAGACGCAGCCGTGAAACTTAAATTCCACCTGATCCTTTGTCAGCCTTCAGCACCCGGGCCCCTTCAGGAGGTCACTGGTCACAGACGCTGAAGAGATGGGGGCCAGCCCCACCTTAAAGGTGCTGCGAGCACACAGAGAGAATGACGGAACTCTGCGACGCCTGCCTACAACATTCTGGCAACAACGACAAGCACAACCTAGATGCAGGCATCACTAATGTGTCCAGTGAGTGTGAAGCCGGACAATCACTTTGGTCTGAAGGTTACACACTGCACAAGGAAGAGGCCCTGGACTGAAACACCTGCCTTTATCTTGTGAAAGAGCCAAGGGTTCACATCTGAGTAACACAGACCTTGCTCATCAGTACAAGGAGCCACAGGCAAGGAGACATTCTTGGGATTTACATTAGTGAACATTAAGTACAAGTGATTAACACCCGTGCCCAGACCATGCAACTGAATGCGCGGGTCGGTGTTGTAGGTGCTCAGCCGCTTCTCTCAGGAGTATGCGGCGGGGACTCCGCTCCGGCTGAAGCTGCTGGACTCATACCTGCTGTACATGGCGCTGAGTGGAGTAGCTCAGTTCCTTTACTGCGCGCTGGTCAGTACCTTCCCCTTCAACTCCTTCCTGTCCGGATTCATCGCCCGTGTAGGGGCCTTCGTGCTGGCAGTTTGCTTGCAGATACAGATCAACCCTCAGAACAAAGGAGATTTCATTGGCATCTCACCTGAGCGAGCATTTGCAGACTTCCTCTTTGCCAGCACCACTCTTCATCTAGTGGTGATCAACTTCATAGGTCGAGTGTACACATTGTCATGCAGCAGAAATAATAAGAGGAACCGAAGCTCGTATTGCCGCTGCAATGGATCTGTTTGAACTTTGTTTACACATTTGGTTTTGTTCCGTATATACATATATAAAAAAAAATCTTCTTTTCACCCGGAGCAGGACCAGCCTCCTCTACTTGGGGGTCCATCTCTGCCCTGCTGAGGTATCCTGGCCAGCGAATTGGCAGGAGCTTGAGACCAAAGTCACCACTCGCCTGCGCGCTGTACAGGACTGCTCCGAGTGCTGTTTTACCGGGGTCGAGTTCTGGTCATAAACCAGCTGATTGCTGCCATGTTGTGGTATTGGCTGGTCACCTTGGCCCCTCCCCCGGACTTTGTCATGAAAATCCAGAGAATGCTCATCGACTTCTTCTGGGACCCTGCATTGGGTCGCTACTGACGTTCTGAGTCTCCCGCTTAGGGAGGGCGGTCAGGCGCTGGTGTGCCTACACGCCCAGGTGGCAACTTTCCGCCTTCAGACCCTGCAGCGATACCTTTACGTCGAGCCCCCTCCGAGATGGTGTGCCCTGGTGATGTATTTCTTCCGCCAGGTGCACGGCCTGAATTATGATGTGCAGCTCCTGTTTATAGAGCTGAGTGACCTAGTGGCTCCTTGCAGGCATTGCCCGTCTTTTACCAGGACCTGTTCAAAGTCTGGAACATGGTCGCCTCGCGACGCAGTTCTACCCTGTCAGGAGTAGCGGCTAACGTCAGAGAGCTGCTGCTCAGGAATCCGCCTCTCTGCCCTTTTCAGTAGCTGGCGGAGAGGAGGGCTGTGGCTGCCAGGGTGACCAGGATCGGGGACGTGCTGGGTGGCGGAGGAGTGGGCTGGATGCTCCCGCAGGAGTTGGCACGTCGTGCGTCTGTGAGCGTCTGGCTCACGGCCGATGCCATTTAAGACCTCAGGACGGTCGTGCTCGGCCCCGACATTATACTGGGCCTTGAGGTGGTGCAGGTGCGCGGTGGTCTTCCGTCTGAGCGTTTCCCTGTTTGGACGGAATTCCACATTGGCCCCAAGTCCTGAACCCTCCCTCGGGAGCCGGTGCCCCGCAAAAGTATGAGCTGCCTCGCAGAAATGCCCTCCGTGTCATTTAGCACAGCGCGGAGGAGCTTCCTGTATGGGCTGCTGCTGCACACCTTTCACTTCCTTGGCCTCGCCCACCGCCCGGACACGCCCTCGTGTGCCTTGTTGCCATCTGGCGGCGGAGGTCCCCAGTGCAGGGCCCTCTACAGGGGCGTCCTCCCACTTTCCATCAGGGACCTGGGGTGGAGGGTGTTGCACATAGCAGTCCCCTATAATCGTAGAAAGTGTCGCTTCACGAACTCCCAAGATACCTGCCCTTTTTGTGGTCTTGTGGAGTCCGTGGACCATGTTTATGTAGGGTGTTGTAGGCTGCACTCCCTTTTCAGTTATTTAAAAAACCTTTTATTAATGTTTCGTTTGCACTTCGGTCCCATGCTCCCGATCTACGGGCACCCGGTGCGGAGGGGGACTGGGAGGGAGGAGGACCTCCTCGTGAACCTGCCCCTGGGCCTGGCCAAGTTAGCTATTAACAGGTCCAGGCAGCGGGTGATCAAGGAGGTTGTCGGACCCGACTGTCTGCCCCTCTTCCCGCGGCTACGTTCGCGGCCAGGTGTCCCTGGAGAGGGAGCACGCGGTGTCTGCCGGCACCGTCGAGGCCTTCCGTGCCCGGTGGGCACCACGGGGACTGGGGTGCTTTATCGACCTTGTTAATCACATTTTGGTTTGATGTTTGTAAGTTTTCTTTAAACTTTGTCTTTGGTTTTACAGCTATCCTAATTTAGGGGCTGTGTTTACTTTATCCCTCATTTTGTTAACTTAGTTTAATTGTTTGACTCCAAAAGAGTTAAATCTTCTTCCCTTCCTAACCCTGCCGCTACGCCTTGGTACTCCCCCGATGTCCACAGCAGAGGTGGAGGCAGCCTGCTGACTGCTATGCCCTGTATTTTGACAGGTGTCTTCTGGAGGGCCCTGGCCTGCTTTCAGGATCCTGCCGCATAGCAGTGGCACCCTCCTCGGCCTGTGGAGCTGGAGCTGTTGGGGCCACAGGAAGAGGGGATTCGGATGGGCCGGACCCTCCTGGAGTCACCTGGGTCGATGGCCCTGGGGTGTGCACCTGCTAATCCTCCTCCCTTTGAGTGCCCCTGGCTGACTCCTTGAGGAAAAGTGGAAGCTGGTGTGAGATTGAGCTGCCCCACACCCCTCTTGTGTTGACACTGTTGGAGGCCAACTATGGCATCATCGATGGAGCTCAGCCCGTGCAGCAGTGCAGGAGCGATGTCCTGGACTAAAGGCTCCATGGCAGCCACCATCGTACCAGTGCTGTCCTCGGTGCATTGGCATGCTGGTGCTATAACCTCAGACTGAGGCAGACGGACTACTCCATTGTGTCTTTCAATCTGAGGAGTGCAGCGGACATCCCTTCCTGATGTTCCCGAGCTTGCCTTTGCAGCTCCAGCAACTGAGGTATGACCAAGTCCAGAGGCTCCTCATCTGACTCGGACTCAGCAGGTTTGTGACCTCCAGCAGTCCTCAGAGTGCCAGAAACCTGGGAAGTTCCTGCCACCGCCTGCTCTGGATCAGACAGTACAATGTGCTCACCAGATTGTGACTCCGAGGGTACTGTCAAGCTTGGCCCCACCGAGGTGTGTATCCCTGCACTGGTGGATGGTGTGGGCGAGCGCTGTGACGAGTCTTCAATTGGGATTTCAGCAGATTCCTCTTCTGGGGTTTCTTCAGGTCTTGGGTCATGGACTTCCTTGGCTATTTCCCAGATGGGCCTGTGAAAGCAAGGAAGGATAATTAGTGCATGGTAGTGGCCTGTGAAGCAGGACACATCACTCACAGCATAGTTGTCTGATGGGTGTTGCACTGCTGGATCCTCACTTGGTTGAGCACCGCTGACCTCAACATCAGCACAGGAACAGCCCAGATCTTTGCCAGCCAGCTGGATGACTCTATTTTCAAAGTCTGTTAGCACCTTGATTTTGGGCATTACTCCATGAGTTTGCAACCTCTCCCTCTTGTGTGCCAGCTTGTCCAGCTTGAATACAGGTGGAGAGAGTGTAAGTATGACCCCTGCCAAGCCAGATGATAAGTATGCCTGGCATGTGTGGGTGGTAAGTGGTCCCATAGATGCAATGAGGACAATGAAGGTGTGTGAGAGAGATTGAATGGTGATGACCCTTGAACTGGCAGTGAGTGAGACCCCTGCGGATGTGTGATGGGTTTGAGAGTGTGTGAGTTGAGAGTGATGAGAAGAGTGACTTACCCCGCTGCTTAGGAGGAGATCATTCATCCTCCTGCGGCACTTGGTGGCTGTCCTCTTTTGCAGGGCATTGGCGCTGACCACCACTGCTACCGCCTCCCAAGCCACATTGGTGATGTTGCTGCCCCTCCTGCGGCCAGAGCAGGGTTAGAGGACATCATGATGGGCCTCCGCTTGGAGTCGATCAAACTGTGAAATGGCAGGCGCCCCACTGTCATAATGGAAGGTTATGAAATCAGTCATGCAGCACCAATCCAGTAATGGTAACCCTTAGGCCTACGTCAACAGGCAGAGTAAAGTAGCAAACAATCATTTTTTAAAAAACACTCCAGACAGTTTTTTTTCCAAATATTTAAAGGGCGGGAGATTTAAATTGCTTAACAGCTTGACAGTTCCTTTTGACAGCTCCAAAATGCTTGATAGTTCCAGTTAGTTTAAGCACTTTTTACATTAATTCATATCTACTTTTAATAACTCCAAAGGGCACCTTACCTATCCGTAAGAGAAGCACACCTCTCCCAAAGGATACCTGACCAACTCAAAAGGTGTCCCAGGAGAATATCCAAAGGGGTACCCTACCTATCCAAGTAACTCCACAAAATTTAGATCTGTTTCTCCAGATCTAATTTGCACACCTCATGTTTCCCACTCATGGCTAACGAAAATCAGTCTTGACTGGAGGCAGCTGCTGTTTTAGATGGGCAGCTGCCTTCATGAGCCATGTGCAGTTTTGAACCCACCCCCATTGCCAAAATTGTAGTTGCCATGTTTGGAGGCAGAACTTCCGGATTCGGGCCTCCAGAACCATCTTGTGTTGTTACGAGAATTCAGGCCTATGCATTTCTGGATTAAACAACAAAGATTTCACAACTCAACAATTGTAACAGGCCATCTTCTTGCACATTAATATGCTAATGGTCAGTGTTAAAATATTTCACCACAAGTAGTGTTTCTAGCAGAAAGTGCTCTATATATTTATGAACTGTAGTTGATCACAAGGAAAAGCATTAGTGATTACCTGTAAAGAGCTTGCTGTTTATTGATACACTTAAATATATGGGAAGGGGAAGGGTTATAAAGGAGAATCTCCAGGCTGAGTTCCAGTGGGTAAGAATTCTCTGTTCTTTCACATCTGCCTCAATCTTGACCCATTTTCATGGGACAAGGCTTATGCATGGTGGCTTTGTGCTTAGTTTTCCACCATCAAGAATGCAAAGCAAGAGAAATGCCAGTTGTATTGTAATAAAGATTCAACTGCAGCAGAAAATCCAGCGAGGGATCATATGGCAGATGTCCTTACCCACCATTCAAAAGATCAGCAATGTTGTTCCACTGAAGGCTGCATCCGAGGCCTCAGCTTTCACTAGGCAAGCACTGGGGTTAACTGGAGACCACATGGAGGCATCTCTCAATTGCTTTGTCACTTCCTAAGGCACACTGCTACCATCCTTCACTGTTGCTGGGTCAAAATCCTGGAACTCCCTTCCTAACAGCACTGTGTTCCTATAACACATGGCCTGCAGCAGTTCAGGAAGACAGCTCACCACCACCTTCTCAAGGGCAATTAAGGATAAGCAATAAATGCTGGCCTAGCCAGCGAAGCCCACATCCCATGAATGAATAAAAGAAAAAACCCATGACAGCTCTTGAAAGTGGCAGTGGCATAAAGAAGGGAAGTCCATTAAGCTTCCAAACTCTGGCCCCTCCCCATTGCTATTTGAATGCATGGGTGGAGAAATGCAAGTGATGATCCTGGCATGAGGAAGAACTTTTTTATGCAGAGGGTAGTGGGTGTCTGGAATTCGCTCCCAAGTTGGTGGTAGAGGCAGAAACTCTAAACTCTTTTAAAAAGCACCTGGATCTGCACCTTAAGTGCTGTAAACTGCAGGACTATGGGCCAGGTGCAGGAAGGTGGGATTAGAAAGGGCACCTGGGTGTCCTCGGGCTGGCATGGACAAGATGGGCCAAATGGCCTCCTTCTGTGCTGTAACTCTTCTATGGTACCATGGCAGGGACAGAGGGAGGAAAAGCCCAAATTAAGATGGGCCAGGCCTTGCTGTCCATTTCTTCACTGTTTCTGCACCAATCCCATCCAGTTTTATGGACAATATGGACTTGGGATGCAAATGTTAAAGTCACCCTGTGTGTTAATATTTGCTGAATATACTATTAACTGGAGCCAGTAACTTCTCATTTTTAAACAAAAAACACTTTGCAAAGATCATTTCCAGCTTCTATTTTCATTTAAACTGAACTATTCACCACAGCTTAGATTTAACAAACTAGAGACTCTGTAGTCTATTCTAGTTCAAAGTTAACTTTACTCTTCAAAAACGTTAATTATTCAGTATCTCGAAGTAAGTAATTGCATAAAATGGCATAGGAAGCTTTTTTAGTGTACTATTAATTCAAATTAACTAATTATTTAGTAACCTACACTCTTACTTTCTTTACAGCTTTTGTTTAAATCTATTTCCTGTCTCCTGCATTTGACCACCCACACTGGTCTCTGCAGACATGAACCATGTTACTCCTTAATCATCTGCAAGTGTACTTGAACAGTACAAGAAAGGTCCAACACTAGATAATTTTAGCATCACTCCTAACACCTTGCCAAACAATGATGTGCCATGATACATGAACTTTGACCTTTTGAAGAACAGGGTATAAATGTCAAACACTGGGACCTGCTTTATTGTGGTCTTCTAGATATGAGTATTACAGGTAACATTGCTTTTAATGCAAATAATTTAGGGAGAAATAATGTTTTAAGAGGACAATGCAGCTCTCAGGTTTGAATCCAGGTTTTTTGCAAATCGCTGGTACAGTAAAACCCAAAATTGAATAGAAGCAGGAAAATAGAGGTCTCACATTTCAGGAAAGTTACACATTCTACAGTGCATGAATTATTCAGTTATTGGTCCACTGTATTAAACAGGATTGGTACACTACAAAGTCAACGGCTCTCCCAATTTTCCTGTACCGCCCGTGTCAGGGCTGGAAAATCCCACCCATTAACTTGGTTTCACTCTTCACAGATGCTGCCTGACCTGTTGAATTTTTCCAGCATATTCTGTTTTTATTTTAAATTTCTCTTTGTTCACAATTCATTTCATTAAGCACAGTGATCCGTGACTATGCTTTGTTCTGTATTTGTTTTGAGTTTTCTCTGAATTGATTATTTTTATTTTTTAAACTATTAAGCTTTTGTATTGTTCTTGATAATATAAAATAGGGTGGACCAGGAAATGTCATGGCAATGGTACTTCAGGTTTTTCCTCCTGAATTGTAATTGGATACAACTTTTGGTAAAATCTGAGTTGGGGTGAAAGGTTTTGCTTAATATGAACAAATAATAAGCCCAAAAATAATTAGCTAACAAGGAGTGAAAGCATACATTTAAATATTCAACCAATAAGGGGTGAATAAAAAATGACAAAAACTCAACATGCAGTGATGTTTTATTCTAGGCAAAAAAGGTGGAAGGGTATAAATTGGGAGAAGAATCAAAATATTTTTGGCTGAACAAAGATCTGCTCAGTTTCAGTCCCATTCACAAAAGCATAGGAAATACCCATTGCAAGAAAGGCAGGGGGAGAGAGAATGAGCTGATCCAATATATACTCATTCAGGACTTTCAATGGGTTGGAGGCTTCTAGCGAAGTTTTCACGCCACCTGTGTAATCCTCACAGATATGCTCAATGGCCTGTTAGTTTATGTAGGTTCCCTCCACCTTTGTCAACCCCACCCACTTCCCATGCCCATACATGCCAACACATGCCAACCCAAGTCTCTACCAACATCAAATGGGCTCTCATACCCATCATGCCAACCCATGCTCATCAATGACCCCTATGGCCCTTACAGCCCCTATGTCAACTTAGCACCAATTCATGACATTCCCCCCAACCCATCCCCATGGCCCTTTATAGCCCCTATGCCAGCTTAGTGCCAATTTATGACCCCAACCCACCATCTTTTTCCCTTATACCCTCCATGCCAACTCACCCAGTATCCACCTTGGCAGACATCATGAGTCACACAGATGAAGTAAAGTTCCAAATATCTATTAGAGTTCACTATATTAAAAAGTACTCATTCATGAAAGCCCGTGCAATACATTTAAATCCCCTCAAATACTTAATCCCTCATAAAAACAAACTCTATTCATAACCTCACATCAAAGGAAGCTAATCCTTTAATTACCTCTTCAAGCTGTCAGTCAAGTATGAATTTACAACACCCCACTGTGACAATGCTAAGTTGTGGAAAGTAGTCAAACATTAATAATGGCTGCACTTAGGGTTATGTCAACAAACAGCTATTGAAACTGCTGGATTATTTTTCAATTCTCTCAGATAGAGACAGGCAGATTTTTCCCCACTTTTAAAGGGCTGGCTATTTAAATAGCTTGACAGCCTAGCAAGTCTACATCCACCCTTCAAGACCATTTACATCCACTCTAAAAATCTGTAATTCATACACTGCAGGAAAAGATTCTCACTCCAGCAAAAATAGCATCTGTTTGAACTCAGCACTGAGTTCAAAATGGCCCCACAGAGTTCAAATTTCCCACATGTGGGAATCACTACCCACCACCGATCCCCCACTCCTCAGCAAAAAATTGTTTCTGCCAGATATTGGGGGGGGGGGGCGGGGGCAGGGGTAGGATAGCGTGGGCAGGACTTCTGCCATTTTGGATATGCGTGGATTCATCACAACTCTGCAAAAATCCAGGCCTTAATCCCACAATGCTCAAAATTCCATTCATGGCAGAAGATCATCAAACCTGTCCTCAGGTTTAGGATCAGAACAGTACTAACACAGACTTTTTCTCATTCAAAACCCGCCGTCTAATTAAAAGCATTTCCAGTTAATTCACATAATGATTTAAAAAAAAGCTTCCCAACAAAAATGTGCTCCTCTGCATCTCCTTGCATACTACTTAAATTAGACTGATTAAATTAAAATGCAGGTAAGCCACAACAATTTTCCCAAGCGCTTTGCATTGTTTGTATATGAAATTGAAGTCATTTATTCCTGGTGTTTAGCTCCCATTAAAGCACAAGGCTTATGTTTTTCAATCATACAGGAAATACCTCACTAGTAAAGAATGCATGTACAGAGCCAATCCAGTTGAACATTAAAGTCTTACTGTATCAACCTAAATCCTGTGAATGTAGAGTTTATTTTTGCCACATTAACTATACATTATATTGTCTGCTACAAAAGCAACAAAAAAGTACACAATTTGTGCACATGTAGAAATTGGTTGGTGAGCTGTAAGGCAGCACCAGTATTGTTGGAATACACAGTTTTTTGAAGCTGAACTTTTGGCTTCAGTAATACACTCCAGAATATTAAAGAAAACTACGTGGGCTCGATTTGATAGCCCCTGAAAACGGGTGTGGGGATTGTGATGCACGATTAATTCGCGCCCGTTGATTGCAATGCAAGCAGCAAATTGAAAATTTCAGTGATGTAAGTGACCAGCCAGCATTAACCGCACTGTTGATTAGTTGGATGACTGAGCAGGGGGCCAATATCATGAGTCATTAATACCACTTAAAGCGAGCTTGCACTTCTTAAAAGGGGAACTGCATTTTAGCTGAAGCTGTGGCAGGCAGTTATGCAGGAATTGATTTTAACCTGGGAAACACTGAATAATGGCATAGCATGGGAGAGAGTGGGCTCGAGGATTATCACATGCTGCATTGAGGTCTTGATGATGGAGGCAGAAAGGAAGAGAAATGATCTGCAGCTACAGGGGGCCAAGATGTCAGCTTATCACATGGTCAAAAGACATTGAGAGGAGATAGCCATGTAGGTCAAAGCCAGGTGTCAAGCACTGAGGACCTAGATGCAGAGCTGCAAGAAGTTCATTGACCACACATAAGTGGTCAAGGTCAATGAATGCATCTTCAAATGTCACATTCTACAAATTGCATCAGTAGTGTCACACGCTACTCAATTAACCACACCTCATCACTCATTTATCAACAATCTCTATCAGTCAGGACTTGGCCTGATATTCATAGTTTCAGCACACCCTCACGTACTTAGCACTGCTGCAAGCCTCACACCCAGATCTGACAGCTTGCGCACACACTATTCCACCATGACATCTGGAATGGTGTGCCTTTTGGTGGACATTGTACTCATGGAGCTTGGGTGGAGTAAAGCTGCTGTCAGATGGGACTTTGTGCCTAACTCCCGCATGAATAAAGAAACTTAAACTGTACCTGGGAAACACTGAGTTTTGAGGGACTCTGGCTGAAATTAACGCCACTTATGGTGAAGGGACTATTTAAGAGATCTGAGAGGTCTTTCTTGTTTGGATCAGCTATTTAAAGTGTAATTTATAGTGTCATGAATCCATTAATCTTTGTGTCCCTGGGTGATAAATCAGAAGTCTGCAGAGATTGTAACATTTAAGGAACAGGATGTTCCAATGCTTGTTACATTGGTTCCTGCCTAGTAACAAGGGTTAGACCCTCTGAGTGTGTTTTGATAGGTCACCAGGTCAGTTCAAGGGTCAGTGAACAGCTCTTCTTGAGGTAGTTTCAGGGAGGCTGCCAGCCAACAAGTGCCACAGAGACAGGGACAGGCAGAGGTCCCAGTTAAGTTAATAAGTTGGAGAAAGAATTGCAGGGAGGAGACTTTAAGTAAAGAGGGCTGTTGGGGCAAAGGTGTCTCTTTGGAGCAGTGGTGTTCTGCTTGGCATGGCTATAGATCTGAAAGTGTGCTTGTAAGCTAGTGTTGAGTGTACTTGGGAATCCAGGGAGAAGGAATCTCGGAAGGCAAGGTTAAAACCCTGTGAGGTGGGCTTTTGCTAAAGTCGTTTGAGTGGTCGACTTTAGGAGAGAATTCCAAAGCAGGATCTTCAAGGGTGGAGAAAGATGAAGTTTCAGTGAAATTGGTTGACTCACAGTGGGGCTAACATCTGGGTGGTTTGTTGAGAAATCCATGGAATCTGTAATTTACTCTGTAGCGTGGTGTTTATGATCACAGTTCATTTGTTAACTCACATGTACTTCATGCTTAACCTGAATGTTAGAGTGTAAGATAGATTTGTAAATTGTTTTATCTTTCTGAACTTGCATAGTAAAGTATGTTTTTGCTTGTTCAAAACCCATGGAACTTGAGGATTTATTCCAAAAGCAGGTGTCTTGAATCTTAACCTTCATCTACTTTAAACAAAGCCTTATTGGTCCCTAATCAGAATCTATGGTGGGACTCCACAAGTAACCCACCTCCTGACTCCCGTGGGTTACTTGTCGCAGGTCCTCTGACCTGCTCTTGTAGCCACGATATTTATAAGGCTAGTCCAGCTCAGTTCAGTTTCTGGTCAATGGTAACCCCCAGGATGATGATAGTGGAGGATTCAGTGATGATAATGCCATTGAACATCAAGTGGCGATTGTTGGATTCTATCATGTTGGAGATGGTCATTGCCTGACATCATGTGTGGCATGAATGTTACTTGCCACTTGTCAGCCCAAGCCTGGATATTGTCCAGGCCTTGCTGCATTTGGATATCGACTGCTTCAGTATCTGAGGAGTAGCGAATGGTGCTAAACATCGTGCAATCATCAGCAAACATCCCCACTTCTGACCTTATGATGGAAGGAAGGTCATTGATGAAGCAGCTGAAGATGGTTGGGCCTAGGACACTACCCTGAGGAACTCCTGCAGTGATATCCTGGAGCTGAGGTGACTAACCTCCAATAACCACAACCATCTTCTTTTGTGCTAGGTATGACTCCAACCAGCAGAGAGTTTTCCCCGATTCCCATTGAGTCCAGTTTTGCTAGGACTCCCTGATGTCACACTCGGTCAAATGCAGCCTTGATGTCAAGGGCAGTCACTCTCACCTCACCTGGGGAGTTCAGCTCCTTTGTCCATGTTTGGACCAAGTCTGTTATGAGGTCAGGAGCTGAGTGGTCCTGGCAGAACCCAAACAGTGCGTCAGTGAGCAGGTTATTGTTAAGCAAGTGCCGCTCCATATCACTGTTGATGACCTCTTCCATGACTTTACTGATGATGGAGTGTAGACTGATGGGGCGGTAATTGGCTGGGTTGGATGTAGCCCACTTTGTGTGTACAGGACATGCCTGGGCAATTATCCACATAGCCGGGTAGATGCTAGTGTTATAGCTATACTGGAACAGCTTAGCTATGGGTGTGGCAAGCTCTAGAGCACAAGTCTTCAGTACTATTGCCGGAATATTGTCAGGGACCATTGCCTTTGCACTAACCTGCGCCTTCAGCTGTTTCTTGATATCACGTCGAGTGAATCGAATTGGCTGAAGACTGGCATCTGTGATGCTGGGGATCTCCGAAGGAGGCTGAGATGGATCAGCCACTCGGCACTTCTGGCTGAAGATTGTAGCAAATGCTTCAGCCTTATCTTTTGCACTGATGTGCTGGACACCTCCATCATTGAGGGTGGGGATTTTTGTGGAGCCTCCTCACCAATGAGTTGTTCAATCGTCCATCACCATTTACGACTAGATGTGGCAGAACTTAGATCTGATCTGTTGGCTGTGGGATCGCTTAGCCATGTCTTGACTCTTATGCTGTTTGGCACACAACTAGTCCTGTGTTATAGCTTCACCAGGTTTTCACCTCATTTTTAGGTATGCCTGGTGCTGCTCCTTGTATGCCCTCCTGCACTCTACATTGAACCAACGTTGATCCCCTAGCTTGACGATAATGGTAGATTGGGGGATATGCCACGCCACAGATTGCGTTCGAGTACAATTCTGCTGCTGCTGATGGCCCACAGCGCCTCATGGATGCCCAGTCTTGAGTTGCTAGATCTGTTCAAAATCTATCCCATTTAGCACAGTGCTAGTGCCACACATGATGGAAGGTATCCTCAATGTGAAGGCGGTTCTTCGTCTCCACAATGACTGTGCAGTCATCACTCCTGCCGGTACTGTTATGGACAGATGAGGATGAGGTCAAGTATGGTTTTCCCTCTTGCTGATTCCCTCACCACCTGCCACAGACCCAGTCTAGCATCTATGTCATTTCGGACTGGGCCAGCTCAATCAGTGGTGCTGCTACCGAGCCACTCTTGGTGATGGACATTGCAGTCCCCCACCCAGAGTTCATTCTGCGCCCTTGCCACCCTCAGTGCTTCCTCCAAGTGATGTTCAACATGGAGGAGCACTGATTCATCAGCTGATGGAGGGTGGTATGTGTTAATCAGCAAGAGGTTTCCTTGTCCATGTTTGACCTCATGCCATGAAACTTCATGGGGCCAGGAGTCGATGTTGAGGGCTCCCAGGGCGACTCCCTCTTGGCTGTATACCACTGTGCCGCCACCTCTGCTGGGTCTGTCGTGCGGTGGTGTCTGGGAAATTATCTGTAAGATACGATTCCGTGTGGATGACTATGTCAGGCTGTTGCTTGACTAGTCTGCGAGACAGCTCTCCCAATTTTGGCATTAGCCCCAAGATGTTAATAGGAAGGACTTTGCAGGGTCGACCGGTCTGAGACTGCCCTTGTCGTTTCCATTGCCTAGATCATTGCAAGATGCTCCATCCGGTTTCATTCCTTTTTTTGTGACTTTGTAGCAGTTTGTTACAACTGAATGGCTTACTAGGCCATTTCAGAGGTCATTTACAAGTCAACCACATTGCTGTGGTCTGGAGTCCCGCATAGGCCAGACCAGGTAAGGACAGCAGATTTCCTTCCCTAAAGGGCATTCGTGAACCAGATGAGTTTTTTACAAAAATTGACAATGGTTTCATGGTCATCAATCAGACTTTTAATTCCAGATTTTCATTGAATTTAAATTCCACCATGGCAGGATTCGAACCCGGGTCCCCAGAGAATTACCCCGGGTTTCTAGTCCAGCGACAATTCCACTATGCCATCACCTCTCCACATTCTCGACAGAGAAATTGGGACCAACTTGGGATGCTTTGGAACAGTCAAGTCTAGAGGTAATGAAGCAATGAATGATGGTTTCAGCAGCATTTGAGCTGCTGCAAATGAGCAATATTATGGACATGGAGAGAGTGATGGTATGAATATGAGGTCAGGATTTCACCTCAGGATCCAAGTGACACCAAGGTTGCTATCAGACTAGCTTAATTGCAGACTGCTGCCAGGGAGAGGGCTAGAGTAGATAGCCAGGGAACAGAGTTTGGAGGGGGAACAGAAAATAATGGTTTCAGTCTTCCCAAAATTTAATTGGAACAAATTTCTGCTCATCCAGTACTGAATGTTGGAGAAGCAGTCTGAGAATTTAGCGACATTGGAGTCGTTGAAAGAGGTGGTAGTGTAATGGAGCTTTGTGCCATTTAGAAAGTTAAGGGATGATTTGATCAAAGTTTTCAAGATATATAAGGAGAACAGTCGAAGTAGATAGAGAGAAATTATATCTGCTAGTTGGGAAGGCTCAGACTAGGGGGCATAGTCTTAAAATCAGACCTGGACCTTCCAAGAGTAAAATTATGAAACATTTTTTATGGAAAAGGATAAGGATAGACCAGGAGCAAAAGTTTTCAATTTGGGAAAAAACAATTTTACTAAGCTGAGATGTGATTTGGCAAAAATGGACTGGAAACAGTGACTTAGAGATATCATTGCCCCCATCTGCTTTGACAATCAAGGAGATGTTGGTTGGGGCTCTGAATAAATATGTTCCCACAAAGAAAAAGATTGGAATTTCCAAAGCTAGAGCCCTCCTGGATGTCAAAGAGGATACAGAGTACGATAAGGCAAAAAAACAGGCAAGTTTATGTGCGAGACAGAGAGCTTAGCACCACAGAAAGTGTAGAGGAGCACTGAAATTGCAAGGGTGAATTTAAAACATAAATAAGAAAAAAAAAGGACATGAAATAAAATTGGCAGGCAAAGTGAAACAAAACTCAAAGATGTTTTATATATGCATAAGGAGCAAGAAGGTAACTAGGGAAATATCAAGGACTATCCTCAATGTGAAGACACGACATGATCTCCACAAGGACTGTACAGTGGTCACTCCTACCGACACGGTCATGGACAGATTCATCTGCCGCAGGCAGGTTGGTGAGGATGAGGTCAAGTATGTTTTCCCCTCTTGTTGGTTCTCTCACCATCTGCTGCAGACCTGGTCTAGCAGCTATGTCCTTTAGGACTTGGACAATATTGGTGCTACAGAGTTCCTCTTGGTGATGGACACTGAACTTCCCCCACCCAGAGTATACTCTGTGCACTTGCTGCTTCCTCCAAGTGGTGTTCAAAGTGGAGTAGCATTGATTTATCAGTTGAGGGAGGTAATCAGCAAGAGATTTCCTTGCCCATTTTACCTGAGGCCATGAGACTTCATGGAGTCCACAGTTGATGTTTAGGACTCCAAGGGCAACTCCCTCCTGACTGGATACCCCTGTGCCACCACCTCTGCTGGGTCTGTCCTGCTGGTGGGACAGGACATATCCAGGGATGGTGATGGTGGTGTCTGGGGCATTATCTGTAAGGTATTATTCAGTGAAGGTGTCTATGTCAGGCTGTTGTTTGACTAGTCTGTGAGACATCAGTAAAGAGGACTTTGCTGGGTCAACAGGGTTGAGTTTGCTGTTATCGCTTCCAGTGCAAAGATCGACGCCGGGTGCTCCGTCTGGTTTCATTCCTTATTGACTTTCGAGCGGTTTAATACAACTGAGTAGCTTGCTAGGCCATTTCAGAGGATATCTAAGAGTAAACCACATTGCTGTGGACCCGGAGTCGCACGTCAGTCAGACCAGGTAAGGATGGCAGATTTCCTTCCCTAAAAAATATTAGCGATCCAGATGGGTTTTTATGACAATTGACAATGGTTTCATGGTTATTATTAGATTTTTAATTCCAGATTTTTATTGATTGAATTCAAATTCCACCATCCGCTATGGTGGGGTTCAAACCCAGGTCCCAAGAGCATTAGCCTGTGTCTCTAGATTACTCGTCCAGTGAAAATACCACTTCACCACCGCCTCCCTGTTTCCCAGTTCCTTGCACACAACTTGAAATAAAAGGACCCCGCATGCCACAATGTTCGGTCCAGGGGAGCAAGCATAGGAAAGAGTTGGGCCCACCACCACTGGAAGCAGATTGTAGGCGGCCACAGGGGTGGCCGAGTGCTGAGGGGGACAAGTTAGAAGTCCCAGTTATGTTATAAGGCTTTAGGCTCTCTAAGTCCTCACCCTGCCTCACCCATCTCTATGACCCTTTATACCCCCATGCCAACTCACCACCATTTCTTCAGAGTCTGCCAATAGGGCCTCCTGGCTCCCTGCAGAAACGTGACTTCTCACTGTCTTTCAGTCTTATGTACTAAAGCCTCCAGTGATGCATTGGAAAACTTGGGAGCCTTCTCTCTTGGCTGATGCTTTATTTGAGATGCTTCCCTATTTAGCCAATTCCTGCAGAGACAGTCAGCAACAGCTCCCTTACAATCAATGCAGCTTTCCTTTGAGGAGGACAGACTGCATTTAAGACATAACACTTAGATATGTTAGCCATGGATGCTGCTGGGTCCCTGCTTAGCACGCAGCCAGTCAGCAGCATGTTTGATGCCAGGCTGCTTGATTAAATCATGAAAACAAAGAGGCAGCATGAAGTTTGCATGCTGCCTTCCCCAAAGGGGCTGGGTGATCATGAATCATGATACCTGTACCCAAATACAGAAGCAATCTAATTTTTAGTTCATGAAGTTATTTTCTTTATTTTACTCCTTCTATGAAAAGCAAATGTTAAAGTATGTTGGCACTCGTCAAACAGAGGCGACTTCATTGGCTCAGGCATGTTCACAGGATGGAAGTCGGAGGACCAGCAGGACACCAAAAGTTCTGCTTCAAGGACATTAGCAAGTGTGACATGAAGGCCCTAAACATCAATTTTCACACCTCAGAGTCACTAGCTGATGACAGAAGGAAATGGTGACAAGATGCATGGGTCAGCATGCGACACCATGGCAATTCAGTGGCTAGGCAACAAAAGCAACAACCCACAATGACACCTGACAACCACTTCATAAGCGACACTTGTGGTATAACCTGCCTCTCATGGTCTGTTCTCTTCAGCCATCAACAGAAGTGCACCTTATGAAGCTACCCCATCCCCAGTGGATGTGATTTGCTGCAGGCCCATCATCCTACATAGATGGAGGGATGTCAATAACATGACAACATTAAAAAACATTTTATTTTCTTGACTCACACAGCACTTTTCTGGTTAGGAGAATAGACAACACATGTCTGCTCTATTCTAATCCATCTGCCAGTGTAACTCTACAACTAAATGAAGTCCAGGAAAAGATGACATCTCCTTACAGAAAACCACCTGTCCTTATATCGTGACAGAATGGCTAAGATTGGGAAATTAACCTGTTGGGGACTATGTATGTAGCTGCAAATTACATCCATCCATTCTACAGTGCACTGGAGCACAAATGCACAACTGCCCAATGATCCAGAATTATTGGTTTTGCCATAATTATAACAGCACAACTGCCCCAGTTACTACAATTCTTATTTAATTCTAGTTTGGATTTCCAAATGTTGAATTCATCCTTCTAGCAATCATTGTCAATGAATATCGCTAGACATGAGGTAACATCTTCTTGGAATGATACATTGATTGGGCGGGGGGTGGGGGGGGATGATTAAAAATTTGTTTTGCTTGACTGGAAAATTCCATGCTCTCATGGTATAATTGAAATTGCAGTACAATCAAGTAACACTATCAATTCATCTTAAACATTTAAGAAAAAAATGATATAATAGTGCATTATAGACCGCAATGCCATTTATACTCTCACAGCATCTGCATAGCCTAAAGGCTCCCAAATTAAATAAACTGTGACCAGCATTTTTCAGTTCTTCAACTGAGTGCTCTTCAAATACTAGCAGGTCACTCATAAAACTACGCTACAGAGAGTCTATTTATTTGGCTGGATATTCCGGTTAACTAGAACATTATGCAACAGGGCTCTTTGCACAGTACCGGAAGGACAATCATCCTATTCATTCAAAAACTGACATCAGTGGAGCCCAGATTTTAGTCAGCACTCTGGTCAGAGGAGGGAATAAGACTAGATAAGTAGTCTTATTAACATGCCATCAACATGGTTTTCCTAACACATTAAGAAAAATTTGGCTCTATGTAAATTTGAATAGTCTTCAAAATAAAACATGCCATTGGCAGAAAGACTTCAGAATAATTGAAATGAAAATTTACACAATCATTTATTGAACTTTTAAAAAATCTGGAGTCTGTCACATTTCTAAAGAGGAGAAAATAGCACTGCAGCTGGTTTCAGTTATAAATTAGATCTACTTACCTACAGTCAAGTAAAATACAAAAATGCCTTTAGCAACTTAGTAAGAGTTTTCAAGGAATAGATTGAGATATATTCTTCTCTGCCCCATTCAAACATTATAAAAGCAATGGCAGAACTCAGATTTAGGAGGGTCAGTTACATTGTCTCAGAGGTTACGGTTTCTTTTCACCATTAACTTCTCATTTATCACTCCATATATAAAACTGGAAAGCAACTGCAACATGGGAGCCAGTGGGACTGTTATCTAGCACTGAAATTCCATCCTATATTTCTGTCCCAACTTAAACTGACAGCAGAGTGGGATGCCCTTTTCCGTCATCTGTTCCTTACCTCCAAGTGAAGAAGTTTCACAAGCTCTGAGCTGAATAATTCAAGTTATTGGATGCTTTACTTTAGAATCTTGTTCAGCAATTTCTCGTTAGAGGTCAACAGATGTGAATATCCTGCTAATAAAAGGAGGCAGTAGATTGGGAGGAGTGGCCAAGAAGATAATTGCAAGTGAAATATGTTTCACCCATTTAATGTATAGCAAGATTCATGTGGGCTAATTTGCAGTTTGGGTGCATGCAGAAAGCTGCCTCTTGCAGATTAGCCACCCATTTTACCGACACTCAATTTTCCTTTTTATTGACTTCTGTTGAATGGAAAATCAGGCAGGCCCTATAATAGTCTGCCAATGCACAATGGCTAGTTTAATGCCCATGCCCAAATTATAAATCCAACCATCCTACCTCCCTATCCCCTTGTTCTTTTTATGCCACTGATAAGAACACAGACATCTCTCATATGGACTGAAATCATGCTTCCTGTCAATATGACTTCCATCTACATTGAGCTATGTGACAGGGAAGGAAAATGAGGAGAAAACCTGGGGTCCGTGAGCTGGACTGTAATGATCTATTTCCATGTTCCTGAATTGCTTTTGAAGGAAATAATCAAGAAGCTTTGTAGTAATTTTTTGAATTTTAGGTCAAAGCTGAAAATTTTTTGTAGACTTGTACATTTCTATACTCCCGATATCATTGATGCTCAAATATTTCTGTTTTAGTGAGAGTGTGTTTGGAATCAAATCTAACAGTGATAAAGAAGATAGTGGTAAATAATCTGCCAACTGTTTTGTTAATATAATTGTATTTCCCTTATGCAGCATATACAATAATTACCACATTCCCACATGGAGCAATATTGTTTGATACATCTGCAAATCCACACCAAACAGTCAGACAGTGGCACTTTTAAGAACAACACACTTACATGCTCCATTTTAAAGACACTTGCAATGATAAACATAGATGAAGGAACAATGCCCATGTCCAAGATTAAAAAGAGTAAAAGAAAATACAAGATAAATCTAGTTATGGAAGTCCATTGTCGCAATACTATAACACATCATAAATTATCATTTTTTAGTGGTAGAATTTTCAGAAAGAGACAGTTGACAAGATTTTTTTACTCATTTACGGGATGTGGGTGTCGCTGGCTAGGTCAGCATTTATTGCCCATCCCTAGTTGCCCTTGAGAAAGCGGTGGTGAGCTGCCTTCTTGAACCACTGAGTCCATGTGATGTTGATACACCCACAGTGCTGTTAGGAAGGGAGTTCTAGGATTTTGACCCAGTGGCAGTGAAGGAAGGGCAATATATTTCCAAGCCAGGATGGTGAGTGGCTTGGAGGTTAACTTCCAGGTGGTGGTGTTCCCATCTATCTGCTGTCTTTCTAGATGGTAGTAGTTGTGGGTTTGGAAGGTGCTGTCAAAGGAGTCTTGGTGAATTCCTGCAGTGCATCTTGTAAATGGTACACACTGCTGCTAATGTGTGTCAGTGATAGAGGGAGCGAATGTTTGTGGATGCGATGCCAATCAAGCAGGCTGCTTTGTCCTAGATGGTATAAAGCTTGAGTGTTGTGGGAGCTGCACTCATCCAGGCAAGTGGGGAGTATTCCATCACACTCCTGACTTGTGCCTTGTAGATGGTAGACAGTCTTTGGGGAGTCAGGAGGTGAGTTACTTGTCACAGGATTCCTAGTCTCTGACTTGCTCTTGTAGCCACAGTATTCATGTGGCTAGCCCAGTTCAGTTTCTGGTTAATGCCCATTAACACCCCCAAGGTGTAGATAGTGAGGGATTCAGTGATGGTAATGCCATTGAACATCAAGGGGCGATGGTTAGATTCTCTCTTGTTGAAGATGGTCATTGTCTGACACTTGTGTGGTGCAAATGTTACTTGCCACTTGTCAGCCCAAGCCTGGATATTGTCCAGGTCTTGCTGCATTTGGACATGGACTGCTTCAGTATCTGAGGAGTCACGAGTGGTGCTGAACATTGTGCAAACATCAGCGAACATCCCCATTTCTGACCTTATTATGGAAGGAAGGTCATTGATGAAGCAGCTGAAGATGGCTGGGCCCAGGACACTACCCTGAGGAACTCCTGCAGTCATGTCCTGGTTATGGATGACTGACCTCCAACAACTACAACCATCTTCCTTTGGGTTAGGTATGACTCCAACCAGTGGAGAGCTTTCCCCCTGATTCCCATTGACTTCATTTTCACTAGGGTCCCTTGATGCCACACTCATTCAAATGCTGCCTTAATGTCAAGGGCAGTCACTATCACCTCACCTCAGGAGTTCAGCTCCTTTGTCTATGTTTGAACCAAGGCTGTAATGAGGTCAGGAGCTGAGTGGCCCTGGTGGAACCCAAACTGGGCGCCAGTGAGCAGGTTATTGCTGAGCAAGTGCCACTTGATAGCACTGTTGAGGATTCCTTCCATTACTTTACAGATGATCGAGAGCAGACATATTGGCGTAATTGGCCAGGTTAGATATGTCCCACTTTTTGTGCACAGGACAGAACATGGGCAATTTTCCACATACCCGGGTAGATACCAGTGTTGTGGCTGTACTGGAACAGCTTGGCTACGTGAGTGGCAAGTTCTGGAGCATAAGTCTTCAGTACTATTGCTGGAATATTGTCAGGGACCACAGCCTTTGCACTATTCAGTGCCTTCAGATATCACATTGAGTGAATCGAATTGGCTGAAGACTGGCATCTGTGAGCCTGGGGACCTCCGAAGGAGGCTGAGATAGATCATCCACTCGGCACTTCTGGCTGAAAATTGTTGAAAATGCTTCAGTCTTATCTTTTGTACTGATGTACTGGGCTCCTCCATCATTGAGGGTGGGGATTTTTGTGGAGCCTTCTCAACCAATGAGTTGTTTAATTGCCCACCACCATTCATGACTGGATGTGGCAGGACTTAAGAGCTTAGATCTGATCCGTTGGTTGTGAAATCACTTAGCTCTTTCTATCACTTACTGCTTATGTTGTTTGACATGCAAGTAGTCTATGACTCTATTAAATGTAAGGTAAGGGGCAGGAGGTTTAGAGGGGACGAGAGGAAGAATTTTTTCATCCAGAGGGTGATGGGGATCTGGAAATCTCTGCCTGAAAGGGTGGTAGAGGCAGAAACCCTCATAACCTTTAAGTAGTATTTGGGTGTGCACTTGCCAAGACATGACATACAAGGCTATGGACCTAGAGCTGGAAAATGGGATTAGAATAGTTAGGTACTTGTTTGACCGGCGCAGGCTCAATGGGCCGAAGAGAGTCTTTTTCTGTGCTGTAGACCTCTATGACTCTAGTCCTGTGTTATAGGTTCACCAGGTAGACACCTCATTTTTAGGTACACCTGGTGCTGCACCTGGCATGCCCTCCTGCACTCTACATTGAACCAGGGTTGATCCCCTGGCTTGATGGTAATGGTAGGGTGAGAGATATGTCGGGCCATGAGGTTACAGATTGTGTTCGAGCACAATTCTGCTGCTGCTGATGGCCCAGAGCGCCTCATGGATGCCCAGTTTTGAGTTGCTAGATTTGTTCAAAATCTATCCCATTTAGCACGGTGGTGGTGCCACACAACACAATGGAGGGTATCCTCAATGTGAAGGCAGGACTTCGTATCCACAACGACTGTGCGGCGGTCACTTCTATTGATACTGTCAAACACAGATGCATCTGCGGCAGGCAGGTTGGTGAGGATGAGGTCAAGTATGTTTTTCTCTCTTGTTGGTTCCCTCACCACCTGCCGCAGACCCAGTCTAGCAGTTATATCCTTTAGGCTCGGCCAGCTGGGTCAGTAGTGGTGCTACCGAGCCACTCTTGGTGATGGACATTGAAGTCCTCCACCCAGAATACATTCTGCGTGCTTACCACCCTCATTACTTCCTCCAAGTGGTGTTCAACATGGAGGAGCACTGATTCATCAGCTGTTGGAGCGCTGTATGTGGTAATCAGGAGGTTTCCTTACCCATGTTTGACCTGATGCCATGAGACTTCATGGGGTCCAGAGTCAATGTTGAGGACTCTCAGGGTAACTCCCTCTCGACTGTATACCACTGTGCCACCACCTCTGCTGGGTCTGTCCTGCCGGTGGGACAGGACATACCCAGGGATGGTGATGGTGGAAATGGGACATTATCTGTCAGGTATGGTTCCGTGAGGATGGCTATGTCAGGCTGTTGCTTGACTATCTTGTGAGACAGCTCTCCCAATTTTGGCACTGACCCCCGGATGTTAGTAAGGAGGACTTTGCAGGATCGACAGGGCTGAGTTTACCGTTGTCGTTTCCGCTGCCTAGGTCGATGCCGAGTGCTCCGTCCGGTTTCATTCCTTTTTTAAGACTTTGTAGTGGCTTACAAGCTGAGTGGCTTGCTAGGTCTGGAGCCACATCTAAGCCAGACAGCAGATTTCCTTCCCTAAAGGACATTAGTGAACCAGATTTACAACAATCAACAATGGTTTCATGGTCATATTAGACTTCTAATTCCAGATTTTTATTGAATTCAAATTCCACCATGGCAGGTTTTGAACCCAGGGCCCCACAGAGTTACCCTGGGTCACTGGATTACTAGTCCAGCAACAATACCATTACACTATTGCGTCCCCTAAAAGAAACATAATACACTTCAATGCAAGAAATGTTTTTGAACTGGCCTTTTTTTCCAATTTATCAAAACAAATTTTGGCTTGTTCTATGACTTGACTGCAAAGGGCACATTATTCTAATGAAAAATTACTGTATTGGATGATGTCTTGGTTTGCAATATAATCAAATAAATATCTATTTTATCAGTTGGACTATCTGCCATTACAGTCACTAAGACATTAGTATGTACAGACATAATTCATAATACTTGCACTATACTTTAGGTAAAGCACTTTTGGTATTTGGTGCAGAACTTGGCTTAACTGGATCAAATCATTTTATGACAATTGTGCCAAATGTCATAACTTATCCACATACATTTTAGCCTGATGTGTTTAGCAACTGACACTACAACAATATTGTGTTCTCCCCACAAATTGAATTGCCAGAATAGCAGCTAACACCGTTTAACATCAAATCAGTGTGCAAATCTTCCAGTCACATTGTTGGCCTAAAAATAAATGTTATGCTAGAAGCTGTAGATTTAGAAGCTACATATTTGACAGACAAAAGGCAATGTAAATTTGACCAGGAAAAAAAAATTGGAAAAAAAGCAGAAATTGAGAACTTTCAAATAGAATTGGCATGCAGCTATAAAACACACAATAAACAGAGAGCACTGTTTTACAAGAAATTTCAGTGGACGAGCATTGCCTTATAGTAGAATCTTTATAATCCATCATCCACATTGACTCTTTCCACCCCTTCCCCAGTATTAACTTAAATATACTTTTAAAAATGTAGTAATTTTTTAAAAAAAGGAATTTGGGAACATGCAGGACTAGAAAAGATTACCATGGATCACATAACCATTTCCAAAGTTCAAAAACTGCCCTGCTAAACTTCTCTCATATATTCTTCAATCCATTCTTTTACCAGAACCTATCCACCTCCCTCTTGGATTTTCTGACAACACCCTACCTACACTGCTTCAATGGCTGAGAAGATTAATCCCACCAAGTAAATAATGAATATCTCAAATAGCAGTGGGAATTACTAGACCAGAATAATGCCATCAAATTACTGTAATGAAACTTATTTCCCTGCCGATTTGCTCCTTTATCGCTCTCTCGCTATTTGAAGACTGACAGAATACCTCCTCAAGGAATCCTCCCCTTCCAACTCTACGATGTCATCCCTAATCAGTGCTCCACCTCCCTTTTTCCTTCCCTATCTTTTGATATGATCAATGAAAATCAGTCCTGCTATCTACAAAAACACAAACACATATCTGTTATACTAGGATGCATTTAAAGTTGAAATATATTTGAATGAATTGTCAATTGACCATAAATTTTGAAAACAAAACTTTTATGTAGACACTCCTCTGATGGCATAGAATTAAATCCTACATCAGTGATATTATGCATGATCATTGCGGGATATGAATAGATTTTCCAGAATATTCAGTTTCAACTCCACTTCCATTGAGTTCGTAAGGCAATGTCTTAGACTCAACTATCTTCAGCTGCTTGATCAATGACATTCCTTTCAACACTAGGTCAGAAGGGTGGGGGGATGTTTGCTAATGAGCAGTGTTCACTAGCATTTGCACCTCCTCAGATATTGAAGCAGTTCATGCCCATATACTTCAAGACCTGGCGAACATCCAGGCTTAGGTCGCCAAGCAACATTTGTACCACATTAGTACCAAGAAATAATCATCTTCAACAAGGGAAAATCTAACCATCTCCTCTTGGCATTTAATGGCATTATCATCACTGAATCCCCCACTGTCAACATCCCTGGGGTTGGCATTGACCAGAAATGTTACTGGAACAGCCAGTGGCTACAAGAGCAGGTCAGAGGCTGGAATTCTGCAACAAGTAACTCACCACCTGACCCGCCAAAGCCTGTCTGTCAACCAACCACAGGGAGAGTGATGGAATACGCTCCACTTGCCTGGATGAGTGCAGCTCCAACAACACTCAAGAAGCTCGACAAATCCAGGACAAAGCTGCCTTGATTGACACCCCATCCAACACCTTAAACATTCACTCTCTACAGCACCAGCACACAGTGACAACAGTGTGTACCATCTACAAAATGCATTGCACCAACTCACCAACGGTCCTTCAACAGCAGCTTCCAAACCTCTGCCCTCTACCACCAAAAGGACAAAGGCAGCTAATGCATGGGGACACCACCCCATGTTCCCCTCCAAATCACACATCATCCTGACTTGGAAATATATCACTGACTCTTCATCATGCTGGGTCAAAATCCTGGAACTCCCTCTTAAACAGTACAATGGCGTTACCTATACCATGTGGACTGTAGCGGTTCAAGGAGATGGCTCACTGCCACCTTCTCAAGGGCAATTAGGGATGGGCAATACATGTTGGCCTTGCTAGTGAAACACATTCTAACAATGAACAAAAAAAGGCAAGGTAAATCAACAACTGCTGGCTAGGAGGCACTAAATTTATATTACAAAAGCAAGGGAATACGGAGGAAGACAAGCAGTGCCACGGTTTTACTATGCTGAGAAATAATGCGTTAAAGGAGGAGACAGTGTAATGAATGTTGAATTTAACACAGTGGAGGAAGAACAAATATGCTAAACTGAGACTGTGCCTGTCATCAGGTAGATGCAAATAATTCCGCAAGACGATTCCACGAAGAGCAAGGTGTTCTGGTATTCTGGCCAACATTCTTCTTAACCAATGCCACAAAAAAAACTACTCATTTATCTTGCTGTGCATAAACTGATTGCTGAATTACCCGTTTAACAACAATAACTGCACTTCAAAAGGAACTAATTAGATCTGAAGTGTTTTGAGATGACATTGGAGATATTTTACAGTGCTATAAACAGGTTAATTCTTTCTTCTCATTTAGAATTTAAAAGGAGTGTGAGATGAAAGTACAGAGAAGCAATGGCCAAAATAATATTGATAAAATCAGAGACAAGAAATATTATGATGGAGAGAGATATCGACAGACAGACATTGAGAACAAGAGTAAACTGATAAAAGAAAGATTACACCAGACTGCATCCAGGATTGCAAGAGAAGTGCTAGAATACAATGCGTAGATATAAATGCAATATCCAGGTCTTGGACAGATGTGAGCTCAGAGCTGCTACAAAAAAGTTATTTGGCACATTTATGAAAAACAGGCTTCATGGACACAGCTTAACTTAGGAAAATGGTGGGATCACAAACAGCAATAGATATTTGTCCCATCCTCCTTTCTCTTGGCAGGTCCAGCCTCGCTATCTGCCATCAATTGTGCTCCTTCCTCGCCAGCAATCTCCATCGCTGCCTCTTCAGTCACTGTAAGGTGTCTTAGGTCAGAAACTCCTTACTGAAGCATTTGCTACCATCTTCAGCCAGAAGTGCCGAGTGGATGATCTATCTTGGCCTCCAGAGGACCCCAGCATCACAGATGCCAGTTTCAGTCAATTTGATCCACTCCATGTGATAGCAAGAAACGGCTGAAGGTACTGGATATTGCAAAGGCTGTGGGCCTTGACAATATTCCGGCAATAGTACTGGAGACTTGTGCTCCAGGACTTGCCACGCCCCGAACCAAGCTGTTCCAGTAAAGCTACAACACTGGCATCTACCCGGCTGTGGAAAATTGCCCAGGTATGTGCTGTACACAAAAAGCAGGACAAATCCAACCCGGCCAATTACTGCCCCATCAGTCTATTCTCCATCATCAACTAATTAATAAAAGGAGTCATCAACAGTGCTATGAAGTGGCGCATGCTTAGCAATAACCTGCTCACTGATGCCCAGTTTGGGTTCTGCCAGGGCCACTCAGCTCCTGACCTCATTACAACCTTGGTTCAAACATGGCCAAAAGAGCTGAACTCCCGAGGCGAGGTGACAGTGACTGCCCTTGACATCAAGGCCACATTTGACCAAATCAAGGAGCCCTTTGCGGCATCAAGGAGCCCTAGCAAAATTTGAGTCAATGGGAATCAGGGGGAGAACTCTCCACTAGTTGGAGTCATACCTAGCACAAAGGAAGATGATTGACGTTTTTGGAGGTCAATCATTTCAGCTCCAGGACATCACTGCAGGAGTTCCTCAGGGTAGTGTCCTGGGCCCATCCATCTTCAGCTGCTTCATCAATGACCTTCCTTCCATAAGGTCAGAAGTGGGGATGTTTGCTGGTGATTGCACAGTGTTCAGCACCATTCAAGACTCCTCGGATACTGAAGCAGTCCATGTCCAAATGCAGCAAGACCTGGACAATATCTAGGCTTGGGCTGACAAGTGGCAAGTAACATTCGCGCCACACAAGTGCCACGCAATGACCATCTCTAACAAGAGTGAATCTAACCATCGCCCCTTCACATTCAATGGCTTCGCCCTCACTGAATCCCCAACTATCAACACCCTGGGGGTTACCATTGACCAGAAACTGAATTGGACTAGCCATATAAATACTGTGGCTACAAGAGCCGGCCAGAGGTTAGGAATCCTATGACGAGTAACTCATCTCCTGACTCCCCAAAGCCTGTCCGCCATCTACAAGGCACAAGTCAGGAGTGTGATGGAATACTCCCCACTTGCCTGGATGAGTGCAGCTCCCACAACACTCAAGAAGCTTGACACCATTCAGGACAAAGGAGCCTGCTTGATTGGTACCACATCCACAAACATTCACTCCCTCCGCCATCGACGCACAGTAACAGCAATGTGTACCATCTACTGCAGGAATTCATCAAGGCTCCTAAGGCAGCACCTTCCAAGCCCACGACCACTACCATCTAGAAGGACAAGGGCAGCAGGCACATGGGAACACCACCATCTGGAAATTCCCCTCCAAGCCACTCACCATCCTGACTTGGAAATATATAGTCATTCCTTCACTATCGCTGGGTCAAAATCCTGGAACTCCCTTCCCAACAGCACTGTGGGTGCACCCACAACACATGGACTGCAGCAGTTCAAGGCAGCAGCTCACCACCACCTTCTCAAGGACAATTAGGTATGGGCAATAAATGCTGACACAGCCAGCGAAGCCCACATCAGTGAATGAATAATTTTAAAAAAAAATTCCTTCTCCTGTGCATCTCCCCGCCACTGGTCCAATCTGCAAGGGTAAGTGTCATATCTTCAATGGGAGTCTGTTGTGGTCATCACTAAATAATATGTGCAAGTGGGCAGCTATGATGAGTCAATGTGTGATCAGCCTTAGTACCGCACGGCAATTAAGGACTTTGGTCTGTTTGTCTTGGATGACAGAAGAAGAGTTAGTCACATGTCAAGTGATACCTAAATCCCTTGTCTGTATGCATTCTCATCACAGTACAGCTACAACACTGGCATCTACCGGGCTGTGGAAAATTGCCCAGGTACGTGCTGTATACAAAAAGCAGGACAAATCCAACCCGGCCAATTACCGTCCCATCAGTCATTCAAATATTGCATCCAACCACATACAAAAGGCAAACTTCCAGTCACTACGGCCTCAATTGCCGTGCGGTACTCAGGCTGATTGACTCATCTGGCATAGCTGCCCACTTGCACATATTATTTATTGATGACCACACAACAGGCTCCCATTAAATATACGACACTGGCACTTACCCTTGCAGATCAGAGCAGGGAGCTGACCAGTTTCCTGCACTGGGTCCAGGTTTGGTGGTGACCCTATGGCTGCTCATCCCCATCCAGGTTGCCTTGGTTTGGCAGAAGGGCCTTCTGATATCACCTTCAGGAAAGAGCATCTCCAATCTTTCCTTGACGGTCTTAGAGGATCACATGTAAAAAGACATCGCTGAACCACTGGGCCAGTCTGGTGTGATGGTCAGGCATTTCTGCTAAGATTATACCAACCTCAACTAAGGGTGGAACATTCTGGTAGTAAGACACATGCTCCCTGTTTGACCAGGAGACTCTAATAGGCTGCCTGTAGGTGCTGCATTATCAGCTGACAGCTGGTTTTACCCATGTTATGACCTTGGATCAGACTCCAACGTTTTTGAGACAATCCAGTTAGGGAACTGTAACTTTTTGTTTAAAGTAAGGAAAGTTTGAGAGTCAAGACACTTGCTAAGAGAATAATGCCACAAGATTTCTGAGGGTTTGAACAAACAAAGATAAACTTTACTGTGCAAGGTCAGAAAGATAAAACAATTCATAACATCTATCTTATACTCATTCAGACATTCAGAGATAATATCAGGAACATATGAATGAACAGGCAAACTATTGGCAAACACACCACACTGCACAATAAATGGCCGATGCAACGAAGATAGATTCCCATGGATTTCTCAACAACTCACACAGATGTCAGTAAACATTGAGTCAATCTCGTTGAAACTCTGTCTCTCTCATGAGGGATTCGGAAGACCTCGCCTTGGAATTCTCTCCAAAAGTCGCATCAACTCAGGCAGCCTCAATGACAACACCTCTCCCAGCATTTCAATCTCATTTCCCAAGAACTCATTCCCCTGGGTTCCCGAGTGTATACTCGGGCGCCAACTCAAGCACAACTTCAGCAGTTCAGCCACACTGAGCAAAATACCACTGATCTAAAGGAGTACTTTTGCCCCAGTGGCCCACGACACAGTCACCAACCTTCTGCTGAGCTCTTAGATCGCCAGGGCTTCTCCCGGGCCCTCTTCGATATCTAGGGCTACTCCTGAGCCCTCACCACTTCAAGTCCGCCAAATCACAGTCCTTTTTCTGCTCTGAGTTTCTTTCTTTGAGCGTTTGTCTTCTTACGTTAATTGGGACCCCTCCCTGTCCTCTGTCTGACGATTCTCCGATTAATGACACTCCGTTCCTGGTCACAGGATCTGGGTTATCATGCAGTTTCTTTTTTCTCTCTTTTTATGCAGGCGCATCGCTGTCAGGATGGCCAAACCCTTTAACTGCCAGACTGCTCCTGGCCCGCGCATGCATAAAACCCCCAAGGTTTGTCGGGACTTGAAGCTCCCGGCCCCCATTCCATGAGAAGGTAAGTTGGATCTCATCATACCAATGAAAAGCTTCCCCGCTGCTATATCACACATGTTTTGCATGCACACCACTGGCACTTCAAATTTTAATAGTAATTGTGTGGGGAAAGGCAAAAAGGGAGAAAGCAGAATGGTGCTCAGTTCCGGTTACGACATCGGGAATGACACTCCGTTGACAAAATCCTAGCCAATGTGTAAGTTTACAGTGGCAATTTTGCCCTTCCACACAGAGAGCAATGAATTCAGGAAAATCAGTTCATCTTTTTAACATTGGGACACCTGGATTGATGTTGCTAGGGTCAACAACTGACCTGCAGCAATTAAAATCCTACAGTTTACTTTGTTTATTTCTATTCCCCTACAGCATAGCAGATGTAACGCAGACTTTGCACTCTGAATTTTGAAGCTTTGGCCATCAAATCTCACGCCTCAGCTACAAATAGCAGATGGCTATGTATTAACATTTAAAATAGGGATTTCCTCTGCCTAATGCCACTAGGCTTCAAGCAGCTGACAAGACATGAAGAATACTAAATCTGCCATGCTACAATCTGTTCTACACTAAGCTTACTACTTTCAGAGTAACAACTATAACCAACCCAATCTTTGTTTCCTCCATGTTTCAGTTAAAAGACATCCAGATGGTCCTATCATTTTTATAAAGGCCTGCGAAAAGCTCTCAAGGAACTAAGTCACTTTCTTCTAACAGAAAGACAAAAAAGTGTGTTCTGGTAACATTCCCTTCTTTAAACTAAAAAGTGAGGGAGGGTGTTCAATTGAGAAGAAATTTATAAGCCTAAGGAGAAACGTCAAGTCCACAGAGCAGTGTAACATTTTGAGCAAAGATAAGTAGAGTGTGACAGAAGGAGCAACAAGGTTCAACGTGACAGTGCAACAATGCTTAAGAGCAAATGGAAATAGGGGTAAAAAGTTAAAATTAACAGGTACTTTATCTGAATGCCTGAAGCGTTCATAACAAGGCAATCCCTATTTAGTGACATTGGTTTGTTTATGTGACTAAGGTTGGGAACTAAATATTCCAGGGAGCTTCATGTTTCAAAAGTATAGATAAAATGGAAGAGGGTGCTTTATTTTTAGGCGAGACATGGTTAGGCAGCGCTGATAATAAAGGCAAGCATAATGAGTAGTATGGAACAATACATTCCGGAACCAACCAGGGAACAGGCTATCTTAGACCTGGTAATGTGTAATAAGACAAGATTAGTAAGTGGCCTTATAGTAAACAATCCTTTTTTAATTCATTTATGGGATGTGGGTATCGCTGGCTCGGCCAACATTTATTACCCATCCCTAATTGCCCTTAACATGATAGAACTTCACATTCAGCTTGAGGATGAGAAAATTGGGTCTGAAACTCGTCTTCAACTTAAACGAAGGCAATTGCAATAGTATGAAGACAAAGTTGGTTAAAATGGGTTGGGAAAGTACATTAAAAGATAAAGACAGTACAGCAGCAGTGGCAGAGATTTAAGGAGATATTTCATAACTCACGACAAAAAATACATTGCATTGATAAAGACTCTTCAAAAAGGGTCTGGGTCTACATCAACTGGTTCCCCTTTACCCACCCTGCTTGTTACATCCTCCAAGAACTCTAATAAATTTGTCAAACACAAGTTCTCTTGCATAAAATCATGTTGACACTGCCTGATCGTATTATGATTTTCTAAATGCCCTGCTACTACCTCCTTAATAACAGGTTCTAGCATTTTCCCAATGACAGATGTTAGACTAACTTGTCTATAGTTTCCTGCTTCCTATCTTCCTCCTTTCTTGAATAGTAATGTTATATTCGCGGTTTTCCAAATCCACTGGGACCTCTCCATAATCCAGGGAATTTTGGAAGATTTCAACCAATGCTTCAACTATCTCTGCAGCCACATCTTTTAAGACCATAAGATATAGGATATAAGATAAGATATCACTGGTCAGCCTTTAATCCCATGAGCTTTCCTAGTACTTTTTCTCTAGTGAAGGTGATTTTTCTTTAAGCTCCTCTCTCCAATTTCCCCCCTGCTTTTCTTGGAGTGCTTTTGTTGTGTTTTCTACTGTGAAGACAAATACAAAATATTTGTTCAAGCCTCTGCCATTTCCTTGCTTCAAGTTATTAATTTCCAATTTCACCCTCTAAGGGACCAATGCTCACTTCAGCTACTCTTTTCCTTTTTACATATTTGTAGAAGCTTTTGCTGTCTTTTAAAAAATTATTCTTGCTAGTTTTCTCTCAAACTCCAATTAATCCCTCTTCATTTTGTATTCATCCTTTGCTGGTTTCTAACATATTCCCAATCTTCTGGCCTAACACATATACATCTTTTCTTTCAATTTGATATGATCTTTAACTTCCTTAGTTCACCACAAATGCTACATTCTTCTCATGGAATCTTTTTTTCTCAACGGAATATACCATTGTTGAGAGTGGTCATGGTCCACATTGGTACCAATGCCTTAGGTAGGAAGGGGGGTATTCTCCTGCAATCAGAATTTAGGGAGCTAGGTAGAAAATTAGCAAGCAGGAACTCAAATGTAGTAATCTCCGAATTACTCCCAGTGCCACATGCCAGCGAGGACAGGAATAGGAGGATAAGACCATAAGACATAGGAGCAGAAATTAGGCCATTCGGCCCATCGAGTCTGCTCCGCCATTCAATCATGGCTGATAAGTTTCTCAACCCCATTCTCCCGCCTTCTGCCCGTAACCTTTGATCCCCATACCAATCAAGAACCTATCTATCTCGCTCTTAAATACACTCAATGACCTGGCCTCCACAGCCCTCTGTGGCAATGAATTCCATAGATTCACCACTCTCTGGCTAAAGAAGTTTCTCCTCATCTCTGTTCTAAAAGGTCTTCCCTTTACTCTGAGGCTGTGCCCTCGGGTCCTAGGCTCTCCTACTAATGGAAACATCTTCCCCACGTCCACTCTATCCAGGCCTTTCAGTATTCTGTAAGTTTCAATCAGGTCCCCCCTCATCCTTCTAAACTCCATCGAGTATAGACCCAGAGTCCTCAAACGTTCCTCATATGTTAAGCCTTTCATTCCTCGGATCATTCTCGTGAACCTCCTCTGGACCCTCTCCAGGGCCAACACATCCTTCCTGAGATACGGGGCCCAAAATTGCTCACAATATTCTAAATGTGGTCTGACCAGAGCCTTATAAAGCCTCAGCAGCACATCCCTGCTTTTATATTCTAGTCCTCTCGAAATAAATGCCAACATTGCATTTGCCTTCCTAACTACCGACTCAACCTGCAAGTTAACCTTAAGAGAATCCTGGACCAGGACTCCCAAGTCCCTTTGCACTCCAGATTTCTGAATTCTCTCCCCATTTAGAAAATAGTCTATGCCTCTATTCTTCCTACCAAAGTGCATGACCTCACACTTCCCCATGTTGTATTCCATCTGCCACTTCTTTGCCCATTCTCCTAACCTATCCAAATCCTTCTGCAGCCTCCCCGCCTCCTCAATACTACCTGCCCCTCCACCTATCTTTGTATCATCTGCAAACTTAGCCAGGATGCCCTCAGTTCCTTCATCTAGATCATTAATGTATAAAGTGAAAAGTTGTGGTCCCAACACTGACCCCTGCGGAACTCCACTAGTCACCGGCCGCCATCCTGAGAAGGACCCCCTTATCCCCACTCTCTGCTCCTGCCAGACAGCCAATCTTCTATCCATGCTAGTACCTTGCCTCTAACACCATGGGCTCTTAGCTTACTGAGCAGCCTCCTGTGCGGCACCTTGTCAAAGGCCTTCTGGAAGTCCAAGTAGATAACATCCATTGGCTCTCCTTTGTCTAACCTACTCGTTACCTCCTCAAAGAATTCTAACAGATTTATCAGGCATGACCTCCCCTTGATGAAACCATGCTGACTTTGCCTGATTTTACCATGCACTTCCAAGTATTCTGAAATTTCATCCTTAATAATGGACTCTAAAATCTTACCAACGATAGGCTAATCGGCCTGTAATTTCCCGTCTTTTGCCTTACTCCCTTCTTAAACAGGGGGGTTACATTAGTGATTTTCCAGTCTTCTGGGACCCTCCCTGACTCCAGTGATTCCTGAAAGATCACTACCAACGCCTCCACTATCTCTTCAGCTATCTCCTTCAGAACTCTGGGGTGTAATCCATCTGGTCCAGGTGATTTATCCACCTTCAGACCTTTCAGTTTTCCTAGCACCTTCTCCTTGATAATGGCCACCATACTCACTTCTGCCCCCCAACTCTCTTGAACATTGGGGATGTCACTCGTGTCTTCCACTGTGAAGACTGACATAAAGTACCTATTCAGTTCCTCCGCCATTTCTTGAGGCATATGAATGCATGGCTGGAAAGATGGCGCAGGAGGGAGGGCTTTAGATTCCTGGGGCACTGGGACTGGCTCTGGCGGAGATGGCATCTGTACAAGCCAGATGGGCTGCACCTGAACAGAGACAGGAATGAGTTCCTTGTGGGGCATTTTGCTGGTGCTGTTGGGAAGGCTTTAAACTAACTTGGCAGAGGTGTGGGAACCAAGAGAAAATATTAGAGAGAAATACCAGGGTGCACAAAATACAGGGAGGGACAGACAGCACTCGTATAGAGGATATAACAGAATCACAGAACTTTAACTGCACAGGAGGCTGTTTGGCCCATTGTGTCTGCACTGGCTCTCCAAATGAGCATTATGACCTAGTGCCTTTTCCCTGTACCCCATAGTAAGTTAATAGGTGAAGTCGGAGTGAGGGAGAAAGTAGCAAAATCTAACGCAAGGTTACTATGCATGTATGTGAATGCATGAAGCATAGTAAATAAGGTCGGGGAGTTACAAGCACAGATTGCCATGTGGAAATATGATATTGTGGAGATAACAGAGACCTGGCTCAAGGAAGGACAGAACTGGGTGTTAAATATTCCTGGGGACAAGGTGTTCAGGAAAGATAGGAAAGGAGAAGGGGTGGCAGTATTGGTTAAGGAGACCATTGCAGTGCTGGAGAAAGAGGATGTCCCAGAGGGTTCAAGGGCAGAATCCATTTGGCTAGAGCTAAGGAACAAAAAGGATGAAATTACATTGCTTGGGGTAGTCTACAGACCGCCAACTAGTGAGAAGCATGCAGGAGAACAAATCTGCAGGGAAATTGCAGAGAGATGCAAGCATTATAGAGTTGCCCGATTGTAGACAGGGACAGTGGTAGTGTAAAGGGCAGAGAGGGGCAAAAGTTCCTAGACTGTGTTTAGGAAAATTTTCTACAGCAGTCTGTGTCCAATCCAACAGGAAAAGATGCATTGTTGGACCTGGTTCTTGGAAATGAGAAGGGCCACGTAGATCAAGTGTCAATGGGGGTCATTGTATTGTACATTTTAGGATGATGATAGGCAATCTACAGTAAGAATAATTAACTGGACAAGAGCCGACTTTGATGGGCAAGAATGGAACTGGGCCAGATAGACTGGAATGAAAGATTGGCAGGAAAAACTGTAGCTGAACAATGAGCTACCTTCAAAAAAGAATTGGCTTGGGCACAGTCAAAGTATATTCCATCAAAAGGGAAAGGTAGGGAAAACAAATCCAGAGCTCCCTGGATGAAAAAGGAGATAGTAATTAAGATTAAGAAGAAAAAGTGTGCTTATGACAGGTGTCAGGTAGAAAATACAATTGAGAACCAAGAGGAATGCAGAAGGTTCAGAGGGGAGGTGAAAAAGCATATTAAAGAAGCGAAGAGAGATGATGAGAAAAGATTGGCAGCCAACATAAAGTGGAATCCCAAAGTCATCTATAGACATAAAAAGAGTAAATAGGTGGTAAAAGGAGGAGTAGGGCTGATTAGGGACCTATAAGGGAATTTACACATGGATGAAGGGGCCTTGGCTGAGGTGTTAAATGAATAATCTGCATCCGTCTTTAACAAGCAGGTGGATGCTACCCAGGTCATGGTGACAGAGGAGGAAACTCTGTCACTAGAAGGGTTCAAAATTGATAAGGAGGAAGTGTTGAATAGACTGTTGGTACTTAAAGTTGGCAAGATGCCAGGACCAAACGAGATGCATCCAAGGATATTGAAGGAAGTGAGTGTAGAAATTACAGGGGCACTGGCCGTAATTTTTCAGTCTTCCCTAGACTCAGGCAAGGTGCCAGAGGACTGGAGAATTGCAAACATTATGCCTTTGTTCAAAAAGGTTGTAAAGCTAAGTCCAGCAATTGTAGACCAGTCAATTTAATTTCAGTGGAGGGCAAGATTTTAGAAACAATTATTCGGGATAGAATTAGTAGTCATATGGAAAAATATGGGTTGATAAGGAAGAACCAGCATGGATTTCTAAAGGGGAAATTGTTTTTAATTAACTTGGAGTTTTCTGAAGAGGTAACAGAAAAGGTCAATGAGGGTAATGCTGTTGATGGGGTGTACATGGACTTTCAAAAAGCATTTGACACAGTGCCATACAACAGACTTGAGAAAAGTTATTGTTCATGAAATAAAAGCAACAGTAGCAACATGGATACAAAATTGGCCGAAAAATTGGAAGCAGAGAGTAATAGTCAATGGGTATTTTTCGGGCTGGAGGAAGGTTTATAGTGGCGGTCCCTAGGGGTCAGCATTGGGATCCTTGCTTTTCCCGATGTATATTAATGACCTAGATCTCGGTGTGCAGGGGACAATTTCAAAGTTTGCGGATGATACGAAGCTTGGGAGTGTTATGAACTGCGAGAAGGACAGTGTAGAACTTCAAAAGGACATTTTGACAACTTGGTGGAGTGGGTAGGTAGGTGGCAGATGAAGTTCAATGCAGAGAAGTGAGAGATGATGCATTTTGATAGGAACAACCTGGACAGACAATATAAAATAAGGGGTGAAATTTTGAAGGGGGTGCAGGAGCAGAAAGATCTGGGTGTATATGTGTATAGATCATTGAAGGTGGCAGGACAGATGGGGAGAGCATATAGTATCCTGGGCTTTATTAATAGGGGCATAGAGTACAAGAGCAAGGAGGTTATGCTGAATTTATATAAGGCACTCGTCAGACCTCAGCTGGAGTATTGTGCACAGTTCTGGGTACCATATTATAGGGAGGATGTGAACACATTGGAGAGAATGCAGAAGAGGTTTACAATAATGGTTCCAGGGATGAGAAACTTCAGCTATGAAGACAGATTGGAGAGGTTGGAACTGTTCTACTTGGAGAGAAGGTGGCTAAGAGCAGATTTAATATAGATGTTCAAAATCATGAGGAGGCTGGACAGAGTAGAAGGGAGAAGCTGTTCCCACTCTTAAAAGGATCAAGAACGAGAGGGCACAGATTTAAAATGACTTACAAAAGAAGTAAATGTGACGTGAGAAAAAACTTTTTCACACAACGAGTGGTTTGGGTTTGGAATGCACTGCCTGGAAGTGTGGTGGAGGCAGGTTCAATCGAGGCATTCAAGAGGGCATTAGATGATTATTTGAATGGAAACATTGTGCAGGGGTATGGGGAAAAGACAGGACAATGGCACTAGGTCATAATGCTCATTTGGAGAGCTGGTGCAGACACAATGGGCTGAATGGCTTCCTTCTGTGCCGTTAAAATTTTGTGATTCATATCTCAAATGTCTGCCACTGCATAGCTACCATGTTACCTTTTAACCTATTTTCCTAGTCCACTGCAACCAACTCAGTCTTCATACCTTTGTCATTGTCATTGTTCAAGCCAGGACTCTGGACTCAGTGCAGTTGAAGTGCAAGTGTCTTAATAGTACAGCTCCCTCTTTGCCTTATATTGGTGCTGGTGTCCCATGAATCAAAATCCATTTTGCCCACACTAATCTTTGAGCCACACATTCAAATCTCTAATCACCTTTACCCTTTGCCAATTTGCTCATGGCTCAGGTAGTAATCCAGAGATTACCACCTTTGTGGCTCTGCTTTTTAGTTGATCCCCTAGCTGCTCATACTCTCTTAAGAGCCTGTCTCTTAATTCTGCCTCTTTATTGGTATAAAGGAGGACTACGACAACTGGGTCGTTCCCTTCCCACCCACCCACTGTAAATCTTTGTTGCTCTTCAGCTCCCAGGAGAAGTCTTTAGGGCAGAATTTTCTCTTCAGCGTGCGGGGGCGGGACCCGCATGCCAACGCGTAAAATGACATGCGGTGACGTCAGGCATGCGTTCCGATGTCACCGCGCGTCATTCCGATCTTTCGTTCGGCGGGCGTGCACTGGAGTCAGCTGCGTGCCCGCTGAGCTGTCAAAGGCCTGTAAAAGCCATTAATAAACCAAGTAACCAAATTGACAGGGCTGCCCATCCAACCTTAAGGTTGGCGGGCAGACGAAGAGCCAAGGCGGCCTTCACATTTGTCATGAAACCTCATCCACAGGCGGGATGAGGTTTCATGAAGGGTTTATTAATTAATAAATATTTTTTTAAACATTTCATAAACATGTCCCAACTCACGCTGTCACATGAGGAGACACGTGTAAATGATTTTTTAAACTTTCTTTATTTTGAAGTTTCAAATTGAACTTAATCTCCGAGGCAGCTCTGTGCCTCAGGGAGATTTCTGCGCTCTTTCAAACGCATGCACGAAAGAGTGCAGGCCCTGACTCCCCCTCCTCCCCTGCCTGCACAGGTGGTGCTGAGCGCTACCAGGTGCGTGTCACGCTGGGCGGGCCTTGATTGGTCCGCCCACACAAAATGGCGACGAGCAGCCAATCGCGGGTGGCGATCGGCTGCCCGCACGCCCGCCCACACCCACTCCCGACCAGCTCACCTGACAGGCAGAAAATCCTGCCCTTAGTCACTAGCAGTAGTCAGGCAACACAGCCTTCGGAATTCTCGCTCTCGGCTGCAGAAAACAGTATCTACGTCCCCAACTATACTGTTCTCTACTACCACTACATTCTTTTTGTTCCTCCTACTGGAATGACAATTTAAAAATGACCAACCTTGAAACACTCAGAATTCCCTCATTCACCAAATTGCCTGGTTCAGCACTCTGTCTAGCAGTAGTCTGTCAATCTGACCTCTGTGCTACTTAGAAGGTAGCAAGCGTACAATTGCTATTGAAGAAGAGGAAGCAAGAAAATAGGGAACTACAGGCCAGTTACACAGCACCTGTCATCTGGAAAATGCTGGAATCCATTGTTAAACAAGTGATAACAGAAGACTTAGGATAGAGTTAGTATGACTTTATGAATGGAAAATCTTGACAAGTCTATTAGAATTTTTTGTACAGTTAAAGGGAACCTGTAGATGCAGCATATTTCAATTTTGAAAATACATTAAATAAAATGTTACATGAGAGGCTGTTGCACAAGATAAGGGCTCATGGGGTTGGGGGGGTAATCTATTAACATGGATAGAGGGTTGGTTAAGGACAGAGTAGGAATTTTCAGGTTGGCAGGCTGTGACTAGTGGAGTGCTGCGAGGCTGAATGCTGGGTCCTCAGCTATTTATAATCTATATTGATGACTTAGATGAAGAGACAGAATGTAATAAATCCAAGCTAGGTCAGAATCTAAGCTGTGAGGAGGACACAAAGAGTCTGCAAAGAAATATAGTTACATTAAGTGAGTGGGCAAGAAAATTGCAGATTGAATATAATGTGAGAGAATGTGAGGTTATCCACTTTAGTAGTAAGAATAGAAAACCCAATATTTATTAAAAGGTGAGAAACTATTAAATGGTGTTTAGTGGAATCTAAGAGTCCTTGTTCAAATAATACAAAGTTAACATGGAGATATAGAAAGCAATTAGGAAGGCAAGTAACCTTTATTGTGAGGGGGTAGGAGTACAGGAGAAAGGAAATTTTGTTATAATTGTATAGGGCTTTGGTGAGACCACACCTGTGTGCAGTTTTAGTCTCCATGCCAGGTAGACACAGAGGTTGTTTGCTCTGGCAGGAATCTAAGATTGAGTGGTCTTAGTCTCTCGAGAAGGGACAGCCAATTCAAAGTGAAATAAGGAGAAATTTGTTCACTCAGAGGGTTGTGAATCTTTGGAATTTTCTACCCCAGATGCTCAATGGTTGAGTATATTCCAATGCTGAGATCAGCAGACTTTGGCGTGTTAGGGAATCAAGGGATATGGCGATCAGACGGGTAAGTGGAGTTGAGGTCTAGGAACTTACTAATTGATGGAGCAGACTGAAGGGGTCTTATGTTCTTTCTTTCTGCTGCCAAAACATGGGCTTGACATTGTCCAATTAGATTATAAATAATTGAAGGTGTTTTATTCACTTAAAAATATCTTTTACATTTTTTGTCAGAACTATTTCAGTACTAACCCTATAGGTTGTTTTTCAGGACAGCTCTGCTTAATGCACACTGCTTATTATTCTTATCAATCGGAAAAATCTCATCATTCTGGGAATTAAAACTCTAATTAAAAATTAAAACAAAAATCTTTATTGCTTTATATTGATCACAGAAATTATGAAAATAAAACCTTGTTCCATGAAAAACTACAGTTTCTTACAAAGAGTGGGGTCATGCATTGGTTGTGAACCTCTCAAAGCTGGGCTGTGTTTGAAAAAATGCTTGGGAACCTTTGGGTTAATGGAAAACAAAAGCATCAGAACTCAGCAGGGCACAAAGCATTCTATGATCATGAGGGACAAAATGGAGGAAATTGTAAAGGCCCAAAAGATATTTCAAAGCTGTATTGAATGTGAATTTATGCCAGGGGACTGATGGCCTGTGTAATACATTTGCTCAAAAAAGGGAAACAGCTAGCCTGAATAATTACATATCATTTAGTTTAACAACTGTGGCAGTGTTTTTTTATTATGGATGAAATTATCAGATAGAGAAAATAGTTATAAGTAGCCAGCATGGATTTCAACAGGGATGATTATACTTGATAAACCTCAGATTTCTTTGAGGAGGTAACATGAAAGATTGAAAAACAGAGTGTTGGGATAAATGGGTCATTTTCAGGATGGCAAACTGTAACTAGTGGATCAGTGCCTGGGCCTCAACTATTCACAATCTATATTAAAGACTTGGAGGAAGAGATCAACTGTATTGTAGCCAAATTTGCTGACAATACGAAGAGATAAGAAAGCAAGTTGTGAAGAGGATACAAAGAGTCTGCAAAGGGATAGGTTAATTGAGTGGCCAAAAATGTGGCAGATATAGCATAATGTGGGAAAACATGAGGTTGCCCACTTTGACAGGGAAAATAGAAAAGCAGAATATTATTTAAATGGAGACTGTCATGCCCAGGAAGCATGAAGAAAAAAAATCTTTTAAAAAAGTGTTTCTCTTCCATATTCTCTTGTTTAAATTCGGTGTTTTTTTTTTGCTGGACTAATAAAATGGCCGCAGCTGGCCACGTGCTGGTAGTCCTGGAAAATTCTGAGCAGTTCCAATGGAAAAAGGCTGGAGTGTGACTTGTATTGTATGAACATTCCAGCCAAGCTAATGCGAAGGACTGGTAGATGAGATGTCTGCACCAGCCAGCTCTGGACAAAGGCAGAGCTATTTGTGACTCTTTATCTCCAATGTTGTGCTAATGGTTCCACACTTAACTGCTCAAAATACAAGTCTCCTCAAAGGACTTCAGGCTAGCAGCCTGCCTCTGCCTGTCATCTCCCATCAACCAAGCAGCAGCAGAACCAGAGCTCTGTTCAGCTTTAAATTGCCTGGCCTTTATCTACACTAGTTATACAGGAACATCTGTACCAGCACCTACTACAAGGCTAATTCACCTCTATGTGTCTCTCCCATCATGGAAGTCATCACTACTGGAAAAGTAGATCACCCGCATCAGCTTCAGCCTGCTAACCTCTGAAGCATTACACCATCGGACTTTTGATTCTGGACTCAAATGAAACAATCATTCTTATTTTTTCTTTTGCCCTGTACCTCTTTCTTTCCCTTATCCCTCTTTTATGGTGTGAATGTATCAGGGGTTATGTAGTGACAACCCCTCACCACGTTTGTGTGTGTGTGTATGTAAAATAAACTAACCCTCTGGTTTTATCCTATCTCGAGTTTGCTGTGGGGTTAATAATAGAGGATTGGATCATACCAAAACTGAGGGGTTCAGGAAAATATGCCACCATCTATAAAGGGAGAAATCAAAAATGAAAAACACCTTTCTGTTCACAGGAATTGGGAAGGCAAACTGAATGTTGGCCTTTATTGAAAGGGGGATAGAGTTTAGAAGTAGGGAAATCTTGCTCCAACTGTACAGGGCATTGGTGAGACCACGTAAAGTATTATGTACAGTTTTGGTCACCTTGCTTAAAGGGGGCCATACTTGCATTGGAGGCAGGTCACAGAAGGTTCACTAGGCTGATTCCATGGGCAGGTGCAAATATAATGAACAGCTGATGCTGTTCATTCACCAGAGTAAAATCCAATCCGTTGTTTTGTGTGTTCTACAAAGAGTAGATCCAACTCTTCAGGCAAAAGGTATCTGTTGGAGTCTTCAACTATACCTTAGTCATCACCAGTAACCTTTTTTCAGTCATCTGGCAAATGACCTTATTTTTTCTCTAGCTGATTTTAACAATATAAAACCATTTACCATATTTTCGGTTATGTTCAACTATCATCCTTTCTAGGTTCCCTTTAGCTCGCTTGGCATTGCTTTTTGTTACCTTCCTAGAACTAAAAGATTCTTTACACAACTGCTCTTAAATGAAAGTTACCTACATCTTGATGAAGCCATTCTCCAGAGCTTTCTCTCAGTATATAACCTTCTCCCCCTCAAGAAATATATGCTTCACAACTTTTCAGAACTGTCTTTAAGGGGGCCATTTTCTCTTCTCTCCATTTATGAAAATGTTGAGCTTTTTGAAAATGTGGCGCCAGCATAACATTCTCCTTAAAATGAGCAATACCCAAGATTTTGTACTTTATAGTAGAGTAGTCAGAGTTAGCAAGTTTCACCCCCATCTTTAAGTCACCCATCAAGTGTAGTTCATTATTGAACACTGATTTTGAGATATTGTCTTCACTAATACAGTGTTTCTCAACTGGAATGCACAGAGATCTTCCAAGGGATCTATGATCTAGAGCTGGCCCATGGGTGGATGATGTGGGTGACCATCCATGTGGGCAACATAGTCAAGAGTAAGCAAGTGAGTGGCAGTCAGAGGTATGATCTGCTGCCCTGGGCTCCAGCTTTCTCTGCCTGCTTCCACTGTCCCCTGACCCCACTCCTTCCCGGCTCGACCTCTCCGGATGCTATTCACATCAGACAGCTTCCCCTTTGCTCCTGCTCCCAAGGTGCTTTTTCCATTTCCTGCTCTCCCTGGGCTCCTGCTTTCTCCAGGGTCCTGGCATGGATAAGACAGACTCTGAAGTGGGAAGCAGGCACACACATCACATTGATATCTGTAAGAAAATACCTGTTTTCTTAAAAGCATTAATAAAACATTTGCATGCAACAATTCCATATTAACAGTATACAGTATTATATTTCAATAGGGGTCCAAGACACTGATTCATTTGAAAAGGGTTCCTTCAACCAAAAACGTTTGAGAACTACAGTGCTAATGCTCAATTAGGAAGCAATCAATGAGGGTTCTCCTGTCTCTTCTAAGTTAGACAATCGACGGGCAGGCACAAGTGGATAATTGAAATCTCATTACCATTAGGTGGCCACTTCACCTTTCTGGAGAATACACAGAGGTATGAAAGTGTTGGAGCCATTCTCAAGAGCTACCACATTTCTGATGGTTATCCATTTAGGATGCTCTGCTGCAGCATACAACTGTAACCACATCAGTTAAGGTGGTGTTTGTTGAAATGGTTTTCAGCAGAGAAGCCAATGGCATCAGTATTAATATCACTGGCACAAAAGATCCTGTCTAGCTCAAGCATTATAATAAAATAGAACTTTAGACAGCATAGTTTAGGTGCCTAAGATTTCAAATGAAAATTAGAACATTATGGGCCGAACCTTCCGAGCAGTGGCAATCACAGATTGCTGCTCCACTCTTTTTTTTTACTTTCCTTACACTGGAACTCCACATTTCTCACCCAAACTTCCAAACAGGGGGGTGAGGGGGGAATCAGTGGGGGGAAGGGGATCACTAGTATAGTTACCAAGTAGCTGGAACTAGTTTTAATCCTTCTAACTTTTCCTAAGTGAGTCAGAACCATCCAAAGTCTCTGACTTTAAATCAGATACAGGGTAATTGCCCAACAAAGTTGAAATTTCCTGGGCAATTCCCTTGCAGTCCTTGCTTGGGGACTACCAATGGGTCCCCCAGCGCATCTTCTGGAGTATCTCTGGGGTACAACCATCCAGAGACGGGAAGATCTGGGCCAATGTCACTAACAGTTAATAAACATTTTAAATACTTAGTGATCACGTGCCAGTGAAGGCAAATATCCAAGTCAAATATCAATGCAGTGAGGCAACCTTTTTACATATATCCACTCCCTATAGGTTAAGTCACAAATCAGCACTGGGATTAATACCAGTTTGTCACCGCTCTAGAAGCATTCTCATTTTATGTACATTCCCAGGCTCCGGTGGAGAACAATCATCAATAACAAAACCAACTCAACAATCTAACAAATTTAACAGCAGCCAGATCAGAGAGTTATGTTGCTAAGTATAAGAGAAGTTCCTAGGCAAAAATTGGAAAAAAACATGGCTGCCTCGTTTAATTCACCATGGCTACCGTGCCTGTGAGAAATTGGCAGAGAACAAGCGTAAGTAAATTTATTTAGGCTAAAACATCCCCTGAAATTTATGCCTTCATTTTTATTTGTGCTTGCTTATCAATTCATGAAAGCATACCTGTGTAGGAACAAATTACTGGTTATCAGCTTCAGTTTAGGTCAACATTTTTCTGAATGGAGGCATCTTGCCAATGAGTGTTATCCTGGCTCATTGTCAAGAAGAATGCATTTCAGCAACAGTTTAAAATGTAATTTTAAAATTAATTTAAACATTTTTAGCATTAAAATTACCTGTTTGATTTTTTTTTTGCATCTTGTAATCGCCCATAAAAATTTGATGCTTGAAGGAACAAAACTTCTTTACAAATCTATTCTGACTCAATTTAAGGCCCGAGGAAGAAACTTCTCTGGATATACAGCAATATTTTCTGTTACATGAGCTGTCCTGACAGAGACCTTTATTAATTTCTAACAATTGATCTTCCAAACTGCTTCAAGTTTTTCTCATAACCAAATTCATGTTATGCAGTAAAACACTTTTACATCTGTAACCATTAGACAAATCTGAAGTGCTACATATAAATAGTTGTCAGAAGTAATTGAATGAATGCCAATGTATATTTGCATGCAAATCAGGTGCAGGAAAAATAGAAGCGCAATTGAATTGCATGATGCCTACTTAGCATTTAACTTTGTTGAGATTTACTTCACTTGTGTTTGATAGCTTGCAGGAATGAGGGATAGTATTCAAAATTAATGGAGTTTTACTTTGCTTTTAGTGCCACTACAGTCTCTACATTACTACATGAATGAAACTATAAACTCATGAATGACATAAAACTAAAACAAAAATACCTAGAAAAACTCAGCAGGTCTAGCAGCATCTGTGGAGAGGAGCACAGTTAACGTTTCGAGTCCGCATGACTCTTCAACAGAGTCATGCGGACTCGAAATGTTAACTGTGCTCCTCTCCACAGATGCTGCTAGACCTGCTGAGTTTTTCCAGGTATTTTTGTTTTTGTTTTGGATTTCCAGCATCCGCAGTTTTTTGCTTTTATCTTAATGACATAAAACTGTTGTAGTTAACTTCATACATCTGCCAAATTAAATACGATGCTGCTTTCACACAGAACTAAAATAAGGCAATTGTATCTATGTCATTAAGCAAAGGTTCAGTCACTGGAAATGCCTGTAAGGAGTAGTTAGAGTTAAAACATAGCTGTATATTCAGGATTATTCCACTACGGTCAAGCTAGAATTTCACATTTTCTTCACTGCTTGTGTTGTCACATTATTTGCTCAAAACTACTGTTGGGTGGAATGCAATTTCTCAGACACTGTGAGGACCAACACCATTGCAGTTGGCCCAGGCTTCAAACCCCGTACTCTCGTCATCTATTCCATTCCCTCCCAGGAAATTGTCTCAATGTTTTCAGCCTGTGTCTCCTATTTGCCCATGAACTGAATTTCTGACCTATGTTCTCTCTATGACAAAGCCTGCCTTCTGGCATCTCCATAATATCACTCATCTCCTGCCATTTAAATTTTCATCTTTGTCACCAGCAGGCTGCACTCTTTGAATGGCTGTCTGGCTGGGCACCCACCTTCCACAAACTTCAGATCATGCAAAACTCTGTTGCCTGTATCTATCCCACACCAAGTTCCACTCACACATCACCATTATTCACGCAGACATACACTGTATTAGCTGATACACAAGTATTAGCTGATAAAATATTGTTCTGGAAGTCAAATATTGCTCCAATGTACAATATGATAGCTAGTTCAATATATTAACAAGATGCAGCACAGTATTGTACCACACAGAAGCAGAGCAGATTTGAAAGGGCTTGTTCTAATGATTAGTGTGTTCCTCTATTTTCCAACAGGCAAGACATAGACCTGGATTTTCACTCCCTAGACATGTGTGCAGATCCGAGAAGTCTCAGCTCACCACACCCGTCTCAGGGGAAAAAAAAGTGTCCCGAATGCCAAGATCTTCATTCAGGGCGCAGAATGGAATCAGGGTCCACTGGCCCCAAATAACAATCGGAGGCAGCCACAGGAGCTGCAGAGGGCTGAGGAAGGCTGCTTACAAGGCCCGTCTTGGTCTCTGAGACTTCAACCCAGTTGTTTCCTTAATTCCTCTAATTCTCACCCCTCACATCTCCTCACCCTCCCCCCCACCCCCCCATCACATCCCATGCCAACTTATGCACACCGACCTCCAATGGTTTCTCATACCTTTCATGCCAACCCATGCACCCCCTTGACCCCTTATAGTGCAATTATTCTGAAACCACGCTGTCACATAAGACTTGCCATCAGGTATAAGGAATGTCCAGACCTTTCAGAACCTAGGTATCCTATTTGACCTCAAGCTGAGCTTCAGGCCCCATACATTCTCCATCGCCAGAGCCATCTCCTTTCACCTCTAAACTCAACTATTCCAATGCTTTCCTTAGCCAGCTTTCCAACTTGCACTTGCCATTAACTTGAACTTAACAAAATCTCTGCTGCCCATGTCCTAACTTTCCAACATTCCATTCACATATCACAGTATCATAGTGGTATTGTCACTGGACTACTATTCCAAAGACCCACGGTAATGCTCTGGGGACCTGGGTTCGAATGCCACCACGGCAGATGGTGAAATTTGAATGCAATAAAAATCTGGAATTACAAGTCTAATGATGACCTTGAAACCATTGCTGATTGTCATAAAAACCCATCAGGTTCACTAATGTCCTTTAGGGGCATTAAAGACTCCAGGCCCACAGCAATGTGGTTGCCTTTTAAATGCCCTCTGAACAAGGGCAATTAGGGATAGGCAATAAATGCTGGCCTAGCAAGTGATGCCCACATCCCATGAACGAATAGGAAAAAACCTCTTTGCTCACTGACCTACACTGGCTCCACCATCCAGCAAAGTGCCTATTTTAAAATCTGCATCCTTGCTTTCAAATCCCTAAAACAGTCTCACCCCTCCCTCTCTCTATATAACTTCCTCCAACCCTACAACAGCAGAGATATCTGCAGTCCTCCAATTCTGGCCTCTGTGCATCCCTGGTTTTCACCACTCCACCACTGGTGACTATGTCTGCAGCCACCTTGGTACCAAGCTCCAGAATTTCCGCTCCATCTCTCTAACCTGCTCTTCTTTAAGACACTCCATAAAATCTACTTTAATCAAGCTTCTCATCACCTGTCCTAATATCTTGTTAAGTGGCTTGGTGTAAAATTTTCTTTGATAACACTCCTGTGTAATGTATTGGGATATTTTACGACCTTAAGGTTAAAAATAATTTTGTAATCAGTTGTTGCTTTATTCTGCTGTGTGAATGGGCTTTTGAAATCATACTTACTTATAACATTTTTTTGGCTTTAAACTATCAAAAGCATTGTGCCTCTTTTCAAACTTCTAAGGTATTAAGGGTTCCATTTCCTGATAGAAGGATGATGTAGAGGGGAGGGATTCAGATTCTTGGGGCATTGGGACTGGTTCTGGGGAAGGTGGGACCAGTACAAACAAGACAGCTTGCATCTGGCCAGGACCAGGACCAATGTCCTTAGCAGGGGAGGGTGTTTGTAAATGCTATCGGGGAGGATTTAAACTAGAATGGCAGGGGAATGGGTGCCTGAGCAGGGAGACAGAGGAGCGGGAAACAAGGATAGAAACAAATAACAGGAAAGTAAGAAGCAAAAGTGGAAAGCATAAAAAACAAGGGCGAAAAGCAAATGGGATCATAGTGCAAAATAAAGCTAAGCCGACTAACAAGGTTAAAAAGACAAGTCTAAAAGGCATCGACTCTTAATGTGTGGAGCATTCACAATAAGGTAGATGAATTAACAGCGCAAACAGATATAAACGGTTATGATATAGTTGCAATTACGGAGACATGGCTGCACGGTGACCAAGGATAGGAACTGAACATCCAGGGGTATTCAATATTTAGGAAGGACTGACAAATAGGGAAAGGAGGTAGAGTAGCATTGTTAGTAAAGGAGGAAATCAATGCAATAGTGAGGGAGAATATTGACTCAGAAAATCATGATGTGGGATCTGTTTGGGTGGAGGTAAGAAACACCAAGGGGCGTTAACTATAGGCTCCCAAACAGTAACGGAGATGTATGGGAAGGCAGTAAACAGGAAATTAGAGGCGCATGCAATAAGGGTACAACTGTAATCATGGGTGACTTTAATCTACATATAAATTGGGCAAACCAAACTAGCAATAATATTGAGGAGGAGGATTTCCTGGATTGTATATGTGATGGTTTTTTAGACCAATACATTGAGGAACCAACTAGAGAGCAGGCTACCTTGGACTGGGTATTGTGCAATGAGAAAAGATTAATTAACAATTTTGTTGTGCCCTTGGGGAATAGCGACCATAAAATGATAGAATTGTTCATTAAGATGGAGAGTGAAGAAGTTGAATCTGAAGCTAGGGTCCTGAATCTAAATAAAGGGAATGACGAGGATATGAGGTGCAAGTTGGCAATGATGGATTGGGGAACCTGACTAAATTGGTTGATGGTGGATAGGCAATGGCCAATATTTAAGGAACGTATGCATGAATGACAACAATTACTCATTCCTGTCTGGTGCAAAAATAAAACAGGAAAGGTGGCTCAACCATGGATTACAAAAGAAATTAGGGATAGTATCACACCCAAAGAGGAGACTTCTAAAATTGCCAGAAAAAGCAGCAAGTCTGAGGATTGGGAGCAGTTTAGAATTCAGCAAAAGTGGACAAAAAGATTGATCAAGAAGGGGAAAATGGAGTATGAGAGTAAGCTTGCAGGGAACATAAAAACTGACTGTAAAAGCTTCTATAAATATGTGAAGAGAAAAATATTAGCAAAGACAAATGTAGGTCCCTTACAGTCAGAAATAGGGGAAATTATAATGGGGAACAAAAATGGCAGAAGAATTGAACACATGTTTTGGTTTTGCTTTTACAAAAGAGGACACAAATAATTTCCCAGAAATGTCAGGGAACCAAGGGTCTAGTGAGAGGGAAGAATTGAAGAAAATCATTATTAGTAAAAAAAATGGTGTTAGAGAAATTAATGGGGTTAAAGGCTGAAAAATCCCCAGGGCCTGATAATCTACATCCCAGAGTACTAAAGGAAGTAGCTCTGGAAATGTTGGATGCATTGGTGGTCATCTTCCAAAATTCTATTGACTCTGGAGAAGTTCCTACAGAGTGAAAGGTGGCAAATGTAACCCCACTATTTGAAAAAGGAGAGTGAGTAAAAACAGAGTTACAAACCAGTTAGCCTAATATCAGTAGTGGGGAAAATGCTAGAGTCTATTATAAAAGAAGTGGTAACAGAACACTTGGAAAGCATTAACGGGATTAGACAAAGTCAGCATGGGTTTATGAAAGGCAAATCATGATTAACTAATCTACTGGAGTTTTTTGAGGATGTAACTAGTAGAATAGATAAGGGAGAGCCAGTGGATGTGGTGTATTTGGATTTCAGGAAGGTTTTTAATAAGGTCCCACGTAAGATGCTTGTAAGCAAAATTAAAGCACATGGGGTGGGGGGTAATATACTGGCATGGACTGAGAATTGGTTGACAGGCCAGGAACAAAGAATGAGAATAAATGGGTCATTTTCTGGATGGCAGGCGATGACCAGTAGTGTACTGCAAGGATCAGTGCTTGGGCCCTAGCTATTCATGATATACATAAATGACTTAAATGAGGAAACCAAATGCAATATTTCCATGTTTGCTGATGACACAAAACTGGGTGGGGTTGTGAGGAGGATGCAAGGAGGCTTCAGGGCGATTTAGACAAATTGTGTGTGGGGGCAAACACATGGCAGATGCAGTATAACGTGGATGGATAAATGTGAAGTTATACACTTCGGTGTGAAGAACAGAAAGGCAGAGTATTAGTTAAACAGCGATATATTGGGAAATGTGAATGTACAAAGGGATCTGGGTGTCCTTGTATGCCAGTCAATGAAAGCAAGCAGTCAGGTGCAGCAAGCAATTAGGAAGGCAAGTGGTATATTGGCCTTCATTGCAAGAGGATTTGGTTTTAGAAGTAGAGATGTCTTACTGCAGTTATACAAGGCCTTGGTGAGGCCACACCCGGAGCATTGCGTGAAGCTTTGTCCTCCCTGCCTAAGAAAGGAAATACTTGCCATAGAGAGAATGCACCAAAGGTTCACGAGGCTGATACCAGGGATGGCAGGATTGTCGTATGAGGAGAGATTGGTTCAGCTGTGCCTGTATTCACTAGAGTTTAGAAGGTTGAGAGGGGATCTGATTGAAACGTATAAAATTCTAACAGGGCTAGACTGACTAGATGCAGGGAGAATGTTTCCCCTGGTTGAAGAGTCTAGAACCAGGGGCCACAGTCTCAGGATACAGGGTAGGTCATTTAAGGCTGAGATGAGGAAAAATTTCTTCACTCAGAGGGTGGTCAACCTGTGGAATCCTCTACCACAGAAGGCTGTGGAGGCCAGGTCACTGAGTATATTGAAGAAAGAAATTGATAATTTTTTGGATATTAGTGGCATAGAGGGGTATGGAAAGAAAGCAGGAATATGGCATTGAAATAGATGATCAGCCATTATCATATTGAATGGTGGAGCAGGCTTGAAGGGCCGAATGGCCTACTCCTGCTCCTAGTTTCTATAAGAAAGCTCACTTATGAAACTGCTCTGAAACTCCAGAATCTAAAGCTTTACGTGCACAGTGAAATATTTTTACAAAGATCTGAACAAGATATTTTTATTTCTAAGGTTCTCAACAGAATTTCCCTAGGAATCTTGCAATTTATTCTTTGCAGTAGAGATGTTCAAGGTCAGTGCACAGTACTGCACCATGTAGTCTACAGCAAATTTCTGCTAATACACATATTTTACAACAGAAGAATTAATGCTAAATTATGCAAAGGGATTCAAATGAAGAGAAATAAATATCTAGAACAAAAATACACCGATAAAAATGTACTGCCTTGGGACATTTTCCTACATAAAAGGTGCTAAATAAATGCAAGTTGTTTTTGAGCAATACAGCAAATGCCTGTACCAACTTTGTACATGCCTTGGGAGTGCAAACCATTTATATGCCGAACTTTGCTTTACACAGGAGCAAATATGTTCTGGAAATTGTGTTTTCATGTGTCTTTGGCTTGTTGCAGGAACATTGTTTCTGCATGATTTCATACAAAAATCATTATTCATCAGTCTCGAGAGAGTGCTGTAAATATAGATGCAACTTATACAGGCATTGCACCAAACTCAACTGTTGCCATTTCCTTTTTCACATACTTTAGCACAACAATACAATAAATAACGTATTCTCGCTAACAAAGAGAAACACCTCTTATTTTCTAGTATCTGATGCAAATCTATAAAGTTTGCAATACTCTCCTCATTTTTGATTACATACAACACAGTGGGAATTACAGCTTCAGGTGGCAAACAGCAGATGCAATGGAGAGAAAGCACCAATCATAAAAATTAATTAAGAAGGGTACACATTATCATGCCACAATGGTCAGGTTTCCCTACATTTACTGTGTACTGAGATTATCAGTGGGTTGGAACAAGCAAGAAAAATAACTGTGATAACACACATCATTACTAATATTTGCAAATTCAAGATTAAGAAATACATTGAGTGTTGTGAAACTCCCAAACTTGGTCGATTTATACCATTCCGCCATTTGCTTCACATAAACATTTCACCCTTAACCTCCCTATTTTTAAGAGTTTGTTGGATTTGCACTTTATCAATTAAACTCAACACAGAAATTTAGTTGTTGACTAATTAATAGCACAATCATGATTTTAACAATGTGATAATTGTTAATCCAATGTCAATCAACCCCTCTGGTCCAGAAAGTAAGCAATTTAAACAGTGGAGTGCTGTTCCTTGAAATAGTGAATTGTTCTGAAACATTTTAAAAATGTCAGTTTTAAATAAAACTTTTTCTTACTACTACTTTGTTTTGCTTTTCTTCCCCTCAATCCAATATTTCTTTCATTCCCTATATTTCTCTTTCGATACCTGATTTCACTGTAATTCATCCTTTTTCTCCTTTGTTTCTCAGTTCTTTCTGAATCGTTAAATCTTATTGGTTAAGGAAACACATGGTTGGTCTCATAACTCACCAAGATGGCTTGTTGTAAAGGTTGCACTTCCAGCAAGTTACAATGCTAAATGCCTTGAGCTAAGAGCTGCAGGAAAATTGTGCAGCGGAATGCCCCTCTCCAGCAATTTCTGGCCCAATATGCCTATTGTAGGCAGCAGGTACAGCAGTAAATGTGCATTCCGTCTCTTATAAGGGAAATTCTATTGAGCAGGAGAAATCACACAAACTGAATTTGGGCAGGATATCCAGTGACAAGTAAATGAGATTTTTTTTTAAAACATCAGACTCCATTTCTCTTTCAGTCTACTATGCTTCTTGCCACTCCCAACTTCCCCCACCCCAAATTAATTAACTGCCCCTGAAAGTAAAAAATAATACTTGGATAAACTTCTGCATGTTTTGAGTGGCCTCCAGCGTGCATTGCATTATCGGTCAGCTAAGATAATGCCCAGATGTTGCTGGAGCAGGGAGGCTCACAGCAAGCCCTGTTCGTCTTGCTCAGGTGCATTTAGGTTTTAAAAGTCGCTGAAAGTGCAAGCTGAAAGTGGCAAAGTACGGGAATAGACCCTTTAGACCATAAGTGAACAATCAAATAAATAATGTATTTCCTTAACCAATGAGATTTAAACACAGAAAGGATTGAACCCAAAAGTGAGTAAGAGTGGGTAAATTCAATGTTAAATGAGGTACTGAAAGGGAAACAGAACGGGTTAAAGAAAGATTGGATTGAGGTGGGGGGGGGAAAGACAATGAATAAGGGAAGATGTTAAAGTTTAAAATTTGACATTTTTAAAATCTCCAAAAACAATTCAATACCTGAAGGAATGAGATTTTATGCTTAAAACTGTTCTTTTTCTAGGCAAGTAATGTTGATTGGCTGCCTTTAATATTCACCCTAAAAGAAAAATACTAATCGCGTTGGCAATCTGAAATAAATTCAGAAAATGCTGGAAATGGTCAGTGGGCCAGGCAGCATTTGTGTTTTTATTCCCCAGAGTTCATATTTCAGCTTGATGCCCTTTCATCATGACCTGAAACATTAACTAAGTTTCTTTCTCCATAAAAGATGCCAGATCTGAGTATTTTTTTTTACTTACAATTACCAAATCATTAAAAGAGTACTTGTACTGTTAATTACTAAAACAAGTTTAGTGGGGAGTTTAACAGGCAATTCATTTGCAAATGCACCACCTTCGTAAAAGTCACAGGGAGGTTGAGGGTGAAATGTCATTTTTGTGACCTTAATGGTGGAGCAACATAAATCAGCCAACAATCTAACTATTCAAAGGGCATCTATTCCATGCCACAAGTTGCTAGCTGATTTGCGCAACAATGGCAAACATCATTCAGATGCTATTTTTTCCACAAAATCTGGACCAATAAGCAATGCCAGATTATTTGTACATTGGGAGCATCACAGCTGAATTGGTCTGGATCATATTCTCCTTTGATATTTGCAAATACACACTTTCCATCTGGGGTCACTGAATAACAATTAGGCTGCTGGGTAAAAATTCTGGTGAATGTTTCTTCACCCCTGCCCTGCCCCCCTGTAATCCAGGCAAGGATGAACTGACAATTAAAAGATAAAAGCAAAATACTGCGGGTGCTGGAAATCTGAAACCAAAGAAAACAAAAATAGCATCCGAATGATGTTTGCCATTGTTGCACATATCAGCTAGCAGCTTGTGGCATGGAATAGATGCCCTTTGAACTGTTAGATTGTTGGCTGATTTGTGTTGCTCCACCATTAAGGTCACAAAAATGACATTTCTCTGAAGACGAGTCATACGAACTCGAAATGTTAACTCTGTTTTTCTCTCCACAGATGCTGTTTGACCTGCTGAGTTTTTCCAGCATTTTCTGTTTTTTTGACAATTAAAAGAGGTGGAATTAGAGCTTCTTCACCCACACAAGGCAGGATGAAAATCAGGAATGTTTTCCCACAAAGCTGTAGATGTTGCGTCAATTGGAATTTTCAAAACAGATTGGTTGATTTTTGTTAGGTGCCGGTATTAAGGATTATGGTAAAAAGGTGGGTACATGGAGTACTTCAGCCATGATCTAATTGAATGCTATAACAGGCTCAAGTAGCTGAATGATCTAGTCCTGTTCCTGTATCCCCGGGAAATGTCATTTTATCACAAATCAAGTCCACAACTTACAGATTTGCTATTCATTTAATAAAAAAGCACAGATCATGCATTATAGGCACCTTTCACCTTGGAGCGCAGTCTTATAGTTCTACTATTGTACCACACAGGGATATGATTGGAAGTGATTCTGTTTTAATAAGAAAAACCGCTATATTATGTACCATGTCAGCTATTTTCTACAACACCACCAGTAGCCAACGCCGATAAGTCAATGCTCCCTCTCTTCCTCCTTATGCAGATTACTTCAGTGCAGTTTTAAAACAAGCGAAAAACATTAGAAAACTTTTGAGAAAGTTTGTCACATGGGGATAATAAGTTTTTTTTAAAAATATATAAATGAAACCAAGTTTGGTGTGTGTCAATGTTACCATTGAAAATGTGGTTTTCATATATAATCAGAAAATGTATTTTTGACATCTATATAAACAATTTTGCAGCAACAGACAATGCAAATTCATCCACAAGGTGCACATTAACAACCCTTCCAATTCATGCAGCATATTTTGACTTTGGACTAAGCTACATGTAAAACTTAGGGTATAGTAGCATAGCGTTTCTGTTGCTGGACTAGTAATTTAACGGCCTGGATTAGCAATCTAAAGGTCTAGACTAATGATCGGAGGCACAAGTTCATACCTCACCACGGCAGCTGCTGAGTTTAAATTCAATTCATTAAACATAACAGAAATAAAAAGATAGTATCAGTAATAGTGACCAAGAAACAGCTGAATTGTCACACAAACCTATCTGGTTCACTGACATCTTTGAGAGAAGGAAATCTCCTTTCCTTAGCCAGTCTGGCCGATATGTGACTCCAGGCCCACAGCAATGCAATGTACTCTTAATTGATCTCTGAAATGCCCTAGCAAGCCATAAATGTATTGATGAAGGTGGCTCATCACCACTTTCCCATGGGCAATTGGAGGTGTGTAATAAATTCTGGCCTTGCCATCGATGCCCATGACCCATGAATGAAAAAAATACAACATACATTTTAATTAGGCACTACTAAGCTTTACTGCCACCTTTCCAAGTGTTGCAAATGTAATTCAGCAAAATCACAAACAATATATTTCTCTAAAAAATAATTCTCAGGATATGGGGGTCACTGGGAAGGTTGGCAGATTGCTCATTCTGAGTTTCCCTGAGACTGTGGTGTTATATAGCCTTCTTTGAACCACTGCTGTTTGCTACAATTGAGTAGCTTGCTAGGCCACTTTGGAGGGCAGTTTAAAATTCATTACATTGGAATGGGGCTGGAGCCACATGTGAGCCCAAGTGAGTAAGGATGACAGGTTTGCTTTCCTAAGTGAACCTGGTGTGCTTTTTTTTCATTTCCAGAATTGCTTTTTTCTATAAACTGAATTAAAATTTTCAAACTGCTATGAAAGGATTTTCATATTCCCAGGATTATTAGTCCAGGCCCAGTAGCATAGCCACTAAATTACTCGGCAAAAAAAAAATCTGGTTGACCACATAGATTTGAGAGTTTATTTTGGTAGAGCTCTGGAACTTGTTGGAATTAAGAGGATTATAGAAATTTACAGCACAGAAGGAGGCCTTTAAGCCCACCATATCCAAGCCAGCCAAAAAAGTAGCCATCTGGCTAAATCCTACTTTCTAACTCTTAACCCGTAACCATGTACGTTATGGCACTTAAAGTGCGTGCCCGAATGCTTTTTAAAATGCTATGAGGGTTCCTGCGTCTATTACCTTCTCAGGCAGTGAGTGCCATACCCTTACCACCCTCTGGATGAAAAACATTCCTCTTGAATCAACTCTGAACCTCCTACCCCTCTGGTTTAAGGGCTCTTAATCCAAGGAGAATGGGGCCTTCCTATCCACTCTATCTAGACCCCTCAATTTCATACATTTCAATTCGGCACCAAAGAAAACAATCCTATCCAACTAAAATTCTCCAGTCCAGGCAACGTTATTGTAAATCTCTCCTGTACCCTCTCTATTGCAGTCACATCTTTCCTATAGTGCAGTGACCAGAACTGCACACAGTCCTCGAGCTGTGGCCTAATTAGTGTTTTATACAGTTCCAGCATAACCTCCCAGCTTTTATATTCTATGGCTCAACTAATAGGACATAGGACTTAGGAGCAGGAGTAGGCCATTCGTTCCTTTGAACTTGCTCTGTCATTTGATAAGATCATAGCTGATCTGACTGCCGTGTCAACTGTACTTTCTTGTCTGCCTCCCTATAACCCTTGACTCCCTTGTCTATCAAAAATCTATCTAATTCAGCCTTGAATAAGTTCAATGACCCAGCCTCCATTGCTTTTGGAGAAGAGAATTCTACAAAGTAATGGCCCTCAAGAGAAAAAAATTCTCATCTCCATCTTAAAAGGGAGATCTCTTATTCTTAAACTGTGACCTGTAGCTCTAGTATCTCCCATAAGGGGTAACATCCTCTCAGCATCCACCCAGTCAAGTCCCCTCAGGATCTCATATGTTACATAAGATCACCTCTCATTCTTCTAAAGTTCAATGGGTATAATAGGCCCAACCTGTTCAACCATTTTTCATAAACCCTTCATCCCAGGAATGAGTAAAGTGAACCTTCTCTAAACTGCTTCTAACACAATTAAATCCTTTTTCAAATAAGGAGACCAAAACTGTTTAAAGTACTCTACATGTGGTCTCACCAAGGCTCCGTAGAGAGGCAGCAGAACTTCCCTACTTTTATATTCTATTCCTCTTACAATAAACGCCAGCATTCCATTTATCTTCCTAATCACTTGCTGTACCTGCATTCTAAACTTCTTGTGATTCATGTACCAGGACACCTTCTGTACCACCGAGTTCTGCAATCTCTCTCCATTTAAATAAGATACTGCTTTCCTGTCCTGCCTGCCAAGTGGACAAGTTCACATGTTCCCACATTACACTCCATCCGCCAAATTTTTGTCCCCACTCACTTAACCTGTCTATATCCCTTCGTACCACTTTATCTCCTTTTGACAACTTACTTTCCCACTTATGTTGGAATCATCTGTAAATTTAGCTACCATATATTCAGTCCCTTCATCCAAGTCATGGATACAGATAGTAAATAGTTAAGGCATGGATTCCAGCATTTTGAGATCCAATGTTGACATAATGTAGAGGAAAAGCGAATGCGGCAAAAGAACACAACATGGCTTGAACTAATATTACACAACCGGACATCCCACACGACAAATGCCCTCTGTGCCATAAAGACTACAGATCTTGAGTTGGCCGCATCAGCAATCTTCGGACTCATGAAGACAATCATCCTCGCTAGCGAGAGATAGTCAGTCAATCATAATATAATAAATAGTTGAGGCCCCAGCACTGATTCCTGTGGCACTCCATTTGTTACAGCTTGGCAAGCTGAAAAAGACTGATCTATCCCTACTATCTGCTTCCCGTTGGATAACCAATCCTTTATCCATGCTAATACACTATTCACTACACCATGTGCTCTTATCTTGTGCAGTAGCCCATGATGTAACACCTTATCAAATGCCTTTTGGAAATCCAAGTACATCACGTCTATAGGTTCCCCTTAATCCACCTTGCTTGCTACTTACTCAAAGAACTCTAATAATTTAGTTAAACAATTTTCCTTTCACAAGCAAGTATCCCATATGCCTTCTTGACTATCTTACGTACGTGTCCAGCCACCCTCAGGGTTCTGTACACATGCACTCCAAGATCCCTTTCCCTCTACACTTCTCAGTATCCTACCATTTATTGAATATCCCCTTGCCTTTTAGTCTTCCCCAAATGTATTACCATACATTTCTCCTGACTGAACTCCATTTGCCACTGTTCTGCCCAACTGGGTAGTCCATTGATATCTTTCTGTAGTCTACAGCTTTCTTCTTGAGCAACTATATGATCAATTATTTTATGGTTTTCAAACTTCTTAATCATACTCGCTAAATTTAAGTCCAAATCATTGATATATTCCATGAAAAGCAAGGGAACTAGTACTGATCTCTGTCTCCCAGTATCAAAAACATCTACTGACCATTATCCTTTGCTTCCTGCTCCTGAGCCAATTTTGAATCCAACTTGCCGCTTTCCCTTGGATCCCATGGACTTTTCTTCCATGACCAGTCTGCCAGTTGGGACCTTATCAAAAGCCTTGCTAAAATTCATATACACTACATCAAATGTCCTACCCTTAATGACTCTCTATCTTACGTCCTTAAAAAATGCAATCATGTCAGTCAGACACGACCTTCCCTTAACAAATCTGTGCTGATTGTCTTTGATTAAACCATGCCCTTCTAAATGAAGTTTTATCCTGTGCCTCAGAACTTTTTCCAACAATTTTTCTGCCACCAAGTTTCAGCTGCCTGGCCTGTAATTACTCCATTTATCTCTTTCTACCTTTTTAAACTATGGTACAGCATTAACTGTCCTCCAGTCCTCTGGCACCATACATGTTACCAGGAAGGATTGGAAATGATGATCAGTGCCTCCACTATTCCTTCTCCTGCTTCCCTCAACAGTAGGGGGCACATTTCATTCCCAGCCAGGGGATTTATCCACTTTAAAGATGTTAAACCCTTTAACATTTCTCCTCTGAATATGTTAATTTCATCTACTACCTCATACTCCTCCTCCCCTTCTTTTGTGAAAACAGGTGCAAGGTATTCAAAGAACCATACCAACATTCTTCATTTGCACACAGATTGCCCTAGAGATCCCCAATAGGTCCTACTCTTTCTTTAATTATCCTCTTGCTCTTCATGCATTAATGAAAAATACTTTGCATTTTCCTTGATTTGCTTGCCAATATGTTTTTCACCTCTTCACTTCATTTCCCTAATTTCTTTTTTAAATTCATCGCTACACTTTTGTACTCTGCCAGGTTTTCTGTTGTATTGTATCTGTCATAAGATAACGGTATCTGTAATAAGCTTCCTTTTTTTTCTTTATCATCTCCTTTAAGCTATTGACAGCCAGGGGGCTCTGGATTTGTTAGTCCCACCCTGTTTCTTTATAGGAACATACTTGATCTGAAATCATTATCATTTCCTTGAAAGCCTCACACTGATCTAGCAGTCATTTACCTTTATGTAGTTGTTTCCAGTCCACTTTAGCAAAATCACATTTCAGCTTACTACAATCAGCTGTTCCCCAGAGAACTTTTGTCCTTGGTCTATCTTTGTCCTTTTACACAACTACCCTAAATCTAACTGAATTATGATCACTTCCACCAAGTGCTCAACTGATTCCACTCACCCAGCTTCATTCCCTAAAAAAAATACCCAGAACCACCCCCTCTCCTTTTGGGCTTACTACGCACTGGCTAAAAAGGTTTTCCTGTTTTCATTTTAAGGAATTTGCTCCCTCTGTACCTTTCTTACTAATTCTATCCCAGTTCTTATTAGGGTATTTGAAATCTCCCATTAGTACTGTCCTATTGTTTCTGCACTCCTTAGAGATTTGTCTATATATTTGCTTTTTTATCTCTGTGTGACAGTGGGGGGGGGGGGGGCGCTATATTATGCTCCCAGTATTGTGACTGCTCTTTTTTGTTCTTCAGTTCAAACCGTATGTCCTCATTTAATGATCGCTCTACCATATCATCCCTCCTCAAAGCTATAATTGTTTCTTTAATCAATACTGTAACCCATTCCTTATTTTTATCCCCCACAATCTCATCTGAAAACCCTGTAACAAGGGATGTTATGCTCCCAATACTGCCTTTCTTTCAGCCATGTCTCAATAATAGCTATAAAATCATACTCCCACCTGTCAATCTGTGTCAATTTGACTTGGTTGATGTAATGCGAGCTTGTGACTTCTGCATGATGGGGGCGAGGTACAGAAATATTTGGGAATGGGGGTTTTGTGAGATAGTTGGGGGGGGGTGGTGTGGTGGTGTGAGGTACAGGTGGGGAAATTTTATTTGGTTCCTTAACTATTATTTAATGAAAATACTGCATAGGTGATAAGATTTCTGCCTTGTTTCTCTAACTGCAGACTTGTGTTCCATCTCCTCTACTTCCTGTGCACCCCCTTTCTTTTTTGACCATGATTAGTTTAAACATCTGCGATGGCAGCACACTACCAAATGAAATGAGTCACACATCTTTAGACCTGAAATCTCTTAGTGTAACTTCATACATCTAATGCAGTAAGACATACAATAATTTACAACACTGCAGCATTCATATATTATTGGAATCCAAATGTTCAGCTTTTAGAATGTATGAGTCATTAGTGCAGATAAGTGGATGAAAATAGTGAAGAAAGTCTCTTAAGTGTCTTGGCCTTTTACTTTGTTTACATTAATTTTCTTTGGGGGGGGGGGGCGGTATTGAAGAATGCTTTCTGAAAAGTGTTATACATAAATGCTAGCCTTGCCAGCGACGCCCACAGTCAGAGAATTATTTTTTTCTAAATTGTACTTACTTCAAAAGCGGAGAATCCAGCGTTTTTTCTGTTGACACAATAACTGATCTTCCAAAGTATCTATTCCTTTATGCAACAGTTACCTATATTAAAAAAATACAATCAAAATGTTACACACCCAACATCACATATTTAAAATAAAAGTAGGACACACTACCCCTCACGAACATCTTTGTCACTAAGATTGAGACCATCTTTTCAGCTCTCTCTCTTCCTTGCCCACAAAACTTTTGCAAGGCTGCCATAAACACAAATCAATCTCCCCCATGCCCTCCCTGAGCTCATCTTGTCCAAAGTCGCACTTCCTGTTCTTCTAACCCCATTTCCTCTAAATTGATGAGCACCCACCTTCCCATCCAGGCCCTCAAGTTAATTGGCATTCTAAATAGTCCCCTCTCCTCAGGTATTGTCCCGCTCCCTTCCAAAACTGCCACTCAATTTCCAACCCCCCTTTCAATGCCAAAGTTATTAAATGGTTGATCCCCTCCCGACCCCAAACCCCCCAACCCAACCTCGCAACTCCATAATTCAATCTCTCCCATCAGGTTTTTGTGACCTGCCACACTGTTGAAACAATCTGAATCAAAGTCACAAATAACATCCTCTGTAACCATGATATATTATCCCCACCTCATCCTTCTTGAATTCTGCCTCCTTTGATATATCCAACCACACCATCCTCTTTTATTGTCAAGCTCAGTGAAAAAGCCCTCACTTGGGACCGACTAAGAGATTGCAAGTCTAAAGATGTATGAGTCAATTTCAATTGGTGTCTGTATGTGGAGGTGCATTCCAATGAGTGAATGGCCATACTTTTATTTTGAGGAAATCCAATTTTCCTTTGCATTCCTGATCCCGCACAAATTCCTAAGGCCTTTTTTGCCAATTGCACATCTGCCACTACTCCCCCGCTCCACCAAGGTCAGCTTCCAAAATTCAAATGGGGTACAAAAATCCCTCCCACACACCATTTTTCTCTGGTGGTGCAGGGTTTTGGAAGCCCATTAAAAGCACATCAGGTTTGAGCATGTGTGAAGAAAATGGAAAGCCTGCTGAGGAAACGGGAACATTCTGAAAGAAAAGTGTTTTCACACCTTTGAATGTGACTATTAGGTGCTATATTGTAATGAAGATGTGCTTTTAATGCAGTGGTTCATCATAGGGATCTGTTCTTTAAAGCCACATTCACCCTTACATTGACCAGCCTTGTGTATTTGTTCTCGTTTTATTCATTCACAGGACGCGGGCTTCACTGGCTGGGCCAGCATTTATTGCCCATCCCTAGTTGCCCTTGAAAAGGTGGTGATGAGCTGCCTTCATGAACCGCTGCAGTTCATGAGCTGTAGGTACACCCACAGTGCTGTTAGGTAGGGAGTTCCAGGATTTTGACCCAGTGACAGTGAAGGAACAGCGATATATTTCCAAGTCAGGCTGGTGAGTAACTTGGAGAGGAACTTCCAGGTGGTGGTTTTCCAATCTATCTGCTGCCCTTGCCCTTCTATATGGTAGTGGTTTGGAAGGTACTGTTGAAGGAGCCTTGGTGAATTCCTGCAGTGCATCTTGTAGATGGTACACACTGCTGCTACTGTGCTTCAGTGGTGGAGGGAGTGTGTGTTTGTGGATGTGATACCAATCAAGCAGGCTGCTGTGTCCTGGACGGCGTCAAGCTCTGAGTGTTGAGGGAGCTGCACTCACCCAGGCAAGCAGGGAGTATTCTATCACACTCCTGACTTGTGCCTTGTGGATGGTGGACAAGCTTTGGGAAGTTAGGAGGTGACTTACTTGTCACAGGATTCCTAGCCTCTGACCTGCCCTTGTAGCCACAGTATTTATGACTTGTCCAGTTCAGTTTCTGGTCAATGATAACCCCCAGGATGTTGATAGTGGGGGATTCAGTGATGGTAATGCCATTGGACAGCAAGGGGCTATGGCTAGATTCTCTCTTGTTGGAGATGGTCATTGCCTGGCACTTGTGCGGCATAAATTTTACTTGCCACTTGTCAGCTCAAGCCTGGATATTGTCCAGGTCTTGCTGCATTTGGCTACATGGACTGCTTCAGTATCTGAGGAGTCACTAATGGTGCTGAGCATTGCACAATCATCAGTGAACATCCCCACTTCTGACCGTATGATGGAAGGAAGGTCATTGATGAAGTAGCTGAAGATAGTTGGGCCGAGGACACTACCCTGAGGAACTCCTGCCGATACTGTCATGGACAGATGAATCTGCAGCAGGCAGATTGGTGAGGATGAGGTCAAGTATGTTTTTCCCTCTTGTTGGTTCCCTCACCACCTGCCGCAGACCCAGTCTAGCAGCTATGTCCTTTTGGATTCGGCCAGCTCAGTCAGTAGCAGTGCTACCAAGCCACTCTTGGTGATGGACATTGAAGATACACAGAATACATTCTGCGCTCTTGCCACCCTCATGCTTCCTCCAAGTGATGTTCAACATGGAGCAGCACTGATTCATCAGCTGAGGGAGGGCAGTACATGGTAATCAGCAGGAGGTTTCCTTGCCCATGTTTGACCTGATGCCATGAGACATCATGGGGCCCGGAGTCAATGTTGAGGACTCCCAGGGCAACTCCCTCCTGACTGTATACCACTGTGCCGCCACCTCTGCTGGACAGGACATACACAGGAATGGTGATGGTTGTGTCTGGGGCATTATCTGTAAGGTATGGTTCCGTGAGGATGACTACGTCAGGCTGTTGCTTGACTAGACTGTGAGACAGCTCTCCCAAGTTTGGTACTAGCCCCTAGATGTAAGTAAGGGCTTTGCAGGGTCGACAGGGCTGTGTTTGCCATTGTAGTTTCTGGTGGCTAGGTCGATGCCAGGTAGTCCATCCAGTTTCATTTGTAGCAATTTGATACAACTGAGTGGCTTGCTAGACCAGAGGGCATTTAAGAGTCAACCACATTGCTGTGGGTCTGGAGTCACATGTAGGCCAGACCAGGTAAAGACGGCAGATGTCCTTCCCCAAAGGATATGATGGGCTTTTACAACAATTGACAATGGCTTCATGGTTATCATTAGACTTTTCATTCGAGATTTTTATTGAATTCATATTTCACCATCCGGGTCCCCAGAGAATTGCTCTGGGTCTCAGCATTACTAACACAGTGACAATGCCACTACGCCATCACCTCCCCCCAGGGCCATTTGTTCACAGGCATTGAAGGGCTTTTCCACTGGATAAAGTACCATATTGCAGTGAAAAATGGTTACAAAATCTTCTGTCAGCCTGTGCTGTCATCTTTTCTACTGCAATTTAAATAGCTTTGGCTGATTAAAAAAAAAACTGGCTTTGATATCTGAATAAAGTCTATACTTGCAAAAAAACTAACCACCTGCTTCCTTATATTGATTGACAGGCACTTTACTTTGAAATTGAATGAGAGCCTGCTGTCCTTCCCTCCCCAGACAGTAGGCTACTGTTTGGACCAGCTAGGCCTATTATCTATGCTTAGTTGAGTTTCAGCACATTAGGTGTTCCATTCTTCTGAGAATGAATGACAGTTTCAAGAAGTTGTAATAACTGATTGTCCCTTTGATGTGGTTTCTGGCTTGTTGGCACAAGTTAATAGAATTACAATTGGTACAATATTTTTTTCATATGGCAGAATGCATTTTTTCTGAGAAGCAATAACATGGAGGCTTTTATTGAATGGTATGAGGTTTCTTTTCTCGCAAAGAATGTAAAATATTTTCTATTGATACTGTATGGAATCTGAGGACTCTGCATAGTTTATACTGGGTGAGTGGCAATGGAGGATACATGGGAGACAGAGGTGGCATGGCTGATCTGAGAGGGCATGGGGGTACACTGGAGCAGAAGTAGCATGGGTGATTTGAGGTGCTTGGGCTGGAATGGGGGGTATGTGAGGGGATAAGCAAGATGATGGATGAGGCTTAGGGGCCTTTAAATGTTGTTAGGAGCTAGGATACTGTGTTGGAGAACAGAGGCGGACCATCTAACAGGCCTGCTTCCGCATCCACACTCCAGCACGGCTTGCAAACAGCACTTCATTCTGGGGTTGGGTTTGCAAAGGCAAAAGCGGAGTGTGAAGTCACACACGAGTTGAGTTGAGTTTTTCTGAGCCCAGAGGAGGGTTTGGCTCTTGAACTCTTGCCTAATCAACTGTACCCAGTGCCTCCCTAAACCTTCCACCGTTCCACCTCCTTCTTATCCTTTAAGGCCCTCCTTAAAACCCACCTTTTTGAGCAAGCTTTCAGTCAGCCCTTCTGATCTCTTCATTTTTTTGGCAAGTAATCTATTGCTGCAGGAAGAAATCTTAAACCAAAAGGCTGTGAGGTGAAATTAATGATACTTAATTTACACAAAGCTTTAGCAAGCTTTCAATCCGCTCCTTCAAATAACTGTTTCACTGGTATAGTCTACAAACTGATGCTTAACTGGTGTGCTCAAAATTTTTTTTTAAATTTCAATTACGCACAGTACAGGGGAGGGAAAAGTAATTAACCCCTGGTTTTAACATAATTATCTGTAGCTCAATCAATGAAACCAACAGAATACTGAGCTACATTCCCAAATCACTTTGTACAGGTTGTTGGTCATTATGTTGAAACTACCATTCTGTGTTCGAGCCAAACACTGAATCCTGCCTTTGGTTCAAGCCCTGGAACCAATGAAAAGAGACAAGACCGATCTCAGTGTAAAACATTGAGTTATAAATAAAAATGGGAAAGCTCAACCACTTCAGTCACGTGCCAGTTAAGTGTCAATTTGACATAAATATTGGTACTCCCATGTTTGAGTCAAAAATCCTACTCTAAGATTTGAGCTTATAATTTAGACAGGTACGTCATGCATTGAAGATGTGCTGCATTGTTAGGAGTTGCCATTTCTTGGATGAGATATAAAGCCATGGCCGCAACTTTCTTCTTGCAGTTCAAATGGAAATAAGAGGGAAGATGGTGGCATAGTGGTATTGTCACCGGACTGGTATTCCAGACACCCAGGGTAATGCTCTGGGGATCTGGGTTCGAATCCCACCACAGCAGAAAGTGTATCAAAGAGGGGTGAGGATGGAGGAGAGGGTTCATGATCTGCAGTTGTTGAACTCGATGTTAAGTCCAGAAGGCTGTAAAGTGCCTAATCCGAAGATCAAGTGCTGAACACAACCTGGAGGAACAGCACCTCATCTTCCGATTAGGCACTTTACAGCCTTCCGGACTTAACATTGAGTTCAACAACTTCAGATCACGAACTCTCTCCTCCATCCTCACCCCTTTTGATCCCCTTTTTTCAAATATTTATTTTTAAATTTTTTATATATTTTTTTTCCCCACCTAGTTTTATTATTTTTAAAAATTTCCATTTATTTTGTTTTATCCCCACCTTTTAGCCCATTTTGATCTTTTTTCCCACACTATCCCCTCCCCCACCCAACCCCCACTAGGGCCATTTGTCACTTGTTTATTCTGCTTTCTACACTTAATGCCACCATTAGCACCTCCTTTAGCCAGTATCATCACCATCAACACCCCTTCAACCTATTGTTCAGGACATCTTTTGCAATCTCTTCCTTGCCTTCACCAATCACTGGCCTTCTATCCAGCTTCACCTATCCCACCCTCCCTTAAAAAGTATATATTTCACCACATTTTTCCTTCTCTTTGGTTCTGAAGAAGAGTCATACGGACTTGAAGCGTTAGCTCTGGCTTTCTCTCCACAGATGCTGTCAGACCTGCTGAGTTTTTCCAACAATTTTTGTTTTTGTTTCAGATTTCCAGCATCCACAGTATTTTGCTTTTAAGTAGGTTCCTGTGTTTATTTCCCTGGTCTTCAGAGTGAACGAATACAGATCAAAGGAGCTTTTCTTTTCTATTCGAGTTTTAACTATTGTGGCCACAAAATTTGGTTCCACAGCACCCGTATTTTCAGCACCACAGTGCCATTTCTTGCCCCAAAATGGCAACCACTCCATGTGCACGCACTTCTATTGTAGGCCACATCAGATGCCATTTTGGGCAGGTCGGCAGTGTGGGTGTCAGGAGCAAGCACCAAAAGTATGCAGAGTAGGCTGTTCTTAACATCAATGTGTAAAACTGATTTGACTAATGGTGCCACTTTCTACGTTGTAATGGTTGTTTGGAATTTCACAGAGAGGTCTTGTGCAATGGGTTCATTTGGTGTCTCATTGATGAGATATTGAGACTTGTATGTTTAAATATGAACACTTTAATGGTAGTCTTTAACTACATACAAACCCCAGTTACTGCCATGCATGGTGTTGCTCCCATGCAGGTTGGTTCCTTCTAGACTGTTCTCCAAGTCTATTACCATGTGACTCTAATCATACCAAACCGGTGCTATTCTCCAATCCCACATTGACCTTTGCTCTGCTGATCACTTTTACATTACAATGGCATGCAGACATCCACAACATGCCCCTCTCTTCTCAAAAGGGAGCTTTCCTCCTTTCCAACAGAGTGTAACTATTTACAATACAATATTTACTTGCTATCCCTTCTCCCCAACTCAAGACTCTGACTTCATAAATTCAGACAGATCTTGAGGTTTGATAGTTCTTCCACATCTCGGTCTGTCACATTTGCAGTAATGATAGTAGTAACTCCATGTTTCTGGTACTTGGTTATCTCCATTTGATTTGCTTTTTGCGCTTTGAGTTGTGTTTCTCTTTATTAACAATCCGTCTGCTTCTTTTCGGACACTATGGGCTTGTCCCATTCTTTCCAAAGGAAATGTGCACTCTGTTCATTCCTAGAGTGGACTTGACTTTTCTTTTTCTGTGGTGTCCGCCATGTTCTTGCTGGACGTTGACACTTCACAAATGGAACCTTCATTTCCACTTGTTTCACAATTTCAGTCAAACATTTGTTTGCTGTCTTATTTTCAAACCATTCTGCAGGCTTTTGAATCTTTACGTTCAGCTCAATGGCTGTCAGTACGTCTGAGACATTCAGTGCCCTTTCTTCTAGTTTCTTGCACTTCGTGTCGGATTCACATTTTCTAATCTTATTTCTGTCTTTTCTTTCTCTGTCTGCAACAGAACTTTGTCCTTGTCTTTCATGTTGGTTTCACTGTGGCCAGGTCTATTTCCTGTGAAGTCTTAACTTGTTTCAGTTCTGTAATTGTGCTACTCATGGCTTCATTATCTGCTCACAGCTTGGAAAGTTCTACAGTTTTTCTTTTCAATGCCTCCTCTTGTCCATTCAACTACTTCTTTAGCCCTTAAGTCTGTTTCTTGTAGCTTTTGGCTTCCTTCTGGGATATAGAACATTGCTGAGTCTTCTCTGCCAACTGGTTCTTCAGTTTATTCAGAGGGACTTTAAATTAATTTTGTTTCTCCTCAATTTTCCAGAGGAACAAACTTTGTTCGAGGGGATTCTTGTAACGTCTGAAGATTCTTCAACAGATTTTCCTTTTCTTTGCAAAGCTCATTTGCTTCATCTTGAGTTTTCCTGTAATTGAGTAGTCTCTCCTCGAGTTCCTTCTGCTGTTCTCCCATTCTACTGTTTAAGGCAGCCTTCATTTCTGAATGGTTATGCATTCCTTTTGCATTTGATCTTGAAGGACAAACAACTGTTCTTTCAACTGTTTATTTTCTTGTTGACCTCTTGCCAATTTACTCTGGGATTCAGGGCATAATTTCTTTGCTACTGGCAGTTCTAACACAGCTTTTTTTTTTGAATATTCAACGTCTGTTTTAGCTCATGTTTTTCCATGGCTACATATTGATTTTTCAAGGAATCTTCCAGGGTCACAACTTCTTTTCATGACTTTTCTATCTGCTGTTTTGCCGGGCTGCATATCTGCTTGGGTTTTCACAACTCCTGCTTTGATTTGCCAACTGTGGAACTGAGGGTCATTGCTTCTTCCTGGTACCTCTGTGTTGTCTCTGAAATATGTTTGTTCAGATCTCAAACTGCATGATTCATTGAAGACTTCAGTGCGTGTGTTTTCAAAGGTATACGCTCAGCTTGAATCTTGCACTTCAAATCTTCCAGTTCAGCTCTGATGCGAACATTTTCCTGTCGAACAGCTTGATTTACTTCTTGTATGTTTTGCTTCTTTTGAATTACCTCAGATAGCTTTCCTTCATTCACAAGCATGTGCTCACACTGCACTGCCATCTGCTGCTGCAGTTTGAGTACTGTGTCATCATTTTCAAAAAACTCTTAAGCCTTTCGGCTGCTTCTCAGCTATTTCTTTCTTCTGCACTAAAGTCTTTGGCTCGTGCCTTTCATTGCATTGACATGGTCTGCAGCCCTCTTGTGGTTTACTTGAATATTGTCTACCTCGCTCTGGGGTCTTCTATTGCTTCACTCTGGGGTCTCTTGTTGCCCACAGCGCTTTACTGTGGGTGTGCTAGACCTTCCAGAAGCTAATGGTCATGCCATTGAATGTCAAGGTGCAATGGTTAGATTCTCTGTTGTTGGAGGTGGTCATTGCCTGGCACAAATGTTACTTGCCATTTGTCAGCCCAAGCCTGGATATTGCCCAGGTCTTGCTGCATTTGGTCATGGACTATTTCAGTATCTGAGGAGTCACAAATGGTGAACATTGTGCAATCATCAGTGAACATCCCCACTTCTGACCTTATGATGGAAGGAAGGTCATTGGTGAAGCAGTTGAAGGTGGTTGGGCCCAGGACAGTACCCTGAAGAACTCCTGCAGTGATGTCCTGGAGCTGAGATGACTGATGTTCAACAACCACAACCATCCTTTGTGCTAGGTATGACTCCAACCAGTGAAGAGTTTTCCTCCTGATTCCCATTGACTCCAGAGTTGCTAGGGGTCACTGATGCCACACTCAATGAAATGTTGCCTTGATGTCAAGGGCAGTCACGCACATCTCACCTCTGGAGTTCAACTCTTTTCTCCATGTTTGGACCAAGGCTGTAATGAGGTCAGGAGCTGAGTGACTCTGGTGGAACCCAAACTGAGTATCAATGAACAGGTTAATGCTAAGCAAATGCTGCTTGACAGTACTTTTTATGACCCTTTCCATTGCTTTACTGATGATGCTCTTTGATAGCTGTCTGGTCTGTCATTAGAGATTACCTTTCAGTGCTGAAAACAGGTGAGTAGCCACATGAGGGGAACCATTCACAGTCTTCAGAGCTTTACAGAAATTCCATGTCACGCTGGTCAGCATAGGCTTAAAGCTCTCTGGCTTTAGTCCACCATACACCTTGCACCCTCTGCAGCTTCTGTTGAAGGTTCCTTACGTTCTCCTGGAATGATTTCTTCGCAGATGTATCTGTGTTTCCCAGCCATGCTGCATATGTTACATTTTTCTCCTATAGCAGTTTCTTAATGTGATCAATGTTTTCATCAAACCAGTCTCAGTGTTTCTTTTCTGTATTTCCAGGGCATCATTGGCAGTTTCCAGAACAACTGATTTGAAGATTGACTGTGCCACTTCAATATCATTACTTGGGTTTTCTTTGGAAGACAGCTGTTACTCACGTCTGAGCCTGAATTGTTCACATGGTTCGGAGGAGGCCACTTTCTGCACATCTATCTTTCTAGGGGGTCTAGTGCATGTTGGCTGTCTTTTCAGTGAGAACACCACCACCACCTGCAAGTTCCCCTTCAAGCCACACATCATCCTGACTTTAAAACATATCGCCACTCCTTCATTGTTACTGCATCAAAATGTTGTAACTCCCTTCCTAAAGCTATTGTGGGTGTATTTACATCACATGGGCTGCTGCACCATCTTCTCAAGAGCAACTAGGGATGGGCAACAATGCTGGTCTAGCCAGCGACACCCATATCCTGTGAAAGAATATATACAAAAAAAATAGTAAGTTTCTTCTTGGAGTGGCGCATCCTGTGGTCTGTAGATCACTCTGCACCTCTCATAGACCTGGTGATCATAATATATTTTATGTTGCTCTGCCAGGTGATGATAAAGTCAATCTGATGCCAGTGTTCAGATCTTGAGTGCATCCATATGTTTCTGTACATTGCCTTCTGTCTAACAATGATGTTGGTGACTGACATATTCCAGTGTGTGTAAAGACTCAGGAGAAGCATGCCATTCCTGTTGCATTTCCCCACATCTTAATTCCCCAGGACACCACCCCAAGGCTAAGAGTCAGCTCCTACACTTGCACTGAAGACCCCATCACAATGAGCTTGTCCTCCTGTGGAGTATTTGCAATAGCTCGGCCCAGTTCCTTAGGGCCTCAGAATATGTCCTTGATATCCTCAGGACTAGTCACTGATGGAGAGTATGCACTGATGATTGTCACATGCTCACTGTTCATGCGAGGTAGACATAGAGTCATGAGGCAAATGATGATGTCCCTAGGGAGAGTATCCAGACATTTTGCAGTGTCAAACTTTGTAGCAAAGTTAAAACCTGCCACTCACCTCTCTCTACGTCTTGCCTATCCAGAAGAACGTGTAGCCTGCAGATAGATGTGTTAGCTGGCATTCCTCTGAGGCAGGCTTCGTTTAAAGCAGTAATGTCAACATTGGTCCAGAAGTTCCATTCAGCAGCAATCTCTAACCATGATTTTCTGCGTCTTAACGTAGCTGTGCATCTCTGGCCAGGTCTTCCGAGTCAGGCTTCTCCAGAACTGTGGAACGTATAGTCCATCAGAGAAATCCGTCATAGCAGAGTAACATAGGGGGGAGGGGGGGTAGGAGACGCAACGCGGCCCTCTTTTTAATGCTACTAGGTGCCTTAAGGTTAGTTTAAATGCCTGTGAATGTTAGTATTGGGTGAATGGGTAAGTGGATGAATGAGTGAGTAGGCAGGGTGCTAGGGTGGGCAGGTGGATGAGGTTAGTGGGTAGGGTGGCAAGTGGGTAAACGGGTGAGGTGGGTGGTGTGGCAGGTGGGTAAGCCCGTGGGGTGAGTGAGTGAGTAGGTGGGTCAGGGGCAGTCGGGTGGTGGGCGGTAGTCAAGTCTGGTTGGGTGGGGCAGTCAGGTGGTTGGGGTTAGCAAGGTCAGGAGGAGTAGTCAGGTCAGGTCGGTGGGGGTGGGGGCGAGGGTTGGTCAGGGGGGTCAGTCAGGTCAACTCGGGATGGGTAGTTGGGTCAGTAGGGAATCGTGGTGGGGGGTTCAGTGTGAGTGATTGGGGATTAGTTCTCTAGTTACCCAGGAGTTAGGATAAGATTGTGATGTCTAACATTTCCTGAGTAACTATTCAGGTAAGCACCCGCAGAATGTACAAAGCCTCCAACTCTAACTCAGAGTTGGAGACTTTCGTGAAGAGTCCCAGGGAGCAGGGGAAGTGATGGAAGGATCTCAGGCAATACCCACAGAGGTCAGCTCATCAAGACTTCTGCAGGGTCCTGACATGCATCTTGGGTCATTTGTCCATCTCCAACGATCCAATGACCAGAAGATCTGGGCCAGTATATCAATATCGCTCCCTACCAACCAAAGTCAGGAGCTGTTGGCTTTATCGTGTAGAATTCCTACACTACAAGAAGCTAAAGTTCCCATTTCTTCTTCTTGTCTCGCCCGCAATATGCTGTGGTGTGCGGGTAAACGAGTGCATTTCAGGATATAACAAGATGTGTGTGAAGGAGTCGGTAAGGCCTCATTCAATAGGTCATCGCTGAGTAACTGCTGTTTGATTGCACTGTCAATGATATCTTCCAGCGCTGCTTACATTGTGAGTAGACTGATGAGGTGGTAAGTGACCAGATAGGATTTGACCTGCTTTTAATGGAGATGAATATCTGGGCATTGTTCCACATTGTGAGGTGGTTGCCATTGTTGTAGCTGTCCTGGAACAATTTGTCTAGGGGCATAGCTAGTTCTGGAGCACAAATCTTCCAGGTAGTACTACAGCTAGGATGCCGTTACGGCCCTCAACCTTAGCCATATCCAGTATCTTCAGCCATTTTGTGAGATCTGAAAGGAGAAAGATGCATGGGTAGGGCTGTGGTGAAGTGGGGGTGTGGGTTGGTGAGGGCAGGGGGAAGCAAGGAGGCACATCGTTAACAATCCACAGGATGTGTAATTTTGAAGAGTTTGTGGGATGAGGGAAAATGCGATGTGAGAAGGAAGATTAGGTATTAGCGTATCATCCTCAATTTTTTCAACCATGTCGCTGGCCAAGGCCTCAGTCTTGGTCACTTCAATGATGGCGAGCACTGGGGTGAGGACACATATCAACTACTGCCTGCTGTTATGAGAGGGGAAAATGTGTCAGTGAGTGGTTTGCAATGCTGATGTACCTGTCATGAACAGCTAACAATGTTTGCAAACTGTAAAATGTGGGTGAGAGCCTTACAGCTGTGCCAAGAGTGCGAGGGTGAGATGGCTCTATGAATGTGAGGTCAGAGTAGTGTTTAAAATATATCATTGATAAGTGAGTGAAGGGGGTTTGGTGTTGCGAAGTTAGTTTTCAGTTGTAAGGGTACAGCATTTGGAGATGAACTGACTGGCTTTGATCACTCTTGAGAAGTAATTCAATTTCTTCTTGCATGTTCTCAAGACTGGACCACTTGCAACGACAGCAATGGCTATCTAATTTCACTGCCTTTCTGAAGTTTGTCTGGAGGGCCTCCTGGCCCCCTATGGTTTAGGGAACTCTCTCCTGCTGTCCACCTCAAGTACCTCGGCCTCCAATTTTGTGTCAGAGAACCTTGGAGCATGCTCTCTGCCCTGTAGTGCCATATTCACTCTTTTTACAGGTCTGTCTACCACAGCCACTTTCAGCAGCTGCTACAGCCAGAATGCAACTCCTGCCCCTTTTTAAGAGGTGCAGACAAGGTGCAGTGCTAACCTTGCACAAACCTGTGCCCCTCCTCCCCACCTGCTGGATCGCTATCATGTAAATTAATAGGAAGTTTGTGCGCTGCTTCCACTTGAAGGAATGTTCACATGCTAACCCTGTATTGCAATCTCCACGCCTGTTTTTAGTGGTCATCAAACTTTGCCTCCTATATGTAGACGACAATATTGGGAAAAAGTTCAAGGAATTTCATCAAATTGTGTAACTCCAAGGTTATCTTTGAAGAATATGCTAACAGGTTACAGATACAGGAGAAATGAAACTCATGTTGCAATTATGAAATATGTGAGACCTGAAAGTCTGCTCTTTTGCAGTTGAAAAGGTCAGGAAATTGAATATTCCAACTAGCATTACTAATTGATGGATGCATAGTAACTATGAAGAGCATTTCGCAGACTATAAGATCACAGGCACCAGTTTACAAGGACATGGTTAGTTTCAGCAATAGGAAAGACACTGTGGTTGCAGAAATACAGAAGAATCTCCTACCCTACTTATTGTTTGGAGAGACCACTCTCGCATGGGTAGAGTCAAATCATAAGAATTATGTTAGGTAAATAGGACTATAAATATTCAGGATAGCCAAAAGTTGACTTGGAATTTTTGAATTACCAAGGGTTTATTTGCGTACATTAATCTTTATTGCAATATTTTACATTTTTCCTTATTATAAAATTCTATTACTCTATATACATTATCTGTCGTGTTTTTTCACTTTTATCTGAATTTCAATGCAATATTTTGTGAAATTATAAAATATATTAGATTCCCCATTAAATTAAAAACTTAAGCTGTTTTCATATATTTTTTAAAAATACAATTTAAAATTCTGTGCCCCATTTGGCAACCTATATCAGTGAAAACTATTTAACTATGCATTTAGTACATTTTATACAAATATCCAAAGCTACAAACTTTATTCTAGAAAATGTGCACTGCATTGCCAATTCAAAAAGTATTAATTATGATTGTGGTCTCAGAATATATTGATGTGGTATTGGAAAATGAATATACGTGCGGGAAAAAGAGAAAGGAGGAGGGGTAAGAGGAAGGAAGGGGTCAGGAGGGAATAAAGACTAAGTTTTTAGCTTTCTTGTACTTTATGGGCCCTGTAAAATTTCTGCCCCAAGCAAGACCTTTGGAGTAAAATATTAACTTCAAATGAGAATGCAAAATACATTAATCATTACATGAAACAAAAACAGTAATTATATTGTGCACCTTAAATCAATGTTCCTAACTGACACCATTCATTGGATTATGCAACATTAAAATCGGTAAAAATCCAGTACAGAGCTCAAAAAGTCATTAAGTATCGCCTGCTACAAAGACTGTTTCAAACATTAGACAATAGGCGAGTTCCTTAATCAACTAAATAAGATTTGGATTCTTGTGAAATAACCAACTGTGGTATAAATACATCAAGAGATTCAAAACTGGTATTTTCTTTTAAAAAATGTTCCTTCGGATTTTGGCCAGAAAACAGAAACTGAGCAATGGCGCTTTCCTGGGGCATTTATTTCTTGCTTTGAAAATAAGCCAGTTCATCATGCGCAAGTATATGAAGCTCTCCTGTGGCACAATGAGTTGGGGGATACTTATTGGCTTAACTGTCATCATTGAGTTGCTGCTTGTTTCTCATTATCTTCACCCTTTCAAGTGGGCCGTGATCAGTGGTGCAGCCTGTTGGCAACGAGGGCTGATGCTTGATGTGGGGCAGCAGTTGGGTCAGGAATCCAGCGGGCCAGAAGATTGTGGGTCAGACTTGGTGACTTGCTAACGTGTGTGGCATGGAAGCCCCATTTTAGTTAAAAGATTCACAGAAGCTCTATAGGAATCCAGTAGCTTATGTAACAGAGACTCCAAGCTGCCAGGCCAAGGTATCATCATTCATTGGAATCCCCACTAGAATTTCATTCCCTTAACAATTCCTCCATGGATCACTGAGCACCCTACCCCAGAACCCCATACTTAATTGGGTCCTTAAGTGCCAAAGCTTGAGCAATCACCAAAAGTTAATCCCTAAAAGCCATTGACATCACGTTTGGCCCAAGACCTCTATTGCTATCTGCACACTCTGGTCCAATTATCCCTGCACTTTTCTCCACTTTACCTAGCCTTGAATACAATGCCAAAAGCAATCAGGACATACATATCTGATGAAAATGCAGACCTAAAGTGCAGTTGCTATGTCATACTGCAGTAGCCTTCCACACTCAAGTTAAAATTGTCTACTATAAATTATTAGAATGAACCTGCATGTCCTTGGTTTTTCCAGTTCTGCTGCTCAGTTTGGATGTTTGCACAAGAGTGAATCAGGTATTGTGGCATAGCATCCCCGCTTATGAGTCAGCAGCTCCGGTTTCAAGTCCCACCCCAGGACTTGATGGCCAAGGAAGGTGCGCTCATAATGCGGCCACACAGGCTGAGTATCAACCTACAAACAAAAAACTACTGCAGATGCTGGAAATCCAAAACAAAAACAGAATTACCTGGAAAAACTCAGCAGGTCTGGCAGCATCGGTGGAGAAGAAAAGAGTTGACGTTTCAAGTCCACATGACCCTTCAACAGAACTGAGTGTAGTTAGGAGAGGGGTGAAATATAAGCTGGTTTAAGGTGGGGGGTTAAGGGAGAGAAGTTGAGGGTGGGGTGGTTGTAGGCACAAGCAAGCAGTGATAGGAACAGATAATCAAAAGGTATCACAGACAAAAGGATCAAAGAAGTGTTGAAGGTGGTGATATTATCTAAGAAAAGTGCTAATTAAGAATGGATGGCAGGACACTCAAGGTACAGCTCTAGTGGGAGTGGGGTGGAAAGACTGACAAGGTATTAGTTGTAGATTTAAAAATAATGGAAATAGGTGGGAAAAGAAAAATCTATATAAATTATTGAAAAAAACAAAAGGGAGGGGGAAGAAACGGGGTGGGGATGGGGGGAGGGAGTTTAAGATCTAAAGTTGTTGAATTCAATATTGAGCCCGGAAGGCTGTAAAGTGCCTAGTCGGAAGATGAGGTGCTGTTCCTCCAGTTTGCTTTGGGCTTCACTGGAACAATGCAGCAAGCCAAGGACAGACATGTGGGCAAGAGAGCAGGGTGGAGTGTTAAAATGGCAAGCGACAGGGAGGTTTGGGTCTTTCTTGCGAACAGACCGCAGGTGTTCTGAAAAGCAGTCGCCCAGTTTGCGTTTGGTCCCTCCAATGTAGAGGAGACCGCATTGGGAGCAATGAATGCAGTAGACTAAGTTAGGGGAAACGCAAGTGAAATGCTGCTTCACTTGAAAGGAGTGTTTGGGCCCTTGGAGGGTGAGGAGAGAGGAAGTGAAGGGGCAGGTGTTGCATCTTCTGCGTGGGCATGGGGAGGTGCCATAGGTGGGGGTTGAGGAGTAGGGGGTGATGGAGGAGTGGACCAGGGTGTCCCGGAGGGAACGATCCCTACGGAATGCCGCCGGGGGGGGGTGAAGGGAAGATGGGTTTGGTGGTGGCATCATGCTGGAGTTGGCAGAAATGGCGGAGGATGATCCTTTGAATGCGGAGGCTGGTGGGGTGATAAGTGAGGACAAGGGGGACCCTATCACATTTCTGGGAGGGAGAAGGCGTGAGGGCGGATGCACGGGAGATGGGCCGGACACGGTTGAGGGCCCTTTCAACAACCGTGGGTGGAAAACCTCGGTTAAAGAAGAAGGAGGACATGTCAGAGGAACCGTTTTTGAAGGTAGCGTCATCAGAACAGATGCAACGGAGGCGAAGGAACTGAGAGAATGGGATGGAGTCCTTACAGGAAGAGGGGTGTGAGGAGCTGTAGTCGAGGTAGCTGTGGGAGTCGGTAGGCTTGTAATGGATATTGGTGGACAGTCTATCATCAGAAATTGAGACAGAGAGGTCAAGGAAGGCAAGAGAAGTGTCAGAGATGGACCATGTGAAAATGATGGAGGGGTGGAGATTGGAAGCAAAATTAATAAATTTTTCCAGGTCCCGACGAGAGCATGAAGCAGTACCTAAGTAATCATCGATGTACCGGAGAAAGAGTTGTGGGAGGGGGCCGGAGTAGGACTGGAACAAGGAATGTTCCACATACCCCATAAAGAGACAGGCATAGCTGGGGCCGATGCGGGTACCCATAGCCACACCTTTTATTTGGAGGAAGTGAGAGGAGTTAAAGGAGAAATTGTTCAGTGTGAGAACAAGTTCAGCCAGACGGAGGAGAGTAGTGGTGGATGGGGATTGTTCGGGCCTCTGTTCAAGGAAGAAGCTAAGGGCCCTCAGACCATCCTGGTGGGGGATGGAGGTGTAGAGGGATTGGACATCCATGGTGAAGAGGAAGCGGTTGGGGCCAGGGAACTGGAAATTGTTGATGTGACGTAAGGTGTCAGAGGAATCACGGACGTAGGTGGGAAGGGAGTGGACAAGGGGAGAGAGAAGGGAATCAAGATAACGAGAAATGAGTTCCGTGGGGCAGGAACAGGCTGACATGATCGGTCTGCGAGGACAGTTCTGTTTGTGGATTTTGGGTAGGAGGTAGAAGCGGGCCGTCCGAGGTTGGGCGACTATCAGGTTGGAAGCTGTGGGAGGAAGATCTCCAGAGGAAAAGAGGTCAGTGACAGTCCTGGAAACAATGGCTTGATGTTCCGTGGTGGGGTCATGGTCCAGGGAGAGGTAGGAGGAAGTGTCTGCGAGTTGACGCTCAGCCTCCGCGAGGTAGAGGTCAGTGCGCCAGACAACAACAGCACCACCCTTGTCAGCAGGTTTGATGACAATGTTGGGGTTGGACCTGAGAGAACGGAGTGCAGTAAGTTCAGAGAGAGACAGATTAGAATGGGTGAGAGGAGCAGAGAAATTGAGACGGCTAATGTCACGCCGACAGTTCTCAATGAAAAGATCAAGAGAAGGTAAGAATCCAGAGGGAGGGGTCCAGGTGGAGGAAGAATATTGGAGGTGGGTAAAAGGATCCGTTGAACGGGGAGAGGACTCCTGCCCAAAGAAGTGAGCACGGAGACAAAGACGGTGGAAGAAGAGTTCAGCATCGTGCCGGGCCCAAAATTCATTGAGATGAGGGCGTAAGGGTATGAAACTAAGTCCTTTGCTGAGCACTGAACGTTCAGCATCGGAGAGGGGAAGGTCAGGGGGTATAGTGAATACGCGGCTGGGGCTGGGATTGGAAGATGGGGTGAGGACGGAGGGACAAGCAGGGGTGGAGGGTCCCAGATGGGTGTTGGTGTCGATGAGTTGTTGGAGCTTGCGTTCCTTAGCACTTGAGAGAAAGAGAAAAAGTTTCTTGTTGAGGCGTCGGATGAGGCGAAGAATGAAATTAAACTGGGGCATGCGCCACATTGGAGAGACCAAACGCAAACTGGGCGACCGCTTTGCAGAACACCTGCGGTCTGTTCGCAAGAAAGACCCAAACCTCCCTGTCGCTTGCCATTTTAACACTCCACCCTGCTCTCTTGCCCACATGTCTGTCCTTGGCTTGCTGCATTGTTCCTGTGAAGTCCAAAGCAAACTGGAGGAACAGCACCTCATCTTCCGACTAGGCACTTTACAGCCTTCCGGGCTCAATATTGAATTCAACAACTTTAGATCTTGAACTCCCTCCCCCCATCCCCACCCCGTTTCTTCCCCATCCCTTTTGTTTTTTTCAATAATTTATATAGATTTTTCTTTTCCCACCTATTTCCATTATTTTTAAATCTACAACTAATACCTTGTCAGTCTTTCCACCCCACTCCCACTAGAGCTGTATCTTGAGTGTCCTGCCATCCATTCTTAATTAGCACTTTTCTTAGATAATATCACCACCTTCCAACACCTCTTTGATCCTTTTGTCTGTGACATCTTTTGATTATCTGCTCCTATCACTGCTTGCTTGTCCCTACAACCACCCCACCCTCAACTTCTCTCCCCCCGCCCCCCATCTTAAACCAGCTAATATTTCACCCCTCTCCTAACTACACTCAGTTCTGTTGAAGGGTCATGTGGACTTGAAACGTCAACTCTTTTCTTCTCCACCGATGCTGCCAGACCTGCTGAGTTTTTCCAGGTAATTCTGCTTTTGTTATCAATCTACAAATCCTTCTAACACATGCCACAGGTGGTAAGAGTGGGAGAGATTCCTGGTCAGCCATGTGATGGAAAGAACATTGGAGCCTTAGGTCCAGACTACAACATATATATGTAAAAGTGCATGTTGCCACAGCAGCTCAGACTCCAAGTGAACTAACACACCACCACAAGAGTGAATCAGATATGTATGTCTTGATCACTTTTGGCATTGTATTCAAGGCTAGGTAAAGTGGAGAAAAGAGCATGTTTTGCCCTATCCTAACGTAACTAGTGTCTCGAAGAATAACTCATACAGCTTAATGGTTATTTCATTATATGACAAAACAGCAAAGATGCTGCATTATGAGCGCACCTTCCTTGACCAAAAAAGTGTAGTTTTATAATTTTGCTCTCCTAAGCCTGATTTTGAAGATACTTTTTGTTGACTGGATATGAATGGAAGAAAATGTGAGGTGTGCTTACTAGTTATAACATTAACCAATTGGAGAGCCTATTAGCCTCAATACAAACTTTAACAGCCAACTGACATCTGGTCAACTAAAGAAAAATGTTACCATACATTTCTTTGTTTAGCAACTGCCAAATGACAAGTGGCCAAAGTTGTCTTAGTTTAACTTGCTTTTCAATAACAACTGAAAGTTAGCTTTTCTAAATATACACTTGGCAACTAAAATGCTCCCGGGCAAAATCTGTGACTTGGGAGGAGGCTTGGTCACCTAAACCTAACGAAAAATGCTACTTTTCCTTCGATACAATGTGTGATTCTGAAACTTACCAAATGTGCTAGTGTCACTGATTAATAGGTTCCCAGAATCTCTAAAAGCCAAAATATATTGCCACAATAAATAAAACCTAGATGGCAAAGTTACCACAGCTGCCTGGAAATGATAAGAAGTGCTGAATATAATATCACAGGCATCCATCCATCTGTGAACAGTAAAAGTGAAATTTTACATTTTGACATTCAAATAATTCAGCTTTATTTCCACAAAAACTTAAAGAGTTTTCAGAACAATGTAAAGTGCAATGACATTTGCTGTATTCCCAACTCAACTATTAGTAGCAGTAATTTATCATTCCAAATCATGTAACTAAAACTACTTTATGCATAATCTTGTGTTTCCAGTAAAGAACAACTCCACTTAGAGAGTAAGGATGCATGAGTGACATCACATGTTGGTACTTTCACTGAGTTCTAAATGGTACACGCCAGGAGGAGAATTCACACTTTTCCATAAGGATGAACAAAATTAATTTTATGCTTTTCTCACCATGGGTTGCTCCAATGCACCACCAAGTGGCCAAAGAGCAACACTGGAAGTTGTTAACCTGCCTGTTTTATTTTGTGTAGTATCCATCATTGATCATCATCTTTTTCTTTATATTTGTATGCAAGACAAAATCTTTGAGTACATGAACTCAACTGTTAATGTCCGTAAACTGTGCCAGTGCTATGCCTAATATTTAACAGCATTAGAATATAAACAGAAAAATAAAATGTTTTTCCTTAATGAGTTGGCTATGCAAATATTAAGTATCAAGAACCTGTACCGTGTAAAACACAACAAACGTACATCCATTTGAGCACTGCAATTCAAAAGCTGCTCAATTGTGAAAGCAAATATATATTATTGTAGTTATACTATTATACTATGTTGTTCTGTATATAATTACTAAATCACTCATTGAATGCAACTCTCAAGTTCATCCACAGTTACAATAAATTCTTCTGGTAGAAAATTGGTTGCTACAAAATATAACTACTTATTTTCATACAATTACAAAATGCAGATATGATTTATCCCATATTTTAAAAATTCAGGTCCCAATTTCATTATCAACATGCCTTTTTGAAACTAGGCAACATTTTGTTTATTTTTCTCATTAGTATTCACTACTTAAACAGTCAAGAGTCATGGCTCAGTGTTAATATTCAGCATCATACTGATTTCCAATCATTAACCTGTACAGCTTCAGAAATTCTATCAATTAACTTTGATCATTTCATTGCCCTCACACTGGGTTTCACAACCCCTCCAGTCTACTTGTCTGGCAATGTCATCAGTAACTCACTAGTTTTAAAAAATAAATTAACAGAACTGGCAGAAAATAAAAGCAAACAAAAGGGTGTGCACCAAAGTTAATCATAATTCTGGCAGCTCCTCTGCATGTACACTACCACAAATACTAGAAAAACCCTAAGTTGCTCCCAGTTAGATGGTCTCAGCCAGAACAGCAAGTAAGGACATTACAACTGGCCTCAGAGTAACCAGACTAAAGAGAAAAACTTCATACTCCTGGTTGCCATCCACTGACCTCTAGAAGTGAATCCACATGGGTGACAGATGACAACATATCAGGCAATGTCCAATCCCCCAGTCAGAAAGCATATTGCTGATTATTGTCGAGACAAATCAAAATACTTAGGAGAGATATCAGAGAAATGCTGGTGGAGGAGAAGTGTTAAGTTGTTTGTAAAATAGGTTTGATGATGAAATTCACTTTATGATGTATGCCCAACAGATGCACAAAGAACAGGATAAAAATCAACAAAAAAGTTCACCTGAAATACAGAACTAATCAGATTGTTTTTGCTACTGTCATGCGTCAATCTGCCAACATCAGAAATGCCCAAAAATGGTTGGTAAAAAATAAAACAAAAAGGCCACTATTATATTAACTCCAAAGACCGGAAATTGTGCTAAAGGCAGTAACCCAAGATGGCATTCACAAACCATTCAGCTGTATCCCAGTGATTTATGGCATAACTAGAACCCTTACATTCAATCACTCCCAAGTGTCTTATTCTATGTAACACATAGCAATGGTCTCTTACACATTGACCTTTTAAACAGATATGAAGAACAATTGGGCCAAGTTTCCCTTTAGTATCTTTAATAGTTGGACTGCCACCAATAACCCAGTGCTAAAGGTTTGGCACACCAAGCCAAACCATTCATAAACTCAGAACAAAAGCCCTTTTTTCTCTCCAATCATCATTCCCCCATGTTTCAAACCTTAATCATTTTACAAGTTATATCCAACAGTTTCCTACAATCCGGCTGTCATACTTCCAAACCTACACAAAAGGGTTAATTAATGATCAAATCCTGGGGCAATTTTTCAAAACTGTTCCAAATTACCATCTTTAAAAAAACTGAAATTGGTTCAGATACAAGTATTAATTGGCACTCAAAAGGCCAGTGTCATTAAAAATACAATGTAGGACAAATGTTAGGCCTTGTACAGCCAAACAAAGGAATCGGATCAGCCATTAAAGCAACTAGCGTTTTTTTTTAAATTGATTACTATGTAAAGTAAATGCCACTTGAACTGTTAACCGCAGAGCTGGGCGACTTGGCTCCCAGCACCATCTGGCAGGCAGGTGGGTCTTGCTGCAGCTCTTCCCTTTGTGACTATTAGCATTTTGTCAGGGAACTGAACTGAGGCGCAAGCGCACTCTTGCCGCCGGAACATCCCCCTCCTAATCCTCCTTAATACAGCGAGCTGAAAGCCACTGCAGCACACACCAATCCCTTTCTCTGTGCCATAACAGCTACACCACTGGCTGAGGGTGGAGGCGGCTCACACTGCAACGCATTTGCGCTGGAATATATTCAGTCAATAGGCAATCTTCAGAAATGTATCACCAATTCACCACAAGACCTGACATTATCAGCACTATAGAGAAAGCAAATGTTATAAATGCACTTCAGCCAGCGCAGAAAATGAACACGGTTCCCCCTTCCCCAAAGAGGGGAAACAATATTTTTCTTCTTCGCAGTCTTATATTTCACTGCACTTGTAAAACTGTTGTGTTTCAATCAATTCTTAGATTACGAGGGCAATTTAAATGTCCCCTGCACCTATTCTGATTTATAAGCGTGAACCGAATGGGAACTTAATTCACAAATCAATGATAAAATGCTGGAAACAGAACAAAAGAGACCGTTCAATCAGACTTCACCCCCCCCCCCCTTCTTTCTATAATCAGCTGCAGACAACCGGCAGCTCAAAATAAGGGACGCACAATTTTCCTGAAATTTCCACGCAGACAAAGACATGCCAGATCCTGCACAATTATTTAACCGAAGCATTTTCTAACTGAAATGCTCCATGAAACCTACCCTAGCTCCGCACAGACCATCAATAACATATATATCTACAGTGTGCGTGTGTGTGTGTGTGTGTGTGGCAGATTATTTTCTTACCCCGTTGTTTGCAGACAGCCTATTGCCAAGAATGGATGACAGTGCTGAAAAGGACAGAATAGATCACGGACTCCAGCCGCACCAAATTTAACGTTCGTGGGGATTTTAAGCAAAACAAGATACATCAAGTTGTATGGAGAAACAAAACGATCACAGAAGGAGGAGCACGAAAAATAAGGAAAGTCGAACTGCAGCAATTCTGTAGCAACAGCCGCTATCAATGCTACCTACCCATCCACCGTGGACCACAGAGCCTTAAACAGGTCCCTTTCCGCTCGGTCACAGCGGCACAGCTCTGTCTGCTATTGTTCGTGTGTGGGGCCGGCCTGACCCTCGCCACTGAAAGGCTTCGCCCTGTTATTCTTTGTGTCGGTTCTAGGTTGCACCTACCTGAGCTGCTGGAGGTTCCTCTCGCCGCCTCAGCGCTTCTCGGACTGAGTCAGACAGAGGGAGAGGGAGGGGCAGCGCTCGGGGCCGAGGAGGGACGGGGCACGCGCAGGCGCGTTCTCGCCCGCCCACCAGAGCGCGAGCGTGCAGGGGGCACGCGCCTAGGGGGACGCGCGAGACCTCCCTCCGCAGCTGAGAGCTCCACTGGCGCGTGCCTGGGACGAAGACAACAGAGTTGGTAAAAGCATCTTCAGTGCAACTTTCTAGAAGTGAACAATGGAGCACGATTTCTTTCCAGAAATGCAAAGCAAGGAAAAGATAACCCATTCACGCACCATAAACAAAATGTAACCAAAAAAAGGGCACTTGAAACACTCGTAATTTAAAACCAGCTTACTTTTTAAGCTTGACATTTTGGAATGGGAAACGATTCTGTTAAAAAAAAAACAAGAATTAATCAAGCCACAGTGCTGCCAGCAGTGAGAATTCTCATGGCAGCACCCATGATTCTACCTATTAAGCGTGAAATGTTCACCTAGCCCACTAGAATGTGAATGGGATGTAATGTTGCAAAGGCAGCTTCAGCCAGAAAGTAGCTTGTAAGTTAAATAATGCTAAAGTAAATTATTTTATGTGATTCCTAAATAGGGATCGAAGGGTATAATCGCATGAGGCAGATATGGGGGATCATGGGCAGTTCAAGAAGGCAGCTCACCACCACCTCCTCAAGGGCAATTGGAGATGGGCAATAAATGCTGGCCTAGCCAGCGATGCCCACCTCCCATGAAGGAATAAATTAGAGGAGCCTCATCATTGCAATTGTCCAACAGATTCTTGCAGGCATTGTGAGCGAGAGCAGGCATTGCAGGGAGGATAAGCAAACTGACCACAGCACTGTGGGACATTTAAGTTGGAGGAGGAAAAGGAATGTAGTAGTACTAGGGAACATTCATCGTGCAGTCAGAAGTGGGAATGTTTGTTGATGATTACACAGTATTCAGTTCCATTTGCAACTCCTCAGGTAATGAAGCAGTCCATGTCCACATGAATCAAGACTTGAACAACATGCAGGCTTGGGCTGATAAGTGGCAAGTAGCATGCATGCCACACAAGTGCCAGGCAATGATCATCTCCAACAAGAGAGAAACTAACCATCTTCCATTGACATTCAACAGCATTTCTGAATCCCCCATCATCAACATCCTGGGAGTTGCCACTGACCAGAAACTGAACTGGACCAGGCATATAAATACAATGGCTACAAAAGCAGGTCAGAAACTGGGAATTCTGTGTTGAATAACTCACTTCCTGACTGCCAAAGCCTAGCCACAATCTACAAGACACAGTCAGGAGTGTAATGGAATACTCTTCACTTCCTTGGATGAGTGCAGTTCCAACAACAGTCAAGGCGCTCAACACCAACCAGGACAAGACAGCCCACTTGATCAGCGTCCCACCCACCATCTTAAGCTTTCAGACCCTCCATCTTCGGCACACAGTGGCAGCATTGTGTACCATCTAGAAGGTGCACTGAAGCAACTCACCAAGCCTCCTTCAACAGCACCTTCCAAACCCCTGACCTCTTCCACTTGGAAGGACAAAGGCAGCAGGTGCATGGGAAGATTCCACCTGCAGATTCCACTCCAAGCCACACACCACCCTGACTTGGAACTATATCACTGTTGCTTCATTGTCACTGAGTCAAAAACCTGGAATTCCCTTTCTAACAGAACTGTGGGTGTACCTACACCAGGTGGACAGCAACAATTAAAAAAAACCTGTACCTTCTATGGAGCAATCGGGGATGGGTAACCAATATTGGCCTTGTCAATGATGCTCATATCCTATGAAAGTGTTGTTTCAAGGTTTAGGAATGTATAGTTGATGGGATAGATACTGATCTCTGCAGCCAAGATCCAGTTGTTGTGGTCCAGGTATGTGCCAATGACATAGGTAGGATTAAGTATGAAGTTACTAATTTTGGTAGGAAGAATGAGGAGAGGCAATATAAAATAAAGGATTTAATTCTAAAGGGCATGCAGGAGCAGAGGGACCTAGGGGTATATATACATAAATCATTAAAGGTTGCAGGGCAGGTTGAGAAAGTGCTTAATAAACATACAGGATCCTGAGCTTTATAAATAGCAGCATAAAGTACAAAAGCAAGGAAGTTATGACGAACCTTTATAAAACACTGTTTCGGCCTCAATTGAATATTGTGTCTAAATCTTGTCACCACACTTTTAGAAAGGATTTGAAGGCATTAGAGAGGGTGCAGAAAAGATTCAGCCATGTGCATAGCTTGGAGAAGCTGGAGCTGTTCCCCTTGGTGAGAAGAAGATTAAGAGGAGATTTGATGTAAGTTTTAAAAATCATGAGTTATCTAGACAGATTAGGTAGGGGAAGCTATTCCTGTTGATGGAAGGCTTGGGAACCAGAGGACATCAATTTAAAGTAACTGACAAAAAAAGCAACTGTGATGTAAGGAAAAACTTTCACACAGTGCATGATTAAGACCTGGAATGCTTGGCTTGAGAGTATGGAGGAGGGCAGATTCAATCAAGGACTTCAAAAGAGAATTGGATAATTATCTGAAACAAAAAAAAAATTACAGGGCTATGTGGGAAAGACAGGGGCATGGAACTAGGTGAGCTGCTCTTCCGGAGAGCCAGCACAGACATGATGAGCATGAATAACGTCTATCTGTGCTGTAACCATTCTATAATTCTATGATTAGAAAGAGGTTCTTCTGAGTGCGTATGAGCAGCCAGGGGCTAAATTATAAAGCAGAACCACAGAAGGAATAATCCCTGGATTACAGCCTGAGCCATTAGGTAATTGCGATAGGATCAATAAGATCAGAGAGTCGAACCAGTGGCTCAAAGATTACTGTGGGAGGAATAGGTTTCAATTTATGTGGCACTGGCACCAGTATGGTAGAAAGGGTGATTAGGATGAGCTTCTCTTGAGCCAATGACCTTGTGAATCACATAATTATAGACAGGACATTAAACTAAATAATGGAGGTGAGGGAAAACTTAGAAAGTTGAAGAGAAAGGACAAGGCAATATTGCAGGATAGCGTTATGGAGAGTGATAGCCAGGGTGTGGCAGGAAGGGAGAGAGTGTATAAAGACTGCAGCAACAAATAGAATCAGAGTAGGGAAAGAAAGGGGAAAAAAAGTCTCTCTCCCTGAATGCATGCAGCATTCATAACAAGATAGATGTATTGATAGTACAAATAGAAATAAATGGGTATGATTTGATAGCTTTTACATAGATGTGGTTGCAAGGGAGGAAGGAACTTAAAACAATCACTATCACTTGAGAAAAATAATGGGCCATCTAATGGAACTAAAGAGTGACACATCCCCTGGACCGGATGGCCTGTAGAGGTAGAGGATTTATTTTTTGTAAATTTCTAATATTCCCAAGGTTCTGGGAAGATGTCAGCAGATTGGAAAAGCTCAAATGTAATGCCTCTATTCAAGAAAGGAGGAAGACAGAGAGTAGGAAACTATAGGTGAGTTAGCCTCACATCTGTCACTGGTAAAATGCTGGAATCCATTATTATTCCCTCAGCTGATGAATCAGTGCTCCTCCATGTTGAACATCACTTGAAGGAAGCACTGAGGATGGCAAGGGTGCAGAATGTACTCTGGGTGGGGGACTTCAATATCCATCACCAGGAGTGGCTGGGTAGCACTTTTACTGACCAAGCTGGCTGAGTCTTGAAGGACATAACTGTTAGACTGGGTCTGCGACAGTTGGTGAGGGAATCAACAAGAGGGAAAAACACACTTGACCTCACTAATTAATTGACTCTCTGCCTGCTGCAGATGCACCTGTCCATGACAGTATTGGTAGGAGTGACCACCGCACAGTCATTGTGGACACGAAGTCCCACCTTCACATTGAGGATACCCTCTATCGTGTTGTGTGGCACTACTACCGTGTTAAATGGGATAGATTTCGAACAAATCTAGCAACTCAAGTCTGGGCATCCATGGGGTGCTGTGGCTATCAGCAGAAGCAAACTTGTACTCAAACACAATCTGTAACCTCGTGGCCTGGCATATCCCCCACTCTACCATTACCATCAAGCCAGGGGATCAATCCTGGTTCAATGAAGAGTGCAGGAGGAGTACCAGGCATACCTAAAAATGAGGTCTCAACCTGGTGAAGCTGCAACACAGGACTGCTTGCGTGCCAAACAGCATAAGCAGCAAGTGATAGACAGAGCTAAGCAATTCCACAACCAACGGATCAGATCTAAGTTCTGAAGTCTTATCACATCGAGTCTTGGATGGTGGTGGACAATTAAACAACTCACAGGAGGAGCAGGCTCCACAAATATCCCCATCCTCAATGATGAGGGAGCCCAGCACATCAGTGCAAAAGATCAGGCTGAAGCATTTGCAACAATCTTCAGTCAGAAGTGACCTGTGGATGATCCATCTCGGCCTCCTCCAGGTCCCCAGCATCACAGATCCAATCTTCAGCCAATTCAATTCATTCCATGTGATATCAAGAAATGGCTGAAGGCACTGGATAGTGCAAAAGCTGTGAGGCCTGACAATATTCCGGCAATAGTACTGAAGACTTGTGCTCCAGAACTTGCCATGCTCCTAGGCAAACTGTTCCAGTACATCTACAATGCTAGCATCTACCTGGCTATGTGGAAAATTGCCCAGGTATGTCCTGTACACAAAAAGCAGGACAAATCCAACTTGGCCAATTACCACCCCATCAGTCCACTCTCGATCATCAGTAAAGTAATGGAAGGGGTCATCAACAGTGCTAATGAAGGAGCACTTGCTTAGCAATAACCTGCTCACTGGGTAACTAAAAACTTGCTGCAGTAATTATGGTTTTATTTAGTGTGCAATGTACCTTTCAGAATAATACTTGGTAAGGAAGATCACATGATCTGTAGTAACCAATAGGAGAGTAGCGCGGGCTACCTCAGCCGTTAGTGTAGACATAGGCCTGAATCTTCAGCTCGGCAAGTGGGGGTGAGGCTCACTCGCCAAGGTGTAAAATGATGCGGGGTGATGTCGGGCATGCGTCCCGACGTCACTGCGCATCATTTAGATTTTCAGTTCGGCGGGCATGCAGCCGAGTTGGCTGCGCACCCGCCAAACTGTCAAAGGCCTATTAAGGCCATTTAAAAAGGCAATTAAGCAATTACCCGAGCTGCCTGTCCAACCTTAATGTTGGCAGGCAGGCGGAGAGCCCAGGCGGCCTTCGCATTTTTCATGGGCCCTCATCCACGGGCAGGATAAGGCTTCATGAATAATTTTAAATTTTTATTAAAATTAATGCACATGTCCCAGCTCATATGGCAGTTTCAGATGAGGGGATATGTCATAACAATTATTTCTCCACATTATTAACCTTTTAAAACTTAAAACTTATCTTCCTGAGGCACCACTGTGCCTCAGGGAGAGTTCTACGCTCTTTCGCACGCATGCGTGTGAAAGAGCGCATTCCCAACTCAGGCAATCCCCACCCCGACCTGCACAGGGAGTGCACAGTGCTTCCGGGTGCGCGTCATGCTGGTCGGGCCTTAATTGGCCCGCCCACGTAAAATGGCGGCGCAGACCCGATCAGGGGTGCCGATTGGTTCCACGCCCGCCCGCGCCCACCCCTGCATAACCCCCCCAACAGGGGAAAAATTCTACCCATAGAGTTGGAGTTGAAAGCACACATAGAGTTGCTGCTGAGTATATTGTAAATAAACTTAAAGTGTTTATTTACAAGAAGTGTTTGCAGATCAGCTCTATCACTAATCGTAAAACTCAGCTGCCCTACAAAAAATGGCGACGAGGATAAAACAGGATTTAACAAAAGAAATCAAGTTAAAAAGAAATCGGCACTGTATCTTGCCCAATGATTGTAAGTAGCAAGCTCCGTTAGAATTGTAGAAGTTATCCCCTCTCAAAATGCCACAAGTTGGGAGAATTGATCGTTTGAACCAGCCACAGACGATTGGTCTCAATACATAGAATGCCTCACGTTCTTTTTTCAAGGGAACAAGATTACGGGGGAAGAGATGAGGCAAGCGATCCTCTTGAGTACTTGTGGGAGCAAAACCTACAGTCTGATTTGAAGTTTGATGACACCCAGTGCCCCAGATTCAAAGAATTTCAATGAATTGGTGGACCTCGTGAAGAATCACATTCAACCCAAGCCTTCAGTCACATGGCCGAGGTTCAGGTTTAATTCATGAATTGTCTCGGGTGAGACATTGCATGCTACATGGCAAATTTGAAGCAGTTAACAGAACATTGTGAGTTCGGTGTGACTCTGAATGACATGCTCAGAGATGATTTAATGTGTGGTGTGAAAGAGGACACTATTCAGAAAAGATTATGTCTGAAGTGATTTCAAGAAGATGCTAGAGAGAGCGTTAGCCATGGAAAGCACAGTAAGAGATTCAAAAGCAATACAGGATGCGCAAAATAGCGCCGTCCTCCACATGGGGAAGGAAACATCAGCCAAAAGTGGCGCAAAAGAGTGAGACTCCGCCGAGAAGCAGGAAACAGTACCCATTAGCCGAAGAATAAAGAAAAATAACTTAGCAGTGAAATCAAAGAATAATTTTAATAGAGGCGGAAACAATCAGTCTTTTAGCGATTGGAAGTTTAAAAAAATCGAATGCTACTATTGTCATAGAAATGGACATATGATGATGCAGTGCAAGGAAAGATTCAAGCAGGCTTGTGAACAAAAGAAGAAGAACAATGAAATCTACAATGTAGAAGAGCCTGAAACAACAAATTCAGACATTTACTTGTTGTTTAACCTGAAAGTTGGAAAGACAAAACCAATATTTGTCACAGTGAAAGTAAATGGCAAACCTGTTAGAATGGAAGTGGACATGGGAACTTCCACTACATTAATTGGGGAACATACTTTCAGATATTTGAATAATGGTGAACATCAATTAAGTTTAGAAGAAACAGCCACCAAGCTGAAAACATATACGGGTGAAGACATTCAAGTAAAAGGCATAAGTAGCATAGCTGTCCATTGTGGAAGCCGATCGGCAAAGCTACCAGTGTTGGTGTTGAGAGGCAGAGGATGAAGCCTTCCAGGGTGAAATTGGCTAAGGGAAATAAACCTTGATTGGCCACTGGGATTCTAAAAGGAAGCTGAAAGCATTCCTGTTTTGAGAAAAGCAGTGTGCAAGGACTCAACAACCTGAAGAAATGCCAAAACCTTTGTCTTAAGCCAAAACCTTGGCCTGAATCTTCAGCTCGGTGAGTAGGGGTGGGGCCCGCTAATAAATTAATAAACTGAGCTGCCTGTCCAACCTTAAGGTTGGCGGGCAGGCAAAGAGCCCAGGCGGCCTTTGCGTTTTTCATGGAACCTCATTCATGGGCGGGATGAGGTTTCATGAGGGTTTTATAATTTAAATAATTTTTTTCATTAATATTCATTGACATGTCCCAGCTCATTTGACACTGTCACATGCGGGGACATGTCTTTAAAATTTTTTTTTTCTTTAATAAAAGTTTTGGAACTTAATCTAATCTCCCTGATGCACGAAAGATTGCAGGCCCCAACTCAGGGACCCGTCCCCACCATCCCTCTCCCGCACAGGGAGCACTCAGAGCTTCCGGGTCTTAATTGGCCTGCCCAATAAAATGGCGGCACGGACCTGATCAGGGGTGCCAATCGGGTCCGCGCCCGTCCCCGCACAACCCCCCCCACGACGAGGGGAAAATTCTCCCCCTGGAAGAACAGCAGAAGAAACTCAAAGAAACCCTGCTCGATGACAGAGTTCGAGACGAGGTGAGCAACCTTTGCAGGGAAAAAGAAAACCCGTGACAGACATTCACACACTGCAAGATTCCCTCAGGTCAAAGTTTATACCTCTGGAAAAGTATGAAGAGAAACAGAAAGAATTCGGCACCTCTCTGAACAAACTGAAGAATGAGATGGCGGAGAAGGCACAACAATGTTCAATTTTCCAGGAGGCAGCAAACAAATACACAAAGGAGACAGAAGAGCTGAAGAATCAGCTAAATGAAGCCAAAGACACTTTGGAAGCAAAAGTCACAGAATTTCCCAAGAAGCAGACAGATAATGAACATTTAGGAGACTCAGCCACTGAGCTCAGAGCTTACATCTGAGAAACGTCTGGCTAACAGTGAAGTCAAAAAGAAGGCCGAGATTAAAGTCTGCGCTGGAAAGAAAAGTGCATGGATAAGCGAAGTAGGTAATCTATTTGGGTTACCATATAGATTCACAGGGCCTCACCCGGTTGAGGAGAAAGTGAGAGCCATAAGAGAGGCACTGCACCAAAGAACGCCTCAGGGCTCAAATCATTCCTAGGAATGATCAACTATTATGGGCGGTTCTTACCCAATTTGTCTACAGTGCTGGTCCCCCGCATTCTCTACTTAAAAAGAACCAATGTTGGTCTTGAGAGGCACCCCAGAATGAAGCTTTCATAAAGGTGAAATAATTGTTGTACTCGTCCAATCTATTAGTGCATTATGACCAGACAAAAGAATTGGTGCTGACATGTGATGCAGCTCCCTACAGAGTGGGAGCAGTGTTCTCTCATCAACGGCACGGAACGGCCAATAGGTTACATATCAAGAACGCTCACCACAGCGGAAAAGGGATACTCGCAGATAGGAAAAGAAGGCCTGTCCATCATCTTTGGTGTCAAGAAATGTCACCAGTATGTACACGGCCGCCATTTTACAATCATTTCAGACCACAAACCGTTGCTAGGATTGTTTAGTGAGGACAAGGCTTTACCCCTATAGCCTCAGCAAGAATACAACGATGGGCTTTAACCCTAGCAGCATACAATACACTTTCGTACATCGGCCTGGCAATCAGATCACAAATGCCGATGCCCTTAGTTGTTTGCTATTACAAGAAAATGATGAGCACATCCCAGTTCCACAGGAACCTGTTCTACTGTTAAATTTCTTAGATTCCTCGCTGGTATGTGCTCGACAGATCAGAGACTGGACAAGTCGGGACCCAGTCCTATCTCAGGCATGAGAACAAGTGCTACATGTTTGGTCACAGGAGGCTGTATCTGACAAAATGAAACCGCACTTCAACAGAAGACATGAAATAACCAGCCAGGATGGCATCTTATTGCGGGGAGCATGAGTGATAGTTCCTCCAAAGAGAAGGGAGCCACTTTTATTTGAACTACACAGTGCCCATCCAGGAATTTCCTGAATGAAGACCATAGCATGCAGCTATCTATGGTGGCTTGCGATGGATGGTGAAATAGAAAGTTTAGTAAAGCACTGTGTGCAATGTCAGCAACTGCAAAAGTTGCCAGTGACAGCTCCGTTACACCAATGGGAGTGGCCAGGTAGACCCTGGGTACCGTTACACATTGACTACGTGGGACCTTTCCTGGGAACATTGTTTCTGCTCATTGTTGATGCCCATTCAAAATAGTTGGATGTATATGAGGTGAAGTTACCAATGTTGGCCACGACAATTGAGAAACTATGTCAGAGTTTTGCCATTCACAGACCACCAGAAGTAGCCATTTCCGATAACGGCACGGCATTTACAAGTGCAGAATTTCAATGGTTTATCAGCCTCAATGGTTTCACTCATGTGAAAACTGCACCGTACCACCCTTCCTCAAGCGGACTGGCCAAAAGGGTGGTTCAAACGTTTAAGACAGGTATGAAAAAGCTAACTGGTAATTCCTTGACAACCAAACTCACACGCTTTCTTTTTCATTACGGGACTACCCCTCGCACAACAACGGGTGCCACACCTGCAGAGTTATTGTTGAAATGCTGTCTCAGGACAAGATTGAGCTTAATAATGCTGAATTTAGAGGGGAAGGTGGAAAGGCGTCAAGGAAGCCAGAAAACTAGACATGACTGGCATAGTCATGAGAGGAAATTTACCGTGGGAGAGCTGGTATACATGGAAAACTTTGGGGTAGGACCATCGTGGTTACTGGGTGAAATAAGTGCAGTGAATGGACCTCTTTCTTACCATGTGGGCTTGGAATGCCGGATCCTTCATAAATATATGGACTATTTAAGGAAGAGAGAGACAAATCAGTAAGATTTGGTTCCAGTAGTGATCATGACCAGGTCTGTGTTTCCTGTTGAGGATACTCAACCCAGGACTGACATGTCTGATGTTCCTGTGAGAGTTGGAGAGTTGAGGATACAAAACTGCAAGTGCCCACCGAAGCACCTGATGTTCATGCAACTCTGGAAAAGGAGTTCCTGACAAAGAATTTGAAGTTGTGGAGCTGCAACGTTCCACGTGTACCAGGAAACTACCTGAAAGACTGAACTTGTAAATTCCTTACCCAGTGTAAGTATTATGTTGCCTTGAAAAATATGTACCTGTAAATATAATATGTACAGCCAAGTTAAAGGGGGAGGAATGTAGTGATTATGGTTTTATTTAGTGTGCAATGTACCTTTAAGAATAATACTTGGTAAGGAAGATCACATGACCTGTAGTAACCAATAGGGGAGTAGCATGGGCTACCTCAGCAGTCAGTGTAGACATAGAGTTGGAGTTGAAAGCATACTTTTAGCTGCTGCTGAGTATATTGTAAATAAACTTAATGTTTCCACCAAGAAGTGTCTGTAGATCAACTCTATCACTAATAGTACAACTTGGCCACCCTGCAACACTTGCTTAAGTAATTGTAAAGATGGTCTGAAAGGAGGGAAGACCCAGATAGGATAGGGATGGAATTTAAGAGTTTAGGACCTAGAATGCTGAAGGCATGGCTGCCAATGTGGAGGGAACAGAATGGCGGATGCACAAGAGGCCAGAACTGGGCAAATGCAGAGTTCTCAAAGCATTGTATGGCTGAAGAAGCTTGGGGAGATAGGGTGGGTGAGGCCATGAAGGGAATTGAACACAAGGATGAGAATTTTAAACCCTTGATGCCAGTGGGTTGGGAGCCAACGTAAGTCAACAAGAACAGGTGATGGCCGAGTGTGACTTGCTGGAGTTTAGGATCCTTCAGAGTTTTGGATGACTCCAAGTTTATAGAGAGTGGAAGATGGAAGGCAACCAGGAGAGCACTGGAATAGCTGAGCCTAGTGGTAACAAAAGCACAGATGAGGATTTCAGTGGCAGATAAACCAGGCAGGGGTGGATATGAATGATGTTACAGAAGTGAAAATAGGCAGCCTTTGTGATGGAGGGAACATGGGGTTGAAAGTTCAGCTCAGGATTAAATAGGACACTGAGGTTGCAAACAATCTGGTTCAGTCTGAGACAGTGACCAAGGAAGAGGATGGAACAATGATAAGGGAATGGAATTTGTGATGGGACAGAAGGCAATGGCTTTGGTTTTCACCATGCTTAACTGGAGGAAGTTACAGCCTTATCCAGGATTCGATATCCAGGACAAGCAATCTGACAACACAGAGGCAGTGGAGGGGTCAAGAGAAGTGGTGGTGTATTAGAGATGTTTGTTGTCAGCATACATGTGGAGTAATTCATGCTGTGAAACATATAAAATGAAACTTGCATTTTGAAAATCAAATGTGGAATATATAATAAAGAAAGATGTCATTTATTGTTATCAAGTTTGTGGTAATAAAACAAGCAGGATAAAAGATATTTGGGATATGAAATTCAGATCTATAGCACCGCTAGAGCCTGGTGAACTGGTGCAATTGTTAAGTTACACAACCCCACATGTGGTGTGATTCCCTATTTCTAAATCTGACCACACAGGTCCATTCAGTGAATTTGCACATCACTCACCAAAGAACAAGGGTTCAGCTGTACGAGGGGCCCAGCATGAGCGTTATTTAAAGGGCCAGACACCCAACTTTCAGATAAGGTGATTTTGAACAATTTCTGTGATTGCAAAGTCTCTGAAAGTACTTTGGAGTGCTTTTGAGGGTATTGTGGTGAGACCCTGGATTTGACAGGATGTGTTGTAGCAGCCTCACAGGAATAGCAGAGGAGTAGGTAATCTGACAACAGAAAACTGCAACAGGTATGCTAACCGCAGCGGCAGTGCTTTTTGGTCAGCAGGACAATAGGGAGATGGAGCATAGGCTGTGGATAGGGTAAGCTCTAAACCATGCCCTCTATGACTCCTTCATGCTTGGTTACAGTGACGTGAGGCCGTCTGGCAAACTAGCAAATGCATAATGCATCTCAATGTGCATGCCCAAGCCTTCTCCTCTATGTTACCCCATCAGGTCCTGTGCAGCAGAACTCGACTTTGACTTCAACCCCTGGTGAGCTGGTACACAAACTATCCTTTCCCCTGACCTGGTCCAAAGGTCTCCAGCATCACAGATGCCAGTCCTCAGCCAATTCAGTTCACTCCACACGATATCAAGAAACAGCTAAAGGCACTGGATAGTGCAACGGCTATGGGCCCTCACAATATTCCGGCAATAATACTGAAGACTTGTGCTCCAGAACTTGCCTGCGTCCCTAACCAAGCTGTTCCACTACAGCTACAACACTAGCATCTACCCAGCAATGTGGAAAATTGCCCAGGTATGTCCTGTACGTAAAAAGCAGAGGAATGCAGAAGGTTCAGAGGGGAGGTGGAAAAGCATATTAGAGAAGCAAAGAGGGATTATGAAAAAAGACTGGCAGCCAAAATAAAGGGGAATCCCAAAGTCTTCTATAGACATATAAATAGTAAAAGGGTGGTAAAAGCGAGATTAGGACCGATTAGAGACCTAAAAGGGAATTTACACATGGACGAAGGGGCCATGGCTGAGGTATTAAATTAATACTATGCATCTGTCTTTAACAAGCAGGTAGATGCTACCCAGGCCATGGTGACAGACAAGGAAACTCTGTCACTAGAAGGATTCAAAATTGACAAGGAGGAAGTGTTGAATAGACTGTCGGTACTTAAAGTTGACAAGGCAACGGGACCGGATGAGATGCATCGATGTATATTGAAGGAAGGAGGAGTGGAAATTGCAGGGGCACTGGCCAAAATCTTTCAGTTTTCGCTGGACTCAGGGGTGATGCCAGAGGACTGGAGTATGTGAACATTACGCCCTTGTTCAAAAAAGGTTGTAAGGATAAGCCCAACAATTATAGACCAGTCAGTTTAACTTCAGTGGTGGGCAAGATTCTAGAAACAATTATTTGGGATAGAATTAGTAGTTGCATGGGAAATATGGGTTGATAAGGAAGAACCAGCGTGGATTTCTAAAGGGGAAATCATGTTTCACTAACTCGATGGAGTTTTATGAAGAGGTAACAGAAATGGTCGATGTGGGTAATGTTGATGTGGTGTACATGGACTTTCAAAAGGCATTTGACACAGTGCCACACAACAGACTTGTGAAAAAAGTTATTGGTCATGGAATAAAAAGGACAGTAACAGCGTGGATACAAAATTGTCTGAAAAATAGGAAGCAGAGAGAAATGGTTAATGAATATTTTTCGGGCTGGAGGAAGGTTTGTAGTGGAGTTCCCCAGGGGTTGGTATTGGGACCCTTGCTTTTCCTTATATATATATAGTAGATCTTGGTGTGCAGGGGACAATTTCAAAGCTTATGGATGATACGAAGCTTGGGAGTATTGTGAACTGTGAGGAGGACGGTGTGGAACTTCAAAAGGACAAGTTGGTGGAATGGGCAGATAGGTGGCAGATGAAGTTCAATGCGGAGAAGTGTGAGATGATGCATTTTGGTAGGAAGAACATGTACAGACAATATAGAATAAGGGGTGAAATTTTGAAGGGGGTGCAGCAGCAGAAAGACCTGGGTGTATATGTGCATAGATCATTGAAGTTGCAGGACAGGTAGAGAGAGCAGTTAATAAAGCATATAGTATCCTGGGCTTTATTAATAGGGGCATAGAGTACAAGAGCAGGGAGGTTATACTGAATTTATATAAGACACTCACTAGACCTCAGCTGGAATATTGGGCACATTTCTGGGTGCCACATTATAGGAAGGATGTGAACACATTAGCGAGAGTGCAGAAGAGGTTTACGAGAATAGTTTGAGGGCTCAGAATAGATTGGAAAGGTTGGGACTTCTCCTTGGAGAGAATAAGGTGAAGAGGAGATTTGATATAGATGTTCAAAATCACGAAGCGGCAGTCCATGTCCAAATGCAGCAAGATCTGGACAAATTCCAGGCTTGGGCTGACAAATGGCAAGTGACATTCCTGCCTCTCAAGTGCCAGGCAATGACCATCTTCAACAAGAGAGAATCTAACCATTGCCCCTTGGCATTCAGTGGCATTACCATTGCTGAATCACCCACTATTAACATCCTCAAGGTTACCATTGACCAGAGACTGAACTGGACTAGCCATATAAATACTGTGGCTACAAGAGCAGGTCAGAGGCTAGGAACCCGGCAGTGAGTAACTCACCTCCTGACTCCTCAAAGCCTGTCCACAATCTACAAGGCACAAGTCAGAAATGTGAGGAGATGCTCTCCACTTGCCTGGATGAGTGCAGCTCTAACGACATCAGGAAGCTGGACATGATACAGGACAAAGCAGCTCGCTTGGTTGGCACCCCATCCACAAACATTCACTCCCTCCACCACTGACGCAGCAGTGTGTACCATCTACAAGATGCACAGCGCAGCTTATCAAGGCTCCTTTGACAGCACCTTCCAAACCCACAGCCACTATGATCTGGAAGGATAAGGACAGCAGTTACATGGGAATAGCAGCATCTGGAAGTTCCCCTCCAAGCCACTCACCATCCTGACTTGGAAATATATTACTTTTCCTTCACTGTCGCTGGGTCAAATCCTGGAACTCATGATCTGTGCTGGGTCCCCTATTATTCGTGGGGGGTAGGATTAGTAAGTTTGCAGATGACACAAAGATTGGCCGAGTGGTTAATAGTGAGGTTAAGTGTCTTGGGCTACAGGAAGATATAGACGGGATGGTCGAATGGGCAGATAAGTGGCAGATGGAATTTAACCCTGAAAAGTATGAGGTGATACACTTTGGAAGGAGTAATTTGACAAGGAAGTATTCAATGAACGGCATGACACTAGGAAGTTCTGAGGAACAAAGGGACCTTGGCGCGTGTGTTCATAGATCTCTGAAGGCGGAGGGGCATGTTAGTGGGGTGGTGAAAAAGGCATATGGGTCACTTGCCTTTATCAGTCGGGGCATAGATTACAAAAGTAGGAAGGTCATGTTGGAGTTGTATAGAACCTTGGTGAGGCCACAGCTGGACTACTGTGTGTAGTTCTGGTCGCCACATTACAGGAAGGATGTGATTGCACTGGAGGGGGTGCAGAGGAAATTCACCAGGATGTTGCCTGGGATGAAACATTTAAGTTATGAAGAGAGGTTGGATAGACGTGAGTTGTTTTAGTTGGAGCAGAGAAGACTGAGGGGTGACCTGATCGAGGTGTACAAGATTGAGGGGCATGGACAGGGTGGATAGGGAGCAGCTGTTCCCCTTAGTTGAAGGGTCAGTCATGAGCGGACATAAGTTCAAGGTGAGGGGCAGGAGGTTTAAGGGGGATGTGAGGAAAAACCTTTTTACCCAGAGAGGTTGATGGTCTGGAATGCGCTGCCTTGGAGAGTGATGGAGGCAGGTTGCCTCACATCCTTTAAAAAGTACCTGGATGAGCACTTGGCACATCATAACATTCAAGGCTATGGGCCAAGTGCTGGTAAATGGGATTAGGTAGGTACAGGTGTTTCTCACGTGTCGGTGCAGACGTGATGGGCCGAAGGGCCTCTTCTGCACTGTGTGATTCTGTGATTCCACAGAATCACAATTCATGCAGGAAACGTGGCCTGTCCAAAACAATATTCATACATCAACCCACAGCCGGTCAGTCAAATATTCCTCTTCCCATATATGTTGAAGGAGAAACTTTGTAATATGTTGAACACTTCCCATACCTTGGCAACCTCTCTCAAGAGGCCACAATTGGCGAGGTGCTCCAACACCAGATCAGCTGAGCCAGCTCAGCTTTCTACAAACTACTGCAGTGAGTGTTTGACAACAAAGACCTCCACAAATCAATAAAGTTCCTAGTGTACAGAGTTGTTATAATAATGCTCCTGCACTGCAGTAAGACCCGGACCATGTATCAGTGATACACAAGAGCGCTACAGAAATTCCATTAGCAAAAGCTTTAAGGAAGGACTGTCGAACAAATGCTAGTATCCATCTTGAAGTCAAGTTCACAAACATTCAGGCATCACTCGTGGAAAATCACCTTCAATGGACTGAACACTGTATCTGGATGACTGAAAACCAACTTCCCCGCCAGGTACTGTTCTTTAAACTCTCAAAGGGCCAACATTCCAGGGAAGAACAAAGAAAAAACTTCAAAGACACTCTCAGTGCTATGGCATTGACCTTAATGACTGGAAGGAGTTTGCTATGAATCATTCTGAATGGTGACAACTTGTCCATCAAGCTGCATCATGCTTGGAGGCCCAACATCTTAATAATGAGACAGAGTGGCAGCAGCGAAGGAAAGAAAATGAAGCAAATCCTGCACTCTGGATCCCACAACCTCATGGGGCATCCTGCCCCATGTGCTTAAAGATCTTCAGGTCAAGAATTAGCCTGTCCAGTCACATGGCAGAAACTCGCAACCCTGAGTAGACGTCATCCTCGAATTAAGAGACAGCCGACGATGATCTCAAATAGATTTTGTCCTTGACCCCTCCAGAACATTGTCCCTCTCCAGCACTGTGACATTCTCCTTAATCAATCCTAGCAATCCTAAATAGAGGTGGGAGGGTTCTGGGGAGGGGATACATATACTTACAAAGCAAAAGGATATGGCAGCATTACTGGGCAGCTATTTAGGTAATGATATCCAGAGTGTGACAGGAAGGGACAGAGCGTACAAACATAAAAAAAAGCAGCAAATTGGGTCAAGGGGTAAAAAGGCAAAATTAATGGCTCTTTAGTTAAATGTACGTAGTATTCGGAACAAAATAAATGAATTAACAGCACAAATAGAGGTTAATGGGCATGATCTTATGGCCATTACGGAGACATGGTTACAAGGAGATCAAAGCTGGGAACTAAATATTCAGGGGTATGTGACTTTTCGAAAGGACAGGCAGGAAGGAAAGAGTGCTGGGGTAGCTTTGTTAGTATGAGATGGAATAAGTACGATAGCAAGAAATGCTCTTGGATTGGAAGATGTAGAATCCATATGGGTGGAGGTAAGAAATAACAAGGGGATTAAGACACTGGTTGGAGTAGTCTACAGGCCCCCTAACAGCAGCTATACTGTAGGACAGAGAATAAATCAAGAGATAATTAGGGCATGTAAAAAGGCAGTACATCAATCATGGGTGACTTTAATTTTCATGTAGATTGGGAAAATCAAATTGGCAGAGGAAGCCACAAGCAAAAATACATAGTTTATATTCGGGACTGTTTCCTAGAACAATATTTTGTGGATCCAACCAGGGTTCAGGCTATTTTGGATCTGGTAATGTGTAATGAGGCAGGTTTAGTAAATGATCTTAGAATAAAAGATCTCCTAGAAAACAGTGACCATAACATGGTCAAATTTAGCATTCAGTTTGAGAGTGAAAACTTGGGTCGGAAACAACTGTGCTAAATTTAAATAAGGGTAATTACAAGGTATGAGGGCAGAGTTGGCTGGAGTGGACAGGGAAAGGAGTTTAGCAGAAAAGATGGTTGATGAACAATGGCAGATGTTTAAGAAAATAGTTCATGACTCACAACAAAGATATATCCCAGTGAGGAAGAAGGATTCTAGGAAGGGGATAAACCAACCATGGTTAACCAAGGAAGTTAAGGATAATATCAAATTGAAAGAAAAATCATACAATGGGACAAAGAATAGTGGTAAGCCAGAGGATTGAGAAAGTTTTAAAAACCAACAAAAGATGATCAAAAAAAAATAAAGAGGGAGAAAATAAATTTTGAGGGTAAACTAGCAAATAATATAAAATGGACAGTAAGAGCTTCTTTAAATATATAAAAAGGAAGAGAGAGACCAAAGTGAACATAGTCCCCTTAGAGAATGTGGCTAGGGAAATAATAATGGGAAATCAGCAAATGGCAGAGGAGTTGAATAAATACTTTGCATTAGTATTCACGGTAGAAGACACCAATAGCATTTCAAAAATACTAAATCATCTAGGGGCAAAAGAGGGTGGGGGAGGAAATAAATACAATAACTATCACTCGGGAAAAAATACTAGGGAAACTAATGGGATTAAAGGACGATAAGCCCCCTGGACCTGATGGATCGCATCCTAGGATATTAAAGGGAGTAGCTACAGAGATAGGGGATGCACTGGTAGTAATATTCCAAGAATCCTTAGATTCTGGAAAAGTCCTAGAAGATTGGAAAACTGCCAATGTAATGCCCTTATTCAAAAAGGAAGGGAGACAAAAAACAGGTATCTAGAGGCCAGCTAGCTTAATATCTGTCATTGGGAAAATGCTAGAGTCTATTATAAAGGAATGCATAATATAATAAAGCAGAGTCAGCATGGCTTTATGAAGAGGAAATCATGCCTGACAAATGTATTAGAATTCTTTGAGGAGGTAACAAGCAGGATAGATAAAGGGGAACCAGTAGATGTAATATATTTGGATTTCCAAAAGGCATTCAATAAGGTACCGCACGTAAGGCTACTTAATAAGATAAGGGGCCATGGTGTTGGGGGTAGTATATTAGCATGGATAGAGGATTGGCTAACTAATAAAAGACAGAGAGTTGGGAGAAGGGGGGAATTTTCAGGATGGCAACTTGGAACTACTGGAGTGCCACAGGGATCAGTGCTGGGACCACAATTATTTATAATGTATATTAATGACTAGATGAGGAAAGTGAATGTACTATCATCAAGTTTGTGGATGGCACAAAAATAGGTGGGAAGGCAAGTGGTGAGGATAACACAAAGAGTCTACAGAGGGACATAGACAGGTTAAGTGAATGGGCAAAAACTTGGCAGATAGAATATGATGTGGGAAAATGTGAGGTTATGCACTTTGGCAGGAAGAATAGAAGAGCTGAATATTATTTAAATGGAGAAAGACTGCAGAAAGCTACAGCACAGAAGGGTTTGGTAGTCCTTGTGCATGAATCCCAAAAAGCTAACATACAAGTTCAGCAGTTAATAGGGAAGGAAAATGAAACGTTGGCCTTCATTTCAAAGGGAATTAAGTATAAAAATAGGGAACAAAAACAAAAATAAAAATACCTGGAAAAAGTCAGCAGGTCTGACAGCATCTGCGGAGAGGAACACAGTTAACGTTTCGAGTCCGTACAACTCTTCAACAGAACTAAGGAAAAATAGAAGAGAGGTGAAATATAAGCTGGTTTAAGGGGGGATGGGACAGGTAGAGCTGGATAGAGGGCCAGTGACAGGTGGAGATTGCCAAAAGATGTCATAGACAAAAGGACAAAGAGGTGTTGACGGTGGTGATATTAGCTAAGAAATGTGCTAATAGGTGACATTAAGGGTAGAAAGCAGGGCGAGCAAGGTACAGATAGCCCTAGTGGGGGCGGGGAGGGGTGAAGGGATTGAAATAGACTAAAAGGTAGAGATAAAGCAATGGATGGAAATACATTTAAAAATAATGGAAATAGGTGGGAAAAGAAAAATATATATAAATTATTGGAAAAAAGGGGGATCGGAAAGTGGGTGGGGATGGAGGAGAGAGTTCATGATCTAAAATTGTTGAACTCAATATTCAGTCCGGAAGGCTGTAAAGTGCCTAGTCGGAAGATGAGGTGCTGTTCCTCCAGTTTGAGTTGAGCTTCACTGGAACATTGCAGCAGGCCAAGGACGGACATGTGGGCATGAGAGCAGGGTGGTGTGTTGAAATGGCAAGCGACAGGGAGGACTGGGTCATGCTTGCGGACAGACCGAAGGTGTTCCGCAAAGCGGTCACCCAGTCTGCGTTTGGTCTCTCCAATGTAGAGGAAACCGCATTGGGAGCAGCGAATGCAGTAGACTAAATTGAGGGAAGCGCAAGTGAAATGCTGCTTCACCTGAAAGGAGTGTTTGGGCCCTTGGACGGTGAGGAGGGGGGGAGGCAAAGCAGCAGGTGTTGCACCTTCTGCGGTTCCATGGGAAGGTGCCGTGGGAGGGGGTTGAGGTGTAGGAGGTGATGGAGGAGTGGACCAGAGTGTCCCGGAGGGAATGATCCCTGCGGAATGCCGCCAGGTGGGGTGAAGGGAAGATGTTTTTGGTAGTGGCATCATGCTGGAGTTGGTGGAAATGGTGGAGGATGATCCTTTGAATGCGGAGGCTGGTGGGGTGATAAGTGAGGACAAGGAGGACCCTATCACGGTTCTGGGAGGGAGAGGAAGGTGTGAGGGCGGATGCGCGGGAGATGGGCCAGACACGGTTGAGGGCCCTGTCAACCACCGTGGGTGGAAATCCTTGCTGAAGGAAGAAGGAAGACATGTCAGAGGAACTGTTTTTGAAAGTGGCATCATCAGAACAGATGCGACGGAGGTGAAGGAACTGAAAGAATGGGATGGAGTCCTTACAGGAAGCGGGGTGTGAGGAGCTGTAGTCAAGGTAGCTGTGGGAGTCGGTAGGCTTGTAATGAATATTGGTGGACAGTCTATCACCAGAAATTGAGTCAGAGAGGTCAAGGAAGGGAAGGGAAGTGTCAGTGATGGACCACGTGAAAATGATGGAGGGGTGGAAATTGGAAGCAAAATTAATAAATTTTTCCAGGTCCAGACGAGAGCATGAAGCAGCACCAAAGCAGTCATCGGTATACTGGAGAAAGAGTTGTGGGAGGGGGCAGGAGTAGGACTGGAACAAGGAATGTTCCACATGGGGTATGTGGAACACTCCTTGTTCCAGTCCTACTCAGGACAGTAGGGGGTGATGGAGGAGTGGACCAGGGTGTCCCGGAGGGAATGATCCCTGCGGGGGAGTGAAGGGAAGCTGTGTTTGGTAGTGGCATCATGCTGGAGTTGGCGGAAATGGTGGAGGATGATCCTTTGAATGCGGAGGCTCCTGCGCATTCAAAGGATCATCCTCCGCCATTTCCGCCAACTCCAGCATGATGCCACCACCAAACACATCTTCCCTTCACCCCCCGTGGCGGTATTCCGCAGGGATCATTCCCTCCGGGACACCCTGGTCCACTCCCCCATCACCCCCTACACCACATGAACTCTCTCCTCCATCTCCACCCTCTTTCCGATCCCCCTTTTTTCCAATAATTTATATGTATTTTTCTTTTCGCACCTATTTCCATTATTTTTAAATGTATTTCCATCCATTGTTTTATCTCTACCTTTTAGCCTATTTTGATCCCTTCCCCCCCACCCCACCCCTACTAGGGCTATCTGTCCTGCTTTCTACCCTTAATGTCACCTATTAGCATATTTCTTAGCTAATATCACCACCATCAACACCTCTTTGTCCTTTTGTCTATGACATCTTTTGGCAATCTCCACCTATCACTGGCCCTCTATCCAGCTCTACCTGTCCCACCCCCCCCTTAAACCAGCTTATATTTCACCTCTCTTCTATTTTTCCTTTGTTCTGTTGAAGAGTTATATGGACTCGAACCGTTAACTGTGTTCCTCTCCGCAGATGCTGTCGGACCTGCTGAGTTTTTCCAGGTATTTTTATTTTTGTTTTTGTTTTGGATTTCCAGCATCCGCAGTTTTTTGCTTTTATAAAAATAGGGAAGTCTTGCTAAAACTATACAAGGCACTAGTTAGACCACACCTAGAATACTGTGAACAATTTTGGCCCCCTTATCTAAGGAAAGATATACTGACATTGGAGGCAGTCAGGAGAAGATTCACTAGGTTGATCCTAAGTATGGGGGAATTTTCTTATGAGAAGAGGTTGAGTGGGTTGAACCTGCACTCACTGGAGTTTAGAAGAATGAGAGGTGACCTTATTGAAACATAAAAGATTCTTAGGGGCTGACAGGGTAGATGCTGAGAAGTTGTTTCCCGTTGTGGGAGAGTCTAGGATCACAGGGCATAATCTCAGAGTAAGGGGTCTATTTCAGCCTTGAATATACTTAATGACCCAGCCTCTACAGCCCTCTGCGGTAAAGAATTCCAATATTCACTATCCTCTGAGAGACGAAATTGCCCCTCATCTCTGTCTTAAATTGTAACTACTGGAGTGCCACAGGGATCAGTGCTGGGATCACAATTATTTGGTGGACTTACCACCCCTCTCCTTTCTTTCCTTCCCTAGGGTGGAATTATCATATCTGGGACCAAGTCCCCTGGCTGGAATGGGAACAAGGAATGTTATCCGCCACAGAGGCTGATGGGAAATCCTGCAGAATCTTGCAAACTTGGCATAATTAATTATGCAGTCGGGGGTTTCCTGATGTCTAGAGCGGTGGGGCAGGCTGGATGGCGTGCACTCCGCTGTCACATCTGGGCACCACATTTATAAGGTGCCCGGACATCCTTACTGTGAATTCCTATTGAGATCTCAGGAAGGGGAAATGAAGTTCAGTGACACCTCCCTGCGCATCCTCATTGACCATGTTGAGGTCAGGAAGGATGTACTGTACCCAGCTGATGGGAGGAGGAGGCCGAGCAGGGAAACTAACCCTGCATGGGTGCAGTGGCCAACGCTGTCAGTGCCCAGGCTGTCCAGTGCAGGTCAGCTATACAATTCTGGAAAAGGATGAACGACCTCATTCGCTCCGCCAGAGTAAGTAAAACTTCAGCCGCTCACACTAACTACAACGAAACCAATTAATGCCAGAGTACATGGGTCTCAGTGGCAACAGCATAAGGTCATGCCTCATAGTCCCACTGCAGTGCATCCACTCTGCAGTGGAGTGATCACTGCCTCCTTCACCCTTCCACATAGAGAGATCAATGCTGCATGGAAGGTGGGGGGACGGAATGGGCTCAGGTGCAGAGGGCACCAGCAACCTCTGCAAATCAGGTGCCTCTCTGAGCCTTATCCTTGCATGTGGATGGGTTCAGCTCTGGAGGGAGCTAGCTCACATCCATTCTGGACAACTTGCAGAGCATTAATACCATGCCACACAATCCAGTGCATTATCTCTAAGAGCACAAGTATGAGGAATGAACGTGAAATTACTATGTACAAATGAATACAACATGCAATTCCTCTCAAACCCATCTTCTCTGTTGTCTTTGAGCAGGAGAAATTGAGGCGCAATCGGCGAGAACGTGCAAAGACGGGAGAGGGGCCGCCCACATACAAAGGTTCTCATGGAGTTTGAAGAGAGGGCAGCCCTGCTGGCAGGCATGGAGTGGTACCGGGCAATTGCTGATGGGGAGCTTGTATCTGGGCCTCCACCCATGAGGATTCATGCATAGAAATCTGAGGGCCAAGTGTGCCTCCATTTTGGAGGCAGCTCATGCTGTCACTTGCTCTCTCCTCTCTCACTTACAGGTGCCACCAGGAAGAGGCCAAGGCCCAAGGCAGAGGATGCCCTGTCAGGCCTCAGCAGAAGCCCAAGCCAGGAGAGAGGACAAAAGGAGAGATGTTCAGCAGACCTCAGTGGATATGAGCTCTGGTGTAGTAAGGGCCTCATACTCTGGTGGTCACCACAAGGACACGTGTCCTCAGCAGGAGGAGACAGGGTCAGCTGAGTTCGCCGGCACTCGGAGGAGTGCTGGGGAAGAGGCATCTGCAAGGTCCGAGTCCAGTGATAGGTCTCTGATTGGCCTTCAAACTAATGGTGGAGAGTCAGCAAGAGGTGGGGGAACAATAGGCAGAGGTGTTGGAAACCCTCAACAGAATGGCATGCGAGTCAGAGGAATCTGACTGCCTACTGGCTGATGAAGTGGTGCCGACCTCTGCGCTGTGTCTGCATGAGGAGGTTGCCGGAGATGTGCGCTGACCTGCACTCCACCGTGGTAGCCATGAGGAAGCTGTTGCAGTAGGTACATGAGAGGGGACGGAGCACCGGGCACTGGATCTCCCTCCAGGTGCCCCTTCCCCTCAAGGAGTCAGGGGCCTTTGAATAGCCTAAGGGAGGAGGAGCAGCAGCTGACACTCCTGGGTCATCCACTCAGGAATCTTAGAGGTTGTCCTGATCACCTTTGCCTGTGACCCCTTCAACCTCATCCTCTGTCACTGCAGGGGGAGAGCTGACCCACAGGAGGACAGCCAAAGGAAGCCTCCAGCCCTCGGCTCTCCAGGTGTTGGCCGCCAAAGTCACCCAAGGCACAGCTGGAGTACTGTGTGCAGTTCTGGTCACCACATTATAGGAAGGATGTGATTGCACTGGAGGGGGTGCAGAGGAGATTCACCAGGATGTTGCCTGGGATGAAACATTTAAGTTATGAAGAGAGGTTAGATAGACTTGGGTTGTTTTCAATGGAGCAGAGAAGACTGAGGGGCGACCTGATCGAGGTGTACAAGATTATGAGGGGCATGGACAGGGTGGATAGGGAGCAGCTGTTCCCCTTAGTTGAAGGGTCAGTCACAAGGGGACATAAGTTCAAGGTGAGGGGCAGGACGTTTAAGGGGGATGTGAGGAAAAACCTTTTTACCCAGAGGGTGGTGACAGTCTGGAATGCACTGCCTGGGAGGGTGGTAGAGGCAGGTTGCCTCACATCCTTTAAAAAGTACCTGGAGGAGCACTTGGAACATCATAACATTCAAGGCTATGGGCCAAGTGCTGGTAAATGGGATTAGGTAGGCAGGTCAGATGTTTCTCACGTGTCGGTGCAGACTCGATGCAAGCACTCTCCCGCGTGCGCTGAGCATTCATCTGTTAAAGTCTCATAACCCAGGTCTCTAGCATTGTCAATACTGCCTGCTGAAGTTCCCTTTCAGCTGTCCAGCTGAGATGACCTGCATCGCCACCGACCCACTGATCCAACTCCCATGTAGCATCTTGGAGCCTCCAACACGTGACTCTGCTTAGTTTCAACTACACCAGCAATGGTGGTTGTGACATTCATCATGAGCTCCAGCACAGTGTCCCCTCCACCAGTCACCCCTGCCCTTTCCCCTATTGCCATTGAATCCCCTGGCAATAGGTTTGAACTCCCCACCGTTACCCTTCAACCCGCTCCCTTCTCCTTTGACAATGTATAAGTCAACTTACTCTTCCTCCCCGAGAATCTCACTCCTGTAACATCGACTTTCCAGCCCTCCTCTCAAATCCATGTGTATTTACGCATTCCCACTAACTACCCTTACCACCCCTTCATGCAACAGCATTGCACCATCACCCTCCCACCCTACCAGCATCCTCTGCCCCCAGTAACCCTCACCATTTCCTCATACCATGCCTATCCTGAGTTTGCACCTCAGAAGTCAACAGTTGACTCCCCCGACCCCTCCCTGTGAGTCCCTTCACAGCCGAACATCATCAACCCCCCCATCCCCTTTCACACCTAGGCATAACCCCCCCTGCCCCACCCCGGCATCCAGCATGACCCTTCCCACTCTGGCCCTTTGCTGCCTTGCTAAACCTTTGTAATACCCTTTCCAGTACCCCCAACTGCCAACACCCCCCTCTAGGCCTCTAAACCTCCACCACTTCTTTAGCCCTTTCTTAACCTTCTTTAACCACCCTTGCTGCCCAATAATACCCGCTGTTGCCTTCCACCTGCAATTCAATGTTCCTGGAATAAGGTCCGAAATCATGGCAAAAACCCTGGAAGAAGGTCCAAGGGTTGAGTGAGGTTGTTGTCTGGAGAACTCCCACCTTCTGGAAGCTGCTTTGCGGAGGACCCACTTGGATGAAGCTCCACCCACCCTGTGCTGCATATGGTGCTCCAGGGTTTGGTAGCTGGAGGCCTCGATCTTCTTCTCGGATGTCCGTGAGCTGTCAAAGGCCTTTATAAGGAAAGTCCCGACTTTTGCATGCCACATTGGTCCAGGCGTGTTCTGGACTGACATGTTTTCCTGCTGGCACCGTGGAGAATCGGGCATGGGGGGGATGATGCCAGTTGGGCCTTCACCCACTGACAGGGGCATGGGAGAATTCCGCCCTTAGTATCCAGTCCTGCCCTTTTTTGAGCCAGGTTTCCTTATCACCATAATATCTGTTATAAAGTTGATCTTCAGACAACTTTTCTTAGTGGAAACATTTAACTTTATTGACAAGACAGCAGCAGCAACTACATGTGTGCATCAAACTCCATAACTACAGAAGAACTCTCCTTCTACTAGAGGTTCCCTGCGCTGCTAATACATTGGTTTACACAGATCATGTGATCTTACACCACAGGATTATTCTTAAAGCTACAGTCCAACATTTCCCTATACTATACCACATTCCTCCCCCTTTAACATTTCTGTAGATTTTGTATTTACAAGGATATATTTATCTCATGACAATATTTACACAGATCATGAGATTACAAGTTAAGTCTTTCAGATGGTTTCCTGATCTGTGCGGAACATCTCAGCTCCACAACTTTAGCTTCTTTTGTAGGAAACATATTCCCTGGAAATGTATTAACATCAGGTACCTCATTAGGCACATGCAATTCAGTGTTTTCCACTCTGACAGAGACATCGGGCATGTCTGTCCTTGGTTGAGCAACTTCAAGAGGAACCATTAGTTCAGTAATGATTACAGGTGGAACATCACTTTGTTGGGGTATCTTTCTTTTTCTTAAATGATCCACGTGCTTACGGGTGATCCAGCCCTCCACTTCTGTGTGGTATGACAATGGTCCAGTCACAGAACTTACTTTACAGGTAACCACTTCAGTCCTCCACCAAAATTCCTTACATATACTGTTTCTCCAACATTTTTGGTTCCCTTGACTTTTCTCCACCTTCCCCTTCAAATTGGGAAATATTAAGCTTAGTTTTGTCCGAAGATGGCGCCTCATCAGTAATTCTGCATCCTCTTTCTATGCGTCTTCTTTTTACCACAAAATTTAGTCTCGGCCTTCTTTTTGACTTCACTGTTGGCAAGCCTTCTCTCAGATGCAATCTCAACTTGTCTTAGTTCAGCTGTTGAGCTACCAATGACTTCATTATCTACTCGCATCTTGGAAAGTTCTATGACTTTTGCTTTCAAAGCCTCTTTAGCTTCATTCAGCTGATTCTTCAGCTCTTCTGTCTCCTTCTTGTATTTGTTGGCTTCCTCCTAGAAACTTGAACATTGCTGCATCTTGTCTGCCAACTGGTTCTTCAGTTTGTTCAGAGAGGTGTTAAATTCTTCCTGCTTCTCTTCGTAATTTTTCAGAGGCACAAACTTTGACCGGAGGAATCCTTGTAGTGTGTGTAGGTCTTTCATCAGGTTTTCCTTTTCTTTGCGAAGTTCACTCACTTCATCTTGAACTCTGTCATTCAGCAGAGTCTCTTTGGGTTTCTTCTGCTGTTCTTCTATGTCATTGTTTAAGACAGTTTTCATTTCTTCAGGTTGCTGAATGCTTACACACTTCTTTTTCATCCCTTTGCGGTCCTTGGACTCTCAAGGTTCTTTCTGAAGTACCTTGCCTTGTTCCTCTTCCAAGACAGGAGCTCTTCCAGATTCCTTTTGAAATCTCACTGGCCAATTAAGGTTAATTTCCCTCAACCAATTTTGACCTAGAAGGCTTGGTCTTCTGCCTTCTAATACCATCATGGGTAGATGTACCCATGTACTGAAAAATTAGAGGAACCAGCTTAGCAACTAAATCGAAAGCTAACTTTCATCGACTTGGAAATAATCAGTCTTCTAGTGATTGGCGATATAAGAAAGTAGAATGTTATTTTTGTTACAGAAGTGGACAAATAATGAGACAGTGCAAATTGAGGTTTAAACAGGCCTCCAAACAACAGAGTCCAATGAAGTCTTTGGTGTAGAAGAGCCAGAAACAACTAATTCTGATATTTATTCATTATTCAACATGAAAGTTGGAAAGACAGAGCCAATTATTGTTACAGTGCAAGTGAATGGTAAACCATTAAAAATGGAAGTAGACATGGGTACTTCTACCATTGTAATAGGAGAACACACTTTCAGATAATTAAATAAAGTGATCAACAATTAAATTTGGAACAAACATCTGCCAATTTGTCTATAATGAACAGTTGCTCTGGTGATAACTTTTACTTAGATTTCTTCACCTGTGTACATTTTCAAATTGGCAGATGTTTGTTCCAAATTTAATTGTTGATCACTTTATTTAATTATCTGAAAGTGTGTTCTCCTATTACAGTGGTAGAAGTACCCATGTCTACTTCCATTTTTAATGGTTTACCATTCACTTGCACTGTAACAATAATTGGCTCTGTCTTTCCAACTTTCATGTTGAATAATGAATAAATATCAGAATTAGTTGTTTCTGGCTCTTCTACACCAAAGACTTCATTGGACTCTGTTGTTTGGAGGCCTGTTTAAATCTCAATTTGCACTGTCTCATTATTTGTCCACTTCTGTAACAAAAATAACATTCTACTTTCTTATATCGCCAATCACTAGAAGACTGATTATTTCCAAGTCGATGAAAGTTAGCTTTCGATTTAGTTGCTAAGCTGGTTCCTCTAATTTTTCAGTTAGCAGGGGCTGTTTCCTGCTTCGTGGCGGAGTCCCTGCTATTTGTGTCACTTTCGGCTGACTGTTCCTGCCCAAGTAGGAGAATGGCGTCATTTTGCACCCTTGAGTTGCTTGTGAATCCCTTCCAGTGCTTTCCACCATCAGCGCTATTTCCAACGCTTTCTTAAAATCAAGATTCACTTCAGCCAGCAATCTTCGCTGAATGGTGTCTTCCTGCATGCCACATATTAAACGATCTCTGAGAATGTCATTCAGGGTTTCACTGAAATCGCAATATTCTGTTAGTTGTTTTAATTTCACCACATAGGTAGCAATTGTCTCCTCTGGGACTCTATTCCATAAATTGAACCTGAACTTTGCATTGTGACTGAGGGCTTGGGTTGAAAATGTCCTTTAATGAGGTCTACTAATTCACTGAAAGTCTTTGAATCTGGGACACGAGGGCTATCAAGCTTTGAATTAAACTGTAGGTCTTGCTCCCACACATACTCAGGAGAATCGCTCTCCTCTTTTCCTCCTCTGTGATTTTGTTTGCTTAGAGGTAGAATGCAAGATGTTCGATATATTGAAACCAATTGTCTGTGGCTGGCTCAAAGGGATCGATTCTGCCAAACTCTGGCATTTTGCATGAGTATATCTTCTTTTCTTTTTAATTAACTTAGATACCCACAATCGCTGAGCAAGGCACAGCACTGAATCTGATTTATCTTCATCGCCAGTTTGTTATAGAGTTGATCTTCAGACAAATTTTCTTAGTGGAAACATTTACCTTTATTGACAAGACAGCAGCAGCAACTACACTTGAGCATCAAACTCCATAACTACTGAAGAACTCTCCCTCTACTAGAGGTTCCCCGCACTACTAACACATTGGTTTACACAGATCATGTAATCTTACAAGACAGGATTATTTTTAAAGCTACAATCCAACGTTTCCCAAAACTATAATCACTACAGTATCATGTTCCCATGTGGTTATTTGTGCCTTCAGCTCACTAACCTTGTTTACCAAGTTTCTTGCATTTACATACATAGATTGTAAATCTAATTTAGACCTTATTGCATTATCTCTTATTCTGACCCTATCTAATACTTCCATTTCTTATTCTAGTGCTGTCTGTCTCTCCCAACTCTTCGTGCACCTTGTTTATCCGTCCCAATGTCACATCCTGGCTTACATCCCCCTGCCAAGTTAATTTAAATCCTTAGGCAACAACAGTAGAAATCTACCCACAAGGAAATTGATCCCAGCTCTGGTTAGGTGAAATCTGTCTGGTCTTTATAGATCCCACCTTCCCCAGAATAGGTCCCAGAGTCCCAAGAATCTAAAACCCTCCTCCTGCATGATCTCTCCTGCCACGCATTAAACTGCTCTTTCCTCCTATATTCAATGTGTGGCAGTGGGACTAATCTGGAGATTACTACCATTGAGATCCTGCTTGCTAGTTTCTTTCCTAGCTCCCTAAAATCTGCTTGCAGGACCTCATCCCTCTCTCTACTTATGTCATTGGTACTCATATGGACCAGCTCACTTAGTGGCGAGGTGTTGCCTTTGCTCCTCTTGGAGCTGCTGGGGCTAGGCAGGCAGCAGCTGCTGGATAATTAAAACAGAAAATGCTGGAAATACTCAGCAGGTATGGCAGCATCTGTGGAGAGAGAAATGGATGCAACATTTCAGGTCCATGACCCTTCTTCAGAACTGGGAGAAGTTAGAAGTGTAATCGCGTTTCAAAAACATGGGGCTGGAATTTTACAGCCCCATCAGTGTGGGGACAGGGCTGTAAAATATGATGAGGCATTCTAAACTCCATTGACTACGTCCGGCTGGTAAAATCCAGCTGGCATAAAATTCAGCCCAATGGAAAGGGAAAGAGTGGGATAAAGAACAAAAGGGAATATCTGCGATAGGGTGGAGGGCAAAATAGATTAAATTACAAAAGAGTTGATGGAGTGGTAATGGGACAAGTAAAGAAACAAAAGATATGTGTGGAAGAGCCTTGAATGGCAGAAAAATGGGATGGACCAATTTTTAGCTCTTGTTTCTTTCTCTGGCTATCCTTTGGGAAAAAAAGAATCAAATTCACTATGTGTTGAATTCAGCAATTCAAAAACGTAGCTATTTTTAATCTGCAGAGCCATTTTACCAGGTTTTTTATCTGCACAACATAAGTCACAAAAATGTTGAGAGTATAGTAAGAAATGTGATATGCAAATAATTCAGTACAAGTAGCAAAAGTGACAAGGTGATTTTTTTTTTTCTTTACCACTGATGTATTTCTTTGACATTGACTATTTTCTGAATGACTAGCCGGGTAGGTTGACTAACTTGTGAGCTCTTGCCACTATACAATGTAACTGACTACTGCCAGGTTAGTAACACCAGCTTAGACTAATTGAGACTTCATTTTCTCTTTCCCTGTAGCTATTAACCAGCTCCGTCTTGGCTTGGTGCCAGTCAGATTTGCTAATTCTGAAATCACAACCACAAACTTATATTCTACCATCAGCATACTCTATGACATTCAAACCTTCAGTACATATTAGCTAAACACAACTTTTTTTTTTTGCATTAATCTACATTCACTGAACTGAAAATATTTTGGTAGTTTACAAACATTTCCAGAATGCATTCAGTTAAAATTTGAAAGAAGAAAGCTAGTTCACTGTATATGAGGATAAATGGAAAAGAAGAAAAGTAGAAGTTCACAAACAAAACTGGATAATAAGAGATGGAGATCTATTCCAATCAATCTGTTTCATTCCTCATGTAGTGTGGATCAAGAGCATAATGCAAGGGATGAGGAACTATAGTTAAGTTATAAGCAGTGACTTGCGACAGTAGAACTATATTGAGAGGTCTAAGAGGATATTTAATAGATGCTTTTAAACTTGTGAAGAGTTTTGATGGGGTGAATAAAGAAAAAACATATTGCCATTAGTTGGAAGATTGCTGTCAAAAGATCATCAAATTATAAATCCCTCCCCACCCTCCATAAGCTTAGGTGTGGAGGGGTCATCCAGAGTAATTGTTGATCATCTGAATGTTGGTAACCTGATTTGATCTCAAATTTAGATTCATTTATAAATATTTAATGAAGGGCCAAACAAGCATTTGCAACAATCTTCAGCCAGAAGTGTTGAGTGGACGATCCATCTCAGCCTCTTCCCCTGGACCCCAGCATCACAGATGCCAGTCTTCAGCCAATTCGATTCACTCCACGTGATATCAAGGAACAGCTGAAGGCACTGGATACTGCAAGGGCTATGTGCCCTGACAATATTCTGGCAATAGTACTGAAGACTTGTGCTCTAGAACTTCTTGCGCCACTAGCTGAGCTGTTGCAGTGCAGCTACAATACTGGCATCTACCTGGCTACATTGCCCAGGTATGTCCTGTACACAAACAGTAGAGCAATTCCAACCCGGTCAATTACTGCTCCATCAGTCTACTCTCGATCATCAGTAAAGTAATTATGGGGTCATCAACAGTGCTATCAAGCGACATTTGCTTAGCAATAACTTGCTTAGTGATTCTCAGTTTGGGTTCTGCTGGAATCACTCAGCTTATGACCTCATTACATTATTGGTTCAAACATGGACAAAAGAGCTGAACTCCCGAGGTGAGGTGAGAGTGACTGCCCTTGACATCAAGGCAGCATTTGACCACATGTGGCATCAAGGAGCCCTGACAAAACTGGAGTCAATACGAATTAAGGGGAAAACTCTCCACGGGTTGCAGTCATACCTAGCACAAAGGAAGATAGTTGTGGTTGTTAGATGTCAGTCATCGCAGCTCCAGGACATCACTGCAGGAGTTCCTCAGAGTAGTATCCTCAGCCCAAACATCTTCAGCTTCTTCATCAATGACCTTCCTTCCATCATAAGGTCAGGAGTGGGGATGTTGGCTGATGATTGCACAATGTTCAGCACCATTTGTGACTCCTCAGATGCTGAAGCAGTCCATGTCCAAATGCAGTAAGACCTGGACAATATCCAGGCATGGCCTGAGAAGTGGCAAGTAACATTCATGCCACACAAGTGCCACACAATGACCATCTCCAAAAATAAAGAATTTAACCATTGCCCCTTGACATTCAATGGCATTACCATCACTGACTCCCCCACTATAGGGGTTACCATTGACCAGAAACTGAACAGGACTAGCTATATAAATACTGTGCCTAAAAGAGCACATCAGAGGCTAGGAATCCTGTGTCGAGTAACTCACCTTCTGACTCCCCAAAGCCTCTCCACAATCTACAAGGCATAAGTCAGGAGTGTGATGGACTACTCTCCACTTGCCTGGATGAGTGCAGCTCCAACAACACTCAAGAACCTCGACACCACCCAGGACAAAGCAGCCTGCTTGACTGGCACCCCATCCACAAACATTCACTCCCTGCGCCACTGACGCACAGTGGCAGCAGTGTGTACCATCTACAGATGCACTGCAGCAATTTATCAAAGCTCCTTAGACAGTATCTTCCAAACCCATGGCCACTACCATCTAGAAGGATAAGGGCAGCAGACACGTGGGAACACCACCACCTGGAAGTTTCCCTCCAAGCCACTCATCATCCCTACTTGGAAATATATCGCCGTTCCTTCACTGTCGCTGGGTCAAAATCCTGTAACTCCCTCCCTAACAGCACTGTGGGTGTACCTACATCACGTGGACTGCAGCAGTTCAAGAAGGCAGCTCACCAACACCTTCTCAAGGGCAACTAGGGATGGGCAATAAATGCTGGCCTAGCCAGTGATGCTCAGATCCCATGGATGAAGAATAAAAAAAGAACAAGACTGAGTATAGTATTAATTCTTTTGTTATAGTGCTAAGACAAATTGATGGCTATAAAAAAAACAACCTGATCAGTGAAGTCAATGGGCAGAATTTTCCATGCCCACTGGCAGTATGCGCGGACAATATAGCGTGATCGGTTTCAAGACGGTGGGAAGGCAGGTTGTAATCGTCTGCTCAGCCCACAATGGCGGGCTGCGTTTCCCACCAACAGTTGTCGGGGAGCTCATTGTAATACATCAGCATTTCATTAAAGGCCATCCTGCCAGGCTCTTGGACCTCCACTGAATCGTCCGTCCACGTCAGTGGGAAAGCACATCGACGTGTTTCACAACAGCACACAGGCAACGTGCACTTGGCGGCCTTCACTCTGGGGGAACTGAGGTGAGTGAACAGTATCATTCTGCAGAGATCACCAGGGTCGCCTGTTGCTCTGCAGGCTTCTGGGGGTGGAGGGCCCGGGGGTGAAGTGCCGTCCTGCCTTGGAAGCGACTGTTGTTGGGTGGGGGAGTCCGGTGCAATAGCTGCCCTGGCATTGGTCCCGCGCACAAGAAATCGAGATGGGGGGCAGGGTAGGCGAGGGAGGTGGCCACGCAGTAGGGACACCTGTATAAACTGACCGTTCCTCTGCAGCTGAGACAGTTCAGGCACATGATTGGAGTCATGCTCCTCGACTGCCCACTCACACAAGCAATGTGGAGGCACCAAAGTTCCACCAAGAGCTCCAAACCTTACCACACCCCACACCCCCACCCACCCGGGCACAGACTGTGAGTCTGTGACCACTTTACTGGAACGCGGAGTGGTTGGACTGCACACATTGTACAATCTCCTCGGCAACGCTGGCCATGTAGCAGTCACTGCTGGAGGCGCTCACAGCCCCTTGCAATCTCAGCAACCCAGGTAGGAGCAGGTCCTCCATGTTGCAGGTTGACAGGACAGCCATGCAGCGCACTCATCTCTGGCCATCCGAGGGGTGGCCAGCATTCTCTGGGAAGCATTAAGGGGCTGTCACACAGGGCCAGGAAAGGTGCTAGGTACACCTCTCTCACTCTTTCGTGCCGCAGGAGGACCACATCAGGAGCATGGAGTCTGGTGACCTAGCTGTATGCCTGATGGCCGACAGAGAGTGGAGAAGGTGGAGGAGAGAGCAACTGAGGGTTGCAAAGGCAGGAGCAGCAATCTCAGGGAGAAGGGCAGCAGGGGCTCCCGCATATGCTGCCCAGGAGCGAAAGCGAGCCATGGCTGGTCGGCACCTAGCAAACCCAGGGTCTATAGATGCCGCCTGCCATTCGTGCAGATGACTGAGAACCAGTGTTGTAGACGACTGCGCATGTCAAGGGACCTGGTGGCTCACATCTGCCACTTACTACAGGACTTGGCACCAATGGGACATAGAGGGCATCCACTGCCAGTGGCTGTGAAAGTGACCACGGTGCTCAATTTCTATGCTAGTGACTCCTTTCCGGGCTCCACAGATGACCTCTGTGAGATATCACAAGCCACCACCCACAAATGCATCCATGAGGTCACGGTTGCCATCTTCTCCATGGCGCACAACTTTGTGCATTTTGTCCAGGACTGGGACAGCCAGGATGCAAGGGCCATTGGATTCGCCTGGATCTCGGGATTCCCACAGGTGCAGGGTGCGATTGACTACACCCATGTGGTGCTCAGATCTCCGTCACTATGCATGGTGGACTATATTAACTGCAAGGGATCCCACTCACTGAATGTGCAGCTGGTATGCGACCACCAGAAACACATCCTGCAGGTGTGCGCATGGTTTCCAGGGAGTGTGCACGATGCCTACATCCTCAGTCAGTCAGTCACAGATCCCTGGAATCTTTCAGGGTCCACAGAGGCTGCAGGGATGGCTCCTCGGGGACAGGGGCTACCCGCAGAGGCCATGGCTGATGACACCCATGCGCGGCCTCAGACTGCAGCAGAGCGACAGTATAATGAGGCTCATGCTGCAATTCGCAACTTGGTGGAGCAAATTATTGGGTTGCTGAAAATGAGGTCCTGGTGCCTGGACTGGTCTGGTGGAGCCCTGCACTACAGTCCGTAGAGCATGTCATGCATTGTCGTCATCTGCTGCGCCCTTTACAACCTGGCGCTCCAGCGGGGAGACAAGCTGGCTGAGGAGGAAATGGAGGAGCTGCACGTCTCCTCTGATGAGGATGGCGCTGGCGGGGATGAGGCTGAGGAGGTTCTCGGAGGCAATGATGGCGGGGCTGAGGCCCTTGCACTGGCTAGGTGAGGCAGGTGCACCTGGGAGGCCCTTATAGCTGCTAGATTTGTGGAGGGTGATGACGACATGCAATGAGGTGACCCCATAGATCCTCACATGGCATTTGTGAATGTTTGACTCCAGTCTGGCTTATGGCAGCGCAAATACCATCTGTGAGAATGCTCCTGTCACGGAAACGCAGGAAATGCTTGATTGCAGGAGAATAATGATGATGACATGCATTGAGCACACTCCATAAATCTTCACATTGCCTCTGAGGATGTCTGACTCCTGTCTGGCTGATGGCAGTTTGCATGCACTCGCATGCGTGATCAGGATCATATCATAGAGACAAAGCCATGAAACTTTAGAAGTTCTGATGCTTTGTCCGTCTTCAGCACCTGAGCCCTTCAGGAGCTGGAGCACAGCATCAGTGGTCACAGATGCTGAAGAGATAGAGGATAGCTGCTCCTCAAAGGTGCTGAGAGCACACCGTGAGAATGAGAGAGTTCTGTGATGCCTGCCCACTACATTCTGGCAGCAATGACAAGTACCGCCGAGGTGCAGGCATCAGTAATGTTTCCAGGGACTGTGAGGCTAGACCATCACTTTGGTCTGAAGGCTGCACAGAGCACAGGGAAGAGGCCCTGGACTGAGACACCTGCCTTTATCTTGTGCAGAAAGGTTTCACATCTGAGTGACAAGAACACTGCTCATCAGAACAAGGAGCCATAGGCAGGGAGACATTCTTGTGAGTTTATTGGCAATAGTGAACTGTGTACAAGTGATTAACACCCGTGCCCAGGCTGTGCCACTCATTCTCCTCCATTCTGGCTCAGGGTTTCGTACGTAGCAGAGCAGCTATCTCGCTGCGATCTATTGAAACTCATTCTCCTCCATTGCGCTCAGCTGCAATTTGTTTGCTGCTCGTTAGCAGTTGCATGCTGGGAGAGGAGCGAGTTGGGTGTTGGCTGCTGCTGACTGCTCCTGTGTGTTGCTCCTGTCTCTTGGCTGTTTTGTTGCTGTTCGATTACCTTGTAGCTGTTCCTGAGGCTGACCTGGGATTCCCTTGTGGCTGTTCCTGAGGCTGTTGCTGTAGAGCTTGAGGCCTGTAGAATTGGAGCAGAGAGAGAGAGAGAGAGAGAGGAGGTGTTGCAAGACAGGGAGGCCAGGAGGAAAGGACTTTCTTATTACATCTACCATGGGTGTCTGGACTTTTTGTTTGGTGGGGGCTTTGAAGATCGCATTGCTCTGTAGGGGGGAGGAAGAAGACTACTGAAGGGACTCGGGAAGAAGGGGTGTGTGCGTCTATCCGTTTAAAATTTTCCAACACCCACCCATTTCTTGCTCCACCCCTGTCCAAGTCCAGGCAGCGCGTGCTGCCTGGTGAACAGGACCTGACTCCCGTGTACAGGGCAGTACCAGCTGCCTGGCGAAGACATCGCCCTCCCCCTGTGGGAAGAACAGTTAGGCCACCATCACCCTGCTCCATTCCACCCAGTGACACCCACCCACCCTGCACCCATTACCCCTTCCCCTTCTGTGCCTTCCTGTCATTTATTTCTCTCTCTTTTTCTTCCCTTTCTGCCTTTTTACACAATAAGGAGGGAGAGGGTCATCCTTAAGTTATCCTTAATTTATTTTTCCACTCCCTCATCCCATTATAAATGTGCTTGTTAACACCGACAGAGCTCGGGGCGGGTGTGGCTCATCCCCCAATGGCTGCCGCGGGGTCATCGGGGGCCGGGCCCTCTGGGGCAAGCGTGGAGGCGGCGCTATCATCGGTGGTGGGGCCCGCTAAGAAGACCTATGTGGGAGTGACTGCTTCCGTGGCCTCCGCTGCTCCCACAGCCCCGTCACCATTCCGCCTCCTGACCAGGGCTATGGGTGTAAAGAGCTACATTCACCCCGAAATGACTGTGGAAACATGTGTGAAGGCTTTGGCCAGGGTTGTCGGCCCCTCGGCCATTGTTGCAGCCTCGCGCATGTATGGGAAGGCAGTGTTCTTCCTGAGGTCCGAGCGGGTGGTGCACTTGGCCCTGGCCAAGGGGTTCACCGTGGGCGGGGACTATCTGGCGGTGGATCCTCTTGAGGCCACCGCTGAGAGGCTTATTTTATCCAACATCACGCCCCTCATTCCTAGTGAGCTCCTCCTCCCCAACCTTCCCCAACTGGGGGAGGTCAGGTCCGGGATGGCCTCAGGGAGCCCAGTCTCCGCCACGTGTATTCCTTCTGGCGCCAGGTCTTTGTTCGCCTGGCCCGGGAGGAGTGCACAGAGGGGCGGTTTGATGTCACCTTTGAGGGGGCTGCCTACCGCGTCTTCTGGTCGGTAGACGGCGTGCGATGCCATGCCTGCAAGGAGGTGGGGCACGTTCGTAAGAACTGCCCCGCCTCCAAAGTCGCCAATGTCACTCAGTTGGCCGTGACTGGCATGGCCACTCCTCCCCCTGCCACCACTCCGCAAGGGGAGGTGCCGCCGGCAGCCACCACCATCTCGGCTGCCAGTGGTGAGGTGGGGGGAGAGCTCCTGCGCCATAAGATGGCTCAGAGGAAGACCCGCCACCTGGGGTCAGCCCCCCAGACCCCCCAAGCCCCCCTAAACCAAAACCACACAGAACCGAAAACCACTGAAGACACCGGCTCAAGGGGAAAGTCATCATCCGGCCCCGGCGACGTCTCTGCGTGTTCTCCCAGGCCTGTGTGAGCCTGTGTTGGGCCTGGCGTCGCCCCCGCGCGGGTTCCTGGGTCTGGCGGCGGTGGGGTGCGCAACCCCGAGCCGGTGGTTTTATTGACAAGGGTCAACCTGCTCAAACCCCAGAGGGCGGAGCGTCTGGGAGGGCTGGACGAGGCGGCAGGGGCCTCCCAGATGGAGGTCTTCCCAGCCTAACCCGGAAGGGACGTCACCCCTCGGAGGGGGAGGACATTCTGACGGGTGAACTTGGATGTGTCCCCTCCGCCGGTGAAGAGGTGGTGGCATCTCCACCTTGCAATTCCTCGCTCTGCCCTCTGGAGGAGGCTCAAAACCAAGCTCCAGTTAACCCTGTTCCCTTCTGTGGTCCCCTAAGCAGGGCCCCTCGGGGGTCAGTGAGGGTATTGCTCTTGTGGTCATGCCCCACCCAGATCCACCTTGTACCCCCGAAGTGTCATCTGGCCCGCCAGGGGACTGCAGCACTCCCTTCATGGCCCCGACAATTGGGTCATTGGGTGGCAGTGGCAAGGAGGGCCCTCCCGCTCTGTCTCAGCCTTTGGCACCAGACACTACTGTTCTGGGCCTGGAACTTTTTCCTGACGTCCCGGTGCCTGAGGCAGAGCGGGTCTCCAAGCCACTGCCGCCCTCTGACACATACGTTGAAATGGAGACCGGAGAGGACCCCCCGTGGCCTTGATCCTGGGGGTGGGATCGAGGCAGAGGCGGAGCCAGCTGGCGGCTCCGAACCAGCCCCCGTACTCAATGCAGGGGATGGGTCGGAAGCCGGAGGCGACGACCTGGAGGAGGATGGGGTGTCGATAGCGAGCACCACCAACGACCTAGAGTCGTTGGAGCCAGGTGAGGTGATGGAGGCTTTGGTGCCTGCTGTCGATTCCCCCCTCATCCCCACTGGGGAACTCTGGGATTTTCTGGTGAGCAATCGCGGTCACCAAGACAGGGTCCAGCTGGCCTTGGACTGGTGGCATTCTTATCCTCTGGTGTTCTGGCCAACCTATAAGGCACTAAAGGCCCCCGGGTTGGATTGGAACGCTAAGAGGAGGGTCCAAACGTTTCTCTCTGGGCTCCTGAAGGAGAGGAAGACTAAAAGTAAAAAAAAGTCCTCCTTTTATTTCAGGTGATGGTAGCACATACTTCCGACAATGAAGACTACCATAGCTAGCCTCAACATCAACGGCAGTAGGGACGCACAGCGCAGGTTCCAGAACTACTCGGTCCTCCGGGACGGGAAGTATGCAGTGTGCTTCCTGCAGGAAACCTATACCGTTCCGGGAGACAAAGCTACATGGCTCCTGGAGTAGTGAGGGGGTCTACATGAGTCACCTCCAATTCTGGCGGGGTGGCTATCCTGTTGGCCCCACATTTTCAGCCGGAGATCTTGGGGGTCAAGGAGCCGGTGCCAAGCCGGTTGCTGCACCTTACTGTGCGCCTAGGGGGCGCGGCGCTTCACTTTGTGAATGTGTACGCTCCCCTGGGCGCGCAGCAGCAAGCGAGCTTCTTTGTGGAAGTGTCCACTCATCTGGGCTTCATCGACACGAGCGAGTGCATCATCCTCGGGGGGGATTTCAACTGCACCCTCAAGGCCCGGGGCCATCACAGTGCCCAGTACCGCATGCTAGGTGTGAGTGGCCTGGTCGGGAACTTTGACTTGGTGAATGTCAGGCGAAATTTCCATCCTTACTCCAGCGTTTTCACTTTCGAGTCACCTGGAGTCGGAGCGTCCAGACTTGACCTTTACGTTTTGAAGGTGTATGTGTCCTGCGTTCCGTCGGCTTCTGTGTGGTGGGTGCCGTGCATGGACCACCGTCTGGTGTGGGCGGAGCTCGCTCCGTTTTGCGCTCGGACAGGATCCGCGTACTGGCACTTTAATAACCTGCTGCTGGAGGACGAGCGGTTCCTGGACTCGTTCCGTCGTTTCTGGGCCGGCTGGAGAAGGAAGCGGGGAGGCTTCTCCTCCCCGAGGCTATGGTGGGATGTGGGCAAGGCTCACGTCTGTGTCTTCTGTCAGGAGTACACGAGGGGGTCAACAAAGAGGCAGAAATCCAGGGTCGAGGAGTTGGAGAAGGAGGTTCTTGATCTGGATGACTCAGTCAGCCCGATGTGGACCTGGTGCTGCAGCTGGTGTATGAAGAGAATAAGGGTGCACTGCGGGACCTGCAACTCGTCGGTTCCCATGGCACATTCGTGAGGTCATGGATCCGGTTCCTCACGGACCTTGACCGCGGCTCCCCCTCCTACTCGCTGGAAAAAAGGCATTGGATCCGTCAGCAGCTCCTTACACTGCTGGCCGACCTTGGATCCCTCGTCTTGGATCCGGGGGGCATCAGGGCCATTGCTAAATCCTACTATACTGCCCTGTTCTCTCTGGATCCGTCCAGCGAGGATGCTCGCAGAGTTTTGTGAGAGGACCTGCCACAGGTCGGCCCGGAGGACGCCGAAAAGCTTGACTCCCCTATAAGTCTGACCGGCGTCCTCAATAGCCTCTCCGGGGCAAATCCCCGGGGCTGGACAGGCTGACCGTGGAGTTCTTCAGGGCGTTCTGGGATGTCCTGGGGAATGACAATGCAGGGGTCCTGGGGGAGAGTATCGCGACCGGGGAGATGCCCCTCTCGTGGTGCAGGGCCGTGATTGCCCTGCTGCCTAAGAGGGGGATTTCTGCCTTAAAAACTGGCGCCCGGTCTCCCTCCTCAGCACAGATTACAAGATCTTTGCCAGGGCCATGTCTTCTCGCCTTGGCACCGTGCTGGACCACATGATCCACCCTGACTAGTCCTACGCCGTCCCGGGCTGAACTATTTTTGATAATATCCACCTGGACTGGGACATTATCCATTATTCCCAGAGGGCTGGTCTGTCGAGCGCCTTCCTGTCTCTTGAACAGGAGAAGGCATTCGACAGGGTGGATCACAAATATTTATTAGGGACTCTGCAAGCATTCGGGTTCGGGACGCATTTTGTCGCCCGGATCCGACTTCTGTCATTGCTGTAGAGTGTCTAGTGAAGGTTAACCAGCCCCTGATGATGGCCCTTCACTTTGGGAGAGGAGTGCGTCAGGGCTGCCCCTGTCTGGCCAATTGTATTCTATCTGTGTGGAACCTTTCCTGCGCCGCTTGAGGAGGAGGTTGTCGGGGTTGGTTCTGCGCGGGCCGGGCATTGGGGTGGTCGTTTCGGCTTACGCTGATGACGTGCTGCTCATGTTTAGAGACCTGGCTGACCTGCAGAGGATGCGCGAGTGCCAGGAGGTCTACTCTGCCGCGTCCTCTGCCAGGATCAACCGGGACAAGTGTTCTGGACTCCTGGCCGATCAGTGGCAGATGGATCCCCTACCCGAGGAGCTCAAGCCTTTCACCTGGAGCAGGACCAGCCTCCTCTACCTGGGGGTCCACCTCCACTCTGCCGAGGAATCCCGGCCAATGAACTGGCAGGAGCTGGAGGCCAAAGTCACCACTCACCTGCGCCGCTGGACAGGACTGTTTCGAGCGCTGTCTTACCGGGGTCAAGTTCTGGTCATAAACCAGCTGATTGCTGCCATGTTGTGAAATCGGCTGGTCACTTTGACCCCTCCCTGGACTTTGTCACAAAAATCCAGAGAATGCTTGTCGACTTCTTCTGGGATAAAAGGCTGCACTGGGTCGGTGCTGAAGCCCCGAGTCTCCCGCTTAGGGACGGTGGTCAGGTGCTGGTGTGCCTATGCACCCAGTTGACGACCTTCTGCCTGCAGCGATACCTTTACGTCGAGCCCCCTCCGAGATGGTGTGCCCTGGAGACGTATTTCTTCCGCCAGGTGCACGGCCTGAATTATGATGTGCAGCTCCTGTTTATAGACCTGAGGGGCCTTCGTGGCTCCTTGCCGGTGTTACCTGTCTTTTACCAGGACCTGATCACAAAGTCTGGAACATAGTCGCCTCGTGACACAACTCTCCGCTGTCAGGAATAACGGCTATCGTCAGAGAGCCGCTGCTCAGGAAACTGCACCTCCACCCTTTTCAGTGACTGGCGGAGAGGAGGGCTGTGGCTGCCGGGGTGACCAGGATTGGGGACGTGGTGGATGGTGGAGGAGTGGGCTGGAAGCTTCCACAGGAATTGGTGCGTCACGCATCTGGCTCACAGCCAGTACCATTCAAGTCCTCAGGACGGTCGTGCTCGGCCCCGACGTTATACTGTGTCTTGAGGTGGCCCAGGTGTGCGATGGTCTTCCGTCTGAGCGTTTCCCTGTTCGGACGGAATTCCACATTGGCCCCAAGCCCCAAACCCTCCCTCGGGAGCCCGTGCCCGCAACCTGAGTCACCTCGTGGAAATGCCCTCCGTATCCTTTAGCACGACATGGAGGGGTTTCCTGTATGAGCTGCTGCTGCACACCCTTCACTTCCTCGCCCTTGTCGGCCGCCCGGACACACCCTGGCGTGCCTTGTGCCGTCCAGTGGCGGAGGTCCCCATTGGGGGCCCCTCTACGGAGGTGTCCTCCCGCTTTCCATCGGGGACCTGGGGTGCAGGGTGTTGCACGCAGCAGTCCCCCACAGTTGGAGAATGTGTAGGTTCATGGACTGCCAAGAGACCTGCACTTTTTGCGGCCCTGTGGAGTCCGTGGACCATGTTTATGTAGGGTGTTGTAGGCTGCACTCCCTTTTCAGTTATTTAAAAAAACCATTTACTGATGTTTTGTTTGCACTTCAGTCCCACGCTCCTGATCTACAGGCACCCGGTGCGGAGGGGGACTGGGAGGGAGGAGGACCTCCTCGTGAATCTGCTCCTGGGCCTGGCCAAGTTAGCTATTAACAGCTCCAGGCAGCGGGCAATCAAGGGGGTTGTCCAACCCGACTGTCTGCCCCTCTTCCGCGGCTACGTTCGCAGCTGGGTGTCCTTGGAGAGGGAGCTCACCAGATTGTGATCCCGGGGCTACTCTAAAGCTAGGTCCCACCGAGGTGTGTGTCTCTGCGCTGGTGGAGGGTGTGGGTGAGTGCTGTGACAGGTCTTCAGGCAGGGTGCCTCCAGATTCCTCTTTGGGGGTTTCTTCGGGGCTTGATTGGAGTCCCTGGGTCATGGACTCTTGGCTGTTTGGCAGATGTGCCTGCAAAAGCAAGGAGAGATAATTAGTGCATGGCAGTGGCCTGTGAAACAGGACACATCACTCACAGCATGGTTGTCTGATGGATGTTGCACTGCTGGATCCTCACTTGGTAGAACAGTGCCAACCTCACCGTCAGCACAGGACTGGTCCAGATCGTGACCGGCCAGCTGGATGGCTCTGTTTTCAAAGTCCATGAGCACCTTGATTTTAGGCATTCTGCCACAGTCTGCAACCTCTCTCCATTTTTGTGTGCTGGCTTGCCTGCATGGATACAGATGGATAAAGAGTAAGCATAACGTCTCCCAGGCCAGATGATAAGTATGCCTGGCCTGTGTGGGTGGTGAGTGGTCCCATGGACGGGATGAGGATAATGACGGTGTGTGTGAGAGAGTGAATGGTGATGTCCCTTGAACTGGCAGTGAGTGAGGGCCCTGTGGATGTGTGATGGGTTTGTGAGTGTGTGAGTTGAGTGATGAGAAGAGTGACTTACCCTGGCAGAACGGGGGAGGTCATTCATTCTCTTGCGGCACTAGGTGGCTGTCCTCTTCTGATGGCCATTGGCGCTGACCACCGCTGCCACCGCCTCCCAAGCCAGATTGGTCATGTTGCTGCCCATCCTGCGGCCTGAGCAGAGATACAGGACATCCCGGTGGGCCTCCATGGCATCCAGCAGTCACTCGAGGTATCTGTCGATGAAGCGGGGGGCTGCAGTCTTTTTTCCTTTGCTGGCCATGTCTCCTGGGTAGCGGTGGTGAACTGGAAGCAATAAGCGCTCTGCTGGTGGCCGGACTTTAAACATGGCGCCCGGCATGATGCAGCAGCGGGGTGATGGCCGGCAGGCGAACAAGAGTCCGCCTGCCAATCGAAACGCATGGGAGTGCATAAATAATGAAGCAGGTTTGTGACAATATGGCATGAAAACCCACCATCACGGCCGGCAGGCAAAACGTCGTTTTACCCGCCCACTAACGCATTTAGTGCAAATCTGGGAAAATTCTGCCCAACGTGTTTCCGATAAGCCCTCAGTGAAGGCCAGTCGAAGAGTTGTGTTTTCTGACTATTCCCCTCCTTCAAAAGAAGAACAGTCAACAGTTAGTCATTCCCTATTACAATCCAGACATATCAAAAATTCCAATAACATTTCAAGTTTTATCAAGAAGCACATAGACTACAAGATCAAAGAAATAATGGTACACTGAAATAATTGTCCACTGGTTAGCCCAAAATTAGAGGGCTCTTTGTAGTTTAGCCCATTTTGGAAAGGCCATTAAAGCCATAGAAAGCATAGATTAATAGGATAATGAAAGGATAAAATTATGAGGAGCAACTTAGAATGATAGAAACTTACAGCATGATGGAAGCCATTTGGCCCATGTCCACGTTGGCTGACAAGGAGTCATCCTGCCTTATCCCACTCTCCGGTTTTCGATCAGTAGCCATGTAGGTTATGGCATTTCAAGTGCATGTCCAAATACTTTTAAAATATTCTGAGGGTTACTGACCTTGAGTTCCAGATACCCACCAACTTTTTGATGAAAAGATATCCCCTTGAATCTTCTCCAAACCTCCAACCTTTTACCCTAAATCTATACATTCTGGTTCTGGACCCCTCAACCAAGGGGAATAGGGCATCCCTAGCCATTCTATCCTCACCCCTCATAATTTTATACACTTTAATTAGATCTCCTCTCAATCACCTCCATTCCAAAGAAAACAACACCAGCCTATCCATTCTTTCCTCCTAACCAACATTCTCAAGTCCAGGCAACATCCTCATAAATTTCTTTTGTACCCTCTATTGTGGAATCACATCTTCCCTCTAATGTGATGCCCAGAACTGCGCACAGTACTCCAGCTGCAGCCTAATTAGTGTTTTATACAGTTCCAACATAACTTCCCAACTTTTATATTCTATAATAAATATGCTTTCAGTTTATATTCTATGACTAGGCTAATAATCCTGTATGCCTTCTTGACCATCTTATCTACCTGAACAGTCTTTGGGGATCTGTGGACATGCACACTAGGTCCCTCCATGCCATTACATTTCTTAGTTTACTTCCATTTATTGAATATTCCCTTGCTTTGTTTATTTACCCCAAATATGTTACCAGTCTCCATTCACCACTGTTCCACCAACTTGACTAGTCCATTGGCCTCTTCCTGCTTTCTTCTTGATTATCAACCACACAACTAATTTCTGTATGATCTGCAAAATTATTAATCATGTCCCTTACATTCAAGTTCAAATCATTGATAGTGAAGGCTGCCTTCCCTCTCCTCTGATACTGGTTTGCCTTGTGGTGGTCTGTGTTAAACATCATCTGATGTGACTCAGGAGCCCCACTCTGGTATGGCAGTCAATGATGCATTGGCTGCAGAGAATGACACTGGGCTGAGAAGTCATTGATATATATACCATAAAAAGCAAGGGACCTAGTACTGAGCCCTCCAGAATCCCAATGGAAACAGCCATCCATTCACAAAAACACCATTCGACCATTAATGCTCCTCCCTCTGAGCCAATTTTGGATCCAACATACCACTTTACCTGGGATCCCATGGGCTTTTACTACTGTGGCCAGTCTGTGATATGGAACCTTATCAAAAGCCTTGCTAAGATCCATATAGACGACATCACATGTATTACCTTCATTGATCCTCCTTTTTACCTTCTCAAAAAAAATTCAATTATGTTAGTCAGACATGACTGTCCCTTAGTAAATCTGTGTCTTTGATTAATCCGTATTTTCTAAATGAAGATTTATCATGTTCCTCAGAATTTTTCCAATAGTTTTCCCACCACTGAGGTTAGGCTGCTTGGCCTGCCTTGGCTGACTAACTCGGTCTTTCAGTTTTTCCTTTTTCCTTTGAGAAATTAGAAATATATTGACTGGAACAAAAATGCCTAAGATGATATTTAATAGCTGCTTTTAAACGTGAAGAATTTTGACAGAGTCAATAGAGAAAAACTATTACCACTGGTTGGAAGTTTATTGTCAAATATTATTGAATTAAAAATGTCACGAAGGGAATGAAGAGAGAGGTAGCGGAAATTTTGTTACACTGGGTTATTGGGCATATAATGCTATAGAGCAGCAATTCCCAAACTGAGAATTGTGACCCCCAATGGGATCGCAGAATCAGCAGTAGGGGTCACAAGCTCCCCCTCTTCCAAGGCAGCAATGGCAATTGTGGAGAGGAGACTCTGGCGGGACAGCCCTGGACCCACTGGGTCAATGCTGCAAAACAACAAAGGGGTGGATGGTGAGACCAAAGCTCCCTTTAACTTTAGGGAGCACTTCTAGCAGCAAAGTGTGTGGGTGTGGGATATCTGTGCAGCAACTTGACACTGGTACAGGCAAGCAAGTGTAACTAAGTCACTAACAGAGTGAGGGCTAAACTGGGTGGTCATGTGACTGAGCCAGGAAGTTGAATGATGGCTTCAAACTTTACTCTTTCTCCTCCTGCAAGCAGAGTGGGTATGAATCAGACATTTTCAACTTGGCAGCTGGTGAATAGTGGAGTAACACAGGGAGCCTCAGCTATTTACAATATATATTAATGACTTAGATGAAGAGACAGAGTAATGTATCTAAGTTTGCTGATGGTACCAAGTTAGCTGGAAAAGTAAGCTGTGAGGAGTACTCAGAGAGGCTGTGAAGAGATATAGGCAGGTTAAGTGAGTGGGCAACAAGATGACAGATGGAGTATAATGTAGGGAAATGTGAGCTTATTCACTTTGGTCATAAAAATAGAAAAGCAGAATATTTTTTAAAAGGTGAGAAACTTACAAGAGTTGATGTTCAAAGGGACTTGGGTGTGCTTGTACAAGGAACACAAGAAGTTAGCATACAGGTACAGCAAGCAATTATGAAGGCAAATGGCATGATGGCCTTTATTGCAAGAGGATTGGAGTGCAGGAATAAATAAGTCTTGCTAGGGTTGTACAGGATTTTGGTGAGAGCACATCTGGAGTACTGTATGCAGTCTTGGTCTCCACATTAAGGAAAGATATACTTGCATTGGAGGTGGTACTACAAAGGTTCACTAAATTGGACCCAAGGATGAGGAGGCTGTCTTATGATGACAGACTGAGCAAATTAGGTCCATTCTTGTGTTCTGTTTGCCTGTTGTACAGGTTTCTAACCCCAGGTTGGCAACTTTGCTTTACAGGCACTCGCAATTAGACCAATGGGGTGGGCATAGCAGCAGGGTGGAGGTGGTGGAAGAGGGACTGATTACTGTGTGTGGGGGTAGAAGGAGGCTGATTACAGTGTGTGGAAGGCTGGTGGTGGGAGAGGGGCTGATTACAATGAGAGGAAGGGCATCCAACAGAGGGCGCTGGTGAGAAGTGACTGAAGCATTCTGGGAGAATTCATCGCAGCCATCGCGACTCAGGAAGGAATCGAGGAGGACCCATTGTCAAAGAACAGAATAGCCCCAAACATTACATTGCTGTAGTGTTTCCATCCCTCCCTCCTCCTCAAACCTAAAAAAAGAGAGAGGAAGAGGCAGTGCCTTCAGGAGTGCACCAGACCTGCCTTCTGAAAGTGGATTTTAAAGAAAAAGCAGCTGATTGGTGAGTAAATCCTGGGAGCAGACTCGGAGGGAGGAGCACCGGAGCGGTGAGTATAAATCTAGCTTACCTTGGGGATTCGGAGCCTTGTCTCCAGGGAGCAGACTCGGAGGGAGGAGCACCGGAGCGGTGAGTATAAATCTAGCTTACCTTGGGGATTCGCAGCCTTGTCTCCAGGGAGCAGACTCGGAGGGAGGAGCACCGGAGCGGTGACCTCGGGGCACAGAGTAACTGAAGCCAAAACTGAAAAAGTGATGTCACAGGAAAGCTGTGACCTAATTGGTTGGAAGGAAATCTGCACCAAATTTGAAAAAAAAACACTGCAAAGCTAATTAATTAATTATCTAAGTAGAGATGGCTGGGCAGGTGATGTGCTGTAGCTGTATGATGTGGGAGTTGGCAGATCCCATTGTGAGCCGCAGTGACCACATCTGCAGCAAGTGTTGGTTATTGGAGGAACTCCGGCTCAGAATTGATGAGCTGGAGTCCAAGCTCCGGATGCTGCGGCACATCCGGAACGGGGAGAGTTACCTGGACACTTTGTATCAGGAGGCGGTCACACCCGGTAGATTAAGTACCTCAAGTCCGGTCAGTGGTCAGGGTCAGCAGGGTGTTACTGCAAGTGAGGCAGGTAGAGGGATCCTGTGTTCAGAAACAGAGGAGTCTCAGCTCTTGACCTTGTCCAACAGGTACGAGGTACTTGCTCCCTGTGTGGATGAGGAAGAAGGCTGTAGGGAGGATGAGCCAGCTGACCATGGCACTGTGGCACAGGAGGCCATTCAAGAGGGGGGAGCAAAAAGACAAGTGGTAGTTGTAGGGGATTCCATAATTAGGGGAATTGATAGCTTCCTTTGTAAGCAGGATCGAGAGTCCCGCATGGTATGTTGCCTGCCCGGTGCCAGGATGAGGGACATCTCTGACCGGCTTGAAAGGATATCGGAGAGGGAGGGGGAGGATCCAGTTGCTATGGTCCATGTTGGGACAAATAACATAGATAAGACTGGGAAAGAGGACCTGTTTGGGGATTATCAGGAACTAGGAACTAAATTAAAGAACAGGTCCTCAAGGGTTATAATCTCCGGATTACTACCCGAGCCACGTGCAAATTGGCATAGGGATGCGAGAATAAGGGAAGTAAACACGTGGCTAAAGGAGTGGTGCAGGAAAGAGAGGTTCCATTTCGTGGGGCACTGGCATCAGTATTGGAACAGGAGGGATCTGTACCGTTGGGACGGTCTCCACCTGAACCAATCTGGGACCAATGTTCTAGCGAAAAGGGTAAATAGGGTGGTCAACAGGACTTTAAACTAGAAAGTGGGTGGGGAGGGAAGTGTAAAACTCCAAGAAGTATGACTAATGGGAAACAAAGCAGCAGGTCAGCTTGTGGAGGGGGGTGGATTCAACTTCATGGAAAATTATGAAAAAACTGAAAAGAAAGGAGAGCCTGGGAGAGGCTCCAGAACACAAAATAGGACAGAGTGTTTGGAAAGGGCTAGGAATCTAACTTCAAGCACATCAGATAAAGGGACAACAATGAGAAAGGGGACAGGAAATATAGGACTGAAGGTGTTGTATCTGAATGCACGCAGTATACGAAATAAGGTAAATGAGCTTGCGGCGCAGATTGAAATTGGCAGGTATGATGTGGTGGGCATTATGGAGACATGGCTGCAAGGGGATCAGGACTGGGAGCTAAATATCCAAGGATATACATCCTATCGAAAAGATAGGCAGGTTGGCAGAGGGGGTGGGGTTGCTTTGTTAGTAAGAAATTGAATTAAATCGATAGTAAGAAATGATGTAGGGTCAGATGATGTAGAATCTGTGTGGGTAGAGTTGAGGAACCGCAAAGGTAAAAAAACCATAATGGGAGTTATGTACAGGCCTCCGAACAGTAGTCAGAATGTGGGGCACAAGATACACACCTTTTCCATCTCCTGGTGTAAGAAAGGCAAGGCTACAGTGATCATGGGGGATTTCAATATGCAGGTAGACTGGGAAAATCAGATTGGTAGTGGATCCCAAGAAAAGGAATTTGTGGAATGTCTACGAGACATTTGGAGCAGCTTGTGGTGGAGCCCACTAGGGAACAGGCAATTCTAGATTTAGTGATGTGTAATGAGGCAGATTTGATAAGGGAGCTTAAGGTGAAGGAACCCTTAGGAGGAAGTGACCATAATATGATAGAATTTACCCTGCAATTTGAGAGGAAAAAGCTGGAATCAGATGTAACGGTATTACTGTTGAATAAAGGCAACTACAGAGGCATGAGGGAGGAGCTGGCCAGAATTGACTAGGAGATGAGCCTAGCAGGAAAGACAGAGGAACAGCAATGGCAGGAGTTTCTGGGAGTAATTTGGGAGACACAGCAAAAATTCATCCCTAGGAAGAAGAAGCATACTAAAGGGAGGACGAGGCAACCACGGCTGATAAGGGAAGTCAGGGACAGCATAAAAGCTAATGAGAAAGCATACAATGCGGCGAAGAGCAGTGGGAAACCAGGGGATTGGGAAGCCTACAAAGACCAACAGAGGACAACTAAAAAAGAAATAAGGAGGGAGAAGATTAAATATGAGGGTAAACTAGCCAGTAATATAAAAGAAGATTGCAAGAGTTTTTTTAGATATATAAAGGGTAAGAGAGAGGCAAAAGTGGACATTGGGCCGCTGGAAAATGACGCTGGAGAAGTAGTAGTGGGGAACAAAGAAATGGCGGAGGAACTGAATAGGTACTTTGCGTCAGTTTTCACAGTGGAAGACACGAATGACATCCCCAAAGTTTAGGAGAGTCGGGGGGCAGAGGTGAGTATGGTGGCCATTACCAAGGAGAAGGTGCTAGGAAAACTGAAAGGTCTGATGGTGGATAAATCACCTGGACCAGATGGATTACACCCCAGAGTTCTGAAGGAGATAGCTGAAGAGATAGTGGAGGCGTTAGTGGTGATCTTTCAGGAATCACTGGAGTCAGGGATGGTCCCAGAGGACTGGAAAATCGCTAATATAACCCCCCTGTTTAAGAAGGGAGTGAGGCAAAAGACGGGAAATTACAGGCCGATTAGCCTGAAGCCGGTTGTTGGTAAGATTTTAGAGACCATTATTAAGGATGAGATTTCAGAATACTTGGAAGTGCATGGTAAAATCGGGCAAAGTCAGCACGGTTTCATCAAGGGGAGGTCATGCCTGACAAATCTGTTAGAATTCTTTGAGGAGGTAACGAGTAGGTTAGACAAAGGAGAGCCAATGGATGTTATCTACTTGGACTTCCAGAAGACAAGGTGCTGCACAGGAGGCTGCTCAGTAAGATAAGAGCCCATGGTGTTAGAGGCAAGGTACTAGCATGGATAGAAGATTGGCTGTTTGGCAGGAGGCAGAGAGTGGGGATAAGGGGGTCCTTCTCAGGATGGCAGCTGGTGACGTGGAGTTTCGCAGGGGTCAGTGTTGGGACCACAACTTTTCACTTTATACATTAATGATCTAGATGAAGGAACTGAGGGCATCCTGGCTAAGTTTGCAGATGATACAAAGATAGGTGCAGGGACAGGTAGTATTGAGGAGGCGGGGAGGCTGCAGAAGGATTTGGACAGGTTAGGAGAATGGGCAAAGAAGTGGCAGATGGAATACAACATGGGGAAGTGTGAGGTCATGCACTTTGGTAGGAAGAATAGAGGCATAGACTATTTTCTAAATGGGGAGAGAATTCAGAAATCTGGAGTGCAAAGGGACTTGGGAGTCCTGGTCCAGGATTCTCTTAAGGTTAACTTGCAGGTTGACGCGGTAGTTAGGAAGGCAAATGCAATGTCGGCATTTATTTCAAGAGGACTAGAATATAAAAGCAGGGATGTGCTGCTGAGGCTTTATAAGGCTCTGGTCAGACCACATTTAGAATATTGTGAGCAATTTTGAGCCCCGTATCTCAGGAAGGATGTGTTGGCCCTGGAGAGGGTCCAGAGGAGGTTCACGAGAATGATCCCAGGAATGAAAGGCTTAACATATGAGGAACGTTTGAGGACTCTGGGTCTATACTCGATGGAGTTTAGAAGGATGAGGGGGGATCTGATTGAAACTTACAGAATACTGAGAGGCCTGGATAGAGTGGACATGGGGAAGATGTTTCCATTAGTAGGAGAGACTAGGACCCGAGGGCACAGCCTCAGAGTAAAGGGAAGACCTTTTAGAACAGAGATGAAGAGAAACTTCTTTAGCCAGAGAGTGGTGAATCTATGGAATTCATTGCCACAGAGGGCTGTGGAGGTCAGGTCATTGAGTGTATTTAAGACCGAGATAGATAGGTTCTTGATTGGTAAGGGGATCAAAGGTTACGGGGAGAATGCGGGAGAATGGGGTTGAGAAACTTATCAGCCATGATTGAATGGCAGAGCAGACTCGATGGGCCGAATGGCCTAATTTCTGCTCCTATGTCTTATGGTCTTATGGAGACTGTGTGGGTGTGATGGGGGAAAGGGGCTGATTCCTGATTACTGTATGTGTGTGAGGGAGGTGGTGGCAGAGGGGCTGATTAATGAGTGTGTGGGGAAAAAGGGGCTGATTACAGTATGGGGGGATTGGAGTCAGGGGGATGCAGAGGAGGGATTCACTGAGTCTTCTGTCACCAGGGAATATGGGGAGCTTGGCTGAAACCTACACATATAATAACGTTTTTACAAAGTACTTCAAAAACACAGATTTTCATATTTATATGAATATTTATGTGCAGACTTTAATGCTTATGTACTGAATATTACTATGCTGCTTTAGTTTTGTGTTGTTTTTCCTGCCATCTAGGGTCACGTTAATTTTCAAGTGTTAAAATTGGCAATGTTGGAAAATAGTTTGGGAAGCGCTGCTGTAGAGCATGGTTGCAGCAGAGACAATTGTACCTTTTGAGAGAAAATTAAACAAATATTTAAAGTTGAGGGGGATTTGGGGATATGGAAGAGAACAGGGAAACAGCTCTAGTTATGAATTGCTCCAGCAAAATGTCTGTATAGACATTTATGCAATTGTCTAAATGGTGCTTTAAACCTCTTTGATATGAAAACTGAGTGAACACAATGAGGGGTAATAAAACAGGATATATGAATGCATATAAAAGCTTTTTGTTTTTCTTTTGTTGTAAAATGTTTTTGAAAACATACACATAGCCAAAGCTGACACAGCCTTGTTAATGATGTTATCCGCTGATGTTAATTCAACTCCCTGATGCTGTCAGAATCAGTAAATCCTCCAAGTCAGTGGCCCAATAATGTCATAAGGGCTCATCGCTTAACTTAAAGTATATTCAGAAATATTTGATGGAACAGACAGGAAAAAGTCAAACAAATGTGGTTTAATTTTAGTTCCTTGTAATAATGTTTGAATATTTTTAAAAAGTTACCTTGATGATGAAATTTTATGTTCCCCACACACTGCAATTCAGTATGTTCAGATTGTCAGATGAGTAGATGCATAATCTCATCTCCACGTACAGAAATGTAATCCAATTACAGTTGCTCATACTGTGCTTAGGTTTTCAGTTTCCTCGCTGTTATTGCCTGTTACCGGTTACTGCTGCTGAAAAAGAACATACATAATATTGATCATTGGTACAACATTACACCTCGTGTGATTTTTATGCTTGGATAATTGTAACAAAACTTCTGATATTATAGAAGGAGTTGAGGACATGAACACAAAGGAAGAGAAACAAGAGCCCAGGTTTTGTTGCTGTATTTTGCTATCAGACTGATTTTTAGAAATAATTTTCAGAATTTTCATACCTCTAAATGGCTTCAGCTATTAATTCATATATTTTAAAGTAATCTTTATTTCACTCCCTTCCCCCCATCCCCCTCCAATCTGTTCCCCACCCCATCCTCCTGTTAATTACTAATTCATACCAGATAGAAGTGGTCAACAGCAACAATTTGCATTTGTATAACACCTTTAGTGGCGGAAAACATTCCAGGACACTAATTGTAAAAGGACAGAATTTCAAGGGCATATTAGGAGGTATGACTAAAAGCTTGGTCAAAGGGGCAAGTTTTAAGGGTGGTCTTAAAGAAGGTGCAACAGTTTGGCCAGAGTATTCCAGACTCCAGTATTTAGACAACTGAAAGCACCACTGCCAATGGTGGGACAAAGGGAGCAGGCATATGGAACAGGCTAGAGTCAGGGGAATATAGATTACTGGGTAGGCGGTTATAAGGCTGGAGCAGGTTACAGTTATGGATAGGAGCAAGGCCATTTGGGAATTTGAATAGGAGGATGAAAACTTTAAATATGTTTAAAATTATTGCTGTTTGAGTAAGTCAACAGTATCATTTTTAAATTTTATATACTGTGCTTTCCCCCCTAGTCTTACCAACCTTTCAAAGAGCAATTGATATCCTAGCACTAAATTTTAACAATACTAACCACATTTCAGCTGCAGGCTGGACCAATCCGTCCCTTAGAAGAAAACTACTAGATTAGAGAATGCTTAATTACCAAAGCAAATTCTGCTGCTTCCAAACTCATTGATTTGTCATTGTGGAAATCAGTTTAAATTTAAAAAAACTTAAATTTAAAGCACTCCTGGTCAATCAGAATTATACAGTGAAATAAATAGAATTACACCAACTTAAGCACTTTAACTGTTCACTCCTAAATATAATTGTTGATTAACTATACTACCTGTCCTCATAGGAAAATGCCTCTTTGTTCTATTTTGTTGCTACTGGAGTTTGTCCTCCCATTCTTGACATCTGCTTCTTTTGGTTAAATTAAAGTTCATTTGATATGGTACACTTGCTAAATAGCGTATGTGATCCATTAACTAGGTTCCAGCTCACAGGGAATCTAATTGATATCATTCAGTCTTCATTCAGCTGTTTTCATTAGAGACCAAATAAATCATCTGAGGTTGAAGAAGAAAGACTTGTATTTATATAGTACCTTTCATGGCCTTAGGATATCCCAAAGTGCTTTACAGCCAATGACATACTTTTAATGGAGTCACTGTTGTAATTGTTATATGAAGGTATGTAATGTGAGGTACATGATGATGTAGCACTGGCATCAGGCACTAATGTGCTAGGTACTCTAAGCAGCAGACAGACATCCCTGAGGGAAGATGTGCCTTTCCTGTAACCCACTATGAACATACTGTAAATCAGGCTTGTCCAACCTTTTTGCTCGGGGGCCACGTTTCCATTTTCTTCTCACTCAAGGGGCCGATGTGCAAATTTCAGAAAGATAATGTTTGGCACAACATTAAACATGAATTTCAAAATAAAATTGTGGCATGAACAAAAGAAGCAAATTGCTTAGCAAAAATAAAGCAATGTCAAAACAATAAATTGATAATTAAAGACTGATTAATAAAGATCAATAAAGTGTGAGAGGGACAGAGTCTGTTTGTCTGGCTCACTCTCAATCTCTTGATGCTCATTCACTCACTCTCACCCATTATGAGTGGGTGTGATTGGGTGAGGGTGAGTGGGAATCCTGAGACTGTGAGTGAGAAAGACCACACACACTTACACAATCCCCCCCACACACACACACTCTCCCTGCCCCCCAACACACACACACTCTCCACCACCGCCCCTCACCCCCCACACACACACACCACACCCAGAGTGAGTCTCTTCCTCCCCCATCCAGCCCAGCCCCGGCCTGGAGTGAGTCTCTCCCTCCCCCACCCAGCCTGGAGCAAGTGTCCCCCTCCCCCACCCGGTACATGGCAGTCTTTCTCTCTCTCTCTCTCTCTCTCTCTCTCAGATCCCAATCAGGAGTTCACTCATGAGCCTATCACCAGCTAGCATGGGAGAGGAACAGCCTATGATTGGAGGCGCAGTTTCTTTAAGAATCTCCAACTGCACTTACGGCATTTTGGAAACTACCCCCACGGGCCACATTGAGGGGCTTTGCGGCCACATCCGGCCTGTGGGCTGGACGTTGGACAAGTCTACTGTAAATAAACTAGTTTTTAAGCAAATACCCTGATATGCCTACAGCTGTTCCTTGTTGGAACTCAAACTTAGCACATTCAACAACAGTAACATGGGAAAGATGGAAGATCAATTTACACACAGCAAGCTCCCACAAATGGAGAGTTTTCTCATTTTATAAGCTATCTAATGTTAAAGTGTGCTTTTCCAAATTGTGGGAGAACGATGCAGTTTCTTGCATTTCACGTTGTGCTTTCTTAATCACACTTTGGATGATGAAGATACAGCCTAAGTGACAGGAACCTGCCTGATCTGGGAAAATGTCAACTGTGTGCCTCAGGGGTGGCACTGGCAGATCACTAAGGGCATCCCAGAGGGAATTTGTATGGAGAGAGAGCTTGAAGAAGGGATAACACAAAACAAAACAGAAACTTGTTTAATTTTATAGCTACGCTGACAGACATTAGGAGAGGAAAATATGTAGAGTGTAATAGTGAGGTGAATGACACAGCACTTCTTCTTCTTTTGGCTCCATTTTCTAAGACCAATGATTTTAGAATATTGATGAGACACTGCAAAAATATACAAATTCAAACTGCACCATCTAGTGGAATAAAAACAGCAGCTTGAAACTAACAGAACATAAGCACCAGGTCCATCAGGAATGTAGCAAAACCACAGAGAACCTTCACTACTGTGCATAGCATAAGAAATAAAAAGTTTAATACGCTGCAGATTTTACGATTGAAAGCCTTCTCAAAAGATTACAATAATACAACCCCAAGCAAAGGGAGGCACAAGATTTCATAGTTTGCCACACATCTTGAACAAGGAAGTCATGACCGGGAGTTCAAAATTCTGTAGCCTGCCCAGTACTAGGGTCAAGGAAACTTCCTCGTGGCTGGTGATGAATTTAGAATGGGAGTGGAAAGATCAAGTTGTTATGGTCCATGTAGGAACCAATGACATAGGTAGAATAAGCAATGATGTTCTGCTGAGAAATTAGGGTCCAAATTAAAATGCCGAACCTCAAAGGTAATAATCTCTGAATTGTTAATCTGAGCCAAATGCCAATTGGCATAGGGTCAAGCAGCTGAGAGAATTAAAAGTGTGGCTTAAAGAATGGTGCAGGAGCAAGGAGTTTCTCTTCATGGACGTTGACCTCAGTATTGGAGAAAGAGGGAGCTGTTTCATTGGAATTGGCTCCACTTAAACTGGGCTGGAATCAGTGTCCTGCAAAATCTTAGAACCAGGGCTGTGGGTAGGGCTTTAAACCAGGAGTGACAGGGTGGGGTGGGAGGAGAGGGGCAGGTGGCCTTCAGGTCAAGGTTTAAAGAGAAATGTTGCGACGATAGCAGAGTGCAGCAAAGATGAGTAGAGTTGGACAGGAAGGGACAGAGAATTTAATGGTAATTTGGTTGTCAGCGAATAATGCCCATGCAAATAATCATGGTTAAAAAAAACCTAAAGGCTCTTCATCTGAAAGTGTAAAGCATTCACAATAGCTAGTGACTCAGAGATAAATGGTTTAAGTCAGGCCTGTCCAACCAAAGAAATAGGAGCAGAAGAAGGCCATTTGGTCCATCAAGTCTGCTCTGCCATTCAATGAGATCATGGTTGATCTGATAATCCTCAACTCCACTTTCCTGCCTTGTCCCCAAAATTCTTACTGATTAAAAATCTGTCTATCTCAGCCTTGAACATACTTAACGACCCAACCTCTACAGTCTTTTGCGGTAAAGAATTCCACAGGTCGACTACCCTCTGAGAGAAGAAATTCCTCCACATCTCTGTTTTAAATGGGCGCCTATCAGCAGCAAATGCAGGAGAGAACCAATCTGTGATTTGAGGAGCAGCATGAAGGTGAGTAGCCATGGTGTACTCTCTCTCTCTCGCTCTCCTGCGAAGGCGCAATCCCCCTGAAGGAGCACAGGGGTCAAAATGGCAGAGTGAGATGGGGAGGTCAAAAGGAACAGTGATCGCAGCAACAGTGCCTGTCTGTTCCCCCACCTAGGGCAGCTGGAGTTTCCAACAGAGTGGAGTGTGGAAGCGCGTCTTGGCACCTTCACAGACACTCCAAATTCCTCCTCCGTGATAAGAACATAGAACTTAGGAGCAGGGGTAGGCCATTCAGACCCTCGAGCCTGCTCTTCCATTCCACAAGATCATGGCTCATCTGGCTGTGTCTCAACTCCACTTTGCCGTCTGCCCCCCATAACCCTTAATTCCCTTGTCTAACACTGCCCTGGATAAATTCAATGACCTAGTCTCCACTGCTTGCTGGGGAAGAGAATTCCACAGACTAATGATACTTTGAGAGAAAAATTTTCTCCTCATTTCTGTCTTAAAATGGTAGAATTCTTATTATTAAACTGTGTCCCCTGGTTCTAGTCTCTCCCACAAGTGGAAACATTGTCCCAGTACCTTCCCTATCAAATCCTCTCAGGATTTTTTATGTTTTAATAAGTTCACCTCTCATGCTTCTAAACCCCAATGGGTATAGGCCAACCTATTCAACCTTTCTTCATGAAATAAGCCCCTCATCCCAGAAATTAAATGAGGCTCTAATCTTTGTTTATCTTTCCTGTCAACTCTGATGATCTCCAGCACTTTCAACAGCTTTTTGACCAATTCACCTGGTCAAAAGCCTTTTTATAATCTACAAAGCAGGCAGGTATAAACATCTTACCGGTATTCTATGCTTCTTTCATTTAACACTCTCATCACTGCTACAGCCTGTATCTGGTTCGCTTTGGCTTCCAAACTATTTGCTAGGATTTTTAAGATTACCTTGGATGGTTGTGTAATTCAAGTTAAAGTGCGATGCTCTTCATATTTCATGGTATTTGCCTTGTTCTCCAGTGGAACAATTTTGCTCCTCAAAAAAGTCTTCTGGCCATTCTCCCTTAGTATACATTTCCTTACACAAGTTAATCAATTCTCTTGTTGCCTTTTCTCCAAGTTCTTTTATCATTTCTTCAGGGATTCTGTCACATCCTTCTGCTTTTCCTGGCTTTATATATGGCTCTAAACATTTCACACTCCAGGTGATCAGTCTTAAATCATTCCGGGACATGTTTTCATCCCTTTCTAGTTGTAGCTGTGTTGGCTTGCCATCTTTATCATGCAGGTCATCTATTCTGTTTTAAGTACCTGGGAAGCATGTTGTTGGAAGGTGGTTACTGCAATAAAGATATCAGAGCTAGCATAGCAATGGCAAATAATGCATTCTCCAAACATATAGAATTGTGTATCATAGGAATAAGTAGAGATCTCAAGAAAAGAATTATCAAGACTGTGATTTGAAGTGTCTTGTTGTACAAGACTGAAACGCAGACCTTGAGAAAAATGTACATCCAAAGATTAGAAAGATATGAATTGTAGTCCCGGAGAAGGTCGGAGTGGGTCAGTTGGAGAGAACACAACTGCAATGAAGAAGCTCTCAGTATGGCAGAGGAGGAAAGATCATTCTGAAGATCATTAAGAAAAATCAGCAAAGTTTGATTGGTCATATTCTAGGAGGTGACTGAAGGAAGATTAGAGGGATGTAGGCCAAGAGAGAGAAAGAGAATGATAATGCTAGAGAACTTGACATTGAAAATGGGAGGTTCCTATGAGCAACTGAAGAGGAAAGCACTTGGTCATGAGGTGTGGAGAAATGAACAGAGGACCTGCCCTTATGCAGATCATTACTTTATTTATATATAAAATATATATGTACATATGGTAAAATGTTCAACCTTGAGGGCCTGGGTGGAGAGTGAGTGTGTCTGTATGAGTGTGTGTGAGCCAGAAACACACACACACTGTTCCTCTCTTCCTCCCCAAAAACCTATCCACAAAGCAGGCCAGGAGAGGAGGGAAATCCAAGCTAAAAGGCAACCCACTTCCTACCCCCGCTTTTGTCTTAATTCTGCCGAGGCCCGCGCAGAATGTGTGCCATCAGAGTTGAACTCAAGGTCAATGTTAGTTAAACTCCTTAGCTCAGCCCTGGTCCCAACCCTTTCCCTGGTGACCAGGACTTGGGGCCTGCTCTATCTTTCTAGCTCTGCTTCTTAATAAAAAGGTCAAAAAAGGTTTTATTGGTTAGCTATGCTGCTTGGCACTTTGTAATGGTAATTTTATTAATTACTTTTTAAAAAATTATCAATTTATTGCTTTGGCATTGATTTTTGTCTTGAAATTCATATTTAATGCTGTGCCAAACATTTTCTTTCTGAAATTTGTTCCCTTGAGTGAGAAAAAAATTGAAATGTGGCCCCTCAAGGTTGGACAACCCTGGTTCAGATCTAATTGCCATTACAGAGACATGGTTGCAAGATGACCAAGGTTGGAAAATTTGTGTTGCGATAATAGGTGATATACAGCCTGACCCTGAAATGTGATTGGCAGCAATGGTATTAATTCAGAGTATACATGTCATTTGGTTCTAATAGAAGAGAGTAAAAATATTCCAGGCTACACAAAATTTCAAAAAGACAGGCAGAGCCGGAAAGGAGGAGTATCTCTGATAGTAAAGGATGGTAGTAAGAAAGGATCTTAGCTCAGAAGATCAGGAAGTTGAATCAGTATCGTGGAGATTAGAAATAGCAAGGGTCAGAAAATACTGGTGGAAGTAGTTTATATGCCATCTAACTGTGGTTATACTGTTGGGCAGATAATTAAGCAAGAAGCCATGGAGACAGATTTAACACTATGGACACCATTGGTCTTCAAGCAGAGTTTCAATGCTTAGATTGCTCAGTGGAATCTCTGCGGTCTATGCCTGAGTGGGTCCTCTATGTTTGTGTTAGTGTGTTGCATCCTCTATAACCTGGTCTTCTGGTAACACCCCTAGTACATTGGGATGAGCCAGGAAGAATGCCTCAGGGGACTTTGCTTCACTAAGGAGGTAGTGGCTGTGAAGATCATTGTCTCCCTTTCATTCTTCACAATCAGTTTTTTCTGGGCAGCAGCTGATGACATCAACACGTGTCACAGTCACCATCCAAGAAACATCAGGAAAGGTGACCGGGCTCTCTGGAAGAGGAGGGGAGACATCATTCTTTATTTCTTGAAGAGGAAAGACCAGGGTGAAAGGTCACATGGTTTGCCAGAATAGCAGGCTTCCCAATGATGCAGGGCACCCTCATGTGTGGCTTCTGCGGGTTCCCCACGTCAATGAGGAGTGATATCACAACCTCAAGGGCTGCTGCTCTGTCAATGTGCAGTTGGTATCCGACAACACTAAGAAATTCATCTTGTGAATGCCTGCAACACTGGCAGCACACACAATGCTTCTTTCCTGTGATGGTCAGCAATTCCCACTGTCTTTAGGCCTCCAAGGCACATTTCAGCATGGCTGCTCTACAGCAAGGGTTATCCCCTCCACACAACCCCCTTCCATCATCCCAAGGACCTCCAACAAGAGCCAAGGAGACAAATGTAACACCATGGAAAAAGCCATTGTTCTGCAAGTAGAATTTAATTGCTCAGATTGCTTGGGCGGGGATCTCTGGAGTCCACGACCGAGAGGTTGCTCCCTGTTTGTGTTAGTGTGCTGCATCCTCTACAACCGCAAAATTATAAGGGTTCAGCCACTAGCTCTTGGATCTGGAATCTACTTCAGGAGGAGGAGCAGCAGAAGGAAGAAGAGGAGGAGGAGCAAAAGAAGAAGACCACATGCACCATCTGCAAATGGACAGAGAGGCCACATAGTGAAGCTTTGCTTCAGTTAAAAGGAACTTCCCTCCCCCCCCAACATAGACCCACCATCCATTTCAAACTCCCCATCACAAAGTCCCTTGGCAAACATGACGTGAGAAAAGCCAACAGTGAGAAACTCCATACTACAATTTTATACAGCAATAATACCTCCAGAACTAATCACCCTGTGCATCCCATTCATGCTGGCAAGACCAGCATCTATTACCAAATTGCCCTTGACCCCTGATTGGTTTGCTAGGCCATTGCAGGGGCAGTTAATAGTCAACCACATTGCTGTGGGTCTGGAGTCATATGAAGGCCAGACAAAGTAAGGATGGTAGATTTCCATCCCTAAAGGATATTAGTGAACCAGATGAGTTTTAACTTAAGACCAGCTTTCAGTTCTAAATTTTATATTCCACCATGGGATTTGAACCCATATCCCCAGAGTATTAGTCTGGGACCTCAAGATTATTAGTCTAGTGACATTACCACTACACCACCACCTCTTATGTATATAATATTCTCATGTAGTGTTACCCCAATGGCTGCAGTGTAGCTGATGAAAGATTTTCTCTGGGGGAGACTACAGATGACCCTGGAGAATCTCCAGCACCTCTGGTCCTTGAGGACCTGGCTATGCACTGCACCACTTCATGAATGACAGCAGCCTGGACTGGCTGACTGAGAGGCAACAACAAGGGCACTGGTGAGTGGCAGTAATGGGAGTACGAATGCTGTCGTCCTGAGGGAAGGCAGCAGGTTTGTGCTCCATGGTGCCACTGATACTCCCGCAGGTTGGCACCTCAGCAATCCTCCTGAAGTGCAGATTGCTGGACTGCTGTGAGCCCGTGTATGCCCTATCAAGCAGTGAGATCTGCAAACAATAGCAGCAGTCTGAGACCGGATGGCAGCAGCCAGGGATTCATGAGTGAGCTTTCACTGTGGCACTGAGACATGGGGAGACCTTTGCCTGAGCTGCTGTTGAAGCTGAAACAGTGAGTGGAAGATGGTCCATCATGGCTGGACTCTCAAGTGCTGCCATGAAGGTGCCCATCACTCCCATGGTGGAAAGGATATGCCACAGATGATCCAGAATCCTCCATGTTCCTCCCTAGTGACTGTCAGCTAGCTGGCAGGCCTATCAATGCACCAAGCATTGTGGTGTGCATATTCATCCCCTTGCTCTGACAGCCCGCCTTCAACAAGGTCCTCATCTGATTCCTCTGCAACTCCAGCTCATTCCGCCTCTATACTAGCCTCTAATATTAGCACATTGCCACTAACGGAGCTGGTGTCTGCGAGTACTAGATTGAGTGATGGTGCATCTTCGCCATAGCTTTTTTTCATCCCTCTCCCTTCCACATGAGATTGCAGGGGCTGAGCAGTTGGCAGTGCTTGACTATCTGAAAGCACAAAAGGATATGGAGAGGGTAGGGATGAGGGAAGCAGGTATAAGGGGGAAAGCAGGCATTCCAAGGTTGTTACATCTGTAGTTTCCATTTCATGATACCTTTCAAAATGAGACTGCGGAGCGTGTGGAGAAGGTGCATAATGCAGCAACTTTTTGTCTCGGCCGCACCGGGTGCCACTGCTCCATTGCACTGTTGCTCATGATCCTCAGAAGCATCTGTTTGAGTGCGCTGTGGGGGTGGATTCCTTGTGGTCTTCCACCCTTTATCTGCACCTCTCATCTGCTTCGAGTGACCTTCTCCTGCAAGAGATAGGGCAGAATGTCAGTGTCTGCGTTAGCTTGTTTGGGTGATGTGCCTGCTACAGATAAAGAGGTATGTAGAGGCAGTGAGAAGTATGTGTGTGGCTGGTAGGTTTTGAAGATGTGTATGGATGAGGTTCAGTATAGGACATTAGGGTGAGCCCTGAATGTCAGTTTGTGCTGCTGGGTGAGTGATGGGTGTGTGGTGCATTGAGCAGTGTGAGAGATGGATGGTGTATTGGGTGCGAGATATGACGTACAGATGAATTCACTCACTTTGACCACCCAGTGCAGTTCTGCTGTCAGGTTTGTGGTGCCACACTCTGGACAGAATTATCAGCTGCTCTCACTCCCTTCCCAGCATTAGTCTGGAGGGCTTCCTACCCACCCCACCACTGGACATATGACACCATTCCTAGCCTGGACATCCCAACACAGTGGGTGGAATGTTTTGGAGGAAAGGGGGGGTCTTGGCTGCCACCTGGGAGCCAGTGAGATCCCTGTGTCGCCTCACTTTGGGAAGACCAGCCATATCTTATGCCACTCAGGCATTTAACAGGCAGTGATGGACCTTCCCCCAGGATCAAGAACCCCCAGGAGACTGCAAGCAAACATGCGATGGGATGAGTCTCTTAAGTCGGCATTGTTTACCCACTTAAGGGCCTCAATTAGTAGCACGGCAGGAAGGTGGTGGGGTCCTCACCCGCCATCCTCCCATCCAATTACATGTGCCCCTGACACCAAACTCACTGCAGGGGAGGGCACAAGGTTCCACCCATTGAGTCCAGGGTGGCGTTACAAAATCTGGAAGACCCGTCTCCTTTCTGTGCCATTCCTTCCCCCTATATAGCAGAAACTAATTATCCAGCAGCCTGTGTGCATTGGCCCAACTTCCCTTTTATAGGGACTATATCTTAAAAGAGGAAGGCAGCCTGGAGCACATGGTTTCTGGACAATTGTGCAGAGGGCCCCTGTGCTGAAATGGAGGCCGGGGCTACATGAGAGCCTCGTGACTGTGCTACAATCATGGAAATGCGGATGGCTGATGAATTCTGTGTCTTACCCAGCTGCTGCCTAATGGACCTGAGCATAGCTCCCACGCCCAAAAATCGGGCCGAATGAATTTTGAACCCCATTGGTTTAAATTGCTAGGAGTAGTGGTGTTTTACTAGACCAGACCTCACTCTATACTGATCTCTTGCTGTCCATGTAAGATAGCAAATCCTCAGATGAGGCATTGCAGTCACCTGTTTTAGACTCGATAACAGAGGACAGTTAGTAAGCCCACTAAATAACATAAATAACATATGCTTGGTATTCCGGCAACTTTGAATCATTCGTTCATTGCAAAATAACATTTACTTGAGTTCCCATCTTGTACTTTAGATAGTAAATTCCAGCAGATGGTGCTCTGGGGCTTTGGAACTTGCTAAAAGTATCAGAAAAATTACAAGATGAACAAAGCACTAGATAATACCTTCTCATGGTGAGGTGCATTACATATGCTCATTCCTCATTACGAAAATCTTTCTTTTATTAAAGAGAAAAAAGAGAAAAGCTTGCATTTATATAGCACTTTTGATATCCTCACAGGCAATATATTTTAATATAGTCACAAAGCGTAGGCAAACATGGCAGCCAATTTGCAAACAAGGATGAGATAAGTGTCCAGATAATGTCTAGTTTTAGTGATTTTGGATGAGGGCTAACATTTGCTGAAGACATCAGAACAATCCTCTGCTCTTTTTAAAGAAATGCCACGAGGTCTTTTACATCCGCCTGACAGCAGACTTGTTTTAGTGTCTCATTTGAAAGATGACACCTTGGATGGAAGCACACCTTCAGCATTACAATGAAATGTTTACTTAAATTATATGTCCAAGTTCATGGAACGGGCATTGAACCCATATCCATCTGACTCTGAGCCAGGAATGTCAGCAAGAAGACTGACATGTTAATATTTATTTTTTCTATCATTGTCTCATCTCTATTTTCTTTTCCTTTCTGATACTAAGACATGACTCATCAGGAATTGCATCTACTGTGTAAAGTGCTAAAAAGTGATTTAATTTAGGAGTTTAAGAGGAGCCCTTTATGTCAAATGACGAAAGCAAAATCCTAAAGTGAAAGGAAAGGTCCAAACTTTCTCCTTTTATTCTCCATTTGCCATTAATTGTCCCATATTGGCATGCATAGAAAACAGCCAAATAACTTCTTAACAAATTTCAAATATTCTGACAAATTGCTGGCAATGGTTGCCAGTAGATAAGATACTGCACTGAATAAACAACATTTGCAATTGTTTGTGATTATTTTAAAATACATCTGATCAATGCTTACCTTGATTTGAATTCTGTCTTGTTAATATAGGATTGTGACTGACATTTTTCAATATTGTCATTTATTCAATGAAGCGATCATAGTAATGTGCATGGGAGTTTTTTAAGAAAGAAATTGTAACTGGGGATATAGCCCCTCCCTTCTATCAATCAGAGATCACGTGATGTACTGCGGGGGCTCCGAGCAGTGAGCTTTTAGCGTGGGCAATCCAGGGGATGAAGCTTCCTGACGAGAGTCCTGGTTGGCATGAAAACACTTGTAAATCTCTCTGTAATAAAGTTTAACTGTTTCTTGATGAAACCTGTCTGTCCGTCAAGTCATCACAATATATGTACCTCTTTAGTTTAGTGACCCGCTAAGAGACCAAGTTTGGCAGTTTTCCCCTGACTTCTTCCCAGGCAGGGGAGTAGCCATTACAGCCATTAACAAGTTTGCCGCTTGAAATCAGATTGAACAAAGCTCAAAAGGATAAAAGATCCAAAACCTTAAGGTGTGAATGTTTGGTGAGACTTTTTTCAATAGATCTGCATCATCTGAGGTCATTGGGTGATGCTTCCTCTGACTTGCTCACATAGCATATAGCACCTAATCTAACCCATTGAAAGTAAACTTAAACTTAAAAGCACATTTTAACATGAATCACACCAACCCCTACACTTTCCATAGCTTTGATTGACAGCAATAATGGCCAAAACTCTGCCAACACTGTCTGGGCTGATCAGAAGGATGGTCACTTAGCCAGGCTACAGAAGGATGGCCAATTCCTCTAATTCAATTTAGTTAGCATCTTCAAGATATTAGGGGAGAAAGAGTAAAAATTTATTCCTGTTGCAGCTTAATATTGGTTCAGGTACCACAAACATTAATGCATGACAGTTAAAACATGCAAGTACATAGACATTTAACAACATTTTTGTTATTTTTTTGTCATGAAATAAATGGTGGTACAGTTGGTGGAGCTTAATGGCCAAGAAGGTTTACACATTATTTTCTCACCTTTGGAATATTACACTCGGGATGTGAGCAAGTCAGAGGAAGCATCACCCAAATGGCCTCAGACGATGGAGGTCTATTAATTTACCTCAACCGCAACTGTTGGGATGCAAACCCTCTGCCTTTTGTTGACTGGAAAGAACAGATGTAAAATTAGAAACAAAAACAGAAAATGCTGGAAAAACTCAGCAGGTCTAGCAATATCTGTGGCAAGAGAAACAGGGTTAATGTTTCGAGTCCGTATGACCCTTCTTCAGAGTATGAAATGAGTCTGTAAATTCCAATGCAGTTTCTGATAGGCCTGGCCTACAGCACAAATCTAATTCTAACTGACCAGTAATTGCTAATCTCACATAACGAGGCCATGGATTCTCCTATAGTTGGTTTGTAGTAGGGCATAACTTCGGCACGCCCATGTGACCCTATCTCTAACCAACTCAAGTTTCCTCAAAAGGGGCTCATCAATTATGCAGGGAAAGATGGCAGTGTTACAGCCACTGTTCATTCATTTTCTGATGTTGGGAGGTCGGGAATACAGTGTAACTAATTAGGAGGCCATAGGTTTTTCACTGAGTAGATCAGCTGGAACTAAAGGAGGGGTACCAAGTATTTCTCAATCAACTCCTGGAAGCAACATATGCAAAAATAATTGAGGGAGATTGTTGAGACAGTCATTGCAGCCACCACAACCCCAAGAAATGTGACACATTGCTGCTTGGTTAGATGAACCCACCTACTTAGTGAAGATAAGAGAAGACACTGTTCCCCATTCAGACTCTAACAATTATATAGGTATGCTCCTCCTTTTGAACTGATATTCTCTCCCAGTCTCATTTACAAGGTGAAAGGAAACCTGCATACATTTTCACAAGGAACTTCTGCCTTCAGCGCTGCATCTTGTTGACTCAACATCACTGAATGTACACTAACAGGAGGATGCAGTGTGGCACTAGATAGATTTAGAAAGTATTTAGAGAGGCAGCATCTTCAAACAGTAGAATCATCAGATGGGTTCAGAAATCTGGTTGATAAGAAGTGAGAGTTATAATAAGATTCCTCTAACTCTGTTCTCTTTTTGCAGTGGAAAAGGTAGCAGCACAACCAATGCCAAAGTATTGTAGTTGGATGAGGAACACCTATTTTGAAAACTCTGAATGAGGAACCTTTGTGACTCATATGTCAACAAAGAGGAAAGGCTGTAGGAAATGGGGAAATAGGAGGTGTGATATGTCAAGATCAGGCTGGTAAAGGCAGACAGTGGGAGCATAGTTTAAGCCCCATGTAGATTGTCAAAACATAGCCATAACTGTGCTCACAGCTTTTTTTTGGAAAGACTTGTGTAGATGTTCACACACACAAACAAGCTTATATGCTTTTAAAATCCTAAGGAATGTCTTAAAAGCAGAAGCAGCCACTAAGACCAACAGCCAGGTTCATCAAAATCCATGAGTTTTGCCCCATCCTCACCAACACTGTCATGGCATTTTGCCTGCCCCATTATCAAATATATCTACTCAGGAGGAAGGAGTTAAATAAGCCAGAAGGGTTTTCACTAGGTGGCTTACAAATCTCTAGAAAGTAGGTGGATTGGTGAAAAAAGGGGAGACTGCCATTCCTCCATAGAGGGTGGAGAAATAATTGCTCTCGGCTGAGAAGTCTAAGGGCCAAGTATTTTAAAAAAGAATGATTTTGGAGCATGGGTCTCAGGTGAAGGCGGGGATGATGGCAAAGCATGATGATCCCAATACATGCATCTCCATTTGCAGGACATGCAAAACACCTGGTGGGTTCTAAGAACATTGGTGGCATCTGGAGTTGCAGATAGCATTGCTTGAATAGAATTTTGCAGTGTCAGTGAATACAAAATATTGGAGGCTTTTGGCAAATTTTGTTGTGGAATGTAAAACTCCATTGACATATATGGAACAAAATTGAATACCATTGTCTTACAGGATTAATCCCAAAAGCAGAATCGGTAGACCTGAGGCCCAATAAAAATTGAGTCATGTTCAAATTAGACTGAAAGCAAAGTGGATAAAAACTTATCGTTTGGTTGTAGGTAGGTCTGGGCGATTAGATTTTAGTTCAACATGACCATGTTTATACTATATTCACTGTAATATATAACAAGGTCAAGGAAGCCATTTTGATATTAACATATGGGGAGGTGATGGCATAGTGGTGTTGTTGCTGGATTAGTAATCCAGAGTCTCTCAGAACCTGAGTTTGAATCCTGCCATGGCAGATGGTGGAATTTGAATCCAGTAAAAATCTGGAATTAAAAGTCTAATATTGACCATGAAACCATTGTTGATCATCATAAAAACCCACCTGGTTCCTTTAGGGAAGGAAATCTGCTGTCCTTACCTGGATCTGGCCTACATGTGACCCCAGACCCACAGCAATCTGGCTCTTAAAATGCCCTCTGAACAAGGGTAACTAGGGATGGGCAATAAATGCTGGCCTAGTCAGTGATGCCTACATCCAATAAATAAAACATGGCTAAAGTAACCATTTAAATTCATCAAATTATTTTATTAAGGATAGTAACCAGACATGAAACAGATGATTGTAAAAGTAATGAACCTTGATTGAGTTATAATCAATGAATTAGTATAATCAATAATCATGTTAGATTTTAATTTAAGTATTAATTAAGTATTAATGTTTAATTATTATATAAGTTTTAGATTTCTCTTGCTCATCAAAAGTACGGTTTCAGCTGAAATTATGCAAGCAAGTACATCGTTTGGAACTCTGATAAAGTCTGTAAGACAGTTCACTATGGCCTTGCAAGAGGCTAGCTTAATGAATGAAGAGTTGTTTACAACCAGATGAAGCTGTTAAAATCATTGTTAAGATAGAGGGCTTTCTCCTTCTTCATCATCCATTTTAGTTTCAGGAATTACTATTGTTTTCATGACAATTTTACACAGAACACAGCAGGCCAAGCAACAAAGTTTCTGGGCACTCTTACTGGACTTTATTGCAAAGCTTCACCAGCTTATCTGGCCACTCAAACTGGGACTCAACGATGACTGCGGCTTAGAATATCAAAACCTTTCCAGTCATGTAGGCATTATATTTGCTGTCCTCCTGTATCTGTGGGTGGTTTACTAGAGTCATGAGCCAAGGCTGCATGGGATATTCCTGATCACCAGACATTCATCTTGATTCTGAGTCATCAAGACAGGTATGGTGGATTGTTATATGGTAAAATTGTCATGATATCTTCTTGGGTAATAGAAATTAATGTGCAGGATAATGTGATTGGCACCACACACTTGCTGGATATTTACTGAATTCAAGTTCTTCCTGCTCATGAAATTGAGGGAATTGTTGCATGTTGCTTTGAAGGCCATGTGTTCTATCAATTGCTCCCTATGTCTTTAGGAACCTAGATGGTCAATAGAATTAAATTGCTCATGCTTTGTGTTTGGCAGGTTTAAGGAGAAAGTTCATCCAAATAGAGCATCAATGGCCTTCTTTATACAATGGTGTGCTGTGCCTGAATAATGTGGCAAATTACCTGGAGCTGCCTGGAAAAATCCAGCAGGACAAAAAAACAAGACAATGTAGTTTTCACTGTTGTAGGCGATGCTGTTCTTCTTGTAGAAGTGAGATGTAGGTCATCAACCAGTACCTCATGTGACTTGGGGGAGATAGTAGTATAGTGGTAGTGTCACAGGACTACTAATCCAATGGTCCAGGTGAATGCCTTGGAGACATGAGTCCAAATCATATGGCAGCTAGTAGAATTTAAATTCAAAAAAATAAAATCTGGAATTGAAAGATCATCTCGGTAATGGTGATTATGAAACTCTCATCAATTGTTGTAAAAAAACATCTGGTTCACTAATGTCCTTTAGGGAAGGAAATCTGCCATCCTTACCTGGTTTGGCCTACATGTGACTCCAGTCCCACAGCAATGTGGTTGACTCTTAACTGCCCTCTGAAATGGCCCAGCAAGCCACTCAGTCCAAGGCAATTAGGGATGGGCAACAAATGCTGGCCTTGCCAGCAATGCCCACATCCCACAAAAGAGTATAGAAAAAAAAGACAACCCAATAACATCTTGGCAGTAAGTGCAGCCTTGAATCTCTAATGGGTAGAGAAACCTAAATAAACCTTTTAGCTCTGTAAACCCATCTGCATGTTGGAAAAACATAGGGGAAAGTTTTCTCCCTGTCAGGCATGCCGGTCGGGAGTGGGCATGGGCGGATGCAGAGCCGATTGCCGCCTGCGATTGGCTGTGTGCCGCCACTTTATGTGGGCGGGCCTTAATTGGCCCGCCCAGCGTGACGCGCACCCGGAAATGCTCAGCGCTACCTGTGTGGGCGTGGGGAGGAGGGAAAATCGGGGCCTGCACTCTTTTGCGCATAAAAAGCGCAGAAATCTCCCTGAGGCAGCTCCGTGCCTCAGGGAGATTAAGTTCAGTGCAAAAGATGGTAAAAATAAAAAATAAAATTATTCATACATGTCCCCTCATGTGACAGTGTCACATGAGCTAGGACATGTTTATGAATTTTAATAACAATTTTTATTTAATTAATAAACCCTTCATGAAACCTCATCCCGCCTGTGGATGAGATTTCATGAGAAATGCGAAGGCTGCCTGGGCTCTTCGCCTGCCTGCCAACCTTAAGGTTGGACAGGCAGTCCTGACAATTGCTTTAATTAGTTTATTAATGGCCTTAACAAGCCTTCGACAGTTCGGCGGGCGTGCAGCCGACTCTGGTGCGTGCCCACCAAACAGAAGATCAGAATGACACGCGGTGATGTCGGGACGCATGCCCGACGTCACCGTGTGTCATTTTATGCGTTGGCGTGCGGGACCAGAAGATTCTGCCCATATTTTCTGTGATGTCTCCAATCTATCTTCTTTATTCCCATCCTCCTCTTCATAACACAGAATTGGAGGGATTCCTGTTGGAAAATCAATTTCCCCATTGCAGAAATTTATTCTCTCAAGCACTCCCAAAATATGCCAGGAGAAGACTTCAGAAAAGTTCTTGACCAAAAAGCACCTAAAAAAAATGTTTCTGCAGGCTTTGTCAGAAAATGCAAACTGAGTACCAACTTCAGGAATACTGCTCTACCACTTGTCCCATCACTTAGTGGCCTCTCTCTGGACATGGATGTAACTTAGAGGCAGTGATGTTGGTCATGCTAACATATCTCCATATACATGTGGCAGGGCAACCAATTGAAGTGCAATCTCACTGGGGAAAATTTTGAATGCCACTTTTTGGTATGTGTTTGTGGGAGTAAGCTACATCATTTAATTTTACGCCTCGACACTTCCTGAAAAAGCAAAATACTGCAGATGCTGGAAATCTGAAATAAAAACAGAAATAGCTAGGAATATGCAGCAGGTCAGCAGCATCAATGGAGGAAGAAATGGGGTTAATGCTTCAGGTTGATGAACTTTTGTCAGAACTGGAAAGTGATAGAGATGTAACAGGTTTTAAGTAAGTACAGAGGTAAAGAAAGGGAGGGGAAAGGAAAAAACAAAAGAGAAGGTTTGTAATAGGGTGGATGAGATGAGAGAATAGATGACAAAAGAGATGATGGTGCAAAACAAAAGGAAATGGCAATCGGACAAATAAAGAAGAAAAAGTTGGGTTTAGAGGCAGTGTAAATGGGAGTCATCACCAACAATAGCCATCCAAAAACATGGGGGCAGAGGTTATGATCTGAAATTGTTGAACTCAATGTTGAGTCTGGAAGGCTGTAAAATGCCTAATCGAAAGATGCAGCACTGTTCCTACAGCTTATATTGAGCTTCAGAGGCTGGTGTTAATGTTGCAATCCTGTTACAATCAAGTGCATACTCCAGCTGTAAGTGAGAGCAGCTGTTACTAATTGGGGAAAGGTTCAGGCATTATTCTTAAGCATATATAAGAACCGGTTTCCACCTGGGCGGGGGGTTGCGGTTGGTAGGGGAAAGGGAACATGCCCATGCATCTGGGTTTTTTGAATACACCTATGTTAAGGAAAGACTGGCTCCAGATTCCTCCTTTAATGAGTGAATGAGCAATGTATTATAACAGCTGGGGATTCTGTGATGAGTGACTCTCCTCCTGACTCCATGAAGACTGTCCACCAACCATAAGGCACAAGTTAGGGGTGTGGTAGAATACTTTCCACTTGGCTAGATGAGTACAACTTCAACAACACTCAAGAAGTTTGACCCCATCCAGGACAAAGCCAATTGATTGGCACCTCATCTTAAATATTTACTTTTCTACCACCGATGCACAGTGACAGCAGTGTGTATCACTTGAGCATACACTGTGGCAATTCACCAACGCTCACTCATTAGGTCCTTCCAAAGGCATGACATCTACTATCTTGAAGGCCAAAGGCAGTAGACACATTGGAGCACCACCACTTTTGAGCTTTCTTTCAAGCCACGCACCATCTTGACTTGGAACTATATTGTCATTCCTTCACTGTCCCTGGGTCAAAATCCTGGAACTCCCTCCCCAACTGTACTGTGTGTGTACCTGCACCACAAGGACTTCAAGTTGGTGGCTCACCATCACCTTCTCAAGGGCAATTACAGAGAATTAAAATGCCAGGATCACATTTGCAGACTGAATGGAGGTGCCGGGTAAGCAGTCACCCAATCTGAGTATACTAAATTGAAAGAAGTGCAAGTACATCGCTGTTTCATCTGGAAGTAGTGTTTGGGGCCCTAAATGGTGAGAAGGGAGGATGTTGTGTTTCCTGCACTTGTTTGGGAAAATGTATGAAAAGGTAAGTAGATGTAGGGGGGAAATTGAGGAATGAACTAGTGTGTAGGGAGGTCATGGTCCCTTTGGAACGCTGAAAGAGGAGGGGAGGAAAAGGTGTTTGGTGGTGGAATTATGCTGGAGGTGACATGAATGGTGAAGAATGATCCACTGAATGTGAAGGTGAGGACAAAGGGAACCCTATCATAGTTCTCACACCTCTGCTCTCACTCCCCCACCTCCCTGCCAGATCTCTCCTGCCTTTCACCCTATTCACACTTTTCTGCTCCCAAACCTATTTCTGCTTCTGTATTTGTTTAGAATCTGTTGATCTCTAACTTTTTTCAGTTCTGGTGAAAGATCATTGACCTGTAATGATGCTGCCTGATCTGCTAAGCATTTCCAGCACTTGCTGTTTTATTTCAAATTTCCAGCATCTGCTATGTTTTGTTTTTGTATTAGTGTTTAATTCACTACCACTTCTCTTTCAGGAATGGCCAATTTGAAGTTCTCTTCTTCTCTCTGATAGGATTTCTAATTGCCTTATTTGGTGTACATGTACACTAATTGTTGAGGGTGGCAGGGCAGGTTGAGTATGTGGTTAAAAAGGCATTCGAGATCCTGGGCTTTATAAATAGAGACATATGGCTGAATCTTCCAAGGAGTGGCAATCAGCGTTGGATTACCACTCCACTCTAATTTGCTTACCTTGCACCGGAGCTCCACATTCCTCACTTGGACTTTCAAATTGAGCCTCCTCAGAAATGCAAAGCGGACTTGCTCTGGGAATCTTTCCTCATCGGGCAGGATCATCAGGGAAGCCAAGCCATGCTCCCCTTTTTCAGCACTAGTCAAATAAGTAGAGAGTTTAAAGGCCCCAAAGCCACTTTGAGGAGCTACCATGATAAAGTAAGTGTGTAAGGTAAATGGGTGAGGGGCTAGGGTGGCAGTGGGTGGGTGAGTGGCTAAGGTGGCAGGTAAATGGGAGAGGGACTAAGGTGGTAGATAAGTGGGTAAGGGGTACGGTGGTAACAGAGGTGGTGAAGGGGCAGGGTGGCAAGTAAGAGGATGAGGGAAGGTAGGGTGGAATTGAGGACAGTAGTTGGGAATTCAATGAGGTGTTGGGAGGTTCAGTAATATAATTACTCAGGGGTTAGAACTGATTTTAATCCTTCTAAATTTTCATGGGTAACTTTTCAGGTAAGTGAGTCGGAACCATCCGAAGTCTCCTATTCTAACTCTGAGTTTCAGAGGGCTCCAGATGCAGGGGAATTGCTCATCAGAAGTCCGAACATCATGGGCAATTCTCATGTAGTCAGTCCAAGGGGTCCCTCAGTGCATCTTGTTGGGGGTCCCTCTGCGATATTACCATCAGGAGATCGGAAGTTCTGGGCCAATGTGTGTAAAATTAAGGAGCTTATGATGAACTTTTATAAAATACTTTGGTCTCAACTTCTCTTAGCTCTATTCAAACCAGGAGCAATGTCTAATTCTAGGCATCATTCTTTAGGAGGGTGTGAAGGCCTTAGAGAATGTGCAGAAAAAAGTCACAAGAATGGTTCCAGGGTTGAGGAACTTCAGATATGTGATAGATTGGAGAAGCTATGGCTGTTCTCTTCAGAGAAGAGAAGGTTGAGAGGCGATTCGATAGAGGTGTTCAACAGTGTGTATAGGGAAAAACTGTTCCCATTGGCAGAAGGATTGAGAACAAGAGGACATTGATTTAAAATGACTGGCAAAAGAACCAGAGGTGATATGTGGAAAAGTTCTTTATCCCTTCTTCCAAGCTCACGCCTTGCCCTTTTTTCACTATCTCTCTAACCTTCCCATCTCTGGTGTCAAACGACCTATTGTCAGCCAAGGCCTCTACTTCATCCCCTTACACATCCACTTCAATGAATTTCGAGCTCGCCACAACACTGAGCTCTACTTGCATCACCTTCACCTCCATGCCCACTTCTTTGATCAAGAGACTTGCCCCCTCACACTGGACACTTTCCCCTTTCTTCAAAATTTTCTTACCCTCTTACCCTTTCTGGTGTCGTGAAATTCAGCTCCGTTGTGCTCATAAGCCAGAATGTTCCGCTTGTCGGTCGACCCAAACGAGTGTAAAATGAAACGCAATGACATCGGGCAAGCGTCCTGACATCACCGCACACTTGGATGATATTTCAGTCAGTGGGCGAGCGTGGGAGTTGGCAGTGTGCCCGCCGACAATTAAGAGGCCTATTAAGGCCATTAAAGTAATAATTGAATTAAACTTTTCGCTGCCACACCAACTGGAAGGTGAAAAGGCCAAGTGGCCTTTGGACGTTTTAGAAAACCTCATCCACAGCAGGATGAGGTTCCCAACAGCTATTAAAAATTAAATATAAAAGTTAACATTTCATTAATAACATGTCCCTGCTCATGTGACAGAGTCACATGAGGGGATATGTTTCTTAACATTTTAAAGTTCTTAGTTTTAATTTTTAGAATCTTCATTTCCCTGATTCAGCTCTGTGCCTCAGGGAGATTTTCCTGTGCACATCCGTGCGCATGTGTGAAGTTCCCCACTCGCCCTCCTCTCTCCTCCCCCACACAGGCAGTGCTGAGCACTGCAGCATGCATTTCATGCTGGGTGGGCCTTAATTATCCCGCCAGAATGAAATTGCGGTCGGACTTCTGCTCACCCCTGCTGAGCCTGCCCAATGAGGGCAAATCCTGGCTATACTTTCAGTGTAATAGTACCAAAATGGCATCAACACTATGCGCACACACTTCTGATGCCATTTTGGTAAGGGTGTTAGTGCGGGAATTAGGAGTGTGCACTGCAAATATATAAAATAGGCAAATTGTGATATTAGTCCACATGTAATGCTGATGCTGAGGGAACAACAGTACATTTTAAATTGCGCTGGAGCTGGATGGATCTCCTAACAGCATGATTTAAAATGATCAAGAATTACTTTCACTTTCTACAGGCTCTGTCTGAATTTGTAGAAATACTGAGTTTTTTTAACACTGTTTAAAATTGGCGAAGTTGACAGGGGCGGTGTTGCATGTGTTAGGACCTAAGTTCTGACTTTAAGAGTTCTGGTCAGAACAGTTATTCCCAGCCATGGGTCTTGTAGTTATCATCTCCATTGGCCTGCAGCTTGAAAGTGAACTTAAGAAGAGGCAGAGGTGCTCTCAGAATCAGTAGGAGGAGGGCTATCAACAGGAGGTCTTATCCGCCAGGGTCTTCTGAGAGCATTTCTCTTAGCTCTACCCAAGCCAGGAGCAATGTATTTGCCATCTGCAATTCATGAAAGAAAAAGTGTTCCCTGAAAAGTGTCACCTCCTTCAGCCTCAGAGCTCAGCGATGATGGTGCCATCAGTGGCTGTGAAAGTGATCATGGCCATGAAGTCATGATGCCTTTTTCTGCTCTAATGTTGTTCCTTCAGTATTCCTGCCTCTGCTGTTGAGATACCATGTCAACCCAGAGGGTGTTTGTTGAGTGACGTGGCTGTCATTGATTCATGATTAAGGAGCACAACCAAAAATGGCCAATATTCATATAATGAGAGCTGTGTTTCTACACAAAACATCATTAAGCAGACAATTGGCATGCTCAAGCAATGCTTTGGCTGCCTCAATCATTCTGGATGAGCCATGCCGTACATGTATCAAAGTTCCTCATGTGTCCTGCACAACCTTGCCATCATGAGAGCACAGTCCTCATCACCAAGAATACAACAAGCAGTGAAGGAGGAGGAGAAGCAAGAGGAAAGGAAGAGCCAACCAACATATCCCCTTTTCCATTTGGGCTGTCCATGATAGTCTCATTTGACTGCAGTACAAGTGAACACAACCCAAATTCTCAATTCCACAAGAGTCACACACTTTTCCCTTCCTCTGTCACTGACCATCACAGCATCCTCTTGGCCACATTGTTAAAATAAACGCCTCCACAAAACAACCATTATAATCCAACTTTATCCAACGAGCCATCTAATACTCCAAAAGAAACGTCAACTAATCATTCTGGTGCATTTCCTCATTGCCTGTCTTGTCAGTGTCTTTGCCTGCTCCAGTGCTTCGACATACTGTTGCTCCAGTGGCTGCAGCATTGCTGGTGGAAGGCTGCTGGCTTTCAGTGGGGAAGATTGCAAATGGCTTTGAAGAACACACTCAAGCAGCTCTGGGCCTACAAGCCCAGTGTCAGATTGCACCACTAGGGTATGGATGGCAGCAGTTTGTGCTGGCTGGCTACAGGCAACTGCAAGGACATTGGTGGAATGGTAGTGGTGGGAGGATGAATGCTGTAATCCTGACAGAGGACAGTAGCTTCGTGTTCCATGGAGCCGCTACCATTTCCCAAGGGTGGTATCTCAGCAATCCTAGTAATCAGCTGGAGCACAGTTTGCTGGATGTTGATGAGACCTTGCAAGCCTTTGGAGTCCTGGTATCAGCAGCCATGATGGCAGCAGTCTGAGCCTGAATGGCAGCAAGCTGAAGGTGCATGACCTTGGCCTTAGCTTTCACCGCAGCACTCAGACTTCTGCTTGTGCTGGAATGGAAGCTGAGACATCAGCCATCAGCGCTGCATCATGGTTGGGTCCATAAGTGTGTGAAGAGACTTGACCACCACTTCCAATTTCACTGCTGGAAAGGATGGGCTTCAAGCTTTGCACAATGCTCTGTGCCAAGTTGATGCTGGACTTCACCATGCTCCTTGATATTGACAATGGGTATTCTGTCAGACCTGAAAATTAACTAAGCACGAATAGAGTTCTTGAGCATGTAACAAACAGGTGGATAAAGGAGAAACAGTAGATGTAGTGTATTTGTATTACCAAAGCCATTGAATAAGGTGCCACAAAAAAGGTTACTGCATGAGATAAGAGCTCGTGGTGCTGGTGGTGATATATTAGCATTGATAGAGGATTCACTAACAAACAGAAAGTTGGGATAAAAGGGGAATTTTCAGGCAGGCTAATTGTAGCTAATGGGGTGTTACAGCGATAAGGTCTGGGACCTCAATTATTTGCATTCTAAATTAATGACTTAGAGGAAGGGGCTGAGTTTTCTTAATTCATTTATGAGATGTAGGCATCACTGGTTAGGCCAGCATTTACTGCCTATCCCTAATTGCCGTTGAGGTGGTCGTGGTGAGCTGCCTTCTTGAACCATTGTAGTCCGTGTGTTGTAGGTACACCCACAGTGCTGTTAGGGGGGGGAGTTCCAGGATTTTAACCCAGCGACATTGAAGGAATGGCGATATATTTCCAAGTTAGGGTGGTGAGTGACTTGGAGGAGAACTTCCAGGTGGTGGTGTTCCCATCTATCTGCTGCCCTTGTCCTTCTAGATGGTAGTGGTTGTGGGTTTGAAAGGTGCTGTTGAAGGGGCCTTGGTGAATTCCTGCAGTGCATCTTGTAGATGGTACATACTGCTGCTAGTGTGCGCTGGTGGTGGAGGGAGTGAATGTTTATGGATGTGGTGCCAATCAAGTGGGCTGTTTTGTGTCAAGCTGTTGTCAAGCTTCTTGAGTGTTGTTGGAGCTGCACTCATCCAGGCAAGTGGAGAGTATTCTATCACACTCCTGATTTGTGCCTTGAAGATGGTGGACAGGAGTCAGAAGGTGAGTAACTCACTGCAGGATTCCTAGCCTCTGATCTGCTCTTGTAGCCACAGCATTTATATGCCTAGTCCAGTTTAGTTTCTGGTCAATGGTAGCCCCAGGATGTTGATAGTGGGAATTTAGCAATGTTAATACCATTGAATGTCAAGGGGCAATCCTTAGGTTCCTTCTTGATGGAGATGGTCATTGCCTGGCACTTGTGTCGTGCGAATGTTACTTGCCACTTGTCAGCCAAAGCTTGGGTATTGTCCGGGTCTTGCTGCATTTGGACATGGACTGCTTCAGCATCTGGGGAGTCACGAGTGGTGCTGAACATTGTGCAATCATCAGTGAACATCTCTACTTCTGACCTTATGATGGAAGGAAAGTCATTGATGAAGCAGCTGAAGATGGTTGGGCTGAGGACACTACCCTGAGGAACTCCTGCAGTGATGTCTTGGAACTGAGATGACTGACCTCCAACAACCACAACCATCTTCCTTTGTGCTAGGTATGACTCCAACCAGCAGAGAGGTTTCCCCCTGATTCCCATTGACTCCAATTTTGCTAGGGCTCCTTGATGCCACATTCGGTCATAGGCTGCCTTGATATCAAGGGCAGTGACTCTCATTTCACCTCTGAAGTTCAGTTGTTTTGTCCATGTTTGAACCAAGGATGTAATGAAATTGATCAGGAGCTGAGTGAACTTGGTGGAACCCAAACTGAACATCAGTGAGCAGGTTATTGCTAAGCAAGTGTCACTTGGTAGCACTGATGATAGCCCCTTGAGAGCCATCGGTCTTCTCAAGATGTGCTTCCGATGCCTGGACCGGTCAGGGGGCGCACTCCAGTACCCCCCAGATCATGTGTCAGTAATAGTGGTAGCATGCTGCTCTCTCCACAATCTAGCGCTAGAAAGGGGGGACGCAGTGGACGATGAAGACGTTGATGCATTGGCTGCGGCTGCACACGATGAGTCCAGCACTGATTCTGAGGGTGAGCATGCACAGGGAAATGCTGAGGGGGTAGACGCTGACACGGGACTACACCAAGGAGGCAGGAACACCCGGGAGGCTTTAATCGAATAAACCTTCAGCTAGCACAACACAAATGGATCAGCAGGAGCAGCCTTGCCTGGCGCATCCATACTCGGCACCTAAGTGCAAAATCTGCCAGGTCATCAGCAGGAACTGAGGGCTCTGGACATAAATTTGAATGTCCAAACAAACACTCATGACATTTTTCTTAAACATACACATGCAGAACAAACGAACCACCCTCAGCCATGGTCACACATCTGATTTTTAATTTTAACATCAGATGTTCTCCCAATTGCAAAACAATACTGTAAGCAAGCAAAAATAAATTCTAAGGACCTAATCTTGGGCCAACACAAAAGCACCACTGAGAAAACCCATGGTGTGCTTAATGTGCCTTACGTTTCCATTTGCGGGTGCTACGTCTTGGTGCTGCCCCATTGCTCAGAGTGGCATCTGAGACAGCCTGCTGATTCTGCTGTCTTGTTGGCCTCAATGACATTGGCGGTCGTCCTCTGGCCTGTGGAGCCTGTGCTGGGCCCGCCTGGGAGGGATCTTCCAGTTGCTCAGCTGGCATCTCCCCAGTCGTCGCACCCTCACCAGATGAAACGGTCACTGGGAGAGGGTCAGAGCAGGTGGTGCTCTCATCCGGAGTGCTGTGAGAGGACCCCGCAGATACGACAGGCAGCTGCTGCACCGCGATGTGAGGTCGCCTCGGATCTCCCTGCCTACCTGTCCCGCTATCTTAAGGGACCAGTCGAGATGCACACCAAGGTCCCTCTGATCCTCGTTACTTCCCACGGTCCTACCATTCATTGTGTATTCCCGTGTCTTGTTTGTCCTGCCCAAGCGCATCACCTCACACTTATCCACATTACATTCCATTTGGCATTCATCAGCCCATCTGACCAGCCTGTCTATATCTGCCTGTAATGTAAGGCTATCCTCCTCACTATTTACCACCCCACCAATGTTCGTGTACATTGGTGCTGGAAGGTTGGAAGGAAGGAAGGGTGTCTAAGAAGGCATATGCCATACTTGCCTTTATTAGCCGAGGCACAAAATATAGGAGCTGGGAGGTAATGTTCCAACTGCAGAAAACGCTGCTTAGGCCACCGCTACAGTTCTGCGTGCAGTTCTGAAATGTGCTTTATGGGAGGGATGTGATTGCAGTGGAGAGAATGCAGAGGACGTTTACCAGGATGTTGGCTGGTCTAGAGAGTTTCACTTATGAGGAGAGATTACATAGACTGGGGTTATTTCTCCTGGAGCAGAGGAGATTGAGGGGTGACATGATAGAGGTGTATAAACATATGAGGGGCATAGATGGGGTCGACAGAAAGGAACTTTTCGCCTTGGCAGAGGGATCAGTAACCAGGTGGCATAGATTTAAGTTAAGGGCCATGAGGTTTACAGGGGATGTGATGAACAACTTTTGCACACAGAGGGTGGTGGGAATCTGGAACCTGAAAGGGTGGTAGACGCAGAAACCCTCCGAACATGTAATAAGTATTTGGATGTGCACTTGCGATGCCATGGCATACAAGGCTATGGGCATAGTGCTGAGAAATGGGATTAGAAGACTGAGGTATGTGTTTAACCCGCGCATCCTCGAAAGGCCAAAGGACCTTTTTCTGTGCTCCACACCTCTGACTCTATCACTCTATGATGGAGCGATGTTGCAACACTAATAAATTTAACAATCATCAGTGCTATGGATATTGGGAGGACATTGCGGATCTCACTGTTGGCCTCAAATACCTGGCCGTTCCACCCCAGTTGACACCAGTTGACCTGGGTGCATGGTGCCTCTCAAGCTCAAAGGCCTCCTGCTCGAAGCGGCTTAACATGAGGAGGTGAGCCTGGCCGGTTCCAGACCTCGCACGCTCCAAGGCATTATGAGCATTCTTCTCCTGAGAAAGAGAGAACACCACTCATTGCGTTAATTTGCACATGGACTCTGCACGCACACGCCACACCCCAACCACAGTGGGCCACATCAGGCCTCCAGTGCCTCCTCTCCCCGCTACTGCTGATCATTCACACAAAGATAGTATGCCTGCTCCCAACACCCCCCCCAACGGCCTCCTTGGACACATGCTGCGTACATCACTTTAAAAACACACGGTCTTTGCTCCCATAGCAAGGAGGCACAACTGCGTGCAGCGTCGAGGGCAGCAGATGGTTATTGGCCATGACACCTTGAGGCTCCCCTTCCACCATCTCATCACCCTGAATAGGACATGTGCTGGAGTTCTGAGTATGCGCCTAGCTGCATCTCCTGCAGGTTGCCCCCAGACTAGTCATGTGCGACTAACAGCAACACATGGTGTGGGGGAGAACCCATCTCCTCATGAACCACTCAGGCTGATCTAAGCATGGGCACTATCTGCTTGCCCACCCAGCATAGGAAAAATGCCCAACATGATTCAATGCAGTCACGACAGCAAGACCTGGGGAGTTGGGGGGTTGTTGGGGGGGTCCTCAAAGTCTAAGGCTACCTGCTGAGTTAAATGCCCAACACCAACACTGTACTCACCCTTCCTGAGTGCAACAAATCATTGAAGCGCTTACGGCACTGGATCCAGGAGCACCGCACCACATCGCAGGAGCTCATCACCTCCGCCACCTCCTCCCAGGTGTGTTTGGTCATGTGGGGGGGCCTCCTCCTCCCATCCTGTGGGACCAACACCTCCCACCGTGCTGCCACCCCCTCGAGGAGGGCAGCAAGGCATTCATCTGAAAGCGAGGGGCGCTTTGGCCCCCCGCTGGCCTACCCTGCAGCCTGCCGTGCTCCTGTGGCAGACCCTACAGCTTGGCCTGCTCCTCTGCCCTTCCATAAGACCATAAGACATAGGAGCAGAAATTAGGCCATTCAGCCCATCGAGTCTGCTCCGCCATTCAATCATGGCTGATAAGTTTCTCAACCCCATTCTCCGCCTTCTCCCCGTAACCTTTGATCCCCTTACCAATCAAGAACCTATCGATCTCGGTCTTAAATACACTCAATGACCTGGCCTCCACAGCCTTCTGTGACAATGAATTCCATAGATTCACCACTTTCTGGCTAAAGAATTTTCTCCTCATCTCTGTTCTAAAAGGTCTTCCCTTTACTCTGAGGCTGTGCCCTCGGGTCCTAGTCTCTCCTACTAATGGAAACATCTTCCCCACGTCCACTCTATCCAGGCCTCTCAGTATTCTGTAAGTTTCAATCAGATCCCCCCATATCCTTCTAAACTCCATCGAGTATAGACCCAGAGTCCTCAAACAGGAACCTCATATGTTAAGCCTTTCATTCCTGGGGTCATTCTCGTGAACCTCCTCTGGACCCTCTCCAGGGCCAACACATCCTTCCTGAGATACGGGGCCCAAAATTGCTCACAATATTCTAAATGTGGTCTGACCAGAGCCTTATAAAGCCTCAGCAGCACATCCCTGCTTTTATATTTTAGTCGTCTCGAAATAAATGCCAACATTGCATTTGCCTTCCTAACTACCGCGTCAACCTGCAAGTTAACCTTAAGAAAATCCTGGACTAGGACTCCCAAGTCCCTTTGCACTCCAGATTTCTGAATTCTTTCCCCATTTAGAAAATAGTCTATGCCCTTATTCTTCCTACCAAAGTCATGACCTCACACCTCCCCACATTGTATTCCATCTGCCACTTCTTTGCCCATTCTCCTAACCTGTCCAAATCATTCTGCAGCCTCCCCGCCTCCTCAATACTACCTGTCACTCCACCTATCTTTGTATCATCTGCAAACTTAGCCAGGATGCCCTCAGTTCCTTCATCTAGATCATCAATGTGTAAAGTGAAAAGTTGTGGTCCCAACACTGACCCCTGCACAACTCCAATAGTCACCGGCCTCCATCCTGAGAAGGACCCCCTTATCCCCACTCTCTGCCTCCTGCCAGACAGCCAATCTTCTATCCATGCTAGTACCTTGCCACTAACACCATGGGCTCTTATCTTACTGAGCAGCTTCCTGTGCGGCACCTTGTCAAAGGCCTTCTGGAAGTCCAAGTAGATAACATCCATTCCCTCCAGCTTGGTCTGTCCAGCTGACCCCCTGTGGTGCGCCCTCGAACTGGCCATTATCACCAGCCTACAGGAGGCTGCCAGGCCCTCTTTTAAACAGACAGCCGGGTCGCCATTGGACCAGGTGGTCTGTGCATGCCCGCCACTGCCTGCACACTCCTGCTATCCATGGGAGTCAGCAAGTATGCTGGGCGGGCCCTAATTGGCCCGCCCATGTAAAATGGTGGCGCGGACCTGATTGCGGGCGCCAATCGGGTCCCCGCCCACCCGCTCTCCCTTCCCCCCACCTTCCCAAACGGAAAATTCTGCCCTAGGATTTTTAAATTTGTTGGATTCACTCCAGCACCTCTCAGGGTAAAGGCATAGCTGCTGTAGTGTGATAATGATAGTTCTCGCCTTAATTGGTACAGAGATACCTTGCTAGGCTCAATAGCTTTCTACTCTGGGATTTAAGATAAATATTTCTTTAAATATTGATGGCTATCTTAACTATCTCTCTGTAACATTAATAAGATTGGGTTCTCTCTTAGAAACAAGTTTGTACTTAATTTGTTCTAGAACTATCAACATTGCGATTACCATCAGAAGTGAATTGTATGTCTGGTTCTTTAATAAACATTTTATATAATTTAGAAAGCACATTGCCTCATATAGTCTTCTGTATCCAAACTTGAAAACCCCATCTCCGTACACTCTTTAGAGGAGAGGTACGTTGTTGAGGACAGTTCGTCGGGCCCTTATAATATCTGGATTGTTATAATCCAGCAAAAATGTGTTAAAAAGGCTATCTGGATGACAGTAATGTTTTCTGGTGTTTCCTTTCCTTTTTGGAAAGTTAGATTGGTTCGTCTGACCCATTTAAGTGGCTTTAATGCCTCTCTTTCTCAACCTTAAGTGAGAGTGATCTTCCAAGGAGTACGCCTGATCCAGAATTGTCTCAAAAAGGGCCATAATTATACTCCACTTAAGATGTCCATAGACATCTGTGACCTCATCGCCAAAGACCTCACACCTCACAGTACTGGTAACTATGTCCTGCCAGGACCCGTCAAAGTCACTATGTCCTTGAACTTTTTCATTCCTGACTCCTTCAAAGAATCAGCTGCAGACCTTGGTGGCATCTCACTGATGGCTGCACACCAATGCATCTCACAAGTCAATTATTCATTCTTTACCAAAGATGTTCAGCACATTGATTTCACAACAGACATGGCCTTGCTGCATAACCCTAGGTGCTGGCATCATCGATTGTACCCATGTGACCATCTAGGCAACCAGCGATTGGCCAGTGAGATCTATCAACAAGAAGGGATGCTATTCCCTGAATGTCCAACTGGCCTGTGACCACAACAAGAGCTTCATCCACGCGTACACTCACTTATCTGGCAGCTGCCATGACTCCCCCATTCCCTGGCAGCCCTGGCTGCCTCAAATGTTCACTCCATCTTCTAAAATCTGTGAATCGATCCTAGGGAACAAGGGATATCCCTTGACAAGATAGCTACTCATCCCACACAGAGGCAATACAACCAATGCCACCTGCTCACTAAGGAAACCACCACTGAGTAAGCCATCATTATCTCAAGATGCGTTACTGGAGCCTGGACCAATCAGGTGGTACCCTCTAATCCTCTCCTGCCAGGGTGTTGATCATTGTGGTGATTTGCTGCATTGTCCCATAACATGGCTATTCAGAGAGGTGTGGATCTTGAAGACGGTGAGGCCCTGGAAGGAGACTGCACATTGGAGGAAGAGCAGGAGGTGAGAGAGGATGAAGTAGAGGCTGAGGGAGTTAATGCTGAACAGATGTGACCAGGCACGGCTCAAGGCACAAAGTGTTCATCAGGATGCCATGAATGTCAGAGATCATCTGATTCAGGAATGTTTCAACTGAGCCCCTCTGAACCGAGTTAAGGGGCAAGGAATTGAAGGGAGTCTAAGATAACTGTGCTAACATATGCATGGAAGACGCAGCCTGGAACACTAATCACTTACGCCAATGAAGGAAGCATTTCTGCCCAGAGGCTTTACCCTCACCTTGGAGGGTCCCATTATCTTTCTCACTACCTTAAAGCACTTTTCCTGTCATATCAGCAATAAAAGGAGTCCCAGGAATGTGCCTTAAAGTGTCATCACCTATATAGTATAAAGAGGGGGCAAAGCAAGATGGTGGAGGGAATTTAATGCCCTCCCCACAGCGCTGTTGATGTTGGGAGACATTTAATTGGGTGGGAGAGTGGTAGGTGGGTCCCATTGCCTTCCTGCCTCTGTCCTGATTAAGTCCGCTTGTGGCCTCATCCTGTCACTGCTGGTATTCACCTTAGACACTCCAGTGCAGTACTGAGGGAGTGGTGCACTGTTTGAAGTGCTGTCTTTTGGATGAGATTTTTAAACTGAGGACCCTTCTCAGGTGGATGTAAAAAAAAAAAGCCATGGCACAATTTCAAAAAAGAGCAGGAGAGATACCCTGGTATCCTGGCCAATTCTTATCCCTCAAACAGCATCCCCCAGGAGCTAATTGCAACTGGGCAACCTGGAAGTGCCTTAACAAACTTAGGACTGGTGTAGGTCGTTCAAAGATGTCACTAAGCAAATAGGGATATACAACCAGCCCGACAACTTGTGAATGTGGAACTAAGCCACAGACTATGCAACATCTCCTGCAATGCCTATTGCTAGAGGAGCCCTGCACTACTGCAGATCTTGCCGAATTCAACAACAAGGTGCAAAAATGTGTCCAGTTCTGGCTGGGCCATGTATAGATTGTCCGTGGACACGATAAGAAGACGAAGCATCACAAAAAATTACAGATTAGCTGGTCATTATCACATTCCTATTTGTGGCAGCTTGCTGTGCACAAATTGGCTGCTGTGTTTCCTACGTTACAACAGTGACTACAGTTCAAAAGTTCTTCATTGTCTGAAAAGCACTTTGAGATAGTCATGAAAAGCACTATATAAAAGCAAGTCTTTTTTTCTTTCTGATAAATAAGGGTAGAAATTACTGTAGGTGATTTGCTCATGCGTGCACCATCACACCACTATTAAATAATGATCTCTGCAATTTTAACAGTAGTGGTGATCTGTTTGAAGCAAAGAAGTTAACACCTACATTAAGATAAATATATAATATCACCATTAAAGTATGAATATTGCAATTTGATAGTGTTTGTGCGGTGCTCTGTTTGGGCAGTCATTTCCACACTATTTTGTTCCTAAATATTACAAGATAGGAGGTTATTCTTAGCTTGTGAGTTGCTTTTAGTTTAATCACTTTTAACCATAAAACTTTATAGTTTATAGTTTAGAGGTTTGCAGAACTTTTATGAAGAAAATTAATATTTTGGCTCTTCAAACTAGAAGCAAACTTAAATCTTAACAATTCAAACATTATGAGAAGTACAAGCTCCCTAAGCTCTTTTTATTGCACTGTCCTCTAAAGCCTCCTTACAAGCTTTTTGTAACTCCTTGTAATCTCTCTGTGCTCCACTCAATGTCCATTTTTCCTATTCCTCTTGGGCTATTTTTCTGCATTAGAGACACTACATAAATGCAAGTTGCTGCCATTGCTGCCCGCCAATCTGAATAAATATGTAGGTTTTCCATGGACGAAGGAAAACATCAAGCCATTTTGGCTCTTTTTCTGGCTGGCACCACCTTAAAGGAGGACAAGCAGAGGCATAGAATTAGCAAATGTGCTGAACCCTAGAAGCTGCCTGTCGTTGTGTTACCACTTACATGCCAGAAAGAAATGCTCCCTATAACACTATTAAAACAGATCACCTGGTCAAATAGTACATTGTTGTTTGTTGGAACTTTCTCTGGACAAGCCGTTACTTTTGACCACAATATGACAGTAACTGTACTTTAAAAGTATTTTGGTTGGGTGTGAAGTGTTTTCGAGACATCCTGAGGACATGAAGTGTGCTACATAAATGAAACTTCTTGCTTTGTTATAAATCTAGCTCCTCAAAAGGAAGATAATAAATCTCCAGGCCTAACTATTATTTTATTGTCAATTTTCATAAGTTATTTTCTTCATATAATCTAACCCATGGCAGAAGTAAATTTGTTCAATCCATCTCGCTGATGGTATCAAGCTGACTCTTCGTTTTGAACAATCCCTGCCCTTAAATATTTGGCCAACATTTATGGATTTGAATAACTATCAGTGTAATTCAAAAGCAGCTGCCAGCCATATCACACATCAGTGTTCATGTTTGAATTTTCAAATTGGTTCATCTCTCAAGCTTGTATCCTTGGAGGAAGCTCGACAAATCATCCCACTATCAATACTGATTAAGCTTGAGGATATAATATTGAAACCAACATTTTTAAAATAGAATTCTGGTATTGTAATTGAATGCTAATAACCACCATTGAACTCAAGCTGGATGAGAAATTCTTGATTTTTGTTCTAAGACACACATGGAGTAATTTCACAGATTAGCTGAGAAAATCATACCAATGTATCTTGAGAGTTTCTCCACAGCGCAGGTAACAAGTATCTTTTTGCTTGTAATTTCCAAAGACTGCAGAGTAGTGGCTCTGGGAATATTAACTTGATCCTGTTATGCTGTATGATTTAGAGAAGATGAGACCTCGACGTAGAAATATTAGCAAAAAGACTCAAAAGGCAATTTTATAGCTAAATTATACACTTATTGTGAAATATATACTTTTTCTGTCCTTATGTCACAAACCTTATTTTAAACAAATTTCTAAGTGTAGTTGATTGTAGCCAATGTAACGTGAAAGGCTGCTGAAAAATATTTTGACCAACTTGGAAAATACTATGCATGCTGGAAATCTGCAATTAAAACAGAAAATACTGGAAAATGTCAGTGTCTGGCAGCATCTGTGGAGAGAGGAACAGAGTTCACATATCAGGTCATGACCTTTCATCAGAACTGGGAAAAATTAGTAATATGATAGATTTTAAGGAGATGAAATGGAGGAGGGTGGAAAAAGAACAAATGGGAAGGTCTGTGATAGCGCTGAAGATGAAAGACATTAAAAGACATTGATTGGCAGAACCAAAGGAAAAGGCAATGGTTCCAAGTGAAGGAGTGATTTAATGTGCTTCTTTCAGTTTTGTATTTGCTGTTCATAATGTGGCCTCCTCTGCATTGGGGACATTAAATGCAGATTAGTTGATGACTTTGTGGAGCACCTCTATTCAGTCTAAAAACATGACCCTGAGATTTTAATGGCTTGCCATTTTAATTTTCCACATTGCTCTCACCTGACATCTCTGTCCTCAGCCTACTGCAGTATTCCAGTGAAGCTCAATGCAAGCTTGAGGAACAGTACCTCATATTTCAATTAGGCATAACCAACATGGAGTTCAAAAGTTTCAGACTATAAACTCTGCCCTTCTCCTCCAATCCCCACCCCTCATTTTGTCTTCTTTTCTTTGCAGGTTTCAGTCTTAACCTTGTTTTCCTTATTGTTGATTTCAGACTTCAGATGGCAGCTGTTTATTTTCCTGCTATTCACACCTCCCCTGGACACATCCTTTGTTTTCCTTGTCCCACTTTGTTAGCAAATAGAGACAGTTTAAGTAAGTTATATTTGTATTTGTGGGTGTTTGGAATGATTTTGGCTTTAAAGTTTAAATTTGATTTGTATTTCTGGATTTGTGCATTAAGAAAAGGTCACGTTGAGTTTAGTTTCACTTTAAGAGGTGAAACCTGGATCTTGTTTCATTTTTGAGGGAGACAGTAGGTCTAAAGCTGTTTGCATACCTCCATTTCTAATGAGTTTTACTGATGTGTGAAAGAGTGCACTCCCGACTCAGGGAACCCCCCCTATGGCCTGCACAGAGAGCGCACAGCGCTTCCGAGCGAGCGTCACGCTGGGCGGGCCTTAATTGGCCTGCCCACATAAAATGGCGGTGTGGACTCAATTGGGGGTGCTGATCGGGTCTGTGCCCACGTGCAACCGCCCCGCACAACCTCCCCAGCAGTGGGGGGGTGGAATTCTACCCAGAGTGTGGTGTGTCTGATCACAGGTCACCTATTGGTTTACATGGACTGTGCACTTACTGTGAACATTAAAGTATAAGATAGTTTTTGTAACTTGTGTTATCCTTACAAATCTGTATATAACTGTAAAGGTATAGTTGTAGGTGAAGGAGTAATGAAATATAGCTCATCTTATCTTGTTTAATAAATGTTTTATTCTTTTGTTAAAAGTTCATCAGCTGACTCAATTCAGTAGCTACCCTCCATGTATCTAAACAAAAAAATAAAAGTTAGGATCTGTCAAGCTGGGCTCCACCCTGGGATTGGGCTTGTCCAATTGTAACATCAGGTGGGATTATAACAATTATCACCCCCTTTGGATCGCTCCACCAACTCTTTTGTCATTTAATGTATCCCGTCTTCTGCACTATCGCAGACTCTTTCTTTTGTCTCATTTTCCACTCGTTTCCCATTTCACCTTCTTAAAAGCTATGACATTTCTAACTTTCCCCAGTTCTTGCCATGGGTTTGTTTACTGTACAAGACAATACAGCAATCACTCATAAGAGATTCGATAATCATGCTGTGGGTTCATTTATTAAGATTAGGCACATGAGAACAGGTACATATAGGTATAAAGCTTGAAGGTATCAGAACTGTGTGTGTCTGTTCTGCTCAAAGCAAAAATGAAAATAAGATGAATGCAAAATACCATGGATGTTGGAAGTCTGAAATAAAAACAAAAAATGCTGGAAAAACTCAGCAAGTCTGGTATCTTCTCAGACTTGCTGAGTTTCCCCAGTATTTTTCATTTATAGGATAAAAGTGAAACTAAGACTGGATCACATGACATATTTATCTTCTAGTAATATCATGCTGATACCCCCTTAAAGGCATATTACAACATTTCTGATGAAAGGTCACGACCTGAAACTTTAACTCTGTTTCTCTCTCCACAGCTGCTGACAGACCTGCTGAGTCTTTCCAGCAGTTTCTATTTTTATTTTTGAACAACTTGATTGATTCTTGTTCTTTTCCTAAATGTAGATATTCCCAACAGTTCAAAAACAGCACATAAAAAATGTAATCAAAATAATGTCACTTGCTACACTTCATAGTCTACATCATTGTTGGACTGTTACAACTTAATCATTTAAAATAAGAATCTAAAATAATGGTTCTTATGATTCAGCTCACTGAGCATCTGTAATTCATAGAAACTCAAACTCCCAGTAGAAAGAAAAAGTGACTATCCAAGTAAATTGGAAATTGACCCAGGTTCAATCATTCCCATTGATTGCCAGAAATTTCTTATTATTTTCAGAAATGATTACTTTTTCAGAAATTGCATTCAGACTCACTGTGAAAATAACAATACCTACCTTGAAAGGGAAAACAGCAGTTGGCAATTAATCAGGGCCTGTAATATTTAAAGTTTAATTAGCCTCAGCCAACTAGAAAGGCAAAGTTAGAATTAAAACTTCCATCTAGCTTTTATTCTTACTTATTTTCCCCTTTGCTCTCACTAGGAAAGTCATTCTCACTCAGAAGTTATTCATTTGCATGGATGCTTTTTAAAGAATTAAAGATGAAATGATTCAGTTCTTTGCTTCCAAATACCTTCAATAATGGACAACCCCAAACTGATTTTCAATTCTTTCCCTGTGTGGAACATGCATATGGAAAACATATTTATTGTACAATCCCATCCTGCATCACACAGCTACAGAAACTGTCCTGGATATACAATCAGGATTTAAGTTGTTGGGATACCTCAGCTTGTCTTTCCTCCAAAAAGAAAACTTCTAGCTAAATACATGCCACCTTTCATAACACCTTGTCATCTACATTCCTATCCCTGGGCCTTATTCGGTTTTGTTACAAACAGCCAAGGCACTTCAGCTTGGATTTGCCTGTATGCTGTTATAGCATTAGAAACTTGGGGTGGAATTTTATGGCCTCTCTCGCTGGTGGAATTTTCTGGTCCCGCCGAAGTCAATGAACTTTTGAACGATTCACTGAATTTTCCGGTCCTGCCCCTGCCATGATGGGGCCATAAAATTCCGCCCTTGGAATGAGAAAAGATAGTTTGCCCTGTTCACTAACCCAACTATTTCATCTCCTGGAGAAAGTTAACAAAATTACTTCCTGATTCTCAAAGTTATTCAAGTGAACTTTAAAATATCCATCCATCCTCACATATCTACCATTTGACATTAGCCCGAACTGGACAATAAGCACTTTTGTCTACCTCTGCACGGCCCCAAAAGCACAGGTACTGTCATCATCAATGTGATATTCACTGCGATTAATTACCAAGTAATTGTTCAGCCCTTTTTCAAATAAATTAAATAACTTAAAATTAACTGCATTTACTGAATATTCATACTGGATGGAAACAGTGCAGAATTATTACTGTATGCCACAAGGCACAATATTCAGTGTTAAACACTGAGAAAGATGGTTCAACTTTTAGAATTAATTAAACCAAGAGCATGAAAAAACCATACTATAGTTGTCCAATGATATGACTTGGCAAATCATGTATTTCAGTATTTGTGACATTAATTTTGGGATTAAGATTGGAGGATTACTGAATCCCATGACAGAATCATAGAATGGTTACAGCAGAAAAGGAGGCCATTCGGCCCAATGTGTCCCTTTGGCTGTCTATAAAGGCAATCAGCTAATCTCACTCCCCCACAGGACTGATACATGCAGCTTCCTGTATCAATGAGCCATTGACATTGGCCATGGTGGCCAGCAGTGCCTTATCTCTTGATCTCTCTGTTTTGTGTTTGTAGGAGAAATGGGCACCTAATGCTCACAATATGGTAGAGTCCAGGCAAAGGGTTCCCATCCTGTACATCCTCACCATCAGGGAAGAGGGAGCAATGGGAATAGCCAGGGTGGTTGACCCATGAATAAGTCAGGGAAGTCGAGAAGGACACCCTGGTGGAGATAGTGAAACTGGAATGTGTAGATCAAGTGGTGCAGCACTTTTCAGCCCTTCCAACAGCATGCCAAATACTCAGCTGCATTGGGAAGCCTCATCCATCGTTGGATGTGGTTTTATGAAAAATGTAAAGGCCGTCGGGCCGGTTTGCCTCTCCGCCGACCGTTAGGCAACGTAAAATTGGATGCTGGCTTAGCATGTAAGCTATGAAGGGAATTTGCATTTTTAGATAGATGATGGGGGATTTGGATTTCAAAGTGTTCTCAGATCTCTGGCTGTTTACAAATAGCCAGACAAACAAGTTAAGGAATGTGTTTATTTTTCCCAAGGGTTACTGACAATAAATCGTAGCAACATGAAAGTTTTTATATTGTGAGGAAGATACAGTTTCAAAGCCATATGAAACAATCAAATTTATATATTAAAAAGGAGAAAAACATATATAAAGGAGAATGAGGCCATGTGTCAGAGGAATGCATTGTGAAATCGAACAGAAGTGTGTGAAATAGCCTTAATGAAGCCTCCAATATTTGTGCATAAGCCTGCTGTCTACTGAAACTGAAGCTAGAGGAGAAAGCCATTTGGAATTCCACTGTCCAGGATGTTGTGTTAATTTGCTGGATCTGTTTAAAATCTAAAATCTATTTTTGGACTGTTGCTTTAAAGGAGGTGTAAGTGGTAGTCAGGTTAATTAGGAATTTTAGGAGTTATTATAGTAGTAATTTGTAGTTCTGTGTAATGCTTGAAGTCTTTTCTTTTGTTAATAAATATTTTAATTTCATTTTTTTTAAAAAGTCTCTAAAAGTCTTGGTGGACGTATTATTTCTAAATTCAGTGCATGCACCTCGAAGTAAATATAAATTGCAAAACCATTGTGCTAGCACGATCAAGTTTCCCTTGTGGATTTGATCTACCTGGCACATATCATCTGTCGCATCATAACAGATGGGTGTAAGTACGAAGCGATCTTCGTAGGTCGACAAAGCTTAAAAGTCCTAAGCACAACCCCAACTGTTGTTGCACTCATTAGAACACCCAAACCCAGCAATCCATGTGGAAGGTGTGGCCTTCTGCATACACTGAAGAAAAACCCAGCTTTCGATCAATTCTGTAAGGTATGTGGCAGAAAGGGCCATTGGCAGTGGTAGTGCACTAGACCAAAGGCCCATGCAGCTACAAAGTGGTGTGCACTAATCCAAACAGACTGTACATAATGGGTACCTTCAACCAATAAGCATGGCTGTCCATTATCCCATCAGAAACATATACATGAAGTATTTGACAAACCAGAAAATGATGATGTGCACAATGAGATGATGAATGGTGAACATAGGTTTCACACTCTCTTGTGGAAAACGTTGATACTGTCACACCATCTGAGATGCTTGCCAACATTCAAATTATCTGTTCTAGGAAAGTCGGTAACTATTTGTTATTGACACAGGGGCAGTGTCAACATACTATCCCTGTGAATTTTAAAAGACATGTATCCACAGGCATGGAAGGCCGTGGCAAAACCTACTACTGTGCAACTTTCAGCGTACAAAGGTTCACTAATTCCATACGCAGGATCCATAGCCTGGAGTGAAAGTTCAATCAATTGTCCTGGGTGCCACAACTGTTCTATAGCATGGAGACTAAAGGCCCAGCAATCGGAGGTCTACCGGAATGCTGTGACCTCACGCTAGTGACAATCGTTGGAGTCATTCAGACCTCATATGGCAGATTAACCACAGAAACTACTCCTATCACCTGAGTTCATGAACTAACATTGAAATATCCAGAATATTTTGACAAAATTGGAAGTTTCATGGGAGCTGCAACATTACACTTAGAGGAGAATGCAAGTCCATCAATTGATCTGGTACATTTTGTGCAATGCAAACGTCAACAGCTTCAAAAGTAAACAGCAAAAGATTCCACAGTACAGAAACTATGTAAAACCATCACTGAGGGATGACCTGATTCAATTCAGCATGTCCACAAACACGTGAGACCATTTGTCCTTATTAGGTTGAGCTAGGTATCTCCTGGGAGTCATTTTCAAAAGCAGGCAGGTGACCATACCAGAAACTTATGACTTGATATTCTTCAACAACTTCATCACTCACACATGGGCATAGATTAGATGACTCGCAAGACAGTCTTTTGGCTGAGTATGAACAATGACATTGAAGTTGTTGTCAAGAAGTGCGAGGTATGACGAGAGCATCTGCCAAGTCAGCACAAAGAAACAGTGATTCCACATGAAGTTCCTATCCATCCTTTGTCCAAAATGGCATCCAGCCTCTTTCATGTCTATAACACTGATTTCATCATCATTGTCGACGATTTTACCAAGTACCACGTTATTTGACAACTGCACAATACATCAAGCACAACTGTTGCATGCTCTAAGTGCTATTTTCAGTTTAGATGGCGTGCCTAGAGAGATCATTATGGATAACACTCCACAATTTATTAGTAAAACATTTCAGGATATGTGTGAGAAGTGGAATATTGATCACACTACTTCTTCTCCTTGTTATCCTAGTCCTAATGGCCTAGCTGAATTAATGATTTGCATGGTGAAATCCCTAATTCTCAAATGTAGACACATCGAACAAGATATACACATTGTAATGCTACATCTGATGGTGATTTTAAGTGCAACTATTCCATCACTGGCGCAGCTCATGTTTGCCAGATCAGTGCATACCAATTTACCTATTCTTACACATTCTGCTCTCTCTGAAACTAGAGACCAACTTTTAAAACTGGAAAAGAAGATGACCAATAATAAAATGCAGGTACAGATTTGCCAAGTTTACGGTTGGGACACTCAGGATACCACAGAAGTTGTTATGACGTGGCAGATGATATGTGCCAGGCAGTTCAAATCCATGAGAAAAACTTGATCATGCAGTCACAACTGTTTTGCAATTTGTATTTTATTTCGAGATGCGTACCCTGAATTCAGAAGGAGAAAGACCACCACGACTTCAGAGGTTTTTAGAAAACTAAATTAAACATTTATTAACAAAATAAAAGATTTCAAGCACATATGTAGGACTACAAATTACTACAATAATATCTCCTAAAACCCCTAATTAATCTGGCTTCCAGTTACACACTCGTTAAGGCAACAGTAAAAACAAATAGATTTAAACAGACCCAGGCAAAGCCACGCAATACCCTGGACAGACAAATGCAAAATGATTTTTCTCAGCTTTGAGGCAATATAGGTTTAGTGGCACAGTTCTAGTGGATTTGCAGGGACAGAGGGACCTGGGGTTCATGGGCATCGATCTTTGAAGGTGGCAGGATGTATTCGGTTGGAGAGTAATTAGCAAAGCATATGGGATCTTGGGCTTCATAAATTGAGGTAATGAGTACAAAAGCAGGGTGTTATTCTGAACCTTTATTAATCTTTTGCTGGTCACAATTAGAGTATTATGTCCAGTTCTTATTACCATAATTAAGGAAGGATATGAGGGCTCTTGAGAGAACCAAAATGGTAAATGGCAGATCTCCTTGAAGCAAAGGAGGTTAAGGAGCCATTTGATAGCCATAAACAAGATTATGACGTGTTTAGATAAGGTAGAAAAAGAAAAGCTATTCCCATTAGCTGATGGTACAAGAATTAGGGGGCACAGATATAACGTTTGGGCAAGAGATACAGGGGGTAAGTGAGTTGAACTTTTTTACACAGCAAGTGTTCATGATCTGGAACTCGCTGCCTATGAGGGTGCTGGAGGCGGAATATGATTGATAATTTTAAAATGAAATTGGATGGGCATTTGAGGGAAATAAACTTGCAGGGCTACAGGAATTGAAGTAATTAATATGATCTGATGGCCATAATAGACTTGGCTGCAGGATGGCAAGCATTGGGTCCTGAATGTTGAAGGATATATGACATTCAAGAAGAATAGGAAGCTAGGTAAAGGTGGAGAGGTAGCACTGTTGACAAAAGATGGCATTGATGCAATAGTTAGAGATAAACTTGGTTCAGGAGATCAGAATGTAGAATCAGTTTGGGTGCAGATGAGGAATAGTATAGGAAAGAAGTCACGAGACGGAGTGGTCTACAGGCCCCCTAACAGTTACCACATTGTAGGACAAAGTATTCAAGAAGAAACAAAAACAAAAATACCTGGAAAAACTCAGCAGGTCTGGCAGCATCCCTTCAACAGACTTCAATTCAGACTCGAAACGTTAACTGTGTCCCTCTCCTCAGATGCTGCCAGACCTGCTGAGTTTTTCCAGGTATTTTTGTTTTTGTTTTGGTTTTCCAGCATCCACAGTTTTTTGCTTTTATTCAAGAAGAAATATTGGGTGCTTGTGATAAAGTGCCTGCAATATCATGGGTGACTTTAATCGACATATAAACTGGAAATATCAGATTGGCAGTGGTAGCCTGGATGAGGATTTCATAGAACGCTTTTGAGATAGTTTCTTAGAGCAGCACGTTCTGGAACCAACCAGAGAGCAAGTTATATTAGATTTGGTATTGGGTAATGTGACAGGATTAATTATTGACCTCAGAGTAATGGCACCCCTAGGTAGCAGTGACCACAATATGATTGAATTTTACATCCAGTATGAAAGGGAGAAGACTAGGTCAAAAGCTATTATTAAAATTTAAAGAAGGCAACTATGTGGGCATAAAAGCTGATCTAGCTAGTGAACTGGGATACAAGGCTAGGGGATAGATCAATAGAGAAGCAGGGGCAGACATTTAAGGGGATATTTCAGAATACTCAGAATAAATATATTTCTACTATAAATAAAAATTCTAAAAGGAGGACCCACCATCCATAGTTAACTAAAGAAGCTAGGGAAAGCACCAAACTTAAGGAAAAAGCATATACCTGCACAAAGATGAGTGACAGATCAGATGATTGGTCAGAATAGAAAGAACAGCAGGGAATGACTAAAAGGTTAATCAGGAGAAAGAAATTAAAGTATGAGAAGAAGCTAGCTAGAAATGTAAAAACGGATAGCAAAAGTTTCTACAGGTATTTAAACAGGAAAAGAGTAAGTAAAATGAGTGTTGGTCCACTAGAGAGTTAGAATGGGGAGTTAATTGATAATTAAATATCTGCCCGTCCAAGCTTAAGGCTGGCAGGCAGGCCACGAGCCCCAGCAGGCTCCAGATTATTCATGAAACTTCATCCACTGGCAGGATGAAGTTTCATGTCCGTTTATTAAAAATGTAATAAATTTTAAGTGTTTATTATTAACATGTCCCATCTCGTGTGACATTGTCACATGAGGGGGACATGTTAATAATTTTAATATTTTTCTATTGTTAGACTTTACTTACCTCTCACGATTCTCCCTGAGACAGGACTTTGCCTCAGGGAGCAGTGCGCTCTTTCGCGCGCATGCGCTAAAGAGTGCACTTTGACAGTTGGGGACTCCTTTCCCCCCGCACAGGGAGCACATAGCGCTTCCTGTCGGGCAGACCACTCAAAATGGCGGCGGGCCCCGTTTCGGTGGCGGGGGTCGGCTGTCAGCCCGCCGCCGAGCCAGTGGGGCCCGCCCGCCATCCGAGGGCAAAATTCTGCTCCTTGAATCTGAATATAAGATTTTGACAAGGATGGTCTGGATGTGGAAAGGATGTTTCCTCTTGTGGGTGAATCCTGAACTAGGGTGCACTGTTTTAAAATTAGGGGTCAGATGAGAAGAATTTTTTTTCTCTCAGAGAGCTGTGTGGCTTTGGAATTCTGCCTCAGAAGGCAGTGGAAGCAAGGTCAATGAATATTCTTTAAGGCAGAGGTAGATAGATTTTTGTTAGGCAGGGGAATCAAAGATTATCGTGGGTAGATGTGGTTGTAGAACTTGAAAGAGAAACAGATCAATCATGATCTTATTGAATGGCAAAGCAGGCTTGAGGGGCCAAATGGCCCACTTCTGCTCCTATTTCGTATGTTCATCGCAGAGTTGCTACTTTGTGTCCTTGAGTAGATCACAGAAGGAGGTCCATGCTATGTTTGTGTCCATCTGTGTCCATTTTTCCTGGGATTCCATGTTCGAATTCCTCTAAACAGGTTTCCAAACTGCCACAGTACCGAACTGGCTCTTCTCAAAGTCAGAATTGACACGTTATGTGATCATGACAAGGCACATTATCACCACTCATCCTTCTCAACCTGTCTGCAGTCTTTGACATGGTTTACCGCACAATCCTCCTCCAGTGTCTCGACTGTTGTCCAGCTGAATGGGTTTGCACTCAACTGGTTCCATTCTTATCCATCTAATCGTAGCCAAAGAATCACCTCCAATGGATTCTCTTCTCATAGAAACATAGAAAATAGGAGCATGTGTAGGCCATTCGGCCCTCCGAGCCTGCTCCGCCATTCATTATGATCATGGCTGATCATCCAACTCAATAGCTTGCTCCCGCTTTCTCCCCATATTCTTTGATTCCTTTCGCCCCAAGAGCTATATCTAACTCCTTCTTGAAAGCATACAATGTTTTGGCTTCAACTACTTTCTGTGGTAGCGAATTCTACAGACTTACCACTCTCTGGGTGAAGAAATTTCTCCTTATCTCAGTCCTAAATGGTCTACCCCGTATCCTCAGACTGTGACCCTTGGTTCTGGACTCCCCCTGCATCGGGAACATCCTTCCTGCAACTACCCTGTCTAGTCCTGTTAGAATTTTATAGGTTTCCATGAGACCCCCTGTCATTCTTCTGAACTCCAGTGAATATAATCCTAACCGACTCAATCTCTCTTCATATGTCAGTTCATATGAATCAGTCTGATAAACCTTCGCTGCACTCCCGCTATAGCAAGAACATCCATCCTCAGAAAAGGAAACCAAAACTGCACACAATATTCCAGGTGTGGTCTCACCAAGGCCCTGTATAATTGCAGCAAGACATCCCTGCTCCTGTACTCGAATCCTCTGGCTATGAAGGCCAACATACCATTTGCCTTCTTTACCGCCTGCTGCACCTGCATGCTTACCTTCAGCGACCAGTGTACGAGGACACCCAGGTCTCGTTGTACATTCCCCTCTCTCAATTTACAGCCATTCACATAATAATCTGCCTTCCTGTTTTTGCTACCAAAGTGGATACATTATACTGCATCTGCCATGCATTTGCCCACTCACTCAGCTTGTCCAAATCACACTGAAGCATCTCTGCATCCTCCTCACAGCTCACCCTCCCACCCAGCTCTGTGTCATCTGCAAATTTGGAGATATTACATTTAGTTCCCTCATCTAAATTATTAATATATATTATGAATAGCTGGGGTCCCAGCACCGATCCCTACAGTACCCCACTAGTCACTGCCTGCCATTCAGAAAAAGACCTGTTTATTCCTACTCTTTGTTTCCTGTCTGCCAACCAGTTTTCCATCCATCTCAATTAATTACCCCCAATCCCATGCACTTTAATTTTACACGCTAATCTCTTATGTGGGACTTTGTCGAAAGCCTTCTGAAAGTCCAAATAAACCACATCCACTGGCTCCCCCTCATCAGCTCTACTAGTTACATCCTTGAAAAATTCCAGTAGATTTGTCAAGCATGATTTCCCTTTCGTAAATCCATGCTGACTCTGTCCGATTCTGCCATTGTTTTCCAAGTGCTCAGCTATTAAATCTTTTACAATGGACTCTAGAATTTTCCCTGCTACCGACGTCAGGCTGGATGGTCTATAATTCCCTGTTTTCTCTCTACCTCCCTTTTTAAATAGTGGGGTTACATTAGCTACCCTCCAATCTGTAGGAACTGTTCCAGAATCTATAGAATCTCAGAAGATGACCACCAATGCATCCACTATTTCTAGGACCACTTCCTTAAGTACTCTGGGATGTAGATTATCAGGCCCTGGGGATTTATTGGCCTTCAATCCCATCAATTTCCCCAACACCATTTCCCTACTAATACTGATTTCTTTCAGTTCCTCCCTCTCAATAAACCCTGTGTTCCCGAACATTTCTGGTATGTTATTTGTGTGCTCCTTTGTGAAGACAACCAAAGAATGTATTTAGTTGGTCCCCATTATAAATTCCCCTGTTTCTGACTGTAAGGGACCTACATTTGTCTTTACTAACCTTTTTCTCTTCACATACCTATAAAAACTTTTACAGTCAGTTTCATGTTCCCCGCAAGCTTACTCTCATACCCTTCTTAATCAATCCCTTGGTCCTCCTTTGCTGAATTCTAAACTGCTCCCAATCCTCAGGTCTGTTGTTTCTTCTGGCCAATTTGTATGCCTCTTCCTTGGATCTAATACTATCTCTAATTTCCCTTGTAAGCCATGGTTTGGCCACCTTTCCTGTTTTACTTTTGCGCCAGACAGGAATAAACAATTGTTGCAGTTCACCCATGCGCTCTTTGAATGTTTGCCATTGCCTATTCACTGTCATCCTTTTAAGTAATGTTTCCCAATCCATCATAGCCAACTCGCGCCTCATGCCATCGTAGTTTCCTTTATTAAGATTCAGGACCCTAGTCTCAGAGTGAACTATGTCACTCTCCATCTTGATGAAGAATTATATCATATTATGGTCGCTCATCCCCAAGGGACCTTGCACAATGAGATTGCCAATTATTTCTTTCTCATTACACAATACCCAGTCTGGGATGGCTTGTTCTCTAGTTGGTTCCTCAAAGTATTGGTCCAGGAAACCATCCCATATACACTCCAGGAATTCCTCCTCTACGTTATTGTTACTAATTTGATTTGCCCAATCTATATGCAGATTAAAGTCGCTCATAATTACAGATGTTTGTTTATTGCATGTGTCTCTAATTTCCTGTATAATGCCATTCCCAACATTACCACTACAGTTTGGGGGTCTATATACTAATGTTTTTTGCCCCTTAGTGTTTCTCAGCTTTGCCCTTACAGATTCCACATTATCGGAGCTATTATCTTTCCTCACTATTGCATTAATTTCCTCTTTAGCCAGCAATGCAACTCCACCAGCTTTTCCTTTTTGTCTGTCCTTCCTAAATACTGAATACCCCTGGATGTTCAATTGCCATCCCTGGTCACCCTGCAGCCATGATTCCGTAATCCCGACTATATCATTCCTGTTTACATCTATTTGCGCGGTTAATTCATCCACTTTATTGCAAATGCTCCTTGCGTTAAGGCACAAAGCCTTAAGGCTTGTCTTTTTAACATCACTTGTCCCGTTCCCACTATTTTTCGCTGAGGCCCTGTTTGATTCTTGCCCTTGATTTCTCTGCCTATCTCTTTTCTTATTCCCCTTTCTGTCTTTTGTTCTTGTCCTTGATTCCCCCTCCTCTGATTCCTTGCATAGGTTCCCATCAAATACTTAATATCAAATAATATCAATTACTCCAGGGCCCTTCTTCCCTGCTCCTCGTTGTCACAGAATATAGCCCTTACAAACAATGAACCACAAAATAAGACCTTAAAAACTATAAGCGATAAAAGTGGTAAATACTTACCCGACCGTACTCACGGTACTCAAAGGATCACCTCATTCCCTCCTCACTGAACTCCCAAAGCAGCGCTCCAGTGCAGACTGTGATGCTGACTGCAGGACACTTTCCCCAGACTGCTTCACAGTGATGTTGACTGCAGGACACTCTTTGCAGACTCTCACTCCTGTATCATCAGAATTTCCTTCGTCCTTGTATTCCTCCTATTTCTCATTTGCCTTCTTGCCCTCGGCAACATCATCCAGAAACACAGTGTTGCTTTCCACATGTACAATGACAACTCCCAGCTCTACCTCACCACCACCTGTTTCACAACCTCCATTGGCTGACATCATACCCTTCTGCCAGCAGCGGGGTTTGTGGTGGGTGAGGGTGGAGAAAACGGCGTGAGTGAAAAAAAGCTGTTTCAGATGGCAGGAAATGACAGTGGGACCATGGAGTCCTGATCCTCATGGCAGTAAATGGCGGGTTGCCATTCCCGCCAAAGGCCGTTGGGAATCCGTTAACCATATCATTAGCAGGATTCAAATTACCACACTGCCGGAATTGTTCCCCTTCCCACCCCCACCCATCCACGTCCAATTATCCGTCCTGCCAACGGCAGTTTGGGAGGAGAGGGCAGACATAAAATGGGCGGTTGCTGGGGGTGAGGGGGTGTGTAACAAAGCAGCCTTGTGGGGGTGTTGGTTGGTTGGGGGAAGAGACCGGGGAGTGGTGCAAGGGCCATGTGGAAACAGGGGAACATGAGGGGGGAACAGCGGGGGTCTGTGGTGGCGGGGGGGGAGGTGGTAAACAGCAGGGGATAGTGAGGGGGGGAGAGTTCAGAGGGAGGGGTCAGTGATGTCAATCACAGAGTCCGGGAGGGCAAAGTGAGGGTATTGGTGGTAGGAGGGAATAGTAACAGTTAAAGGGGGAAGTGGGATATAGTAGGGTGAGGGTGTGAGGGTCTGTCAGTGGGGGATGAATGGTACCAGTTTGGGACTCGGTGGTGGATGTGGATCCTAGGGGTGTGCAGGATAAGGGTGGGCATGGGGACCGTGACTGGGGTTGGCTGGTCAGGGAGGGCATGCGAACGGTGATAGTGATGGGCTGCAGGGTTATGGGCGAGTGGGTTAAGGGTGATGGTTGGGAAGGTAAAGGTTACACCGTGGGGGACACTGGTAATAGGGGTGAGGGTGTGGGTTACAGGTGGAGTGTAGAGAGTGTTAAAGACTGTTTGAAAGGAAACGCACACCATCCTGCTGCTGAGGCACTGTTCCTTCCCTCGATGTCCAGCTCAAGAGATGCTTGTTGGGAGGAGGGGCACCAGGTGGGTGGAGCTGCAGGTCAGTTCAACTGGACAACTGAAGGGGAATCCTAATACACTGTCCTGACAAGGGAAAGGTTGTTCTGTAGACTTTGCAGTAGATGGCAAAGGAACCGTGTGCATGGGAGGCTTCTCGCACATGGCTCGCAAGGGCCCTGGCAAAGATTAATGCCTCCATGCACAGGCATGATTCATGGTCTGGGACGGCACCTTGAATTGGGGAGGGGAGACACGCACAGGCATGAACATGAACAGAAGCAATAAAAACCCAGCAGACCTCCATAAATATAACTATACATCTATTCAAAAGTGTGCCACAACAATTTACGATGATTGTACACCGATGCTACCAGAATGAACTCAGAACTTATTAATTTTCCGTGCCTCACCACTATGTCCAGGTGCTTCCCTGATTTCTGCAGCAGGGTTGGAGGCAGCCTGCTGACTACCATGTCTTCTTGTCATCGATGACCATGGTGGGCATCCTCTGGAGACCTGAGGCCTGTAGGGCCCCAGTTTTCTTTGGGTCTCCTCCTCTGGGACAGGTGGTCTCAGAGGCTGCTGGAGGCACAGACAGAGGGGACTTGGAATGCATGGACACACTTGGAGTGTCCTGAGTGGAGACCCCAGAGGTGTCTGCCTGACGTTCCTCCTCCCTTTGGGGGCCTGAGGGCCCCTCTCTGACTCCTTGAGAAGGGGCACCTGGAGGGAGGCTGAGGTGCCTGTCCCCAACTTGTGTAGCCACTGCAAAATCTCACCCATGGCTACAGCAATGGAGTGTAGGTTTGTGCTCATCTACGACAGAAACTGGGCATTCTGCTGGACCAGGTTCTCCAAGGCGTCTGACATCCTCCCCATGGAGATCTTGACGCGCAAACATGTCGGTGTCACTACATCAAAGAGCAGGCGGAGGAACTTTTCTGCCCCGCATACCACTCTGTTGAGGGCCTCTGACACCTCTGCCTTATGCTCTCCTACCTCTTGCTGCATCTCCAGCAACTTATCCAGGATTGCTCCCAGAGGCTTGTCATTAGACTTAGGAGAGGCCTCATCCCCAGCAGTCCTCAGAGTGCCAGTGACTTTGGCTGTCCCTGCCTCCTCCATGTTCATGCAGTAACCGAGAGTGTGAGTTCGAGCCTAAATAGATGTATGACCCACCGAGGTCTGCATGTCTGGGTTGCTCGGTGCAGGTGAACGCTGTGACGGCGCTACAGGTGAGAAGTCCTCATCATTCTCATCCTCCTCGGTCCTCTGCAGGCTGGAGCTGGGACTGGACTCATGATCAGGGTCTGGCTTCACCCTCTCTTTGCTGGCAATGGTAATGGAAAGAGGGAAGAATGAGTGACTGGATGGGCTGCCTTCTATATTGCACCGAGCATCACCCTTACGTTTCTCCATGCATAAACTAAGCATCTTCCTCAAATGATAGCTGGGGGAGGCCAAGCTTGTTGTCGCCACAGGAACAGTCCTCCTCTGCCAGCTCAACAGCCTGCTCTTCATACTCAGAGAGGAGGCGGAGATCGGACATGCCCTCTCCCATCTTCCCCATCTCACACCTGTTGTGCATTATTTTCTCCTGCATAAGGAAAGAAGATGGTTAGTGAGGACATCTGACACAGGTGACATTCACATGCTGGCAATCCCCACCACCAACCCATTGGCAGCTGTGTTCCTTATGAAAGATACACTGCTGCTACTCACCAAGGGTACTTCAGCAGCACCCTCCAGACCCGTGAGCTCCAGCAGCTAGGACAAGGACAACAAAGACATGGCAGCAGCAGAAGCGCCTGGAGTTGCCCTCTACACCAAGAAGCACACTCCCCCCCACCCCCCCAACTAACTTTGTGCCCTTAGTGGCTGGATTAGCGACCCTCAGCTGCCTCCCTACCTGCAGACCACATGGACTGCAGTGGAGCTATGAGACAGCACCCCAGCACCTTGCTAAGGGCTTTTATGCATGGGCAGCACAGATGGTGGCCTTGCCATTGAGGGCCATCTCCCAGTTCCCATTCAGTGAGGTGAGTATGGGGAGTAAAGTGTGCACTACCCTAGTGGCGCAGATGAGGTCATTCATTCTTGTCCTGCACTGCAGGGCATTCCTTCTATGAGTTGAATTGGCACTAACCAACCTGGCGACCTCCTCCCATGCAGGTATGGTGAGATGGGTGGTCCTCCTCCTCCCATGCGTCAGTTAAAGGACATTCCTCCTACCCTCCACTGCTTGAAGAAGTGTGTTCAGAGAGGCATCGCTGAACCTTGAGTCCGGTGCTTGTTGACTTCAGCCCGCCATGTCCAGCTCTGAACTCCAATGCACAATGTGAGCCTTTTAATATGGCACCCGGATATGATGGTGGGGCGCGTGACTTCCTTCCCGCCCACTGCGTGATTTCCCGGGAAACCCCGGGCTGCATAATTAATCAACGCAGCATCACGCAATTCGGTGGGTTTTCCCACTAGGCTCTGTGGCGGGAGTCCCTCTGACTTCCTGCCGCCACCACGGGACTCAGACCCGGAGTGGAAAATCCCAGTCACTGTCCCTAAATTGTCAGATTGCTTGACTGATATTCTATACTAGATGAGCAGAAATTTCCTGCAGCTTAATATTAGGAAGACCAGAAGCTTTGCCTTCAGTCCCTACCACAACTCCATTCCCTGGGTACTGAATCCTTCCCTCTTCCTGGCACCTGACTGAGGTTGAGCCAGATGGTTTGTCATGCTAGTGCCATATTTGACCCTGAGGTGAACTTCCAACCATGTATTTGTGCCATCACTGAGACCCACCTCCATAAAATCGCCTGACTGCCCAGCCTCAGCTCATCAGCTTCTGAAGTGCTTTTCTATGCCTTTATTACTTCTGACTATTCCAATGATCGGCCTTCCACACCTACCCTTGTAAACTTGAGGTCATCCAAAACTCTTCTGTCCATATCCTAACTTGCAACAAATCCCATTTGCCCACCATTCCTGTGCTAGCTGACCTACATTGACTTTTGGTTAAGCTGGATTTAATTTTTTTTTGATAATGCTTCTGTGAAGTGTCTTGGGACATTTATACTACACTAAAGGTGCTATAGAAATACAAGCTGTTGTTATTGTTTAGTCCACATATTTTTGATCTTCACGTGGTTCTAAAAATTGAGAGGGAGAAATTGGACTCATCAGCACCTGCTTTTTGAACTATTTATAGGGACCATCAACTACTTACTATTAGTTACAGATTAGTTGCTGGTTAATTGCTTCTGGCTGTTGTTGCATTTCTACAAATGTTAGGTGCTTCCTGTATTATTTTCAAGCTGCAAAAAATCTGCAGAGATGGTGTGACAGTTGTTCAGAGTTTTTGCTGACTTCAAGGCTTCTGGACAAAACAGTTGCTCCCAGACTTAGATGCCCTTGTAGGCATTCCCTTGGAAGACAACATGACTTGGAGAATGGAAAGAGGTCAAGCAGAATAGGGCAAGCTGCTGGAAGAGGGAGAAGGAGGATGTGGAGAGTAACTCTCAACAGGAGGCAATAACCTCATAAACCTCAGCACAGAACACTATGTGAGATATCTATATGTCAGGGTGTTCCCATTGAAATCTGCCAACTGATACCAGTTGCAATCTCAGAGTAGGACAAAGACTGCATTGCCAGTAGCTGTGAAGGTGACTGTGTTAATGAATTTTTATGCATCTGGCTTCTTCCAGACTGCAGCTGAACATATTTGCAACATCTTCAGTTTGCCACCCACTGTTACATGAGGGAGGTCACTGAGGTCCTCTATGCAAAGAGAGCTAATTACATTTCACTCTCTCTTGCTAGTAATAAGCATAGAGAATATCGTACTTTGCTGGGATCGCAGGCTACTTTATAGTGCAGATGGCCTTGGAGGATGGCATCAAGAAGCTCTAGGTGCAGATGGCCCAGCTCATCACCTCAGCTTCATAGCAACAATATTGACTAAAATAAAAACAAAAAACTGCGGATGCTGGAAATCCAAAACAAAAACAGAATTACCTGGAAAAACTCAGCAGGTCTGGCAGCATCAGCAGAGAAGAAAAGAGCTGACGTTTCGAGTCCTCATGACCCTTCAAAAGAACTGAGTAATATTGACTAGCTAGGCAACAACCAAGCAACTGGCAAAATGGCATGAATGAGTGGATGAATGGTGTTTTCCTGAGAGAGGACAGCAGGTTCATGGTCCATGGAGCCACTGCCACTCACTCTAGACAGCACCTTAGTAATCTTAGTATTCTGTTGGATGACAGGTTGCTGGACTGCTATGACACCCTGTGAGCACCTTTGCACATTGTTATCCTTAGCAATAATGACATGGGCAGCAGTGGGACTGTAATCATTGAAAATTCCAGTAACCTCATACTTAATCCTCCTTCTCACACCTCACATCTCTCGCATTACACAATCTCTACTGACTTACTACCTGCAGATGGTACAATCATGCACCTCTTACTTTCCCACCCTCGCTGCCCTTGTGCCTCTTTGCCTTTCAAATACACAAAAAATGTAACCTGGCCAAGAAGGGGGTGATGATGAAGGTATAGCACTTGATTTTACACTTGCAGCTGGCAGTACAGATACTAATACTGTGCATATCTTAGAGGATTAGAGGTGGAATCTGAACTTGATATGACACTGAGCACAAGGGCACTGTAGCCTGGTTGTGGACAAGAACAAAATCATACAAATTTATAGAAAATTACAGCACAGAAGGAGGCCATTTGGCCCATGATGTCCATGCAGGCCGAGAAAGAGCTATACAGCTTAATCCCACTTTTTCAGCACTTGATTCATAGCCTATATATTATGGCACTTCAAGTGCTTATCCAAATGTTTTTTTAAAATGCAGTGAAGGTTTCTCCCACCACCATCCTTTCTGACAGTGAGTTCCAAACCACTACCAGCATCTGGGTGAAAATCTTTCTCCCAAATCCCCATTAATCTTTCTGCCAATTTCTTTAAAGCTATGCTCCTTGGATATTTGTCTATCTACCAAGGGAAATACATTGTTTCTATTCCCTCTATCTAGAGAGCTTATAATTTTATTCATCTCAATTAAATCTTCCCTCAACCTCCTTTGTTCCAAAGAAAACATCTCCAGCCTATCCAATCTTTCCTCATAGCTAAGTTCATCAGTCCTGGTAACATCCTCTCAAATCTTCTCCGCATTCTCTCTAGTGAGATCACATTCTCCCTGTGATGTGGTGACCAGAACTGTATTTAGTGCTCTAGCCGTGGTGTTTTAAACAGTTCTAGCATAACCACCCAGCTCTTATATTATATGCCTCAACTAATAAAGGAAAGTATCACTTATGTCTTCTTAACCGTCTTATTTACCTGTCCAGCCATCTTCAGGGATCTGTGGACATGAACTCCAGGGTTTTTCTATTCCTCTACATTTCTCAGTATCCTACCATTTTTATTGTATATTCCCTTGCCTTGTTCCACCTCCCAAAATACATTACCTTACAGTTCATTGGATTGAGTTTCAGTTGCCAATTTTCTGCCCACCCGACTAGTCCATTAATACCTTCCTGCAGTTTGCAGCTTTCTTCCTCACTATCAGCCTCATAGCCAATTTTTGTGTAATTTGCAAACTTCTTAATCATGCCTCCTACATTTAAGTCTAAATCATTGATATATACCACTAGCAAGGGAGCTACTGAGCCCGAAGGAATTCCACTGCAAATAGGCTTCCAGTCAAAAAAAAAGTCAGCAACCATTACCCTCTGCTTCCTGACACTGAAGCAATTTTAAGTCCAACTTGCCAATTTCCCTTGGATCCCATGGGTTGTTAATTTTCTGACTAGTCTACATAAGGGACCTTGTCAAAAGCCTGACTAAAATCCATGTGGACAACATCAGCCTCATCGAGCTTCATTGTCATCTCCTCAAGTTTGTTAGACACGACCTTTGTGTTTTGATATGAGCAAATACAGGATGTTTCAAATGTGGGAAGAGCATAGCTAGAGGCCATTCATGTAAGATAGTCAGCAAGAAATCCATTACGGAATTCAAGAAGAATCTTCTTTACCCAAACAGTGGTAAGAAAGTGGAGCCTGCTACCACAGGTAGTGGTTGAAGAGAATACTGTGGATGTATTTAAGAAGCTAGACAAGTATATGAGGGAGAAGGGAATAGGTGGTTACTATGGTAAAATTAGATGAGCAAGCTCAAGTGGACATAAACACAAGCATGGACTGGTTAGGCCAAATGGCCTGTTTCTGTGCCATATATATAATGTAATGACAAAAGCACCATAGTTATATATCGGGACCTGCACCTACATAACCTATTTAATTTGCATGATGATATTGATAAAAAGTTAGCTTCAGTTTGAAAGATTTAACCTCTAGAGTGACATTTTTTAACCTAATATTTGCTGTATTTAGGATACTAATTAGGAAACAGTGGACAGTCACTGTGTACTGCAGTATGTAGCCTTGAGGCTTGATGGATTTTTGGATTGATTCACTTCTAAACATGGGGGTGCCTTTTCATTCATGATTGGCAGCTCAATGAACCAATCCTTGGCAACCAGATTTCAGCGCATGACCATAGAATGGTTTTTGTTGTCTTCCTTCCCTCTCTGTGGACAATCTTAAACTTGAAGCAACCCATCTATAGTCAGTCAGAAAGATTGAAAGATCTGGGTCTAGGTATGAACATATGCAGCCTATAATAGAGGAAGTCAGGTGCTGGTTAACTTGTAAATGAATTTGGTGGGGCAGCGGTGGTGGGGGATGTGGCGGTTAGGTCCTTATGAAGTGGGAGTAGTGGGGAAGAGTGCATCTCCACCAAAAACAATGAAGTTGCAATAATCATGGAAATTGTATCATGGCTTAATACCAGTGAGTTGTGGGCTCCCATCAAGAAGGGATCATTCTTTACCTATCTCTGTAACTGTGAAATTGAAATCATGTTCAAACAATGTTCATCAAGTGCTAGTATTGCAAAAGTAAAAACTGCCATTTATCACTATCAGGGTCAAGAATGAACATATATTGAATTTTTAATAGATTGGGAGCAGCTTGTTAACAGTGTTTAATAAATTGAGTAGGCTGCAACAACAGAGGCTGTGATGGAGGTGGTAAGGAGCTCTCTGAGTTCATCGTGCTTTCAGAGAGTTGCAGTCTGCCCACAGCTCACCTACTCTCCAATTTCATAAAGCATCTAAATTGTAACCTATGAAACCTTTCCAATGATACTCAATATTTAGTAATTTCATAACACTGGAAGTTAAAAATTGGACAGTCTCTGAAAACGGGATGAGGACTGCGATTCTTGATTAACCCACGCCTGTTCAACGTAACACAGGCAGCACACAAACTTCAAGCTGCTTGCTAATTATAATGATTGTGGCATGCAGCCCAGCATGAAACTGGCTATTGAGCGGCTGCATGTCTCAGCAGGGGGCGCAAGTCCATGCAAGGCTAGCACCAATTAAAGCTAGCCTGAACAATGTAAAGTCATCATGAACCTCTTGAGGGTGGTGGGGGGGCATGCATTCTGGCTGCAACAGGCATTAGAAGCCATTGTAGGAGTAGGGATGACTTTATCTTCACTCACCCAACAATATTCTCTACCACACATGACTCATGCCTGACATTCATAGTTTCACCTCACCCTCACACAATTAGCACTGCTGCATGGCTCACACCTACCTCTCACAGTTTACACACACAGCCAGCAATTCAAACATGGCAATCATATCACCCAAACATATTGCATCACACTAACTGACACACTTCTCTCTTTCTCTTGCAGAATAAGGTGGCACATAACTGCAGACAGCACACCTAACCATGGAGGAGGCAGTGGTTGCCATAATTGGAGTGGCAGTCGATGAGACTGTGGCCAGTGGTGGCACTGACACCACTGGAAATGACAGTACATCCCTTCCTAATCCACATTCTCACATCCAGCTTCCCCCTCATCCCAGAATATTTTCTGATATGCAAGCTCTATAGCATGGTGTTATGGACAAGGTCAGGAGAGAACTGAACCCTGGTACCTTCTTCATTACTGTCCATAATCAGTGTGTCTTTGGAAAGGAGGATGTGTGTGTTCCTCAGCCCCCAGAGTATGTGGTCAATTTAAATAACAGCAGCAAGCTTTTGCAAATTTAAATAAAGAGGATTATTTATTCACCCCAAAAGCTTAAACACTATGTCACTCATGCATACACACATATGAGAAAAATGCAATTCAAGAGAATAGTGAAATTTTACAAGTTGTAAACAAAAGAATAGTTCATGCTTCATGTTTTGGCTTGCTGCAGGAAGAACAGGTATTGCGGGACCGGCAAAGGAGACATTTTCACTCTGAAAATGTAGTTTAGGTAGGTTTATCAGGGTGTTTGATACATAACGGGGGAATGTACCAGCTACAATTAGCTGACTGGAACACCATATTTGATATTCCATCCTCATGGCTCCAACACGGCCATTGTTCTGGCAGCCATTGTTTGTTAGATCTCTTTCAGCTGGTAAGGATGGTCCCTTTGCTCCTGAGAAACTCATTTTCATTTGAAAACTTTCTAGAGATAGTTTCAGACATGAATTAAACCTTTGTGCAGAAATTGACCCTTGGCAGCCATCTTAGTAGCCTCATCTTCCGACTAGGCACTTTACAGCCCTCTGGGCTGAATATTGAATTCAACAACTTTAGATCTTAAATTCCCCCTCCCCCCATCCCCACCCCGTTTCTTTTCCCCCCCCACCCGCCTTTTTTTTCAATAATTTATATAGATTCTTCTTTCCCCACCTATTTCCATTATTTTTAAATCTAAAACTAAAACCTTTAGTCTTTCCACCCCACCCCCACTAGAGCTGTACTTTGAATATCCTGTTTTCCATTCTTAATTAGCACTTTTCTCAGACAAAGACCACAACCTTCAACACCTCTTTGACCCTTTTGTCTGTGACATCTTTTGATTATTATCTGCTCACACCACACCCTCAATGTGTCTCTTCACCCCCCCCCCCACCCCCCCCACCCACCTTAAACCAATTTATATTTCTCCCTTGTTGAAACTATGCTGCAGTTCTGCCGAAGGGCCATGGAGGCTCGAAACGTTGACTGATTTCTTCTCCGCCGATGCTGCCAGACTTGCTGAGTTTTTCCAGGTAATTCTGTTTTTGTTTTGTTTTGGATTTCCAGCATCCGCAGTAGCTTTTAGCTTTTTGTTTTCACCTTAGTAGCCTGTTTAGCGTCCAATTTTTAAACAAGACAATTCCAGAAAATTTTTACATACTGAATGCAGTCTATGTTCAAAGTTATGAATAGGACATACCTTCAATGGGCATGACACTGATGCCAGCACACCTGCGCCTCCCTTTACCACAACCCTACCCTTATGCCTTTCTCCTTTCACATAGAACTGCCATCTGGCCAGGTGTGGGAATGTGAAAGCCAAAAGGAACAGGACATTGATGATGAGGGAGCATCTCAATCTGACACTCATACCCGCTAGCTCAGATTCTAGCACTGTGCATACTTTAGAGGGCAGCATGGAGGTGGGATCTGCATGTGGTGAGTAGTAGTATCATAAAATGATTACAGTACAGAAAGAGGCCATTTGGCCCACCGTGTATGTGCTGATTCCCTACAAGAGCAGTTCAGCTAGTCCCACTCCTCAATCTTTAGCCCAGCATTTATTTCTTTTTGATAATTATCAAATTTTATTTTGTAATCCACGATTGAACCTGTGTCCAGAACACTCTCAGGCAGTGCATTCCAAAACATAACCATTCACTCCGTTTAGTTTTTTTTTCCTAATGCCGCCTTTGGTTCTCTTGCTATTCACCTTGAATCGGTGTCTTCTGGCTCTTGACCCTCTCACCAATGGGAACAGTTTCTTCCTATCTACTTATGATTTTGAATCTCTCCATGAAATCTTCTCTCAACCTTCTCTTCTTCTAAGGAGTACAGCTCCGGCTCCTCCAACCTATCCAGGTAACTGAGGTCCCTCATCCATTCTGATAAATTTCTTCTGCACCCAACCTCTAAAGTCTTCACCTAAAGTAAAGTGCACAGAATCAGATACAATATTCTAGTTGATGCCGATCCAGTGTTTTATAAAGGCTTATCATAACCTCCTTGCTGTTGTACTCAATGCCTCTATTTATAAAGCCTATGATCCCGTATTTCTCAACTTCCCCACCGATTTCACTGATTTGTGCACGCATACCCTCAGGCCCTTCAGGTCCTGCACCCTCTTTAGAACCCTTTTTGTTTTAAGTAAAAACAGAAAATGGTGGAAAAACTCAACAGGTCTGACAACATCTGCGGAAAGAAAGAGAAACAAGGTTAATGTTTCGAGTCAGTATGACCCTTCTTCAGAGCTCTGAAGATGCTGTCAGACCTGCTGAGTTTTCCCAACATTTTCTGTTTTTATTTCAAATTTCCAGCATCCGCAGTATTTTGCTTTATCCCCTTTTATTTTATATTGGCTCTCCTCATTCTTCCCACCAAAAGTATCATTTGCACATTTCTGCATTAACTTTCATCAGCCACTTGTCTGCCCACTCACCAACTTGTGTTTCACTATCCTCCTCAATACTTCCAAGATTTGTACCATTTTCAAATTTTGAAATTATGCCCTACACACCTAGCTCTAGGTTATTAATATAAAGCAGAGGTCCAAATACTGACCCCTGGCGAAGTTCGCTGTATTCCTTTCTCCAGTTCGAGAAACAACTGTTCACCACTACTCCCTGTTTCTTGTCAGTCGGCTTCCATGCTGCAACTGTCCCTTTTAATCCATAGGTTTAACTTTGCTGACAAACACCATGCACAAATGGCTCATAGACAGGCCAGAGGGTAAGGACAGCATAGGTGCCAGCTCCCCAGATGGCGGTGTCACATATGAATTCTGCTGCAACTCAGCTGAGGACTTTGATGGGGTGTCATTCAGGCAGTTAGGTATGCATACAGGGATGCTTAGGTCATTGGAAGTTCTGCAGAAAGCCTGCAGTTACTATCAAAGAGCATGAAGGTGTCTGATCATTACTTGGTGCAGGGTTTTGTGCAGAACATGGAGCCCACCCTTTTCAGTGTGGAAGTGGTGGTCAACTCCATGAGAACATTTGCGGATCGATCATGCTGACCATATCAGAGGGATGGTAAGGTGGGAGAATGTTGTACAATGGGAATTTGTGTTGTGTTTGCGAGAACTGGAGTCGAATGGGGTGATCATTGATAGCCAGGTCAGAATGGGAATGTGCTGGCTGCCTCCTCCCTTCCTTCTCTTGCTCTTCCTCCTCTTCCTGCTCCTCCTTCTCTTCCATCTGCTCTTCTTCCTCCTCCTGTGGCACTCACTATACCCCAAGGGTTGTGTCTTCATAATGGGCAGGTTGTAAATGATCCAACTGTTGTAATTTTGTATGCATGCCAATGCAGACAATGACATGTACCTTTAAGAAGGTGCACAGTGACATCACTATGACATCATTGTGTGTAAGGCTGGAGGATAAAAAGTGCAACCTCCATGTTAGATGTTTACTATTGCCTGTAATCTCTACTGCAGATGTTAACTACTGTTTGTGACTCTGTATTGGTAAGACTTTATGTACACTTTATGAGTCAGACATATAGTCAAGTAATCAGCCTATGTAACTGTTAGGACCCAGTCTAAATCAAGGCCTGTGCAGAGCTGTATATGGTTGTTGCTAGTAATAAGCTTCATGTAATTGTGTTCCACCAGAACCCTTGCCAGTTTCAATATCTTGCTTAGCATAGGTAACATAGAGACAAATCCCTTAAAGTCTACATTGAGACCCTCAAAATATATGGTGGCAGCAAAGTGTAACGACATGGTTGGCAGCGGTTGTCGCTTCTAAAGATCTTGCAGCAGTGAAGATAATTTCTGAAGATACCAGAACACGAGGCAGAAGAGTACTTAAGCAGCAACATTAAATGCAGTGATTCCACTTACCCAGCTCCAATCCAAACTCCTTGAGGGAAGGAAAATCTGTAAGTACAGCACTTTAAGGGAAGTCAGTCACAGGGAACCTCAGTCCAGGTGCTTCAGTTTAAAAACAAAAAAAGTCCAGTTTTTCAACCACAAAAACTTGGCATCCGACATTAGGCACAGAGAAAGTTCGAACAAACATCTGAGTTCAGAAGCGAGTGAAGATCTGACTCCAAGCTCAGTGATTTGAGCAGCAGGTTTCATTTTATCTGAACATCGAGATCAGCTATTTATGAGTCATTCCTCCTAACAGTGAAGGCTAGAGCATCGAGTTGTTTAAAAAAGAATGTACCCCAGGCTGAGAGGGCCGGGAGAGGCAAGTTCCAATGACTTTCGGTAGAGCTCAGCACGACTGCCAGTTGCTTCTGCCACTGTTTTTTTCAGTTTCGGTGCCAAAGCCAGCTTTCTCACCCCGACAATCGAGGCGTGGTAGCAACCCAGCAGAATAAAACAGCAGTTTCAATACTGCAACAGAAACAACAAACAAGGCAAAATCGCTACTATCTAAAGATCTGCAGATTAAAATTCTTTCTCCTTATTTCAAGCCAGGCTAAAAGAAGCCAAGCATCTAAAGTGCTACTTTTAAAATATACAGCAAAAGGAGAAGCAATTTTTTTCCCTTAGTAGCACACTGTTACGAGTCAACAGTGATACATTGTTGTAACATCTATTCACCAACAGCACAGGGACAACAGACAGGCAGCAAGTGTAAATTCTCATTCTAAGAGACACAGTACTCAGCCCTACATTTGTGTAGCACCCAGTGCAGCCAAATTACCAAGAACATCACAATGGTGAATAGAGGCTTGACTATGAACTGGTACGCAGGAGATCTTCTTGCAGAATTTCAACTCTTTAGACAGAAGATGCACTAACACTTTGTAGACCAGCAGGTAACTCTTCTTGAGTCAAAACAATTAGACCAGCAGGTAGAGGAACAAGAGAAAATAGCCACCAAATTAATAATTGCTCTTGGCAACGAGGGGCTAATGCTTGTAAACTTATCAGGTCCATCTGATGAAGACCAAAAAGACCCCAATAAAATCTTCAAGCTCATTGAAAATCAACTTAAGCTCCAAGTTAACTTTAAAATTCACAGGCTAGAGTTCATGTCGTACCGACATCAGCCAAGTGAAAGCATTGATCAATTTATAGACAAGTGCCGGCGCAAAGGAGCCGAATGCAACTTCAATGCCAGTGACCTTATGGAGAGATCGATGAGCTTGTCATCGCTTCAGCGTCCATCAGGTTTTTTAGCAAACCACTATTAGACAAAGCCAAAGGTTACTCAATAGATCAACTACTGGACAAAAGTAGAAAATCTGAGGCATTAGTAGCTGATGAACAGCACCTTCAAGCCTTCGATCACAAATCTACCATTGCCGCGGTAACCAAAACATCAAAGACACTTCATGCGATGTGGTCTTACACACTTACCCAGGCAATGTCCAGCATTTTTCAACATGTGCAAACTATACTCCAACAAAGGGCATTGGACAAAAATGTGTTGCAAACGCAACAAACCAGACATACCCAAAGTTCAACACACGCAACAAAGGATTCCACAGCAATCTGACACAAATGACAATTCTAGGACTTGTCCCGCAAAACATAAACATGTCAATTAAGTGAAAGACACCCCCAATACACCACAGTGTACAGATCCAAGCTGAACTGTACATATTGTCAACCTCACTCATCATGTGGACGAAGTCAGATGAACTAAAGCATTTACCACTGCAAACATTAAACACCTACAACTCTATGGACAGTATACCATATGTGCGAAAATCGATACCGGTGCAAGTGCCAACATCTTACCATTGCATGTTCTCAATACCATATACACGGGAAAATGACATGCCATAGTCCAGTCACATCTGACAGGCTTCCCGCCTAGGATGGCTCTGACATCCGAAGCATTGGCACCATCACAATACAATTCCAATATGGTAGATCGAGGTGGACACCGGAGATTTTTTATGTTGTGGAAGCCAATGGCCCGGCAATCATTGGTCTGCCAGCATGCGGTGACATGCACATGGTTGCTATCCACAACATGGCAGAGGCCACTACCACTGCACAGGAAAGCACCGAAGGAGGCATTGGCTCCATAAGAGACACACAAGTAACCTCTGACACCCTGAGTCGATTACCCAACCCAGCCAACAAAGATGTGCCTCTAGACCTCCACGTGGACAATATTGAATATGAGGTGGAAGACAATCTTCATGCCGACTTGGTCCATTTAGAGTAAGGTCAAGCTGAAATGAAACAACGGAACACCCAAGAAGACCCACAGCTACAACAGCTGAAGCAAGTTATTATAGCTGGTTGGCCCGATCACATCATGGATGTTCACAAAAGTATCCAATCGTATCGGCACTACAGAGATGAACTGGGCATCTCCAGAAGCATTATATTAAAAGGCAAGCCAGTCCTCATACCTCAGGTAATGCGACAAACCATGTTAAGTCACCTACAGGTTGGACATATGGGCGTAGAATGAAAAGGCCTTGCCATAGAATTGGTTTATTGACCAGGTATTAATAAGGACATTGACAAAGAGACACAGACAAGCCATACCTGCCAGATGCACCAACCACAGCAGGGCAGAGAACCATTGTTACCACATGATATCCCCTCTGTGCCATGGTTGAAAATAGCCACTGATTTATTCCATCTAGACGGTGAAGATTACATCTTGGTAACTGATTATTTTACCAAATTCCCTTTCGTTCGTCAGATCAAGGACATGACCAGTTTTACTGTTGCTGACACACTCACTGCAATTTTCATCATGTTTGGTTTGCCTGAAACCATTGTCTCAGACAATGCTCCCCAATATACAGGACAATCCTTCCAGGACATGTGCAAAAAATGAGGTGTAAAACACATCACATCTTCCCCGCACTACCCTCAGTCCAATGGGTTGGCAGAACGGACTATCAAGATGGTCAAAGCAACAATTATAAAGTGTAAGGCAACCAAGCAGGATTTCCAGATTGCCATGTTCAAACTCACCTGCCAATTTGATGTTTGAGAGGCAAGTCTACCACTCTCTTGTCCCATCTACTCTCAATCCAGATGGAAGCTCATGATATTCTACTGGAATGGAGAGAGAGGATGTTCCAGCAGCACGACCAGAGAGCCAAACTGCTACCACCGTTGAATGTAGGTCAAAGCATGCACATACCAGATCAACAAGCAAAGGTGTGGGTACAAGGAGAGGTACTGTGAAAGTGCACAAAGACACAGTCATACGAGGTCAAGATGCAAAACACACAGATCCTCAGAAGGAACTATCGGCACATTTGCATGTTGAACTGCAGACAGATCAGACTGACGATGACTCAGACATGGAGGGCAGAATTTTCTGTGCCTGCTGGCATTGATCGTCATGGCGGATGTAAGCACTCAATATGGTGGAAAGGCCAAAAGCCGTCGTGAAACCAGTTTGCAATCGTCCTCTCTGCCCGTCAATGGCGGGCTGCAATTCCTGCCACTGCACATTGGGAATTTCATTGTAATACATCTGCATATCATTATAAGTCCAGCTCACCAGAATCATCCCCCTACACTGGATCATCCGAGTGCGCCGGCATGATTGCACAACTGAACATAAGCAACATGCACTTAGTGAGCTGCACTTCACTTGGGACTTTGAGGTTTGTTTGCCTATCTTGCTTTGGACAGCACTTGTGGTCATCAGCACCAGGCTTTGCAGGCAGCACAACATCACTTTTATGGGGGCTTAAGGGCAGATCTCTACTTATGATCCAATGGCTGCAGGGCTATGGCGTGCTTGGTGAAAGGGGAGAAGTGGCCTCAGGCAAGGAAAGAGGATGCAGGGCTAGAGCATTATTAGGGAAGCAGGGTATCCCAGGATGTGTGTGGGGACACATGTTGATGCAAGTGTCCTCAAGATGGTGTGGGCTGAGGAGTCAGTCTCCAGAGGAGATGAGGCCAAATGGAGATGAGTTTGTGTGTATGATGAGATGTGAAGGTGAGTGGTGATGTCCTTTGAGAGGGCAGTGAGTGAGATGTCAGTGAATGTGTGATGGGCTTGTGAGTTTAGTGATGAGATGGTTGCCTTACCCTGGTATGGATGAGATCATTCATCCATTTCCTGCACTTGATGCTCTCCTATTATATGTTCCATGGTGGGTACTTGTAAGTGTGGTTCTTTTCAATTTAAAATGAGAAAATACTTATTACTCAATGTAAAGTGTAATTTTTCTGCTAACAAAGCAACTTATGCTAATTTACTGGAAGGTTTTGCCATTTTTAAACTTGGAAGTGAAACCAGAAACCATGCGCCAATTGAATATGTCGCTGTTAATTCAAGATATCTCACTTGTACATGGAATTGTTTTTGCAGTGCTTGTGAGATTCAAGTCTTTTGGATGTTGCTGTATGAACGTTGCATGGGCAGGTTCAAAGAAGTGGAGCTGGTAGCATAATATGGATAACCAAGTTGGGTGTAATTGTCTGACAAAGCCGTGATTGTAAATTGTAATAAACTGAAACCTGAGCTTTTGATGCGCTTTAGAAGTAGAGGCATAGAGTACAGTATGAACACACGAAATAGGAGGACCCTTGAGCCTGCTCTGCCATTCAGTAAGATAATGATCTGTTTGCGTTTCGAATTCCACATTTCTACCTGCCCCCGATAACCTTTGATTACCTTGCCTAACATCAATCTATCTCTGCATCAAAAATATTCAATGACCCCACTCTACTGCCTTCTGAGGCAAAGGGTTCCAAAGTCACCATAACCTCTGAGGGAAAAAAATCCTCCTCATCTCTGTCCTAAAAGGGTGACCCCGAACTTTAAAACATTGCTCCCTAATTCTGGACTCACCCACATCCTTTCCACATCCACCTTGTCAAGACCATTCAGCATCTTATATGCAACTTCAATCAAGTCATCCCTCACTCTTCTAAACTCCAGCGGAAACAAGCCCAGTCTGTCCAACCTTTCCTCATAAGACAACCAGCTCATTCCAAGTATCAGTCTAGTAAACGTCCTCTGTACCACCTCCATGCATTCACATCCTTTCTTAAATAAGGAGACCAAAACTGCACACAATATTTGAGGTGTGGTCTCACTAATGCTCTATATAACTGAAGCATAACATCCTTACTTTTATGTCCAATTCCTCTCATATCAAAGGATAGCGTTCCATTACCCTTCTTAATTACTTGCATACTAACTTTTTATGACTCATGCACTAGAAAAACGTAGATTCCTCTCCACCTTGGCATTCTGCAGCCAGTCTCCATTTAAGTAATACTCTGCTTCTTTTGTTCTTCCTGCCAAAGTGAACAACTTTGATACAATTTTCCCACATTATACTCCTTCTGCCAGATTTTTGCCCAATCACTCAACCTATCTATATCTGTCTGCAACCTCCTTATGTCCTCTTCACAACATGCTTTCCTATCTAACTTTGTGTCATCTGCAAATTTAGTTGTCATGCCTTCACTCCCCTCGTTGTTCTCCCCTCCCCAAGTCATTGACATAAAATGTAAAATGTTGAGGTCCCAGCACAGATTCTTGCCGGACTCAACTTGTTATCCTGTCAATCAGAAAAAGACCTATTTATGCATACTCTCTGTTTTCTGCCAGCCATCCAATCTTCTATCATGCTAATATGTTACCCCCTATACCATGTGCTTTCGTTTTCTGTAATAACCTTTGATGTGGCACCTTATCAAATGCCTTCTAGGAATCCAAGTACAGTACGTCTACAGGCTCCCCTTTATCCACAACATGTTACTCCTTCAAACAACTCCAACAAATTGGTTAAACATGATTTCCCTTTCACAAAACCATGCTGACACTTCCCTATTACCTAGAGGTTTTTCTAAGTGTCCAGCTATAATGTCCTTAATGATTGATTCTAACACCTTCCCCAGGACAGACGTCAAGCTAATTGGCCTATATTTTCCTGCTTTCTGCCTCCCTCTCTTCTTGAATACGGGGGTTATATTTGCTACTTTCCAGTCTACTTTCCAGTACTTTCCAGTCCAGTACTTTCCAGAATCTAGCAAATTTTGGAAAATTAGCACCAATGCATCTACTACCTCATTAGGCACTTCTTTTAGGACCCTAGGATGAATTCCATCTGGATCCAGATACCTGTCAGCCTGCAGCTCCATCAGTTTGCTGAGTACCTTTTCCCTAGTGATTGTAATTTCACCAAGTTCCACTCTCCCTTCCACCACCTGATATGGTGGTGGAAATAGAAACTGTTTCCAATGGCTGAAGGATGGATAATCATATGGCCCAGATTTAAATTCATTTAAGTTGATTGGCAAAAGAACCAGAGGTGACACAAAGAAAACCTTTTATACAAAGAGTGGTTAGGATTTGGAATGCATTCCTTCCCTGATATTGTGGTGGATACAGGTTCAAATTAGTGTTCAAAAGGAAACTGGATAAATACTTGGAGAAAAAAATTATAGGGAAAAAACGGGTGGTGGTGGAGGTGGCAGGACTGATTGGATTTCCCTTCAAAAGAACTGGTGCAGTCTTGATGGGCTGAATGGCCTCTTTCTGTGCTGGACTATTCAATTCTATAGGACCCAAAGCTCATTATGAAGTTGCTTGATGGAAGCTGTCAAGGGTAAGGCAAAGTGGGGTGGTGGGGTGGTTGCTGGCGGGAAATAAGGGGCCTGGAAACAGAAGCACCACCAGGGCCCATGATTTCTCTCCTTGGCCCTGTGTAAAACCACTTGTGTGATGTCAATGGCACCTTGCACCATGAGGATGCCCACTCTCCTGAAAAATCTACATGCAGCCTCCACCTGTTTCTCTCTGTTTACAGACTATATAATGAATTCCCATCTCCCAGCATAAAGAGCATCTGTTACTTCAGATGCAGCAATGGGCAGTGAACTGGGAGATGTTAGATATGTCACCTATGTCAGCCACAAGGATCTCGTGCAAAGAAATTCAGAGTCAAGGTCACCTTCACAACCACTGGCAGCAATATCCTTGCTCTGCTTTGAGGCTACACGTCTGCTTCCAAGAGGTGGTATAAGATTTTCTAAATTTTCAAATCCTTCCTAACTCCATTTGTCATAGCAAGCTAGCTTGCACCTAAATGGCTGTCAAAAAGTTGCAGTCCAAATAAGTGACAGTTGAGCAAGAGTACCTAGCATTTGAACCTGTGACCATTTGATTGAAAGTTAGGTACACTACCCCTGCGCTTTAATTATTGTAACTTCTGGTACAGAAGAGTATTCTGATAACTCTGTAGGCACCTTCTTCATGAAGTACAGAGAATGCACACACTCTAGCTGGCGTGGGTGGAGGTAAGAGAAGTGCTCGCGGAAGACAGTAAGTAGATAAACTCAAACAGAGCCAGTAGAAAATAATCAGAAACTAAACTACAAGTTGTTGTTGATCCTTTTAAAAAGCGCCAACGGGGGATCCTTCATCTAAGCTGCTGAACACATTTCTAGCTATGCATATTTAAGAAAGATAAAAGCAAAATACTGTGGATATTTGAAATGTGAAATAAAAACGGAAAATGTTGGAAAAACTCAGCAGGTCTGACAGCATCTGTGGAGAGAGAAACCAAGTTAATGTTTTGAGTCTGCATGACTCTTCTTCAGAGCTAAAGAGAAGTAGGAATGTGATTTTTTTTCCAGCATTTTCTGTTTTAATTTAAGAAAGGCATTAGCTTGGGGAGTTCCAAAAAGGATTTATGACAAGTTTAAAATTAATTTCTAATTTTCCATGATACGTTAGTCAACAACGAAATTCTACGAACTTCAATGTTATGCCAGATTTGAAAGCTTACAAAGGCTTGAAAGGGGGAAATGATAATAAAACACACAGCAACTTTTGATTATACTTTCCAATGCATTCAATATTATAAAGGAGCATTTAGAATCGTGCCTAGGTTCCAACGGAGCCCTAAACATCAATGGCTAAACTCCTAAAATACCAGCTGATTGGAATTCTTCAGTGTTGCATCCATCAAACATAACGAGAAAAACTTTAAAGGGTTATTATCATGCATATATGGCTTGTAAGCCCAATGATGACAGCAAGCAAACAACTTCAAAGAAGAACTTCTCATGAAAGCTTTTACTTGATTGTGTAATCAGTTAGGCTGTCTAAAAAGCTCTTGTTATAAAAAATTGAAAGTGGCTAATGGGTTGAACCCTGCTAATAATTCTTAACTAATCATTGTTTGTATTTAAGAAAAAAATTAATTGTAAGCTCAAATATCTGGGTGAGAAAAACCATTCATACTAATAGTCACTAATAGTTCAGTTGTCCTTTAAAATGCAAACACCTACGCTTGTGATGTTCAGTATAATTTTTTTGCTGCCCTGTAATCCTTCCTGTCTGCTTTATAATGCCAGCCTTTGTGCAACAATTGTTATTGATGAGCTATATACTCTATCCATTAAAAGCAAACTATGATATCTCTTCAATCAGCTCTCCCACATAACCTTAATTCAGGTTTATTTTACTTGCATGCTGAAGTATAAAAGAGAGACAATGCACCAATTTGAACCTGTGTAGCTTTTGGGTGGGTAGAGGAGTGGGGCGACTGCAAAACATACTCACTGGCCTGAGTTGAGGTCTGGGAGATTTTAACCCCTGGGTCTCACCTGCCAGTAACCTGTAGGTTAAAATCTGAAGTGGTGCCAAACAGTTGAGCTCTGAGCAGTTAAGTAAACTACATGTTTGTAACTGTCCACTCGCCGGGCGGGAGGTTATGATTGGCTCCAGGAATCAGAAGGAAATTTTGTTTTGTTCCTTTAAGTTTTGAACATACGTTAACAGCGAGTACACAAAAATAATGTATCTGTATAACTGAAGAATGCTTCATTTTAGTAAGGCTTTCAAATGATCAAACAAGATCTGTGAAGAAAGGTAAGGGGCTGGCCAGTTCTTACAAAAATAATAATGTAAGGAAAAGGAACCTTTATGAAAAGTGGGGTGATGCTACAATCTTGCCAGCTCTGTATACTTGTGTGATCATAGGTTTCTGAACCAGAGGGCAGAATCGTCCCCTCCTGCCAGTTTGTGGCGAGCGGGGCCACAAAATACGCGTGAGTGAAAAAATCGTTTTCCTGACAGCGGAAAATGACAGTGGGAACTTGCGGTTACCATTCCCACCAAAGCCATCAGGAAGCCGTCTGCCATGTCATTAGTGGGATTCAAATTACTACCTGATTGGAATTGTCGCCCCACCCCTGCAGTCCGATCATCCAAATCGCAGTTCACGCCAAAACATAACTGCACTAACGTGGTGTGCACATGTCGGGACTTACTGGGGCGAGAGACTGGAGCAGGTGGACTACAGGCTGTAGCAAGCGGACGGCAGGCTGGAGCGGGTGGACTACAGGCTGGAGCAGGTGGATGGGAGGCTGGAGCAGATGGATAACAGGCTGGAGCAGATAGATAACAAGCTGGAGCAGGTAGATAGCAGGCTGGAGCAGGGAGATAACAGGCTGGAGCAGGTAGATGGCAGGCTGGAGCAGGGAAATAACAGGCTGGAGCAGGTAGATGGCAGGTTGGAGCAGGTGGAAGGTTTATGTAATTGGGTTTGAGTGGGGGGTGTTAATTGAGCATGGGGAGGGGAGGGCAGGCATAAGGTGAGGTGGGTGGGGATGCTGGGGGGTGGGCGTGTAAGCATGCAGTCTTGTGGTGGGTGAGACCGGGGAGTGGTGCAAGGGCTGTGGGAGTGCAAGGGACAGTGAGTGGGAGGACTGCAGGGGACCGTGAGGAATGGGGGGACAGCAGGGCAGAGTGAAGGGGGAGGGTTGTGAGGGAGGACTCGGTGTTGTCAATCGTGGAGACCTGGGGAAGGGGCATACCGAGGGTACTGGTGGTAGGAGGGAGCAGAAGGTGGTGGGGGGTTTGGTAGGGTAGGAGGGTGAGGGTCCATCGGTGGTGGGTGAGGGGCCGGTATGGGTTATTGGAGGGGACTCAGAGGTGGACACGGATCCTAGGGTTGGGCAGAATAAGGGTGGTCATGGGGACCATGATTGGGGTTGGCTCATCGGGGAGGGGGGATATGTAAACAGTGACAGTGATGGGCGGCAGGGTAATGGGGAGGGGGGCAGGGGTTCAAGGCTGATGGTTGGGAGGGGGTGTCAATGGTGATGGGGGTGAGGGTGTGGGTTACAAGTGGAGGGTAGTAAATGTTAGGGACTGTTTGAAAGGAAACATGCACCATCCACATCCTGCTGCTGAGGCACTGTCCACTCCCTCAATGTCCAGCTCAAGAGATGCTTGTTGGGAGGAGGGTCATCAGGTGGGTGGAGCTGCAGGTCAGCTCAACTGGACAACTGAAAGGGAATCCGAATACACTGTCCTGACAAGGGAAAGGCAGTGGAAGGCAAGGGAACAGTGTGCATGGGAGGCTTCCTGCACATGGCTCGCAAAGGCCCTGGCATGATTCAGGGGGACATAGACCCAGCCTGGTAGGCCTCTTGAATTGGGGGGCTGGACACCCACAGGTATTAACATGAGCAGAAGCAATTAAAAACCCAACAGACCTCCGTAAATTGCAACTATACATACATTTACAAGTGTGAAACAACAAATTACAATGATTGTACACCCCGCTATCAGAGTGAACTCAGAACTTTTTAATTTTATGTGCCCTACCACTGCATCTAGGCACTTCCCCAACATCCGCAGTAGGGTTGGAGGCAGTCTGTTGACCACTATGCCCTGTTGTCTTTGATGACCTTGTCGGCCATCCTCTGGAGGTCTGAGCCCTGGAGGACCCTGGCCTTCTTTGGGTATCCTGCTCTCAGCAGTCCCAGAGGCTGCAGCTGATGGGGTCACAGACAGAGGGGACTCGGAACACCGGAACACACTTGGAGAGTCTTGAGTGGAGGCCCCAGGGGTGTTTGACACTCCTCCTCCCTTTGGGTGCCTGAGGGCCCCTTCCTGACTCCTTGAGGAGAAGGGGCACCTGGAGGGAAGTCGAGGTGCCCAGCCCCTCTTGCAAAGCCACTATAAAATCTCTCCCGTGGCTACAGCGATGGAGTGCAGGTCTGTGTGCATCTCCAGCGGAAACTGGGCACTCTGTTAGACCAGGTTCTCTATGGCATCTGCCATCCTCCCCATGGAGACATCAGTGCACAAACATGCCAATGCTACTATATCAGACAGGTGGACTCCTCTGCCTTACGTGCCACTCTGTTGAAGGCTTTTGCACCTCTGCCTGATGTTCCCCCACCTCTCACTGCATCTTCAGCACCTTGTCCAGGACTGAGCACAGATTGAGGAGCATATCAACAGATGGTGCAAAAATAAAGCAGAAAGCTAGATGCCAGTAAGACACCATTTTGGGATTTGGGACATTTTGTTCTCAGCATGAAGATATCTGAGAGTTATGGGATGTTTTATCCTGAAGGTTATCTAGATGAATGAGACAATAAATTTTTGGCAAAGTAGCTATGGTCATAAAAGCATATAGAATGTCACAAGCAACACCAGAAGCAATACATGACACCTAGTCAAGTCATTTCCCAGCAATAGGTCGACCCCCTGCGTTGGTAAACTTGGAATGACCTCGACTGTCACTACACTGGTGATCAACTTACTCTGCAGGTAAATTTTAACTAAGGCAACCCTGCTTTAAGCCCTTTTACCAATACTGTAGTATTTGGTATTTGTTTTGCCTTCGGGTGGCATCTCTGCAACCTCTGCTACAAGTAGTGTTTGAACGCAACCAGTATCTCTGAGGATAGTTATCTCTTTTCTTGGTTCCTGGGTACAAAAGGAATCATTTTCCCTTTGTGCAAAAAAATTCCGGTAGGTATTCTGTCCCTCTGGTACATTGGAGAACAGGTTCACCGCCTTCATGGCTTTGGACAGTGTCTTGGCTGCAGCACCCACCTATTGATCATTCTTTGGAATGCCAAAGTGAGCTTTTATGTGCCCTGTCTTCCTACACTGAAAACACACTGGGTGTGTCCCTGCTGGTTTACCATACAAGTTCCTTTATGTAAAAGTTGGAGACTGGTTTATTTTTCTATCCCTTCTCTCTTTTTCTCTTGAGCCCATTTCTGATTCATCCACATCCATCCTATCTCTCCCTAGCTTGTAAGAGTTACCAAGCTTATTTTGAGTTAGAGGTTTGTCTGCTGTGATGGCTTTGTTTCTTTGCTTCTCTACATGAGTTTTAAGGTTGTACAGGAAGCAATTTTTGAACTCCTCTAACAGGATTACCTCTCTTAAACCCTCAGAAGTGAGGTAAATTTTGAGCACTCACATCCACCACTAGAATAAGAGTTGTTTAATTCTTTCAAATCCGAGGAAGTTTTGAGGGGTTTTTTGCCAGCGTTCCAAATCTCTGGTGGTATACTTCCAGTACTAACTCATAAACACTCAGGATAGCGGTTTCCATTTGCTCATAGCTTGCAGAGCTCTCTTCAGACAACAGGGAATAAACCTCATGGGTTTTTCCTGTTAATTGGCCCTGCATCATGAGAGTCCATATTTCTTCAGGCCACTTGTAACTTATTTGCAAGCTTCTCAAAAACTATGAAGAATGCTCCAATGTCATCGTCATCAAATTTTGTTACTAACCTGGAACACTTTAAAAAAATCCAAGCTTGGCTCTGAACTAGGGTCACTTGAATGACTTGAATGGCTTCTCCACTACGTAAGCACAATTCCTCCCTAGCCAATTCAATCTGTATCATTTCACTATTCTTTTGTGCTTGCAAAGCCTTCTCAATTTTTTCCCCTTGGATGGCTCTCTCTCTTTCTCTCCTGGAAATCTCTCTCCTCTTTTCATGCTTGAAATTCTAGCTCCAGTTTCCATTCTTCCAGGTGAATTTCATCAAGGTAACCTGGTCTGTTTCAGATTCCATGGCCAGAATTTTTCCGTCGGCGAACCCCCGACGTCATCCCGCCCCATTTAAATCTTCAGGAAGGCGGGCGGACAGCGAAATCAGCTGTCTGCCTGCCAACCTGTCGATGGCCAATTGAGGCCATTGACAGGATAATTAAGCCTGGCCGGATGAGGTTTCATGTCTGTTTTAGAAAACTTTAATAAACTTTATGTGATATTTATTAACATGTCCCATCTTGTGTGACATTGTCACATGAGGGGGACATATTAATTTTTTTATTTTTCTGTTTTTTAAGTTTATAAAACTTTCAGCGCTCTCCCTGAGACAACACTTAGTCTCAGGGAGCTGTAGAGTGCACCTTGACAGTTGAGGAATCCTTCACCCCGCTCCCCACCTCCCCCCACCCCCCCACCCCCGCACAGGAAGCACATAGCGCTTCCTGTTGGGTGGCCTGCTGGGCGGGCCTTAATTGGCCCACCCACTCAAAATAGTGGCGGGGCCCGTTTCGGCGGTCGCGATCGGCTGCCCGCCCGCCCGCACATTAAGGGCAAAATTCTGCCCCATATCTTCAGCCTGTTCCACTTCTGGGGTGAGAGAAAAATGCTCAGCCAGTATTTTTAGCGCCCAGACTTCTTCGCCTTTTTTGCTTTATACTAAGTTCCATCTGTTTAGCTACTGCCCTCAGCTATTCAATTGTTAAGGTTGTCAACTTATGCCAAGTTAAATTCTCCCTCTTCTATGAATGATTTCATGTTAAAGTCAGATTTTCTGCTTTAAAGTGGTAATATATACAAGGCCTGCTGCCATAATCCTTTTTTCTAAAGAAACAATTTCAGCGAGTGAACTTTTCCCCTTTACTTCCAATTTATTCTTTTAATGTCAAATTCAGCTTGTTTAATCCAATTGGTCCTGATCCTGGATGTTGCCCCCAATTTTGTTATGGACAGGGTGAGAGAGGGCTGTTCCCTTCCCAACTGTCTGTAATCAGTAAGTTTTTGAAAGGAAGATGTGTGTGTTTCTCAACCCCTGAGTGTGTGAGCAATTGGAATAACCAGCAGCGAGCTTTTCATGGATTTAAATAAATAAGCTTATTTATTCACACACTCACTCCAAAATCTAATGGTACGGCACTCACTGATACAGTCACATACACACAAGCATTCTCAAGAAAAGTACTGTTGAAGAGATTGGTGCACTTTTACAAGTTATAAACAAAAAAAAGTTCATAATTCACGTGGTTGTCCTGTTCTGGAAAACATGTGTTGCAGGCCTCATGGAAAAGACATCTTCACTCCTGAAGTTCAGTTCAGGTAAGTTGAACAGCCGGAGTCACGCGCTGAAGTGGTTTTCAGGGCTCTTTCAAAGAGATGGACTTGCCGTGGCTCACAAAGTTAGTTGTTTTGTAGTCTTGTTACCAAGAGGTCCATTTGCTGTATTGGTGGACCCGAAAAGGAACAGGCTTGGAGACATTCTGGAGTTACAGTCTCCTGTTTTTAAGGCAGAAATGTTACTGCCCTTTCTGCTGCTGCTGTGTCTTTCTGCAGACAGCACTTAACAATTAAAATGGAGACTAACATTGCTGCCCTATCATGTGGCTTCTCACTGTTGCCTTTTCCAAATGTGGTGTTGGACTTAGGTTGATTAACCACAACCCTGGTTTATTGTTTGAAGACATTCATCCTGAAGGGGGTTGAGACAAACACCGTCTTTTTTCGGTAAGACTCATTCAATTCAGGGATATCTTTTGGATGGCCTCAGGTGGTTGACACCTCTTAGTCTGGAATGTATCCTTTTGCCCTTCTGAGACAATATGGCAGTTTTAGAATTCGCGGATCAGGTCAGATGACCTTTGGTGGGCAATTTTTGCAGTACATATTGTCTGTTTTAAAAAAGTCAGTTCCAAAAGATTTCACAATGAATAAAGTTCATATTTTTAAAAGTTATGAATTTGACATGCCTTTACTGGGCATGAGAAGAATCATGGAATGGTTGCAGCACAGAAGGAGGTCATTCGGTCCATCGAGTCTGTGCCAGCTTTCTGCAAGAGCAACTTAATTTGTTGCGCTCGCCCACCTTTTCCCTGTAGTCCTGCAATTTTTTTCCTCTTCAGATAATTATCCAATTCCCTTGGAGGGCCATCTGACAGATTTTGTTTGACAATTTGTAGGAAAGCCGAACTAGAATAATTAGGCAGGAAAACTCTCCCTCAAGATGTTGTTTCAGAATGCAACATGGGATTGATTTTGATTGCGCTTGTCTGGTGTTAATGAAGAACTAATGGACTCAAAATGCGGTTTGGCAGCCTTACCTCCCCATTATCACTGGCAATATGGCCGGCCCCATATTAAATGGGGCCTACCACCAGGTGCCCAAAGCACCTGCCTGATTCAGGTAATATGTTCTTTTTAATATGGAATGTGGAGTCCTATGACACAAATTGTACCCCGATCGCCATTTTAAGTGAGAACTGCCCAGGCTCCAACCAGTTCCATGGCTGATGAAAGGCAGAGATCACCTAAAGATAAATGTTCGCATTGTTTATTAATATCATGAGGTGAACAAAATTTTACTTCTGTTTTACAAGTGCATGGCTTCTAACTGGATAACAGAGCCACATTTCGAGTCCGTATGAGTCATACATTGGCTCTGTTTTTCTCTCCACAGATGCTTAGACCTGATGAGCTTTTCCAGCATTTTCTGTTTTTGTTTCAGATTTCCAGCATCCACAGTATATTGCTTTTATCTTTGAAGAGGGGGTTGAAGATCTAAGGCTCAGAGCTAGGATTAGAGAAAACTAATTAGAGTGCACAGTGATCTTAGTTAATAAAGATGCTAAACAATATTCATCAGAAATTCCCTTTCTATTCCAGGTCTGCGAAGAGTTGACAAAACATAAATGGGCAGCAATTCAGCAAACAATTAGTTAATAAGGAATGCAGAAATCAACTGTAGCTTCTATTCATGCTTTCTAACCAGTAATTTTTGTTAGAAGTGTGCATATATATATGCTAGGTGAAGTTCTTGACTAATACATTTGAAAGAGAAGGGAGAAAACTGTGGTTGGGGAAGTGTGGATAGAAGGAAGAGTGGGGTATTTGGGAAGATAGATGAGTACTTGAGAAGAATAGTGAATGACGAATTTGACTATAGCAAATATTGGGTGCCTGAATTAAATGAATATGAGTTACTTAATTGAGACTAAGAGAAATAAATTATAAGGGAAAGATCTAGGTCAGTGTTTAATGTGGGCCACAATGATCTCACCATTGGTTGGAGAACTGGTAGAAACCCCGTGTCACTTCCATGGGGGAGGCCCGACAAAATTAAGTGCCTGTCAGGCATTTAACTGCTCAGGGTTGAGCTTTCTCTGGGATTTATGACCCTAGGGGCAGAAACTACGTCCCCAAGGGCTTTCATCCAATCAGAGGACAACAGCTCTCCATTGCCAGCAACGCCACCGGGAGCACTGGCTGCTGTAGGTAGTGTTCTAAGGACTTCATCAGGGATCACACTGGACACTGGTAAATGGGGTGGGAAGGGGGTCGTGGGAGAGGGTCACGTGGGCAGATAGGAAGCCAGGGTATAGGGCAGAAGTGCAGCTTTAGCAGCACCCCCCCCAACTTATTTCCGATGCCTGACAACAACGCACCATCCCACGAGGCCCCAGGTAAACCTGACAGGGTATGCTAGGAGGCCATCGGGAGGCACTGGAGAGTCACGCGAGTTCCATTTAATCCCTGAGCCACCATTAAATTATGGTAGATTCAGGGATAATTGGTGTCAAGTGGCTCATAAATAAGCCTAATTGACATCCTGCTGTGAGCGGGTGAGTTGCACACTTCAGCCCTCACCTGCATCTGACACTCAAGGGAGATTTTGCCTTGATAGGCTGAGGCATGACCTCCCACACAATTTATTGGGCCTGGTCACCCTATTGCCTGCCGTGTCATGCTGGATTGAATTCTGCCCCAAGAAATACACATGTGATGAGCTCCATTAATAGTTACTAACATCAAATGTTCAAGAATACCAATTCAAGTATCAATTAAAAATATTAGTATTCATGTTATGGACATGAGAGGGGTTAATTAAAGCAGCCCTGATTTCTCCTCTCACTCCCTGTCCATAAATGGAAAGATGTTTTAATTTGCTCCTCCTTTATAAGCGGTGGCGTGTTTTCCAACCTCTCAGCCTTGGTGTGATTGAATTTTCTATAAATAACCTCACAGCAAACTTGAGATAGGATAAATTCAGAGGTTTAGTTTATTTGTACACGCTCAAAAAGTGGGAGGCGGATCGCTATGTAGCCCCCTGTGCACTCATGCAATAAAAGAGGGATTGAGAAAGAAAGATTTACAGGGCAAAGACCACACAGAAAAGAATTATTGTTTTACGTGAGTCCAGAGTCCAGAATCAAAGTCCAATGGTGTATTCCATAGCAGAGGTCGGCAGGTTGAAAACTGACGCTGCATAATTCACATTTCCAGCAGAGATGACTTGCACGATGAGGTAGGCATGCAGCGATGAATCAGTTTTGTAGGCGATGGTACAGAGGTTGCAGTTGAAACGGTGTAGATGGGGTCAGGCATTCAAACCTGGACAGAGCCCCTCTTCTGTGCTACTGCATGCAGATGGTAAAAATGGCGGACTGAGCTTTGTAGCTCCACAAGGCAATACTATTGGTTCCCCCAGCTAGGAGTTCATGTCACATGACTCCCACCTCTCCACTATGGCTTTGACAAAGGGTATGTATCTTTTTGTCTAGGTCCCTGAGATTGTTAATGTTCCAGCCATTAAGTCTTAAAGGGAGGTTGCGGGGTCCTTTTTCCTAGCAGATGAATCAGCTCCAGTTGGCCAGGCCTTCCTGATGAAATGCAGATGGCCTTTGTATAGTTCCCTTTGACTATGGTCTCTGCAGCCCATAGAGTTAGGGTCTCTTTAGAGATAACGAGGTGTCAATTTCTGCAAAACTGCCATATTAACTCTTATTGTTTAAGAGTCACAGACAGACATAGCTTCAGCCATTTTAAAAAGGGCCCTTGTACCGTTTTTAACATTTTAGAAATTAGCCATGAGGATTTATTTATATTTCATAAAAATATAGAGTGTGAGGTCTTAGCACCCTTGATGATTCAAAATATGACAGCTGATGGTCTTTGATGTTGATTACAGAAATGTACTCATTTTAAATATTCCAGCTTAATTTTTAAAAATAGCCACACTTTCATTCGCCTTTTTTCTATGCACATATCACAGAGTACTGCTATAGGGGATTTTAATGAGCTCAACATGAAATATGACAGCTCTATGCTGTCATTATACCGCACTTTGCTGCTAGTCTATGTTGACAGTTTTTAGTGTGTCATAGTCAAAAATGCACTTTATTGGTACAATGAGGCACATTTTTAACTATGACATGCTAAAAACTCTCAACATAGACTAGCAGTAAAGTGCAGTATAATGACAGGATAGAGCTATATTTCATGTTGAATGAGACTATGGGTGGAATTGTCCCAGATTTGCACTAAGCGCGGTAGTGGGCATGAAAAAAGACGTTTTACCTGCCGACTGCAATGGCAGATTTTTGCCTGTATTGTCCACTTCCCAACTCATAAATTATGCAGTCACAGGACACATGCTGGATCGTTGGCGACCAGCCTCCGATTTGTCTGCCATGCCGCTACCTCACCCGTTACCTCATTGCTTCCTCATTCCGGGCACCATATTTAAACTTCAGCAGCGCACATGCTTCTCAATACTTGCAGCCCAGGACTGCTCCGGTGAAGACAGGGCTCCCAAAGCCAAGAAGAGTGCAGCTCCCTGATTCAGTGACACATTCCTGGGACTCCTTTTGGACACCTTGGAGGCCTGCCATGATGTCCTCTACACCCGCTCTGGCCGCAGGAGGCACATCATTCTCACCACTCCAGCTTGGGAAGTGGTGGCAAAGGTGGTCAATGCCAACACTGCACACAAGAGGTCAGCCATCCAGTGTACAAAAAGGATGAATGATCTCATCTGTGCCGCCAGGATAAGTCAACCACCTTATCACTCTCAACTCACACTCAGAAGCCCATCACACATTCACTGGCATCTCACTCACTGCCAGCTCAAGGTACATCACCACTCACTCTCTCACACACACACCCTCACATCTCCATCTGGCCTCATCTCCTCTAGAGATCACCCCCTCATTCCGTCCATAGCTCCACTCAGCACATATGCATGCCTGGAATCCTTCTTATTTGGCCTGGCAGGTGCCTTGCTTACACTCTCTCCATCTGTCTTTATGCAGGACATGATCATGCACAATCAGCGGTAGAGGTCCCAGGCCAGGGTGGAATGCCGGACATCAAGGTCCTCACTCCATTCGAGAATCGCGCATTGGAGCTGGCCGGAGAGAATATGGACCATTCCTGTGGCGACGGTGAGGTCGGCAGCAAGCATCCACATGAGGATCCTGCACCACATCATCCCTCTCTCAACGCTACTCTGAGTCCACTGTTCTGTGTGTAACGCAGCTACCAAGCACTAATAATCTTCACTTTCACTCCTAAGCACTTCTGTCACATCGCCCTCAGGCAACCTTAACCCTGACTCCAGTGCCAAGAGCAACTCAGATGAGGAAGCTGAGGGCAGAACCATTGAAGACCCGTCATGGCGCTCACCCACACCCTCCACCAGCACAGCGACTAGCCCTCGGTGGGACCTAGATGTAGAGCAGCCTGGGGATCACAGTCCGGTGAGCACAGTGCACAATCTGTTCCACAGCAGGCAGAGACAGCAACATCCATGGTTGCTGGCACTTAGAGGACCACTGGGGGCAAGAACTTTGGACTCGGTCCTCAATCAGTTGTTGCAGCTGCAAAGACAATCACGAGAACATCAGGAAGGGGTGTCTGGTGCACTCCTCAGATCGCAAAGGACAATGGAGGAGTCCGTCTGCCTTCAGTCTGAGGTGATAGCGCAGGCATGCCGCTGCATCGATGTCAACACTGGCAGGACGGCGGCCATCATGGAGAACTTGCTGTGTGGGCTGAACTCCATCGTTGATGCCATTGTTGGCCTCCAACAGTGTCAAGGTGAGAGCGGTGCGGGGCTGCTTGATCTCAATCAAGCTTTCCCTTCTCCTCAAGGAGTCAGCCAGGGGAGGAGGACCTGCATCGCGCCACCCCTGGGCCATCCAACCAGGTGACTCCAGAAATGTCCGACCGATCCATTTCCCTTCTTTCTATGACCCATCATCTCCAGCTCCAAAGGACGAGAAGGGTGCACCTGGCCCATAACAGGATACACAAAGCAGGCCGGGGCCCTCCAGGTCTTGGCCCTCCAGAGGAAACCTGCCAAAGTCATCAGTCAGTAGCAGTCAGGAGGCTGCCTCCACCTCCGCTGTGGATGTCGGGGGAGCACCAAGACATAGCAGCAGTGTTAGGAAGGTTAAGAAGATGCAACTCTTTTGAGTACAACCAATTAAACTAAATCAAAGAGAATGAGGGGCAAAGTAAGAGGCAGGATAAGAAGATGTAGCTACACCCCATGGGCACAGATGTTAATCACTTTTACATAATGTTCACTATTGTAAATAAACTCTGAAAAATGTCTCCTTGTCTTTGGCTCCTTGTCATGATGAGCAGTGGTTGAGTCACTCAGATGTGAAACTTTCGTTCCTGCACAAGACAAAAAGGCAAGTGTCTCAGTCCAGGTCCTCTTCCCTGTGCAGTGTGTAAGAGAAAAGTGATGGTCTGGCTTCATACTCACTGGACACATTACTGATGCCTGCACCTCGATGGTGCTTGTCATTGCTGCCAGAATTCCACGTCACAGAGCTCCGTCATTCTCTCTGTGTGCTTCCAACACTTTTGAGTTGGGGCTGCCCCCATCTCTTCAGCATCTGTGTCCGGTGACAGTGTGGTCCTGAAGGGGTTAGATGCTGAAGACTGACAAAAGATCAGGTGCATCTAAAGTTTCACAGCTGCGTCTCCATGATATGTAGTAGGTCAATATTCACTAACCCACAGAGCGGTGGAGGCTGGGTCATTGAATATATTCAAGGCTCAGTTAGACAGACTTTTGATCTAGAAGGGAGTCAAAGGTTATGGGGGACAGACAAGAAAGTGGACAATCAGGTCAGCCGTCATCTTATTTGATGGCCTACCCTTGCTCTTATTTCTTATGTTCTTTTGGGTCTCCCAGGAGATTAGTGACAGGAACATGGTGCCATGCTCCTGGATACAGTTCAGGGAATGTTTTAATGTATAGCCGCATATTCAGCTACATATTGCTATGCACATCACCCCACCTTTTCACTTTGCATTGTCAAGCTTACTCCATCACATCACTCCTCATATATAATACAAAATAAAAACAAAAAGTGCTGGAAAAACTCAGCAGGTCTGGCAGCATCTGTGGAGAGAGAAACAGAGTTAATGTTTCGAGTCCGTATGACTCTTCTTCAGAGCCATCACATGACTCCTACAGATCGTGAGCTCAGTTACTTGCACGCCAGTGCAACCAGTTAGACAGATAGTTGGGATTTCACCTGATGACTTCTATTTTACAAATGAGCAAGAGCAGCGGGCGGTGGCAGGAATAGCAGTGAAGTGTTTGAGTCAGACTACACAAACTTCTCCAAGCATACAGACTTGAAACATTAACTCTGTTTCTCTCTCCACAGATGCTGCTAGACCTGCCGAGTTTTTCCAGCATTTTTGTTTTTATTTCAGATTCCCAGCATCCACAGTATTTTGCTATCATCGCATCACTCCTCATACCTCATTACCATGCAAGCACTCGTCCATCTCTTTCCATCCACTTCCTCACATCCTCATCTATCCATCCACCACAGTCACTCACTTTCATCCGTATGTAATTCTATACCTCTTCCTGATAGTCACCCTCACCAAAGGCATGGTGTCCAAGTTGTTGTTGTTGCCTCCATCCAGCATGCCATTACACTCAGTCACAGATTGCTTGCTTCACTTGTTGCAGGAGAAAAGAGCACAGATCACTAGGGATAGGGATAGAACCACTGATTTCCTACATTACAACTTCAGAATCGAAGTGTTATATATTGGTGGTGTTTCAGTGCCCCCAGCCACTGTAGATAGGGGACTTCCAGCTACCTGGTGCCACAGTTAAATAACAGCGACCTACACGCCATAAAACACTCAGTTCCATTGACTTGATTTCAACAGCAAATGAAATACAATCATCTTCATAATGCTAAGTTGTCAGTATTAACTCATATACTTTCTCTCTCTTAGAGCCATCATGCATACAGCAAGAGTCCATGGATTATGTGGATGATGAATCTTCAGAGGAGATGATTCCTTCCTACAGTGTACCATCACAGGACTCCTGCAGACCATGAGCTCAGTTACTTGCACTTCAGTGGGGCCAGTTGGACAGATAGTTGGGATTTCACCTGATCACTCCCACTTTACAAATGATCAAGAGCAGAGAGTGGTGGCAGGAACAGCTGTGAAGTGTTTGAGTCAGAGAACATAGCCTTCTCCAAGCTCTGCTCAGCTGCACACAAATGCTCTAACCTGGAAGCCACTGATACAAAGGCAAATCACTGAGCAGCAGCAGAGAATATGCATTGTACTGATAGGCCTGCAAGCACATGGACAACAATTGAAGATAAAATGGAGCAGTCCACCTCAATCATGAGTAAGATGATGCAGTAGGCCATTGCAATTGTGCCTTCTTCCATGGATAAAATGGCCTACTCCATGGAACATGAAACATGGCAACCAAATTAGACTATGCACGTCTTGACCACTCTCTTGCACACTCTAAAATTTCTATGACATTGAATAGAATGGTAGATACATTAGCCTTGGCTGCATCCAAGTATTCTCCAGCAAAGTGGTGAAGTGCAGCCCCTCCAAGAAAGGGTTAGGCAAGGTTTGATCAGGGATAGTCAGCATGGCTTTGTCAGAGGGAAGACATGCCTAACAACTTTGATTGAATTTTTTGAGGTGGTGACCAGGTGTGTAGATGAGGGTTGTGCAGTGATGTAGTTTATATAGATTTCAGCAAAGCCTTTGACAAGGTCCCACATGGGAGACTTATAAAGAAGGCAAATGCACATGGGATACAGGGTAATTTGATAAGGTGGATTCAAAATTGGCTTAGTTGTAGGAGGCAGAGGGTGATAACAGAAGGATGCTTCAGTGACTGGAAGCAAGTGTCCATGCTGGGTCCCATATTATTCGTCATTTATATAAACGACATAGATGACTATGTGAGGGGTAGGATTTGTAAGTTTGCGGATGACACAAAGATTGACCGGTTGGTGAACAGTGAGGTTGAGTGTCTTGAGCTACAGGAAGATATAGACAGGATAGTCAAATGGGCAGATAAGCAACAGATGGAACTTAACCCTGAAAAGTGTGAGATGATATACTTTGGAAGGAGTAATTTGAGAAGGAAGTATTCAATGAACGGCATGACACTAGGAAGTTCTGAGGAACAAAGGGACCTTGGCGTGTGTGTCCATAGATATCTGAAGGTGGAGGGGTATGTTAGTGGGGTGGTGAAAAAGGCATATGGGACACTTGCCTTTATTAATCGAGGCATAGATTACAAAAGTAGGGAGGTCATATTGGAGTTGTATAGAACCTTGGCGAGGCCACAGTTGGAGTATCATTTGCAGTTCTGGTCGCCACATTATAGGAAGGATGTGATTGCACTGGAGAGGGTGCAGAGGAGATTCACCAGGATGTTGCCTGGGGTGAAACATTTAAGTTATGAAGAGAGGTTGGATAGACTTGGGTTGTTTTCGTTGGAGCAGAGAAGACTGAGGGGCGACCTGATCGAGGTGTACAAGATTATGAGGGGCATGGACAGGGTGGATAGGGAGCAGCTGTTCCCCTTAGTTGAAGGGTCAGTCACAAAGGGGCATAATTTCAAGGTGAGGGGCAGGTGGTTTAGTGGGGATGTGAGGAAAAACCTCTTTACCCAGAGGGTGGGTGATGGTCTGGAATGCACTGCCTGGGAGGGTGGTGGAGGCGGGTTGCCTCACATCCTTTAAAAAGTGCCTGGATGAGCACTTGGCACGTCATAACATTCAAGGCTATGGGCCAAATGCTGGTAAATGGGATTAGGTAGGTAGGTCAGGTGTTTCTCACATGTTGGTGCAGACTCCTTGGGCTGAAGGGCCTCTTCTGCACTGTGTGATTCTGTGATAATGGTGAAAGGTGACATGGGAGTGGAGTTGCACTCAAAGCATTTCTCACCTTTACTTGTGCAAGAGGAACAATTTTTAGTAGGTTCTGTGTGCACTTTTAAACCCAGAGGTCTATAGCAAAGAGTATTTCAGCAGTCAGAGTAGGGATTGAAGCAGACTGCATCTACTTCAGCTGAAGCTGTGTTATATGATGTAGGAGTGGCAGGAAAAAGAAGAGTAAAACTTTGTAGTTCACACAGTTATGCACATGGTTGTTTGAGAAAATGTTATGTTGTGAAGTTTCTATTTTTAAGTTGAATCACATAAATATTATAACTTTACACCAATTTCCAGTCTTGTCCATTCTTGGTTGCTGGGCAGGATGTCACCTTTTAACTTGTTTGATGATGAATGGGAAGGCATGAATTGGGGGGATCAGTGGGGGGGGCTGGTATGTGCAAAGGGTAGTTGGTTGTTTATAGGACTGCTTTGTATCAGTGGCAATTGGGGGATGTGGTGTTAGTGGAAAGACTGATCTTTGCATGTGGTGCTAAAATAGGACCACTTGTGCAACCTAAGTTAAACTTGCATAAATATAATGGCAACCCTAGCCTTCTGGCCTGCAATGTGAGCAGCTGGTATTGCATTGATCATATCACCTTTCTCCTCCTCACCGTCATCATCATCCTCATCTCCCCCCTCATCCTCCTCAGTCTATCTATTGCTCTGCACCTTGTTCCTCTTGCAGGTACAAACTTCACTGCTATGCAATATTGTGCAAAGCACAGCACACCATGGCCATTTTGGACCCCTTGGTTGTTGCATACCGAAGGGCGTCCCCTGATTTGTCTGGTCATCTGAAGTGCATCTTCAGCATGGTGATGACTTGTTTGATCACACATCTGCTGGTTCATTCATTGGAGTATTGTTGAATTTCTGATGGTCGTCATCTGCCAGTTTAAAGTGGGCAAACCTTGTTTCCTAGCAGCCACGTCTTAAGTGTGCTTGTAGTCGACCACGCCCTGCGCCTGTGGAAAACCAGCCTGAGACGCAAACCTCTGCACTCACTCATTCTGATTGGCATCATTGTAGATGAAGTTGGCATAATTGCCAGCCCTGGCAAACAACCCATCAGACAGGACCGTCAACTGGGAGATTCTGGATATGTCTCTAGCAGAGCACTTGAAAGATCTGGAAAAAAAAACAATGGGGCTGGTTTGACAGTCCCAGGTAACATATGACCACCAGGCTTGACAGGGATTAGGTCTTCGCCTAGAAAGCTGCAGATGCCTGCCACCACCGGTGCAACAGCCTGAGTCTCCTAGAGCACTGCTCTTCTGACATGTCAAGGAAACTCAACCTCTGCTGGTATACCAGATATCATTAACTTCGGGGGGAGGCTGTGGTATGGTGGTACTCTCACTAGATTGGTAATCCAGAGACCCAGGGCAATGCTCTGGGGACCCGGATTTGAATCCCACCACAGCAGATGGTAAAATTTGAATCCAATAAAAATCTGCAATTAAAAGTCTAGTGATGACCATAACACCATTGTTGATTGTTGTAAAAACCCACCTGGTTCACTAATGCCCTTTAGGGAAGGAAATCTGCTGTCCTTACCTGGTCTGGCCTACATGTGACTCCAGACTCTTAAATGCCCTTCGAAATGGCCTAACAAGCCAGTTAGCTGAATCAAACCACTAACAAAAAGTCAATAAAAAGGAATGAAACCGGACGGACCACCTGGCCACGACCTAGGCACTGGAAATTACAATGGCAAACTCAGCCCTGTCGACTCTGCAAAGTCCTCCTTACTAATATCTGGAGGCTTGCCCCAAAATTGAGAGAGTTGTCTCACAGACAAGTCAAGCAACAGTCTGACATAGTCATCCTCACGGAATCATACCTTACAGATCATGTCCCAGACACCACCATCACCTTCTCTGGGTATGTCCAGTCCCACTGGCGGGACAGACACAGCAGAGGTGGTGGCACAGTGGTATAAAGTTGGGAAGGAGTTGCACTGGGATTCCTCAACATCAAATCTGGCCCCCATGAGGTCTCATGGCATCAGGTCAAACATGAGCAAGGAAACCTCCTGCTGATTACCACGTACTGCCTCTGACCCCCTCAGCTGATAAATCAGTACTCCTCCATGTTGAACATCACATGGAAGAAGCACTGAGGGTGGCAAGGGCACAGAGTGTATTCTGGGTGGAGGACTTCAATGTCCATCATCAAGAGTGGCTCAGTAGTACCACTGCTGACCGAGTTGGCCGAGTCCTAAAGGACATAGCTGCTACACTGGGTCTGTGGCAGGTGGTGAGGGAACCAACAAGAGGGAAAACGTAGTTGGCCTCATCCTCACCAACCTGACTGCCACAGGTGCATCTGTCCATGACAATATCAATAGGAGTGACCACTACATAGTCCTTGTGCAGACAAAGTCCCGTCTTCACATTAAGGATACCCCCCATTTTGTTAAATGGGATAGATTTCGAACAGATCTATAAATTCAAGACTGAGCATCCATGAGGTGCTGTTAGCCATCAGCAGCAGCAGAATTGTACTCAACCACAATCTGTAACCTCATGGCCTGGCATATCCGCCACTCTACCATTACCACCAAGCCAGAAGATCAACGCTGGTTCAATGAAGAGTGCAGGTGGGCATGTCAGGAGCAGCACCAGGCATTCCTAAAAATAAGGTGTCAACCTGGTGAAGGTACAAAACAGGACTACTTGCGTGCCAAACAACATAAGCAGCAAGTGATAGACAAAGCTAAGTGATTCCACGACCATCGGATCAGATCTAAGCTCTGCAGTCCTGCCACATCCCGTTGTGAATGGTGGTGGACAATTAAACTACCTCGACAAATATCCCCATCTTCAATGATGGAGGATCCCAGCACATCAGTGCAAAGGAGAAGGCTGAAGCATTCACAACAATCTTCAACCAGAAGTGCTGAGTGGATGATCCATCTTGGCCTCCTTGGAAGGTCCCAGCAATGACAGTTGCCAGTCATCAGCCAATTCGATCCACGTGATACCAAGAAACGACTGAATGCACTGGATATTGCAAAAGCTATAGGACAATATTCCTGCAATAGTACTGACATCTTGTGCTCCAGTACTTGCCACACCACTAGCCAAGCTTTTCCACTACAGTTACAACATTGGCAACTACTTGGCAATGTGGAAAATTGCCTAGGTATATCCTGTACACAAAAAATGGGACAAAACCACCCCGGCCAATTACTGTCCCATCAGTGTACTCAGTAAAGTGATGGAAGGGGTCAGCAACAGTGCTTAGCAATAACCTGCTCACTGATGCCAAGTTTGGGTTCTGCCAGGGTCACTCAGCTCCTGATCTCATTACAGCTTTGGTTCAAACATAGGCAAAAGAGCTGAACTCCAGAGATGAGGTGAAATGACTGCCCTTGACATCAAGGCAGCATTTGACCGAGTGTGGCATCAAAGAGTCCTAGCAAAACTGGAGTCAATGGGAATCAGGAGGAAAACTCTCCACTAGTTGGAGTCATACCTAGCACAAAGGAAGATGGTTGTGGTTGTTGGAGGTCAATCATCTCTGTTCCAGGACATCACTGCAGGAGTTCCTCAGGGTAGTGTCCTAGGCCCAACCATCTTCAGCTGCTTTATCAGTGACCTTCCTTCCATCATAAGGTCAGAAGTGGGGATATTCGCTGATGATTGCACAATGTTCAGCACTATTCGCAACTCCTCAGATACTGAAGCAGCTCATGTCCAAATACAGCAAGACCTGGACAATATCCAAGCTTGAGCTGACAAGTGGCAAGTTACATTCACACCACACAAGTGCCAGGTAATGGCCATATCTAACAAGAGAGAAACTAACCATTGCCCCTTGACATTCAATGGCATTATCATCACTAAATCGCCCACTATCAACATCCTGGCTGTTATCATTAACCAGAAACTAAGCTGGACTAGCCATATAAATAATGTGGCTACAAGAACAGATCAGAGGCTAGGTATTCTGCAGTGAGTAACTCCCCCCCTGGCTCCCCAAAGCCTGTCCACTATCTACAAGGCACATGTCAGGAGTGTGATGGAATACTCCCCACTTGCCTGGATGAGTGCAGCTTCAACAACACTCAAGAAGTTTGACGCCATCCAGTACAAAGCAGCCTGCTAGATTGGCACCCCATCCAAAAACATTCACTCCCTTCACCACTGATGAAAAGTGGCAGCAGTGTATACCATCTACAATATGCACTGCAGGAACTCACCAAGGCATCTTAGACAGCACCTTCCAAACCCACAACTGCTACCATGTAGAAGGGCAAGGGCAGCAGAGACATGGGAACACTGCCACCTGGAAGTTCCCCTCCAAGACACTCATCATCCTGACTTGGAAATATATCACCGTTCCTTCACTGTTGCTGGGTTAAAATCCTGGAACTCCCTCCCTAACAGCAGTGTGGGTGTACCTACACTACAGGGACTATAACGGTTCAAGAAGACAGCTCACCACCACCTTCTCGAGGGAAATTATGGATGGGCAATAAATGCTGGCCTAGCCAGTGATGCCCACATCCTGTAAATGACTAAAAGAAATACTGCTGGTGCTGCTGTTGCTGGTCATATTGATACTTGTTCGTGGTCCAACTTAAAGCAGCCTTGGCATCACCCATCTTGATGTGATACAGAAATCCTTCAAAGTAGAAAATAGTTTATAACAAAAAACACGGTGAAAATACTGTCTACAAGTAAGTGAAATAAGCACTGGATATTTATTGCTGTTTTTCCATGAGTTTTAAACTTTCCTTCCATTTCCAGTGTGTTCTCACCCTCTTGATTGGCAAGTTTCAGGAACCCATGGATGCAATTTTAAACTTAAAATTATTGAAATATTGTTCCAAATAAGTGATAACCTTATGTTCATCGGCAACCAGCCCCTCCCGAGGGAGTTGTGGGCAACCAGCCTAACCCGCTTGAGTTAAATGCAAAAGTCAGTGGATTACAGCCAGCCTCCAATATACTCATATTTTTGCCAGAGTTAACCCTCCCCCCCAGGCCCGTCCCCTCTGCCGCAATCAACCCCACACACTTCAAGTTAAAATTTTCCCTAACATTTCAGGTCGACCATTCATCAATTCTCTCCCCACAGGTGCTTCCTGACATGCTAAGCATTTTCAAGGTGCTTTTTGGGCCTTCTTCATAGGCATCTAGAAGGCATTAAGGGAGTCAAATAACATAGGACTGGAAGCATATTTAGATCAGACCTTGCCTGAAGAAAGCAGTTGCTTGCTAGGCCACTTCAGGGGGCCTCTTCTTTTAGAGTTAACCACATAATTTAGTTTGAATCTCATGTAGGCTGATAGGAGAGGGATGGCTGATTCCCTTCCCTGAAGAACATGGTGAACCTATTGAGTTTATGATACTTTCAGATCAGTTATTGTTTAAGAAGAGCTCCCTGAATAATCCATATAAATCCTCTTTATAATGTGCTGCCTTTAAAAGATACATTTTGTTTAATATTTCAAATACAACTTTCACTTTTTTCAATGAGTAAATAGCTGCACAGAAATACTTTCAATTTGTTTCACACCATTATGCAACAATAGTGTTCATGTTGATCCATTTTATTCCTAGTAAATCCTACTTAAATACGAGAGAACCTAAAGTACTTTACAACCATTTAGCAGTTGTAGAGTTAGTAGATGCAAAATACTCATCAGTTAGGATAATTACTTTCATTATGTTTACCTGATGGCGTTGTTTGTTCTGAAAGATAAATTCCTAGATTACAAGACCTAGATGTATTGATAAAAAAACCCCACAAAAACTTCAGTGATCCATCAAAATAGAATCATTAATCCCATTACATTATGGTTAAATATGCTTTATAGATTGATATCTTGTCATTTCACCAACCTCAATGGAGTGTTGACAGCTGAGGAGCACCAGAGGAGTGACAAATTTCTTCATTTATTCAGTAATAAAAGCAGTCAGACTCAACTGGTGCTTGAAAAAAGAACCTCAGCTTGTGATCCTTGGAGTTATGCCAATTAAAATATGATTGGTAAAGAGAAGTATAATATGACTTTACGGATTCTTTACTTTGGAGTGCTGCTTTTTATTTTGTCCACAACTACTTCCAACATGGTGAAAGCTTATAAAAATCCAACAGTAAGTTAATCACTTGTTCGATTTGTAAAGAACATATGTTTCTTTTGAGACAAGGATAGATTCAGAACATAATTATTGAATGAGGGGTGACTTGGAAGTGCAGCTTTGAAGGAAATGAACATGAAATAGAAGTAATTGAGCAAAGGAATAGAATAAATGCTTCAAAAATCATGAGTGGTCTGGATAGAATAGATATAGAATAGATGTATACTCTTCCCCTCTGGCAGAAGGATCGCGAACTAGAGGGCACCGATTTAAGTAGTAGTAGTAGTGATCTGCCTAAGGCCAGGTCCTCTGCTCATTTCTCCACATCGCCTGGTCTTGAGCTTTCCTATTCTGTTGCTCGTAGAAGCCTCCCATTTTCAATTTCAAGTCATCTAACATCGTTATTCTCTTTCTCACTCAGTCACCTCTTTCAGCAAGTTCTCATGCCTGACATCACATGGAGTGAATCAAATTGGCTGAAGACTGGCATCCATGATGCTGGGGACCTCAGGCAGAGACCGAAATGGACCATCCACTCAGCACTTCTGGTTGAAGGTTGTTGTGAATATTAAACCCTTGTCTTTTGCACTAATGTGCCGGGTTCCCCCTTGAGGATGGGGATGTTTTGGCACCTCCTCCTCCTGTTAGTTGTTTACTTGCCCAACACATTCACGACTGACAAGCCAAATTATGTGATTTAACTGTGGTTAAATATGACAGTACTGCAGATCTTTGATCTAATTCGTTGGTTATGGGATTGCTTAGCTCTATTGCATGCTGTTTGTGCCTTTTAGCACATATATGCTCTTGAGTTGTAGCATCACTAGGTTGTCATCTCATTTTTAAGTAATGTCTGATGCTGCTCCTTGCATTCCTGCACTCCTTACTGAACCAGAGTTGGCCCTCTGACTTGATGGTAAAGGCAAAGTAAAGGATATGCCGGGCTACGAGATTACAGATTATAGTTGAATTTAATCCTGCTGCTGCTGATGGCCCACCGCATCTCATTGATGTTCAGTTTTGAACTGCTAGATCTGTTCTGAATCTATCCCATTTAGTACAGTGGTCATGCCACACAGCACAAAGGCTGTGTGGCACGACGGTGTCCTCATTGTGAAGGTTTCACAAGGATTATGCGGTGGTCACTCCTACCAACACTGTCATGGACAGAGGCATCAAGTAGATTGGTGAGCATGAGATCCAATAGATTTTTCCCTCCATAGAACCATAGAACACTACAGCACAGAAAACAGGCCATTAGGCCCTTCTAGTCTATGCCGAAATATTATTCCGCTAATCCCATTGACCTGCACCCAGTCCATAACCCTCCAGACCTCTCCCATCCATGTATCTATCCAATTTATCCTTAAAACTTAAGAGTGAGTCCGCATTTACCACGTCAGATGGCAGCTCGTTCCACACTCTCACCACTCTCTGAGTGAAGAAGTTCCCCCTAATGTTCCCCCTAAACCTTTCCCCTTTCACCCTAAAGCCATGTCCTCTCGTGTTTATCTCTCCTAATCTAAGTGGAAAGAGCCTACTCGCATTTACTCTGTCTATACCCCTCATAATTTTGTAAACTTCTATCAAATCTCCCCTCATTCTTCTACGCTCCAAGGAATAAAGTCCTAACCTGTTTAATCTTTCCCTGTAACTCAACTCCTTAAGACCCGGCAACATCCTAGTAAATCTTCTCTGCACTCTTTCAATCTAACTGATATCCTTCCTGTAGTTAGGCGACCAGAACTGCACACAATACTCCAAAGTTGGCCTCACCAATGTCATGTTGGTTCTCTCAACACATGCCCAGTCCAGCAGGTATGTCCTTCAGGACTTGCCAAGCTTGGTCATTCAGAATATAAGGCTGAAGCATTTGCAACAATCTTCAACCAGAAATGCTGAGTGGATGATCCTTCTCGGCCTCCTCCAGAGGTTCCCAGCATCACAAATGTCAGCCTCCAGCAAATTCAATTCACTCGACATATCATCAAGAAATGGCTGAAAGCACTGGATACTGCAAACCCTCTGGGCCCTGACAATATTCCGGCAATAGTACTGAAGACTTGTGGTCCAGAACTTGCCACCTCCCAGCCAAGCAGTTCCAGTACAGCTACAACACTGGCATCTACCCAGCAATGTAGAAAATTGCCCAGGTATGTCCTGTGCACTAAAAGCAGGAAAAATCCAACCCAGTCTATACTTGATCAACAGTAAAGTGATGGAAGGGGTCATCAACAGTGCTATCAAGCGGAACTTGCTGAGCAATAACCTGCTCACTGATGCTCAGTTTATGTTCTGGCAGAGTCGCTCAGCCTCTGAACTCATTACAGCCTTGGTTCAAACATGGTCAAAAGGGCTGAACTCCAGAGGTGAGGTGGGAGCGGCTGCCCTTGATGTCAAGGCAGTATTTGATAGAGTGTGGCATCAAGGAGCCCTGGCAAAACTGGAGTCAATGGGAATCAGAGGGAAAACTCTCCACTGGCTGGAGTTATACCTAGCACAAAGGAAGATGGTTGTGGTTTTTGGAGGTCAATCCTCCCAGTTCCAGGACATCACTGCAGAAGTTCCTCAGGGTAGTGCGCTTAGGCCCAACCATCTTCAGCCACCTCATCAATGACCTTCCTTCCATCATAAGGCCAGAAGTGGGGATATTCGTTAATGATTGCACAATGTTCAGCACCATTTGTGAATCCTCAGATACTGAAGCAGCCCATGTCCAAATGCAGCAAGACCTCGACAATATCCAGGCTTGGGCTAATAAGTGGCAAATGACATTCACACCACACAAGTGCCAGGCAATGACCATCTCCAAGAAGAGAGAATCTTACCATCACTCCCTTGACATTCAATGGCATTACCATTACTGAATCCCCTACGATCAACATCCTAGAGGTTACCATTGACCAGAAACTGAACTGAACAAGCCATATAAGCACTGTGGCTACAAGAGCAGGTCAGAGGCTAGGAATTCTACTGTCAGTATCTTACCTCCTGACTCCCCAAAACCTGTCCAGCATCTACAAGGCACAAGTCAGGAGTGTGATTAAGGAATACTCCCCATTTGCTTGGATGAGTGCAGGGCAGAGGTGCTGAGGGGCAGTGCAGAGGAGTTGAAGGGCAGTACGGAAGGGTTGAGGGGCAGGGCAGAGGAGTTGAGGGGTTGTGCAGAGGAGTTGAGGGGCAGTGTTTTGGCACAGCCGATGATAAATGCTAAGCTGCTCAATTCCCAAAAGGAAACTTGAAACAACTGCCACAACTGTTTTGCAATTTGTATAAATTTCGAGATGTGTGTCTTGAATTCAGTGGTAATCAGGCCACCAAGTATTGTAGCTTTCTAAGAAAACTAAATTAAACCTTTATTAATAGAAGGAATGATTTTAAATACACACATAGATTTGCAAATTACTAATGTGATACCTTCTAAATCCCCTAATTAATCTAACCACCAGTTACACTTTCATTAAGGCAACAGTAAGACACATAGATTTTAAAAGACCCAGGCAAAGAAACACGATACTCTGAATAATCCAATTCAGAGTGAGTTTTCTTAACTTCAGAACTTTGTAGACAGCGGCTTGTAAATGCTGAAGGCTTTTCGCACTTGTTAGGTCTTAGAATGCCTACTCTTATACACACCTTTTGCTCCTGTATACATATTTTCCCCTTTGAATGCAAATTCCCATTGTTTCACTATGTCTTTGGACTTTACCTTTCTAATAATAAAAATCTCTCATAGTACCAAGTTTACCAGTAATAATTGGGAAAAAGAAACACACTGTTTCTTAACTTCCCCTGGCTAGTGTAATATTTCACTCCCTCTCTTTGAACCCAAGTTAGTCTGGTTTATTTAAAATGCAAATGTTCCCTTTACCTCTTACATTCTACAACATCCCCCAAGTTTACCTACTTAATGTTTCAAACCTAGCTTATCTTCTGCCATATTAAAGCCTTCAGACCAGCTGCCTTTAATTCAATTAACACACACAGACACAGACCCATAGACACAGACCCAACTTTTACTCTAGTTTACAATAAATTCCAATAACATTATGTGAATTATTACATCTTCCTGGCAGGCAGTGCCGAGGAGTTGAGAGGCAGGACAGAGGAGTTGAAGGGCAACTCAGAAGAGCTGAGGGGCAGTTCAGAGGAGTTGAAGGGCAGATCAGAGGAGCTGAGGGGAAACCGTTAGGGGTAGGTGTCCTAAAGTAATGTAATACCTCGAACGTAATGAAATGTCCCAAGTTGTAACCAGTAAGGGAGAAATGAAGCAAGCATCGGGCTCATCAGCCGAGTCCTTCTAGACCCCCAAGCAGAAAAAGAATGGCGCAAAGGGAGGGTGGACCAGGCATCAGAGGTACCAATGCCATCTAGCAGCAGCAGCAATAGGTGGAGCCTACAGCTGGACAGGCTGCAGAAGGACGGCGTGGGAAATGGCAGCAGGAGCGAGTTCATGTCCCAGAGCTTTTCAGAGTCCCATGGACTACCTCCAGCTGTTGGAACGCCAGTGACAGAGAAGGCTGTGGCTATCAAAGGAGGCAGTGAATGACCTGTGCGTGATGTTGCAGGATGACTTGCAACCCATGGGACTGGATGGGCATTGAATGCCAGTGACCTTGAAAGTCATTTATTTGGCTTCTTCGAGGGATCCAAGAAGACATGAATGGGATATCCCAGACAATCACTACCCGCTGCATTAGGATGGTGATATGATCACAGCTGCTGTTACTACTGGACAAGTCAAATCACAGGGTGGAACCCAGCTTGACAGATCCTAACTTTTATTTTTTGTTTAGCTATGTGGAGAGCAGCTACTGAACAGAGCCACAGGAGTCAGCTGATAAACTTTTAACAAAAGAATAAAACATTTATTAAACAAGAAACGATGAACTATATTACAATACTCTCTCACCCACAACTATACCTTTACAGATATATACAGATGTGTAAGGATAACATAAGCTACAAAAGCTATCTTATACTCTGATGTTCACAGTAAATACACAGTCCGCGTAAACCACTAGGCGACCTCTGGTCAGGCATACCACACTCTGAAACCAAGTGACCAACGCCACCCCAGACAGGTGCTACAAATCTCTCAACTCCCCCCAGACGCTTATCACACCGTGAGTCAACCGGTCTCACTGAACTCCGTCTTTCACATGAGGGTTTCCAATCTTCACTCTTGAAGAACGCGTTTTGGAATCTTCTCCCAAACCGACGCTTTCTCTCAGATGCCTTCCGCAAGGGTCCACCTCTAGGGTTTCGACCTCGCCTTCCGATGTTCCTCTCCCCTGGATCACCATGCACATTCAAGCTTTCTTCCACGCACTCTGTCTCTGACTTAGCCGTGCCAACAGAACACTACTGCTTCACATGCCCATAGTAAAGGGTTACAGACATTCAGCTGTTTCCTTGGATCTTCTGGCTTCTCACAAGCCGATAATGTTTTAAATCTGCATTCTGTAGCTTTCGTCTGTTTAAGCTTGAAGCTTGGAGCCTTCCTCTCCGCTCCTTACTTTCACTTCCACAGAACAGGACTTTTTCCAGCCTCCTGTACTTCCTTTAACTAGAAGGTCTTCTTGGATCTTCCCTATTCCACTCCCTTGGATTTGGAAACATTCTTCTTTAGTTCCTGGAACCTGCTTCTGCAGTTTCCTTTCCTGTCCAGCCTCTCATGGCAGTTGGCTTCAACTTAAATTTGGGACTTGCTATCTGTCCTTCTACTGTCCAGTCTCTATGGAGTCCTGGCTTCAACTGGACTGAAACTGCATGCTTCAGTTTTCTTTGTTTCTGTGTGTGCGTGTGCGTGTGTGTGTGTGTGGGGTGGGGGGGGGGGCTCCCTCTTTGGTCCCCTGCTGCTAAGCAACAGCACAGTTTCTTTTAACATTGTGTTTGTTTTATTCCCTTCAAGGGAAAATGTAAGCATCTTTTAAAGTGAAACTAAAACTCAACTTCTCCTTTTAACAGGCAAATACAGAAATACAAATCAAACTTAAACATTAAAGATATACCTTATTCTTAACACACCCAAATATACATACAACTTACTTAAGCTATCTCTATTTCCTAACAATGGTCACCAATGCCATGTTTGAGAAGAATGGAGAGTTTGTGCACTACCACACTGGCCCTGATGGCCAGCCAGAAAGGAGTGTTGACTTTGGAGTCATTACAAGCTTTTCACATGTGCAGGGTGTAATTAGTTGCGTTTATAATCAAAGCTCCCTTGGGCCAGCCTACAGCCTTCTTAAACAGGAGGGGGGTTCCACTCACACAACATCCAAGTGATGTGCAACCATAGAAAGCGCATCCTGCAGGTGTGTTGTGTGTTGGATTCCCCAGGAGCAGTCACAACGCATATGCCCTTTGACATTTCAAGGTTGAAACTTGTTCCAACCCCATGCACTCACACAGGTTTGGATCCCTGGGGACCAGGGGTAACCACTCAAGACATGACTGCTGACTAGTGAAGCAATGCAAGGCGAGTGCACATGTGCACATTTGGCTTCAAGTCGTTGTCAGTAGATGCAGTGATTAATATTTCCAAGGGATGTGACAAATGATCCAGATGTAGTAGAACAATGGTCTTTACTTTGTAAGTTCTACTAACAGCTTAGACACAGGAACTGGGGAGGACAGTCAGTTCAATTTAAGTATATGTGTCATTGTGTGGTTTGATCACTCCAGTTACTTCCTCGGTTAGCATATTCATTAAATCAATTTAATTGTGCCCGTGTCTCTATAAGAATAATTTTAGCTCACAGCTTGTTTTTAAAAATTCATTTAAAATCCTATTAGTTCCTCAAGGCATGCTGGGATGAAAAGCTTGGTCTATTTCTGATGATTGGTTCATTTACAAAACTGTCTTTACACTACAGCCGCTTGACCCTTTGAGTTAAATATGTTCTTGCTGCAGGATTGGCTCCAGGCTATTTTATTGATCTACCAGAGTTATAAGAATTTCAGTTGATTGATGTGCATCTGTGGCTGCTACATACCTTGCCTCCTCAGCCAAAATCTGGCCCCGAGAGTTATAACAATACAGAAGGAAACCATTCGGCCCATTGAGTCCATACTGACTCTCTGCAGAGCAATCTAATCAATACCATTCCCCCTGCTCTATTCCAGTAGCCCTGTAAGTTTATTTCCTTCAAGTGCTCATCCGATTTCCTTTTGAAATCATTAATTGTCTCCGCTTCCACTACCATTATAGGCAGTGAGTTCCAGGTCATTGACACCAGCTGCATACTTCCTCACATCTCCCCCTGCAAAACTCTTGCCAAAAAAAACTTAAATTTGTGGCTCTTAGTCCTTGTACCGTCAGTTAATGGGAGCAGCTTTTCTTTGTCTACCTTAATTAAACCTGTCATAATGTTGTATACCTCTATCAAATTTCCCCTCAATCTCCTTTTATTAAAGAAGAACAATGCCAACTTCTCTAACCTAACCTTGTATCTAAAATCCCTGAGCCCTGGAACCATTGACATCCTTCCAAAGGTGTAGCGACCAGAACTGAACACAATACTCTAGTTGTAGCCTAACCAGAGCTTCATATAAGTTCAGCATAACACCCCTGTTTTTGTTCTTAATACCTCTATTTATGAAGTGCAATAGCATAATGGACGAATTTGACATTCCATAAATATAAAATTAGTTTTTCAGGGCCAGTGAAGCTGTTCAGTAATATTTCTGAACTGAGTGCCTCATTAAAAACCAAACTCCACCTTGTTCAATCGGGTGTCACTTTTCTAGGTGTTTTTCAATTAGCCTAATAATGCAAAAGCACAACTTTTCATCAGTTCAGTGATTTCTACTTGATTGCAGTTTAGGGGGCTTCAATAGCTACCCTTGGGAGATGTGTAGAATCACTGAAAGCAACTACTGGGTTTCCATTTCTATCTGCTCATTTGCAGATTCCAGAAGTTATGGACAGTTTCAGAGGAGTAATGACAGTGAACGCTCTTAGTTTCACTGTCATTACTACCACAAAATCCAGGCTATTTTTTACATCCGCTGTGTGGAAAATAGTATTTCAAATAATTCATCTTCTCAATACATTTTTGTATATTACAATTTAATTTTGAAATTATTTCTCTTGTGTTCACTATCCCCCTCCTCCCCACACTCACCCCCTGATCACACAGGATTATTTTATTGGAAGAAGATTAGATAAGGCTGCTGTTAGAATTTGCCTGAGTTCCATCAAAGCCAATGTAATTACCAGAATTTTGATTTGTGTGATGGAAATAGCAACTAGCAGACTTATAGGCTACATCCCATGTCAAGGGCAAGTATCAGGTATTGGCCAGAAAATGGAAGCACCCAAGCAGTATCATTTAACTATCTGGGATTGTCTAAATCATGCTGTTCCTTTTGTAATATCAACTGCTTAACAGTTAAACCACCAAGCTAGCCATTATGTCAAGTCTGGAGGTTGGGCACTTCAATATACATTTTGGGCATCATGTCACATAACTCACACAGAAAAGGTACACAAAAATCAGGAGACAGCCTTTTTGAGCTCAGATCTCATGGGACCATCAGAAGTCCAACATTTCCAGATGGCAAGTTTGATCACCTTGGGTCTGCAGAAAACCAGGTTGTATGAGTCTGTTGTATGACCATGATAGTCTTTATACTATTAATGTCTGAGTAATAAACTTGCATTTGAACAACACGTTGGAGCCTGAATCATGAGGAATCATTTAACTGAGTTTAAAAGATTTCCTAACAATTGTGCACGTATTTCTACAATTTTATTGCAGTTTGGCCAAAAAGAGAACTTAAGACAATTTGACAAGATCCCTTCCTCCTCACCCTTGTGTTTTGGATATACTTCCCTCCATTGCCAAGGCAATATGTAGAAAACGAGGAGTATGAATCTGTAACACAGCACTCCAGCATGTTACACTCCTAATTGATGTTGCTTTTATGTTTTTCAGTGGCATCAGCTAGAAAAGTGGCTTGTGTAGTTATGCTGAGAGAGTTCTGCTTATAGTGAGTCCTTGTTCTGAAATAAATCAGCATTGCAATATTATTTATGAGCTGAGGCAGCCATTGTCAAACAAAAGACAAACAAGTGCCACATAAAAGAACATCAAATAAACTGTATTATCACAAAAGATACAACAGCATCCAGTTCAGGAGAATTTAAATGTTCAGTTGGGCTCGACCACTGTTGTGTTTAGCAAAGATATTAAAAATCAGCTCATATTACAGGCCTAACTTTGCAAGAATTATTTTCACAATAGATTATTTATAGTTCTAAGGAGGAAATCTTCAATGCATATTTCTAAATGTTTGCGACAGCTCTTAAAACCTATCTTTGTTAAATGTGATAAATCTATTTCACAGAAGAGTTAGCTTTGAACACACAATTAATGGAAAACGCAGTGTGACACTTGAATAGGAAATTGAATTGTTTTCCAGTAAACACTTCCCTGCCAAGTGTTTTAAAGTTGTTACTTGATCATTGGTTCTGGACTATTTTGCAGATGATTATGTTCCACAAAAGCATTTCACAAGACAATGGTCTGACTGCTGCGCAGCCCTGACTACCTGGAGCTTCTATTGTAGCTTTTTCTGGAATGGTGGTTTATTTTTTTCCTGGAAAACACCAAATGAAACAATTACTTGAGAAGTGCCCTGGTCCTTCTGTGCATGGGCATTCAAACGTTCGTGCCTGTGCATGTGTTCAGCCTCTGGAGTGCCAACTGGAGAGGAAACCAAATTACAGATTGCAGAGAACATTGAATTGCTCTACAGCAGGCAGGATCCCATGGGGTCTGCTGAAGCACATTATCGCCTAGCCTGTTACATTGCCTTGTTGAGCTCCTCTGATCTCACACTCACACACATCTCATACAAATGCACTAATTAATTTATTGACTGGTAAATTTTTACTAGCTTCCTGCTACATTAGCATCGCACAGATCCAGAGGTCATTGAGTATTTGCACTTTTTTTCTGTTCCCTATTTTAATTAATGTTTCTGTCATAAAACTTGTAGCCTTGACCTTGGCCCCTTCATTCTGAATTAATGATTTTTATCACTTCCAGAAGGAAAAAGAACATAAAACTCCAAAGAAGTAACTGACCCACTAACTAGGATATAAATCTTTACATTACAAGCCAAGGATAACTATCGTTACAATTGCAGGACAGCAGACAACAGAGAACTTTCACAAAGCTAACTGCAGCTTCACTTTGTGCATTCTCTCATAATCACTACTCTTACATGATTTGCACCTTCCTCAGTCACACTGTTTAATCGCAACAACACTGTGAGCTCTGAAGCCTGCCTGTTTGACATTGACTGGATCAAATTACACATTGCACAGAACATTGAAATAGTCTACAAGTGGATCAAATTACATATTCCAGACAATGTGTCCATCCTGTAAAAGGACCAATCAGAAATTTGGTCCAACCTACTTAGGTTACAAATAAGTGCTGCCTACACCAAAATACATTTGTTTCCTTCCCCAATGCTCTCCTGTCCTGAAGTGACTCACTCATGTTGCTGTACAATTGCATGGGTACCAACTCTGCGGCCTCAACTCTCACCACCACCAACACCGCCCCCACCCCTCCCACTCCAACACCATTCCTTAATTACTCATACAAGTGAGTTTACTTCATGTGTACACTTAAGCACTGACGCCTTAATTTTCTGATCACTGTTGCTGGTGTTGACCTATATATATTTAATAACCTAATGCTGGTGTTGATGTAGCGCAGATCAGAAAACAGAATGGTTTTGGATGAAGTGAGAAGGGGGAAGGGGGGACAAGGCAAATTTATGTTCAATCCTCTGTACATCTGACATTCACCAATGTTCATTGATAAATAATTCTTGTTTTTTTTAATCTTCCTAATTGATTAATATATTCCACTGCATAAGGTGTTTATAAAGTGCTTGTACAACATTAAACTTTAATAACTTTGAAAGTGCACATGATAAAAGTAATCTGTAAATGTCATATGAAAGGATAATTGAAGAAGTTTTACAGCACAGTTCAAATTTCTAAGCTTCAACATAAATGCCATATTATGTGATATTTCAACTTTTCTTCTATGATTCAGCATTATATTAATGCTTTCACATGTTGTTTACAGTTTACTTCAATCATGTGTCATTAAAGTTTAGAATAGCCCGCATTTAAAAAAATGGAAAACATGAACCTGTTCAGTTCAGTAAAATTATTGAAATCAATTAATAACCTGAGATTCTGCACTTAACTTAAAAGAGCTCAAGGTGATTTAAAGAGGGGAATAAATGTATAAAAGGAACTGATGAAAGGTTCTGAAAGTTTGGTCAACAAGATGAATATTAAGATGATCATTACAAGTTGGGGATGGGAATGACGGAGGTTGAGGAGTTTATGAACATTGCAATAGGGTTTGCTGTTTTGTATCTGCAGCAGATGCAAGGAAGGTACATACATATATACATACATATGATCATATGAATTAGGAGCAGGAGTAGGCCACTCAGCCCTTCGAGCCTGCTTTGTCATGCAATAAATTCATGGCTGATCTGATTGCACCTCAACTCCACACTCCTACCTACCCCCAATAGCCTTTCATCCCCCTTTGCTTAAGGTAAGGAACTAAAGACCAGAGTTGGAGGACTGAAAGATGGAATGGAGGAATAAGGCAAGGGATGTTCCATGTATTGGGTGGGAGACACTGTGGATGCATTTGAAGATGAGGATGGGAACATGGGCTTGAATTTTATGTCCTGCGGGTGGGCGAGCGTGCACTTGACCCGAACGGGCATAAAGTTGCACGAGATGACGTCGGGCGAGCATCCAGACGTCATCGCGCGCTTGCGCAATATTTCACTTGGCAGGCTCATGCAAAAGTCGGAAGAGTGCCCACCGACAATTAAGCTCATTAACAGCCCAATTGTAAGCGATTTTTCGTGGCCCATCCAACCTTATGGTTGGCAGATGGACCAATCGGCCAGGTGGGCTTTACATTTTTGATGGAACTTCATCCAAGGGCAGGATGAAATCTCTGTTAGGGTGCAAAATTCAAGCTATGGAGTGGGAAATAATCAGGAATGCGGCAGCAGGCTTCAGCCCTGATTTTTCTGCATGTTTTTCTGTTGTCCCACTGATATGATTGGTGGACATACCACTCTGTCATTTCTATGTGTTACTAATTAAAGTATGTTCTCTTTTGTACTTTTGTATTACGTGACTGCTAAGTATTAATGAATTTAAGTTTGAGCCATTTGTGTTAAGGTACTGGTGCCCACTAACCTCCACAAGTGCTTGTCTCCTTTATGTCTGAAGCCTCTAGTTAAGCAATCGATCAGCAAAGTAAGTTATTGTGAGGTCTGAGATCTTGTTCGAAAACCAACTGAATCATTATCATTTGTGACAACATTTAATGAACACGTTTAGCTTGTCACAAAACTTGGTCACAAAACTGCTTGTCTTTCACCTTCTCTTTGCCAATATGTTATAAAAAAATGGGCATTTATGCTGCTGTATCTCAGTAAGTGCTATCAAGCTGAGGACCTCTCTCATCCTGGACTTAGATAATGAACCCAACCACAAGACAATTGGTTCAGCTCATACTCCTTAATTCCCAAAGATTATCCCAGCCTATATTATAAACCTTTCAAAATGTCTTTAGAATGAATGTTCTTTGACTCCAATTTTTGTCAGTTGTGACAATTGTGCTTTGATAGTTTCCATGTGTTTATGATAGGCAATTGCAATAGGATTTTCAGAAGATAAATCTATCGACTGGCCTGGACTCGTCCCATGGTTCTGATCTATAACTAAAGGATCATTTCATTTTTATTTGGTGAAGTGTTTACCAAAGCACAGCTCTACATTATATGGATCAGATTCAGAAGTAATTGCCTTGTTAGAAATCCTTCAAAAGCCTCTTCTATCCCAACTTCTCATTAAAGAGTGAAATATGCCAGTACACTTATAACATGATTTGATGTCATCAAGTCTTTGTGCTTCTGCACTCTTAAGCCACAAACAACCACAAGAAAACCTTTCCTGAATCCGCCAATTTTAAACCTTTCAAAAGCACTTGGCACATCATGATTAAAGGACATCAGCATACCTGAAAAGAGTTTTCCTGCTATTGTATATAGACTTGCACATGAGCGACATGACATACTTGCCTAGATCTTCCAGTCAGTGGCAATGCTGGGTGTATTACTACAGACTGTGAAGTTTTTACCCACTCGATGCTACTGCCCATTTCATCTGGGATCTTCCGAGAAATGGGCAGCGCAGTGTCTCCCGGGTAAGTCCAGCAAGCATAGTAGAGTTGGGGGAAGAAGAGGGCAGTCCCCTTTTTAGGGCAATAGCTGCTGTGTTCAGCTAAGTTTTTCAAGGTCTCAAGTCTTTGAATGAGTGAGTGTGGGTTAGAGAATGGGTGAGTGGGTGAATGAGTGAATAGGTAGGCGGGTGAGATGGGTGAATGGGTGAGGTGGGTAGTGAGTAGATGGATAAAATGGGTAGGTGGGTGAGCTCGTGTCAGGTCGGGGGCATTGTTGGGTGGTTGGAGTAGTCAAGTGGTCAGGGTAGTCGGGTCGTATTGCGAGGTTAGGGCAGGTCATGGGGCTAGTTGGGTGGTTGGAGGCTAGTCAGATGGTCGGGTGGGTAGTCGGGTGAGTTGGGGGGCTTAGTCAACTCAGGTCAGGGCTGTTGTTGGATGGTTTGGGGTTGGTCAGATGGTAGGGGGTAGTTGGATGGTCAGGTTGGGTAGTTCGGTGGCCAGGGTGTTAGTTGGGTGGTTGAAGGGGTAGTAATGTTGGGTTGGGGGTGCAGTCAAGTGATCAGGGTGGGGGTAGTTGAGTAGTTGGAGGGTAGTTGGATTGGGTCTAGGGTGTAGTCGGGCCAGGTTAGGGATGTAGTCAGATGGTCGGGAGGGTAGTCGGGTGAGTTGGGGGTGCAGTAGGCTGGGGTCTGGTTGTAGTTGGGTGGTTAGTCGAGTGGTTGGGGATTAGTTGGATGGCCAGGTTAAGTAGTCTGGTTGTCAGTGGAGGCTAATCATGTTCGGTCAGGTGGCCATTGGGCAGTCGAGTGGTCAGAGGGTACTTGGGTCAGGTCAGGGGGTAGTTGGGTGGTCGAGGGTGATCTGGTGGGAGGAGAGTAGTTGGGGGCATAGGCAAGTTGGGTTGGGGGTTAGTCGGGTGATTGGGAGGGGTAGTCATGTGGTCGGGGAGGTGATTAGGCGGAGTCAATTGTTAAATTACTGAGCTATTAGACCAGGTTTTAAACTGTCAAACATTTCCAGGTTAAGTACACAGGTAAGTCCCAGTATCTAGCCCAAGCCTCCAATCTGAGCTCAGAGTCAGAGATATTTGCGGAGAGTCCCAAACAGTAGGGAATCAGTCCTTTGGAAGATTAAACTTCCCAGGCAATTCCCATGTATGTCCATGTGTCAGCATTTCTGCAGGATCCTGACACACATCTCTGTATGTATGTTTTGTTACTTACATATTTCAAATGGTCGTTTGGTACTACAGAACTTGAGTATTGCTGAAAAAAGAGACATGTCTAAGCTTTTCATTTGAACTTATCAGGACACTTCACAAGATTACCAATATAAGGGGAAAACAATAACTTATACTGTATGTGAAGAGAGTAATTCAAAAAGTGATTCAAAAATTAACATAATTTTTTTAAAAAATGCTGTTTTGAGATTTTATGCTCACTGAATATGATTGAATGATAAATATAAAGCCACACTTCAATAGTTTGTGCTGTAACAGACACGAGGTATTCTGAACTTTACCTATTTGCCATTGTGGTAGATAGAAGAGACACTTTCAGTAAATATTATTCCAGGAACTAAACAAATGTCCCGGCACTGCAGAAATTCAATACAAACCACAAATTATTTCTCTGACATTAGATGAGAGTAGATTTAAAATAATCTCAAATTGTCTAGTCCTGGATTGTACTTTCTGTGTAATGTAACAATTTTAGTGGAAACTATGGGTGGAATCTGATTGAAACGTATAAAATTCCAACAGGGCTAGACAGACTAGATGCAGGGAGGATGTTTCCCCTGGTTGGGGAGTCTAGAACCAAGGGCCACAGTCTCAGGGTACAGGGCAGGCCATTTAGGACTGAGGTGAGGAAAGCTTTCTTCACTCAGAGGGTGATTAACCTGTGGAATTCTCTACCACAGAAGGCTGAGGAGGCCGGGTCACTGAGTATATTCAAGAAAGAAATTGATAATTTCTTCAATATTAGGGGCATCAAGGAGTATGGAGAGAAAGCGGGAATATGGCATTAAGTTAGAGGGTCAGCCATGATCATATTGAATGGCGGAGTAGGCTCGAGAGGCTGAATGGCCTACTCCTGCTGCTAGTTTCTATGACCCGGATTTCCACTGAGTATGGTAGCAGGCAGGAAACAGAACGTTCTACTTGGTGGCCGCAATGACAGCTTTTCACACCATATTGTCCCAATCCTACCTCATTAATCATGCATTCCCTGGAAACATGCCATTTTGATGGCGGATGGCCTCCGATTCACCCACCATGCCAGCACCTCGTTGTTTCCCCATGCCAGGTGCCATATTTAAAGTGCAGCCACGTGTACACCTCTCAGTGCTTCCAGCCCAAGACTGCTACACAGAAGACATGAATTCCATGCTTGGCATGTGCGCAGATGTCATGTTGCAAATGCGGTTTCGTGCTTCCAGCATGAAACGTGCCCTCTCAATGGTCAGAAGGGCCGGGCGGGGGTAGGAGCCTGTCAGGCCCCGGGTCCAACGGTGACTTGACAGGCGCTTTGAAACCGACAGAGGCAGTTGCCTGAAGGCTGCTAGGGGAGAATCTTCGGAGTCTGACCTAGAGATTGGAACAATGGCCTTACCAGTGGCAGGAAACGTTAGGCGGGAGGGCAAGTCGGGTGGGCACTCGGCCCTCCCCGTTTCTCAGAAGAGTGCTTCGCGGTCCTTGTGGAGGAGGTCGCTGTCAGGCGGGACACTCTAATACCCTGGGATGGCAGGAGGTGGCCAACGCACCTGACCAAAAAAGCCTGGGAGGAAGTGGCAGCTACGGTCAGTGGCCATGACGCTGTGCCATGCAGATGGGTGCAGTGCCACAAAAGGTTCAGCAATCTGCTGCACTCGGCAAGGGTGAGTGCCGAGTTGGTATGGATTAGTGTGGAGAAATGTTAAGAGCTGACCATCCCTGTGGAGCTCAAGAATGTTAGAGTCTGAGGGCCAACTGTCAATGACGACGGAGCCGGCCAAGGGGATGAGCCCTGCCCTGCAGTTTGAGGGCCACGACTTGGATGTACCCTGCAAGGTGTTCCTCAGGTTGGGTTGGCCAGGCTGCAATGGCACAGCAGGTAGAGAGTGCACTAATCAATGCTCCTCTGTCCTTTCAGGAGAAACCATACACCATCAAGAGGTCAATGACAGGTGGAGGCCGCCCAAACCTCATTCTGATGAAGTACGAGATGGGTCCTTGGAGTTGGTGTGCTGCCACCCACCTCGTTCAGCTGGTCATGGAGAGGCAGGGTCTCTGAAGAAGGTAAGAGTGCAGTGCAGAGGTGAGAGTGTCGGATTGTGCAAACATTCTTGTGTAGTCTCATCATTAATGGGAGCCTCAAACCTGGAGTCCCCATTGACCATTGAATCGATAACACCATGATGCAGATTTCCATTGTCTCACCAAGGTCACTGGCATGCACAGTGACAGTGTGATGACTTAAACCAATGATAAGTCATTGTTGTTCCTTAGAATCACCAGCTCGCACTCGAACGCAGGACCCCGAAGAGCCACCCTTGATGCTAGAGGACCACTGGGCTTTAGGTGCACCTGGCACCCCCTCCCAGCCGAACCAGTCACCAGCGCAGATACCAGCACCTCGGTGGGCATTAGATCGTCGGCTAGAATGTTGGTGCACAGCTGCCATGAAACTATTAATGTTTATAATATTATTGGAATTTTTTTAAAATAGAGATTTAATCTGTGGGTGTGTCTGTGTGTGTGTTAAAGCCAGCTAGTCTGGGTGCTTTGATGTTTAGTAGCTTGACATGTAAACAGAGGTAGAGGTACATATGCATTTTGTTGAAAAGAGCATTCAAGAGTGGGAGTGAAATCTTGCACCTAACTTGGAGACACCAAGCAATGTTTATATTACTAATAAAATTGATACTATGTAAGGAGTTCAAAGGGCCTGGTGATACAAGGAGAATTTACATTCAAAGGGGAGTGCTGGGTATAACAGAAGGGAGTTTGTGTGTGAAAGGCAGAGGTATGTAAGATCAAAGCCTATAAGCCTACAACTGTCTGCAAAGAAACCAAATTGAAAGGAACCTCATTTTGAATTTGTAAGGTGAAAATGCTTTGCCTGGTGTCTGCTTAAAGCCTATGGGTTATTGTTGCCTTATTGGAGATTAATTTGGGAATTTGTTAAAAAGTTGTGATAGTAGTAATTTGCAGCCATGCGTATGTGTTTAATACCTTGCTGTAAATTAATAAATGTCTCATTTAGTTTGATATAAAAACTTCTCAAGAACTGGTGATCTTATTCCTGAAGTTAGAGCTGCAACTCAAAACATCCCAATTAAAAATATAGGTTATGACAGTTGTTTAAAGTTTCCCTCTGGGATTTCAAATGACTTCGCATTTAAAAAATGCTGTGTCATAACAACTGGGGGCTCTTGGCAGGATAAAAATGATAATCCCTTGGTTGGTTGGAATTGGTGAATCTTAAGGTTACGAGTACGAGAAGCACTTTGAACTCAGGAGTTAGTGAGGTATTTTAGAAGTGGTGAGACTGCAAGATGGCTCTGGCAATTACTAATTGTAGAAGATATAACTCTGATTGGGTCGGAAAAAATACCCAAGAGTAAGTTAACAGAGTTGGCAGTTAAGTTAAAATTGGGGTTACCTGCAGGGGCTAGGAAATCAGATATAATTAAAAGTATAGCACAGCATCTACAGTCGGAAGTGAAACCTGACACTAGCGAGTCACAGCTGGAGTGAGACTTCAGCTACAAATGAAGACGTTTGAATTTGAACATGCAAAGGAACTGAAAAAACTTGAATTACAAGCGAAGGACAGAGAAATGGCTTTTAAAAGGGAACAGGAAGAAAGGCAGAAGAGAGAAAGAAAACAGGAAAGGGATTTAGAAATTGTGAAGATGGAGAAGGAGGAAAGAGATAAAGAGAGAGAGAGAGAGAGAAAATTCCAACTGAAAATGTTGGCAGTTAAATAAGAGATGCCAGTAGGTGAGGAAGGACTTATCTCCAGAGTAGAACCCAGTGGGGAGATGTTTAAATTTGTACAAACTCTTCCAAGGTTTGAGGAAAAATATATTGAAGTGCTCTTTATTTCATTTGAGAAGCTAGCTAAAAAGATGAAACGCCCACAGGAAAACTGGACATTATTATTACGGTCTAAGTTAGTGGGTAGAGCCACAGAGTGGGTATATGCTTTGCTATCAGAAGAAATGTCGATGAATTATGGTGTGGTGAAAAAGGCTATTTTGAGTGCATATGAGTTGATTCCTGAAGGATACAGGCAGAAATTTAAGAATATGAGAAAACAGCCTGGGCAAACTTACACTGAGTTTGAAAGAGTAAAACAAAGTAATTTTGACCGGTGGATACGGGCATTAAAAATAGAGACAACATATGCAGTTTTTAGGGAAGTAATTCTTTTGGAAGAATTTAAAGATTCAATCCCTTCGGTAGTGAGAACTCAGGTGGAGGAACAGAGGGTTGATTCTGTAAGACAAACAGCAGAGATGGCTGATGATTATGAGTTAGTTCAGAGAGCTAAACCTCACCCTTTCAAATTGGAAAAGATAAAAAGTGGGAAAGTGAAAGGAAGGTAGGTAGTCAGGTAAGAGGAGTAGCTGGAAGTTCCCAGGAAGTTCTTTTTGAGAATAAAAATGAAAACGTTGAAGGTAGAAGTAACATTCGAAAATTGAGGTGTATTCATTGTAATAAAGTGGGGCACATGATGTCAGTGTGTGGGAAATTGCAGGAAAAATCTGTTGGAACTATTGGGGTACAGAAATGCTCTGGCATTAAAAGTGCTGTGGGCTCTGAGGTTCAGACACAGGAGAAGCCAGTGGTTTATGTACAGGTGAAACAGGGAGAATCAGTTATAGGAGAAGAAGTGGGAATGTGTTCAGTTTACTCAAGAGAATTCTGAGGAGCAGGTTGAAGACATGTTTAAATATCTTGTGTATGAAGGGAAAGTATTTCCATGTGTATGGGGTGGAGTTGGTAAAGATGTTAAAATTTTAAGAGACATAGGGGCTAGTCAATCCTTAATGTTGTGCGATAGTGATACATGTTGTTCAAAGTGAGCATTGTAGGAGCAAGTAATAATAAATGGGATTCATGGAGATGCTAGAACTATTCCATTGTGAAAGGTAAATTTAAAGAACAAATGGAAGACTGGTGAAGTTATAGTTGGGGTGGTGGAAAAATTGCCCATTACAGGGGTTCAATTTATTCTGGGTAATGATAGAACTGGATCGTAAATGTGGGTGATGCCTATGGTAGTTGGCAGCCTGTAGAGGTGTTTTCAACAGAGGTGTTACAGAAAGAACATCCTGGATTGTTTCCTGATTGTGTTGTAACGAGATCACAGAATCACATAGTGCAGAAGAGGCCCTTCGGCCCATCGAGTCTGCACCGACACGTGAGAAACACCTGACCTAACTACCTAATCCCATTTATCAGCACTTGGCCCATAGCCTTGAATGTTATGATGTGCCAAGTGCTCATCCAGGTACTTTTTAAAGGATGTGAGGCAACCCGCCTCCACCACCCTCCCAGGCAGTGTATTCCAGACCGTCACCACCCTCTGGGTAAAAATGTTTTTCCTCACGTCCCCACTAAACCTCCTGCCCCTCACCTTGAACTTGTGTCCCCTTGTGACTGACCCTTAAACTAAGGGGAATAGCTGCTCCCTATCCATCCTGTCCATGCCCCTCATAATCTTGTACACCTCAATCAGGTCGCCCCTCAGTCTTCTCTGCTCTAACGAAAACAACCCATATCTATCCAACCTCTCTAATAACTTAAATGTTTCACATCAGGCAACATCCTGGTGAGCCTCCTCTGCACCCCTTCCAGTGCAATCACATCCTTCCTATAATGTGGCGACCAGAACTGCACACAGTACCCCAGCTGTGGCCTCACCAAGGTTCAACACAACACCAACATGACCTCCCTACTTTTGTAATCTATGCCTCGGTTGATAAAGACAAATGTCCCATATGCCTCTTTCACCACCCAACTAACATGCCCCTCTGCCTTTAGGTCCCTTTGTTCCTCAGAACTTCCTAATTACATGCCGTTCATTGAATACTTCCTTGTCAAATTACTCCTTCCAAAGTGTATCACCTCACATTTCTCAGAGTTAAGTTCCATCTGCCACTTATCTGCCCATTTGACCATCCTGTCTATATCTTCCCGTAACCCAAGACACTCAACCTCACTGTTAACTACCCGGCCAATCTTTGTGTCATCCGCAAACTTACTAATCCTACCCCCCACATAGTCATCTATGTCGTTTATATAAATGACGAATAATACGGGACCCAGCACAGATCCCTGTGGTATGCCACTGGACACTGGCTTCCAGTCACTAAAGCATCCTTCTGTCATCACCCTCTGCCTCCTACAACTACGCCAATTTTGAATCCACCTGATCAAATTACCCTGTATCCTATGTGCATTTGCCTTCTTTATAAGTCTCCCATGTGGGACCTTGTCAAAGGCTTTGCTGAAATCCATATAAACTACATCAACTGCACTACTGTTATCTACACACCTGGTCACCTCCTCAAAACATTCTATCAAATTTGTTAGGCATGACCTCCCTCTGACATGCCATGCTGACTATCCCTGATCAAACCTTACCTCTCCAAGTGGAGATAGATTCTCTCCTTCAGAATTTTCTCCAATAGTTTCCCTACCACTGACGTGAGACTCACTGCTCTGTAGTTCCCTGGCTTATCTCTACAACCGTTTTTAAATAGCAGAACCACATTAGCTGTTCTCCAGTCCTCTGGCACCTCCCCCGTGGCCAGAGAGGAATTCAAGTTTTGGGTCAGAACCCCTGTGATCTCCTCCCTTGCCTCCCTCAGCATCCTGGGACACAAATCATCCGGACCTGGAGATTTGTCCACTTTTAAGCCTGCCAACCCCTCCAATACCTTGTCACTCCCTATATCAATTTGCTCAAGAACCTTGCAGTCTCTCTCCCTGAGTTCCATACCTTCATCCTCATTCTCTTGGGTGAAGACGGATGTGAAGTATTCGTTCAACACGCTACCAATGTCCTCTGGCTCCACCCATAGATTGCCCCCTTGGTCCCTAATGGGCCCTCCTCTTTCCCTGGTTATCCTCTTCCTATTGATATACTTATAGAATATCTTGGGATTTTCCCTACTTTTACTAGCCAGAGCTTTCTCTTTTCCCCTCTTTGTTATCCTAATTGCTTTCTTAAGCTCCACCCTGAATTTTCTGTAGTCCACTAATGCCTCCGTTGATTTGCTCCCATTGTACCTGCTAAAAACCTCTCTTTTCCTTCTCATCGTATCAAAGGCTCATAGAGAAGAACATGAAAAACAAGAAAGGCAGGCAGTTCAAAGGCAAGGAGAAGGTGTCAAAAGCTGGCACTGCATTTGATAACATTGCTCAGGAGGAAAGAATACAGACAATTCAGCTGAAGTGTTTAACTCAAGGAGGTTAGTGGAGTTACAGAAAAATTATTTGCAATTAAAGCAGGTATAACAGAAATCTTATTCAGAAACAAAAGCAAAATGTATTCCAGTATGTTATTATCTTCAGGGAGATATTTTAATGAGAAAGTGGAGGTCGGATCATGTCTCAGCAAATGAAAGCTGGAGGGAGGTGCATCAGATTGTTATCCCATTAGGGTATAGAAATGAGATTATTATGATTGATCATGAAATTCCAATGGGAGGACAATTAGAAATTAAGAAAACACAGGAAAAGTTATAGAGGCTTTTTTTCGGCCAGGATTGCATAGGGATGTAGTCCAATTCTATAGAACCTGTCATAAATGTCAAATAACAGGAAAACCACAAGCAGGGACTAAGCCAGCGCCTTTAATCCCAATATCAGCATTTGAAGAACCTTTTACCAGCATCATGATTTATTGTGTAGGACCCCTCCCTAAGACTAAAAGTGGAAATCAGTATTTACTGACAATAATGTGTCTACCAGGTTTCCTGAAGTGATACCTTTAAGAAATATTACAATAAGAAGATTGTGGTGGTGTTAATTAAGGGGAGACTTTTCCCCCCATCGGGGGGTGGGGGTTGTGTGGGGGCTGGCAGGAACAGAGAAGTTGAAAACACTTCTACAGTTTAAGGCACCATGAGCACAAGAGGGCCTGTTCATGGGTGATCTTCTGTTCTGTCATGTTGTGCTAATATGTTTACTGGTATGACCATTAACACCATATATTGTTATGTTCATTTGATGTGAGTGCCAACCTGATATAAACTTTGCTTTTGTCTTCATGGCCTGAGTATGCTTCACTTATTTTGTAGGTGCAGGGTACCCCAGTGTCTAATGCTGGACATGAGTGGCTCTAAACTTTATTGCATAGGCACTGAGCAGACTTGGGTTCAAAAAAAAGGGTAATTTCAGACATCTGGGATGGAGGCGGCACCCTTGGCATGATGTGGAAGCAGATCTTTGGCAGCCTAGCTGAAGGACCGTTGGATCAAAGCGTCCCTGTCTCCCTCCAGAGCTCTACCTCCATGTCCTCACCTGGCTCCTCTTCTGACTCACCATTGGATTCATCATCTGTGGCCTGTGGACCTGCCTCAAGATCCTCTTCCGCTAATGGGTCCCCCCTTGCCAGTACCAGATTGTGGAGAGTGCAGTATGCAATGACTACCAGTGACACCCGCTCTGGGGGGTATTGTAGTGCTCCCCCTGAACGGTCCAGGCATCGGAAGGGCATCTTCAGAAGACCTGTGGTCCCCTCTATTGCCGCCTTTGTGGAGGCATGGCTCCTCTTATAATGCTGCTCTGCTCCTGTTCTTGGGTGGCAGAGAGGCATCATGAGCCACCTTTTCAATGGATAGCCCTTGTCACCCAGCAGCCATCCATTCAGTTGAGCTGGAGCACTGAACAGCCTTGGCACTTGTGAGTGTCTGAGGATGTAAGTGTCCTGGGAGCTGCCAGGGTACCTTGCACAGACTTGCAGGATCTGCGTCTTGTGGTCATAAACTATCTGGGGGTTCATCAAGTGGAAGACCTTCCTGTTGACAAAGGCACCCAGCTGACCCGCTGGTGCCTTGATGGCCACATGTGTACAGTCGATGGCACCCTAGACGCGGGGGGACCCAGCAATCACTGCAAACCCTCTGGCTCACTCAGCCTGACTGGCCTTGTCTGTACGGAAATGAATAAATGTCATTACCCACTTGAACAGAGCATCAGTCACCAGCTTGATGCAACTGTGGACAGCTGATTGGGACACCCCACAAAGGTCCCCTACTGACCCATGGAAAGAGCCGGAGGCACAGAAGTTGAGGGACACTGTGACCTTCAGAGCCACAGGCATTGGTTGTCCACCCACACAGTTGGAGGTGATTTCAGGCCTAATCATCTGACAAATGGAGGTCACAGTCTCCCTGGAGAGGTGGAGCCTCCTTCGGCATTGCACCTCAAACATGTTGAGGTAGCTGCATCGCTGCCTGTAAACCCTGGCAGCAGGATAGTTGTGGCTTCTGGAGCCCTTTGTGCCTTGGACTATCTGCTGGCCCTGCACCCCTTGTGCCTGTACCTCTCCTCCCACAGGTTGCTTCCCTGGAAGCTGCACAGAGACACCTGGCCTCCTCTCCCTACTTCCTCTTACTTCCTCTTCAGAGGCGGTGCCACCAGTGGAGGGCACAATTCCCATTACCAGGGGAACAGAAGGTGATCTGGAGTCTGGAAGGGTCCACACAAGTCAAAATCCTCTGGGGGCCTTGGAGACACCAATGAGTCCAGAAATAAAGCCGAGAAACGCTAAAAATGAAGCTCAGAACAGAGATGAAGCTGTCGAGCTCACATAAGCAACCAGCAGCAAAGTATCTCCTAAACTCTTCACCACTCACAATGGCAATGCTGCTGACCCTTTTTATCCCACCCTTGAATGAGGTTTCATTAAAAGTGGGCTGCCGACCTACCCGTTTTGCCCATGTGATGAGCATAAAATTGTGCGGGCAATGTAAAATTGAGTATCATTGGCTTTTTGATGGCCTTAAGTGGCTTTTTAGTTGCTAGCAGGCACGGCTCCGACATCCTTGCGCGCCCGCCAACTTGAAGATTGCTCGCATGTGGGATAACGTCGGGACACTCACCTGATGTTATCTCGCACTATTTCACATCGGGTGCACACCAGCCCGTGAGACGTAGAATTCTGGCCATGGCCCCAAGAGGCAAGAAGACTGCAGCCCTCCAATTCAGTGACGTGTCCCTGGAATGCCTGTTGGAAGGCTCAACACCCTCTCTGGCCGAAGACCAGGAAGCAAGGTCACCAATCCAACATGGGAAACGGTGGAAGGATTGGTCAGCACCAATACCTTGCAAAAGGAGACAGCCACCCTGTGCTGAAACAGGATGAATGGTCTCATCCGTTCCACCAGGGTAAGTCACTCTTCACAGTACTCTCAACTCATACACTCACAAGCCCATCACACATCAACAGGGGTCTTACACCTCAAGAGACAACACCATTAACTCTCACCACACCCTCACATCTCCATCAGGCTCATATCCTTTGGAGCTCACATCCTCATCCTGTCCATGGCTCCACTCACCGCACAAACATTTCATGCAGTGCCATGTGTCCTGCGCACAGTCTCTCCATCTGTTTTCATGCAGGAGAAGCTGGCTCAATGCAGCAGGGAGAGATCCCAGACCGGGGGTGGAGTGGCCCACATTAGGCCCCTGTAGTAATCTGATATGTAATATACCTTTAAAACAAGTTTTGTAATGTAAGATCACATGAACTTAATATCCAATAACAGAGTAGCGTGGGCTACCTCAATGTGGGTGAGTCTGAATTAGTCACTGATGAGTGAAGACAGAGATTTATGTTGTGAGCACATAAGTGTAGCTGCAGAGTTTAGTTGTAAATAAACAGCATGTGTTTATTCTAACAACTATCTTCCGATGTTCTCTGTCTCTGTACCAACTTGGTCACCCCGAATTAAGCGTACAACCCGGACCCTGTAGCCCCAACAAACCAAGGGCACTGGATCCAACAAACTGACGAAGAGAGTAAAAGCACGAAAAATCATGGAAAAAACAAGGTAGAAAGTGAGAGAAAAAACAAAGGAAATCAGAAGAACCAAAATCGGGCTGTATCTCACACAGTAATTGTAAGTAAAAGAAAATTTCCTTCTGAGCATTGAAGTAATCCCCTCAGAGCATGCCGCAATTTGGAAGAGTGGAGCCATTTGATCCAACCTCGGACAACTGGTCTCACTATGTTGAAAGCCTCACGTTCTTCTTCCAGGCGAGCGACATTGCGGGGGAGGAGAAGAGGCACGTGATTCTTCTATCCACGTGTGGGAGTAAGACATGCAGATTAATTCGGAATCTGTTGGTGCCCAGTGCCCCAGACTCCAAATGTTTTGATGATCTAGCGAAAGTAAAGAATCATTACCAGCCCAAGCCATCGGTGACTATACAATGGTTTAAATTCAACTCAAGAATTAGAGCTGCAGGGGAGACAGTCGTTTGTAATGTGGCAAATCTGAAGCAATTAACTGAGTATTGTGAGTTCGGTACATCTATCAATGATATGCTTAGAGATCGGTTCGTGTGCGGTACAAACGAAAATGCGATTCAGAAGAAATTGTTGGCTGAACCAAATCTAGCTTTTCAGAAGGCATTGGAAATCGCTCTTGCAATGGAAAGTGCAGTGTGAGACTCAGAAGCCATTTGAGGAGTGCAAAATGGCGCTATCCTCCATGTTGGGCGGGGAGCCTCAGCCAAAAAGTACGCGAAAGCAAAGAGCTTTGTTCCAAAGCGGGAAGCAGCCAACGCTAGCAGACAGATTAAAGAAGAAAACTCTGCTGCAAAAGCATGGCATCATAGTAACAGAGATGGAAGTAGACAGCCCTGCAATGAACCACAGTTTAAAAAGATCGAATGTTTCTTCTGCCATCGATATAAGAAGTCATAAAGATAGAATCAGGCAGACTGTCAGACAAAGGCAAAAACCCAATGAGATAAACAGTATTGAAAAACCTGAAGTCACAGATTCTGATATCTATTCATTATATAATTTAAAGATAGGAAGAATGGAGTTACATACAGATGTAACCATGAGAGTGAATGAAAAGCCAATCAAAATGGAGGTGGATACTGGTGCAGACACTACAGTGATTGGTGAGCATACTTTTAAATACCTGATTCATGGAGAACGTAAGCTGAATTTAGAAGAAACCGTTGAAAAATTAAAGACTTACACTGGAGAAAACATACAAGTCAAGGGCATATGTAAAGTCATAGTAAACTATGAAGATCAAACAGTGAGATTACCCTTGATGGTATTAGCAGGCGAGAGACCTAATCTCCTCGGACAAAACTGGCTAAAAGAAATTAAATTGGAATGAAACGAAATCTTCCACCTAAAAAGTAATGGGCTTTCACAGCAAATACAGAAATATGCCTCAGTTTTCAAGGAAGAACTTGGAAAAATTGAAGACTACAAGCAAAACTTCATGTATATCCAGAGGCAACATCAAGATTCAGGAAGGCAAGGCCAGTACCTTATGCAATGCAGGATAAGGTAGACGCGGATAAGGTAACTGGGAGTGATACCACAAGTACAATTTTCAGAGTGGCAGCTCCAATTGTACCTGTTTTCAAGTCTGACTGAAGCATGAGAATATGTGGGAACTATAAATTAACAGTTGACAAAGTAGCAAAATTGGATAGACGTATAAATTGAAGATTTATACACTAAATTGGCAGGTGGAAAGGCTTACACGAAGTTAGATTTGAGTCATGCCAACCAGCAATTGGAATTAGAGCAGGCATCCCGAAAGTTTGTCACCATAAATACACATTAAGGATTTGAGCAATACACCCATTTACCATTTGGTATATCTTCTGCTTGCGCCATATTCCAAAGAATCATGGAAAGTTTGTTACAAGGGTTGCCCCATGTTGTAGTTTATTTGGATGATGTTCTTGTGACTGGAATCACTGAAAAGGAACATTTGATGAACTTGGAAGAAGTTCTGGAACTTCTGGAGTGAGATTGAGAAAGGAAAAGTGCACATTGCAGGCAAAAGAGGTAGCTTACCTAGGTCACAAGGTAGATTCACAAGGCCTACATCTAATTGAAGAAAAAGTCAAAGCAACTAAGAAGCCCCAGAACCAAAGAATAAATCCGAACTGAACTCATTCTCGGGGATGATCAGTTACTATGGACACTTCTTGCCTAATTTATTGACAGAACTGGCACCACTGTATTGTTTGCTCAAGAAATCCAGAGATGGTCATGGCAAACACCACAAGAAGAAGCTTTCACAAAAGTGAAAATGTTGTTACAGTCATCTACACTTCTAGTACATTTTGATCCAAAGAAAGAGTTTATATGAACGTGTGACGTATCACCTTGTGGAGCGGGAGCAGTGCTTTCCAATCGAATGGATGGTGGATGAGAACGACCTATAGGTTATGTGTTGAGAACACTTAGAACTGCAGAGAAAAAGTACTCATAAATTGAAAAAGAAGGCCTGGCAATCACTTTCGGTGTTAAAAAGCTTCATCATTTTACCATCATAATGGACCACAAGCCTTTATTAGGACTATTCAGTGAAGAAAGGGCTATATCCCCTATAGCCTCAGGAAGAGTACAAAGATGGGCATTGATCTTGGCAGCATATGAGTATACTTTTATACATAGATCCGGAAGTCAAATTGCAAATGCAGATGCACTCAGTCGTTTACCCTTGCAGATAAAAGATGAGGGTGTTCCAATTCCCCAGGAATACAACTTGTTATTGAACTTCCTGGACTCATCACCAACATGTGCTAAATAAATTAAAGATTGGACAAAGCGAGACCCAGTTTTATCCAAAGTGAAAAATCAAGTTCTTTCTGGTTGGTCAAAAACACAAGAATCCGATGAAATGAAACCATATTTCCAGGGAAGATATGAGATAACCAGCCAAGAAGGTATATTATTGTGGGGAGCTTGTGTAATTGTTCCTCCAAAAGGATGAAAACCATCGTTATCTTCACAGTGCACATCCCAGAATTTCAAAAAATGAAGGCAATAGCACCTAGCTACATGTGGTGGCCGGGAATGGATGGAGAAATAGAAAACCTAGTGAGAAGTTGTATGCAGTGTCAACAAGTACAAAAATTACCTGCAACAGCCCCATTACACCCTCGGGAATGGCCAGGAAGACCATGGGTACGGGTACATATCGATTATGCGGGGCCTTTTATGAGAACAATGTTTCTCCTTATCTTAGACACTCATTCAAAATGGATGGATATATACGAAGTAAGTTCACCCACATCTTCAGCGACAATAGACAAGCTACGACAAAGCTTTGCTATAAATGGATTACCTGAAGTGCTAGTATCAGATAATGGAACGGTATTCACAAGTCTGAATTTAACCGATTTACACGCCTCAATGGTATTGTTCATGTCAAAATATCGCCATACCATCCTTCTTCAAATGGACTCACCGAGAGAGCAGGTCAGACGTTCAAATCTGGTATGAAGAAATTGTCTGGAGGTTTGTTAGCGACTAAATTAGTACGATTTCTTTTTCATTATCAAACCACCTATCAAATGACAGCAGGTGTCACACATGCTGAATTGTTGATGAAGCGCTGTCTCCGATCAAGACTGAGCCTAATTATGCCAAACTTGTGGGAGAAGGTAGAAAGAAGGCAGGAAAATTAAGAATTGTCACAGTCAGGACAGAACATTTAATGTAGAAGGTTTTTGTGAAAAATTTTAGAGAAGGACCAGCATTGTTGTTTGACGAAATAAGTGCTGTAACAGGACCTCTTTCCTACCATGTGAAAGTCGAAGGTCGAATAATAAGAAGATGTGTGGATCAATACGAAATGGAAAGGCCAAATATCCAGAAGTGATTCCACCAGTGTTCGAGACTGAATCAACATTTCCTGTTGAAAGAACTCAACCAAGTACAAATGTATTTGAAGTGCCATCAGTACCTGAAAGAATCGAAGAAACAAATTTACAGATACCTGCTGTAGAACCTGATCTTCGGACGACTTCAGTAAGGGAGACTCCAAAGCAGACTTCAGAAACTGTAGAGTTGAGACGTTCTACATGTATAAGGAAACCCCCAGGGAGAATGGCTTTGTAAATAATTGAACTGTGTAAATAACTTGATGTACTGAAAAATTGTAAAATGTATTTTTCAGTAAAGGGGGAAGGGATGTAGTAATCTGAGATGTAATATATCTTTAAGACAAGTATTGTAATGTAAGGTCATATGATCATAATATCCACTAGTAGAGTAGCGCTGGCTATCGCTATGTGGGAGAGTCTGAATTAGTCACTTATGAGTGAAGACAGAGATTTATGTTGTGAGCACACAAGTGTAGCTCCAGTTTAGTTTGTAAATAAGCAGCATCTCCTGATGTTCTCTGTCTCTGTACCAACACGGTCACTCCAAATTAAGCGTGCGACCCAGATCCTTTAGCGCCAACAAACCAAGGGCATTGGATCCAACAGCCCCTCACTCACTTTGAGGAGTGTGCCATCGCGCTGACTGATGAAGACGTGGACCATGCCTGCAGCGATGGCGAGGTCAGTGGCGAACACCCACACGAAGATCCTGCATCCCATCATCCCTCTCTCAACGCAACTGTGAATGCTCTCTCTCCTGCTTTTGACTCTGCTGACATGCACTAATTATCCTTACTTTGGTTCACAGGGAGCTCTGCCAAGTGACCAATACCATCAGCCAACCAGTCCCTCAGCTCCATCCAGGTCCTCCATTGAAGAGCTGGAAATAAGCAGGGTGGAAGATCCATCACAGGGCTTACCCAAACCCTATACCAGTGCAGAGATACACACCTTGGTGGGACCTAGATCTAGAGCAGGCGGGTTCACAATCTGGCGGTCACCGCCCCGACACGTATTTGTAACAGAAGGAGGCAGGTTCAGCCGAGCTCCTTGGAGGACTGCTGGGGAAGAGTTCTGAGTCAGATGATAAGCCTCTGGACTTGACCTTCCAACTCATCATGGAGACTCAGCAGAAGGCGGGCAAACATCACACAGAGCTTTTGGAAGCACTGAAGTGAGTGGCACGTGAGTCAGAGGAGTGCGTCCACATGCTCTCTGATGAAGTGGTGCCCATATATGCACGTTAGGAGATCGCCATGGGAAGGATGGCGGACACCATGGAGACCCTGATCCAGCAGAACGCGAAGATGCACACAAACCTGCACTCTATTGCAGAGCCATGGGTGAGTTCCTGCAGTGGCAACCTGAGAGGGAAATGGGGCACCTCGGCGTCCCTCCAGGTGCTCCTTCCCTTCAAGGAGTCAGGCCAGGGCCCTCAGGCGCCCGAAGAGAGGAGGAGCGGCAACTGGACATCCCTGCGTCATCTGCTCAGGAATCTCAGGGGCTGTCTGCTCCCTCTGAGTCCCCTTTGCCTGTGACCCCTTCATCCTCATCCTCCGTCACTGCAGAGGGAGCAGCTGGCCAACCAGACAGCCAAAGCAATCCGGGGCCCCCAAGAGGACCCAAGCCGAAGTCATCAGTGGTAACAGGGCCAACCATTGCACAGGCTGTCTCCACCCCTGCTGTGGATGTCAGGGTAGCAACTAGAGGTGTTAGGCCTAGAAATGTTAAGAAATTCTGATCACAAGTGGTTGCACGAGTGAACACATTTTGTCACTTAATAATCTGAAAATATATTCATTTTAACTGAATAATGTGGAATGGTGCCTTTCAGCTTCATTTACAGGTCTCACGAGTCCTCCTGCTGCATCCCCTGCCACTAGTAGTTCAGCTGCACTCAGCCAACCCACGAGTGATTGTGGAGGGAGAAGTGTGTGTGTGTGTGGCAGGGCCTTTCGGAGCCTCGTGCAAACACTGTCTTATGCACCCGGATCCTTCCTCAATCACACTCATCTCAATGTCCTGAGCATTTTCAATGCTGCCTGCTGGGGCTCTCTTTCAGCTGTCCATCTGAGCTGACCTACATTTCCTCCCACCCACTGAACACACTCCCATGCAGCAACTGTTTCTGCCCACCAGGAGTCTCCTTTCACTTTCGGATTTAGAAGCACGGTGCATGTAATATTCTTCTTTAGCTCCCCCATCCTTTCCTCTCCCCCAGCCACCCATGTCCTTTCCCACATCACTGTCAACCCGCCTGGCATCACAACCCTTTTTATTCAGGATGTCCAAGTGAATTCCCTACTTTCCCAAAAATCCCACCCCCATCCACATTAACCTCCCCAATCTTCTCCTTCCCACCCCCAGGGTCCATGTCTGCCTCCGAGTCCCCACCAACCACTCACGCCATTCCTTCTACCGATACTGTCGAACCCCCATCCTTCCACCCTCCTGGCTCACTCTGCCCCCTCTCATTCTCACTATTCCCTCCTACCATGCCCGCCCTCATTTCACTCCGCAGGAGGCATTCATCAACTCCACAAACCCCTCCCTTTCACATTCACCTGGACATCTCCCCACCTTACTCCTTCCCCCCTCGGAACTCCTTCCCCCCTCGGAAGTGCTTGCCCCACCAAGACTCCCTCCCCCCCCTGCTGATTCCTTCACCACCTTGCTCCTTCCTTACTCCTTCCTCCACCCTTCTTCCTCCACCTTTACTCCTTCCCCCTTTCTGACTCCTTCCTCCACCCTTAGTTTTTTTCCCCACACTTAGTCCTTTTCCCCCCAGACTCATTCCTCACCGCCCCGGACTCCTTCCTCCCTCTGGATTCCTTCCTCCCTCGGAACTCCTCCCACCCCTCAAAGTCCTACCCCCCCAGAACTCCTTCCTCCCCTGAAGTCCTTCCCCCCCTCTCCGAACTCCTTCCCCCCTCTGAACTCTTTCCCTTATACCTTCCTCCCCCTTACACCTTAGTTGGCATATTCTCCCCCGTTACCCCCTTCTCCTCCGTACTCCTTCCCCCTCCCAACCTCACCTCATGTGACACCTTCATTCTCCCCTTCCCAACCTCATCCCTCCCCCACCCCGTCAAACCTCCCTCTTCCAGTGAAACTTAGAACTTCCTCTCCACCCCCTCGACGATCTTCTGTCGCAGACCATGGCCAAGACACTGAAATTCTGAAGCAGATCCTCAATGGTGACTTTCCACCTTCCGTGAGAGCCAAGTCCATGAGAATCCACCCAGCATGTGATGGACATTCCCCCAGGGTCGCATTGCTGTCGGGGTCCAACATCTTTTGCTCCTCGGATGTCCACTGCGGACATGACGGTAAGCCATGGCTTCTGCACATCACACTTGTCAAGACGTGTATTGCACTGGCGTGTTTTCCTGCTGATGTGGATGGTAAGCTTGATATGGGGGATGATTCCGGCGAGCTGGGCTTATAATTAGATGCAGATGTATTAAAATGAAGATCCCAATGTGCATCAGCAGGAAACGCCACTCGCCATTAACAGGTGGAGTGGATGATTGCAAACTGATTTCACAACGTTGTGAAACCGATTTTTGGCCTTCCTGCCATATTGTCGGTTCACGCCTGCCATGACTCCCGACGCCAGCGGGCATGGAAAATTCCGCCCTATGAGTTGAGTGACAGCATTTTGGCAGAAAGCATTAAAGACTATGGACTAGAATTTCAGTGATGTAACTCTGCCTCGAGGCCCACTGTTGCCAGAGGCACAACGCCCAATCTGCTGCTTTCTGAGCAGCTAACATGGCATTGCAGCAGGAGAAGGACATACGCTGGTGCGTCCCCTGTGTTTGCCTGCAGGCTTTGAATTGGTGCTATGCTGATGTCACACAGCCAACCGACTGATGTGATGCAGGATTCCAAATTAGGGCTAGACGGGTCCTCTGTGCATTTTAGTTCATCAGTCTTCAAAAGATCTGACAGGAGGCTGGAAGGTGGGCACTACACTAGCATTATTTAAAGGGCCAGACACTTGGAAGTAAGTTCATTTTTGACAACTTTTTCAATTGACAAGTGTCTGGAAGTACGCTGGAATGTTTCTGGAGGTTGTGTGAGTTGTGCTCCTGGATTTGCCAGAGCATGAGAGCACGTTGCTGCATTCTCACGGGTAGGGCAGAGGATTTGGTGACCTGTCCACATGAAGGCTCCAAAAGATGGGGGGGGGTCAGCACTGGCAGTGCCTCTGGGTTGCAGGAAGATGGAGCAGGAACTATAGAGAGAGCAAACTTTGTGCAATGCTCTCTGCAACTTGGAGCTGGTCTTCTCCTTGGTCTTTGATGGGTTCTGGAGACTCTCTGACAGGCCAGCAAATGTACCCAGAATCTCGGTGTGCATGCCCATTCACATACTCCTACAAGGTGGCCCATCGAGGTCCTCATCTGAGTTCTCTGCAGCAGAACTTGTCTAAAACCTTGTACTTCAGTGAGCTGGCAAGCAAACTATCTGTTATCCCTGGCCTGGCTGCAGCTCATGCATACCTGGATGACTCACCAAGTGTTGATTTCAATTTTATATTGCCCCCAAAGCATGTGCGATGCCAATGGCTGAGCTGGTGGCTGTGAGTGTCAGATCAAATGACATTCTTCATTAGTGTTAAACTGTAGCTCACTCTCTCTTTCTCCTAGGGCTGCAGTGGCTGGATCAATGGCAGTTCTCAGGTGTCTGAAAGTATAAAATTAGAAGGGGAAGGTTGGTGTGAAGGAAGTGAGTGGGGTGTAAAGCAAGAGGTGCATGGTCACACCATCTGCAGCTTGCTCATCATGTCAGATAATACAGTGAGGATGAGCTGGGTCTTTAGAAGGAACTTAAGGCAGGAACATACCATGATCCCCAATGTTCTCTGCAACACAGGATGCCAGGCACCCAGTTACAGCTGGCCCCATAATGCTGAGAGGCATCTCTTCTGCAGAGCTCAGGAGATGCAGGCATCCTTGTCCCCTGCTGACTCTGCTATGCTCTCTTCTATTGCATGCCAGCTTGTCCTGCAAGACGGAGGTCAGTGTTTCAGTGATGTGCCTGCCATTGCTGAATAGCTGTAAGTATATGAAAGCAGTGAGATGTGGGTGTGAGGGTGACAGCATTAGTAAATTGTGAGGTTGATGTACCTGTTAAGTGAATTCTTCAAGCGAGAACCAGGTCAAATACAGTAAGTTGAGAAGGGAAGTCAAGGGAATAAAACTGGCAAAGAGAGACTATGTGAACAGAACAGAAGTTGGCATAAAAGGGAACCCAGAAACCTTCTACCAGCATGTAAATAATAAGCAGTTTGTAAGAGGTGGAACGGGGCATTTTAGGGGCAAAGAAGGTGAGATATGTCAAAGCCAGAACAATTAATGAGTGATTTTTATTGGTGTCTACTAATGAAAAGAATGGTGACAAAATATCAGTAGATACAGAGATGATAGATATAATGGATGGGGTGATAATTGATAAGCTGTACTGGAAAGGCTAGCTGTGTATAGAGTGGATAAACCACTTGGTCCAGATTGCTTGTAGCCCAAGTTGCTAAGAGACATGATGGTGGAGATAGTGGAAGTGCTTAGCATAATCTTCCAATCTTGCCTTGAGAAGAGGAGGTGCCAGGGAGTTGGAAAGGGACAAATGTGGCACCTCATTCAAGCAAGGGTGCAAGGACATTCCTAGTAATTACAGGCGGGATAGTTTAACACTAGTGGTGGATATGGTTTTAGAAACAATAATTGGAGAAAATAATTGGAGAGATTTGAGTTAATAAAGGAGTCAGCACAGATCATGATTGACTAATCTAATGGAATTTTTTGATCAAATAGAATGTTGGTGAAGGCAATGTAATGGACATTGTCCATATGGATTTTAAGAAAGTGTTTGACAAAATACCACAAGAAGGGCTGCTAAACAAAATTGAGCCTCATGGAATAGGAGGATAAGTGTCAGCTTGGATAAAAAATTGGGAGTTCATGTGCATAGATCTTTGAAGGTGACAGGACTTATTGAGAGAGCGGTTAGCAAATAATATGGGATGTTGGGCTTCGTAAATAGAGATATGAGTACAAAACCAAGGATGTATGCTGAATCTTTATAAAGCTCTGAAGAGGCCACAACCAGATAATTGCATCCAGTTCTGGTCATATCCTTTAGGAAGGATATGAAGGTCTATGAGAGGGTGCAGAGATTTACCAGAATGATTCCAGGGTTGAGGACTTTTAGCAGTAAGGTGAGGTTGAAAAAGTAGGAGGGTTTCTTTTGGGAAAGGAAGTTGAGAGATCTGATATAGGTGTACAAGATTATGTCAGGTTTAGATCGGCAAAGAAAAGCTGTTCCCGTTAGCTAATGGTAAAGGAGAAGGGAACACAGGAAGTGGGATAGAAACTTGAGGGAAATAAACTTACAGGTCTACAGGGATAGAGCAGGGAAATGGGAATGTCTGGATTGCTCTACATGGGCTTGAAGAGCCAATGAAAATGCATTCCCTGACCTTGACCACCCATGTGTAGTCACAAGATTTGTGTGGCACACTTGCTAAATTCTTGGGCCCAGAATCCAAGAATTGATCTCCCTGGCCACCTGCTCCTACTCCCTTTTGAGACTGAACCTTGAGGACCTCATGGCACCCCATGGAACCATGCCATCTCTCCTCCTGCCCACTTCCATCACTAATGCCTCCAGCAACACATCCATCACTCTTGAACCCTCTGTTTGCCCTGGTTAGAAGTCATATGGACTCAAAATGTTTACTCTGTTTCTCTCTCCATAGATGTTGCCAGACCTGCTGAGTTTTTCCAGCATTTTGTTTTTATTTCAGGTTTGTAGCATCCGCAGTATTTTGCTTTCATTCAATTTCCTGATGTTTTAAAATGCAACAATTTTCTTCAGTGCAACATATCCTTCAGAGGGAAGGCTGGCTCAACCATGTGATCTGAACAATGCTTTCTTTCCTTCTTGCTGAGCTCAGAGGCCACAGACGGTGCTTCATAGAGGAGAGCTATGCCGTACCCATTTGCACTAATGCTATAATTGTTCAGATGAGATGGATACACCAAATTCATGTGTTGTCGACCTCGATCTGAACGGACAAGGGCAGGTCATGAATCATAGTCAGTGTGTTCAATAAAATTGGGCTATACATGTTCTTGCCTAATAGCCTTGAATTTCTGTAGTAGTCGCCTTCTCTTCTGCCAGAGCTTCAGCGGATGACTGGAAGAGCCCCAGGGAAATGGGCTAAACAGCCATTTTTAGTGGATTAGAGCATTTCTCCAGGCTTCCTGCTGATTCCCTGCCAGGGACGAGTGATGATAATATTATAGAATTTTATATTGAGTTTGAGAGTAGTTTAATTAATAACAAAATTTGGATCTTAAATCTGAACACAGAAAACCCTGAAGATATGAGGGGCAAACTGTCTGAAGTAGATTTGCAACTGAATCGTCCAAGATTTGCACTAAGTATGGTAGCTGGCGGGTAAAACAATGTTTTACCCACTGGCCGCAATGGTGACTTCTCTTGCCGTATTGTCCCAAACCCGCGGCATTAATTATGCATTCCTGGGAAACACACCGTTTCCATGGCAGGCAGGCTCTCACTCACCTGCTACGCCATTACCTCGCCCCTTCATCACGCCAGGCGTAACACTTAAAGTGCAGCGACGTGCACACCTCTCAACACCTTCAGCCTAGGACTGCCGCACGGAACACAGGATGGTCCCAAAAGCCAAAAGCACTACAGCCCCCCACTTCAGTGACGCGTACCTCAAGCACCTTTTGAACACCATGGAGGCCCGCCGTGATGTCGTCTACGCCCAGCTCTGGCTGCAGGATGGGCAGCTGCATCACCAATCCAGCATGGGAGGCAGTGGCAACTGTGGCCAGCGCCAATGCCCTTCAAAAGAGGACAGCCACACAGTGCTGCTACAGGATGAATAGTCTCATCCGTTCCGCCAGGGTAACTCACTCTTCTCATCACTCTCAATTGACACACACTCACAAATCCATCACACATCCACAGGGATCTCACACCTCAAGGAACACCACCACTAACTCTGACACATCCTCACATCTCCATCAAGCTCCTACCCTCTCGCGCTCGTGTCCTCATCCTGTCCATGGCTTCGTTCACCACCCAAACATTCCGTGCAGTGCCATGTGTCCTGCTAACACACTCTCCATCTGTTTTCATGCAGGAGAAGCCTGGTCACAAGGGCAGGAAGAGACTGGGGTGGAGTGGCCTACATTAAGCCCCTCAGTCACTCTGAGGAGTTGTGCCATTGCGCTGACTGGTGAAGACATGGACCGTGCCTGCAGTGACGGTGAGATCGGCAGCAAACACCCTTGCGAGAATCTTGCACCACATCATCCCTCTCTCACTGCAAATGTGAGTGCTCTCTCTCCGGCTTTTGACTGTGCTGCCATGCACTAATTACCTCTACTTTGGTTCTCAGGGAGCGCTGCCAAGTGACTGACACCCTCAGCCAGCCAGTCCCTCAGCTCCATCCAGGTCCTAATCTCCAGCCAAGAGGACACCACCTCTATTGAAGATCTAAAAATAAGCAGCTTGGGAGATCCATCACAGCGCTTACACACAGCCTGCACCAGTGCAGAGACACCTCGGTGGGGCCTAGATCTAGTACAGGCTCGGGTTCACAATCTGGTGCTCACTGCACGGACACATGTCCGCAGCAGGAAGAGTTAGGCTTGGCCGAGCTCCCCAGCACTCAGAGGACTGCTGGGGTACAAGCATCTGTGAGGTCCCAGTCAGATGGTGAGCCTCTGGATCTAGCCTTCCAACTCGCCCTGCAGAGTCAGCAGAAGGCGTGGGAGTATCACGCAGAGCTGTTGGAAGCCCTCAACGGAGTGGCACATGAGTCGGAGGAGTGTATCCGCCTGCTTGCTCTTATGAAGTAGTGCCCACATGTGCGTGTATGGAGGTCTCCATGGGGAGGATGGTGGACGCCATGGAGATCCTCGTCCAGAAGGATGCAGACATGTGTACAGGCCTGCACTCCATTGCGGTAGCCATGGGTGAGTTCCTGCAGTGGCAATGCAAGAGGGAGACTGGGCACCTTGACATCTCTCCAGGTGCTCCTTCCCCTCAAGGAGTCAGGCTGGGGTCCCCAGGCACCTGAAGGGAGGAGAAGCGACAGTTGGACACCCCTGGGTCATCCACTCAGGAATCTCAGAGGCTGTCCTCTCTCTCCGAGTCCCCTTTGCCTGTGAGCCCCTCAACCTCATCCTCTGTCACCGCAGAGGGAGCATCTGGCCAACGAGTGATTCTGGAGGGAGAAGTGTGTGTGTGTGGCAGGGCCTTTCGGAGCCTCGTGCAAGCACTCTCCCACGCATGCAGATCCTTCACATATCACACTCATCACAACATCCTGAGCATTTTGAATGCTGCCTGCAGGTTCGCTTTCAGTTGTTCATCTGAGCTGACCTGCATCTCTGCCCACCCAATGATCACACTCCCATGCAGCTCCTGATCTCGCTCACCAAAACTATCGTTTCACTTTCAATTTAGACAGCATGATCTTGATTCAGTTTTTTGTAAGCTCCCCCATCTTTTCCCCTCCCCCAGTCACCCATTTCCTTTCCCCCATCATAGTTGACCCCCCCTGGCATCACCCCTCCATGACCTAACAGCCACAACCCTTCTTCTTTGGGGATTTCCAGGTGAACATGCAACTTCCCTTCCTTCCTGAAAGCCCCACTCCCATCCACATTCAACTCCCCGACCTCCTCCTTCCCACCCCCTGGATCCATGTCTGCCACCGAGTCCCCACCAACCATCCTCGCCATCCCAGCTACCACTACCGTTGAACCCTCACCCTCCCACCCTACTGTCTCACTCTGCCCTCGCTCTTTCTCACCATTCCCTCATTTCACACCCACCCTCAGTTCACTCCCCAGGAGGCAGTCATGAACTCATCAGTGCCCTCCCTTGCACGTTCACCTGGACATCCCCCCCTTCCGACCCCTTTCCCCCTCCGGACCCCTTACCCTCTTGGAACCCCTTCCCCCCACCCCCGGACTCCACCACCCCTCCTTGGTTCTCCCCCCCCAGACTCCACCCCCACTTAGGCCTTCCTCCTTCCTGACTCTTTCAGACACTCTTACTTCTTCCGCTACCCTTAGTCCTTCCCCTGTCCCGACTCCTTCTTCCATCCTTACTCCTTAATCAAGCCTTACTCTCTCCCCTCTCCACCCTCCCCACCGAGCCTCCCTCCCCTCTACGCACTCCTTTCTCCCTCCCTCGGGACTCCCTCCCCTCTCCGCACTCCTCCCTCCCTCCGAACTTCTTCCCTTACGACTTCTAGCCTCCTTACACCTACCTCCCCAGTTCTTTCCTTCTCCCGTTACCCCCTCCTTCCCCGTGCTCCCAACCTCCCTCCCCCGACACTTTCATTCGCCCCCTCCCAACCTCACCCCATCCTGACACCTTCATTCCCCCCTCTCAACCTCGCCCCATTATGACACCTTCATTCTCTGCCTCCAAACCTCACCCAATCCTGACACACCTTCCTCTCCCACCCCCGGTACATCTTCCTCTCTCAAACACAGCTCGACCTTCCTCTCCACCCCCTCGACCATCATCCATTGTGAGCAGGCCCTTAATGGTGACTTTCCAACTTCTGTGAGCTGCTTCGCGGTGGAGCCATGTTCATGAGAATCCACCCAGCATGCCATGGACGTTCCCCCAGGATCCCGTTGCTTTCGGGCTCCAGCATCTTCTGCTCCTCAGATGTCCACGATGTGAGCAAGGCCCTGGCGGTAAGTCCCGGCTTCTGCATGTTACACTTGTCAAGGCGTGTTCTGCCTACAGAGAAATATATTGATATTGATCTTCCAGAATTCCTTAGAGTTTAGATTGGCCTCCACGAATTGGTAGCTAGAAAACGTAACCTTGCTACTAATAAAGGAGGGAAATCAAAAACAGCAAACTATAGGCCAGTTAGCCTATAGGGAAAATGCTAGAATCTATTATTAGGGATATGGTAACAGGGCACTTAGGAAATCATAATATGATTGGACAGAGAAAACAAGGATTTATGATAGGAACATAATATTTGGCAAATTTAAGAGTGTTTTGAGGTTGTAAGTAGCAGGGTAAAGAAGGGGTAACAAATGGATGTAGCATATTTGGATTTTCAAAATAGAATTTGATAAGATGCCACAAGAAAAGATTATTACACAAAATTAGGGATCATGGAATTGCAGGCAATATTTGAGCATGGATTGAGAATGGAGCAATCCCTGTGCAATTCCAAATTCATCGTTCCATGTTTGGTGCTGATCTGAGTATTCTTTTCCTTCCAAAAAACACTTCATAAAAGGTAGCTAAAATTACTGAAAAGGTCTACTGGTTCTTATAAAGCCTTTTTTAGAAGACATTCAGGCATTCTGTGCAGAATTCCGTAACTGAGAAGTATAATCAAAAATTGAATGTTTAGGCACATTAGTGACCTTAAAGAACAGGAACAGAATCATCCCAACAATTACAAAAGCAACAACGTACATTTATAAACAACTTTTAACGTAGCAAAACATCCCAAGATGCTTCACAGGAGCATTTTCAAACAAAATGGACATTGAGAAAAACAAAGAGATTCTAGAACATGTGGTCAAATACTTAGTCAAAGAGGTAGGTTTTATGGAGCATTTTATAGGAGGAGAGGGGTGGAGGGGTTTAGGGAGAGAATTCAGGAGCATAGGCAGATGGTGGAGCAATTGAAATCATGGATGTGCAGGAGACTAGAAGTGGAGGAGCACAGAGATCTTGGAGGGTTGTAGGACTTGAGCAAGTTACAGAGAAAGGAAGGGACAAGAACATGGAGGGATTGAAAACAAAGGTGAGAATGTTAAAATCGAGGCATTGCTGAAGGGTGCCAATGTAGGTTAGCAAGCACGGGACAGGACTTAATGTGAGTTAGGATATTGTTACAATACAGTTAGGAATCATTAACATTTAAAAAGAAATCCAAAAGCCTCATTTTAATCAACAGAACTCTGCCACAAGATTTTATTTTTTTAAAACAAATTTTATTGTGTATAGAAGACTTAAACGAAACAAGCACTAATATTTTAACAATATGGTTTGTAACTAGGGCTGGAATCTGGTGTCATGGCAGGTGGTGGGTGGGCAGGGCGGGGGGGGGGGGGGGGGGGGGCAACAATATGGCGAGAAGGCCAGAAATCAGTTTATTGCCGGCGTGAAAGCACAGCATGATCATCCGATGGTGTCTGCCATGGCGGAACGCCAATCCTGCTGGATGCTGGTGTGAACGTGCTTTGCATCCTGCTAATGGGATGCAAAGAAATGCCCAACAGGAATTGTCCCTCCATGCCAGATTTAACATTACGCCAGCAGGAAAACAAGCCAGCCCAGAACACATCTGGACAAGCGTGACGTGCAAAGGTTAGGACTTACCATTAGGACCTTACCATTGGATCACGGGCATCCGAAAAGCAAAAGATGCTGGAACCCTACAGCTACCACACCCTGGAGGAACAGGTGCATCGCATGCTGGGTGGATTCTCACGGATGTGGATCTGCCGCGAAGCAGCTCGGGGAAGGTGGGAGGTTTCTGTTGATGTCTGCTTTGGAACATCACAGTCTGGCCATGGGCTGCTATGGATGATCGGCAAGGGGGCTGGAGGGGAAGGTCCAGCTGTGAGTGGGAGATGAAGGTGTACTGGGGGTGGGGTGGTGGGAGCAAAAGATCTAGGTTTGACTGGGAGAGGGGGGTTGAGGTTGGGAGCGGCGGGGGGTAGTGAAGCTGTTGGGGGGGTGAATTTGGGAGTGGGGAGGAGTGAGTACAAGGGGAGGAGGGTAACGGGGAGAATGCGGAAACTGTAGAGGTAGGTGTAAGGAGGGAGGAAGGTGTAAGGGAAGGAATTTGGGGGGGGGGAAACACTAGGAGGCAGTAACGGACCTAGGGGTGGGAGGGAGGAGGTCGGGAAATGATGTGGATGGGGGTGGGATTCTCGGGAAGGTAGGAAACATGCACATTCACCTGGACATCCTGGAAAGACAAGGGTTTGGGTTGGTAGGTGATGGTGGGGAGGTGGAAGGTGATGCCAGGAGGGTCGGCAGTGATGAAAGAAAAAACATGGGTGACTGAGTGGGGGAGAAAGGGCGGGGAAGTTGAGCAAAAATCTGACTATGACCATGGTTTTCAAATTGAAAGTGAGTGGAGCCTCATGTTGGATGGGCACAGGTGCTGCATTGGAGAGCAGTAAGTGGGTGGACGGAGATGAAGCTCAGCTCAGATGGACAGCTGAACGAGAGCCCCAGCAAGCAGCATTGAAAATGCTCAGGATAGTGAGATGAGATGAAGGCTCCATGTGCGTAGGAGAGTGCTTGCACAAGGCCCTGGCACACACACACTTCTCCCTCCAGAATCACTTGCGGGCCGGCTGTGTGCAGCTGAACTGCTGGTGGTGGGGAGGACTTGCAAAGCCTGTCAACGAAGCTGAAAGACAACATTACACATAATTCAGTGACAGTGAATATATTTCAAGATTATAAAGTGACAAAATGTGTTCACCCGTGCATCCACTTGTGATCAGAATTTCTTAACTTTTCTAGGCCTGCCACTTCTTCTAGGTGCTGCCCTCACATCCACAGCAGGGGTGGAGACAGCCTGTGCAATGGCTCGCCCTGATGCGTCTGATGACCTTGGCATGCGTACCCTGGAGACCGAGGCCTTCAGGGCCTCGGCTTGCTTTGGCTGTCTCCTATGGGCCAGCTGCTCATTCTGCGGTGACAGAGGACAAGGTTGAGGGGCTCACAGGCAAAGGTGACTCAGAGGGAGTGGACAGCCTCTGAGATTCCTGGGTGGATGACCCAGGGGTGTCCAGCTGCTGCTCCTCCACCCTTTGGGTGCCCGATGGCCCCTTCCCGACTCCTTGAGGGGAAGGAGCATCTGGAAGGATGTCGAGGTCCCCCGTTTCCTTCTTGCATTGCCACTGCAGGAACTCACCCATGGCTACCATGATGGAGTGCAGGTCTGCACGCATCTTCGCGTTCTGCTGGACCAGGGTCTCCATGTAGTCTGCCATCCATCTCATGGAGATTTCCATAAGCGCATGTGAGAACCATTTCATCAGAGAGTGGATGCACTCCTCCAACTTGCTTCCCACTCTGTTGAGGGCTTCCAACACCACTGCCTTCTGCTGACTCGCCACGATGAGTTGGAAGGTCAAATCCAGAGGCTCGTCATCTGACTCAGACATCACAGATGCCTCTTCCCTAACAGTCCTCCAAGTATCGTTGAGCTCTGCTGAACCTGCTTCCTCCTGGTGCAGACACGTGTCCCTGCAGTGACCATCAGATTGTGAACCCGAGCCCGCTCCAGATCTAGGTCCCACCCAGGTGTGTGTCTCTGCGCTGGTGGAGGGTGTAAGTGCTGTGATGGGTCTTCCAGGCCGCTTATTTCCAGCTCTTCAATGCAGGTGTCCTCTTGGTAGGAGGCAAGGACCTGGATCAAGCAGAGGGACTGGTTGGCTGAGGGCGTCAGTCACTTGGCAGAGCTCTCTGTGAACCAAAGTAGAGATAATTTGTGCATGGAAGCAGGATCAAAAACAGGAGAGAGAGCACTCACAGTTGTGTTGAGAGAGCGATGATATGGTGCAGGATCTCATGTGTGTGTTCGCAGCTGACCTAACCATTGCTGCAAACACACTCCATGTCCTCAACAGTCAGTGCAATGGCATGCTCCTCAAAGCGAGTGAGTGGAATAATGTGGGCTGCTCCACCCCAGGTCTGCTGTTGTGAGCCACCTTCTCCTGTATGAAAACAGATGGAGAGAGTTTTTTTTTATTCATTCACGAGATGTGGGCTTCGCTGGCTGGGCCAGCATTTATTGCCCATCCCTGGTTGCCCTTGAGAAGGTGGTGATGAGGTGCCTTCTTGAACCGCTGGCAGTCCATGTGGTTTAGGTACACCCATAGTGCTGTTAGGAAGGGAGTTCCAGGATTTTGATCCAGCGACAGTGAAGAAACGGTGATATATTTCCAAGTCAGGGTGGTGAGTGACTTGGAGGGGAACTTCCAGGTGGCGGTGTTCCCATCTATCTGCTGCCCTTGTCCTTCTAGATTGTAGTGGTCGTGGATTTGGAAGGTGCTGTCGAAGGAGCCTTGGTGAATTCCTGTAGTGCATCTTGTAGATGGTACACACTGCTGCTACTGTGCATCTGTGGTGGAGGGAGTGAATGTTGTGGATGCAGTGCCAATCAAGTGGGCTGCTTTGTTCTGGATGGTGTCAAGCTTCTTGAGCATTGTGGGAGCTGCACTCATCCTGGCAAGTGGGGAGTATTCCATCACACTCCTGACTTGTGTCTTGTAGATGGTGGACAAGCTTTGGGTAGTTCGCATAGCACTGTATGAAATGTTTGTATGGTGAGCAGAGCCATGGACAAGGGTGTGAACTCCAGAGGATATGAGTCTGATGGAGATGTGAGGGTGTGTGTGAAAGTTAGTGGTGTTGTCCCTTGACATGTGAGATCCCTGTGGATGTATGATGGGTTTGTGTGTGTGTGTTGAGAGTGAGGAGGTGGTTGGCTTCCTGTAGCGGAACGGATGAGAACCTTCATCCTCTTCCTGCACCGGATGGCTGACCTCCTCTGTGCTCTGGTGGCATTGACCGCCGCTACCAAGCTGCATTGGTGACTCTGGTGGACCTCCTGCAGCCAGAGCAGGGGTAGAGGACATTGCGGCCACCTTCCACTGTGTTTTGGCAGGTGCCCCAAAGAGGCGTCACTAAATTTGGGGGCTGCCACCTTCTTTGTTTTCAGGGCTATCTGTCGCCTGGTCTGTAGACATGAAGTAGGCATGTGCTCTGGTACACTTTAAATATGGCGCCCGGAGTGAGGAAGCGCTGAGATCACAGACAAATCCGATGAATGCATTATTAATGAGGCGGGCCACGCCGGGAATGGTATGAAACAACACAAAATATGGCCATTGCAGCCGACGGGTAAAACAACTTTTTGCCTGCCTGCTACCACACTTTGTGCAAATCTGGGATGATTCCGCCCTCTGTATGTTATGCACTCAAGCTTACTTCCTACTTCCCCAAAAATCCTCTTATAAAACACATCAATTCGAAAATGATTTACTTCTGTAAGGACCATCCATAAGTTTCCACAATTCTCTGGAGAATTTTCCTCTGCTCCTGTTATTATTAGAAGTAAAACTTTCACTTGCTGTCTCTTGAATGTGGAGGCTTCAGTTCTGGTTACTTTTCTAAACTTCCAAGCTAATTTGCTGGTTACTTTCTTTTGCAGTAAGACACTGTGAGACCAACTGTAGATTCTCCCATTAGCTTCAAATGATGCAATATTCTAGCTTCCGTTCCTCACAAAAATCAAACTGAGATTAAACCTCATCCATCTTCGATGCAGTCAATGATGAAGTTAGGTTTTACTCTGCCTGTAGTCTAACTGTCATTTATTTAGGCTAACTTCTCTCAGTGAGCTGCAAAGCACACGAGGTCCAAACTGCAACAAAAAAATCTCTCCCAGCAAACACCGAGATAAATTGATACCAGAGAGCCTTCCTAAACTCCACCCATATCCACAACACATAGCCTGCTCTGGTCTATCCTCAAACCAACTTTTAAGCTAATTATCCCTCATTTACAATTTATTTTTTGATCAATGAAGTAAATCGGTTTTAGGACCTTGCAGGGTTGACTGAATGCTTTTAAGCTAAGTTAGCTCTAAGTCCCAAAACAAAAATATCTGTCTGGACTGCACTTCCTTACAAGTATTGTGGACACCACGTCTCCAGCTCTTTATCTAAGTAAGCCCACCTGCTGTTTTTAGTTTTTACCTTTCTTGTTGTCAACCTCTGAAGCTAACATTGCCCCAATCCTTTAAGCATAATAGGCTCCAAGCTTGCTTTAATTGCATTTATCCCATTTTATTTCGTTAAGACTTTAATTTCAAAAACCAAAAGCTATACTCTAAAACACATGAGCCATGAACTATATATTAGCAACAATATAGGCAGCAAAGTTTTGGGTGAGCTTTAAATTTATTCACAGGTGGAAGTTGGGAGGCTGACCAGGAGAACATTAGAATCTGTATCATTAATAAGACTGGCTATTTCTACCTCCACAACATCACCCCTCATCGCCCAAGCCGCAGTTCATCTGCTGCTGATACCCTCATTCGTGCCTTTATTACCTCCAGAGTTGGCTATTCTAATAGACTCCTTGTGGCTTCCCACATTCTCCCCTCTGTAAACCTGAGCTCAAAATCCTGCTGCCTGTGTCCTAAATGCCATTCATTCATCACCCTTGAACCCTACACTGGCTCCCATTTAAACAATGCATGGATTTTAAAATTCTCATCGCCTCCCCACATGGTCTCACCCCTCCATTTTCTGTGCAATTTCTTTCACCCCTATATCCCTCCAATATATCTGCATTCCTCAAATTCCAGACTCTTGAGTATACCAAATTTTAATCCCTCCATCTTTGGTGCCCACACCTTCGGCTGTATCAGCCCTGAGTTCTAAAATTGCCTCCCGAAACCTCTCCACCTTGCTACCTCACTTTCCTCCTTTTGTGACACTGCTTAAAACCTACAGCTTCACCCAAGCCTTTTTTGGTCATCTGCCCCATCTTCTTATGTGGCTCAGTGTCATATTTTGCCTCCATGAAGTGCCTTACAACAACAATAACTTATGTTTATATAGCATCTTTAATGTGATGAAACATTGTCAAGTATAACAAAGCATGGATGACAGTTACAGCAGCAGATGGGCTGAGGCAAGGGCAGCATCAGGTGACGTTACAGAAGTAGAAATAAGCAACCTTAATGGTGGTGCAAATTTGTGGTCAAAAGCTTGACTTGCCCTCAAATATGATACCAGTCTGGTTCAACTTCAGACAGCTGGCAGAAAGAGGGGTGGAGTTGGTGGTTTGGGAACAGAGTTTGTGACAGGTCTAAAGATAATGGCTTTGGTCTTCCCAATATTTAGTTGGAGGACATTGTCACTCATCAGACAAGCAGTGTGATAAATAGGAAAGAGTGGAGGGGTCAAGAGAGGTGATGGTGTGCCAGAATTCAGTGTCAGCAGCATGCATCTGGAACTTGACTGTTTTCAGATGATGTTGCTAAGGGACAGTGTGTGGGTAAGAAAGAGCAGGTAGTCAAGGATAAATCCTTGGGAGACCTCGGAGGTAATGGAATGGAAGTGGTAAGAGAAGGCATTGCAGACGATTCTCTGGCTGAAACTGTAAGAATGATACCAAGATGGGGATGCCCCACCCTGCCAAACAGAGGTTGATAATACAGAGAAGCTTCTGTCTTGTTGGTGTGAGTGTAAGGGGCACTGCAACAGGAGGAACCAGAGAAAGTGGTGTAGGACTGTAGAGGACATAGGAAAAGTAGAAATCACAGCAGAATTACTACTGTAACAGGATCAGCAATCTGGATATAATGGAAGAGTGGTATACAGGTAGGCTCAGCTTGGATATAAGACAATAGTGGTGGTACATCAGCTGGTACAAAAAGACTTGCAGGGATAATCAACCATTCTAACAGTGGTGCTAAAAGTAATTGCTGCTCTTAACTTTGCTGACATAATATTCTTCCAAATACCCACAGTCCTGTCATACAACCAGCTACATACACTTCACCAGTGAGCATTAGCCAGAGGACTGAGTAAAGATTTACCAGTTGCTGCCTCATTAGCTGTACCTATTGTACCTATGTGGCCTTTTATGCACCAACTATTAATCCTATGGGTAACATTCTTCAGGTTCATTGAGAGTCACTCCAAGTCTCTGCAGGCCCCAGATCTTCCATTCTCTGCTGATTGAATATCTTAACTCTGCTGCCTGTGTTTTAATTCACAGAAAATCCCATTCCTCTATCACCTCTGTTCTCACTAACCTACATTGGCTCCTGGTCAGGCAACACCTTGATTTTCATTAAACCTACTTCTTAGACCAAGGCTTTAACCTTCTGCCCTAGCATCTCTTTATGTAGCTTTTTGTCAAATTTTGTTTGATGACCATTTTGTTAGGTGCCTTGGGCTACATTAAAGGTGCAAATTAAATGCAAATTGGTGTTGTTGAAGCAGCACAGATGTATGGACATGACTACAATGGCTAACAATGCAACTGGACCTGATTTGTAAAACATGCTTTCAATAATTGTTGTGACCCCTAAATATTGCACAAATTCACAGCTGCATTAGAGAAGCTTTCAGCATTTATAGCAACTGCTGAGCAGTTTCTGTTTGGATACGTGTAAACAAAATTGTTACCTTCCTTCCAGCTGAGGAAATTGCATTCACATGTACTATACGTTTCTAATCTACTGTTCCGACAATTTTGCTAATGGATATTAAATTGTATTTAAAAACCTTCTTTTGAAGAGAGGACAACAGGTTCATTGTTATCTGCCTGCTACACTGAAGAATCGTTGGATTTAATAGATGTATTATCTTCCATTCACGAATTCATTGTTACCTTGAGTAATGTCTTACTTTATGCAGGAGATGGCACTATGGTTAATACAACCAACACCCTCTTTTTCCTACTCCGCTTTGAATATTACGCAATGAATGATGAGAGAATCGAGGTCTTTACATTTCCCCATGTGTAAGAGAGAAGACTTTGGACTCCCTGCTTTCAATACCAATACATTTTTCCAATTGTTGACAGTCGTGGCGATCAGAAACTACTAATCCTCTTAAACCCAGAGTTAGGTTTATAAAAGAAGACTTTCAAACTTTCTGGGGGAGGACGGGCGGGTGAGGAGGAGGAAAGCCGTATCCTTCTTTTCTTGCTCTGTGTTCAACTCCATAACAAGAAATACTCTGGAGAAAGTGTCAACAGCAGACTTTCCGCCAGATAGTTCGGAGGAGGAATAAATTGCCGATGATTGCAAATGATCATTGCTGCCGAAGCCACTAAGATCACCTGTTGAGAGTTTCAAAGCACTGAAGGTGAAATAATATCACTCCACCCCATTGCTGGTCGCCAACTTGACTCATGTTCTACGCAAGTTTACAAAGTGCTAAGAAAGGATGTGAGGAACTAGAAACGCTCGGTGTCGCAGATGGGCAGTGACTGGGACTGGACAAGTGGTTCTGATCTCTAAAGCCCAGCCCGTGGCTGCAGGATGAGGGGACGGTCTGTACTGAGTGCTCTGGGAGTGATGTGTTGTTACATTGGTTTAAATCCACAGGTAAGGATCGGGACCAGCTCCTCTTGTGTTATGGGTAAAGCAGGAAACGGCCAAAACCACCGGCATAACATGCATTCTCAACTCAATCATAAACAGAAAATGCTGGTAAAACTCAGCGGGTATAATAGCATCTGTGGAGAGAAAAACAGAGTTAACGTTTCAAGACCGTATGACTCTTCTTCAGAGCCAGCCATACGGACTCTAAACGTTAACATTTTGTTTCTCTCCACAGATGCTGTCAGACCTGCTGAGTTTTTTCAGCATTTTCTGTTTTTGTTTCAGATTTCCAGCATCCGCAGCATTTTGCTTTTATTGTCAACTCAAATCCGTTTTCTAGCGCTAGCCTTAATATACTTGGTATTGACCGGAATGTCAACCGTTCACCTTGCATTCAATATTGTACTTTAAATTTGACTAAATTATTCTTTATTCTGTTCTTTAACTTGAGAATGCTAAGTATATTTCCGAATACGTTTTTTTTACTCCTTACATTGGTTCTGAGCCGTGGTTTTAATACAAATAATGGTATTCTATCATTTTGATATGTATTAGCTTACAGAAAAATGGTTGTGTTTATACTTGCTGAAAACTGTGTTTGCAGTAGATTTTACAAACTACAAAAACTGTCACTGTTCCATCTGAAGACATCAGAGAAGCCTTACTGGCAGTTTCTATTATAGGAAAATGTCACTTCTCTTCTGATTTAACGCGTCTGTAGTGGAATTGTGACTGTAAGAATTTCTTAAACCCTTTACCACCGCCCCCCATCCCCACCAAAAAAAAATGATCTAATTACGTAAGGGTTAAAAAAGGAATGTAAGCTCCTCAAATAAACATTGAAAAGCATGTTTTCTTCAGATTCTCCGGATGTTCTGTTTCTATATCATTGTGCCTTCTTTCTTGTATATGAATTTGAGTTTTAAAACAGTGAAAGACCAATTTAGGGCAGATATGGCGGGGGCGGGGAATCAATATCTGGAATCGGCTGCTAGGTAGGTTAGCCGAGGCTTGTAAAATCGGCTGCAACTTTCAACAAATATAAACCTTGGATTCATCCATTTAAGGAAATGGAATAAATTCTCTAAGGGAGAAATTTGGTAGGCAATGGGGAAAGAGCAGGTGAGTGAGACTAACTAGATAGCTCTTTCGAAGACCTCTTTCACAGGAATGATGGGCTGAATGGCATCTTTCTGGCTGTATGATTCAGCATGCAGTTAAATGATGTGTCGAGAGCTTAAATCTTTCTTTAATTCTGTGTTTGCGTTAAGGTGGACCGTGTGCAGTAACTATGGACAGGTATAAAACACTCAATAGATTCAATAAGATTCAGTCCTGGGAAAGGGACATTGACTTTCGAGTTGTGAATCACATGTACATTGCATCACATAGAAGTTATCAGAAATTTTATATAATTAAAAAGCAAGTTTTGGCAGTTGGGTATTCATTTCAGGGACCTGATGTTTCTAATTTTTCTCCTGGGGCTCCAACACTTCTGAGCCAGACAGTTCTTGTCTGACACGGTCAATCGTTTCATTAGGGACTTATCCATAAAGCTTTGACAGCAAGTTTCAGACGAAGGAGGACTAGAGCTAAAGGATACATAAAACTCATTTCCTAGTTTCATCATAGTTAATTTTTTTTAAAGAATAGACAATTATGTTTGAACTAAAGGTGAAAATATGAATTTGAGCAAGAATCCAGTTACTCAGAAGAGTACCGAATAGACTACATGAGATTTTCTTCTGGATCTCTAAGGGATCTCTTTCTTCAAGTGACTTGGATACATTGAAAGGGAAAAGGTTGGTACATGGCGGAGAAAGGAATATGTTGATAAAATAAGATGAAGTAAGATAGGAGACTCATTGCGAGCATGGACATCAGCACAGACAGTTGGGATGAATGACCTATGTGTGAGCTATAAATCTATGTAATTCTTTGTAATTGGAAAGTTGGCTTAGCTCAGTCAATGGCTTCCTAGCCTCTGTCAGAAAGTTGTGGGTTTTACAGCCTACTTGAGCTTGATGTAAGCTGATGCTTCAGTGCAATACTGAGGTTATTGCGGGTTCAGTTAAATATTAAAGATCCCTTTACACTATTTGAAGAATAGGGCTTAGGCTGGGGTAGTGGATTTCTGTGTCCTGGACAACATTTCTCTCTCAGCCAACACCACCAAAATAAGATTAACGGACGTTCACCATTTTGCCATATGCAGGATCTTGCTGTCTATATAATGGTTGCTGTTTTTGCTTATATGAGAACAGCCACTGCAACTCAATTTATAATACATGAAGCTCTTTAGATAAGAAATAGGAGTACCTCATTTGGCTCATAAAGCCTCCTTTATCATTCAGTAAGATTCTGGCTGAACTAATTGTGTCCCTAGCTCCACTTTCCTTCCTGCCCCCCATAACCCTTGACTCCCTTTTAGATTAAAAAATCTGTCTAATTCAGCCTTGAATATATTCAATGACCCAGCCTTCACTGCTCTCTGGGGTAGAGTTTTCCAAAGACTAACGACCCTCAGAGAAGAAAGTGTGCTAATCTCCATCTTAAATGGGAGACCCTTTATTTTGAAACTGTGCCCCTGGTTCAAGATTCCCCCACAAGGGGAAACATCCTCTCAGCATCTATCATGTCAAGCTCCCTCAGCACCTTATATGTTTCAGTAGGATCACCTCTCATCCTTAGGAACATAGGAGCAGGAGTAGGCCATTCGGCCTATTGAGCCTGCTCCGCCATTCAATTAATTCATAGCTGATTATTTACCTCAGTGCCACTTTCCCGTGCTATCCCCATACCCCTTGATGTCATTATCCAGAAATCTATTGATTTCGGTCTTGAACATGCTCAATGATTGAACTTCCACAGCCCTTTGAAGTAGAGAATTCCAAAGATTTGCCACCCTCTGAGTGAAGAAATTCCTCCTCATCTCAGTCTTAAATGGCCTGCCCCTAATTCTGAGACTGTGTCCCCTGGTTCTAGACTCACCATCAGGGGAAACATCCAATCTACAACTACCCTGTTACGCCCTGTAAGAATTTTGTAAGTTTCAATGAGATCACCTCTCATTCTTCGAAATGCTAGAGAATACAGGCCCAGTTTCCACAATCTCTCCTCACTAGGCAATCCCACTATCCCAGGTGAACCTCCGTTGCACTCCCTCTATAGTCAATATATCTTTCCTTAGATAAGGGAACCAAAACTGTACACAATACTCCATGTGCCGTCTCACAAAGGTTCTATACAATTGCAGCAAGACATCTTTGCTCCTGTACTCAAATCCCCTTGCGATGAAGGCCAACATAGCATTTGTCTTTCTAATCGCTTGCTGTAGCTGCATGCTAGCTTTTAGTGACTCATGAACAAGGACATCCAGGTCCCTTTGGATATCAACACTTCGCAACCTCTCACTATTTAAGAAATACTCTGCCTATTTGTTTTTACTACCAAAGTGGAGAGCTTCACATTTGCTCTGCCTTGTTCTTGCCTATTCACTTAGCCACCTAGTTTTGTGTCATCAGCAAATTTGGAAATATTATATGTGGCCCCACATCCAAATAATTTCTATAGATTGTGAACAGCTGTGGCCCCAGCACTGATCCTGGCGGTACCCACACCACTATGCCAACCTAAGAATGACCTATTTATTCCTACTCTGTTTTCTGTCTGTTAAGCAATTCTCAATTCATACCAGTATATCACCCCCAATCCCATGTGCTCTAATTTTGTTTCCTAAACTCCTGTGTGCTTATCAAAAGCCTTCTGAAAATTCAAATACACCACATACATTGGTTGTACTTTATCTATGCTACAAGTAAGATCCTCAAAAAACTCCAACAGGTTTGTCAAACAAGATATTCCTTGCATAAATCCAAGTTGACTCTGCCCAATCACACCATTATTTTCTAAGTGTCTAGTTATCACATCCTTTATAATAGGTTCTAACATTTTCCCTACTATTAACATCAAACTAACAAGTCTGTAGTTCTCTGCTTTCTCTCTCCCTCCTTTCTTAAATAGTGAGGTTACATTTGCAACTTTCCAGTATGCAGGAACATTTCCAGAGTCTATACAATTTTGAAAGATCCATCCACCATTTGTAAATCCACCTCCTTCAAAACTCTGGGATGTAGCTCATCAATGTCCAGGGAATTTATCAATTTGCAATCCCATTAATTTTTTGAGTACTACCTCTTTATTAATACTGATTTATTTCAGTTCCTCATTTTCACAAGCCCCTTGGTTCCCTAATATTTCGGGGAGATTTTCTATATCTCCCTCCATGAAGACAGATGCAAAGGACAGAATCGTCCCAGATTTGCACCAAGCGTGGTAGTGGGCGGGTAAAACCTGCTGGCTGAAATGGCAGCTTTTAATGCCTTATCATCCCAAACCCGCCGCATTAATTATGTATTCCCAGGATACACGCCGTTTCGATAGCAGATGGGCACCGATTCACCTGCCATGCCACTTCATCATGCCAGGCACCACATTTAAAGTACAGCCGTGCTCAGTGCTTCCAGCTCAGGACTGCAGCAAAGAAGACATGGCCCCTAAAGGCAAGAAGGCTGCAGCCTCGACTGCCTTTTGGACGCTGTGGAGGCCTGCTGTGATGTCCTCTACCCCCAATCTTGCCGCAGGAGGGGCAGCAACATTACCACCCAGCTTGGTAGGCAATGGCACTGATCACCACTGCCAGTGTTGCACAGAAGAGTTTGGTCATCCAATGCAGAAAGAGGGTGAATGGTCTCATCCGTGCAGCCAGGGTATGGCAACCATCTCATCACTCTAAACTCTCACACTCAAGCCCATCACACATTCACTGGCATCTCACTTACTGCCAGCTCAAGGGACATCACCACCCATTCTCACAGACATACCCTCACATATCCATCTAGTCTTATCTCCTCTGGAGATTGCCTCCTCAGCCCTCGCCATCTTGAGGCCACTTGCACAGATCAACATGTGCCCCCACACACATCCTGGGATAGCCTCCTTCCCCAGTACAGCTCTTGTCCTGCAGCCTCTTCCCTTGCCTCCTATCCCCCTTCGCCAAGCAAGCCCTTGCCCTGCTGCTGTTGAAAAGCCACCCTGATATGGCTGACCTGTTATGTAGAGACCTACCCGGGAGCCCTTCTAAAAGTGACGTGGTGCTGTCTATGAAGCCTGGTGCTGATGACTGTGAGTGCTGAGCAAAGCAAGGTAGGCAAACAAATCTTGAAGTCCCAAGCGAAGTGCAGAGCGGACGATTGCAAACTGGTTTCACGATGTTGTGAAACTGAGTTTGGCCTTCTCGCCACATTGTCTGCTCATGCCACTGAACACGCCCGACGCCAGGGCCAAATTAATTGTTTGGTTTCTCCACCATTTCCCTATTCTCCATTATAAATTCTCCTGTCTCCACCTGTAATAGACTCACATTTGTCCTTGCTAATCTCTTCCTTTTTACAAACCTAAAAAAGCTTTTATAGTCTGCCTTTATGCTTCTTGCTAGCTTGCATTCATATTCTCTTTTCCCTTTCTTTATCAGTTACTAGGTCTTCCCTTTCTGGATTCTAAATTGCTCCTAATCCTCAGGTTTACCAGTTTTTCTGGCAACCTTATAAACCGCTTTCTTTGATCTAAGGTAATCTTTAACCTCTTTTGTTAGCCATGGTTGATTCACTTTTCCTCTTGGGTTTCTGTGTTTTAGAGGAATGTATATTTGTTGAAGACCATGCAATACTTCTTTTAAATACTAATCATTGCCTGTCTACCGTCAAATATTTTAGTGTATTTTACCCATCCACCATAGCCAACTTGCCCCTCGTACCTTCCTTTGTTCAGATTTAAGATCCTAGTTTCAGAATCAACTATATCGCTTTCAGACTTGATATAAAATTATATCATAGTATGGTCACTATTTTCTAAAGGTTCCTTTACAGAAAGGTTATTAATTAGCCCTTTCTTATTACATAATACTAAATATAAAATAGCTCGATCCCTAGTTGGTGCTTCACCATGCTACTCCAGAGACTCATCTCATATGCACTCCAGGAATATCCTTGAATATTCAATTCCCAGTCTCAGTCACCCTGTAACCATGGCCAGAATTTTTACCTTGATAGGTGGGCGGGCCGCCGAACTCCGCTGCCAAAACGGGGCCCGCCGCCATTTTGAATGGGCGGCCAAATTAAGGCCCGCCCAGCAGCATGCCCGACCGGAAGCGCTATGCACTTCCTGTGCAGGAGGTGGAGGGATTCCCCATCTGTCAAAGAGCGCACATCTCCCTGAGACTAAGTGCTGTCTCAGGAAGATTACTGACAGTATAAAAATCTTTAAAAATAGAAAAATATTAAAATTATTAACATGTCCCCCTGATGTGACAATGTCACATGAGATGGGACATGTTAATAAGAAGCACATAAACTTTATTGAAGTTTTTAAAAACGGACATGAAACCTCATTCCGCCAGTGATGAGGTTTCATGTATTATCAGAAGCCCGCTGGGGCTCCTGGCCTGCCCGCCAGCCTTAAGGTTGGACAGGCAGGGCTTAATTATCCTGTCAATGGCCTTAATTGGCCAGTGACAGGTCAGCGGGCGGACAGCTGATTTCACTGTCGGCTTGCCTTCCTCAATATTTAAATGGACTGGGATGACGTCGGGGGTTCCTCCTGACGTCATCCCGTGTCATTTTCCCATCGGCAAGTGGGCCCCACCCCCAAATCGTTGACGGGAAAATTCTGCCCTATGTCTCTGTAATGGCAATTAAATCAGACCATTTATCTCTAATTGTGTCTTCAAGTCATCTGCTTTGTGAATGCTGCTGGTATTCAGATAGATAGAAGAATGTCCCACAGCTACTCTGCGAAATCCTTGACCCTGGCTCCAGGGAGGCAAATTCTTTTAAACTCCAATGAATATAGGCCCAACCTGCTCAACATTTCCTCATAAGTCAAACCCTTCATCCCTGGAATCAACCTCGTGAACATTCTCTGAGCTGTTCCCAATGCAAGTATGTCTCTCTTTAAGTAAGGAGACCAAAACTGTACGCAATACTCCAAGTGTGGTATCGCCAATGTGCTGTACAGTTGTAGAAAGACTTACCTACTTTATACTCCATTTCCCTTGCAATAAATGCCAACATTCTATTTGACTTCCTAATTATTTGCTGTACCCTGTCTGCTAACGTTTTGTGATTCTTGTATGGAGACATCCTGATCCCTCTATTCAGCAGTCTCTCTCCATTTAAATAATATTCTGCTTTTCTATTCTTCCTGCCAAAGTGGATAACCGCACATTTTCCCACATTGTACACCATCTGCCAAATTGTAGCCCACTCACTATATTTCTTTGCTGATTCTTTATATACATCTCACAACTTGCTTTCCGATCTATTTTTGTATCATCAGCAAATTTTACTACAATATACTTGGTCCCTTCATCAAAGTCATTAATATCGTTGTAAATAATTGAGGCCCCCAGCACTGATCCCTGTAACACTTCATTTGTTACAGTTTGCCAACCTAAAAATTATCCATTTATCTTGAGACTGGCTAGCTAACAGGAAACAATCTTCTGTCCATGCTAATATATCACCCCAACATCATGAGCTCTTGTGCAGTAACCTTTTATGTGGCATCCTATCAAATGCCTTTGGAAATGCAAGTACTCTACACCTTCTGGTGCCCCTTTATCCACCTGCTTATTGCACCCTCAAAGAACTTGAATACATTTATCAAACATAACTTTGCTTTCACAAAACTATGTTGACTCTGCTGGATTGTATTATGATTTTCTAAATGTACTGCAACCACCTCTTTAATGAAAGATTCTAGCTTTTTCCCAATAATAAATTGAGGCTGTGGCCTATAGGTTCATGCTTTCTGTCTCCCTCCTTTCTTGAATAGAGGTGTTACATTTGCAGCTTTCCAATCCGCTGGGACCTTTCCAGAATCTAGGGAATTTTGGAAGGTTTCAACCAATGCATCCACTATCTAGAATAAGGTTCTTCATAAATTCAGGTCTATCTTTTGCTTCTGCCTGTGGAAGTGATGCAGATAAAACAGGTGTGGGATAAAGTAGAAAAGAAGAGAGAGCACCACGTCTTCCTGTCCAGTTGCCATCCCAGCTCTTATGGTTTGCTTCAGGGTGATGCAAAGAAGGTTCCTCTTGCTAATTTGCAAGGAGAAACTGTTGGTGATGTTTGAGCCTCCATTTGTGGGCTCGAGAAGGATCAGATGTGACCATGTTAACACTTGGCTCCCAACACCACCAGCATCAGCCTCTCCCACTTTCAAAATACAGAGTTTCAAGCAATACAAATCCAACAAAACATAGGCCTGTTTTATCAAGCAGCTAGACTCCTTCAAGCTCCTAGTTTGAAAGAAGGATATGGAGACAACTTAGTTCATGCTGCAATATTTGGAAAAGGCAGCATTTGTGAATATAGATTGTTTTGGGGGAAGTTTGTATTTGTGGAAGTGATATAAGAATATGCACTTGTGGGGTGGAGGGTCTGTTAAAAGCACAGAATAAGCACTAGGGGGTTACTGGACATGAAATTGCAACTTTAATTTGGGGATGGACAGGAGCCATAAAGAATGTACTGTGATTAAAATGCGACAATATCTGGTGCAAGGAACAGGATAGTACCTTTTAATGTAAATTATCTCTTTTTTTTGCATTTAGAAACATCTTTTTCTAAAGTTAGTGCTACTATAAGACAGGAGGTGTACTCTGCGTGTCCTCTGCAAGGATCAACTGGGACAAGTGTTCTGGGCTCCTGGTCATCAGTGGCAAATGGGCCCCCTACCCGAGGAGCTCAGCTGAAAATCTGGAGCAGGGCCAGTCTCCTCTACCTGGGGGTCCACCTCTGCCCTGCTGAGGAATTCTGGCCGGTGAACTGGCAGGGACTGGAGACCAAAGTCACCACTCGTTTGCGGTGCTGGACAGGACTGCTCCGAGTGCTGTCTTATTTGGGTCGAGGGCTGGTCATAAACCAACTGATTGCTGCCATCATGTGGCACTGGCTGGTCACTTTGACCCCTCCCCCGGAGTTTGTCACAAAAATCCAGAGAATTCTTGTCATCATCTTCTGGGATAAAAGGCTGCACTGGGTTGCTGCTGAGGTTCTGAGTCTCCTGCTTAGGTAGGGCTGTCAGGTCTTTGCACCCAGATACTTTTACACAGATCCTCCTCCGAGATGGTGTGCCCTAGTGATGTATTTCTTCCGCCAGGTGCACGGCCTAAATTGTGACGTGTAGCTCCTGTTTATAGATCTGAGGGGCCTTTGTGGCTCCTTGCAGGCATTGCCTGTCTTTTACCAGGACCTGAACAAAGTTTGGAGCATGGTCGCCTCGTGCCACAGCTCTCTGCCGTCATGAGTAGTGGCTATTGTCAGGGAGCTACTGCTCAGGAATCCCTACCTCCAACAGTTCAGGAGGGGATTGCTGTGGTGGTCTGGGTGACCTGGATCAGGGATGTTCTGGGTGGCGGAGGAGTGGGCTGGATGTTACAACAGGATTTGGCGCATTGTGTGTCAGTGGATGTTGAGCTCCTGGCCAATGCCATCCATGACGTTTTTAATGGTTGCGTTCGGTCCCGATGCCACACTTGGTCTTGAGGAAGCTCAGGTGTGTGATGGACTCCCACCTGAGCGGACTCCTGCACGGACGGGATTTCACATTGGCTCAAGCCCTGAGCCCTCCCTCGGGAGCTGAAGCCCCACAACTTGAGCCACCTCACAGAAATGCCCTCCTTTAGCTCAGTGTGGAGGGGTTTCCTATATGGGCTGCTGCTGCACACCTTCCACCTCTTTGCCCTCGCCTGCCATCCAGGCATGCCCTGGTAAACCTTGTTGCCATCCGGCAGTGCAAGTCCCCAGTGGGGGGGCTCTCTACACGGGAGTCGCACCCTTTTCCATCAGGGACCTGGGGTGGGGGGTGTTGCACTCAGCAGTTCGATACAACCTGAGGATGTCGGTTCATGGACTTCCAAGATGCCTGCACGTTTTGTGGCCTTGTGGAGTCCGTGTTAGTTGTTTTAGACTGCACCTCCCTTTTCAGTTACTTGAACCTGTCACTTTTGTTTTTTTGCACTTCAGTCCCATGCTCCTGATCTTGAGGCATCTGGGGCAGAGGGGGGCAGGCAGGGAGGAGGACCTCCTCGTGAATCTGCTCCTTGGCCTGGTGAAGTTGGCCATTAACAGGTCCAGACAGTCAGTGATCGAGGGGGTCATCTGACCTGACTGTCTGCCCCTCTTCCAAGGCTACGTTCGCAGCCAGGTGTCCTTGGAGAGGGAGCATACAGTGTCCTTTGGCACCACCGAGGCCTTCCATGCTTGGTGGGCACCACGGGAACTGGAGTGCTGTGTCGACCTCTTTAATCATATTTTGATTTGATGTTTGTAAGTTTCCTTTAAGACTTTGCTTTTCTTTTTGCAGTATCCCTTTAAGGGGCTACCTATTACTTTGTCCCTCATTTTGTTAATTTAGTTTAATTGGTTCAATCAGAAGAGTCATCAAAATAGTATAAGTATTATCTGGCATGGTGTGGCCTAATGAGATAATTGTGATATGTCATTGTAGAATTGCAGAACTGCTTTCCTGTTCTACTTTGTTTCATTACTTTAAGCACCAGAGTATATGGATATCAGCTGTAGCAACCACCGAATCCAGTCTTTAATGAGCTCACGTTACACAATCTAACATGAGTACTCAGGCAAATCATAGCACACCATCCCAGTATGATTACACAATTGAGTTCATGATTCCCTGTGTGAACACAGGTACACTATGCTCCATAATTCTGGAATGGCTATAACATATACAACATAATTTACTCAAAATTCTTAAACCAATTCTACCTTTGATCTCTACATTTCATAGATCCTATTACTAAATCACAATACTATACACCAAAAAACACACCAGAGTGATATCAGATTAATTCGGAGCCAAGAATGTATACTTAGGCCATCTCAAACTGTCCTGGTCATTGTTACCACGTTTATTTTGTCTCTTAATTATTTAATCTCTTCCACTACTTTATTACTATAAACACAAGTGGTCAGAACATTATCTCCCCAGAGTCTCAAGACATGGATGAATGGCTTTCATATACATTGCTTCAATTTCTCATCCTTGCATTAGACTTGCTTTATGTAGCATCCTTGTTCAGTGAAGCTGAAATCTGTTTTAACTCAATATATGTTGATCCCACAAAAAGCCTAAAACATGAGGTCAACTGGTAGTGTGAACCCACATTCCCACAGTGTGCACTGGCTGCAGGATAGGGGTGGATCAGAATTAATTCATAATTTGTGCCAGTGAAATTATTTGGCAATTATGAGAACAGCTTCAGTTAACCTAGGTGTAACCTGAATTTATCCTCAATAACATGCTCCAGGAAACAACGAGATGGGAAATAATGCACTATAAGATGCAAATCTGACCTTGAATAGATTGAAGCAAATACCAAAATACAACCTGGGGCTGGATAATATGCTGAAGGCAGGCTCCCTGCACCGCAGTATAGATGTAAGTGATGAGCCCACCACTGCTCACTCTGCATTAAGTTTTCAGTGACGGGCCTTTAATTATTATGAGGAGGGATTATTATGAGGAGCAGGAGGATGCCCTGCCTCATAGAGCTGCCAGCTAATCAGAGACTAACAGTGCTGCAGTACCAGCAGCGCCACCAAGAGCTGTGGCCGCTGCAGTACACAGGAGGTCCAGGAAGAAGAGTAACCATGGATGCCCCAGAGCCCAGGCAAGTTGGGGTACTCACTGGAGATTCCAGCTGACACTGGTGAGAGAGATGGGGGCAGGGGTGCATGTTGGATAGGGAAGGTGGGGAGGGTGGACCTGGGCAGGGAAAACTGTGAGCAGGGTGTCTCCAATTGGAACCATGTGTTATATCCCTCCTAAGTCAGTTGGTGAAGTATGAAACTAGACATTAATACTTTTCTTTATAATAGATTTATTCACAGAATCCAGTATTACATATGCCTGTTTCATACTTACCAACCAGTGTCCCAGCAGTCTTTCTTTATAAGTGCGCTAAGTACTTAATTCAACAATACCCTTCATTAGTGTCTTAACAATATAATGAACATACTGTTAGCAGATTCGCCTTTCTTTCTTTAAACAAAAACTTTTTAAACACAGTCAAATAATGATAAAACAAATTGAAGAGAAAGAAAAAAGATTTTTCATATTTCATATAACCCATCATAATACAAGACATCTCTCCTCTAGGAGCTCTAATAATTTATTCAAGCAAACATTCCTTTTTGTAAAGAAGTCTGATAATTAGTGACTTGCATCAACCTATTTTATCTTAAAGATCTCATTACTCTCTAACATTTCTTTTATACCAGTAAGTTCCTGTTTATTTTCTTGACTTCCCAGGCCAAGGGACAACACTTTCCATTTTACCCACCAAGCATATTATAAACCCAGCTATACTCGAACACCCATCCAGAAGACTGGTATGGAAAACATCACTAAAATGGACTAATTCCATGTTCTTTGGTCACCCAGGGGTGAAAACTTGAGCACACATTTTTCCTAATTTAATTATTTTGTTTGTTTTATTTGCCGACAAAAGCTCCTCAATTGTAGTGTGTCCCAATGTGTCATAACTGGCATTGTGTCTTGTCTGAGTACATAGCCAATTTGACTATCCAATCAAGCTTTTTAACTGCTTTATTTCTTCTTTAGATGTAAGATCATCTTTCTTTGATGATTGATCTAGCTCTATTTATCGGGATATGATTAACACTTTCTAGATATGGTTGTTGATTTAAGGTTACCGCCGACCTATTCTGATTAATGTCTAAGCCTATATATTCAAAGAACCCGAAGTCTGACTTCTAAATGTTATGACGCGGCAGATAATGTGTGCCAGGCGGATCAAATCCACGAAGGAAACTTGATCACGTGGTCACAACGATTTTGCAATTTGTATTTTATTTTGAGATGTTTGCCCTGAATTCAGTGGTAATAAGTCCACCAAGACTATGGAGATTTTTTTTACAAAATTAAATTAAACATTTTATTAACAAAAGAAAATATTTAAAGCACATACATAGGTCTACAAATTACCACTATAATAAATGCTAAAACCCCTAATTAACCTGGCTTCCTGTTAAGGCAACATTAAACAAAAAATAGATTTTAAATAAATTCCAGCCAAGTCACCACAATACCCTGGATAGTAGAATTCTAAGTGGCTTTTCCAAGCTTCAGTTTCTGTAGACAGCAGCTTTATGCACAAATACTGGAGGCTTTTCACACTTCTGGTAGATCTTGTAATGCCTTTCCTGGCGCATAGTTTCAATCTCCTTTCCACATGCTTCTCCCTTTTAATCCAATTTTATTTCAACTTTCTCAACATTAATTGGGATAGACGTAGTGTTAAGGGTTTGGATGGAATGGATTTCTTGAAATGTGTACAGGAGAACTTTTTAGGTCAATATGTAGAGGGTCCAACAAGGGACTGTGCAGTGCTGGACCTAATTCTGGGGAATGAAGCCAGATAGGTGGCTGAGGTGGTGGTGGGCGAGCATTTCAGCGATAGCGACCACAACATGGTACAGTTTAGGTTTGTTATGGACAAAGAAATCGACAAGTTGCAAAAAAATGTTTTAGAGTGGGGGAGAGTGGATTTTAGTAAAATAAGGCAGGATCTGGCCAAGGTAGACTGGGAACAGTTACTTGTGGGGAAATCTATAGAGGAGCAGTGGGGGGTGTTCAAAAAGGAAATGGGGAGGGTACAGGCTCAACATGTTCCCTCTAGGGTGATAGGAAGGAGTAACAAGTCCAGAGAACCATGGATGACCAGAGATATTCAGGTTACGATGAGAAGGAAAAGAGAGGCTTTTAGCAGGTACAAGGGAAGCAAGTCAGCGGAGGCATTAGTAGAGTACAGACAGTGCAGGGTGGAGCTTAAGAAAGCAATTAGGAGAGCAAAGAGGGGATATGAGAAAGCTCTGACTGGTAAAAGTAGGGAAAATCCCAAGATATTCTATAAGTAGATCAATGGGAAGAGGATAACCAGGGAAAGAGTAGGGCCCATAAGAGACCGAGGGGGCAATCTATGGGTGGAGCCAGAGGACATCGCTAGAGTGTTGAATGAATACTTCATGTCCCGTCTTCACCCAAGAGAATGAGGATGAAGGTATCGAACTCGGGGAGAGAGACTGTGAGGTTCTTAAGCAAATTGATATAGGGAGTCACAAGGTATTGGAGGTGTTGGCAGGCTTAAAAGTGGACAAATCTCCAGGTCCGGATGATTTGTGTCCCAGACTGCTGAGGGAGGCAAGGGAGGAGATCGCAGGGGCTCTGACCCGAATTTTTAATTCCTCCTGGCCACAGGGGACGTGCCAGAGGACTGGAGAACAGCTAGTGTGGTTCCGCTATTTAAGAAGGGTTGTAGAGATAAGGCAGGGAACTACAGGCCAGTGAGTCTCACGTCAGTGGTAGGGAAACTATTGGAGAAATTTCTGAAGGAGAGAATCTATCTCCACTTGGAGAGGCAAGGTATGATCAGGGATAGTCAGCATGGCTTTTCAGAGGGAAGACATGCCTAACAAATTTGATTGAATTTTTTGAGGAGGTGACCAGGTGTGTAGATGAGGGTAGTGCAGTTGATGTTGTTTATATGGATTTCAGCAAAGCCTTTGACAAGGTCCCACATGGGAAACTTATAAAGAAGGCAAAGGCACATGGGATACAGGGTAATTTGATAAGGTGGATTCAAAATTGGCTTGGTTGTAGGGGACAGAGGGTGATGACAGAAGGATGCTTTAGTGACTGGAAGCCAGTGTCCAGTGGCGTACCACAGGGATCTATGCTGGGTCCCCTTTTATTTGTCATTTATATAAACGACATAGATGACTATGTGGGGGGTAGGATTAGTAAGTTTGTGGATGACACAAAGATTGGCCGGGTGGTTAACAGTGAGGTTGAGTGTCTTGGGCTGCGGGAAGATATAGACGGGATGGTCAAATGGGCAGATAAGTGGCAGATGGAATTTAACCCTGAAAAGTGTGAGGTGATACACTTTGGAAGGAGTAATTTGGCAAAAAGTATTCAATGAATGGCATGGCACTAGGAAGTTCTAAGGAACAAAGGGATCTTGGCATGTGTATCCATAGATCTCTGAAGGCAGAGGGGCATGTCAGTGGGGTGGTGAAAAAGGCATATGGGACACTTGCCTTTATCAATCGAGGCATAGATTACAAAAGTAGGGAGGTCATGTTGGAGTTGTATAGAACCTTGGTGAGGCCACAGCTGGAGTAGTGTGTGCAGTTCTGGTCGCCACATTATAGGAAGGATGTGATTGCACTGGAGAGGGTGCAGAGGAGATTCACCAGGATGTTGCCTGGGATGAAACATTTAAGTTATGTAGAGAAGTTGGATAGACTTTGGTTGTTTTCGTTGGAGCAGAGAAGACTGAGGGGTGACCTAATCGAGGTGTACAAGATTATGAGGGGCATGGACAGGGTGGATAGGGAGCAGCTGTTCCCCTTAGTTGAAGGGTCAGTCACAAGGGGGCATAAGTTCAAGGTGAGGGGCGGGAGGTTTAGGGTGAATGGGAGGAAAAACTTTTTTACCCAGAGGGTGGTGACGGTCTGGAATGCGCTGCCTGGGAGGGTGGTGGAGGCGGGTTGCCTCACATCCTTTAAAAAGTAACTGGATGAGCACTTGGCATGTCATAACATTCAAGGCTATGGGCCAAGTGCTGGTAAATGGGATTAGGCAGGTAGGTCAGGTGTTTCTCACGTGTCGGTGCAGACTCGATGGGCTGAAGGGTCTCTTCTGCACTGTGATTCTGTGAATCCAAATTCCAATGTTTCGATATGTCTTTGGAGCTTTACTTTTCTCATAATATAAATCTATTCATGGCGTTGATACTATCAGTAACCTTTGGGAAAAATAGTTGATGTGAGAGTGACTGCCCTTGATATCGAGGCTGCATTTGACCAAATGTGGCATCGAGGAGCCCTAGCAAAACTGGAGGCAATGGGAATCAGGGGGAAAACTCTCTGCTGGTTGGATTCATACCTAGCACAAAGGAAGATGGTTGTGATTGCTGGAGTTCAGTCATCTCAGCTCCAGGATATCACTGCAGGAGTTCCTCAAGGTAGTGTCTTTGGCCCAACCATCTTCAGCTGCTTCATCAATGATATTCCTTCCATCATAAGGTGAGAAGTGGTGATGTTGGCTGAGGACTGCACAATGTTCAGCACCATTCGCGACTCCTCAGATACTGAAGCAGTCCATGTCCAAATGCAGCAAGACCTGGATAATATCTGGGCTTGGGCTGATAAGTGGCAAGTAATATTCACGCCACAGAAGTGCCAGGCAATGACCATCTCCAACAAAAGAGAATCTAACCATCACCCCTTTATGTTCAATGGCATTACCATCACTAAACCCCCCACTCTCAACATCCTGGGGGGTTACTATTTACCAGAAACTGAACTGGGCTAACCATATAAATGCTGTGGCTACAAGAGCAGGTCAGAGGCTTGGAATCCTGGGATGAGTAACTCACCTCCTGACTCCCCAAAGCCTGTCTCGCATCGACAAGAGACAAGTCAGGAGTGTGATGGAATACTCCCCACTTGCCTGGATGAGCGCAGCTCCCACAGCACTCAAGAAGCTTGACATCGTCCGGGACAAAGCAACCCGTTTGGCACCACATCCACAAACATTCACTCCACCCACCACCGATGCAGAGTAGCAGCAGTGTGTACCATCTACAAGATGCACTCCAGGAATTCACCAAGGCTCCTTGAACAGCACCTTCCAAACCCATGACCGCCACCATCTAGAAGGACAGCAGATAGATGGGAACACCACCACCTAGAAGTTCCCCTCCAAGTCACTCACCATCCTGACTTGGAAATATATCGCTGTTCCTTAAGTCCTGGAACTCCCTTCCTAACTGCACTGTGGGTGTACCTACACCACATGGACTGCAGCAGTTCAAGAAGGCAGCTCACCACCATCTTTTCAAGGACAACTAGGGATGGGCAATAAATGCTGGCCCAGCCAATGAAGCCCACGTCCTGTGAATGAATAAAAAAAATAAAAATAAACACACTGCTTGACCTAGCTTCTCTGGCTGGGTGTAACATTCTGCCATCTCTTTGAAATTCAAACTACCCTGATTTATCTACAAATACAAATTCTCCTCATTTCACCTTCTAAAACTTCAGCCATGTTTACGTATTTAGCATTTCAAACCTAGTTTCTTTTGATAAGTCAAAGCCTCCAGACTAGCTGTCTCCTATCCAATTAAATCCCACACACACAAATACAAAGAAACTATCCAAACCCCACTATTAACCTAATTTTACAATAAATCACAATAATATTATGACAATTATTATACTTTCGTAACACAATCTTAAATTCCCCATTCATCTTATCTATAACAAATTGCTCAAATTCTACAGAACATCAAATTGAAAATCATCGACATGCATCATAAAGATGGCTCTTTGTGATATCAGTGGAACATTGCTGGATCTGCTTTCAACTGAATATAGCCTGGTTTCAGCAAGATGGACCTAACTCAAAAATATCACACCCTCAATGGATCACTCAATCCATAAGCCTATTTGTTTAATTTCCACAGCTCCCCTTCTATATCGCTCATTTTTTTTAGATGATGTCAAAAACGCTTCTCTTTGCATTTTTTCACCCTGCAGAGATGTGGCTTTTATATTGATGAACCTAAATTCCCACAAATATGTGGCAAACAGAGCTAAGAAAATTTTAAAGACACTTTTCCTGCTGTGGGGGAGTCCATTCTAACATCTTGATCTCCAGGTTTCTCTTTGAAATACCCAACCTCTAATCTCACTTTAGCCTTATGTCCCATCTGGGAGTACTCCATATGTACCCAGCTGTGTAATAAGGCTGGCTGTCCCCTATCTGGCAGAGTAGATATCAAATTCCTTCCAATTATACAACTCTTTTTGTTTCACATTTCTTTTTCAATTATTTTCTAATTTGTTTGCAGCCACCAAGACTTTCCATTCATAAGGGCTTCTACTTCCAGTAGTGTTCCTAGATTGTTCTGGAGTCCTTGTTCTATCATATAGTCTAGGCAAGCCTTGACCTCTACTTGCCCTCCTATTTCTTTCTGGACTACAACTACAGGATCTCTCCCTCCCATGAACAGAGGTTCTGTCACCAGTATGTAATAATTTCCTAGTGCTGCAGTCACTTCCAGATCCACTATGGAGACTCACACTGTGTTTCCTTGCTTTCCACTGTTTCACCTCGCTTTGCTAGTTGATAGATCTTACCTCTTGTCCATCACCTTGGACATTTAGCCAATGTTTGATTTAGCTGGTGTCTTTCCCTGCTTTGCCTATAATGATCACATCCCTCCATTCACTGGACCAAAAATAACACAAGAAATAGGAGTGGGAGTCGACCATATGGCCCATCAAGCCTGTTCTGCCATTCTGCCAATATGGTCATGGCTTATCTTGGGCTTCAACTCCACTTTCCCGCCTGCTCCCATATCCCTTGCTAACCTGAAAGACCAAAAGTGTGTCTATCCTAGCCTTAAATGCCCCTAAATGCCCTTCTGATATGTTTGTCACCCTAGAACTGACTTTAGGCAGTTGTCCTTTGGAGACAATAGCCCCGTCCTGTGCATTGCTATCACTTTGTCTATCGGCATCCGGCTTCTTATCTACCATATTCTGTTCCTCATAACTGTCAAACATTTGAATATATGAGGTACAGATTGCCTCAGCCTTCTATTAATTGCTCAGATTCTGAAAGTTTATAATCAATCCCGATTAACGAAGATGAATGGACCTCAATTGTTTGACTACCATGTTGGAGAACCACTGTCTTTCCATCACACCCTATCGCCTTATCTGGACTGTTCCATTCTTTCTGACCTTTCCTTTTATAATATACTAAATCCCCAGGATTAAATAATCTCCCTGATAGTCTTCTGGGATGCTGTAAAGATCACCAGATTTTCCCTGAGACTTCTGTCTTGATGAATGCCTTTCTCCCTGCATTAGGGCATTCAAGTGCACAGAAAACATAAGAACATATGAAATAGCAGCAGGAGTAGGCCATTCGGCCCCTTAAGCCTGCACTGCCATTCAATAAGATCATGGCTGCACTGCCCCAGGCCTCAACTCCTCTTCCATTGCCAGCTCCTCATATACCCCAAGTCCCTGACATTTCAAAAATCTATCCACCTCCTCTTTAAATAGTTTATGATCTAGCCTTCACAACTCTTTGGGGTAGAGAATTCCAGATGTTCACTACCCCCAGAGAAGAAATTCCTTTGCATCTCAGTTTTAAATGAGTGTCCTCTTATTTTGTAACCACGTCCCCAAGTTTGAGATTCCCTCACGAGTGGAAACATCTTCTCAACATCTACCCTGTCAAGCCCCCTCAGAATCTTCTATGTTTCAATAAGTTCACCCCTCATTCTTCTAAACTCTAATGAATAAAGCTTAACCTGTTTAGCTGTTCTTGATAAGTCAACTCCTTCATCTCAGGAATCAGCCTAGTGAATCTCTTTTGAACTGCCTCCAATGCCAGTATATCCTTTCCTAAATATGGGGACCAAAACTGTACACAGTACTCCAGGTGTGGCCTCACCAATAGCCTATACAGTTGTAACAAGAATTTCCTATTTTTAAACTTCAACCCCCTAGCAATATAGGCCAAAATTCCATTTGTCGCCTTAATTACTTGCTGCACCTGCCCGCTAACTTTTTGTGTTTCACGCACAAGAACACCCAAATCCCTCTGTGCTGCACTTATTTGGAGTCTCTCTCCATTTAAATAATAGTCTGCCTTTTGATTCTTCCTACCAAAGTGCATGATCTCATACTATCCTACATTAAACTCCATCTGCCAAGTTTTTGCCCACTCACTCAACCTATCTGTATCCCCTTGCAGATTCTTTGTCCTCATCACAACATGCTCTCCCACTTATTTTTATAAAGTCATAAAGTTATACAGCTCAGAAACAGGTCCTTTGGCCCATCGTGTCTGTGCCGGCCATTAAGCCCCTATCTTCTCTAACCCATTTTCCAGCACTTGGCCCATAGCCCTGTATGCTATGGTGTTTCAAGTGCTCATCTAAATACTTCTTAAATGTTGTGAGGGTACCTGCCTATACCACCCCCTCAGGCAGTGTGTTCCAGATTCCAAATCCCCCTCTCAGTGAAAAAACTTTTTCCTCAAATCCCATCTAAACCTCCTGGCCCTTACCCTAAATCTATGCCCCCTGGTTATTGACACCTCCACTTAGGGTAGATTGAAAGAAACTTTCCCCCTCTCTGTGCCCCTCATAATTTTGTATACCTCTATCAGGTCCCTCCTCAGCCTTCTCTGCTCTAAGTAAAAAGAGCCTATCCAGTCTCTCTTCATAGCTGAAACGCTCCAGCCCAGGCAACATCCTGGTGAATCTCCTTGCACCTTTTCCAGTGCACTCACATCCTTCCAAAGTGTGGCAACCAGAACTGCACACAGTACTCCAGCTGTGGCCTAACTAGCATTTTATATAGCTCCAACATAACCTCCTTGTTCTCATATTCTATGCCTCAGCTTATAAAGGCAAGTATCCCATATGCTTTCTTAACCACCTTATCAACCTGTGCTGCTGCCTTCAGGGATCTATGGACATGTACACCAAGATTCCTCTGATTCTCTGTACTTCCTAGGGTCCTACCACTCATTGTGTATTCCTTTGCTGTGTTAGTCCTCCCAAAATGCATCACCTCACACTTCTTAGGATTAAATTCTATTTGCCACTGCTCTGCCCATCTGACCAGCTCATTCAAATTATCCTGTAATCTAAGGCTTTCCTCCTCACTATTTAAGACACAACCAATTTTCACGTCAGCTGCGAACTTACTGATTATACCACCTATATTCACGTTCCCAGGACTTGTTGGTCCTAGCCTTCACCTTTATGGGAACATGTGGCCCTGAATTCTATTTCCTTTTTGAATGACTCCCACTGGTCTAATGTAGACTTTCCTACAAGTAGCTGCTCCCAGTCCACTTTGGCCAGATCCTATCTTATTGTATTGAAATCGGCCTCCCCCCACACCCCACAATTCAGGACCTTTATTTCTAGTCCAGCTTTGTCCTTTTCCATAACTACCTTAAATCTTACGCCAGAATTTTCCTGTTGGCGATTTGCGGGGCGGCCTGCTCGCCGACGGGAAAATGACGCTGGATGACGTAGGGAGAAACCCCCGACGTCATCCTGGTCCCCTTAAATTTTTAGGAAGGCGGGCAGACAGCGAAATCAACTGCCCGCCCGCCGACCTGTTAATGGCCAATTGAGGCCATTGACAGGCTAATTAAGATCATTAAAGACCTGCCCGTCCAACCTTAAGGCTGGCAGGCAGGCAAGGAGCCCCAGTGGGCTCCTGATAATACATGAAACGTTATCCACTGGCGGGATGAGGTTTCATGTCCGTTTTTAAAAAGTTTAATAAAGTTTAAGTTGTTTTTATTAACATGTCCCATCTCGTGTGCCATTGTCACATGAGGGGGACTTGTTAATAATATATTTATTTTTCTATTTTTTAACTTTTGTGCACTGTCACTAATCTCCCTGAGACAGCACTTGGTCTCAGGGAGATGAGCGCACTTTGACAGCTGCGGAATCCCTCCCCCCACCCCCAACCCCCTGCACAGGAAGCACATAGCGCTTCCTGTCGGGAAGGCCGCTGGGCGGGCCTTAATTGGCCCGCCCACTCAAAATGGCGACGGGCCCCATTTCAGCAGCGGGGGTCGGCTGTCCGCCTGCCGCCGAGTCGGTGGGGCCCACACGCCCACCAAGGGCAAAATTCTGCCCTTAGAGTTATGGTCACTGTCCCTGAAATGCTCTCCCACTGACACTTCTACCACTTGCCTGGATTCATTCCCTAAGATTAGGTCCAGTACTGCCCCATCCCTTGTAGGACCTTCTACGTGCTGGCTCAAAAAGCTCTCCTGAATGCACTTTAAGAATTCTGCCCCCTCTAAGTCTTTCACATTAAGACTATCCCAGTTAATATTGGGGAAGTTGAAATCTCCTACTATTATTGCCCTATTATTTTTACATTTCTCTGATTTTTGTATCATCAGCAAATTTGGAAACATTACACTCTGCCCCCTCCTCCAAGTCATTAATATAGATTAATAAATAATTGAGGCCCTAGGACTGATCCTTGTGGCACTCCACTCGTTACATCTTTCCAACCTGAATAAGACCCATTAATCCTAACTCTGTCTTCTGTGTGTTAACCAATCCTCAATCCATGCTAATACATTACCCCTAATACAGTGAGCTCTTATCTTGTGCAATAACCTTTTATGTGGCACCTTATTGAATGCCTTCTGGAAATCCAAATGCACTACACCTACTAGTTCCCCTTTATCAACTCTGCTTGTTATATACTCAAAGAACTCTTGCAAATTTGTCAAACACGATTTCCCTTTCACAAAACCATGGTGGCTCTGTTTGATTGCATTAAGCTTTTCTAAATATCCTGCTATTTCTTCCTTAATAATGGAGTCTAGCACTTTCCCAACTACAGATGTTAGGCTGACTGGCCTATAGTTTCCTGCTTTTTGTCTCCCTCCCTTCTTGAACAGAGGCGTCACATTAGCGGTTTTCCAATCCGCTGGGACCCTCCCGGAATCCAGTGAGTTCTGGAATATTTTGACCAATGCCTCCACTATCTCTGCAGCTACTTCCTTTAAATCTCTTGGATGCAGGCCATCAGGTCCTGGCAACTTGTCTGCCTTTAGTCCCATTGTCAAATACTTTATCTCTCGTGATAGAGACTGTTACAAGACCTTTCCTCCCATTAGCTCCTTGCTTATCTGATATCTTTGGGATGTTTATAGTGTCCTCCACCATAAAGACTGATGCAAAATATTGGTTTAAATTATCTGCCATTTCCTTGTTCCTTGTTATCAATTCTCCAGTTGCATCCTCCAAGGCTCAATTTAGCTGCTCTCTTTCTTTTTATATACCCGTAGAAGCTCTTGCTGTTTGTTCTTATATTTCTTGTCCATTTACTTTTATAATCAATTTTCTCCCTCTTTATTAGCTTTTTCGTCATCTACGGCTGGTTCCTAAAAAAAAATTCCTAATCCTCTGGCCTACCACTAGTCTTCGCTGCTTTGTATGCCTTAGTTTTTGTTCGGATACTTTCCTTGAGAACCTTTGTTAACCACGGGTGGTTCATCCTTTTCATCGAATCCTTCTTTTTGACTGGGATAGATTTTTGCTGAGCATTATGAAATACCTGCTTAAATATCTGCCACTGCTCATCCACTGACCTTCCCCTTAGTCTATTTTCCCAGCCTGCTTTAGACAACTCTTTCTTCATGCCTCTGTAATTGCCCTTATTTAAGTTGAGGACACAGGTTTGAGACCTGAGTTGCTCGCCCTCAAACTGATTTTGAAATTCTACCATGTTGTGATCGCTACCCCCTATAAGATCCTTAACTATGATATCTCTTATTAATCCCACCTCATTACACATTACTAGATCTAAAATAGCCTGTTCCTGGGTAGATTCTGCAAAGTGTTGCTCTAATAAACAATCCCTGATGCACTCTACAAATTCGTCTTCCATGTGACCCCGCCAATCTGATTTGTCCAGTCAATATGCAGATTAAAATCACCCATGACATGCCTCCATTATTTCCCAATTTATACTTTGCCCTACAGTGAAGCAACACTTTGGGGGCCTATAGACGACTCCCACCGGTGACTTCTTCCCATTGCTATTCCTTATTTCCACTCGAACTGATTCCACATTCACGATCTATTGCGCCTATATCACTACTCACCACTGCACTGATACCATCCTTTATTAACATAGCTACCCCACCTTTTCCTTTTTGTCTATTTTTCCAGAATGTTGAATAACCTTGAATATTGAGTTCCCAGTCTTGGTCAACCTGCAATCACGCCTCTGTAATAACTATCAAGTCATATTCATTTATTTCTATTTGTGCCATCAACTCGTCTATCTTGTTACAAACGCTGTGTGCATGCAGATAAAGAGCCTTAAGCTTTGAATTTTTATCATTATTACTCATTCTGGTTCTAAGTTCTGTTGCACTCTTCTGCTTATATTTTCTGCCCCTTCTTGTCACACTTCGATTATTGTTAGCCTCTTCACTACCCTGCACTTCTGCTCTCTCGATTATTTTTGATTTTTTAAACTTCCCTTTAATTGACACCCCCTCCCTGCCCAATAATTTTTAAAGTCCTATCTACAGCTCTAGTTATACAATTCGCCAGGACACCGGTCCCAGCATGGCTCAAATAAAGCCTGTCCCAATGGAACAGCTCTTTCGTTCCCCGGTACTGATGCCAGTGCCCCATGGCCAGCATCTTCTGGTCGGCGAGTGGGGGCGGGGCCCGCTCGCCGACACATAAAATGACGTGGGGTGACGTCAGGCGTGCGTCACGACGTCACCCCATGTCATTTAGATTGTCGGTTCAGCGGGCACGCATCTAAGTCGGATGCGCGCCTGCCGACCTGTCAATGGCCTATTAAGGCCATTAAAAAACCACTTAAACTCATTAATGGACCTGCCCGTCCAACCTTAAGGTTGGTGGACAGGCTGGGAGCCCATGAGGGTGTCACATGAGTGAACGTGGCAAGGAAATTTTTTTCTAATCTTTATTGAAAGTTTTAAATTGGTGTCGATCTCCCCGAGGCAGCACTTAGCATAGTGCTTCCTGGTGCACATCACGCTGGGTGGGCCTTAATTGGCCCGCCCACGTAAAATGCCAGCACGCCCCCAATCAGGGGCGCCAATCGGAAGCGCACCCGCTCCCCCACATCTCCCCCCCCCTCCACGGGGGGAAAATGTTGCCCCATGAATAGGAACCCATTTCTCCCACACCAATCTTTGAGCCACATCCAGTCTTACTTACCCTACACCAATTTGCATATGGCTCAGGTGGTAATGCGGAGATTATTACCTTTGTGGTTCTGCTTTTAAATTTAGCCCCGAGCTGCTCGTACTCCCTCAGCAGAACCTCTTTCCTAGTCCTACCTATGTCGTTAGTACCTACGTGGACCATAACAACTGGTTCCTTCCTCGCCCACTCCAAGTTCCCCTCCAGCCCAGAAGAGATGTCCTCATCTTTGGCACCAGGTAGGCAACACAGATTTCTGGTCTCTCTGTCTTTGCTGCAGAGAACAGTATCTATTCCCCTAACTATGCTATCCCCTATTACTACTACATTTCTCTTTTCTCCCCCACTTGAATGGCTCTTTGTACCATGGTGCTGTGGTCAGTTCACTTACCCTCCCTGCAGTCTGTGCCCTCGTCCTCACCAGGAGCAAGAACCTTGTACCTATTGGACAAGGTCACTGGCTGAGGCTCCTCCAAAGTTAAATTCTAGATCGCCATACCTGCCTCACTCGCAGTCACACCCTCCTGTCCCTGACCACAGTCCAAATTTAATGTAATTAATCTAAGGGGTGTGACTGTCTCCTGAAACACAGTGTCCAGGTAACTCACTCTCTTCCTGGTGTGCCGCAGTGTCCACAGCTCGGGCTCCAGCTCATTAACTCTGAGCTGAAGTTCCTCAAGTAGACAACACTTGCTGCAGATGTGGTCACCGTGGATCCACCACGGCCGGCGTCCACTAGCCCCCACATTCTACAGCTGCAACATAGCGCCTGCCCAGCCATCTCTATTCTATTTAATTAATTAATTTGGATGTTAAATATTTTAAAAGTGGATTTCTTAACTGTACTCTTCAGCTGTAATAATGTCTCCTGATTTAAGCCACTTGGTCAATCAAAAGAGACATGGAAGAGATACCCACCAATGACCTACTTATTTCCCTTTGACCTCACACTTCAGATCTGCCAGGTAGAAACAGGCTGAACGGGTTCTCTGACGCTGATTTTTATCTCCCCCTGTCCTTCTCACTGTGGACTGGGGGAATTATCACACAGCATAGAAGGTATTTTGGGATTCCTCCCCTTAGACTGACTGATATGGACTCTAGCCCTCAACCATTTGAAGCCAATTCTTTGCTTGGATTGCCCAAGCTAAGGCAGATGTTTACTTGCAATTTGGTTGGTCGATCTTATGTAATATCTCATTGCTCACTATGTGATTTCTTTAACAGAGTCTATTACTGAAAAGACTTTCAGCTGCAGTGTTCATAACTACAATGTTCCTATTTTCACACGTCTCTATACACGTCATTGGAAAGTTCCCCTTGTCGTTTGTCAGGAATTTAGCTGGTGCTCCCTGTTCAGTCACAATCCATTCTTCCATGATTTTATCTACAGTCTCTCTTGTCTTTATTACTGTAGGAACACAGCATCTGGTTGTTTATAAGATGCACACCTTAAATCCATAGCTACTACTCCATTAAAGTCTTGTGCTAATGGGTGAATTACAATAGACTGTGGCAGTGTCTTCTGATACTATTTGCATTTTTCACACTTTTCCCTAATCTCTTCAATGAGTTTTGTACACTCATCTTCAACCAACCCTGCATCCTTTAGTGGGATTTTTAATCTGTGACAAGAGGGATAAACAAGTTGTTGTTTTTTTTCTCTCAAACTCTGAACACCTCATGCCATTAACATTTCTTTAATATCCTGATTAGAGGTACTAGGTTTTGTTAAAGGGGTGCAATAATGTCCTGATTGGGTAACTTGCAAATCTACTGACTTTCCAAAGAAAATTGCTTGATCATGTTCCAGGTCCAATTTGATTTTGCCTTTTTCATGGAAGGCTTGCTAAACAGCAAGGGTGTCTCACTAGATACATCTGTACTCTTTTCAGTGACCTCAATGTGTTGTCATCCCGAAACTGAAGCAAGAAGAATTTTTATATTACTTACTACTGAGTGAATCTAAATATCATTTTAACCAATCTGTTCCACATACCAGTGATGTGCAACTACAGTCCAGCATGGTGTAATTAAATGAATCTGCGACTAGTACATTCTTTAATGGACTATAGCTTCTTGTGACCAGTACAATTCCCTCAGGCTGATCAATATCATCATCTTCCACTTCCAAACTTTCTGTATCATGCATCGCTTCAAAAACCCTGTTATTCCACTTTGGACAGTTTATCACATAATGATATTTCAAGTGTTACACCCACATGAGGAGGAGTAAACATTGACTCCCCTAATTTACCACTCCAAGTCTGACTGTAACAGGGTTAGTTGTGAATTTAGTGAAGAAGTGCTTGCCAATGCTGCAGGAGCACCTCTATGTACACTTTCAGGTTATAAAGAATTAATCAGACATGTCTTCTGAGTTTAAATCAAAGAACAAGGTACATTTATTGAACCTATCTCGGATATTAAAGAAAAATAACCCTCATCCATGCATCTCACATGTTCTCTGGACCTACATACACGCTAATACAGATGGTAGAATATGAGGATAGTCTTAAAGATTTTTTTACAATTCAAGAGGAAAGCAAACAATCAAAAAAAGAGCCAGTTAACTGTCCCTTGGCTGCTCTGGATGTGGTGCCGTTGCAGCCATTTTGTTCATTTGTCTTCCTGGCTGCAGCGGATTTCCATGTTTTATCCCCAAAATATCTTGGTTTTCAGTAGATTTTCTCTTCTTGGAATGGTTATTCTGCAATATACGTGCGTAACACTTCCGAGAAAAAGGCAGCAAGACATGGTCTTTCCAGCCTTTCAGTATAGCACTTCCATCTCTGATAAACAGCTCTTAAAAAGCTCTGGTGGTTGTATATTCCAGAAGAATTCAATTACCATATCTGCTATAGTCATTTTATTGGAGAATAGGTATTTACATTTTTGATGTCTCATCTCGGAAACTTTTGAAGAGTAATAGTGTAAAAGTCACACACTCAGGGGAGGGGGTTGGTTTTGAGAGTTGAGACTTTTCATCCCACTTGGGGTGGAATGCAAGTTGTATATTTGGCTGGCTAGCAATCTTTCCAGTGTCTTAATGGGATTACAGTTTATTAAAATATGGCCAGAAAAGATGCATTAGAAATTGTACCTTTCTCTTTAAAGAAAAAACACATCCTTGTAACCCATGTCACATCTATGGCACCTGTTAGCAGTTCCACAGGCATTCCTGTGGTTCATTCATCTAGTGTGTTGTCTGCTAGATCTGTCAAAAATGTCTCCATCCTCATTTTCTTTTGCCTGTAATTCTTCTGTTGTACAGACGTCTGTGTGCCATAGCTGAATGATCTCGAAAGTCCATGATCATCGAGTCCTCCACTTTCCTGTGACACAGCCACATATATGTTCATACGTATCCCATTTGTGTCATGAAGGCTTCTGGAAATGACTCTATCCCAGGATTTTTTTAAAGCATCAGACATCTGATTCAAATATGTATGTGTCTTTCTGAGAATCTAACTTCAGTTAAGACCTGGAGTGTGATCAACAATTTGAAACCAAGCACTGCACAGGGAGTTTTCAAATTGAATTTCTGCAATTTAGACTATTAAAATTCATGATATATTCCTCTATGGAATAACTGTCCATCTTTCTAAATCTATCAAAGTCTGACCATGCCTCAAAGGCATTTAAGAGATCATCTTTTAAATTTCATCTGTGAAACTTAATAGAATATCCAAGCCTTCATAAGTGTTTACCTGCCAGGCATCCAACTCTCAAAAACCTTTTCAGTAAGTGACTGCCAAGGCCATACCTCGGCCTGGATTTTCGCTCCTAAGGCAGAAATTTTCCAGCTTGCTGCTCCACCTTGGGAAAAGCTGCCCCAAATGGCTCAATTTTCACTCTGGTTGGGGGACAGGCGCAGGATGGAGTCAGGCCCAAAAACCTCAGAAGCAGTAGAAATGCAGAGGAGGACCCTGCATGGGGAACATGTATCAGGTGGACTATAAGAAATCAACCTGTAAGTAGTTCCTACTGTGAGGCAGCAAGTAGATGGATGTGCTGCTGGTCCTGGAAGGAGACATCTATCGAGTCAGGTGAACACTAACTGTAATCGTTGTCCAACTGACACTGGAAGAGATGGCCCATCATGGGCTTTCCACAGGCAAATGTTGAGAATACTGCTGCCTGTTCATCTTGTAATCTCGAAAGTTAAGGCTGGAAAAGCTTCACAATTCACAGTCATTGAGATGGCATCATGTTGGCAGCATCAGCTGCTCACAACATGCTGCATTGACTCAGGTTAGCATAATACCTCAGGGGATGATTGATAGACACCACATGCAGAGCCTTTGCCCTTCCACCTACCCTATTTTCACTCATCTCTCAGGATGCAGCCATGTAATTAAACATTACACAGTATCTTCACAGCTGCACACTGTAATGGCAGAACAGTGTGACTCAGAGGCTCACTCAGTAGCCTGGAGCAGTCTGTTCACAATATGAGCACTGATCTCCATGAAATACATGAGTTGCATTCCCATATTAGGGCATTCTCACTGGTGGCACAACAGTTTCTGGAATTGATGACTGCTGTGCCCCAGCTCACCCATCTGAAGGCCATCCTAGGGCTATGGAAGTTAGTGAGGAGGGTGAAGGAGAGCATCTGAGAGCATCTCCGTACCCTCATCATCTTCTAACTCCTCAGCCCTTCCATCAGAACCCTCGTCTGTGGTACATGTCCCAGTGACAATGGCTGCCCCTGCAGAAAAGCAGAGGCCGCAGTCTGAGATTGATCCCCAGTGGATTCATGCATGACAAGGCTGCCACCATGCTCCTTAATGTCATATAGCAGGAGAGATGAGCAGCCTGTCTCCACCTCCTTCAAGGCAACACGGGGAGACATAACATAAGGAGTGTTTGTGAGTGCAGGACGCCGTGGTAACTCTATTACTGATGGGTTTACCACAGCACAAAGAAGGTTTTGGTCTGTTTTTGTACACGAGTACCCTCAATTAGGATGTTAACAGAAAATATAAGGATCTTACCATTGGCACTGGAGTCAGCATCCTAAAGTCCATCTCTTATCACGCCATCAGGAGCAAGGGTGTGCTCATGCATGTCTCGAAATGGAAAGGTGTTTTCTTATCTGGACCTTTGGATAAGGTAGTTGCACACCAAGGATTGTGGATTGGAAGGCTCATTGCAGTTTTCCCTCAAAAGCAATGATTAGACTCAATGATCAAACCCAGTTTATCAGGTGCACGTCAAACATGAATGATGTGTTGAAGACAGTCATCCACACGTGATTATTACAGTGACTAAAGTGGATTTCCTGCATGGCAGGTGCCATGTATGCTCCAGGGAAGCATGCTTGTGTGGTTTTTCCACTACATTTGAGACCTTTGTCTTCTAGGTTGTAGAGGCTGTGGGTTCACAGGGACCTTAGGGTGTTTGGCAGCATTGTGTGTTACAGATACCACACATTCCTCACACTGTACACCCATGGTGGATGGATAATGTGGAAGGAGTGGCAAACACATCTGTGGCATCATCCTGCACAATGTGCAGTCACTACAATACTGTTGGCGCATACAATCATATCTACAAGTTTTGTGTCTTAAGTCATACTTCCTACTGACAACCTTGGCATAGTGGGCATAGTTTGACTAAACACAAGGTGATGGTTTCCACGGCTCTTTGATAGCCTCTAACATAAATGTGCATGGTCTATATTGTGAAGGACTTCTGGACTACATTGAGGCCAAGGGTGGTGATGATGTTGGATGTAGCCATGTTGATCACACTGACTTTCAGTTGGTTTTCTGTTTTGTTGAGGATGGGCATTTCTCTGAAAAAGTGCATCTTCCATGTTAATGATCAATTACGTGGAAGCTGCTCGCTGGGGACTGGCTGGTGTACTTTGTTACATATCATATTGCACACCGAGGAGAAACAGCTCTGTATTGAGAAGTTTCTGGTGATTACCCGCTCCTGTAAGGAATTGGCAGTGGGTACATGGGCCTGCCCTTCAGGTGGTCTCCCATTACCTCCCTCCTCCGCCCCCTGTGTCATTCATCTCCATTACCTTGGACTTTGGCCTCCTCCTCCTATTTGTTGCCCTCTTCAGATGAGCTAACCACAATGCCGGCTTCTGTCCCTTCTGCTTGTAGGTGCTTACTGTGCAGCATGCAGCACACCATGACTATTCCGGAGACACTTGCAGGGGAATACTGGAGAGCTCCTGCAGAACAGTTGAGGCATCTCAAGCACATCTTCAAAATGCCAACAGCCTGCTCAACAATGTTGCTGCTATTGTACTCCCTTTCGGGTTCCATCTGCCTAAAGGGGGACATCAATCAACTTCCTGAGGGATATCCCTTGTTCCCCAGAAGCCAGCCACAGACATGTATTGGGGTTTGGAAAAGCTGAGGCTGCTGCGAATGAGTTTAAATGAGTCATGGCAGCTTCCTGGATAACATGCACGTATGTGTAAGAACACCTGCACATTCAAGGAATGGAAGGATTTCCTACTAATGGAAGTCTTGGGTTCATAACTTGATGAAGTAGGTGCAATAATCTAAAGCTCTCTGTACTTGAGGGATGACTGCTATTTCTGCAAAGCCCCTGGCCCCCTGCGCCTGTACTGATGTATCCATTGGGAAATTTATGTGCTCCCCGACCCAAGCAAAGAGTGCATCTGCTATGGCTTTGATGCTGTGGGTGGCTGATTGTAAAATGCCGCAGAGGTCTGGAATTCCAGACTCCTGGAATGACCCTACCATATAAAAATTGAGAGTCACTGTGTCCTTGCCACTGGCAGGGCATGTTGATCTGTTGACTGTGATGCCAGATCTTGCTGCACCATGGCACAAACCGCTGTGACCATTTCTTGGGATACTCTCAGCTTTTGTCTATGCTGATTATGGCCAGATATGACCTTGCATTCGGTAGACCCTTAGGAATAGCATAGTTGGGGAATAGATACTGTTCTCAGCAGCAAAGACTGAGAGCCCCGAAGGCTGTGTTGCCTACCTGGTGCCAAGGTTAAGGGCATCTCTTCTGGGCTGGAGAGGAGCTTGGAATGGGAGTGCGAGGGGAAGGATCCAGTTGTCGTGGTCCACATAAGTACCAATGACATAGATAGCACTAGGAAAGAGGTTTTACTGAGTGACAAGCAGCTCGGGGCTAAATTAAAAAGCAGAATGACAAAGGTTAATAATCTTTGGATTACTACCTGAGCCATGTGCAAATTGGCATAGGGTAAATAAGACTAGAGAAGTAAATGTGTGGTTCAAAGGTTGGTGTGGGAGAAATGGGTTCCAATTCATGGGGCACTGGTACCAGTACCGGGGAAGAAGAGAGCTGTTCAGTTGGGACGGGCTTCATTTGAACCATGCCAGGACCAGTGTCCTGGAAGATCGTATAACTAGCGTTGCAGATAGGGCTTTAAACTAATCAGTGGGTGGGAGGGTTCAATTGAAGGGACATTTAGAAAACCAAAAATAATCGAGAGAGCAGAGGTGCAGGATAGTGAAGAGGCGAACAATAATCAAAGTGTGACAGGAAGGGGAAGAAAATGTAAGCAGAAGAGTGCAGCGGAAATTAGAACCAGAATGAGTAATAGTGGTAAAAAGTCAAAGCTTAAGGCTCTTTATCTGCATGCAACCGGCATTTGTAACAAGATAGATGAGTTGACGGCACAAATAGAAATAAACGGGTATAACTTGATAGCTATTACAGAGATGTGGTTGCAGGGTGACCAAGACTGGGAACTAAATATTCAAGGATATTCGATGTTCTGGAAAAATAGTCAAAAAGGAAAAGGAGGTGGGGTAAAGGAAGGTATCAGTGAGTAGTGATATTGGCGCAATAGATCGTGATATGGAAATAAGGAACAGCAAGGGGAAGAAGTCACAAGTGGGAGTCATCTATAGGCTCCAGAAGAGTTGCCTCACTGTAGGGCAAAGTATAAATCAGGAAATAATGGAGGTATGTCAGATGGGCGCTATCATTGCCATGGGCGATTTTAACCTGCATGTTGACTGGACAAATCCGATTGGCAGGGTAACATGGAGGATGAATTTGTAGAGTGCATCAGGGATTGTTTCTTAGAGCAATATGTTGCAGAACCTACACAGGAACAGGCTATTTTAGATCTAGAGTGTAGATTTAGAGTGTAATGTATCCAAATTTGCTGATGGTACAAAAATAGATGGGAGGGCATGTTGTGATGAGGACATAAGGAATCTGCAAGGGGATATAGACAGGTTGAGTGAGTGGGCAAAAACTTGGCAGATGGAGTTTAATGTAGGAAAGTGTGAAGTCTTGCACTTTGGTAGGAAAAATCAAAAGGCAGACTATTATTTAAATGGAGAGAGACTCCAAAAAAGTGCAGCATAGAGGGAACTGGGTGTTCTTGTGCACGAAACACAAAAAGTTAGCATGCAGGTGCAGCAAGTAATTAAGAAGGCAAATGGAACGTTGGCCTGAATTGCAAGAGGGTTGGAGTTTAAAAATAGGGAAGTCTTGTTACAACTGTACAGGGTGTTGGTGAGGCCGCACCTAAAGTAGTGTGTACAGTTTTGGTCCCCATATTTAAGGAAGGATATATTGGCATTGGAGGTGGTTCAAAAAAGATTCACTAGGCTGATTCCTGGGATGAATCAGTTGACTTATCAAGAACGGCCCAACAGGTTAGGCCTTTATTCATTAGAGTTTAGAAGAACAAGGGGTGATCTTATTGAAACGTAGGTCTGCATGCATCTCTGGGTTCTGCTGAACCAGGGTCTCCATGTCATCCACCATCCTCCCTATGGAGACCTTCATATATGCATATGTGGGCACCACTTCATCAGAGAGCAGGTGAATACACTCCTCCAACTTGCGTGACACTCTGAGAGCTTCCAACAGCTCTGTATGATGTTCCCCTGCTTTCTGCTGAGTCTCCTGGATGAGTTGAATAGCCAAATCCAGAGGCCCATCATCTGACTCGGATCTCACAGATGCCTCTTCCCTATCAGTCCTCTGAATGCCAAGGAGCTCGGCTGAACTTGCCTCCTCCTGTTGCGGACACGTGTCTGTGCGGTGACCACCGATTTGTGAACTCAAGCCTGCTCTAAATCTAGGTCCTTTTTTGAGGTGTATGTCTCTGGACTGATGGAGGGTGTGGGTAAGTGCTGAGACAGGTCTTCCAGGCTGTTTATTTCCAGCTCTTCAATGGAGGAGGCTGGAGGTGAGGACCTGGATGGAGCTGAGGGACTGGTTGGCTGAGGGTATTGCTCGCTTGGCAGAGCTCCCTGTGAACCCAAGTAGAGAAAATTAGTGCATGTCAGCAGAATCAAAAACAGGAGAGAGAGCACTCTCAGTTGCATTGAGGGAGGAATAATGTGATGCAGGATCCTGACTAGGGTGTTTGCCGCCGACCTCACGGTCGCAGCAGGCAGGGTCCACATCCTCACCAGTCAGCACAATGGCATGCTCCTCAAAGTAATTGAGGGGCCTAATGTGGGCCATTACACCTCAGTCAGGGACTTCTCCCTGCTGTTGTGAGCCAGCTTCTCCTGCATGAAAACAGATGGGGAGAGTGAGAGCAGGACACATGACGCTGCATGGAATGTTTGTGTGGTGAGCGGAGACATGGGTGGGATGAGGACACGAGCTCCAGAGATATGAGCCTGAGGAAGGTATGAAGGTGTGTGAGAGTGTCAGTGGTGTTGTCCCTTGAGGTGTGAGATCCCTATGGATATGTGATGGGTTTGGTTTGTGAGAGTGATGAGAAGAGTGACTTACCCTGTTGGAACAGATGAGACTATTCATCCTGTTGCCGCACTGGGTGGCTGTTCTTTTTTGCAGGGTACTGATGCTGACCACTGCAGCCACTGCCTCCCATGCAGGATTAGTGATGTCGCTGCCCATCCTGTGGCCAGAGCTGGGGTAGAGGACATCACGGCAGGCCACCACTGCGTCCAAAAGATGCTTGATGGACACTCATTAAGCTGGGAGCGGGGGTGAGGGGGGTTGGTGGTGGTGGTTTTGTTGCAGTCTTCTTGCCTTTCGGGACCTTTCTTCTTTGTAGCACTCCTGGGCTGGAAGCACTGAGAGGTGTGCGTTCAGTTGCACTTTCAATATGGTGCTCGGCATGATGAAGCGGTGAAGTGATGGTGTGGCAGGCAAATGACAGCCCGCCTGCCATTGCAATGGTGTGTTTTCTGGGAATGTACAATTGATGAGGCGGGATTGGGGTGATACAGCGTGAAAGGCCGTTATTGCGGCCGGCGAGTAAAATGTCTTTTTTCCTGCCCGCTACCGCACTTCGTGCAAATCTGGGATGATTCCGCGCATTCAGTTTTTTATTTCTTCAGACAGTTCCTTGATTGTGTAATTGCAGACATTCGAGTGAGTGATAAATTGGGTGGGTGTGTGGTATCGGTCTCAGGCTAACGTGCTACAGTACACCCACTGTGTACCAGTGTTTTGGGAACGCTTCTGAAATAAATTGCAATAAACGTTTCCAAAAAGATTAAACTGCTGCACCTTTCTGGGTTTCTCAAGTTAGTATTTCTCCAACAGACATTTTCATTCAAATGGAAGACGCAGCAGTGTTCATTTGTACCACATAAAATACTAGTTTCCTGCTTTAAAAGGACAATCTCTTCATAACAAAAAGTTTAGAAAATCTCTTTGTTTGCTCACAAGCACAATGGTGGGAATTACCTTGGGCCTGCTCCTCTGCCAGAACATAACTTTCCCAGTCGGATCGCTTCTGAGGAAATTCACCCCCATTGTGATCCACATCTTATTGCATGTGAAAGTATAATGGTGAAAATGAAACAGTCAGTCTGACCCTTCAATGAAAAAAAAGTACACTGAGCTTTTTCGCATTTAAATGGAGATCGTGCACTTTACAAGACAGAATTAATTAAACTATAAATGCAACTGTCCAAACAAGAATCTGTTGCATGGACAGGTTCACAATGAAAGGGAGGACATTTATTTATAATAAATTTGAGGGAAAGCTAGAACGAATATATGCTGCATTCATATATTCAGGGTGTCCCAAAGTACTTTACATGCAATGAATTACTTTGGAAGTGCAATTACTGTAATGTAGGAAAGTGTGCCAGGCAAAAGGTGCATACAGAATCCCACAAACAGCAAATTGCTGTACAAAAAGCAGAGAGAAAAATAAAACCCTGCAAATGTTGGAAATTGGATACAAAACCAGAAAATGCTGGCGACACTCAGCAGATTAATCAGCACCTGTGGAGAGAACTAAGGGGTTAACGTTCCAGGTGCAAGCCCTTCATCATATTGCTGCGTTTTTTTTTTGTATTGTAGAGATTATTTTACAGGTGCGAGTGTTGATTTAGTATTCTAAATATAGAATTTCCTGATAATAAACTGGAAATGATTTGTCAGTAAGCTTACAGTTCTGAAAGGCTGTAGTAGTTAATCCTTCAGTATGAATTGCAACATGCAAAGATATCCTCGGGTCATTTTTAGGCAGTAATTTAATCTTTATCAATGTTGCAAGAATTCCCTTGTAAGTACTCTCAGGTATGTATTCTGCCTGTAGTCTGTTTAACTAACCTAAAATCAATACCCACAATAACACAAACTGAGAATAGACTGATGAAATAAAAGGCTTCACTTCTGGCAGATTTCAGTATAACAAAGGCTGTGGTTGTGCAAACATTTGAGATATTGGCATGGGGACATTGGGCATTTTTCACACTTTTAACAACATAGTGCAAATAGGATATTTGTGATAAATGAGATAAATAAATCTAAGCCATCTTCTGAAAAATGTCCAACATTTCTTTTTCCAGAGTTCATACATTTGTGCAATACAAACATTGTAAAGACCAAAGTTTGCATGTTGCTGAATCCTTTACATTTCTAACTTCATTCTCATTTGATTTGTGTTCCATTTTCATATTGCTTCACATCCATGCATATGGATTGTTTAAAAATTAGGTAACTGTGTCATTAAAGACTACTTTAAAACCTGGGCAAAGATTTTTAAATTTGTAACTATTTCAACATTTTTACCCCGCTTATTGATTTCAGTCAATATCCTGCACAAGTTTAATTTTCTCACTTCCTTACTCCTCTGGTGATGCAGTGAATATAAAAGTTCTATGGTTTGCTGTTCTATTTGTCTACGAGTACTGGCTTATTCAACCTTTTGGAGCTGGCAGATTGGGGTTCGATGCACGTGTCTTAATCAGTGACTTAACCAGTGAATGTGTTGCACACAATTACAAGCTTTGTTTACTTGATGTGATTCCCTCCCCATTCCATTTACAAAAATCCAAAATCTTGCACAAAAAATGACACCTGAATATAGAGAAATGCAGTCCCCACCCCCCCATGCAAGAAATACAAACCCTCCTTTTTGCAGAAAATAGATGGTTAAGAGGTAATCTGACAAGAGGTCTTTTAAATTATTTGAAGGAGCTTGATAATGTACAGGGAAAGATGTTTCTTTGTGGGTGAGACCAAAACTATGGTCATAAATATAAGATAGCTAGTTACAAATCCAGTGAGGATTTTGGGGGAAACATCTTTACTCAGATAGTGGTGAGCCTATGGAACTTGTTACCACATGAGTGGTTGAGGCAAATAGCACAGAGGGACTTAATGAGAAGCTAGATAAGTACATGAGGGAAAGGAATAGAATATATGCTGATAGGCCTAGATTACGTAGAAAGTTTCTGTGGACCATAGCTGCTGTTTTGGTCTGTCGTGTATAGTGTTGGTCTTTCTACCTGAGGAAGGATATATTTATTTTAGAGGGGTACAACGTGGGTTCACTGCATTAATTTGTGGGATGAGAGGGTTATCCTATTTGAAAAGTAGAATGAGTTTATATTCTCTGGAGTTCAGAAGAATGGAAGCAATCTCATCGAAATATATAACATTCTTAAAGGGCCTGACAGGGTGGATGCTGAAAGCCTGATTCCGCTACTTGATAACCTAGAATTAGGTGCTACTATCTCTGAATTCAGGGCTTGCCATTTAAGACTGAGACATGGAGCAATTTCTTAACTCAAAAGGTTATGAATCTTTGGAATTGTCAATCCCACAGGATTGTGAATGCTCGGCCATTGAGTATATTCAAGACTGAGATTAATAGATTTTTGATGACTAGGGAATCAAGGGATTTGAGATGGTGTGGGAAAGTGGAGTTGAGCCAAAGTTCATCCATGATCTTATTGACTGGTGCAGCAGGCCTAAGGGCTATATCCTCCTATTTCTCATGCTCCTGTGATGTATGTTTTGCGTAATTCTATGTAAAACACAAAAAAAACTTCTCTGCAGATTGTGTGGCTGCCTGAACCCTGTTTAACTTTTTGTTCTTCTCTTCTTGGCCAGCTCCACCATGCTCCACTGTCCTCGAATAATCCCCATCCCTTCCCCCGCTAGTGCCCCCAACTTCCCTTCCTCATTGCGATATCCAGTCCTGCCACTCATTTTGTTTCTGCTGCCTTCCTCTCGGTCATCGCCAGCTTTGTATACACACTGCTGCTGGAAGTTTGAACACTAGGAAGTTATAACCACGGTCCTTTAATATTCCTAGGTCTGGAGGACTGGCCTTTCCCAATGATAAATCCACCAGTCCATGAGCAACCTTCTCCAATCCAACAGGCCCAAGAAGTTTAAATACCAACATTTCCCTTCAATTGGGGACATTGTACTTGTTTGTCACTGTGGCTTGATATGTACTTCATTGAAATTTGAATGTACCTTTTGCACATTGCTCAGACTCAGGATAACAACTGTCCCGTATTTTGAGGGATTGTTCCTTATTTTGACTGTTAGCCTTGCAGGGATGCCTGTTGTTCCGTATTCCTAGGACAACCGGTGGGAGACTGACCCTAGCAGTCTACATTGAGTGATTCAAGCGGGACTGCAAGTCTGTGAGTTGGCCAGCAGAGAGATGCTAACGTTGTGACTCCACAAATTGTAAATTTTGGATGCTTTAAACCCCACTCCCTACTCTTATGGTCATCAGAAACCACCCCTGCACCCCCCACCTCCATCTGCCCCTGCTCTCATGCTCACCAGAAATTCCATCCTCTCCCCTGCTCAATTGGTCACCAGCACTCCCTGCCCATGGTCGCAGTGTCCCTCATTTTATTTCATTGAAGCATACAATTCTTACAGGGATCGACAGGATAAATGCAGGATGTTTTCCCTGGCTGAGGTAGAGGTTGCGGGGGAAGGGGTTGGTCTAGAAGCAGGGGACACAGTCTCAGAATAAGAGATAGGCCATTTAGGACCAAAATGAGGAGGAGATTTTTCACTCACAGGGTGGTGAATTTTTGGAATTTTCTACCCCAAAAGTATGTGAATACTCATCATTCAGTATATTCAAGACTGAGATTGACAAGTTTCTAGATATTAAAGATATCAGGCCCTTCGGTCCATCGTGTCTGTGCCAGCCATCAAGTATCTATCTTTTCTAATCCCTTTTCCAGCACTTAGCCTGTTGACCTGTATGCTATGGCATTTCAAGTGTTCATCTAAATACTTAAATGTTGTGAGGGTTCCTGCCTCTATCACCCCCTCAGGCAGTGTGTTCCAGATTCCAACCATCCTTGGTGAAAAATTTTTTCCTCTGAACCTCTTACCCCTTACCTTAAATCTATGCCTCTAGTTAATGACACGGGGTAGATAGGAAGAAACTTTTCCCCTATCTATGTCCCTCATAATTTTGTATACCTCTATCAGGTCCTCCCTCAGCCTTCTCTGCTTTAAGGAAAACAACCCTAGCCTATCCAGTCTCTCTTCACAGCTGAAATGCTCCAGCCCAGGCAACATCCTGGTGAATCTCCTCTGCACCCTCTCCAGCGCACTGACATCCCTCCTATAGTGTGGCGACCAGAACTGTACACAGCACCCTAGCCGTGGCCTAACTAGCATTTTATATAGCTCCAATATAACCTCGCTGCTCTTATATTCTATGCCTTGGCTAATAAAGGCAAGTATCCCATATGCCTTCTTAACCGCCTTATTAGCCTGTGCTGCTGCCTTCAGGGATCTATGGATATGTACACCAAGGTTCCTCTGATCCTCTGTACTTCCTAGGGTCCTACCATTCATTGTGTAGTCCCTTGCTGAGTTAGTCCTCCCAAAATGCATCACCTCACACTTCTCAGGATTAAATTCCACTTGCCACTGTTCTGCCCATCTATATCATCCTGTAATCTAAGGCTTTCCTCATCACTATTTACAACACCACCAATTTTCATGTCATCTGTGAACTTACTGATCATACCTCCTATATTCACATCTAAATCATTAATGTACACTACAAGCAGCAAGGATCCCAGCACTGATCCCTGCCATACATCACTTGTCACAGGTTTCCAATTGCAAAAACAACCTTTGACCATCACCCTTTGCTTCCTGCCACTAAGCCAATTTTGGATCCAATTTGCCAAATTGCCCTGGATTCCATGGGCTCTTACCTTCTTGACCAGTCTCCCATGCGGGACCTTTTCAAAAGCCTAAGTCCACGTAGACTCCATCAGCTACACTACCCTCATCGAAACAACTAGTCACCTACTCAAAATTCAATCAAATTTGTGAGACATGATCTCCTCCTGACAAAGCCATGCCGAATATCAATGATTAATCCCTGCCTCTCCAAGTAGAGATTAATCCTGTCCCTCAGAATTTTTTCCAATAGTTTTCCTATTACTAATGTTAGACTTTCTTGCCTGTAATTATCTGGTTTATCCCTACTACCCTTCTTAAATAACCACATTCGCTGTCCTCCAGTCCTCTGGCACCTTTCCTGTGGCCACAGAGGATTTGAAAGTTAGCATCAGAGCCCCTGCAATCTCCTCCCTTGCCTCACATAGCAGCCTGGAATACATCTCACCTGGGCCTGGGGATTCATCCACTTTTAAGCCCGCTAAAACCTCCTCCCTTTCAATGATAATTTGTTCAAGTGTATCACAGTCCCCCTCCCTGATTTCTACACCTACATCATCCTTCTCCATAGTGAACACAGATGAAAAGTAAGCATTTAAAACCTTACCTATGTCCTCTGGCTCCATGCACAGATTGCCACTTAGGGACTAAAGGGGCCCTACTCTTTCCTTGGTTATCCTCTTGCCCTTAATATATTTATAAAATGCCTTGGGATTTTCCTTTATCTTGACCACCAGTGTTTTTTCATGCCCCCTCTTCGCTCTCCTAATTACTTTTTTAAGTACCCCCCTACACTTTCTATATTCCTCTAGGACTTCCGTTGTTTTCAGCCCTCTGTATCTGCCATAAGCCTCCTTTTTTCTCTTTATCCAATCCTCAAAATGGTGTTGAGGTAGAAGATCAACCATGATCTGGTGAAATGGCAGAGCAGGCTTGAGGGGCTGAATGGTCTGCTCCTATTTCCTAGGTTCCTATTTTATTTCACACGAGTTGGTCACTCTGTGCTCAGAAGTATAGAGCATGCCAGCTTTTTCCAAATTGCGACTTCAAATATCTGTGAGAGCAACATGTTGTGCATAAATAACAGATTTCAACAATGGCTCTAATACACAAAAGCGTGAAAAGGTGAAGTCTACCAATTACAATACGGAGTGTCCCCTTCAAGTATTTCATCTCATCAAGAGAAAATGGGAGACCCTTGAGAGAATAAATACATATCATCCCTTACTATTGGCACAGCACTAGGAAGAAACTGTCTATCCCTCCATTAACTCCTTTGCCTCTCTGATTCTCTGTCCTCCCAAATTTTGACTGGGCTTTCAGTGACCCTTCCTAATCTCTCCCTATTGCTCAGCAGGTATTCCCCAGTCTCTTATCATTTGTGAACTGCCATGGGACATTGTTTTACATTGCAGAAAAGGAGAAAGTAATAAAAGTGAAATGAAACATATAGCACATTTTAAAATTATGATGGGAGTTTGTGAAATTCTTCATAAAATAGATCATTTTAATTTTAAATATTCATGGAAATTAATTCATTTTCACTGCTCAATAAATAATCATTCCCATTGTGATACTGCAGAGTAGCTCCATTCAAAAGAGAGAAATCTGGCACACAGTCCTCCCAGGATTGTCCTTCCCCTACCCTCCCAAAACAATAGCCTATGTTTGACATTTTAGTGAGTTTGTTGAGAATATGTTTTAACAGCATGGGCCTTTAACACTTTAATCCAGACAGATTATCTTTAATTAAAGATAGTATTTGAATGGCATTTTTCTGTAGAAATATTTCTCAAATGGTGCCTAATGGAGTGAGAAGCATTCGAAATTGTACAGCCATCTCATACTGAATCAGGTAATTTCAGTTCAATATAGTTCCCCTTTAGATCTCTTTGGTCTTGAACCTGATAATTTAAAAAGAATGACCAAACGAGGAGTCAGCAAGTCATGATAACTCAGCTCCTGACATACGAACATACGAATTAGCAGCAGGAGTAGGCCACTTGGGTCCTTGAGCCTGCTGCTCCATTCAATAAGATCATAACTCAACCCCACATTCCTGCCTACTCCCGATAACCTTTCAATCCCTTTTATTTAAGAATCTATCTAGCTCTGTCTTAAAAATATTCAAACACTCTGCTTCCACGGCCTTTTATGGAAGGGAGTTCCAAAGACTCACGACCCTCAGAGAAAAAGACATTAACACAGCCTTGGCTCAACATGGAAAAAAGAGCTGAACTCCAGAGGTGAGGTGAGAGTCACTGGCCTTGACATCAAGGTAGCATTTGACCGAGTGTGGCATCAGGGAGCCTGAGAAAAACTGGAGTCAATGGGAATCAGGGGGAAAACTCTCTGGTTGGAGTCATACCTAGCACAATGGAAGGTGGTGCGGTTGTTGGAGGTCAATCATTTCAATTTCAGAACATTACCCTGAGAAAGTCCAGCAGTGGTGTCCTGGGCCCAACCATCTTCAGCTGCTTCATCAATGTCCTTCCTTCCAACATAAGGCCAGAAGTGGGGATGTTCGCTGATGATTGCAGCATGTTCAGCACCATTAAAGAATTGCAAGATACTGAAGCAGTCCATGTCCAAATGCAACAAACCTGGACAATATCTAGGCTTGGGCTGACAAGTGGCAAGTAGCATTCGCATCACGCAAGTGCCAGGCAATGACCATCTCCAACAAGAGAGTATCTAACTATTGCCCCTTGACATTCAATGGCATTACCTTTGCTGAATGCCCCACTATCAACATCCTGGGGGTCACCATTGACCAGAAACTGAACTGAACTAGCCGTATAAATACTGTGGCTACAAAAGCAGATCAGAGGCTAGAAATCCTGCAGTGAGTAGCTCACCACCTGACTCCCCAAAGCCTGTTCACCATCTACAAGGCACAGGTCAGGAGTGTGATGGAATACTCTCCACTTGCCTGGCTGAGTGCAGCTCCAACAAAACTCAGGAAGCTTGACACCATCCAGGACAAAGCAGCCCACTAGACTGGCACCCCATCCACAAACATTCACTCCCTCCACCACCGATGCACAGAGGCAGCAGTGTTTGCCATCTACAAGATGCACTGCAGGAACTCCCCAAGGCTCCTTAGACAGGACCTTCCAAACCCATGACCACTACCATCTAGAAGGACAAGGACAGCAGACACATGGGAACACCGTCACCTGGAAGTTCCCTTCCAAGACGCTCACCATCCTGACTTGGAAATATATTGCCGTTTCTTTACTGTCGCTGGGTCAAAACCCTGGAACTCCCTCCCTAGCAGCACTGTAGGTCTGCCTCCTCCACATGGACTACAGCGATTCAAGATGGCAGCTCACCACCACCTTCTCAAGGGCAATTAGGGATGGGCAATAAATGCTGGCCCAGCCGGTGACATCTACATCCCATGAATGAATTTTAAAAATCCCAAATTTGATCCTCAATTTGGGCTGAATTATGTGCTCTTTGGTGTAGCAATGGAAGGATTTTGCAATTAGCTCAGCAGACTGGTTCAGGGAGATTAAAACTCAGTCAGGGTTCTGGTCATGATTGTAATCAACGACATTTGTCGGAAGTCACCTGGGCATAGGCAGAATTGAGCTCGATTCTGACCTTGCTTGTGCTTGAGTGGTCTATCAACATTCATACATGACCAATGGTCACTAAGGTGAGGTATTGGAGGACCCCTGGCAACTCTGGTTCCACACCCAAGCAAAAAATCAGAAATGCTGGAAATTCTCAGCAGGCCAGGCAGCATCTGTGAAGAGCGAGAAACAAAGTTAATGTTTCAGGTCAATGACTTTCATGAGAATTAGAAAAGGTTAAAGGTGCAATCAATTTTAAGCAAGTACAAAAGGAATGGAAAAAGGGGTCTTTTGTGAAAGGGTAGAAGGCAGGATAAATTTAATGACAAAAGGGATGATGGTGCAAGGCAAAAGTAATGGGCCAAGTAAAGAAACAAAAGATGTGTAGCGAGGAAGTGTATATGGGAAACAACAGAATCATTACCAAAAATCGCTGTCCAAAATAAATGGGCACAGAGGTTATGTTGGACTAGATGTTGAGTCTGAAACGTTGCAAAGTGCCTAATCAAAAGATGAGGCACTCTTCCTCAAGCTTACACTGAGCTTCATTGGAACAATGAAGGAGGCTGCGGACAAAGAGTTCAGAGTGGAAGTGGGCAGACAATTAAAATGGCAGATGACTGGAAACTTGGCATCATGATTTTGCACTGTAAGGAAGAGTTTCACAAAGTGATCATCCAATTGACATTTTGTCTTCCCAGTGTAGAGGAGGCCACATCGTGAGCAGTGAATATAATATACTAAATTGAAATAATTACAAGTTTCACCTGGAAGGAAAATTTGGGGACCTGGCCAGGAGGGAAGATGGAGATTTTTAAAAAAGCAGGTGTTGCATCTGCTGTGCTTCCATGGGGAATGCCATGGGAAAAAGTTTTGGGAACGATTAAGAAGTTGACCAGGGTGTCACAGAGGGTACAATTCCTTCAGAATGTTGAAAAGGGAGGGGAAGATGTGTTTATTGGTGGCATCAAGCTGGAGGTGACAGAAATGTCAGAGGGTGATTCGTTGAATGTGTAGGCTAGTTAAGCAGAAGTTGAGGGCAGTGTTTCTGGGGAGGGGTGGGGAAGGGTGAGAGCAGAAGTGCAGGAAATGGAACAGATGGTTTGCTCTCATCTTTCCCTCCCTCTCCAGATCATGATGTTAATCCATGTCCTCACCTTCCCCCCCACCAGCCTCCACTATTTCCACCTCCTCCAGCTTGGTGCCACTACCAAAGACCAAGCGCATCTGCCCTCCCATCCACTTTTAGCATTCCGGAGATTAACATCTCCTCGACACCTCAGTCAACTCTTCAATCACCCCCAACACCCCTCCCCTTCCCATAACATCACCCCATGGAAGTACAGAAGACGCAACACCTGCTTTTTTTCCTCCTCTTTTCCTATTGTCCAAGGCCTCAAACACTTCTTCCAGCTGAAACAGTGATTTATTTGAACTGATTTCAATTTAGTATACTGTATTCACTGCTCATAATGCAGTTTCCTCTACACTGGGGAAACCAAAGACAGATTGGGTGACTGCTTTGTGGTGCACCTCCATTCAGTCCACAAGAGTGACCCTGAGCTTCCAGTTACCTGTAATTTTCGTTCTTTGCCCCATTCTTGCTCTGACCGCTCTGTTGTTGACCTCCTACACTGTTCTAATGAAATTCAGTGGAATCTCGAGGAAAAGCACCTCAATTTTCATTCAGGCACTTTACAGCCTTTCGGGCTCAACATTGAGTTAAATCTCAGGTCATGGCTTCTGCCCCCATTCTTTTTTTGGGTGACAGCTGATGGTGATGTTTCTGCTCATCCCATTTACACCTCCTCGAGACAAATCTTTTGTTTCTTTACTTGTCCCATTGCCATTTCCTTTTGTCTTTCACCATCATCCCTTTTGTCCTCTAACCACTACCCCATCACAGAGAGGGTAGTCTTTCACCCCAACATCCCTTGCTCTTTTCTTCCCTCCCAACTTTTCCTGTCTCTATATTTGCCAAAAACTTATTACATTTCTATCTTTTTTCAGTCCGGATGAAAGGTCATCAACTTGAAACATTTCTGTTTCTTGCTCCACAAATACTACCAGACTGAGTTTTTCTGGAATTCTCTGTTTCATTTAGAGATTTCCAGCATTGGCAGTGTTTTGATTTTTGTCAAGTTGGGTCAACATCCTGGAACTACAGCAATGTGGTTATACCTACACCACATAGACTGCAGAGGTGCATGAAGGCGACTCACCAGCACCTTCTCGAGTGCAATTAGGAACGGACAATAAAGACTGCCTTCATCAGCGACACTCACATATCAGGAACAAATGAAAAAAAAATACAGAAATCAATGGCTTCAGCAGGCGAGGGGAGAAGAGAAAATTGGCAAGAGCTTTAAAAAAGTATGTGATAAAGTGCTTTATATTTACTTATTTTATTTTACTGAGAAAAGATTAACTGTGAACCCCCACATGTCGAGTTCTCAATTTTGTTCGGACCTTTAGGGATGCTGTCAAGGTGATTCGCACAGTTTTAGAAAGAAAAGGTAGAAAGTAAATAAGTAATTCCAACCCATGCCATCCTTGTACGTTATTAACCTGGCATGAACAAAATTTAAAAAGAACTTATCACTAAATAGAGAAAAGTAAGATGTTCCAAAATGCTAATGAAACAAAAACATTATCCATTACATTCTGTCTGGTTGAATAATCTGTTTTTCAGTGACTAATTTCTCACTCCCCAGGGGAAATGTACAGTGACAATATGGTAGGACAGATGGCACTGATGTCTACACACTGATGAAAAATCCTGCTTGATTCCTGAAAAGATCTTTGCATTTGTAGGCTAAAAAAAAAACATACTAGATGAACAAGTATTTATCAGTAAGTATTTGACGTTTTGTAATACAGAACTTGAGTATTGCTGAAAAAAGAGATTTTTTCAGCGAAGCTTTGCATCTTGCACTCATCCAGACAATTCGCAAGAATACCAAATGCAAAGGGGACAACAATTTATACTGTATGAGAAGAGAGAGATGATTGGTTGGCAAGTGGACTGTATGGAATCTATGGAATGGTATGAACTATATGTTGTCTTTGATGGAATGACACCTTCTACCCCTTGCATATTTCTGATATGTGGATGATATGTTTGCTATATTTAGGTCTGCAGCTGCATGTAATAATTTTGTTATCGTTTGAATGGGCTCCATCATGCGCTCAAATTCACCTTTGAAATGGAGCAATTAAATGAATTCCCTTTCCTTAACGTACTAGTTGGGAAATCTGCTGGGGGTTCTCTACTATGGTCTACCACAAGCCTACCTTCATTGGTCAATATGCGCACTGGGATTCTTACAATTCCATATATTATAACACTGGCTTTATTGGAAGCCTCGTAAATAGGTCCTGAGCCATATGCTCACCATGCAAGCTTGATACCGAAATGGGGCACATCAAAAACATCCTGTGGTGTAATAGCTACCCTGATCAGATCATTTCATGCTACATAGGGCCATCACTTCTGGCCCTGAAAAGTGCCCAGTCTACCTCAGATTACCCTGGAAGGGCAAGGTATCTCAAAAATTTGAGCAACAGCTAGCTATTTCACGCTGCTTCTATGCAATAGCAACACGAGTGGTGTTCACCACTAACAGGATGCTGCCATTCAGTCAAAAAGCCGTTTTGACTATCACACAAATGAGTATGGTGTATGAATTTCAGTGTCAGTGTGATGCAAGGTATGTAGGCCGTACATCCCAAAGATTGGCGGATCGTATCAAACAGCAAATTTCTTCCAATATTCGCAACGGGCAAGGTACAGACCGTACCCAACCAGCCTATGCATGCAAAACTCAAAACACAGTGTCCAACATTAGCTTTGATTCTGCGATTGACAACATTTGCTAAATAATCCTCAGTACGCTAAGAATTGCACTGACAACCAGTTTAAGATATCAGTCAGGCTTGCGGTGTGGCGTACTTACATGTACTGGAAACTACATATATTAGTACACAGGGCCCTGTTCTTTGCAGACAAAATGAACATGTACACTCATTGTGCCTGTTTCAGCTAAACAAAATAAGTGATAGCCATTCACTGGTTCATTCCTCGGGGCAATGCCTTGACCAATCAGAGTCAAGCTGCCCGGTTTAAATTTCAAACAATGTTTGGCAATTAACTGCCAGTCACCATCAACTGGTGCATTTTCCATGGCAATACCTCTATCAATCAGAGTCCACTTGCCAACCAATCAGCACTCTCTTCTCTTCCGTATGATTTGTTGTTCCCTTTACATTTTGTATTCTTGTGAATTGACCTGATGAATGCAAGGCGAAATACTGCGACAAAAAAAATATCCTTTTTTCAGCAATTTAAAATTTTGTTATCTTCCAGTGCAGGGTCAAGGAACCAAAACCTCTCATGCAACTTAGCATTATATTTTAGGCTGAGAAATCATAATTTATTCAAACCTTTATTTTCAGAAAGTACTGATGTTACCAGCAGATGATCAGAAGTTGTATGATACAGTTTTAATTACCAAACATATTTGCTGGCTTTTCAGCACAAACAGGGAACTAATTCAAAGTTGTAATCTATTGTCAGGACTCAAGTAATGTTCACAACTAATTTTCCCATTTTAGTATGAAGTTCCAATTATAATGGAGCCTTCTAATTCATTCCCAGTATCATTTTAATGTCATTTGGAACTCCCATGTTATACAATTATCTCTTGAAAATGTTGCATTCTTTCCAGATTAATGCTGATGATGTTATTACCAAAGAAGAACAGATATACCTTCTTTTTGCAGAAAAGGCAAACTGTGATCTACATATATTGAATCAAACTGAAGAAGGTAGGACTTTGTTACAGTGTTTAATTTGTTTCTCTATCAAACAATTATGTCATGTTATGAGTTTAATTTTTATTTGTCTTTGCGGGAATGTGAAAACCAGAGGTAATATTAGAGGGGAAAACCGAAGCTTGCAGAAAACTGCGAGGTAGCACTAGAGTAGGAAATAGTCAGGTATTAGGTGGGTTCAGAGTAAGAGGGAATGTAATAAGGTCTAAATTAGGTTTTCTGTGTATGTATGTGAATGTGCAGAGTCTGGTAAATTAGATTGTTGAGCTGCAGGCGCAAATATGATGTCATGGCAATAACAAGGACCTGGCTCAAAAAAAGGGCAGGACTGGGCAAAATATTACTGGTGACAGGTATTCAGGAAAGCTAGGGAAAGAAAGGAAGGAATATTTAATCAAGGAGAGCATTACAATATAGGAGAGTGAGGATGTCCCAGGGTAGTCAAGGACAGAATCTCTTTGGCTAGAACTAAGGAACAATATACTACTGGGTACATTAAATAGACCGCCAACTAGAGGAATAAATTTGCAAGGCAATTGCAAAGAGGTGTAAGGATTATCGAGAAGTTATAATGGTGGATTTTATCTAAATATAGGCTGGAATAGTAATAGTGTAAAGGGCAGAGAGGGACAAAGGTTTCTAGATTCTATTCAGGAGAATTTTCTACACTAGTCTGTTTCCAGTCCAACAAAGGAAGGATCTGGTTCTGGGGAATGAGGTGGGTCAAATGAATAAGTATCCAAAAAAATACTTTTAGGGTACAGTTATCATAGCAGCATAAGGTTTAGGTTGGCCATAGAAAAGGACAAAGAACAATCTAGGATAAAAATAGTTAACTGGGGGAAGGCCAGCTTCAATGAGATATGAAGGGAACTGGCCTGGATAAAATGGAATCAAAGATTGGCCAGCAAAATTGTAACAAAACAACGGGCTGCTTTTTAAATTCGTTCATGGGATGTGGGCTTCGCTGCCTAGGCCAGCATTTATTGCCCATCCCTAACTGCCCTTGCTCAGAGGGCATTTAAGAGTCAACCACATTGCTGTGGGTCTGGAGTCACATGTAGGCCAGACCAGGTAAGGGTGGCAGATTTCCTCCCCTAAAGGACATCAGTGAACCAGATAGGTTTTTACAACAATTGGCAATAGTTTTATGGTCATCATTAGACTTTTTATTCCAGGTTTTTATTGGATTCAAATTTCACCATCTGCCGTGGTGGGATTCAAACTCAAGTCCCCAGAGCATTACCTGGGTCTCTGGAATAATAGTCAAGCAACGACACCACTACACCATCACCTCCCCCTTTTAAAGAGGGGATAGTTTGGGTGCAATCAAGGTACATTTCCATGTGGGGAAAGGTGGAGCAAACAAATTCAGTGATCCCTGAATGGCAAAAGATATACAGAACAAGATGAAGCAGAAAAAGGATATATATGATAGATGTCAGGTAGATAACACAGTTGAGAACCAAACTCAATACCAGAGGTTCGGGGGAAAGTGAAAAAACAAGTAAGAGAAGCAAGGAGAGTATGAGAAGAGACTGGCAGCTGACATGAAATGGTATCAAGAAGTCTTCGATAGGCATATAAATAGTAAAAAGGTGGTAAAAGAAAGAGAGGGGCCTATGGATCTAAAAAGAATATACACAGAGGCAGGGGGCATGAGTACTACATATCCGCCTTTACCATGGAAGAAGATGCTGTCTGAGTCATAGTGATAGGAGAGGTAACTGAGACACTGGATGGACTAAAAATTGATAAAGTGGGGAAGCTTGACTGTTCTTAAAATTGATAAGGCACCATGACCGGGTGAGATGAGTTCAAGGATACTGAGGAAAGTAATGGTGGAAACTGCGGGGGCACTGGCCATGACTTTTCAATTCTCTTTAAATATAGGGTGGTGCCAGGGCACTAGAGAATTGCAAGTGTTATACCCTTATTAAAAAAGAGGGTGTAAGGATAAACCCAGCAACTAAAGGGCAGTCAGTTTAACCTTGGTAATGCAGAAGCTCTTAGAAGAGACAAAATAACAGTCACTTGAGCAAATGAGAATTAATTAAGAAAGCCAACATAGGCAAAAATCATATTAAACTAACTTGCTTGAGCTTTTTGATGTGGTAACGGAGAGGATTGAAGAAGGTAAAGCAGTTGATGTGGTATACATGGACTTCCAAAAGGCATTTGATAAAGCGCCAAACAGACCTGTGAATAAAGTTAGAGCTCATGGAATTGAGATTGGCTGAATGACAGGAAACAGAGAGTAGGAGTGAATGGTTGTTTTTCAGACTGAAGGAAGATTTATATGGGGCTCTCCAGGGGTTGGTAGTACAACCACTGCTTTTCCTGACACATTAATGACCTAGATTTGGGTGGTCAGGGCATAATTTCAAATTGTGAACAACACAAAACTTGGAAGTATTCTGAAATGTGAGGAGGGTAGTTTTAAACTACAAAAGGACATAAAGTCCAGTGGTATAGGTGGGCAAGCGGCAGATGAAATTTAATGCAGGGAAGTGTCAAGTGATTATATTTGTTTGGAAGAACGAGGAAAGAACAAGGAACGAGAAAGAGAAAATAAAGGTCACAATTCTAAAAGGGGTACGGGAGCAGAAGGATCTGTGGGTAAATGTGCACAAAACATTGAAGGTGGCAGGGCAGGTTGAAAAAGTGGTTGATAAAACATACATAAGAATAAGAACTAGGAGAAGTAGGCAATTCAGCCCCTCGAGCCTGTCCCGCCATTCAATACGATCACGGCTGATCTCATTTCGGCCTCAACTCCAATTTCTCACCCTCTCCCCATAACCTTTCAACCCATTACTAATTAAAAATCTGTCTATCTCCTCCTTAAATTTATTCAGTGTCCCGGCATCCACTGCACTCTGAGGTAGTGAATTCCACAGATTCACGACCCTTTGAGAAAAGTAATTCCTCCTCATCTCTGATTTAAATCTACCACCCCTTAGCCTAAAACTATGGCCTCTTATTCTAGAATGCCCCACAAGGGGAAACATCCGCTCCACGTCTACTTTGTCTATCCCCTTTAGCATCTTATATACCTCAATTAGATCTCCTCTCATCCTTCTAAACTCAAGCGAGTATAGACCGAAACTGCTCAATCTCTCCTCATAAGACAAGCCCCGCATCTCTGGAATCAATCAACCTCCTCTGAACCATCTCCAATGCAACCACATCCTTCCTCAAGTAAGGGGACCAAAACTGTGCACAGTACTCCAGGTGCAGTCTCACCAGTGCCTTGTACAGTTGCAACAACACTTCCCTATTTTTATACTCTATTCCTTGAGCAATAAATGCCAAAATTCCATTTGCCTTCCTTATTACCTGCCATACTAGCTTTCAGCGATTCATGCATGAGGACACCCAGATCTCTCTGCACTGAAGCATTCTGAAGTTTCCCTCCATTTAAATAATAAGTCGCCTTTTTATTGTTCTGACCAAAATGGATAAACTCTCACTTATCCACGTTAAACTCCATTTGCCAAATTTTGGCCCATTCACCTAAACTGTCCATATCCATTTGTAAATTTCTTATTTCTTCATTACAATTTACTTTCCCACCTATTTTGGTGTCATCTGCAAATTTAGCTATAGTACCTTCTATCCCTGAATCCAAGTCATTAATATAGATTGTAAATAGTTGGGGCCCAAGGACCGAACCTTGTGGCACCCCACTAGTTACAGCTTGCCATCCAGAAAAAGACCCATTTATCCCGGCTCTCTGCTTTCTGTTGGTTATCCAATCCTCTATCCAAGCTAATATATTGCCCCTAACTCCGTGTGATCGTATCTTTTGTATTAATCTTTTGTGCGGCACCTTATCAAAGGCCTTCTGGAAGTCCAGATATGCTACATATGAGTGTATTTAAGACCGAGATAAATAGGTTCTTGATTGGTAAGGGGATCAAAGGTTACGGGGAGAAGGCGGGAGAATGGGGCTGAGAAACTTATCAGCCATGATTGAATGGCGGAGCAGACTCAATGGGCCGAATGGCCTAATTTCTGCTCCTATGTCTTATGGTCTTATCTACAGGATCCCCATTATCCACTTTGCTTGTCACATCTTCAAAGAACTCTAGCAAATTAGTCAAACACGATTTACTCTTCATCAAACCATGCTGACTCTGATGGATTGCATTTTTACTTTCCAAATGCCCCATTAATACTTCCTTAATAATGGATTCCAACAATTTCCCAATGTCAGACTTTAAACTAACTGGTCTATAGTTTCCTACTTTCTGCACACCCCCCCCCCACCCTTTTTGAATAAGGGTGTTATATTCACATTTTTCCAATCCACTGGAACCTTTCCAGAATCCAGGGAATTTTGGAATATTATTACCAATGCATCCACTGTCTCCACTGCCACTTCCTTTAAGACCCTGGGATGTAGGCCATCAGGTCCTGGGGACTTGTCACCCTTTAATCTCAATAGTTTGCTCAGTACTTTTTCTCTAGTGATGGTGATTGTTCTAAGTTCCTCCTTCTCTATATCCTCTGCTCTACCTGTTACTATTGGGGTGGTACTAGTGTCCTCCACTGTGATCCTGGGCTTTATAAATAGGGGCATAGAGTATAAAGGCAAGGAAATTATGATAAAACTGAAAGAATGGTTTGAACTCAACTGAAGCATATTGTGGGCACTGCACTTTAGCAAAGATGTAAAGGCATTTGAGAGGGTGCAGAAAAGATTCATGAGAATGGTACCAGGGATGAGGAACTTCAGTTACATAGATAGATTGGAGAAAATGGAGATATACTTCTTGGAGAAGAGAAGATTAAGAGATATGATAGAAGTGTTCAAATTCATGAGGGGTCTGTACAGAGTAGATGAGGAGAGCCTGTTCCCCTTGGTGGAAACATCCAAAACCAAAGGGCAGCAATTCAAGGTGATTTGCAAAAGAAGGAATGGTGACATGAGGAAAAGCTTTTTAACACAGTGAGCGGTTGGGATCTGGAATGCACTGCCTGAGAGTGTGGTGGAGACAGATTCAATTGAGATATTCAAGAGGGAATTGGATAATTATCTGAAAAGATTTGCAGGATTACAGGGAAACGGCAGGGGTACGGTACAAGGTAAGTTCTCTTACAAAGCTGGCATAGACACAATGGGACAAATGGCCTCCTGTGTTGTAACCATTCTGTGATTCTATTGTTTCTATGATTTTTGATCAGAATGCTGAGGTATAATCGAAGGTTTATCTTACTTGACGAAGTACAGGCTGAAAATAGTAGGAGAGAACACAAAATAAATAGAGAAATTAATCATTTACCAATACCAATTTTTGATTTTAGAAACCAAAGGAAATTTCCATCAAATGTGGAGAGAGAAATGGAGCTTACATTTCAGGTTGATGAACAAAAGGTCATTGATCTGCAATGTTCACCTGTTTCTCTCTCCACAGGTGATGTCTGACCTATTGAGTGTTTCCAGCATTTTCTGTTTTTATTCCCAATTTACAGTGACTTTCTTTATTCTTTATGGGATGTGGGCATCTGTAGTTTTTTTTTTGCTTGATTTTTGAGGTCTTGGAAAAGAATGAATTGGTATGTGAAATAATATGATAGTCCTGATTTCAACACAGATACAGACTGGAAGAAGGATGTTTAGGATGGTATAATGGATTTGAAAGATCCATTTGCAATACAATGTAGCATTATTGCCAAGTAGCTTTGCTTTGCAATGAAAGTGAAGTTATACTGCAAAAAAATAGCTGAAACCTGGTGTCAAGGCACGATTGGTCACTGGATTGAAGCATAATGACACTCCCTGAAGGAAGGAGTTTTACTGCAATAATGGAGAAACTTCTTTTCCCAGAAAGTGGTACCACAAGGAGTGGTTCAGGCAAATAGCAAAGATGCACTTAAGGGGAAGCTAAATAAGGACATGAGGGAAGATGAAATAGGAGGTTAGCAGTCGGGTAGCAGGTGACTCTTGAGGAGGATAAACACCAAAAGAGGCCATTTGGACTGAGTGGCTTGTTTTTGGCTGCAAGTTCCATGTAATTCACTTCAGGCTCAATTCAGGCATTTATAGGCAATTTGCATCACACAAGTTTGTTGTCTTTGTGAAGCCAAAACTGCTTTGCACCACATTAAAAACTACTGTGAATGCACTGCAAGAGCAACAGGGAAGTTTAAAGTAATACTGATGAAATAGAGAAAAGTAAGAAGGGGCAAAGGAAGTGCTGTTGTATTGAGTTCAGGAAGTTGATAATCAGGTGACTGTAAGGTAGTATATAATTGGCTCACAGCTTGGCAGAAGTAAAGTGCATCATGGGATTGCTAGCATAGAGAGCTTTAATAATGGAGGAAGTGCAGAAACTGTATTGGGTGTAACTTGGCAAAAGGAGGATAAACATCAACATAGGCCAGTTGGACTGAATGGCTTGTTCCTTGTTGGTTTGCTATTATCCAGGAAAGTGTGTGAATATTATAATTCTGTAACATTATCTTATCTTTGTGGGACTGCCACATTCCTGCCACAATTAAATATTTGTGGTATAACATTGGCATTTACTGATATAGTAGCAAATTGACACATAAGGAATACATGATGATAATTTCAGAACTGATGGGTTCAGAGCAAATTATTTGATTTGCTATGAAACTATCCCTTGACCTGCATAATTGGGTCACTTTTCATTGTTCTTTGATATTCCACATTGAGAACTCACTTCATTAGTTAGTAATTTTCAGACCCCAATGGATATCCTACTTGAAAGTATATAGGTGACTATTTGTGTAGAATTACTTGTATTTTCTGTCAAAATTATTCAACCCAACAAGTTAATCTATCTGGCATCCAAATCTATATAATTTGAATTAATTTTCTCAATTTATCAAATTCTGAGAGAAATACTCCATAATTAATCAGATCATGGTGGGAGAAATACAGAATTTAGGTCTGACAGATGTACACTGTTGATCCTTACTACACCAACAAGCTATTAGAAACAGTTGTCAAGACCAAAGAAACAGGGATATGGTGAATTCATACTGTGGCAATCCAGAGTACAAATCATTTGTACAAATATGCAGGGCCATATATTATGAAAATGTTCAATTTGTAAACTGGGAAAGGTGTGGATAATATAGAAGTAATTTTCCTGAGTTAATGTAAATTATTTGTTTTTGTTGCTATCTAACTTTGACTCTGTCTATGCTGGTTTGGAATTTAGCAAGGCTTGATTTGTACCATCATGAGAAGAATGAATTAAAATTATATTTATCAATTTAAATAAGTGTGGGTAATTGTATCTACAAATTTGTTTAGAAGCAAATTAAAGAAAGAGTATTTAGATTAACCAAAATTGAAAAGTCAGTGACCCACAATTATTTTGATTAAAAGGCATCAATCTGCCTACCCTGATAAAGAATGCATTTTAAAAGAAAAGATGAAGTGGATTTTTGTCTTAATCTGGACACTAAGCATCACCTATATGGAATGCAGAAAAGAAAAACAACGCAGGAGGATTTCAGGATGAATTTTCCTTCCTTTGAAATTATTAGGAGAAAAATCCAATAAAGTCTGTTAGACATGTGCAATCTCCGCCCACACTATTCTCTCACACCCATTGCTGGAACCAGATATGGCTTTCTAAACTCTATCCTGGTGACGCTTACTGCCCAGGAAGCAAGGAAATCTACTCTGCTGTGTTGGCATCACATTTGATACACCAGGACAATTCCTTATAACACTGCTTTCAGCGATACTTCATTGGAGGTATTACAATACTGCCATCAAATAAAGATTGTAATCCTCTTTTCTATTGTGGCTGTAGTGGACAGGGCAAAATAAGGTCACTTATGTGAAACGTTCTCCAGTGTTTGGATTGATAACAGAAAATGATCAGCTTTTGTGAAAAGTGAACCTGCTTTAGACTTGCACAGCCCCACCTAACTTGGAAGTTGTTGGAAGCAGCACAAAGCTAGCTAGTGTTCAAACCAATTGCATTTGAAAAAATAAGCTCTGGTAGCAAAGGACTTTGTAGTATTGAGATAAGTGGAGCTGGATTTTCCCAAATGAACACACCAGTGATTTAAGTCATTTCCATCCTGCCCACACTTTTTATTGCTGCCCCAGAACCATTTGGTGGAAGGTGGTAGTTGGTCTGGGAAAACAGCTAGAATGGCCCTGAAAAGAGAGAGGGCATAATGGAGGCCCTCTCTTTCTCAATTTCAGCTTAATGTACTGAATATTTCAGGCTTTGGTCTTGGGATTCTGATATTTTGCTGGTGGGGTTCCTGCACATCGTGTACCTAAGATTCCAATATAGAATAATGTGCCCTGGATGCAACACGGTTTGGAATGGGTCTAAATTGTGTGTTGCCACTACTCTAGCACAACCAACAATCTCCGGCCTGTCATTTTGAGACAATCTTTATTTATAACGATTACTTCAGAAGTAATGACATTTAAATTTTTTATTACACATTGTCAGAGTGTGGGTGTCGCTGACAAGGCAGCGTTTATTGTCCATCCCTAGTTGTCCTTAGAAGGTGAAACTTGTTTTTCAACCATTAGTGGTTTGATACAAATGAGTGACTTGTATGAGAGGGTGGTTAAGTGACAACCACATTGGCATGGGACTGGAATCTTATGGAACAGACTGGATATGGACAGCGGAATACCTTCCCTAAAGGGCATTAGTGAACCCAGCTGGATTTTTATGACAAATCAACAGTCAAATGGTGACATTTACAGATACGAGTTTTGTATTTCTTGATTCCGTACATTTATTGAAGTTCTCATGATGGGATTTGAACCCATGGCCAGAATTTTACAGGCCTCCAAGGTAGGGCCTGGGAGGTTGTGGGGGCGGGGAGGGGGGTGTGGGGTGAAAAATTGAGAGGGAGGGTGGGGATTAAGTGTCCATCACCTTCCCAATAGCATGACATTTTGTCAGTAATGCCAGCCTGCCTTGTAGTATAAGGGTCTGGCACATACAGGGTTAATGTGCGACTGAGTACAGTACCGCCCACACAACAATGTAAGAAGGCACATGACCCAGACTCAGGGGTCAGTGTGGTGTTGAGCAGAGACAGGTTAAGACCTAAGCATGGAGATAGCTCCTAGCCTGTACTCTTTACTGTACATGTTTAAATTGTCCTACTTGTTAATAAAGGTTTACCGTGAACCTTTAGAAGACTACGAAGAGTTCTTTCAGAGACACCGTTTTGTAACCGACAGCCTCCCAACATGCCTGACTGGGCCTGGCAACCCTGACCCCTACCTTACTCCGAGGCTGGCATCCATGCTGTTTTTCCGAGCTGGGTGAAATCCTTACCGTGGCCATCACTGCCATTCTGCTTATTAGCCCGCACCTCTTTAAGGCAAGAGGAGGCCCTATGGTAGCTCATTAGCTGTTTGATGGCATAAAACCCAGTCAGGGCTCCCAAAAACAGTCAACACCGAGTTGCCCCCAGCTTCATAGCCCGTGGATGGGGCCTCTGCAGAAGGAATAAACAGTAAAAACTGGGAAATAAGAATACTGGTCTGAACTGGTCCTGTAGACCTTAAAATGGAACACCAGTAAAACTGGGAAATAAGAGTACTGGTCTGAACCGGTCCTGTAGACCTTAAAATGGAACACCAGAAAAACTGGGAAATAAGAGTACTGGTCCGAACTGTTTTTTCTTGCTCTACCAAATCTCAGCCTATGTCTCTAAATTATTTGCCCTGGTGTCTGGATTATTAGTCCAGTAACATAACCACTACATTACTGTGGTTAGAATATGGAACCTCATTATCACAAGAGCAGCTGGGGTAAAAAGTATAAATGTATAGAAGGGGAAGGTAGATAAACACATGATAAAGAAGGGAATAAAAATATAGATGAAGAAAGGTGGAAAGAAGCTCAATGGAGCATAAACAGTAGCATGGACCTGTTTGGTTGAATGACTTGTTGTAATGCTGTAAACTCTATGTCACACAATGTAATTTCTGTAGTTTTTTTTTAAACAAAGAAACTTTCCTTCTTACATTCATGCTAAAGGTAGATTTACATTTGATTTTACTGTTTGCTATTTTTGTAATTAAAGGTTTGCAATGTTCACTTTGCTTAAGGTTCATACTGCAGACATTCACCGCTACTTAACCTACTTTACATGAGGTACACAGGAACTTGTAAATGTGTTGAATATGAAACTGATTTAATTGGATGGCCTAAACATCTCTATTAATTGTAAGAACAATCTATCCATTACAGGAAAAATAATTTGCAGCCAATTACTTCGATTATTTTCTCCCACCAAGGCTGCGTTATTTAAATGGCAATATTAATCCACTGAGTATGGAATAAAATTTTTGTCTCTGTACTGTGGAGGAATACCAATGCCTTGAGCTGAAATGTTGAGTTTTGCCACAGTATGGTAATATATTCTGGAATTGTTATGACTTGAGGATGGTGTTTGTGAGAAAACCATGGAAACTTACTTTTTTATTTTTAGTGAAGCCGTAAAAGACTTATTACTGTCCAATCTGTCTGCTCCTATTTTGCTTTGGCTGTCATGGTTTCAAATAATTTCACATTGAATCAAGGATTGAGACAAAAATGTACCTCAGTGATGGCAAAGAAAAACTTATACATTTATTTAACGATCTTCAGCCCTTTTCTGCATATATATCAGGTTTACAACTGCCATTAATAGTTCCCCACTGTACACCTCTAAAGATAAAATTGATCACAAACATAATATAATTTTTAAAAATCACCAACTTACTCATAAACTTGGCTCAAACAACATGTTCCCTGACATCCCCCACAAACACCATGATGCTGGCCGTTGGAACATTCCAAGTTTTGGTTACACACCCTCACATATTTCATGAATGTCACCTGTCCAGCTAACTCTTCATGTTCCAAGGCCCATGTTCCAAGGCTTGCATTTATACAGCACTTTCATGAATTTAGGATGTTCCAAAAAGCTTTATAGCCAATGAAGTGTATTTCAAGTTTAGAGACTGTTGTATTGTAGGACGTGCAGCAGCCAATTTGCTCACAGCAAAATCATACAAACAGCAAAGTGATAAACATAAAATAATCTCTTTTTAGGTATTACTTGAGCGATAAGTAAACACCAGTGCCCAGAATTTACTCCTGTGGTTGGATTTTCATTCTGGTGCTGTGGGAGTGTGGGGTGAGGGTGTGTGTCGGAGTCGGGAAGCCGGAAAGAGTTCAGAGGCAGCCACAGTGGCTGCCGAGTGCTGAGATCAGCTGTGTAAAAGGTGCTTCATGCTCTGGAACTTTGACTCAGTTGTAATAAAAGTAGTTCGGACCTCTAGCCCTCACCACCCCACCCACTCTCCACGACGCATGTATGCCAACTCATGCTCTCATCTACCCCCATGGCCACTTATACTCTCAATGCCAACCAATGGGCCTCTACCTATCCCTCATGTCTACTTATAGCCCCTATGCCAACTTAGTGTCAACTCATGTTAACTCATGACCACTCATCCACTTTGCTCCATCCATTACCCTTACTCCCTCCATGCCAACTCACGCTGTATCCACCACGGGCAGACCTTAGGAGCCATACTGAGATGAAATAAAATAAAATTCTAAGTATCTTTTCACTATAAGATTTCACTACATAAAATAAATCTCATGGATAAAAGCTCATTCAATATATTTAAATACCCCCTAGTAGTTAACCCTTATAGAAACAAACATTTATATCCGTAGCCCCGCATCAAAGACAGCTAATCCCTTTGACAGCTCCAAGAGCTTTTACTCAAACTGTGAGCTTACATTCCTTGCCACACACACACCCCCATCCCCCCACCACCCCCCAGTCCTCTGTGATAATGACAGGCTATACAAGCAGTCAAGCAATGATGATACCATAATGATAACGCTCAGGCTTAAGTCAATAAACAACGAACACTGATATACTTTCAACTCAGGCACAGCAGACTGTTTTTTAAAAAAAATCAAAGAGCAGGTGATTTAAATAACTTGACAGCTTGTCATTTCCACAGACCCTATCCAACTTTTATGCACATTTACATCTACTCTCAAAAATCGTGAATCACAAATTGCAGGAAATAGATCTTGTTCCAGCAAAAATAGTCTCTTTGAACTCAGCACTGATTTCCCCCATGTGTGAATCACAAACCCCACTCCTTACAGTGAAAATAGGATCTGATGGAAATGACGGGGCAGGACTTCTGGATCCGGTGTCCTGGCGTCATTTTGGCTAAGGCATGGAGTATCCACTACTCTGTGAAAATCTGGGCTCAGGATATTGCTTAGGCATCTTCAAAATAACCATGCGAGTTTTCATCTCCACCTGAGAGCCGCTCTGAAACTCCAGCACACCTTCGGGACTGCACTGGAGTGCCAGCCTAGATTTTGTGTTCAAGTTCATGGCTCGAACCCACAACCTTCTGTCTCAGAAGGAGAGAAAGCTTTAACTGAGCCATAGCTAATGTACAGCCCCAACAGAAACAAACAAAATGTGGACATGCAGGAGAGCATTTCACATACAAGATCACAACTTTCAGTCACTCGCCACCCCCATCCAAGCCTGAATAGACAAGCTGCCATACTGGAAGTGAAATCAAGCAGTTGGCAAAGGATTCACAGCTTTGGGAGGAAAAGCTTTTGCAGAGACATGGGATAAGAATCAGTCCAGGGCTTAGTTCAGATTATGACAAGAGTTCCTTGTAATGTCTTGGTTAGTTGTCAAAAACACCTAAAACCAATTTAATAAGCTGTAGACCTCAGTATGAGTTTTAACCAAATCTCAAGAAAGGAGTCACCTCATTGAATAAGAATAAAAATGAACAGCCTACCCAGCACTGATCTAGGCACTGGAAACGGCAAAGACACATCATGCCCAGGTGATCATGCAAAGTCCTCCTCACCAACATCTAGGGACTTGTGCTAAAACTGGGAGAGTTGTTCCACGGGCTGGTCAAGCAACAGCCAGACACAGACATATCCATTGAATTAGGCCCCAGACTCCTCCATTAGCATCCCTGAGTATGAGCTGTCCCGGTGGCAGAACAAATTTGCCAGAAGTGGCAACACAGTGGTATATAGTCGGGGGTGTGGCTCTGAGAATCCAGTATTGATTCTAGCCCATGCAGTCTGAAGTCTTAGGTGGTAAGCAGCAGGACATTTTCTGAAAACCGTCCCTCAGCAGAATACCCCTGAGGGTAGTAAGAGCACAGAACATACTCTGGGTGTGGGATTTAAATGTCTACCACCAAGAGTGGCTCAGTAGCATCACTACTGGCTAAGTTGGATGCGTTCTGAAGGACATGTCTGCCAGAATGGGCCTGTGGAATGTGGTGAGAGAGACAACAAGAAGAAAAAACTGACTTGCCCAATCTACCTGTCCAAGTCCATGACTGTATTGGTGGGAGTAAACACGGCATAGGCCAGGAGAAAGTTCTGACCTCACACTGAGGACACCATCCATCATGTTGTGTGGCATAAGCACTGTGTTAAATGGGATAGATTCAGAAGAGACCTAGCAGCTCAAAACTGGGCATCCATGTGGGCAGCAACAGCAGAATTGCATTAAATCACTGTAAACTCAGGGTCTGGCATATGCCTTATTCTTGAAGTGCCATTCAACCAGGGGCCAACCTTGGTTTTAATGAGAAGTCTAGGAGAGCATCCCAGGAGCAGCACCAGGCATATCTAAAAATCAGATGCCAACCTGGTGAACTACACAGAGCTATGGAAGTTTAGTGCATGCCAAACAGTGGAAGCAGTCTGCCTTAGGCACAACTAAGTGATCCCACAACCAATGGATTAGATCAAAGCTCTCCAGTCCTGTCACATCCAGTCATGAACGGTGGTGCACCATTAAACAACTAATTGGAGGAGGAGACTCCACAAACACCCCCACCTCCAATAATAGTGGACCCCGGCACATCAGTGTAAAAGACAAGGTTGAAGCATTTGCATCCATCTTCAGCCAGAAGTGCCCCGTGATTTGACGCATTTTGGCCTCCACCTGAGGTCCTCAGCATTCACCATTCCACTTCACTACACAAGGTATAAAGAAATGGTGAATACACTGGATACAGTAAAGACTATGGGCCCTGAACAACATCTGGCTGCAGTACTGAAGACTTGTTCTCTAGAAGTAGCTGCACCCTTAGCCAAGCTGTTCCAATACAGCTATAATGCTGACACCTACCCAGGAATGTCCTGGCCACAAAAGAACAAACCCAATTGAGCCAATTATTTCTCCATCAGTCTATTCACAATCATCAGCAAAGTGATGGAGGGTGTCAACAACTGTGCTCTCAAGTGGCACTTACTCAGTAGTAACCTGCTCACCGATGCTCAGTTTGAGTTTTACCAGAGCCATTTGGCTCTAGGCCCTGCGGCCTTGGCCCAAACATGGACAGAAGGGCTATTTCCAGAGGTGAGGTGAAAGTGACTACTCTTGACATCAAGGCAGCACGTGATCGAGTGTAGCATCAAGTAGCCCTAACAGAATTGAATAGAAATCAGGAAGAAAACTCTCCACTGGTTGGAGTCATACCTGGCATATCATAGCACAAAAAGATGGTTGTGGTTGTTGGAGGTCAATCATCTCAGCCCAGGACATCACTGCAGGAATTCTTCAGGATAGTGTCCTAGGCTCCACCATCTTCAGCTTCTTCATCAATGACCTTCTTTCCATCATAAGGTCAGAAATGCTAATTATTGCATTCGTGACCCCTCAAATAATTAGGCAGTCTTTGCCCATGTGCAACAAGATCTGGAAAACATTCAGGGCTGCTAAGTGACAAGTAACATTTGCACTGCACAGGTGACAAGCAATCACAATCTCCATCTTGAGAGAGCCTAACCATCTCTACGACCATCAGTGACATTAACATTGCTGAATCCCCCACTATCAATACCCTGGGGGGTTACCATTGACCAGAAACTTCACTGGATTAGCCATATAAATACTATAGCCACAAGGACATGTCAGAGATTGAGAATTCTGTGGCAAGTAACTCATGTCCTGACTCCCCAAAGCCTATCCGCCATCTACAAGGCACAAGTCAGGAGTGTAATGTAATACTCTAATTGCACTCATCCAGGCAACTCCAACAACATTCAAGTAGCTAGACACCATCCAGGACAAAGCAGCCCGCTTGATCAACACCCCATTTACTATCTTAAACATTCACTTCTCCACCACCTGCGCACGGTGGCAGCAGTTTGTATCAGCTACAAGATGTAGCGTGTGACAAAAGTATAATAATTTTCATAATTTTTTTTGGTTTATTGTGAAGTAGGTTTATGGGGATAAGTATAGTTGTGTGTGTGTGTGATTTAATTGCATTTGGAGTCAAGTAGACTGCAAGTTTGAAATCACCAAAATAAGTTAGATGCTTGACATGCTATTGAGTAAACATGGATGCTGGCTTAGCATGTAAAGTGTGAAGGAAATTTGCATTTTTAGATAGATGAAGGGCTATTTGGATTTCAAAGGGATCTTAGTCTGTTTACAACTAGCCAGATAAGCAAGACTAAGGAATGTGTTTCTTTTTCCCAAAGGTTACCGGCAATAGTGGAAACATGAAAGTTTTTATGTTATGAAGAAGATACCGTTTCAAAGACATATAGAACAATTGAATTTACATATTAAAAAGAGAGAAACATATATGAAGGAGAATGAAAGGCAATGTGGAAAGAGAAGGTCATGTAAGATCTAACAGGAGTGTGTGAAATAGCCTTAATGAAACCTCCAGCATTTGTGCATAAGTCTGCTATATAACTAAACTGAAGTTAGGAAAAAACATTTGGAATTTCACAGTCAAGTGGGTATTGAGTTAACTTGCTGAGTTTGTTTTAGATCTAAGATTTATTTTCATAGAATCACAGAATCACACAGTGCAGAAGAGGCCCTTCGGCCCATCGAGTCTGCACCGACACGTGAGAAACATCTGACCTACCTACTTAATCCCATTTACCAGCACTTGGCCCATAGCCTTAAATGTTATGACACGCCAGGTGCTCATCCAGGTACTTTTTAAAGGATGTGAGGCAACCCGCCTCCACCACCCTCCCAGGCAGCGCATTCCAGATCGTCAAAAACCTCTGAGTAAAAAAGTTTTTCCTCACATCCCCCCTAAACCTCCTGCCCCTCACCTTGAACTTATGTCCCCTCGTGACTGACCCTTCAACTAAGGGGAACAGCTGCTCCCTATCCACCCTGTCCATGGCCCTCAAAATCTTGTACACCTCAATCAGGTCGCCTCTCAGTCTTCGCTGCTCCAACGAAAACAACCCAAGTCTATCCAACCTCTCTTCATAACTTAAATGTTTCATCCCAGGCAACATCCTGGTGAATCTCCTCTGCACCCCCCTTCAGTGCAATCACATCCTTCCTATAATGTGGCGACCAGAACTGCACACAGTACTCCAGCTGTGGCCTCACCAAGGTTCTATACAACTCCAACATGACCTCCCAACTTTTGTAATCTATGCCTCGATTGATAAAAGCAAGTGTCCCATATGCCTTTTTCACCACCCCACTAACATGCCCCTCCGCCTTCAGAGATCTATGGACACACACACCAAAGTCCCTTTGTTCCTCAGAACTTCCTAGTTTCATGCCGTTCATTGAATACTTCCTTGTCAAATTACTCCTTCCAGAGTGTATCACCTCACACTTTGCAGGGTTAAATTCCATCTGCCACTTATCTGCCCATTTGACCATCCTGTCTATGTCTTCCTGTAGCCCAAGACACTCAACCTCACTGTTAACCGCCCGGCCAATCTTTGTGTCATCCGCAAACTTACTAATTCTACCCCCCACATAGTCATCTATGTTGTTTATATAAATGACGAATAATAGGGGACACAGCACAGTTCCCTGTGGTATGCCACTGGACACTGGCTTCCAGTCACTAAAGCAGCCTTCTGTCATCACCCTCTGTCTCCTACAACTAAGCCAATTTTGAATCCACCTTATCAAATTACCCTGTATCCCATGTGCATTTGCCTTCTTTATAAGTCTCCCATGTGGGACCTTGTCAAAGGCTTTGCTGAAATCCATATAAACTACATCAACTGCACTACCTTCATCTACACACCTGGTCACCTCCTCAAAAAATTCAATCAAATTTTGGAGCGCTGCCTGAAAGGGGGCGTAACTGGGGGCGAGATCAATTAGGAATTTTAGGAGTTATTATAGTAGTAAGTAATTGTAGTCTTAAATATGAGCTTGACATCTTTTATTTTGTTAATAAATATTTTAATTTAATTTTTAGAATTTGTAAAGGTCTTGGTAGACTTATTACGTCTGAATTTAATGCACACATCTCGTAATAAATACAAATTGCTGTACCGTTATGATAGCATGACCAAGTTTCCCTCGTGAATTTGGTCTGCCTGGCACACATCATCTGCCACGTCATAACAACTGTAGCAGCTTGATAGCACTTTCCAAATCCGTGATCTATACCACCTAGAAGAACAAGGGCAGCAGGTGCATGGGAATACCACCAATTGCAAGTTACCCCCAAGTCATGCACCATCCTTAGTTGGAACTATATTGTGATTCCCTCATCGTCAACTGGGTCAAAATCCTGGAACTCCCTTCCTAATAGCAATGTGGGTGTACTTACATCACACAGACAGCAGCATTTCAAGAAGGGGGCTCACCACCATCTTCTCAAGGGCAATTAGCGATAGGCAGCAAATGTTGACCCTGTCAGCGAAGCTCATATGAATAAATATTTTTAAAAATAAAACACAAAATGCCTGAAATACTCAGCAGTCTGGCAGCAATTGTGGAGGGAGAAACAATGTTTCAGGTCAAGGACCTTAATTAAGAACACAGACATTGACTCTGACATTGCTGACAGGGCCCCCAATTGTGTCCCTTCCACTTCCTGCACTTCTCGTGCCCATTCCTCTCACTCTCAGAAACACAATAGAGTTCTCCTGGTCCTTAACTGCCACCCCACCACCCTCCACATTCAATGGATCAACCTCCGCCATTTCTGTCACCTCCAATGTGATGCCACCACCAAGCATATCTTCCCTTCTTCTCCCCTTTCATAAGAACACTAGAACTTTAGAAATAGGAGCCAAGATCCTTTCTCACTCATGTCCTTATGACATCATTTACTATAAGAGCTACTCCTCCTCATCCATTCTGTTTGTTGTTTCAAAATGTATTTACCCTGGAATATTTAGTTCCCAACTATAGTCTCCTTGTAGCAATGGACCGCGTTTGGTGCCCCTCCAGAGATGAGTTCCGAGGCAGGAGGGTCTGTTTCATTAGGCGGGAGAGTGAGAGGTGGGGACCCCGCCGTTTCCTTGCCCCTCTCCAATTAAGTTGTGTAATGTCGACTTAATGGCCACATCCAGTTACCACTGGTATTCAACCAATGGCAGGCAGGAGAATTTGCCATGTGCAAAACCAACAGGGTTTGCTTGCGGCATAGTTGGGGGGGGGTCCCTCATTCAAAGACACTCGGTGCCGAAGGACCCTGTATCAGAAAGAGGTGGGAGCCACTTATAGCCATCTCCCTGCACTTTCCTCTGATCCCCTCCCCAACCTCTCACACCCCACCACCCCCACCCCCTCCCCCCTGCCAGTGATCCCACTGTCATTTACCTTTCTTGAGGGATCTCATGATGAACCCTGGTAAAGGTCCAAGTGTATGACCAACAGCAGCCACCACTCCTGGTGGCACTGCTGGTAATGAGCCCTGGTCTCTAATTGGCTGGCAGCTCTTGAGAGCAGGATTTCGGCCCTACCAGGGGAAGTCCTGCAATTAAATGTCCCCTGTGGAGCTGGGAATCCTGGCAGCAGGGTTCCCACTGCCAATTATGGACTTAATTCTTTTGGGGCTCCCGGAGATCAGATCAGCGGCGGTGCCATCAGTGTTCGTAGTGGATGGAGAAGTCCCCTGCTGCCTGCATTAAATTTGGCTCCATGTTTCTGTAATTTCAGCATTCTGAAAGGACCATTCCCCTTGAAACATCCTGGCTCATGTTGTAATATGTCTTTAAGAAGTTGCAGTATGACATCACTCAAAAGGAAGTATGTCAAGCGATCCAGTTTTAGTGTCACTTTTGCTTTTAAGCAGAGCACACACATGGATAGCTCTGCTGCTAGTGTCTTAAAGCTTTATACCCATGTATATCTGTTCTCATGTGCTTAGTCTTAATAAATTCATTAATAAATAAATATTTCCAGTTGTGAGAAGGGATGATATACTAAATGGGTCAACAAACGAGGCATTATGGATTGAGCTTAGAAATAAAAAAGGGGCAGTCACACTACTGGGAGTATACTACAGACCCCCAAATAGTGAAAGGGAGATAGAAGAACAAATATGTAGGCAAATTTCTGCTTGTAAGAACAAGAGGGAAATAATAGTAGGAGACTTCAACTATCCTAATATCAACTGGGATTCAAACAATATAAGGGGCACTGAGGGAGAAAAATTCATGCAGTGTGTCCAGGAAAATGTTTTCAACCAATTAGTGACAAACTCAACGAGAGGAGATGCAATTCTGGACCTAGTCTTGGGGAACGAAGAAGGGCAAGTGGGTGAAGTGACAGTTGGCAACCATATCGGGGGCAGTGATCACAATTCAGTTAGATTTAGCATTACCATGGTAAAGGACAGAGATAAGGCAGGAGTAAAAGTCTTGAACTGGGGGAAGGCAAATTTTGCAGAAATGAGAAGGGACTTGGCTAAGGTGGACTGGACAGCACTGCTGGAGGATAAAACAGTGGAAAACCAATGGGAAGCACTAAAAAGCGAGATCCTAATTGTACAAAGTAGATATGTCCCCTACAAAAATAAGAGTGGACTGCGAAATCTAGACTCCCCTGGTTGTCTAGAGGAATACAGGAGAAGATCAAACAGAAAAAGAAAGCGTACGATAGGCACAAAGAACTAAGCACTGCAGATAGCCTAGACGAATATAGGAAGTGCAGGGACAAAGTAAAAAAGGAAATAAGGAAATCAAAGAGAGGGCATGAAAAAAGATTAGCAAGTAAAGTTAAAGATAACCCAAAGATGTTTTACCAATATATTAATGCTAAAAGGTTAGTTAAGGAAAAAATGGGACCTATCAGAGATGAAGATGGAAACTTGTCTGTAGATGCAGAGGCTGTGGGAAGGGTTTTGAATGAATATTTTGTCTCCGTGTTTACAAAGGAAAGGGAGGATGTAAATATAGTAGTCCAGGAGCAACACTGTGAGATATTGGACGGGATAGTCATAAAGAGAGAGGAAGTACTCGAAGGGTTGAAATCCTTGAAAGTTGATAAGTCACCAGGGCCAGAAGGATTATTTCCGAGGCTGCTGAAGGAAGTCAGGGAGGAGATAGCAGACGCTCTGAGGATGATTTTCCAATCTTCACTAGATACAGGGAGGTACTGGAGGACTGGAGAAATGCAAACGTAGTTCCATTGTTTAAAAAAGGATCAAAGGAAATGCCAAACAATTATAGGCCAGTTAGTCTTACATCGGTGGTGAGCAAATTAGTGGAATCAATCCTGAGAGATAGGATTAACTATCATGTGGAAAGGCATGGACTAGTCAGGGATGGTCAGCATGGATTTGTTAAAGCAAGGTCTTGCCTCACAAATTTGATTGAATTCTTTGAGGAAGTGACAAGAAGGGTTGATAAGGTAGTGCAGTGGATGTTGTGTACATGGATTTTAGCAAGGTATTTGACAAGGTCCCACAATGCAGATTGGTCAGGAAAATAAAAGCCCATGGGATTCAGGGTAATGTGGCAAACTGGATAAAAGGTTGGCTTTGTAACAGGAAACAAAGGGTAATGGTCGATGGATGCCCTCGTGAATGGAAAGTTGTCTCAAGTGGTGTTCCACAGGGCTCGGTGTTGGGGCCCTTGCTGTTTGTGTTATATATTAACGATTTGGATGTGAACGTGGGGGGCATGATTGGGAAATTTTCAGATGACACAAAGATTGGCCGAGTAGTGGATAGTGTAGAGGATAGCCATAATCTCCAAAACGGTATAGATGGGTTGGTGGAGTGGGCGGTAAAGTGGCAGATGGATTTTAACATAGAGAAGTGTGAGGTCATACATTTAGGGAGGTCAAACAGTTACAGGGATTACACAATAAATGGGAATATACTAAGAGGGGTAGATGGGGTGAGAGATCTTGGCATACAAGTACACAGGTCCCTGAAGGCAGCAGTTCAAGTAGACAAGGTTGTAAAGAAAGCACATGGAATGCGCTCCTTCATTGGCAGAGGTATAGAATATAAAAGTAAGGATATAATGTTGGAATTGTACAAAACACTGGTGAGGCCACAACTGGAGTATTGTGTGCAGTTCTGGTCACCACATTACAGGAAGGACAAAATAGCTCTGGAGAGAGTGCAGAGGAGGTTTACAAGAATGTTGCCAGGGTTAGAAAAGTGTAGCTATGAGGAGAGATTGGATAGGTTGGGGTTATTTGCCTTAGAACAAAGAAGACTGAGAGGTGACTTGATTGAGGTGTACAAAATTATGAGGGGAATAGATAGAGTGGACAGGATAAAATTGTTTCCCTTGGTGGAGAATTCTAGAACCAGGGGACATAGATTCAAGATAAGTGGCAGAAGGTGTAGGGGGGACATGAGGAAGAGCTTTTTTACGCAGAGGGTAGTGGGTGTCTGGAATTCGCTGCCCAAGTTGGTGGTAGAGGCAGAAACTCTAAATGCTTTTAAAAAGTACCTGGATCTGAACCTTAAGTGCTGTAAGCTGCAGGGCTATGGGCCGGGTGCAGGAAGGTGAGATTAGAAAGGGCACCTGGGTGTCTTCGGGCTGGCATGGACAAGATGGGCCGAATGGCCTCCTTCTATGCTGTAACTTTTCTGTGGTTCTAAATAAACCCATAACATGTTTACTCAAACCCTTATGAATGATTGGTGACTTTATATCATTACAAAAACACAACATGTTGTTCAGCAGTGGATCCTTCTAAAAGACATGGTGCTCAGGCTGTCAGCAAGATTCAGTACATGTACAACATGGTGAACAGTCTTACATTAGGCTACATAGCATAAGACAACCCGCAATGTTTTAGTCAGAATGCAACAAAGTTGAAGTGTTGGAAAGTTTTGAGGATGCAGCATGTTGATTGCGTAGAAAAGCTTTGAAGACACAGTGCTCAAATAAAGAGCTGGCAAGCAGACGGATCCCTCATGGTGAGATTGCAGCACGTAACCTGTCAGTTCGGTGAGTGGGACAGTGCATTGAGAGGGCCAGCACCAGGTTAGCTCAGTCGGGAAAGGTGAGTGACCAGGGGGTGGGCTGGATCGATAGCGAGTGAGGGAGAGTCAAACAAACACAAAAACAAATGAAAAGTCATAAAAATCAGGCCAAAGAAGGTTGCAAATATAATAGGCGGAGCTTTGGAATAGTACATGAAAATGGTAGAGCGACACTCATCCCATGTACTATCGGAGAAGGAATGTCAAAGGGGTATTGTCAAAATGTGCACAAAATTCCCCAGTTTGAATTGGGATGTAGCTGATCTACTTTCCAAATTCAAAATCTTTAAACAGCGTACAAAGCTATGGTTTCTTGATTCAGGTGTGCATGAACCAGACAAGCAACCCATAAAAATTTGACTAGCAATTGGAAACAAAGGTCTATACAGGCTGAACACATCAGGATTAACAGTACAAGAGCTTTAAGATCCCCAAAAGATATGGGCTACATTGGAAGACCAGTTCACAATAAGGTTAAACTTCTGCATTCATTGCCCAGAGTTCATGTCATTTCAACAACAGAATTCACAGACCATTTTGTCAGCTGATACAGAGAAAAGGGTACATCCTGTGACTTTTCAAACACAGAGTTAACAGACAGAATTGTTGAGTTGATGATCGCATCCACTCCCATAGAAAAATTTAGGAACGATCTGCTAGCCAAGCCCAAAACGTTTAACATCGAAGAGCTGCTCAAGAATGGGCATAGGTATGAAGCGATTCTCGCAGATTGACTAAGTTTACAGGTCCCAAGCACAACCTCAACTGCTGATGCACTTACTAAAACACCCAAACTTAGCAAGACATATGGAAGGTTTGGCCCCTGCATGCACCAAGAAAATGCCCAGCTTTCCATCAATCCTGCAAGGCATGTGGCAGAAAGACCATTGGCAGTTGTGGTGCTTTAGAGCAAAGGCTGATGCAGCTACAAAGAGCTGTGCACTGATCCAAACAAAGCATACACAACAGGTACCTTCAAGCAATAAGAATGACCATCCGATGACGAGGTGATTGAGAAACCAGAAAATGATGATGTGTACAATGCGATAGAGAGCAGTGAACACACGTTTCACACTGTTAATCTCATGGAAAACATAGATGTTATCACATCATCTGAAGTGTTTGCCAAGATTCAAATTATCTGCCCTAAGAAAGTTGACAACTATTTGTATTGGCCAAGATTGACACAGGGGCAAGTGCCAACATACTAACCCTGCGAATTCTAAAAGATGTATCCAAAGACATTAAAGGCCATGGCGAAACTTATTGCTGTGAAACTCTCAGCTTAAATGGTTCACTAATTCTGTTAGTGCAGGCTCTATAGTCCTGGAGTGCAAGTACAATCAATCCTCCTGGGTTACAGATGTTTTATGTCATGGAGACTGAAGGCCCAGCAATCACAGGTCTACTGGCATGCTGTGAACTCTCACTAGTGACAATCCATGGAGGCAGTCAGACCTCATATGGCAGATTAACCACAGAAAATACTCCTATCGCCTCAGTTCAAGACCCAACATAGAAATATCCAGAATGTTTCAACAAAATTGGCAGTTTCAAGGGAGCTGCAACATTACATATGCAGGAGAATGCAAGCCCATCAACTGATCTAATGCATTTTGCACAATGCAAATGCCAGTAGCTACAAGAAGAAACAGAGAAAGGTTCCACACTACAGAAATTGTGGAAAACCACAATGAAGGATGGCCTGATTCAATTCAGCATGTTCACGAATATGTGAGACTATTTTGGCCTTATCAGGACATGCTAGGTATCTCCCAGGGAGTAATTTTCAAAGGCAGGCAGGTTCTCATACCGGAATCTTTGTGACCTGATATTCTTCAGCCACTTCATCACTCACACATTGACATAGATCGGATGAGAAGACTCGCAAGAGAGACAGTCTATTGGCCGGGTATGAACAATGACATTGAAGTTATGATCAAGAAGTGTGAGGCATGTTGAGAGCATATGCGAAGTCAGCACAGGGAACCAGTGATTCCACATGAAGTTCCTACCCTTCTTTGGTTCAAAATCGCATCCGACCTCTTTCATATCCATGGCACTGATTTCATCATCATCGTCGACTACTTTACCAAGAAGTCCATTGATTTACAATTACACAATACGTTCAGCACAACTGTTGTGTTATTTTCAGTTTATTTGGTGTGCCTAGAGAAATCATTACAGTCAATGGTTCATAATTTATTGGTAAGCCATTTCAGGATACCTGTGAGAAGTGGCATATTGATTACACTACTTCTCCACATTACCCTAGATCTAACAGCCTAGCTGAATGGATGATTTGGCACAGTGATACCAATAGTTCTCAAATGCAGACAGACCAAACAAGATCTACACGTTGCAATATTACAGTCTGAGAACCACACCTTTAAGTGAAACTATTCCATCACCTGCAGAGCTCATGTTTGGCAGATTAGTATGTACTAATCTACCTAATCCTACCCATTCTACTTTCTCGGAAACGAGAGAAAAACTAGAGAGTAATTTTGAAGACTGTAAGAGAAGATGACCAACATGCACAATAAAAATGTGGGTACAGAATTGCCAAGTTTACAGTTGGGACAAGAAGTTTGCATCCAGGATCCCACAGAAATATGTGGCAACTAACTGAGGTGATAAGGATTTGTTCAGAACCAAGGTCCTATGAAGTTATTATACACAAAGGTACAATGGTGAGGCATAACCAAGGACAAATCATTCCATTCCAGATCCTCAACCACCTATTGAAAAGTCACTCCTATTGCATCTAGGACAAGACCCCAACTGCAACCAGAAACAACATCCGTGAATGACAATCCGACAGATCATTTGGACAACTGAAGAGAGACATGGTTACCATTACAAGATCTGGACATACCAGCAGATTTTATAGACTCATAGATTCATCTGTTGTATACACCTTTGTAATGGTAACCAAACATGAAAATGTATTGTAAATATGCTTCTTTGGAAGGGGGAAATATCTTTAAAAAGAAAGGGAAATGTTGTAATATGCCTTTCAGAGATTGCAGCATGACATCATTAGAAAGAAAGTGCATCATGCGATTCAGTTCGAGTTTCACTTTTGCTTTTAAGCAGAACGCACACACAGACAGCTCTGCTGCTGGTGTATTCAAGCTTTATACCCATGTATATCATGTGCCTCGTCTTAATAAATGAACCCAATCTCTTATGAGTGATTGGTGCCTTTATATTATTATAAAAAGATGACAGCTCACTTTTCCATCACCCCCAACTTACTCTCCTTCCCATTGCCCTTCACATGCAAGTGCAGGACATGCAACATGTATCCTTTCACCTCTTTCCTACCCATTGTCCAGGGATCCAAACATAATCTCCTGGTGAAACAACAATTTATTTTTTCTTATTTCAATTTATTATCCTGAATTCATTGCTCATTAGGTGGCCTGCTCTACACTAGAGAGATCAAATGCAGATTGTCCACTCTTAAGCACTTCCATTCAGTTTGCAAGCATGACTCTGAGTTTCCAGTCACTTGCCATTTTAATTCTTTGCTCCACTCTGACCTCTCTGTCTGTGGCCTACATTGTTCTAATGAAGTTCAACAAAAGCTTGAGGTACAACACCTCAGTTTTTTATTACACACTTTACAACCTTCTGGATTCAAAACTCATTTCAAAAATTTCAGATCATAACCGCTGCTCCCATTTTTTTCAATCAGCAGCTGTTTATGAATCAGATATTCCCATTTACATCTCCTCTAAACCCATTACCACCACCTTTTTGCCTTGCATCTTCATCCCTTTTGTCATTTAAGCACTTTTGCCTTCCACCCCATCACAGACTTTCCCTCTCTTCTTTCCCTTTCCTCTTTCCCTGTCTCTTGCTTGTGTACAAACTTAGATCTCTAACATTTTCCAGTTGTAATATGAGGCCTGAAATGTTAACTCTTTTTCTTTCTCAAAAGATGTTGCCTGACATACTGAGTATTTCCAACATTTTCTGAAAAAGAGAGCAAACATAAATGAAGAAGCGAAGAGAATTTTCTTTGATGATTTGCCATTTCCTGTCCCCATAGCTTTTATGATCTGGGGCTATATTTTATGACCAAGAATGAAATTCCACTGCCAAGGTTGATTGCAGCCTCCCAGTGGGTGCTGATGGGAAATCCCACCTTTTTGGATACTCCATGGTACACTAAGGAACCTGCTAGTGGTCTGCCACCTTTCCACCTCTGATGAAATGTGTCATTTTGCCAGTCTTCCTGCTTCCCAGCCCATATCCAAAATGCTAGTAAAATTCAAGCTAGCTGCGCATCCCAGGGAGGCATATTCCCAGCGGTGGCCAGTTAAGTAATGCTGCCACTGCTGTCAGCCTAATCAGAGAACCAACAGCTTAGCAGCTTCAGCAGCGCCACTGCTAGGGATGGCTATTGCTGGTGTTGCACCTGCAGGATGAGGCTGTATCAATGGCTGTATGCCCTCAAAGACAGTCAAGTGTGGTCTTGGGACACAGACCCAGGTGGCTCCCAGTAATTGGCGGGGGGGTGGGGTGGCATGAGCATTACCACTAGCAGGTTCCTCAGTGCACCATGGAGTATCCAAAAAGGTGGGATTTCCCATCAGCACCCACTGGGAGTCTGCCAGATTTCAGTGTATGATGTCCTCATGCAGTGGCAGGCCTCCCCAGCAAGGGCAAAATGCCTGCAGAGATGAGAAGTGCCCCTTAATTGGCCATTTAAGTGTCTCAATTGGGCACCTGATGGGCAGCCAGTCTGCTACCTTTCCACCTCTGATGAAATGGCATCGCTGCAGGAAGACTTCAGGCTGCCTTCCTGTGTCATTTTGCCAGTCTTCCTGCATCCCAGCCCATATCCAAAATGCGAGTAAAATTCAGCCCGTAACTATCTATATGTTCAGAGATATTGGGCGGAATCGTCCGGTCCCGTTGGCGGTGGGTATCATGGGGGTTGGGGGGGAAGAATTTGGTGTAAGTGGCAGAAATCAGTTTCACACCTCTGGCTCATTATTACGTCTTCACTTTTCTACTCTATACCTTGTGTGATTAAAATCCAGTAGCCTTTTTTAATAACTTTTTCAACCTGAGGTACTGCATTTAATGCCCCATAAAACTTTACTCCAAATACCACCACTCTTTCACAATCTTGAACTTACTTTTGTTTAAAGAATAATTACAGCTGCTTCTTATTATCAAAATCTATTGCCTCTCATTTATAGACCGTGAATTCCATCTGCCTCTTTCTACCCACTACTTCCATTTTATTGATATTCCATTGCAAATTTATTTGGTTTTCTAATTAGCTCAACCTACTACTACTGGACAATTTCAACAACACTCCTTCTCTCTCAAAATTGAATATTTTTAAGGCAGAGGTAGACAGATTCTTGTAAGGCAAGGGAATCAAAAGGCCAACAGGGGGTCGATGGGTATTTGGAACTCAACACAACCAGATCAGCTGCATGATATTATTGATTAGCGGAGCAGGCCTGAGGGGCTGAATGGCCTACTTCTGCTCCTAATTTGTATGTTCGTATGTATGTAAGGCCTGTATATTAAATGCATAAGTTTAAATTTCAGTTCATATGGAGAAAATGCTCACCAAAAGAAGTTGATTTGTGTGATGAGAGTGAGTAAAAATTATAGGGAGCAAGCCCAGACCATAACAATGAGTGGTTCAGCGGGAAAGGGCATAATGGCTGATGAACTGTCATCAATGGCCCGGCAGCAAAAGGTCTGAAAGCAGAAGCTGTTTCTATGTGAACAGAGGGGGTTACTGAGGTATAGTCATGAAAATGAAGTCAAGGATCCTAATCTCAATTTGCAAGGGTGCAGTGAATCAGTGGAGCTTGACATGGAAGAGTGCATGAATGTGGGATGTTGTGTGGGTCAGCATACAGCCCACAGTTTTTAGAATGTGTTTTGGTTTGTGGAGCATGAAGACTGGTTTGGGGAGCATTTAGGAAGCCAGGCCACAACATTAAAAAGGCAAGAGTTTGTTTTTCAGGAATGGCTGGAGAAGGGGTAAGGGCAAAGGGGCTTACTTTACTGTTGGGTGCCTTAATAGCAATGTTCTTCCATATTCATTAAGCTATTTTGTTACAGAAAGTACTTTAAGAAATCTTGTGTCATTTGTGACTATTGCATTGTCTGGCAACCTTAAGATGATAGCTCTATCAAATTGCTGATTCACCAGTCGTATTAGAATAAAATGCAATATTTTTATTCCTGTTTAAGGGTTCTCGCTTTGTACTGCATGTATTAGCTTAAAAACAAGGCAGAGAAATATTGGATAAGGCAAGTATTTGGGTATGGGGATCATGATGTGTGGTTAACCCAAGTGCATTATTTATTGACCACTTATTTACCAATAAGTGTCCTTAAACTAAATATTACAATCAATTCTCCACATTGGAAGGTGAGAATCTCATTTACTGAAATTTTCTGATTATATATCTTCATCATTTACTGAATTATGAGAAGAATTTTTACAGAGACAATAGTTGATAAATAGTAATTGGACTAGATGCAAAGGCTTATTTCACCCCTTTTCTATTTTTCCTTAGTTCTGTTGAAGAGTCATGCGGACTCGAAATGTTAACTGTGCTCCTCTCCACAGATGCTGCCAGACCTGCTGAGTTTTTCCAGGTATTTTTGTTTTTGTTTTGGATTTCCAGCATCCGCAGTTTTTTGCTTTTAACAAAGGCTTGCAATTGGCTAAGGACTACTTAGACCTTGGGGGTCTATGGGTAACTTGAACTTTGTTAGTTTGTGTCAAGCCAACTTTGTTTTAATGCACGCAGTTGGCACTTTGACACAGACTGCAGTTGTACAGGAAGTGCTCTCCCTAGTGTCCCAATACAAATAAATACAACCGGCTTTAATTCTGCACACTATTGGTGATTGTTCCTACCCAGAATGCACTGTGCATTAGAATTTACCCTGTCCATTTTCATGAAAATTGGCATGCAGCCACAGCAGGAATCCTTTATATGCTGAAGAAACATGCACTTCATCATTACAGTGAGCATGTGCTAATTTATTGATTTTACTGATAACTTCACAAAATATGCAACAACTTGTATCAACTCAAGGATAAACATTTCTTCAAAAGTTAATGGCTTTAAGGCAACATTAGGAAGATTTCAGGATCCCTTCTCTGTGCTGTGACGTTCGAATGATGAAACTAGGTTTTTTTCCTGAACCCTCTTTTGATGCCACAATGACTGACTCTATGGCCTGAATTTCATGCTCGTCAGGCGCGCATGATCAATGGGCCCAGAAGCAGCCGCAGTGTCTGCTTCCACCCGCAAACTTTGGAACGACGCAATTTCACACTAGCTGGCCGAGTAAGAGAGATGTTGCCATTTTTTTTATTCGTTCATGGGATGTGGGCATCGCTAGCTGGGCCAGCATTTACTGCCCATCCCTAATTGCCCTTGAGTACTGAGTGGCTTGCTAGGCCATTTCAGAGGGTATTTAAGAGTCCACCACATTGCTGTGGGTCTGGAGTCACATGTAGGCCCGACCAGGTAAGGATAGCGGATTTCCTTCCCTAAAGGGCATTAGTGAACCAGATGGGTTTTTATGACAATCGACAATGGTTTCATGGTCACTATTAGACTTTTAATTCCAGGTGTTTTTTATTTAATTCAAATTTCACCATCTGCTGTGGTGGGATTCGAACCCAGGTCTCCAGAGCATTACCCTGGGTATCTGACATACTAGTCAAGTGACAATAGCACTACACTGCCGCCTCTCCCATCTTGAGAGGCAACTCAAGCTGGCTCTCTGGATTAATGAGCTGAATGAATTGAATGCCCTCCCTCAAGGTGCATTTGGTGGCAGGGGTCATTTAATCGGGCACACAGTTGGCAGGTTGGGACCCCACCGCCTTCCTGCCTCTAGCCCGAGTAAGTCTGGGGCAGAAAATCTCATGGACTGCCTTCCCTCCCTGCCACCAATCCAGGGCCTTAAGTGGGCAATTAATGTCTGGGTCCCTCACTGGTCCTCAGCCTCTGCCTAGGTGCATTGCCAGCAGCTAGTGGCACTGCCTGCAATGACAGCCGCTGGCCTCTGATTGGCCTGCACCTCTCAAGGGACAAGATTTCTGCCTGTGGCATCCTTGAGCCTGGGGAAGGCCTGCTGCTGCTCAATTAAACACCTGAGAGGCACTTATAGCAGGCCTTCCTGAAAGGAGGTAACGTGGGGCTCTCTCCATCTCCAGCCAGCTGGCAAGACTCCTGTCACCTCCATTAAAGTCCAGCCACTGTTTGTCTGCTTTTGAAAAGCAATTTTATTTTCTCAGGTGCTGGACCCCAAGTATTTACTCTCATGTGTCATCAGCATCTTGAATTTTGAAATCAGAAATAAATTACAAGTTTTACAAATTGTATGCATCATCTACTTATGTAAGTTGCATTAAAATCTGTGGGCCAGTAATGCAATAACACTTTCAAACCATGACAGCTGTGACAGGCGATGGGATGTCAAGTGATCATTAGTCAAATAGTCAGACCTCCAGAAAAGAGTTGACAATCCCAGGGTTGGTAAGCCAGTTGGTACATTGGGTTCTTATGTGGTAAGAAATAGTTTTTGGTTAAAGCATGTGAAAATATTGGTTGCTGATAATATGCAAAATTGTAACTTCTATGTTATGGAGGCAAGGTACTGAAGCATTTGAGATCTACATTGGATAGAAAGCTTCCCTTGGGACACCAGAATAAGGAGACACAACCTTAAGTTAGGAGTTGGCCGTTTAGGTATGATATAAGGAAGTACTTCTACATGAAAAGTTTAGTGGAAATCTGGAATTCTATTCCCAAAAAGCTGTTGAGGCTGGGAGTCAATTGAAAATTTCAAAGCTAAAATTGATTTGGATTTGGAGAAAAGCTGATGAAAGCACAAGGGTTGGCCACCTGATCCCTCCAGATTTTGAGAATTAAGTCCCCTTAACACCCTGCCAGCATCCTACCTAGCCCTGCACAGGTGCCCCACTGCAGATTGCTGACTCTGGGCTGACAGCCTGGAGGCCAACCCAGCCCATGGAAAGGTGTGATCACAGGGGTTGCTTGGAAGGGGGTTGGTCAGGGCTGCTGTGGTTCACATTATTCCTGTACTGCCCAGAGGAGCCATTTCCTCTTAGCCAGCATGTTTTATTGAATGGCGAGCAGCCACACGCTCCACCAAATAGTCCCTCTAAATTGCATCAGAGTACCTGTATGTGATAAGATCCCAATTTTCAGGAAGTAATGAGTGTCATGTCCATAAGACATGAAGGAGGTCATAAACTATTTAAATCAAACCTTAATTTCTGCTTATTTAAAAATGAGCTTTGCTGGACCAATAAACATGGCTACTACAGGTCACATGATTTGCAAGTTAGCTACAGTTCTGAAAAATTCCTACAGTAAATACAGGACAAAGCTCAACCCTCATCCTTGTGGAATCTAACACCCATCATTGTGTGGACCCATCACAATCAATGAAACAAGGGAGCAGCAGATGGTCTGTCTCCCCAGTCTTGACTTATAACAAAGGAAGAGAGCCATTGTAACTTGTTATTCCTACAGAGGCTCTAATAGCCACCATCTATTTCCTAAGGTGGACAACTGATTTTGACCAACAACATAGAACCTGATTGTTAACCTGAAACTGACTCATCAATGGGCAACACCTCATGCCCCAAGCTCCTTTGGTTTTGGAAGTTTTAATGTTACATTCCTGGACTCCCAAGGCAGTCTGCTGTTAACATCCAGCCTGTCAACACCAAAGCAGAACTCCAGGCTGACAACCAAGCCTCCCTCAAGTCTGAACCTCCTCGAAGCTTGGTTCTCTGGAAGATTCTTGTCATCACGTACAGAGCAGACCAAGTCTCTGTATACCAATCTCATCTTGCTGTGTCATTACCAACTTTAAAGGAATTCAGCAACTCCTGTTTTGTTAGCTGAACTCACCTGATCTTTAACTCCTATGTGAAGGAATCCTCACTGGACTCTGACATTCTGGACTCTAACATTCACGTGAATTAATATTCATATCTTTGTCTTTTTTTTGTTTTAAGCTATTCCTAGTTGTGAAACTTTTTTTTTCTATCCCCTTCTTGTGTGCACGTATGTAGTTGCGACAACCAACCCCCAAGTTTGAATGTGTGAATAAACAATTCATCTGATTTAACCCTAAAGAGTTTGCTGCAAGTCGCTTTACAATTGACTTCACAGAGGGTTTGGGGAAACATGCCACAGTCTATTTCAAAAATTAAAACACCTCTGTTCATGGATGGGCAGTGAGAAAAATAAATGAGTTTAGTTTTCATTTCTCCCCAGTCCATAGCATGAGGCTCCCACCTGATTCAGGCAAACCCCTGGGGCACCCAGTTAAAATGGAATGGAACGTAAGAACAATAGTAGGCCACTCAGCCCATCAACCCTGTTCCACCACTCGGTTAGGTCATGGTTGATTTGTATTTTAGCTCCATTTACTTGGCCTGGTTCTATAATCCTTAATACCTTTAACTGATAAAGGTTTAGGGCCAAGCTGGTAAGTTAACCACCTCAATTTTAATTCTACTAAACAGAAATGTGGAGATAGCAGAGGGAGTTAAATCAGCTGTAAAGTATCTAGAGCAGCCCAAAATGTAACTGTTATACTGCAGTTATTGAAAGAATATATTAAAATGAAAGACTTACATCTATACCTTTCATGACCTCAGAACATTACTAATTTCTTCATAGGCAATTAAGTGCATTTTTTAAAATTGCAGACGTTTTAAAACTGTAGGAAATTTGCACATAGTGAGGCCCAACAAACAGCAACGATTAGTGACCAAACAATCTTGTAGTAATTTTGGTAGAGGAACACTAGGGAGTACTCCCCTGTTCCTCATTTAATATAAAATATCCCACACACTATTTCAAAGATAAATAGGGCCTTGGTTTAATGCCTCACCTGAAAGGCAGCACCTGTGGCAGTGGAGCACTCGCTCAGCACTACACTGGAGTGTTGGCCTAGATTTTGGGCTCAAGCCTCTGCAGCAAGGCTTTAACTGAACCCACAACTTTCTGACTCAGAGGCAGAAGTGCTACCACTGAACTATAGCTCATAAACTTATATATATATGTTCAAATCCTACTTAACAAATGCTGTATAATTTGTCTAATTCAATCAGATTATGTTATTCTGAGCAAAACAAGAGAATTTTAAGAACTTTTTGGTGCAGTCACTCTCCTTGGACTCAACCATTCCTTTTTCTGTCATTATTATATTCTTTTTCAGACGGATCCTGTTTTCCAGAGTGGGATGGTTTAACATGCTGGCCAAGTGGATTCCCAGGAGAGTTCACTGCTGTTCCGTGCCCCAGTTATATTTATGACTTCAACCATAATGGTACTGTGCTTTGTTTGTTCATTACTGCCAACTCCAAATTTATCAATGTCAAAAGGCTAATCAGTCCAAAGTGACACAAAGCTCTTGAAGTATCAACAAGGTGTTTTTTTTGTTTGCAGGATTTGCCTATCGTCAGTGTGATGATGATGGAAAATGGAAGTTCGTTGAAAATCTGAACCGAACATGGACAAATTACACAGAGTGTATCACTTTCTTGCAGCTGGAAAATAGCAATCGACAAGTAAATGTTGAAATCTGTCTTCGCTGAGGTTTTACAGGCCATTATATTTGTATTACTATCTCTGGGGTGGGGGTTTGAGCGGGGGAAATTAGCAGTGAGGCCTGATATCATTCCAAATATTTGGTAATGTTATTTTCAGATTATTTAAATTATATAATTAGTAAAGATAAAAATCAGAAATGTATTTTTACTGAACATAGTTAACTACTTAATTTTTAGATGATACATTCTTATTTAACAGGAATTCTTTGACCGGTTATACATAATGTATACCGTGGGATATTCTGTGTCACTCTGCTCACTGACCATAGCGATTATGATCGTAGGATATTTCAAGTAAGTGGAAAAGATTAGTCTAATTTTTTTTTATCCGGTGCAATTTTAAATATGAGAAGGAATGTGACAGGCTACTTTTTATCATTTGGAATTGCCATCACAGAGCTTTGTGTGACAGAGGCAAAAATTAATGGATGGAAGATCATGCCTGGCCAGGTAAATGGAGCTAAGATACAAATCAGCCGTGATCTAACCAAGTGGTGGAACAGGCTTGATGGGCTAAATGGCCTACTACTGTTCCTGCTCTATACCATTTTAACCGGGTGGCCCAAGAGTTTGTGTGACTGAGGCATGAAGGGCAGCAGGAGAATAGCAAACAAGCAGGCCTTGGGTGACTGTGCCCAGTGCAGCCTGCAAAATTCCATACAAAAAACTAGCTGAACCCAGCCACAGGAAGTTGGCCTTGCGGGGAGTAAGTTTGGTCAGAGACAAAGAGATACATAGAGTATTCAAATTCAGGCTGCCTTCTTCCATTCTGTGAAGCTTAGAACTGGCAGCACTAAATTGAAAAAACGTACCCTATGTGTGGAGGATGCAATTATTAGACTAATGGCTGAGTGGATAATGTTGACTCCAGGAAGTGCATTAAATCAAATAAAATATAAAGGGCCTAGTCTGGGCTCAGTTAGCTGAGCTCAGCAGGGCACCAGTTAGGGCACTACAATCATTCTAAGAATGCTGCTCCAAATCACAACCCCTGCTGAAATGTGGGCATGTGTAGATATTGGCTGAAGACAACATTGCTGCCTTATTTAGGATCAAAATGGGATGAAAGGATAGCTCCTGTTCTTCCTCTGTAATACACGTACTTTTGGTACTATTTAGGAGCAAGACAGAGGAAATCAATGGCTGTAGATGTTATGTATTACTATTCTGCACAGCTCATGCTGGAGTAGATACATCAGCACAACTTGCTCTAATAAATACAGCTTTTAAAAAACAGTTCTAAAAGTTAAAGCAACAAGATGTGCAGCATTTAAAATAAAAGAGTTTATGCTTATTGAAAGAGAAACTGCATTAGATCTCTGGGACAATTAATTCTCTGGCCACAGACACTACACTTCAAACACAGATTACAGACAACTGAAGTAAAACTCACTACTAGGATTTCTCCTGCCCCTGTCCCGTGGAATCAGATTATGTAAGGGTACTTCTTACATTCAATTTATTACAAGAAGAAAATGTAATTTATTTTGTGCACAAAATATTAAATTTATGTCATGACATCACACAAATACCTATGACATAAGTTTAAGAACGGTGTTTAAACAGTGTGTGGAATTGTCCCAGAATTGCACTAAGCGAGGTAGTGGGCGTGAAAAGAGACATTTTACCCATTGGCTGCAAGGCAGGTTTTCACGCCATATTGTCTGATTCACGCCCTCATTAATTGTGCAGCCACAGGTAACACATTGTCTTGCTGTTGGGTGGGCCTCTGAATCACCATTACCTCACTCTGGGTGCCATATCTAAACTGCAGCTGCACACACACAGTCCTCAATGCTTGCAGCCCAGGACTGCTCCAGTGAAGACAAGGCCCTGAAAGCCAAGAAGAGTTCAGTGACCCGTCACAGGAATACCTTTTGGAGGCCCACCATGATCTCCACCACCCCCGCTCTGGCTGCAGGAGGTCCAGCAATCTCACCACTCCAGTTGGGAGGCAGTGGCAGTCAGTGCCAATGCTGCACAGAAGGGGTCGGCCATCCAGTGCAGAAAGAGGATGAATGTTCTCATCCGTGCCGCCAGGGTAAGGCAACCATCTCATCACTCTAAATTCACACACTCACATACCAGTGAGTGTGTGATGGGTTTATCACTCACTGCCAGCTCAATTACGACCCATTCTCTCACACACCCTTACATCTCCATCTAGCTTCATCTCCTTTGGAGACTGCCTCCTCAGCCCTCACCATCTGGAGGCCACTTGCACAGATCAACTTGTGCTCCCACACACATGCTGGGATACCCTCCTTCTGCAGTACAGCCCTTGCCCTGCAGCCTCTTCCCTTGCCTGAGGCCACTTCTTCCCCTTCCCCAAGCAAACCCTAGCTCTGCAGCCATTGAAAAACAACTCCCATGTTACGGTTGGTCTGGTAGGTAGAGACCTGCCTATGAGCACCCCTAAAAGTGATGTTGTGCTGCCTGCGAAGCCTGGTGCTGATGACCACGAGTGCTGCCCGAAGCAAGGTAAACAAACAAACCTTGAAGTGCCAAGCAACGTGCAGCTCGCCAGGTGCACGTCGCTTCCGTACGATTGTGAAACATGCCAATGTGCCCAGATGATCCAGTGTGGGGTTGGGTGGCGGGGTGGTGGGGGGGAGGGAGGATGATTTTGGAAAGCAGGGCTTGTATTGAGACGCTGAAGTATTGAAAATAATTTCCTGACGTGCGGCAGCGGGAAACAGGCCCACCATTGACGTGTGGGAGTGGATGATTGCAAACTGGTTTTACGACAGCATAAAACCGATTTATGTCCTTCTCACCATATTGTCCGCTCACGCCACCAAACACGCCTGCCGCCAATGGGAATGGCAAATTCCACCCAGTGTCTTAAATATTGCTACCAATAAACTGGGCTTTGACTTTAACCTCACCTGGTTTAGAAAAAAGTACTAAGAACCTGTACTAAATGTTTTACGTCTGTTTTGTAATATTTCTGACTGTTCCATGTCTACTACCTGTCAATGACCAACACTGGTCCATGCTAATATGTAACAATATGGGCTAATCAAATTAGTGAAAACAAATGTTTCAACCCATTTTCGCTTGTCACGATACTTGCCCATTCTGCCCTCCCATTAATTCTTCATCCCAGGTATTTTACCTACTCTGCCCAGCCTTTGCTCCCTCCTAGACCTCTTCTGTGTTTTCAAGTGTAGCCTTTGTTCCACTTTCTGCCAGAGGCACCCTCCAATCCCTTCAAGTAGTACAGCTCTGCCCCCTCCCAATCAATCAATCAGTCTCTATAGTGCTAGCAATAAGACCATTCAATCTGCAGTACAAGGCCAGACCTCATCCCTTGTAGGGACAGAAACGGAAGATACTGTGGAAGCGGAAATAGGAAGTCTTGGTACTGGATTTGATGTGGGGCTGAAAGCTCAGCCTGCAGTCTGTAAAGTTGCACCTCACTGGATTCCATAGGAATAAACATTAGAGAGATAGGTTGCAAAAGTCCTGGAAGAAGCTGGACCAGATTTTAATATTGCAGGCACAAAAAGACAGCTCAGATTTTGTTTCAGTCATTCCCAAACTATGATGCACAAAATCCTCAGGTAGGTTCTCTAAGATAAAGGAGGAGTAGTTATAGTTATGAAAACAGATGTGGGTGATTAGAGGCTTTTTCAGTGGAGCCAAGAAGGTGATGTGACACAGCTTTTTCAACACTATGAAGGATGTTTCAAGTACAAGGGCAACAGTCTTCTTTAGTGTGTGTCTGACAGAGATCTTTATTGAATTGCCCTAAGATGTCTGCTTCTAGAAGCAGTGCCTCCTGGCAGAGTCACATGACTACGGCAAGCCAGTTAGTCAGTACAGCATTGCATTTCCAGTGAACAAAGGACACATTTACATGCATGATCCTGTGTGACTGAGCTACCCAAGTTACCCACTGTAAACCCACTGTTCTTGACATGCATTGACAACTGTGTGGTCTACTATTCAGTTACTGCACATGCATTACACATACAGTCTTTAAACTGTGCAGGTCTCTGAATAGGACGCATGTGCTTTGACACTGGCTGTTCGTCTGGGTGTTGTTCCTTGTCCGGGGAGTATCATTCCTGTGGCACTTCTTGCCTTGGTGACTGCTGTTGTTCCATTGCTGTTGTTGGGGACTCGTGGGCCTCTGGGATTGATGGTAGTTCTGTATTCAGTAGAGCTGGTGAGATCCCTTCTTCCTGACCGGTTGACCGTGGTGAAGGAGCAGTTTCGCTAGTTGAGTGTATACACCTGATGTTGCGCCTGTATATCTGGCTGAGTTTTTTCAACTCCTGCTTTGAGTTGCCAAGTGTGGAATTGCGGGTCATTCTTACCTCCTCCTCGATCTTACTTTTGAGGGCTTCATTTTTGGATCACCATGTTGAGCCACATCACACAGGTCTAAGATCATGGTGTTGCATGATGCACCTGTGTCTATCTGACACTTCTTTTTCTCTTGATACTCTCCTTCTGGGGTCATCATCATCACAAACCATTTGTCTCCTATAGACTTGATGGAACCAACCTGTTGTATCATGTATAGTTCTTCATCAGACTTGTCCGCTGATATATCTGCAGCGGCCATCTGTATTGTTTGTTTTGCTTTTTTCTGGCCAAGCACTTGTGGGCTAAATGAGTTTGCTTCTTGCAGTTAAAGCACTGCTTTCCCCATGCTGGGCAATTCTTCCTCTCCTGTACATGCTGTCTTCCACAGCATTCGCATCCTGCCCTTTGTCTGCGAGTGCATCTGGACTGTCGCTCAGCATAATGTACCTTCTGGTCTGCTCTGCCATACATATGCTCTAGCTGATGTTTCACAACTTGCGCATTTTGACACACATCTATCACTTTCTTTAGCATCAGTTTCTCATCTTTCAGTAGACTTGCTCTCACTGAGGAGTCTCTCACATCTAAGCTTAATCTATCTTTAATCAGATCATCTTTTAGCTGTCCAAATTCTGCTAATTGTGTTACTGCCTTGACGTACCATTCAATGGTCTCGTTTTCACTCTGGGCTCTAGTTTTGAATACATATCGTTCATATGTAACATTCACTTGGGGTTCAAAATGTGCATTCAAGTCTTTCAAAATCTTTGTTGTCTTTTCTCTTTGCTCGTCTATTAGATTTAGAGTGGTATACACTGTGTGGCAGTCCTTCCCCAGCAGTGTTAATAGTGTGGCCACTCTTATCGGTTCAGTAATTGTTCATTAAGCCTGTCACAATCTCATGGTTTTGCCATTGTGAGTGGAAAAACAGCCAGTTTTGTAATGCATCATTTTTTAATGTTAATGGAGATGGGATTGGAGAATTTACTGCAGCCATTGTTTACTCACTCAGTATCTTTTTTACTTGCAGCTTGTTTCCTTTGTCCTTTTTCTCTGCAGCCAGTAATTTCACTTGCAGCCTACGTGTGCTTTTCTTTTGTCCTTTCCACAGCAGCTTTTTTCTTTTGCTGATGTGTACTTTTCTGTGTGCCTTTCTGAGCTGTCTCACTTGCAGTCTTGCAGCCTTTGCCTGTTTCCCTTGTTTTTTTCAGTAGCCCTTTTTGCAGCTTTGAACCTGTGTTCCTGGGTTCTCAGTGTCTTCTCTATTCCTTTTGCAGGGTTTAAAAATCTACTTTTTTACACCTCTGTGCACCAAGTAGAAGTATAGCAGTCTTCATTAGTGTGCACCTGAGAGAGGTCTTTATTGAACCGCCCTAAGATGTCTGCCTCCAGATGGCGAGCACCTCATGGCAGAGTCACATGTCTATGGCAAGTCAGTTAGTTAGTACAGCATTGCATTTTGAAAACCCAAACATAAGGATTATAATAGGGAAAATGTGACAGACTATTTCAACTGATCAGTGAGGTGGTAAGAAGAGGGGACAGATCGAAGAATTAAGGGGTAGATGAAAAATAAATTCTTTGCACAAAAGGCGATTGAAGTGCGGTATTCTCTGCCACATGAGTGCATGAAAGTACTTTACAACAAAAGTGGCTTGTATTTAAATGGCATCGTTAACATAGCGAAACATTGCAAGCCATTTTGCAGCAGGGTTAGTAACAAAATTTGACATGGATCACAGAGATATTAGGACAGATGATCAAAAGCTTGTGCAAATAGATAGGTTTTAAGGAGCATCTTAAAGGAGGAGAGAGAGCTGGAGAGATTTAGGGAGGGAATTCTGGAGCTTAGGGCCTAGGCAGATGAAGGCATGGCCACCAGTGGTGGATTGATTAAAATCAGACATACACAAGCCAGAATTAAAAGAGTGCTGGGATCTCAAAGGCATGTAGGGCTCAGGGGAGCAACAGAGGTAGGGAGGGATGAGGCTATGGAGGAATTTGAATACCAAGGATGAGAATTTTAAAATTGGAATGTTGCTGCACTGGGAACTAATGTGGACTAGTATACACAGGATTGATGAATGAATAGAACTTAGGATATGGGCAACAAAGTTTTGGGTCAGCTTGAGTTTAAGTAGGGTGGAAGATGGGATGCCGGATAGGAAAGTATTGGAATACACTGTATAGTCAGTGTAACAAAGGAATGGATAAGGGTTTCAGCAGCAGTTGAGGTGAAACAAGGGTAGAGCTGGCTAATGTCATGAGGAGGAAGTAGGTGGTCTTGGTGATGCTGTGAATATGTGGCCAGAAGTTCACCTCGATGTCAAATATGACACTAAGTTTGTGAACGGTTGAGTTCAGTTTCAGACAGTTGCCGGGGACAGGGATGGAGTCAGTGGCTTGGGGACAGAGTTTGTGGTGGGAATCAAAGACAATGGCTTCAGTCTGCCTAATATTTAGCTTGAGGAAATTTCTGCTCCTCTCAGACTGGATGTTGGACAAACAATCTGACAGATCAGAGACAGTGGGGGAGTTGAGAGAGGTGGTAGTAAGGTAGAACTGGGTGTCATTAGCATATATATGGAACCTGACGTGTGTTTATAGATGATGTCACTGTGAGACAGCATGTAGATGTGAATTTGGAGGGGACCAAGAATAGTTCCTTGGGGGACACCAGAGGTAATGGTGCAGAAGCAGGAAGAGTTGCTATTGCTAGCGATTCTCTGGCTATGAATAGATAAATTAGAATGGAACCATTGAGGGCAGTCCCATGCAGCTGGACGAAGAAGGAAAGGCATTGGTGGAGGTTGGTATGGTCAGCCATATCAAAGGTTGCAGACAGGTCGAGGAGGAGCAGTTTACCTTTGTCATAGTCACATGTCATAGCATGTGATTTTAATAGGAGCCGTTTCAGCACTCTGACAGGGGTAGAAGCCCAATTGGAGGGGTTCAATCATAGAGTTACAGGCAAGATGGGCAGCGATTTGGAAGACAACAACGCACTCAAGGACTTGAGAGGAAAGAGAGGTGCGGGGATATGTAAGACATGTAAGGTTGAAGGCAGGGACAGAGATAAGGAGGAGATAGGGCCAACAAGGCCATGGAAGAATTTGAAAACAAGGATGAGAATTTTAGAATTGGAATGTTGCTGGACTGGGAGCTAATGTAGGCTGGCAAATACGGGGTTGATGAATGAATAGAACTTAGGATATGGGCAACAGAGTTTTGGGTCAGCTCAAGTTTATGTAGGATGAACGATGGAAAGCTGGATAGGAAAGTATTGGAGTGAGCAGGAGAGTGGGAATAAACTAGGAGACTTGAGCAGAAAAATAGGGATGGAGAATTGGAACAAATAGTCTGTTTCTGTAATTCTCAGGGGTTGGGGATAAGTTAAATGCAAGAAAGACCAACATCGCCAAACTATATCATATAAATTCTCAATGCACATCAATTTATCATTGCAGACTGACATTAATGTGAAGAGAAGCTACTTCATCCAAAAGCAGGTTAACTTTATTTCAATCATTCATTTTCTAACTGAGGCCTGTTTAATACCTGAAGTAGACTTGTCTCTTGACTCTTCACATGCACGTATACTGGGTGCTGCCTCTCACACTGTGGATGAACACACCAATAGGTATAGTTCAACCAAGCACTGAATCTAAACTGTTCCATAAACCATATTACTCAATACGTAGTTACAGGGTATAATCATTTTTTAAAAATGTAGTTAATGTTGTGCAGAAGTTGAGACACGCTTGTGAAATTTACTGTCACAACTTGTAAAGTTATGCTAAATGTGAGGAAAGAGTTGCCCAGGAAAAGGGATATGGTGGTGACGTTAGGTAGATCCAAGAGTTTGACACCAAGCCAGATTAAACATGTATCACCATTTGAATTACATGTTTTTATGTTTCTGTTTTGACAAGCTATTACAATGCCTGAAAACATTGGGTTGTAAAGAATTCACGCATTCATTTTAACCTTTCCCCTATAATGTATGTTGCATATTTTCATAAGAAAGGGTTGAGCAAACACTAATGGCTTCTGAAATTCACAATTAATTCTTTCGAGTTATCAACAGTCACAGATTGCAACTCTTTTCGAGTACAATCACAGTTCTTGGTTTTCCGGGAGTGGGACATGAACCCACAACCCTCTGATTCAAAGGCGAGGGTGCTATGAACTGAGCCACAGCTGACACCTCTGAAATTCACAATTATACTCTTTCGAGTTATCAACAGTCACAGATTGCAACCCTTTCGAGTACAATCACAGTTCTTGGTTTTCCGGGAGTGGGACATGAACCCACAACCCTCTGATTCAAAGGCGAGGGTGCTATGAACTGAGCCACAGCTGATACCTCTGAAATTCACTATTATACTCTTTCGAGTTATCAACAGTCACAGATTGCAACTCTTTTCGAGTACAATCACAGTTCTTGGTTTCCGGGAGTGGGACATGAACCCACAACCCTCTGATTCAAAGGCGAAGGTGCTATGAACTGAGCCACAGCTGACACCTCTGAAATTCACAATTATACTCTTTCGAGTTATCAACAGTCACAGATTGCAACTCTTTTCGAGTACAATCACAGTTCTTGGTTTTCCGGGAGTGGGACATGAACCCACAACCCTCTGATTCAAAGGCGAGGGTGCTATGAACTGAGCCACAGCTGACACCTCTGAAATTCACAATTATACTCTTTCGAGTTATCAACAGTCACAGATTGCAACCCTTTCGAGTACAATCACAGTTCTTGGTTTTCCAGGAGTGGGACATGAACCCACAACCCTCTGATTCAAAGGCGAGGGTGCTATGAACTGAGCCACAGCTGACACCAATTCCATACAGCCTCAGCCTAATGAGCACTTATTTGGTGTGTAATGGACAGGAGGGGGTCAGTTCAAACAGCATGTTTTTCCTTACCAATCATCCGTAAACAGCTGTTTTGAATTAGTCTGTTTTAAAGAATAAGTATTTTCTCAACCCCCCGATTTTTGTGTGATCCAATTTTACTAATAATCCACAGCAAACTCGAGTTAGGATTAACTCCAAATCTTAGTTTATTTCTCACATTCAAAACCTGCAAAAGGAGTCACCACGATGTTCCACTCCACATTCAAACAGTAAAGGTGGTATAGAGAAAAGGAGGTTTATAGCACAAGGATCACAGAAAAACTGAATAGTGGTTCACATGAGTTCCAGAGTCCCAAAGTCAGAGTCCAATGAGGAATTGTTTCACGTAGGCACTTCGAGTTCAGCTGGCTGGAGACTGGTGTTGTAAGATTCGCTTTTCAGGTGGTGATGATGTAGCAAAATGAAGTATGCATGCGGAGATTGAGTTGGTTCTGTAGACGATGGTACTAAATCTTCCAGCACAGTCGGATTAGATGGGCTGGTTGTACTGTCTGGACGGAACTGGCTTCTTTGTGGCTTCCCAGTCTGATAGTAAAACAGCTCAGAAAGGTAATATTAAATTGTTCAAAAGGCCTGATTCTTGGGTCATGTTGTTATTCACAATAAGTGGTTGTAGTAGAAGCATTAATCCAGGCTGGTATTTTGGTTCAAGCTGGTTTATTTTCAAGCCAACTCCTCAGTACCACTGACTTCCAAATAGCTTCCACACAGCATCCTGGCTGTATCTTTTTATTCGGTTCAGATGGGATAATCAATGTCCATCACCTGTTTAACTTGCAATTGTCTTTAACAAGGTGATTGCCATACAGTGTGATTATTTATACATTGACAGATTCACCTCTTTTTTAATTAAAGCTTTGAAAAAAATTAAAGAACATTCTTTTTGAAACAATCAGAAGGAAATAATGTCTCGTATTTCCACATCTATAGCTCCCAAAATAGTTTTTTATCACTTCATCATAACACAATACACCCCTCTTCCAATGGATTTGATAATTTCTTAGAGCAGGTATTCTTTTCGTGAAACAGTTGGTGACTTGTGTCAACCCATTGTCTCTTAGAGATTTCTTTTCTCTCTAACATTGCTTTTATGCTGGCTAGGTCTATTCTTAGCCTTTTTTTAGTGACACTTATCATCAAATGAACACTATTCTCAACTGAACAAAAACAGAATTACCTGGAAAAACTCAGCAGGTCTGGCAGCATTCTCCACCGATGCTGCCAGACCTGCTGAGTTTTTCCAGGTAATTCTGTTTTTGTTTTGGATTTCCAGCATCCGCAGTAGTTTTTTGTTTTTAACTCTTCTCAACTGTTCCATTTCTACCTTGGCAGCAGGATCCTCTTTTTGTGAGGATCTAACCCCAGTTATTGGGATATAATTAACATTTTGTAGATAAGATTGTTGAGTCAATGTCACTCCTAACTTGCTCTGCTTAATGTCTAAACCAATGTATTTAAGGCCCCCTAAAGCCTTACTTCTGATCTTGAATTCCTTCTTTATCTTCTCAATTACCCATTGTTCAAATTCCACAGAGTCTCCCCACAGGGAATCATCAACATGCATGATAAAGATTCCAGCTAGTTTCTCCTTTTGGTACCAGTGGAACATCACGGTGTCTGCCTTTAACAGAATGCAACCTGTTTTCAACAGGACCGACCTCATGGAAAAATACCGAACTCTTGACACATCATTCAATCCATAAACAGACTTGTTCAATTTCTACAGCTTTCCTTCTACATCACCGGTTTCTTTGGGCAGTTTCAAAAAAACTTTCCTTTGAAACTTCTGCCCCTGTAAAAACACAGGCTTTATATCAATCGATTTGCAATCCCAGGAATAGGATGCCAAAATAGCTAAAAAAAATCTTCAAACTCACTTTCCCCACAGTAGGCGAGTCCACTCTGACATCCTGATCCCCTAGTCTCTCGTCAAAGCCTTGGGCTACTAATCTCGCTTTGGCCTGATATGTGCCATCTGGGAGTACCTTTTCTGTACAGATCCATCTGTGAGATAAAGCTGGCTGTCCTCTGTCAGGTATTTCAGAATATACCCCAAATTTCTTCCAAAATTGCAAACTCTTTCCATTTGGCTTCCTTTATCATCTTATTTTCCAATTTATTAGCAGCCACTAGAATCTCTTGGTCATAAGGACTTCTACTTCTATTGAAATTCCTAGCTTGCTCTCTAGTCCTTGTTCTTGTTAAGCTATGGCCTCTGCTCACATTCCTCTCCATTTCTGGATTACTACATGATCTTTCTCCCATGCTAGCAGAACCCCGTTCACAAGTCCGTGATTTTAATTCCAGGGTCACGACCACTTTCTGGTCCAGTGTCAGGACTCATATTGCACTTTCTGGGTTTCCACATCTTTACCTCAAGTTTGCCAATCGATAGGTCTTGTCTCCTGTCCTTCATCCTGCACATTTAGCTAAATGTTTGTATTTACCAGTGGCCTTTCCTGCTCTGCCTATGATGGTGGGAACCCTCCACACACTGGTCCCTTCTGTCTGGCATGTATGTTACCTTTGTCCCTACTTTGGGTAGTTGCCCTTTTGGACGGGTTGTGTGTGTGCGCGCACGTGTGTAGTGCCTCCTCATGTTCTATGTCCTGTTCAGAACCTGTAGAAGTATAGTCAGCACCAATTAACCGTGAAAAATGTACCCCAACAGTTTGACTGCCGTGTTGCACAATCACTACTTTCCCATCACCCCTTATTACCTTGCCAGGTCCTACCCGCTCTTTCCGGCTTTCCCTTTTATAATATACCATGTCTCCTCGTCTAAACTGTATTCCCGATGGTCTTATGTGGTGCCGTAGGGCTCGCCGAATTTTCTCCAAAACCTCAGCTTTAATGAAAGCTTTTCTGCCCACATGCAAAGCATTTCGATGAGCAAAAAAGCTGGAGCTAATGCTAGTCCCTTCTAGAGCAGGGGGTGCATTCAATAACACAGAAGGCAACTTCGGACTTCTTCCGTACACCAACCGGTATGGACTGTACCCTCGAACCATTTGCAGAAAGTTTTTTGCATGCACTGCCCACGCCCGCACCTTTTACAATTTACAATCTGGATGATCAGCCAATATTTTACGTAACATGTCGTCTATTACCGCATGGTTTCTTTCACAAAGATCATTACTAAACAGGCTCTCGGCTGCAGTGTGCACAACTATGATGTTTAAATTTTCGCACATGTCTCGAAATTCCTCACTGGTGAATTACCCACCATTATCTGTGAGAAACTTCGTTGGTGTTCCTAATCCTGTTCCTACCCATTTCTCCATGTCCTTATCGACAATGGTCCTTTTGTCTTTACTATGTATTGCAGTGAATAGGCTAAATCTGGTTGCCATATCTATGAAGTGTAGTAAAAAAAAAACCCTATCCTTGTCCCAAACTTTCAAATCCATTGCCACTGCATTGTTAAACTCCCTGGCTAGTGGCAAGCTCACAACAGGAGAATGTGGTGAATTACGATATTTAAGACAAATTTCACACTGAGCAACGATTTGTTCAATAAGGTCATCGTATCCTTTAACGACCTCTACCGCATATCAAAGTAGAGTCTTCAGTTTCTGTGGTGCCGGATGTGCAAACTATCTTCTTTTTGTCCAGCAAATTCTTATTCTCAGCAGTTAACAAAACTTCATGAACTTTTTGATAAAAATCTCTGGCTTCCGTAGTGGCAAGCAGTAATGGTCCGACCGAGTAAAATGTTGATCCACATTTTTTCCCAAACACAACTGCTCTATCATTTTTTATATCTAGCATCATCTGAACCTTCCTCATCACAGATTGACTTAACAATAGTGGTATTTTGCTAGAAACCACATCAGTACTGATAAACAGATTGATCTCTGCTATCTTACAAGGGAGGACCACCTGTTTGGAGGATGTAATGTATTGTCATCTCTGAACCTGAAGCAAGTAGAGCTTTCATACTCCTTAACCTTCTGCCGGTCTTCCTTATCGAGAGACTCTAGGTAGCAGTCAAGCCACACACTGTAGAATGCAAACACTGTCCAGAACTGCACAGTTGAAGCAATCTACTGTCAAGATGCTCATCACTGGATTCAAACTCTGAGTGATCAATACAATTCCATCATGGCAGTCACCATCGTCATTTTCAGTTTCAGATGAATCTGTCTCGTGGGTCACTTCAAAAACGTTATTCCTTCGCTGTGGGTAGTTCATCACGTAACAATACTGGGAATCACACCGATTAACCATTCCCCCTGCATTTTTGGGTTTAAATGCCTACGGTCAACGTCTCAGAAATGCTTTTTGTCCCGACTCTCAAATTGGCTATGGTTACGACCATTTTCAGATCTCTTGCCATTAACCCATCTTTGTATTGGTGTTTTTTTTTTACTTTGTATTGGAATCTTCGTCTAATATTTGGTTGACCTTGAAATTCGGCCACCATTGAATCCTCCATCCTTTGTTTCACAGTTGTTCGCATTTGCTAAGAAAGTTGCAGGGAATGACCGTTTCCCCAGAAATCTTTTTAGGGCAGCGGCCATTTGATCTAGGAGAGATTCTTTCCCCCCTGTTAGTACTAAAAGACTATCAACGTGGGAAATGCGAGCACAGTCCAATAGTTTAAATGCCAATACCGATTCTGGAATTTCAAGCTCAAATCTCTGAAGTCTCCTATACCATTTATCAAAATCCATGATATATTCTTCCATGGACTGATCATCTGATTTCCTAAACCTATCAAAGGTCGTCCAAGCTTCATACGCTTCCAATAACTAATCCTTTTTGTAAAACTTATCCAAAAATTGTAACAGAAGGTTCAATTCCTCTTCGTGATCCAAATCATCCACTTTAAACTCTGAAAATATCTCACTCCTTATCTTACTTTTGGCTGGTAATGATAATGTCAGAGCCATACCTTGCATTTTCCAGGGTATGGAAGTAATCCGGGTCCACATTTCAAATTCAGCCTTTCATTGCTGATAATGCTCATTGTCAGAAAAAATTGCTGGATAGTCAAAGCTTGTGATTTTGCACCGTCCTTCCGCCATCCCATAACTTAAATTGTCAGCAACAGTACACTTCTTTTCCCTCAGAGGGTTGAGACAAAAAGATTCATATACAGCAATCAATCACCACCAAGCTTAAAGTTCACCCTTTGCTACCATGTGATTCACAATAAGTAATAGAAGAATTAATCCAGGCTGGTCTTTTAGTTCAAGCTGGTTTATTTTCAAGACAACTCCTCAGTACCACTGACTTCCAAGTAGCTTCCCCACAAAGTGTTCCAGCTGTATGTTTTTATCTTGTTTAGATGGGATAATCAATGTCCATCACCTGTTTAACTTGCAATTGTCTTTAATAAGGTGATTGCCATGCAGTGTGATTATTTATACATTGACAATGTGACCGTCCTTCTCCACAATGACTTCAAAAAGGGATGTTTATCCAACATCTGGAATTGGTTTTGCTTTCAGGACTAATAATGCCTCAGCCATTAAGGGTTGAAAGGGGTGCCATTTATGTTGAGAGCTTAGGAAGCCTCATGGGACTGCGCTCACTGGTTCCATTCTTACCTACCTAATCATAGCTAGAGAATCACCTCAGTAGACTGTGCTAGCAAGATTGTCTTAGTTTATATGGATTTCAGCAAAGCCTTTGACAAGGTCTCACATGGGAGACTTATGAAGAAGGCAAATGCACATGGGATACAGGGTCATTTGATAAGGTGGATTCAAAATTGGCTTAGTTGAAGGAGACAGAGGGTGATGACAGAAGGCTGTTTTAGTGACTGGAAGCCAGTGTCTAGTGGCGTACCACAGGGAACTGTGCTGGGTCCCATATTATTCCTCATTTATATAAATGACATAGATGACTATGTGGGGGGTAGGATTAGTAAGTTTGCGGATGACACAAAGATTGGCCGGGTGGTTAACAGTGAGATTAAGTGTCTTGAGCTACAGGAAGATATAGACAGGATGGTCAAATGGGCAGATAAGTGGCAGATGGAATTTAACCCTGAAAAGTGTGAGGTGAAACACTTTGGAAGGAGTAATTTGACAAGGAAGTATTCAATGAACGGCATGACACTAGGAAGTTCTGAGGAACAAAGGGACCTTGGCATGTGTGTCCATAGATCTCTGAAGGCGGAGGGGCATGTTGGTGGGGTTGTGAAAAAGGCATATGGGACACTTGCCTTTATCAATCGAGGCATAGATTACAAAAGTAGGGAGAGCATGTTGGAGTTGTATAGAACCTTGGTGAGGCCACAGCTGGAGTACTGTGTGCAGTTCTGGTCGCCACATTATAGGAAGGATGTGATTGCACTGGACGGGGTGCAGAGGAGATTCACCAGAATGTTGCCTGGGATGAAACATTTAAGCTATGAAGAGAGGTTGGATAGACTTGGGTTGTTTTAGTTGGAGCAGCGAAGATTGAGGGGCGACCTGATCGAGGTGTACAAGATTATGAGGGGCATGGACAGGGTGGATAGGGAGCAGCTGTTCCCCTTAGTTGAAGGGTCAGTCATGAGGGGACATAAGTTCAAGGTGAGGGGCAGGAGGTTTAAGGGGGATGTGAGGAAAAACTTTTTTATCCAGAGGGTGCTGACAGTCTGGAATGCGCTGCCTGGGAGGGTGGTGGAGGCGGGTTTCCTCACATCCTTTAAAAAGTGCCTGGATGAGCACTTGGCACGTCATAACATTCAAGACAATGGGCCAAGTGCTGGTAAATAGGAGTAGGTAGGTAGGTCAGGTGTTTCTCACGTGTCGGTGCAGACTTGATGGGCCGAAGGGCCTTTTCTGCACCGTGTGATTCTGTGATTCTGATTCTGTGAAATGCAAACTGCCTTCCTGTAGCTCCCTTTGAACATTGGTCTGACCAGCCTCAGGTTGTCTGTCAGTAGCTCCTTAGGCATAACAAGGTGTGACATTCCCAAAACCGAGAGGAGGATTCCTTTGTTCTGGAGATTGCTGAGGGTAACTCCCAGACAGAGGGTCAACCATCTTAATTGTCTTTGTTTGTCAGGGAAGTCCAATTTAAAAATAAGAAACAGCAATAAGGATAAAGTTTTAAATTATAGAGAGTGCTGGGCTTCTGTTCCATGTCAGTGGAACACAACGTATAATTTACCACCTTGAGTTCTCACAAATAACTAATAAATAGTAACTAATAATTCCTCAGAATTTTTTGCTTCATATCTGCAGCTACTCTTATTGCAGACACTGAGCACTGTGGATTTCTGTCTGCAGGGTGCACGAGAGCTTTGAGTTTGTAGTGCAAATCTGCTGCCCATGTCCTAATATGCATCAAGTCCTTCCTAATCAACTGTGTACTCACTGACCTACATTGGCTCATACAAGAACACAAGAACAGAAGAATTAGGAGCAGGGGTAGGTCATTCGTCTCCTTGATACCGCTCTGCCATTCGATAAGATCATGGCTGATCTGATTGTGGCTTCGATTCCACTTTCATGTATGCCCCCATAACCCTTGACTTCCATGTCACTCAAAAATCTAACTCGGCCTTGAATATACTCAATGACCGAGCCTCCACTGCTTTCTGGGGAAGAGAATTCTGCAGAGTAACGACCCTCAAAGAAAAAAATTCTCCTCATCTCAGTTTTAAATGGGAGACCCCTAATTTTTAAACCATGTCCCCTTGTTATGGATTCCCCCACAAGGGGGAACATCCTCTTAGCATCCACCCTGTTAAGTCCCAGCAGGATCTTATATGTTTCAATAAGATCGCCTCTCATTCTTCTAAACTGTGATGGTTATAGGCCCAAGTTGCTTAAACTTTCCTCATAAGATAACCTTTTCATCCCAGGATGAACCTCCTCTGAACTGCTTCTAATGCAATTATATCCTTTCTTAAGTAACAAGACCAAAACTGGGCACAGTATTCCAGATGCGTTCTCACTAAAGCCCTCTATAGCTGTAGCAATACTTCCCTACCTTTATGTTCGATTCTCTTTACAATAAACGTTAATATTCAATTTGCCTTCCTAATTACTTGCTGTACCTGCATGCTAAATTTTTATGATTCATGGCCTGAATTTTGCGCATGTTGTGTGTGTGCGATCAGCTGGCCCGGAAACGGCTGTGATTGCCGCTTCCTGCAGCGAACGTCAAATCAATGCGATTTCACGCTGGCTGGCCAATTAAGGGCTGGCCAGCACGAAACGCATCCCCTCATTGGAGGAGAGCTGCTAGCAGGGGCAGGAGCATGGCTGGCACGGCGGGGGGGTTTTAAAATCTGCTGAGGCAGCACCCTGAAGGCTGCCAGGAGTTCTAGAGGAGGCACAGGGAGCTGTTGAAATATAAGCTGGGGTATGGCATCAGCTTGATACGCCAGACAGGAGGGGAATGCACTCTGCCACCCCCCCACCCAATTTCTTGGACGAGTGCCTGCGCAATCTCGTGGAGTCAATGAGTAACAGGCGGGACATCCTAATGCTGCAGGATGGCAAGAGGAGGCCGTCCCACCAAAGTCTGGGCAGAGGTGGCAGCCCAAGGTCAGCGGCTACGACGTGTTGTGCCACACCTGGGTTCAGCGCCGAAAAACGTTTAATGATCTTCTGCATTCGGGAAGGGTGAGTACCAATTTGGCATCGTACTGTGTGGAGAATTCTTGAAGGGCAGCCATCCTTCATGGCGCTCAGGGTGTAGGATTCAGAGTAACAGAAGGCACATATACCTGTGCCTGCTAAGGCTGGGAGGTCAGACCGGTAGCCCTGGGTGCATATAAGGGTCAGGTACGCAAATATGATGGGCACTTCAGCCTGCTTCCCGATGGGTGGGTAGGGGGTTGGGCTGCGATCCTGGTATGGTGTTGCAGGTAGAGGGTGGACTAATGAATGGACCTTTGTCCATACAGGAGAAGAGAAGCCATAATGCTGCTGAGCGCACAAGAATGGATGGAGGGGTGGCCAATCTGCTCATCCTGAGCAAATCCGAGATAAATGCCCTAGAGCTCGAGTGCAAGTGCGCACAATGGTCAACAGGTCATGGAGAAGCAGGCATCTCGGAGGAAATTAAGAGTCCAGTGGGCAGATGCTGAACAGATGGAGACTGCAAACAATGTAGGGTCCTCTCATCACAATAGATAACTTCAATCAAGAGTCCCCAGTATTCCAGCAATGACGATGGCATCAAGATGCTGCTCTCTCACCACCAGGCACCAGCTCAGATACAAGCACGCTGGTGAACTGTAGTTCATCAGCTCAGATGGTTGTGCACTGTGGGGACCTCATGGCACATTCGCAAGAGGAGCTGGTGGAGGCAGAATGCGCTCAGGACACCAGCTGTCGGAGTACTGTTGGAGACCAGGTCGATGCTGAGTCTGAGGCAGATGATGAGCCTCTGGAGTTGTCCATCAAGTGCTGGATGTCCAGTGGAATGCACGAGAAGATCTGGCGGTGATCCCTGAAGGTCTGAATGCCATGAGGAGTCCATGTGGAGCGTGAGCATTGCATTGACCCTGAGCACCGAATGCACAGTCTCCTCCATTGAGAATGCCAGCTCTCATGAAGAGACAGCTCCAGGAACAGAATCAGGGGTTCCTGGGATTGTGTTGGGACCTGCACTCCCACACATTGACAGTGACTTCAGGAGGTCACTGCCAGTGTGAGAGATGGATGCGGCACCTAGTCTCTCTCAGCAGCAAGGTGCACACATGCCTCACGCTGGTGGACGAGCTGCCTGTTGTCTCTGTGGGTTCCTCTCACGGCACTCTGGTGAGGACAGCAGCTCCTTCACCCCTCTCCCAGTGACCGTGGCATCTTTTGAGTGCTCAGCCACACGATAGATGGCAGGGGCAGCATCCTTTATTAGCGAGGTTGTGAGGTGACATTGGGGTCAAGGGATTTCCTTCTCAGAAATGTGTGTGAAGGAGGTAGTGCCCTTGCTATGAGATCGAAGCCATGCCTTGGCAGCCTAGCTGAAGATGCGTTGAATCAAAGCCTCCCTGGTGTGCCTGCTTCCTTGAAGGTTCCTCATGTCTGCCTCCACGTCATCACCCTATGCCTCCCTGGGCTCCTCATCAGTTCCATCAGCAGAGTCTTCCTCTGAGGCCTGTGGTGCTGCATCGCTATCCTCATCCTCCAGTGGATCCCCCCTTGCCAGTGCCAGATTGTGTAGAGAGCAGCAGACAGCTATGATAAGCAACACGTGCTCTGGAGGATAATGCAGGGTACCCCCTGATTGGTTCAGGCAGTGGAACCTCATCTTTAGCAGACCAATTGTCCTCTCAACCACCGTCCTTGTGGAAGCATGAATCCTTTTGCACCTCTCTTCCAACTTTGTCCTTGGGTTCCACAATGGCATCATAAGCCACCTTTTCAAGGGATATCCTTTGTCACCCAATAGCCATTCATGCAGCTGAGCTGGAGCCATGAAGAGCCTTGGCATCTGGGAGTAGTGCAGGATGCATACATCATGGGAGCTGCCAGGGTACCTTGCACAGACTTGCAGGATCTGGGTCTTGTGGTCGCATACATCTGCACGTTCATGGGGTCATAACCCTTTCTATTCACAAAGGTACCCAGATGACCCGTAACGCCTTGATAGCCACATGAGTGCTGTCAATGGCACACTGGATATGGGGGAACCCAGCAAGAGTTGCAAAACCTCTGGCTGGCTCAGCCTGGCTGGCTTTGTCCATCCAGTAATGAATGAATGTGAGGACCCATCTGAATAGAGCGTCAGTGACAAGCCTGACACAACTGTGGAAAGCTGATTGGGACACTCCACACAGATCCCTTAATGATGCCTGGAAAGACCGGAAGCAAAAAAAATTGAGGGCTTCACTGGCATTAGGTGCCCACCCACACAGCTGGAGGCAATCTCTGGACCAATCATCTGGCATATGGATGTCACGGTGTCCCTAGAGAGGCAGAGCCTCCTGTGGCACTTGACCTCAGACATGTTGAGGTAGCTTGATTATTGCCTGTACACTTTGGCAGCAGGATAGTGGCACTTTCTATGTCCCTTCCGCCTTGCTCTCCCTGGTGGCCCTGCACTGCGCTTCTCCTCCCAAAAGTCTCTCCCTTTAATGCTGCCTGTGAACACCTCGTCTCCTCTCCCTTCTGCCCCTCTCCTCCCTCTCAGAGGAGGTCCCCCCCAGCAGAGTACACAACCCCCAATTGCTATCTTGTGCACTGAAGGCTGCACCAGGCAGAAATGCTCCAAGAGAGTCGTCAAAACAAAAGGGTCATCAAAACAAAGCTAACAAAGCAAAAACTTCAGCAGAAACCAGAGGGAAAGGTCTGAAATCTCAACAAACATTCTCACCTGGAATCCTAACAATTCACTCAGCCAATGCTCCACTCCCTTTTTGTGTCACCCTTGGATCAGTAAAGTAAAAATTGAGTTGGCCGCCCGCCCATATTGCCCATGCAATGAGCGCAAAATCGCATGGGCTATGTAAAATTGCCTTCAATTGCACTTTTAATTGCCTTAAGTGGCTGATTAATTGTCAGCAGGCGCACTTCTGAGTCCCGCACATGCCTGCCTACTGAGACTACACCTAAAATTCTATGAACAATTAGACCACACCTAGAATGCTGTGAACAGTTTTAGTCCCCTTATCTAAGGAAAGATATACTGGCATTGGATACAGTCTGGAGAAGGTTGATTCCAGGTATGGAGTGATTTTCTTATGAGGAGAGGTTGGGCCTGTACACATTGGAGTTTAGGAGAATGAGAGGCGACGTTATTGAAACATACAAGATTCTTAGCATCTACCCTGTCAACACCCCTGAGAGGTTGTTTCCCCTTGTGGGAGAGTCTAGGACCAGAGGGCATAATCCCAGAGTAAGGGGGCGCCCACTTAAACAGAGACGAGGAGGAATTTCTTCTCTCAGAGGGTAGTCAATCTGTGTAATTCTTTACCACAGAGGGCTGTAGAAGCTGGGTCATTAAGTATATTCAAGGCTGAGATAGACAGATTTTCAATCAGTAAGGGAATCAAGAGTTATGGGGAAAAGGCAGGAGTGTGGAGTTGAGGATTATCAGATCAGCCATAATCTCATTGTATGGCGGAGCAGACTTGATGAGCTGAATGGCCTACTTCTGCTTCTATGTCTTATGGTCTTCTGGAGTGCACAACGACGTCAGGATGTGTGCCCAACCTCTTCTCAAGAGATTTGGTACTTTTTCGGGTCAGGCGCTCACCTGCTACTAGCACGTAAAATTCTGGCCCATGTATCAGGACACCCAGATCCCTATGTACTTTATAGTTCTGCAGTCTCTCTCCATTCAAACAATATACTGCTTTACTATTCTTTTTGCCAAAGGGGACAAGTTCATTTTCCCACATTATACTCCTCCTGCCAAATCTTTGCATACTCAACTTATCTATATCCTTTGTAGACTCTTTATGGCCCTTGCCAACTTACATTCCTACTCAATTTTGTGTCGTAAACAAATTTAGCTACCATACATTGTCCATTGATATAGATTGTAAATAGTTGAGGTCCCAGCATTGATCTTCTGTGGCACTCTGCTCATTACAGTTTGCCAACCTGAAATTACCGATTTATCCCTACTCTCAGTTTCCAGTTAGATAACCTATCCTCTATCCATGATAATACCTTACCCTCTAGACCATGAGCTCTTATATTATGTAGTAACCTTTTATGTGGCACCTTATTGAATGCCTTTTGGAAATCCTAGTAGACCACTTCTACAGGTTCCTCTTTATCTACTTTGCTTGTTGCTTCCTCAAAGAACTCCAATAAATTGGTCAAACAAGATTTCCCTTTCACAGAACCATGTTGACTTTGCCTTATTGTGAATGATTTTCTTAATGTCCATTATTACCTCTTTAATAATGAATTCTAGCATTTCCCCTATGATAGAAGTTAGATTAATTCGCCTGTAGTTCCCTGGTTTCTGTCTCCCTCCTTTCTTGAATAGAAGGGTTACATTTTGCAATTTTCTAATCTGCTGGGACCTTTCCAGGATCTAGGGACTTTTGGAAGATACTATCTCTGGAGCCACTTCTTTTAAAGACACTAGGATGCAGGGCATTAGATTGAAGGTACTTGTCAGCCTTTAGTTCTAGAAGTTTTCCCAATACCTTTTCCCTCATGATTGTGATTATTTTAAATTCCTCCCTCCCTTTTACCTCTTTATTTTCAAGAATTCTTGGGATTTTTTTGTGTCTTCTACACTGACGACAGACACAAAATACCTGTTCAACACTTCTGTCTTTTCTTTGTTTCCCATTATTAATTCTGTAATCTCACCTTATGCTTTTCCTTTTTTAAATACTTCTAGAAACTCTTACTCTCCATTCTTATATGTCTAGCTAGCTTACTCTCATCCTCTAATTTCACCCTCCTTATTTTTTTAGTCATTCTTTGCTGGTTTTTAAAATTTGTGCTATCTTCTGACCTATGGCTAATCTTTGCAGTATTGTACATTTTTTCTGTCAATTTGATACCATGCATCAGTTCCTTAGTTAACCATAGATAGACTATGAGAAGGATGCACTATCTTTCTCAGTGAAATACATCTTTGTTGAGAGTTATGAAATATCTCCTTAAATATCTGCTTTTACTTCTCTACTGTCCTACTTTTAACCTATTTTCTCAGTTCACTTTAGCCAACTCTGTCCTCATACGCTGGTAATTGCCTTTATTTAGGTTTACAACACTAGTCTTAGAACCACATGAGCCTAGAGGCTCCTTCACTATAAGGTTATTAATTAACCCTGTCTCAGTGCTCATTATCATCTAAAATGGCCTGCTCCCTGGCTGACACTAGAACATACTGCTCTAAGAAATGTATTTGGGACAACCTATGAACTCATCTTTCAGGCTACCTTTGCCAATCTGTTTCCTCCAATCTATATGAAGATTAAAATCACCTAGGATTATTGCAGCACCTTTCTTACAAGCCCCATTATTTCTTCCTGCAGCTTTTGTCCTACAGTGTTGGGGTGGGGGCAGGGCTATAAACTGCTCCTACAAGTGACTTCTTACTGTTGCTATTTCATATTTCTACCCAAACTGATTCTATATCTTGCTCTGCTGAAATAAGATCATCTCTCACTTCTGTACTAATGTCACCCTTAATTAACTGAGCTACCTCATCACCTTTTCCTAGCTTCCTGTCCTTCTGAAATGTCAAATACCCTTGAATATTTAGGTCCCAACCTTGATCATTTTGCAATCATGTCTCTGAAATGGCTACCAGAGCATTTATATTTATCTCTATTTGTGCTACCAATTCATCTATTTTGTTACGAATGCTGACGGTATTCAGATACAGAGCCTTTAATTCTGTCTGTTGACCATTCTTGCAAACTCTGGCCTTATCTGCTGCTGCATCTTAGGTTAATACACTCTGACCCTTCCTACCGCACTCTGGTTATCATTATCCATATCACTACCTTGCTCTATTGCCTTGTCCTTTGTCTTTAATTTACCACATCTCCCCTCATGTGATCCATCCTCCCTACTATTTAGCAGCCTTGTCTATTGCCTTAGTTATATGACTCACCAGAACACTGATCCCAGCGCAGTTCAGGTGAAGACCAGCTCAATGGTACAGCTCCCACTTTCCCAAATACTGGTGCCAGTGCGCTATGAATCAAAACCCATTTTTCCCACACCAATCTTGAGCCACACACTCAACTCTCTAATCTTAAGTACCCTATGCAAATTCACTTATGGCTTGGGTAGTAATCCAGATATCCTTACCTTTATAGTTCTCCTTTGTAATTTAGCCCCTAGCTGCTCGTAATCCCTAAGCAGAACCTCTTTCCTAGTCCTACCTATGCCATTGGTACCTAAGTGGATCATAACAACTGGAGCTTCCCCCTGCCACTGAGATGCGATTTGGCCCAAGTGGACAGGGAGCAGCTACTTGCAGATAAAACTGTGTCAGAGCAGTGGGAGGCATTCAAGGAGGAAATAATGAGAGTACAGGGCAAATATGTTCCTGTAAAGACAAAAGGGGGAACCAAGTCCAGAGAATCCTGGATGTCAAGGGGCATAAAGGTTAGGATTAAGAAAAAAAGAGAAGCTTATGGCAGATACCAAAGGCTCAATGCGGCAGAATCCTTACAGGAGTATAAAAAGTGCAGAGGGGAACTTAAAAATGAAATTAGGAAAGCTAAGAGAGCGCATGAGAGAGCATTGATAGGTAGAATAAAGGAAAACCCAAAGAGTTTTTAAAAATATAAAAAGAGCAAGAGAATAACTAGAGAAAGAGTAGGGCCAATTAGGGACCAGAGGTAATCGGTGTGTGGACCCAGAAGACTTGAGTGCAGTCCTCAATGAATACTTTCTGTCGGTCTTCACAATGGAAAAGGACGACAGAGATATAGACACTATGATGGAGGACTGTGAAATTTTAGAGGAAATTAACAGAGAGAGAGGAGGTAATAGTGGGTTTAGCAGCCTTAAAAGTGGATAAATCCACAGGCCCAGATGAGTTGTATCCCAGGCTGTAGAGGGAGACAAGGAAAGAGATATCAGGGGCCCTGGCAGTTATTTTCAAATCCTCTCTGGCCACAGCTGAGGTGCCAGAGGACTGGTGGACTGCTAACGTTGTCCCATTATTAAAAAAGGGTGTAAGGGATAGACTGGGAAATTACAGGCCAGTCAGTCTAACCTTGGTGGTGGGGAAGTTACTAAAAAGAATTCTGAGGGACAGAATATATCTGCACTTGGAGAGACATGGATTAATCAGGGATAGTCAGCATGGATTTATTAACGGAAGGTCGTGTTTGACAAATTTGATCAAATTTTTTGAGGAGGTAACCAGGAGTGTTGATAAGGGTAATGCATTTGATGTGGTCTACATGAGCTTTAGCAAGGCTTTTGATAAGGCCCCTCATGGCAGACTGGTCAAGAAAGAAAAAGCCCATGGGGTCCAAGGCAAAGTGGCATGTTGGATCCAAAATTGACTGAGAGGCAGGAAGCAGAAGGTGATGGTAGAGGGATGTTTCTGTGACTGGAAGTCTGTTTCTAGTGGGTTTCCACAGGGTTTGGTGCTTAGGCCCTTGCTGTTTGTGGTGTACGTAAATGATTTGGACTTAAATGTAAGGGGTATGATCAAGAAGTTCACAGATAACACGGAAATTGGTAGGGTGACAAATAGCAAGGAGGATAGCCGTAAACTGCAGGAGGATATCAATGGACTGGTCGGGTGGGCAGGGCAGTTGCAAATGGAATTCAAACTGGAAAAGTATGAGGTAATGCACTTGGGGAGGGCTAGCAAGGCAAGGGATTACACTATGAATGGTAGGACCCTGGAAAGTACTGAAGATGAGAGGGGCCTTGGTGTGCATATTCATAGATCCCTGAAGATAGCAGGGCTGGTAGATAAGGTGGTTAAGAAGGCATATGGGGATATTTACCTTTTTTAGCTAAGGCATAGAATACAAGAGCAGGGAGGTTATGCTGGAACTGTATAAAATGCTGGTTAGGCCACAACTGGAGTACTGCGTGCAATTCTGGTCACCACATTATAGGAAGGATGATTGTACTGGAGAGAGTGCAGAGGAGATTTACCAGGATGTTACATGGGCTGAAGGGTCTGAGCTATGAGGAAAGATTGAATAGGCTGTGGTTATTTTCCTTGGAGCAACAAAGGTTGAGAGGGGACCTGATAGAGGTGTATATGATTATAAGGGGCATGGATAGGGTGGATAGAAAGGCATTTTTTCCATTAGTAGAGGGGTCAATAACCAGGGGGCATAGATTTAACGTAAGAGGTAGAAGACTAAGAGGGGAGTTGAGGAGAATTTTTTTCACCCAGAGGGTGGTGGGTGTCTGGAACTCACCACCTGAAAGGGTGGGTTGAGTCAGAAATTCTCGAAACATTTAAGAAGTATTTAGATATTCACTTGCGTTACCATAGCCTCCAGGGCTATGGGCCAAGCGCTGGAAATGGGATTAGTGTAGGTGTCAAGTTTGATAACATTCTTTTGAAACACCTTAGTATGTTCTACTGCATTAAAAGAGATATATAAATAAAATTATTGTTGTTGCTAGGTTGCAGCATATTGTATATGCCCATATAAAAGTCAAATTTTTAAGAACAATTTTTTTGGCAAGGAGTGAAAGGTTGACTTTTACCTGAGTAACATTTTCAAAGCTTTACCAGCATGCTTGATTTGAACCCACATTGCATCCTTTTTTTTTACTTTCATGGGATGTGGGGTGCTGCTAAGACCAGCATTTGTTTCCTATCTCTAATTGAGATAGTTCCTTGATGGATTGGCTATCTAGATGAGTCCACTGATTGGCCAGCTGCCCCTGGCCTGTTGCTATGATACCGATCGGTGTACCCTGGCGAATTACGGTCTACTGCAATTAGATAGTTGCGCTGTTGAGTTCTGAGCGGAGTGAAATCTGCAGATTGCTCGATCGCAGTTCTGCCCTCTTGGGGATTTGGGCTGTCCGCAATGGCAATGTTAGTGGAGCATCAGTTTAAGTAGCTCCCGGAGGACAAGCAGATAAACACTGGACAGTTTCCTGGACAGCACCTCTTACCTCCTGCCTTCTTTCAGAGTGTGTGAAGGGGTCTTGTGGGGGGGAGTGGGGAGAGAAGGGAAGCAGGGCAGGCAATGGGCTTTAACCTCTTAAAAACTAAGGTCGACTTTCACACGACGTAAATGAAAAACTAAGAAATTTTAAGTCAAAGATCAAGGGTCGACTACACGAGATGGACTTTTACACTGGTAAATAAGGTAGTTTTTACAATTGTAGTAATGTTGGTTGCAAAGTAAACAGTGGGGAGTAACCTTATTCAGTGGAGCTGATAGTAAACTGTAATCGCCAAAGGCTTTAAGGGAATCAATTCATCTAACAAGGAAGATAACACTGTGTTAAATGCAGGAAGTGTAAAAAGTATATATAATATAATGGGTTTATAGTTTTGAAAACAGAATCTCACAATATTTTGAAAGCTTGGTGTGAATTGTTTTTCACAATGACAGGTAATTGTTGAGAATAAATATTAGGATGGCAAGTGGTGTCTTTGGAAATAAATTACAATTCTTCCTTCAATCAAATGCATTTCACATCGTTCAAAGAGGTTGATAAAATTATTAGAGACTTGCGCTGTTAGAATGGAAGATTCTTTGAAAAGAGAGATTCATCAGTGTTGCATCATGGTAATAAGCTCCTAATATTGATCATGTTAATGAATATTAACAATGCCAAAGTTTTAAATTGAAAAAAAACTATTCCATTCTTAAAGTGATGTCTTCAGACTGGCATATGATTCCAAATGGCCATTATTGATGTCAGTCTTGGTAGTGTGTTCACAGGTTACTAAACTCACACAGCCATGCTCAAGCCGGTCCTCCCCTGGTGTCCACACACATGCACTTCTCAAAAGGGGCACTGGATAGCAATCAGGTCTGGAAACCCTGTTGGAATTCACTTTCCCAGCCCAGGCCAGCTGAGGCCAATTATAGGAGGGCAACTGATTGACCACAAGCCAGGGATCGAATTGGCAACTTGTTCTTGGATAAATTTACTGAGCTATTAAAATTACTGAAATTTCCAATGAGTTTTTAAACAGGTTATCTGCTAGTTCTTGTGTTACTCAAATTACATTTTTAAATGTGTATACATCCTGAACTTCCTCAGACTTTCTAACGTTGCATTAACTTTGGCAGACGTGCAGCAGAAAAGTAAGCTTAATTGGTTTTCTGATCAACCTACAATGGCATAGTAGAAAGTCCAAGGAAATTCTTTCTGCATAATGCTGATTTTGGTAAGGAGAGATAGCTCACTCTTAGGATATAATTATTTTTGGTCAGTAGAGATAATACACTAAGCAATCTGTTACATAACATACTTCATTATTAAGAGTCTCTCAATCTAGAGCCTGACCTTCCAAACATGTTGAATTAGCATCACTAGGATCTTGTCATTACAATTGTGTTAGGTGCAAGGGAACCAAGTTGTCAGGCCAAAAAACCTTTAAGGACAAAGCGTTTCTACTACAGTGAGCCATTAGTGGCATTCTAGGGCTTATTGTAACTGCTGAGATTTACCACCACTGCAACCACCACTATTTATATAAGGATGACATTAGAATTATCAGGAAACAATGAACAGACTGGCCCACTTTTCTCCAAAAAAGAGAGGTTTTTTAAAATTAGGAAGGGAATTAATAGGTTAGATGTAGGTAAGAAAGGACAAAAGATCAGGGATTAAATTATCAGACAATGATAGAGGAGCAGAGGTGGGAAACGTGAAGAATTCTAGAGTCGGAGCAACAGAGGGTGCAGGTTGGCACATTTGCTGCAGAAGATTACCCAAGTAGAATGGGTCAAAACTTGTGAAAGTATTTGAGAAACAAAAACAAGTATCTTAAAATCGATCCTTTGAGGTACCAAAAGCCATTAGGGCTGGATGAGGACAGATGATGGATATGTGGCACAATATATGGGAGGGGATTTGAATCATGCAACCCAAGAGAAAATCTTGCATGTTTCTACAGGAAGTACCGTGGCTGTTTTGATGGCAGTGCAAAAGCTGTGCATTAACTCAAAATGCCAGGAGCTCAGTGAGAGTGAAGTTACAAGGAAATGAGATGGCACTGGAATAAGAGAGAGAAGAGAAAAAACAACAGTCATTCAAGGAAACAAAAAATAAGAAAATAGAAAACCAACAGGACAGAGGACACAAAGAGGAAGAAAAAACAAATGCAAGGAAACCAGGAAAAGAAGTAATCAGAAATAATCAGATTATAAGAGGGTAGTAAATTTGACAATGTAATCGCAGCCTCTTTCCATTATGTACATGGAGTATGAAGAAAATAATATAAGACCATAAGACATAGGTTAGGCCATTCAGCCCATCGAGTCTGCTCTACCATTCAATCATGGCTGATAAGTTTCTCAACCCCATTCTCCCGCCTTCTCCCCGTAACCTTTGATCCCCTTACCAATCAAGAACCTATCTATCTCGGTCTTAAATACACTCAATGACCTGGCCTCCACAGCCTTCTGTGGCAATGAATTCCATAGTTTCACCACTCTCTGGCTAAAGAAGTTTCTCCTCATCTCTGTTCTAAAAGGTCTTCCCTTTACTCTGAGGCTGTGCCCTCGGGTCCTCGTCTCTCCTACTAATGGAAACATCTTCCCCACGTCCACTCTATCCAGGCCTTTCAGTATTCATTAAGTTTCAATCAGATCCCCCCTCATCCTTCTAAACTCCATCGAGTATAGGCCCAGATAGAATCTATTCCACTTTCTCTGTCTGATCTGCTAATATTTGCAAAATGAAAAGGTATGGATAAGATAGTCAGAAAATATAGAGGAAATACAAGAAACAATTCTGTAGTACAGAAGAAGTCTAATCGTGATGTGAAAGCATTCTACTAACTGCTCCATACCAGCTCTTTAAAGATGATGCCACCAGCACTCAGTTTATCTATCAGCAGAAGAGCATGTTAATCCTAATGCTATTAATAGTTATTTGACTAAAAGATGTTGAGACAAAACAAAAACAATTTACATAAACTTAGTGACTTTATCATCATAAAGCATCTCGAGGCATTTTCACAGGAATGTTTCAAACACAATTAACACTGAGCCATCCAAGGAGATATTAGGACAGAGGGCCAAAAGCTTGATCAAAGAGATAGGTTTTAAGGTGCATCTTAAAGGAGGAAAGTGAAACAGAGAAATGGAGAGGTTTCGGGAATGAATTTCAGAGCTTAGGATCTAGGCAACTGAAGGCATGATTAGCAACAGTTGAGCGATTAAAATTGGGGTACACTAGAGGCAATTCTGAAGGAGTGCAGAGATCTTGGAGGTTTGTAGGGCTGGAGGAGATGACATTGAGGAGCGAGCAAGAGGAAGAATTTGAAAAAAGGATGAGCATTTTAAAACCAAGGGATTGCCAAACTGGGAGCCAATGTAGAGCAGTGAGCACAGCAGTGATGGTTGATTGTGACTTGGTGCAAGTTTAGGCTACAAGGTTTTGGATGAGTGCAGGTTTAGGGAGAGAGATGATAAAATGCACCTTTCAAAATACATATTTAAACAAAAAAGTTTAGATTTGTTGCTAACAAATACATATATCTTGAACCATATAAACAGGAGTCAAAACAATAATATTCTGCAACATTGCAATTTCTTTTAAATTTACATTTTTGGAGATTTTTTGCATTCATCGAAGAGTACTAACCAAAAGTGAAAAATAAACTGAAGATGCTAGAAAACTGAACTAAAAACAGACATATGTTTACCCAAATTGAGAATGGCCAAAACTGACATTGCCAAACTGGCCTATACTCCTACATTAACTGACTCATATAAATTAACACAAGTACATTCCAGAAATAGATATTTATATTGGTCTATGGTGTTCTTTAGAGATTTAACAACTTATGCCACAAAAAGATTAATGATTTTCTTAGTAATTTTTGTTTTTGTAACTGTCAAATTTATTCTTGAGAATATGTACAAAACTTCTAATCTGTATTGATACATAGTGGTGAGGTACTTGTGATTCCTGGAGCTTGAATCAATAGCTGTCACTTGCTTAAAAAAAACAATATTGCAACGTGTTATGATAGTGCACAATTGTAACAGTTTGGTTGTTAGGGCATAGGAAAGTGGCTGAAGGATGTTGATTATAAGATCCCTCACATTCAATTTTTTTCTCTCTAACAGGAGACTCCATTGCACTAGGAATTATATCCACATGCACTTGTTTGTCTCCTTCATACTGAGAGCCATCAGCATTTTCATCAAAGACAATGTTGTGCATTCTGATTTCGAAATAGAAGAATATGATTCTCTTGCAGTGGATGATCTGAAAACCATCACAGTTGCCCCTATAATAGACAAGTCCCATTATGTAAGTACATATCCAGTTCTGATGAAGGATTTGACCTGGAATGTGAACCAGTCTTTTTCAGAAACTTGCTTCATAACATGCTTTAAAATACAAGGGCCTGATTTTCATCTATTGGTTATCAAGTCTACATGGTTAAGAACTGCTACTAATTCCAGTGGAATGGTGAAAGGCTCTTAGCACTCAAATTCCCTGTTTCATCTAATTTAAATAATCTTTCATAGATCCACATGCAAATTTGGACAGGTATGTAGATGATTTTGGTTTTGGATGCAAAGAAGTTTAATGTTGTGCAGACAATTAAAGGGAACTGTCATGATTGGTGACAACATTTCTGAAGCCCTTGTAAAAGGCTGAAAAGGTTTCTAAATCCATTTGCAGCCTTTGCCACAAAGCTAAAGGCACAAGGGTAAGTGACAGACAAAAGTAAAAGGAAATTTGATGTGCAGGCACAATTCTGGAGTTATGACAAAGCAGCCCAGCACCCAACTATTTGTTTGATGGTTGCCGTGATCCATGTGATTCTGCAGGAAATGATTGGGAAGATGACCATAATCTGTGCTACTCCACAGCACCAGCTTCAAAATTCTACATTGGATTTTGCCTGCAAGGAGGTGAAGGCAGGCTTGAGGCCACTGCTGAACTGTACTGTAACTTGATCTGTTCCATAGCATAGCAACCACCCTCTGGTTTCATGTGGTGGCTTGTAGAATGCAAGGACAGCTGACTGGCGTAGGTTAAAAGCATTGTACCCATTGTCAGGATACCACGCATTCGCCAACATGATGGTCTGTGCATGGTTGCATACCCACTGCATATTCAAGGAGTGGAGCTTCTTGTGGTTCTGATGCATTTTCCTGTTGAGATGTGATGCCTAAAGAACCACATATATGCAGTCGATAGCAGCCTGCACCATTGGGTAGCCTGCTAATCTGTCAAAGTCACGTGATCACTCCTTCTGCTTCTCTCTGCTCAGAGATATAAATGCACTGTAAACTGAGAGATGTTGGAAATGTTGCTTCAACCTGGAATAATCCTGAGAAATTGAAAGCCAGCCAAGGCCTTGCCCCTCACACTGTAAAATTGTGGGGAGTTCAGGACAGGCGACAGCCCAGTGGGAAGGCCATCCAAAGAATTTTACCGCCACACCCGCCAACAAACCCACCGGCGGGGGAATGTAAAATTCTTCCCCATGAAACTATCACCAATGTCGTAAAAACCCATCTGATTCACTAATGCCCTTCAGGGAAGAAAATCTGCCATCCTCATCCAATCTGGCCTGTAAATGTCTTCAGATCCAAAGCAATGTGGTTGACTGCTCTCCGAAATGAACTGCAAATAATTTTCTGATGTTTGACTATTTATTTCTGTGTTTTGATCCACTCTTTGTCCTGTCTTGTCCTCCTAACCTGAATATTAAATCCTAGGAGAACTGGTGAAAGATCTAAACCCAAGTGCTAAACAAAGAAAAAAAAATAGATTTTTTTTAATGGCATATTTAGGATCTGAACTTCCAGGTTCAGTACAATCTCAAGATGATCAGAATTTCATAAATTATTCTGGTTTCACACTTATCGTTTACAAAGCCAAAAAATCTTAATTGCTGAAAACTTATGTGCCGTTTGTTCTATGTTACTGTATAGACATAAAAATTCTGTGTATCTTCATATGGTAATAAATAAGATACAGAATATACTTACTGTGACTTGAACCTTACAGAACAGTAGAATTAATGCATTAAAACAATATCACAATTGCATTTTGAAAAGTTGTTGATTTTGCCAAGGTATTGTACATGAACATGAATTAGAGGAAAAACTGTTTCACTCTTCCAGTTTTCCCTTTTCTTGTTCATCATTTCTCCCTCTCTCTGTCTTTGTATCTCCCTTTTTCTTCCTGTAAGACTAGCCCACATTTTTGGTTCCTTTCTGTGTACCTCTGGATTTTTTCTTCCGACCCTATCACTCCTTTAGTGTAAAGCTTTCCTTTTCTTTCCTTTCTTCCATACATCAATATGAATGTCAGTCAAGCTCAGTTAGGAGCACCCTTACTCAAAGTCAGAGGTTGTGCGTTCAACCCTCAACTTGTATGCAGCACAAAAAGTAGGCAGATGCTTCAGTATAGTATTGAGGAAATTCTGTATTGTCAGTAGTGTCATCTTCGGATGCAATGTTAAACCAAGTGACTCTGCTGTTATACATGAAGAAAAGCACTGGATTCTTTTGATGGTTTAGCTGATGTTCCTCCTTCAACCAACAACTACAAACTTCTTTTTGTTTGCTGTTTGCGGGACCTTTCTATGCCAAGACTTGATCTTTGTAAGTCCACTCCTTCTACTATTTTATATCAATGGAAAAACTCCCTCTAGACCAATAAAGTGATTTTTTAAAATCAATTTTTGGGATTTGGGTGACATTAGCAAGGCCAGCATTTACTACACATTTCTACTTGCCCTTGAAAAGGTGATGGTGTGACTTCTTTGTGAACCACTAGAGTCCATGTGGCAAAGGAACACATTAGGGTGTTAAAGGATTTTGATCTAGCGATAATGAAGGAATGGTGATATATTACCAAGTCGAGTCAGTATTTGGAGGGGAAAATGGAGGTGATGATGCTACATGTTCTTGTTGTCTTTTGGTTCCCAGATGTCGTTAATAATCACACTAAGCTTGAAAAGAACCGAAGCTTTGTTTAATCCTGTCACGCTGTCTGGTAAAATAGAAGGACCAGATTGAACTGATTCTGTTATACTTCACATGAACCTCTAGTACAGCTGAGAAATGTGGCCCCCAGAACACTTGAACATAACACATTAGTTCCTAGATAAGTAGCTCCTTGCTCTTTAGAGATATTTACGGATGATACAACAATATATAACATCCCCCTTTCTTTAAGACATAATGACCAATCAATGTCACTGTTCTAATCATTAACTTCTAGAAACTAAAGATGATTATCAATTGACTTTTGGAAATAAACTGAACCCCTTAGTGTCTTTTATAGCATGCATTAAAAAAAAAACTCAGTTTCACATAGGTGATAAATTTTGTGCCTCCATCTTGTGGATTTGACATTCGTTTCTCTTAGTGGTGAGTTGCCATGCTGCACAGGCGATGTTGTGCATGTTGTTTCTAGTGTTGCAGGAGTCATGCTTTCTGTTGCAAATGCTGTCTCATTTGCTGGTGATGTTGTCTCCCTGAATAATGTTTCCGATGTTGTTGCTGGTCTTTTCCGTTTTTCCAGCTCTGGTGTAGGTCAAATATGGATTCTGTTTCTTCTCAGTTGCTTACCAGTTTCAGTCCCAATTCTGTATGACCTTGGTGTGTCAGCTTCAGCAACAATTTTTGCTGGGCTCCAGGTTTTCATGATTGGATCCTGTACATGTACACTTTGTCCTTTCAACAGCTCAGGTCGGGATTTAGCATGTTTGTTGACCTCCTCTTTCCTGTGCTTCAGTGAGTTGTTGTCTCATTTCCTCCTGGTCATTTGGAGGATGTATTTTGCTTGGTAGAATAGCCTTATATTTTCTTCCATTCAATAACTCTGCAGGTGACTCCATGTCTGCCTTGAGAGGTGTGAATCAGAGTGACAATAAGGCAAGATTTGGGTCCTCCATTATCTCTGGGCATTCTACAAGGGTTCTTTTGATCAACTGGATGTGCTTTTCTATAAATCTGTGTCCTCGAGGGTAACGTAGTGATGAGGTGATGATGTTGAACCCATAAGGTTCAGCAAATTCCTTAACTACCTTTGATGTGAACTGGTTTTCATTGTCACATATTAATCTTTCAGGGATCCCTTGCTCAGCAAACCAAACTCGTACTGTTAACATGATTGTTGTGGGTCTCAAGTTGTTCATCTTCTGGATAAAAGGAAACTTTGAGTAGTAGTCTGCGACTATGAGATACCATTCTTAAGTGTGTGTGAATAAATCGACTCCTACAGTGCACCACAGTCTGGGTGGTACTTCAGTAGCTATCATCTTCTCTTTCTGATGTGGGTTTCTGTACTGCATGCAATGTGTTTGTATATGCCTATCCAGTGCACAGCTGATCTGGCTTTAAATTTAAACTTCTCCATTCCCACGTGGTCTTCATGTATCTTCCAGAGAAGTTCTTCCTGCATCCTTTTGGGTGTAATTATTCTGGATCCAGGTAGCAGACCGCCATCTTCCAGTAAGATGTCAACTCTGACAGACCAGTACTGCCTTATTATTGGCTGTACTTGCTGTATCTTATCACATCTTCCCTGGATCATTTGCTAAGAGAGCATCTGTAACTCCTCATCCTTGTTGGTCTCATCTCTAATTTGACTCCGTTTCAGTGGTGTTACATTCACTAGTGATGGATTTTTATACCTGGACTCTATATCTTGTGTTTCTCCTGTGGCCACAACTGAGAAAGGGTATCTGCCAACACCATTTCTCTTCCAAACTTGTATTTCAGAATGAAATCTGAAGCCTCAAGAGTAACCTCTGCATTACACAGATTCTTCTGGTAGCTCAGCTCCAGTGGATGATGATTACACTCCATTAAGAACTTTCTCCCACAGAAATATGTCTGGAACTTCTCACTCGACTCCATACTTGACTGCCAAAAGCTCTCTTTCAGTGTTGGCATATCTGGTCTCAGCTGAAGTTAGAGCTTTGCATGCGAATGCTATCAGCTTTCTCTCTTGTACCAGGGCTGGAGCAGTCCTTTTACAGAAGCATCTACTTGCAGAGTGACAGGCTTCTTTCTGTCATAGTATGACAGATTTGTGTCCTGACATATTACCTTATTGAGTTGTTGAAACTGCATCTGCCTGCGTTTAACTTGATTCCAGCTTTCCTGGTTCTCTCCATGGCTTTATGTAGATTGTGGCCATGATCTTTTTCACCTCCACCATATATCTGGATATCATCTGCTATGCTAACTGCTCCTTTGCATCCCCTGTATGTCTCACCTACTTTCTACTGGAACACATCCAGGCTCACTTTAAGGCAAAAAGGAACTTGTACCATCCAGAGTGTGTTAAATGTCAATAGCAAAGATTTGCATGCTTCAGGGTGTGCAGAATCCCAAATTAGTTGATCTATCAGCCTTTCTTTCATGTGTCCTTAAACTTAGATTTTAGCAGCATTTTTTAATCTTATTACAAAATTATCAATATGCTCCTAATTCCTGTCTGAGGCCTTGAAATTCATACCGTTTGATCCGATGATTCGATTTTGGCTAGAAATGTGTGCTGAACTTTTCAAAAACTTTTGTCCGGGTTTGTGTGTCCTCTTCAGCAAGCTCCCAGCTGTTAAACATATTTGATCCTATAATCTCCTGCCCACAGAAAGGTATAGCTGACCCTCTCTCATTGCTAATGCCTTTTAAGAAACAACTGAATGTCAATCTGCACTTTTATCTAGACTTCACAAATGCCTCTTCCCAATTCATTGTGGGTTGTCACTGCATTCATTGATGTGCTGGCCGACATTTTGATTTTCGTTTTGGCACGATTCACTAAGTTTCTCTTCTGGCATTAATATGGGTCAATTTTCTAAATCAGCACTAAATTAATTTAAACTGCTTTGGGTTTACTCACAGACGCTTGCTGCCTCCATGCTACGTGTTCTTGTTGTCTTTTGGTTCTAGATGTTGTTGATAATCACACATTAAGCTTGGAAAGATCAGGAACTCTTTTTATGTTTAATCTTGCCATGCTGTCCGGTACAATAGAAGGTCCGAATTCATCTGGTTCTTTAATACTTCACATGAGCCTCTAGTGTAGCTGTGAAATGTGGCCCCGGAACACCTACACATAACATATTAGTTTCTAGCTAAATAGTTTCTAGATATTTACAGATAATATAACAATATATAACAGATGGTATCGCCATTGTCTAATTTGGATCTGATAGGAGCAAAACTGAGAAATTTGATTGATCAAATTTACAGTAGTTGTTGGCTCTTAGTCAATCCCATGTTTCCAAACTGTCTAGTGAATGGAACTGACTTTCAGTTTACTGGAACATACAACTAATTTGACATCAGTACACTATGGTCTGAATTTTCACTCCTGAGTCAGGAGCACAGAGTTGGGACATTTCCAGCTCTGCAAACCTGACCCGGGAGAAAGTAGCCCAGAAGATGGGATTTTCGTTCTAGGATGGCGGACTTCCCTGGGTGTTGGGCCTGGTGACCCTAGAATGAGTGGAGAGGATGCTGGGTGGGAGGTGGGCTAGGCAGAAGGCCTGCCTCGGTGCACCGGAGCTGTATTGAAGTTTCAAAAAACACAAAAAAGCATAAAGCAGCCTCCAGCCCTCACCCCTCACATGGCCTCACACCCCACATGCTGCCCATGCCTCATCCGTGCCTATTGCCACCTCCCTAGTGCCTCAAACCCTCCAATGTTTGCTCTCCACCTGCCCCACATGCGCCTTTATTGCCCCTATGTAAAATTAATACCAACTCATGCACCCCCCCCTCCATCCACCACCCTTTGCTCTTACGCCTACCATGCCAACTCACCCAGTATCCACCATGGGCAAACCTCAGGACCCATGCAGAGATTAAACAAAATAAAGCTCCAAGTGTCTATTGCAAACTTTATTTAAAAAGCACTCTCATTTATAAAAACCTATTTACTACATGTATATTCTTTCAATTACATTATCCCTTATAACAAAATACATTTCATTCAATTGCATTATCCCTTATGAAAACAAGCATTGGAATTCATAGTTCCACTTAAAAGAGTCCACAACCACTTAGAGCTCAATCAAACTATGAAATGGCAGGCAACCTACTGTGATAATGGATGTTATTAAATCAGTCATGCTGCATTAATACAGTAATGATAACCCTAAGGCTTAAGTCAATAGACAGCATGAAATAGCAAGCAATAATTTTTTAACACTCCACACATTTTTTTTCCAAGAGTTAAAGGGCAGGAGTATTAAATTACTTGGCAGCTCCCTTTGACAATTCACCTTAACATTTTGACAGTTGTTTATGGCAGATGCTCTTTGCAGTTCAACTTAACAGTTGTGCCAGTTGTCTTTGACAGTTCCAATGAGCTTCACAGTTCCAGTGCATTTATACACGTTTTACACACATTCATGCCTAATTTTAGTAATCCCAAAGTGCACCCTATTCCCTCGCCCCCAAAGGGCACCTGACCTCCCCCAAAGATGTTCCAGGGCCATATCCGATGGGATACCTTACCTCTGCAAAAGGGTACCCTGGCTATCCAAATGAATCCACAAAGTTCAAACCTGATCCTACCAGGTCTAATCTGCACACATCAGGTTTCAGACACCTTTCACACCAAAATTACACATGAATGGAGGCAGCTGCTGATTTTTATGGGTGGCTGCCTCAACAAAATGCACATGTGCGAATCCTGACCTAGGGGCCCTAGAGAATGGGCCATTCCCACCCCGTGAAAATTGACTTCCAGATTCTGGCCCCTTCTGCCATTTTCACCATGGCAGAGGCAAAACTCCAAATTTTAATCAAGCTACTCACTAATTTTTACCTCAAAGATATGGATTCCACTGAATATTTTGGCAGGTTTTATGCGATGGCACATACAAAATGCAAGGCTATTAATTCAGTATATAGATACCTTTCTTATCGACCAAAATACTTATGGGTTTGGTGGTGTAATGGTTATGTTCCAGGACAAGAATCCAAAAAATTATGAGTTCAAATCATAACATGGCAAATGGAGAATTTGAACTCAGTTCAAATAATGTTAGGAAATGAAAAGCTACTATTGGTAAAAGTGACCATGAACCTATAACTTTGGTTCATAATGTCCCTAAAGAAGAAAACCTGCCATCCTTCCCAGTCTTCCCTAAATATGATGTGGGTCCCATATCAATGTGGTCATTGAATTGCCCTCTGAAGTGGCCTAGCAAGCCTTAGTTGTATCCTTTCATTACAAAGAATACTACACGGGCTTCATGAAGGTCACTGACAACCATCTTCTCGGGGCAACAAGAGATAGGAAATAAATGCTGGTCCTGCTAACAAAAGTGAATTTTAAAAAAATGATTATGGCCCAAATTTCCTCAGAGTTAATCCCACTTCACTTCACCAAAAAGTGCGGTAGAAACCTTACTAACCTCTTCTCTACCTTCCTGCTGTTGGATTGTATAAGGGCTTAAAACAAAGCCCAAAGACCATAAAGTGTAATGTGAATACATTTAAGTAAACGTTGTCTCTAACATTGTCCATGTTTTTATGTGACAGGTGGGATGCAAGATTGCTGTCATATTCTTTCTCTATTTCTTGTCTACAAACTACTACTGGATTCTAGTGGAAGGTCTTTATTTGCACTGCCTCATATTGATGGCCTTCCTCTCTGACAGAAAATATTTGTGGAGTTTTACCTTCACTGGATGGGGTAAGGCACTAAAGTCTTCTTTTGAAAACATAAACAACATCTTAAAGCAAGGAAACAGGCTGCAGTGAAGAAGATATCATCATGCAATGTATCATATCTCTGATTTTTCATACTTCCCTTTAGAGAAGCCACTGATCCTCACTTACATAGCTGGGACAGGTACCTCACCATGCCAAAAAGAGTATGGATACACAGCATGGTGCAACATATCAGGTCACTTGTGGGAGATAGGAATTGCTGATAAGGCTAGCATTTATTGCTCATCCCTAATTGCCCTTGATAAGATGGTGCTGAGACTAGGTTGTATAGGTACTTCCACGGTGCTGTTAGGAAGGGAGTTCAGGATTTTGACCAGTGATGGTGAAGGAGTGATGATGAATTTCCAAGTCAGGATGGTGTGTGGCTTGGAGAGGAACTTCCAGATTGTTTTCCCATGTGGCTGCTGCCTTTGTTCTTCTGGGTAATAGAGGTCATGGATTTGGAATGTGCTGTCGAAGGTGCCTCGGTGAGTGGCTGCAGTGCATTTAGTATATGGTACACACAGTAGCCACAGTAGACCTGTGGTAGAGGGAGTTAATGTTTAAAGTGGTGGGTGGAGTGCCAATCAAGCATGTGGTTTTCTCCGAGATGTTGTCAAGTTTCTTGAGTGTTGGAGCTGCAGTCATTGAGGTAAATGGGGAGTATTCTATCACTCTCCTGACTTGTGCTTTGTAGATTGGTGGACAGGAGTCAGGAAGTGAAATTATCGCCACAGAATTCCTAACCTCTGACCTACCCTTGTAGTCACAGTATTTATATGGTTGGTCTTTTTTGGTCAAAGGTAACTCCCAAGATGTTGCTGGTGGGATTTTCAGTTATGGTAATGCAACTGAATTTCAAGGGGAGATGGTTAGATTTTCTCTTGTTGGAGATGGTCATTGCCAGGCACTTATGTGGCATGAATGTTACTCGCCAATTATCAACTCAAGCCTGAGTGCAGTCTACTTCTTACTGCATGTGGACATGGACTACTGAATCATCTAAGGAGTTACAAGTGGAACTAAGTATTGTTCAGTCATCAAACATCCTCACTTCTGACCTTATGATGGAGGGAAAGTCAATGAGGAAGCAACTGAAGATGGTTGAATCTACCCTGAGGAACCCCTGCAACAATGTCCTGGGACTGAGATGATTGACTGCCAGCAACTACAACCATCCTTCTTAGTGTGGGATATGACTCTGGCTAATGGAGAGTTTCCCCCTTGATTTCCATTGAATTCAATTTTACCATGACTCTAATTTTGGTGGCTAACCTTTGAAAAGTATGATTTTTCCCTTTTCTTTGGGCTGTAAAATTTCTCCCAAGGCGACCAAAAATAAAATGGTCACCAATAAATCCAATAAGGAATAAAGGAGAAACTAGTGGTTAGAACATGAAAGCTGCTACCACATGGAGTGGTTGCAGTGACTAACTTAGTTGCATTTAGGGGGAATCAAGTACATGAGTGAGAAAGAATAGAAGGATATGTTGATAGGGTGAATGAAGTAAGATGGGAGGAGGCTCACTTGGAGCATAATCACCAGCTGAGTGGCCTGTTTCTGTACGGTAAATTCTATATAATAGCTGATTGGGAGAAGCAGAAATGAAATCATTTTCCCCAACAATCTAATGTTGGGATCTTAAACAAGAATATGATGAATGTCACAGCCTGATCTTACTGGTGCCCACCCCCCCCACCCCCTTTTTGGGATACTAAGGTAATTTTGCAAGGTTGTGTGGTCTCATTGGGATATTTGTCTGTGTTGCTCAACAGTCCAGTGGGGAGGATGTGGGGGCTAAGAGAATTACAAAGCAGTACTGGTTAGCCATCCAGAGAGACTGTGATCCAAACACCAGCTTTGTCTCATAGACATGGATTAAAACTAAAATCAGGCCTCCAAATTGATCCAAATCTTCATCCCTAATCTACAGCAGTGATAGTTTTTTTTTACAAAAAATGGCCTGGATTTTCGTTCCTGAGATGGAGGCGCTGAGTCAGGAAATTTTCTGGCTTGTCGCACCCACCTCGGGAAAACAAGCCCCTATCGGCGAGATCTTCATTCCAGGGGGTCAGGGGCTGGGGTGGGGGGCGGGGAAGAGGTGAGTGCTGGAGTTGGGTCCGCCACCCCCGGGTACAGGTTGAAGGCAGCTTAAGCTGGTAGGCCTTGGTTCTCTGGGACTTTGTCCCAGCTATGTTGTTAAGTAATAGGCTCTCTATCCCTCACCCCTCACATCACCTCACCAACATCCCCCTACCCCACCCACCCACTCACCATGCCCCATCCATGTCATCACATGCCAATCCATCTCCCCCACCCAGCCCTCAATGTTAACTCATGCACCTCCATACATCCTCACTAGCCCCTCATAGCCTCTATGCCAACCCATGCTCCTTCACTCATCACCATGGCCCCTTATAGCTCCTATGCCAACTCATGCCAACCCATGCCCCCACCAACCATCCTTTGCCCTTACACCCTCCATGCCAACTCACTGCTCTGATCCCAGCTGGACAAGTCAGATCCCAGAGTGAAACCTGGCTTGGTAGATCCTAAGTATTTTTTTTCAGAAACTGTGGAGGTCAATTACTGAACATATTCACAAGAGTCTGCCTGTATACTTATTGCACTAGACAAAAATGTTGGAAAGATTTCAAATCACACTGTTCCTTCACCCCAACTATACCTTTACAGTTACATACAACTTTGTAAAGATAACACAATTTACTATATCTAACTTCTGCTCCAATATTCAGGGTAAGTATGCAGGTACACGTGAACTAATAGGCAAATTGTGGTCGGACACACCACAGCCCAAAACCAAGTGACAGATGCCAGCAAAGCAGACTATGGGTTTCTCATCAACACCAGATACTTGTTACACCGTGAGCCAACTGGTCCCACTGAAACTCTGTCTTCATCATGAGGGCTACCAATCCCCATGTTTGAAGAACTCGCCTTGGAGTTGTCTCCCAAATGTCACTTCCACTCTGATGTCTTCAGCAAGGACCCACCTCCAGGGTTTCAATACTGCAAAGGCCACAGGCCCTGACAATATTCCGGCAATAGTACTGAAGATTTGTGGTCCAGAACTTGCCGCACCCCTAGCCAAGCTGTTCCAGTACAGCTGCAACACTGGCACTTACCCGGCAAAGTGGAAAATTACCCAGGTATGTCCTGGAAAAAGCAGGATAAATCCAACCTGGCCAATTACCGTCCCACCAGCCTATTCTTAATCACCAATAAAGTGATGGAATGCTCATCAGTGACATCAAGCAGCACTTGCTTGGCAATAACCTGCTCACTGACGCTCAATTTGGGTTCTGCCAAGGCCACTCAGCTCCTGACCTCTTTACAGCCTTGGTTCAAACATAGACAAAGGAGCTGAACTCCCAAGGTGAGGTTGAAAGTGACTGTCCTTGACATCAAGGCCGCATTTGACCGGGTGTGGCATCAAGGAGCCCTAGCAAAACTGGAGTTAATGGGAATCAAGGGGAAAACACTCCACTGGGTGGAGTCATACCTAGCAAAAGAAAGGTGGTTGTGGTTGTTGGAGGTCAATCATCTCAGTTCCAGGACATCACTGCAGGAGTTCTTCAGGGTAGTGTCCTAGGCCCAACCATCTTCAGCTGCTTCATCCATGTCCTTCCTTCCATCATTAGGTCAGGAGTGGGGATGTTTGCTGATCATTGCTCCATGTTCCACACCATACGTGACTTCTTAGATACTGAGGCAGTCCATGTCCAAATGCAGCAAGGCCTGGACAATATCCAGGCTTGGGTTGACAAGTGACAAGTAACATTCATTCCACACAAATGCCAGGCGATCACCATCTTCAACAAGAGAGAATCCAACCATCGCCCCTTGATGTTCAATTCCATTACCATCACTAAATCCCCCACTATCAACATCCTGGGGCTTACCATTGACCAGAAACTGAACTGGACTAGCCATATAAATAATGTGGCTTCAAGGGCAGGTCAGAGGCTAGGAATCCTCTGGTGAGTAACTCACCTCCTGACTCCCGAAAGCCTGTCCACCATCTACAAGGCACAAGTCAGGAGTGTGCTGGAACACTCTCCACTTGCCTGGATGGGTGCAGCTTCAACAAACTCAAGAAGTTTGACACCATCCAGGACAAAGCAGCCCACTTGATTGGCACCACATCCACAAACATTCACTCCCTCCACCCACCAACACACAGTGGCATCAGTGTGTACCAGCTACAAGATGCAATGCAGGAAATCACCAAGCCTCTTTAAAAAGCACCTTCCAAACCCACAACCACTACCATCTAGAAGGACAAGGGCAGCAGATAGATGGGAACACCACCACCTGGAAGTTCCCCTCCAAGCCACTCACCATCCTGATTGGAAATATATCACCACTCCTTCACTGTTGCAGGGTCAAAATCCTGGAAATACCTCCCTAACAGCACTGTATGTATACCTACACCATATGGACTGCAGTGGTTCAAGAACAGAGCTCACCACCACCATCTCGAGGGCATTTGGGGATGAGTAATAAATGCTGGCCCAGTGACCCCCACATTCCATATACAAATTTTTAAAAAATCTCTCCTTCCAATATTCATTTTCCCTGGATCTCTGCATACATTCAAGCCTCACCTTCCAAACACACTTTCAGGTATTCAACCGTGCCAAGCAGAACACTACTGCTCCAAAGGCCCGCAGTGGAGAGTCACCAACCTTTGGTTGCCCCCTTGGATCTTCTGGTTTCTCTCAAGCCCACTTTGCTTCAAGTCGGCTGCCCACCGCTTTTCTCTCTTTAATTTGGAGCCAATTGCTCTACCCCTTACTTTTAACTTTACTTAATAGGACCGGTTACAAATTCCTGCCCTTGTCCCTTAACTTGGACATACTTCTGGGATCTTTTTCTGTCCTTCTCCCTGGTTTAGAACCTTTTTATTGGTTTGGGACCTTCTTCTGGTTCCCTACCTGTGTCCTGCTCCTTGGGACACCTTCTCCTGATTGGAGCTCCTCTTCAGGTCACCTGACCTCCAGTTTAATGCTGTTTTATTTTCTTCTTTTTCACCTTCTGTGCAGGCGCACAGGGCCAGTTCCTGACCTGCCAAGCTAAAAGAAACAAACTGTGCATGTTCGCAGGGCCAGTTCCTGGTCTAAAGATGGAAAAACCACAAACTGCACATGCATGGCCATTCTTTGGCCAGCACATGTGCAGAAACCCTGAGGCCCATTGGGAACTGGAGTTTCCAGCCTCCAACTACCGATCTAAATTCAAGGTAAGTTTTCTTTTCCTTGGTGTTCGTCACACTTACCATCAGGCAGACCTCAGGAGCTATGCTGAGATGAAATAAAATAAAGTTTCAGTATCTATTACTGACTTCACTCTTTCAAAAAACAGTCATGAAAGCCCATTCAATATATTTAAGCCCCCTCAAATATTTAATCCCTTATAAAAGTAAACATTTGTATTCATAGCCCCACATCAAAGACAACTAACCCCTTAAACAAACTGTAAACTTACAGCCCTCCTATTGTGAAAAATATAACTTGTGGAAATGGTCAAGCAATAAGAATGCTGGCCCAAACATTCCGTGGACCAGCAATCATTGTCAAATTGCCTGTGACTGAAAATTTACCTGACTTGACATTTCTGCACATTTCTACCGGGGTCTTCCACACTCAGCTTTCCCAGAAATGTACAGCACAGCGTCCCTCAGAGAACTCCATTGGATCATAGTAGAGTCTCCTTTTTACAGCACTAACTGCATATGGTAAGTTTAAATATCTAGTCTGAACGTTAGTGATTGGATGAGTGAGCAGATGGGCGATCTGGTAAGTGGGTGGGGATAGGTGGCTAGGTGGGAGTAGTGGGGTAGTTGTGCGAGGTGCGTAGGTGGGTAATTGGGTAGAGGTAGGTGATTGACATTGGTAAGTGGATATTAAGTAGGTGGGTAAGTTGGTAAGAAGTAGGTGGATAGGTGGGGGACATGGGTAGGCAGGTAAAGAGTAGGGGATAGGTGGGTGAGGTGAGTAAGGAGGTAAGTAGATGAGGGGATAGGTGGGTGAGATAGATAGGGGGGTGAGTGGGGAGGGGTAGGGGTTAGGTTGGTAGGTGGGTAAGGGGTAGATGTGTGGGTGGCTAATCAGGTCAGGGAATAGTTGGATCATGTTTTGAGGGTAGTACGGATCATGTTTAGGAGGGTAGTTGGGTGGTCAGAGGGCAGTGAGGGGGTTAGAAAGGTATTCAGGTGGCCAGGGGGGCGTTGGCAGTAGCCAGGAGGTCGGGAGGGTTGTTGGGTGATTGTGGGGATATTTGGGGTTCAGGAGAGTGGTCGGTAGTTGGATGGTTGGGCGAGGATTGAGGAGTGGTCAAGGGGGCCTGGAGGTGGGGGGGGCGGAGTTGGGGATCAGGGGTTTTGTCAGGGCATCAATGTGAGTGATTGCGGAGTCAGTTGGGTGTTATCCAGGAAGTAGCCCAGGTTTCAATCTGTCAAATAATTCCTGGGTAACTACTTGGGTACGTACATCGGAACTGTCCCAAATCTCAGACTGTAACTCTAACTCAGGGTCCGAAACATTCATGGAGGCACCCAGGGAGCAGGCGAATTGCCTATTAGAAGTTGAAACTTCCCAGATAATGCCCATGGCGGTGCACACACTGGGATTTCCACAAGGTCCCAGCACACATCAGTTGTACATCCAATCTCTCACGATCCGAAGACTGGAAGATTTTGACCGCTCTATTGAAAGATGTTTGTTGACATAACCCTAAGTCTGTTAATACGAACATACAAAATAGGAGCAGAAGTAGGCCATTGGGCCCTTCAAGCCTGCTCCGCCATTCAGTAAGATCATGGCTGATCGGTTTGTGTTTTGAATTCCATAATCAATGACCCTGCCTCCTGAGCCTTCTGAGGCGGATTGTTCCAAAGTGGCACAACCCTCTGAGGGAAAAAAATTCTCCTCATCTCTGTCCTAAGAGGGCATGCCTAATTTTAAAACAGTGCCCCTATTTCAGGACACACACAAGAGGAAACACCCTTTCCACATCCACCTTGTCGAGTCCATTCAGGATCTTATATACTACAATCAAGTCACCCCTCACTCTTCTAAGCTCCAGTCTGTCTAACCTTTACTCATAAGACAACTTCTCATTCCAGGTATCAATCTAATAAACCTCCACTGAACCGCCGCCATTCTTCCATAAATGAGGAGACTAAAACTGTACATAATATTTGAGACAATAAACAAAAATACCTGGAAAAACTCAGCAGGTCTGACAACATCTGCGGAGAGGGACAATAGTTAATGTTTCAAGTCCGTATGACTCTTCAACAGAACCGCTGAAGAGTCATACGGACTCGAAACATTAACTGTGTTCCTCTCCACAGATGCTGTCAGACCTGCTGAGCTTTTCCACGTATTTTTGTTTTGGATTTCCAGCATCCGCAGTTTTTTGCTTTTATCATAATATTTGAGATGTGGTCTCACCAATGCCCTGTATAACTGAAGCAAAACATCCTTACTTTTATGTTCAATTCCTCTCATAATAAAGGGTAGCATTCCATTAGCCTTCTTAATTACTTGCTGTACCTGCATACTAAACTTTTGTGACTCATGCATGAGAACACCTATATCTCTCTGCACCTCTGAATTCTGCAGCCGTTCTCCATTTAAGTAATACTCTGCTTTTTTATTCTTCTTGCAAAGTAAATAACTTCACATTTTCACACATCATACTTCATCTGCCAGATTTTTGCCCAATCACTCAACCTAACTATATCCATTGGCAACCTCCCTATGTCCTCTTCACAACATACTTTCCTACCTATCTTTGTGTCATCTGCAATTTTATCTACCATGGCTTCATTCCCCTCATCCAAATCGTTGATATAAATTGTAAAAAGTTGAGGCCCCAACACAGACCCTTGCAGGACTCCACTCGTCACATCCTGCCAATCAGAAAAAGTCCCATTTATGCATACACTCTGTTTTCTGCCAGCCAGCCAGCCAGCCAATCTTCCATCCATGCTAATAGGTTACTCCCTACACCATGAGCTTTTATTTTGTGCAATAACCTTTGATGTGGCACCTTATCAAATGGCTTCTGGAAATCCCAGCAAGGTGTGTTTACAGGCTCCCCTTTATCCACTGTGCATGTTACTCCTTCAAAGAATGCCAATAAATTGGTTAAACATGATTTCCCTTTCACAAAACCATGCTGACTCTTCCCGATTGATTACCTTGTCTTTCTCTAAGTGCACAGCTATATCCTCCTCACTGATCGAATCTAACACCTTCCCCATGACAGATGTCAAGCTAACTGGCCTATATTTTCCTGTTTTCTGCCTCCCTTCCTTCTTGAATAGAGGGGTTATATTTGCTACTACCCAGTCTGCTGGAACCTTTCCAGATTCTTGCGAATTTTGGAAAATTAACACCAATGCATCTACTACCTCATTAGCCACCCCTTTTAAGACCCTAGGATGAAGCCTATCTGGATCAGGAGACTTGTCAGCCCACAGCTCCATCAGTTTGCTCAGTACCACTTCCCTAGTGATTTCAATTTAAACAAGTTCCTCCCCTCCCTTCCACCTCCTGATTTACAGCTATTACTGGAATGTTTTTTCTATCCTCTATAGTGAAGATAGAAGCAAAATATTTGTTCATTTCATCCACCATTTCCTTATTATCTACCACTAACTCCCCATTCTAACACTCTAGAGGACCAACGCTCACTTAATCTACTCTTTTTCTTTTTAAATGCCTGCAGAAACTCTTGCTATCCATTTTTCCATTCTAGCTAGCTTCCTCTCATACTCTAAATTATTTCTCCTGATTAACCCTTTAGCTATTCTCTGCTGTTATTTATATTCTGACCAATCATCTGACCTGCCACTCATCTTTGTGCAGTTATATGCTTTTTCCTTAAGTTCGAAGCTTTCCTTAACTTCTTTAGTTAACCACAGATGGTGGGTCCTCCCCTTAGGATTTTTCTTTATAGTAGGAATATTCTTATTCTGAGCATTCTGAAATATCCCCTTAAATGTCTGCCACTGCTTCTCTATTGATTTATCCCCTAGCCTTGTATCGCTGTTCACTTCAGCTTGCTCAGCCTTCATGCCCACATAGTTGCCCTTATTTAAAATACTAGTCTTAGACCCACTCTTCTCCCTTTCAAACTGGATGTAAAATTCAATCATATTGTGGCCGCTGCTACCTAGGGGTACTTTTACTCTGAGGTCATTAATTAATACCTGTCACATTACACAATACCAAGTCTAATATAACCTGCTCTCTGGTTGGTTCCAGAATGTGCTGCTCTAAAAAACACTACCTCAAAAGTATTCTATGAACTCCTCATCCAGGCTACTACTGCCAATCTGATTTTTCCAGTTTATATGTAGATTAAAATCACCCATGATTATTGCTGTCCCTTTATCTCAAGCACCCAATATTTCTTCTTGCATACTTTGTTTTGACATTGTGGTTACTGTTAGGGGGCCTGTAGACCACTCCCACTAGTGACTTCTTCCTCCTACTATTCCTCATCTCCACCCAAACTGATTCTATATCTTGATCTCCTGAACCAAGGTCATTTCTAACTATTGAACCAATGGTATCCTTGATCAACAGTGCTAGCCCTCCACCTTTACCTAGCTTCCTATTCTTCTTGAATGCCATATACCCTTCAATATTCAGGACCCAATCCTTGTCATCCTGCAGCCACATCTCTGTAACGGCTATCAGATCACAATCATTTACTTCAATGTGCATTAACAATGCATTTTCTTCATTATGAATGCTCTATGCATTCACATACAGAGTCTTTAGTTTTGTCTTTTTGTTATCTTTGTAACATCTAGTCATGACTATTGGTGAAGTCTTATGTGTTTTCTCTCTGTCCCTTCCTGCCATTCTTCAACCCTCATTGTCCATATTACTATTGTGGTCTCCTGCCTTAAATCTACCCCTTGATTTGCTGCATCTACCCAACTCCCTCACTCACTTTTTTAGTTTTAATCCCTCTTCTCTATTTCCCTAGCTATGCGATTTGCAAGAACACTCATCCCAGCACAGTTCAGGTGTAGACCATCCCAACGGTACAGCCCCCAATTTCCGCTGTACTGGTGTCAGTGCCCCACGAACCAGAACCCACTTCTCCCACACCAGTCTTTGAGCCACACATTCATCTCTCTAATCTTATTTGTCCAATGCCAATTTGCATGTGGCTCAGATAATAATCTAGAGATTATTACCTTTGAGGTTCTGCTTCTTAATTTTGGACCTAGCTTCTCATACTGCCTATGCAGAGCCACTTTCCTTGTCCTGCCTATGTCATTGGTGCCTACATGGACCACGATGACTGGATCCACCCCTCCCACTGCAAGTTCCTCTCCAGCCCTGAGCAAATGTCCTGAACCTTGGCACCGGGCAGGCAGCACAGCCATCTGGACTCTCGCCTTTGCTGCAAAGAACAGTGTCAATCCTCCTCACTATACTGTCCCCTACTACCACTACATTCCTGTTTGCCCTCCCCACCCCCCCAACTTGAACAGCTTCCTGTACAATGGTGCTATGGCCAGCCTGCTCATCTACCTTGCCGACCTCACTTTCGTCCACACAGGTTGTGAGCACCTCAAACCTGTTTGACAATTGCAAAGTCTGAGACTCCACCACTACTCTCTGCTCCACTCCTTTACCTGCCTCACTCATGGTCACATCCTCCTGTCCCTCACTGCTGACCAAAACAGACGACCCTATTCTAAGAAGCATGACCGTCTTCTGGAACAAAGTACCCAGGTATTTCTCCCTCTCCCTTATGTTGAGTAGTGTCTGCAGTTCAGCTTCCTGATCAATAGGTGATTGACAGACAACTGCCACTCCATGCAGTTCTCCATTTAAAAAGCTAACTTTCCTGGCGGTCAGCACCATGTCAGATCTTGATCCTTAATCTACAGTTAAAACCTGAAAAGAACTTACCAGAACTTACCACGTGAACCTAATTCACTACTCGCTTGGTCTCCATCTCACTCCGGCATAGTTGCCTGTCTCCTCACATGCCCTTTACTGATCGTACTGATGCTGCTCAGATATTTTTTCAAATCAAAGCCAGTTTGCCTGTTTATTTTCAAAATTTAAATGGCAGTGGATTGAAATAACTTGACAGATTGACACTTCCACGGATCTTGCCCCCCCCCCCCCCACCCCCCCCACCCCACCCTCTTTTCGAGCATTTACATCTCTTAACTCAGACACTGTACGATAAGGCCCTCACTCCAGCGAAAATGGGGTCGTTTGAACTCAGCGATGAATTAAAATGGCCCTGCTGAGTTTGGGTTTCCCCCATCTGTCAGTCACTTTCTGCCCCCATTTCCCTACCAGCGAAATTAGGATTTGTCAGAAATGGGGTTAGAACTTCTGAATTCGGGTCCCCAGCGCCATTTTGGCTAAGCCATGGAGTCTCCATGAAATTCTAATGTGAGAAGTTCTGAAAGAAAAGTATGTGAATTGTGTATTCTGTGGAATTGGCAGCTTTCCACCAAATCTCTCAAAGTATATTTATTTTGATGAACAACAACAAGACCGTGATTCAAAAAGACACAGGTTGAATGGTATACTATATGCCTTGAAAAATCATTAAGAGAAGAGCCAAATATCCTCAATATAGACAAGTTGTCTTGTTTACATTTCAGGAGTTCCAGCAGTCTTTGTTGCGGCTTGGGCCATTGTGAGAGCAGTATTGGCTGATGAAAGGTGAGAAACATTTTTTGCTTCTGATTAGTATTAACAAAAATAAAAGCTTTTGATAAAGTAATACAGTTTAGTAAGAAATCAATACAATTTCATTCTCTTCTCTGCTTGGTCGCTGAGGCCTGGAGAAAATCTGACATCAGGAAGCGTTACTGTTTTTCACCACTAGGGGCAATGTTACCATTTCCTGATCTCGTAATTTATAAAACCCAATACTGGCCACAAAATCACACATTATTCATAAAACTGGACTTCAAAATACTGTCCCTTTTTTAGGTCAATTTCAAACTTTCACTGACATAGGAATATCAGTGTTTATTAGCAGGATTGCCACCAGGTTATGTTTTATATTGTTGCTAAAATGACTTTATGTACTTACTGGCTGAAAGCCAGAATTTTAAATGACTAAAACAACAGCTAATAAGATGGCCACCGGGAGTCAGGTAAATTTTATAATTTCTGCACAGACTCAGAATTAACTCAAGTCTCTGCAAAGTTCTGAATTAAATGACAGTGGACATGGGGCCCTCCTTTGAATGAACATGCTGGAGGTAAAACTACTTGTGGAATTTACACCTCTCAATGTCTGTGTTTTTACCAAAATTTAAAATCCATGGACTTCCAGACTCACTGTCTCCAAGCCTGATACTTAACAAAAAGAGTGCAAAGAAACCAGTTTATCATAAGCAGGCATGTACAGTCACCATGCATTCCCTATTGTATAGCAATGGCTTCTAACATCAAATCATTCATGTGGACAATAGAGGTAGTGATCATGTGGTCACATGATCAAAACTGATTTCAGATAACAAATCTTATTACTCCAAGAACCAGGGAGAAACAAACCAGTCTGGACATAACACAGAAAAACTAGTGGCCAGAAGGTCCAGAGTGGACACGCTCCCTCTCTCCACCCATCTTATAAGTCTGCTGTTTGACAATCCATGTGCTGCAGACAGAGTGTTAAAAAAACAGCAGCTGCTGTCTCCGGAAAAAAAGATAAATTGTCCAATCGCTTCAATATCAAATCTTGAGGGACCACCAAGCCAGCCTGGAACCATCCAATTTATCAATCTTATATATTGTATATCTTTAATTTTTAATCAGACTCTTAAAAAGCCTGTTTAATCTATCCCTTCACTCTGTAACTCATTGATGTGTGTATGCATGAAAGCTGGAATTTTTATTATTTACTCAAACTGGGTTAAGTACAATAAATACAATTGTCATGGATAGAATTTGTGTGTTTCCTTTCGCTGCCCATGATCAGCATGTTTGTGTGAGGGGTGTGTTTTCTTACCCTCACAGTGAGTGTCCCAAATAATTAAGTCCTGCAGCTAGCTAGCTTGTGAGTTTTAAAATAAAATTCCTGCACACTTATGCCCAATTAAATGCAACATCTCACTCACTCATCACCCATACTCTCTCGCACACAACCCGAAGATTAGGTACATATGAAGGTAATATACTGTTAGAGCTCAATTATCTCAGTTTCTTTCATTGCAGGCCTGCAGTTTCTTAGATGAAGCCAATGCTTTAAAGTTGAAGTGAAGGTCTTGTGAAGCAAATAATTCTCAGCAGGCCATGAGGTTTCTTGTAGTCAAATTTCTAAGAGATTGGTTCTCGGGTGAAGGCAAAGTCGGAACAGTTTGGAGGAGTCCTTCTCTTGGAATTCCCTGCTTAAAATGTTTTACTATTGATTACCTTGGCTGCTTGATGGCTTGCAGCTAACTCAATAGCCTTTGGCTGAACCCTCAATCTTCAAGCAGCTTCTTGCTGGTTTTAAAAGCAGACAATCAAATGGTTCCCTCATTATGTGACTTCCACAAGTTCAAAGTCCTTTTTCCAAACAAAGGGTGGTGTTATGTTGATTCTAATCATCTTGAGCTGTTGTTTGACACCTTGAGATTCATCCAGTCTAGTTTTGATGGGGGAAACTATCAAATGAAAGGTTGATGTGATCCATTTAGATCTGGTTTACATACATTGAGTTTCAATGTCCTCTTTTGTCCAGGATGAAAAAGAGTCAGGTCAACTGGAATCCTATAGTCCTTTTATATTGATCCATTCTTAAACAGAGGGATGTGTGAATTCCCCAGATGGTTATGAATGTCCATATTTGATTAGGTATCCATTTGAGACTTAGGACTGTCTGAAGCTCAAGTGCCAAAGATCACATGATTTGCAGGGCCATTTTAATAATCTGTCTAGTTTTAATATGTAAAAGTATTCAACAAAGTTCAAAATATACTGGGACATGACACAATCCTCTTCTTTTAAAAAACTCAAGGAAACCTCTGTGTGTGTGTGTGTGTGTGTGTGTCTTTTGCAGTCACAGCAGTTAAACACTCACCGAATGGGCAAGTATGTATTTTTAAAAAGCCTGTTATAGTCAAGTGAGGAGTGGGAAAAGAGGGGAATCATTCCATCCTCTCCTCATCCGATTATAATACACATCAAAAACACAGTAATTAATCCACCAATTAAAACAATTAACTTGCAAATGTGACTATTTTGAAAATGTTGCCATTGAGATCAAGTACAAGGTAGCAATTCAATTAATGATCCCATGAAGCATGTTATATTATTCTAATAAAGCACATATACCCTTTAGAATATAACCTTAGAAAGCTCCTAATTAACCTGCTGCTATTGACATTTAAGATCAAATTATTTGCGTTTCTCATAACAGCTCTTCCTTTAAAATATTTAAACTGAGGTTTAAAATAAAAGTTTCTACGGTATTTGCATAAGGGGTCATTTTATACACTTCTCAAAATGTTAACCACTCAGTAAATGCGAACTACATTATCTCAATAACGTACCTCAAAACTTTTCCTTTATCCACTCCTTTCACTAAATAAGTTTAATATTGGTGTAATAGTTCTACCAATGTTCTAAGCGGTGTGAAATTTGCCAGAATGTGTCTTGTTTCCAACAGCTTCAATCAGTTATAAGCACGTGAGCAACTACAACATGGGGCTGCACCGTGCGCACACGGCTTTTGGCAGGGCCCGTTCCAGCTGGGCCAATCACCGCATCGGACGGCCTATTAGCGGCAACTTGGCGGGAAATTAGCGGAGCGGTGGGGGGCGGGGGGGGGATGGCGGAAGAGAGTCCATGTTAAATCGGAAGTCTTGTCTGGGATGTCATGTGGAGGAGGGGTTATGCCGCGAATAGGAAGCCAGTAATGGCTACAAATGTATGCTCTCAGTCTCTCTTTATTTCTTATATCAGACTCTTAAAAATTGATGAAATACGTGGAGCCAAAACACATACAGACGTTGCTACCTTCATAAGCAGAATCTACTGCTACATGTAGCCAAGGTCCCGATGTCAGCCCTTCTGCCTTGTGCAGCCTCCTCAAACCTGCCATAAAACACACTCAAACTTTTTTCCCCATCCAATGCTTGAAAAATGCAGCGGGCAATGAAAAATTGCAAGCAATTGGCTCATTAGTGACATCAACAGCTTGTTAATTGGTCATTTCAAAATGGTGGGTAGGCATCCGATTTACATACCCGCTTTCCTTTCATAATACCCGAAACCAGCGTGATGATGTCGTACTGCCAACCCGGCCACATCACACCATATTTTATGGGGCGGCCTGCCTGCTTTGTGCCTATTAAATGCAACCCATGGAGAATCCAGGGCACCATCGTCTACATAAGCTGGCGGGATATCGGGAACATAGGGAGCCGGAAAAAAATGTTCTCATATTCTGTTAGATGTCAATCTGCACGGGGAAAAGAGGAACTCGTGCAATTGCAGACCCCAATTTGCCCACTGCATGTTAGCTGGGGGAACTGAGAGGAGGAAGAAATTGTGTGAGCTTGTTTGTAGGAATTGCATATATTCGAATGAAAGGAGGAGGAAGATGGTTGAGGGTTACATGATTGGGACAAGTGGACACCTTATCTTTCTCTCATTTATTCCTTACTCTTTATTGTTTCGATGCCTCAGATACCTCAATTCAAAACTTGTTATACTCTCCAGTTCAACTACAAGTAAGGGTGTGGTGACTATAAGTCTAGTAAAAGCCTTTTGCTGGATAATGAAGAGATCCAGGCGCCATCAGAAAATGAAACCAAGAATTAAAGTTTTGCTTGTATTAAAATAATTTTCTTTCTTTCTGTGGCAAAGCTGCTGGGAACTGAACGTGGGCAACTATAATTGGATTTATCAAACACCAATTCTCATAGCTATTGTGGTGAGTGTACACTTCGAAGATTTCTTATTATAGTTTTGACAGATCAGTGGAGACAGAATTTGCCGGAGTAAAATAGCTAAATATTTAAATCAGCAAAAGAGATTTATTTTGAAGTTTTGCGTAGAAATAATTCAAAGCTAGAAATAAAGTTTGTGTATCAGGAAACAAGCATTCTGTTTTTTGGTTTAGCACTGTACCGTGTAGCAGAGTACAAAATAGTTAATTGTTAAGGTTTCCTGATAAGGAATGTACTGAAATATGCTCTATGAAGCACAAGATGTAATAAAGATGTAACAGGTCATGGTGCCTTATTACAGGAGTGAAGGAATAAATCTGATGAAGAAGGAACAACATAACTGAACACATACTAAGCATGAACAATATTTTCAACAAGCTTATTATTGTTGAATTCATACCTCTATTTTTCTGCAATAAGAATTTCACAAACTTTCTGGCAAATACATTCATATGACATGTTTCAGTTATCTAACACCGTTTCCTGGCACTTGCTACCTTAACCATCATAAAATTGTGATAAATTGTTATTCTACATTGTTCTGTACAAAATGATGAAATGTACTGTGATTTTTTTTTAAAAACAATTGCTTTTTGATTTCTGAATTCTACTTCAAGATGTAATTGTAAGTTGCTTGTATGTATCAGCATCTCATTGTGCTGGTGCAAAGAGGTGGTGATAAAGTAGCACATTGTAGCAATTATGTTTGCTTTTCTATCTCACTAAAGTGGTTCTTGAACCTGAGTTTAACATTCCTTCTATGCAATACTATTTGGGGGTTTCCATAGCAATAAGCCACCTTTGATCACAGTCACTTGCAGTTCTGAAGTGAGCACACAGATGTCTTTTTTTAAAAAAGAAAAGCTGAAGGTATATCTGAAAACTTAATATTAGAGCAAATTTTTAAAAATGAAGCAATACCAAGGAGCTTAATTATATCATAAACAGCTCATTGTTATATAGTCTCATACCTACACACAAAATGGAAACTTCAGATGGGCAGAGATATGCTACCTAGAACCCTCTGTGGATGGCTCTGATATCGACCCTGTCTTTCAAGACTTGGGCTAGATACCCTGAGCTTGCCCAAAAATTTACTCCAGGGGCTGGATTTTATGGCCACTGGGAATGTTTTCAGTTGTTGGGGGGGCGGGGGAGTGGGCACGTAAAATATGACTGAATATCCCACCCTGACTCAGCCCCCATAATACGGGGATGGGTAAGAGACCCAGTAACCCGCCCACCTTAGGCCTATTGAGGCCTTTAAGTGGCCAAATAATGCCCATTTAAGGACCTCCAGCCACTGCCATGAAAGTGGGAAGGTTGTTTTTTCGCCAAAGTTGGTGAAAGGGTGAAAAGGAAGGGGTGGCGGGGGAGGGGGGGGTGGGGGTAGTGGGGGGGGGGTTGCTGTGTGGGGCCTTGTGCTCATCTGGGGCATCCCCTCCTAAGTTCATACCTCTCCCCATTTTGTAGTTCCTTGCCTGGCCTCCAAAACCAAATCCACACCCTCCTTGCCCCCTCCTTTAGAATAGTATCCTTCATTTTACACTGTCTCTCCATATTCTTTGTATCAAAGTATATCACCTCACACTTCTCCCCATTGAACTTCATCTGCCACCTATCTGCCCACCCAACCAATGTGTCAATATCCTTTACTCTCTGTTTCCTATCCCTCAGCCAGTTCAATGAAGAATGCAGGAGGGCATACCAGGAGCAGCACCAGGCATACCTAAAAATGAGGTGTCAACCTGGTGAAGCTATAAAACGGGACTACTTGCGTGCCAAACAGCATAAGCAGCAAGTGATAGACAGAGCTAAGCGATCCCACAACCAATGGATCAGATCTAAGCTTTGCAGTCCTATCACATCCAGTCGTGAATGGTGGTGGACAATTAAACAACTCAATGTAGGAGGAGGCTCCACAAATATCCCCGTCCTCGATGATGGACGAGCCCAGCACATCAGTGTAAAAGATAAGGCTGAAGCACTCGCAACAACCTTCAGCCAGAAGTGCTGAGTGGATGATCCACCTCGGCCTCCTCCAGAGGTTCCCAGCAAACAGATGCCAGTCTTCAGCCAGTTCAATTCACTCCATGTGATATCAAGAAACGGCAGAAGACACTGGATACTGCAAAGGCTGTGGGCCCTGACAATATTCTGGCAATAGTACTGAAGACTTGTGCACCAGAACTTGCCGCACACCTAGCCAAGCTGTTCTAGTACAGCTACAACACTGGCATCTACCCGGCTATGTGGAAAATTGCCCAGGTATGTCCTGTATACAAAAAGCAGAACAAATCCAACCTGGCCAATTACCGCCCCATCAGTCTACTCTCCATCAGTCTACTCTCCATCATCAGTAAAGTAATGGAAGGGGTCATCAACAGTGTTATCAAGCGGCAATTGCTTAGCAATAACCTGCTCACTGATGCCCAGTTTGGGTTCCTCCAGGGCCACTCAACTCCTGACCTCATTACAGCCTTGGTTCAAACATGGACAAAAGAGCTGAACTCCAGATGTGAGGTGAGAGTGACTGCCCATGACATCAAGGCAGCATTTGACCGAGTGTGCATTAAGGAGCCCTAGCAAAATTGGAGTCAATGGGAATTGGGGGAAAACCCTCTGCTGGTTGGAGTCATACCTAGCACAAAGGGAGATGGTTGTGTTTGTTGGAGGTCAGTCATCTCAGCTCCAGGACATCACTGCAGGAGTTTCTCAGGGTAGTCATCCTAGGCCCAACCATCTTCAGCTGCTTCCTCAATGTCCTTCCATCATAAGGTCAGAAGTGAGGATGCTCACTGATGATTGCACAATGTTCACCATTTGTGACTCCTCAGACACTGAAGCAGTCCATGTCCAAATGCAGCAATATCCAGGCTTGGGCTGACAGGAAGATATAGACGGGATGATCACATGGGCAGATAAGTGGCAGATGGAATTTAACCCTGAAAAGTGTGAAGTGATACACTTTGGAAGGAGTAATTTGACAAGGAAGTATTCAATGAACAGCATGACACTAGGAAGTTCTGAGGAACAAAGTGACCTTGGCGTGTGTGTCCATAGATCTCTGAAGGCAGAGAGGCATGTTAGTGGGGTGGTGAAAAAGGCATATGGGACACTTGCTTTTATCAATCGGGGCATAGATTACACAGGGAGGTCATGTTGGAGTTGTATAGAACCTTAGTGAGGCCACAGCAGGAGTACTGTGTGCAGTTATGGTCGCCACATTATAGGAAGGATGTGATTGCACTGGAGGGGGTGCAGAGGAGATTCACCAGGATGTTGCCTGGGATGAAACATTTAAGTTATGAAGAGAGGTTGGATAGATTTGGGTTGTTTTCGTTGGAGCAGAGAGGACTGAGGGACGACCTGATCGAGGTGTACAAAATTATGAGGGGCATGGACAGGGTGGATAGGGAGCAGCTGTTCCCCTTAGTTGAAGGGTCAGTCATGAGGGGACATAAGTTCAAGGTGAGGGGCAGGAGGTTTAGGGGGGATGTGAGGAAAATCTTTTTTACCCAGAGGGTGGTGACGATCTGGAATGCACTGCCTGGGAGGGTGGTGGAGGCGGGTTGCCTCTCATCCTTTAAAAGTACCTGGATGAGCACTTGGCATGTCATAACATTCAAGGCTATGGGCCAAGTGCTGGTAAATGGGGTTAGGTAGGTAGGTGTTCCTCAGGTGTTGGTGCAGACTCGATGGGCCGAAGGGCCTCTTATGAACTGTGATTCTGTGACACTGTGGCTACACGGTCAGAGGTTAGGAAACGTGCGACTAGTAACTCACCTCCTGACTCCTCAAAGCCTGTCCACCATGTACAAGGCACAAGTCAGGAATGTAATGGAATGCTCCCCACTTTCCTGGATGAGTGAAGCTCCTATAACATTGAAGAAGCTGGACACCTTCCAGAACAAAGTAGTCCACTTGATTGGCATATCCACAAACATTCACTCCCTCCACCGACGCTCAGTAGCAGCAGTGTGTACCATCTGCAAGATGCACTGCAGGAATTCACCGAGGCTCTTTAGACAGCACCTTCCAAACCCATGACCACTACCATCTAGAAGGACAAGGGCAGCACATAATTGGGAACACCACCACCTAGAAGTTCCCCTCTAAGTCACTCACCATCCTGACTTGGAAATATATTGGTGTCCCTTCACTGTCGATGGGTCAAAATCCTGGAACTCCCTTCCAAACAGCACTGTGGGTGCACCTACAGCATATGGACTGCAGCGGTTCAAGAAGGGAGCTCACCACCATCTCAAGGGCAACTAGGGATGAGAAATAAATGCTGGCCCAGCCGGCGAAGCCCACAATCCACGATTGAATAAATAATATATATTTTGTATCCACGTTGCTACTGCCCCTTTTATTCCATGAATAAAACATGAGCAATAAAGTTATGAGTTGAATGGTGCCCCATCCAACATTTGAAAATATACTAATATCTACCATCAATCCATAGATTTTTTTTAACAACATTTGTGCTATGGCTGCTGTGGTAATACTAAATATACTTAAAAACTGGGGAATGCAGTGAAGAGACTGAGCCTTGCAAATTTTATTTAATGTGTTTATTGTATGCAAGTGGAGGGCATTAATTGAGGATTAATTTGTGTTTTTATAAGTAGACGCAGACTAAAATTGTGGTTGTTGGGTTGAGTGGTGCTGTCTTCAAATGTATGAACTCTATGGCCTGAATTTTTCGGTCATCGGGCGTGCGCAATCGGCGGGCCTGGGAGCGGACGGATAATGGGCCATCGGCTGCAATTAGCCTCACCGCGATTTCACGCTGGCTGGCCAATTAACGGCCAACTGGCGTGAAACGCACCCTGAAATGCTCAGCACTGCCGGGAAGAGGGTGGGTGCCGACGTAACTGAGGGTGTGGGTGAGCACTTTGAGAGAGCTCCCTGAAGGCAGACAGCTGCAGACCTCTACAGATTATAGGAGACGACAAAAATGCTGCAAAATATGTTGATGCAGCACAATCAAGCACCTGAAAGCATACCTGATTTTAAAAAAACCAGGACCCAGATATCTCATTTTATTTCCCCACGGCAATTTCATCCTGCCTTAGATCGAGGTTTGAGCAAAAATGTGAATGCTGTCTGGGAGAATGGCTCGTCCGCCAACCATAAATGTGGACAGGCCACATTAAAATCGTTTTTGATTGCATTGTTAACGGGCTTAATTGCCTGCTTAATTGTTGGCGGGTATGCTTCTGACTGCCACGTGCCTGTCGAGCGAAATATCGCACAAGTGCGCATTGACGTTGGGATGCTCGCCCGACGTCAACTTGCGCTATTTCACATCCATTCGGGTTGGGCACACGCCTGCCCACGGGGCGTAAAACTCTGGCCTGTAAATAAATGCTTATAAAAGCGTGGAATGGTTGGCTCTAGTTCCTTCCTTCATCGAGTGGCTTTCTGGAGTACCTATGAATCAGCTTTCTGCTAACTGACAAAGACCTCATTTGGTTTAGGCACCATGAAGGCCACATCATATCACAGCACACCTGGGGGTTAACTTGAAACCAAGTAGAATGGATTTGCTGGTCCTGAAAGCAGTATACTACTCATGGGAAGGGAGAGGAGATGCAAAGAGAGATTTTAAGGCTGGGAGAGGCTTTTAGAGGACATGTTGAAATTGTGCAAAATTCTAAATTTATTTTTGCATTAAAGAAACTGCTATGAAAAAGTGCTGGGTGGATGAATGATTTTTATGTTTCAGTGTTAGTTTTATTTCATCATACTCTTTCTTTGGAAAGTATGACAAGTAATAGAAGGATTCAAAGACCGATAAATAAGTTGTGAAGTGAACGCTCTTTCCATGGCCATGTGCATCTTGATGCCAGCTGATAGGGTGGTTATATGGAGGGAGGCTTTTGTGGGCTCTGACAATCCAGAGAAGTATGAGGTAATGCATTTGGAGAAGTCTAACAAGGCAGGAGAATCCACATAAATGGTAGGATATTGAGGAACAGAGGGATCTTGGCTTGCTTGTCCGCATGTGCCTGAAAGTGGCTGAACAGGTAGGTAAGGTAGTCAAGAAGGCATAAGGGATACTGGCCTTTATTAGTTGAGGCATGGAATCTAAGAGCTGGGAGTTATGTTGAAACTGTATAAAACACTAGTTAGGCCACAGCTGGAGTACTGTGTGCGGTTCTGGTGTTTTCACTATCGGAAAGATGTGATTGCATTGCAGAAAAGATTTATGAGAATGCTGCCTGGACTGTTGGATTTTAGTTATGAGGAAAGCTTGGATTGGCTACGGTTGTTTTGTTGGAAAAAGAGGAGACTGAGACAAAAACAAATTGAAATGTATAAAATTGAGGGGGCTAGACAGACTGGATAGAAAGGCCCTGTTCCTCTTGGTACATAAGCAGGGGACATAGATTTAGGGTAAGATGTTTAGAGGGGATTCAAGGGAAAATCTTTTCACCAAGAGGGTGGTGGATGATGTGGCATACCTTTAAGGGGTATGTCCATATTCTTATACATCATCAGGCAGGATATGATGCCATCACATGTTATGGAGTTGAAATATGTTAGTTGACCAAGCAAGACGGATTAGTAAGAGCTCTCCTGAAACGTGTATCTACTTCTGTAATCTTCAAATAAAGGAACTCATAACATAGTTTACCAGTCCTACCGGAGTGATTTATGAGTGTGAAGGAAAGAAAGAAACATAAACTGGTGGCAGTTTGTGAGAATTTGAAGATTTTCAGCTTTTAAGAAATTCCATGCTGTTGAGAATTTGAAAATCTGGAAGAATTGAAGTTCCACAAACACAGCATTGTTGTAACTTCTAAGGCTTCTCCATTTTACCAAGCTTCCACATAGGGAAGATCGCCACCTGCAGCACAGTAGCAGTGGGTCGAATTCAAAAACAGGAACATGGAACTCCTATATCTCTTCGAAGTTGCTTCGAAGAAGCAAGAAACATCAGGAGAGCCCCAGGCTCAACATGGGACTACACCAGCCGTTTGTGATTGAAGCAGACACTGTCAACAGAGTTCCAAAAGGTGAAGAACTACCTACATGAATTGCTTAATTGAGATCAGTGAGTAAATGTACAAAGGGAGCACTTAGTCGGTAGTAAAGGGGTGCAATTAGAACACAAGGAATAGGAGCAGGAGTAGACCACAGTCCCTCAAGCCTGCTCTGCCTTTCAATACAATCATGGCTGATCTTGGGCTTCAACTCAATTTTTTCCCACCTGCCCCCCACCCGGTCTCCCTCCATATCCCTTAATCCCCTGAGAGACCAAAAATCTGTCTATTGCAGCCTTAAATATATTCAACGATAGAGCATCCACAACACGGGTAGAGAATTCCAAAGATTCACAACCGTTTGAAGTAATTTCTCCTCATCTCAGTCCTAAATGATTGGCCTCTTATCTTGAGCTTGTGCCTCTGTGTTTTATATCCCTGACCAGTGGAAACAATTTCTGTGTCCATCTTATCTAGCCCCTTCAGAAATTTGTAGATTTCAATGAGATCAACTCTCATTCTTCTAAATTCCAGAGAAAATAAGCCCAGTTTTTACTCAGCCTCTCATCCTTCATCCCAGGGACCAATTTGGTGAACCATCGCTGTGCCACCTCCAATGTGAATATATCATTTCTTAAATGTGGAGTCCAAACTACACACGGTATTTCAGATAAGGCCTTGCCAAAACCCTGTACAACTGTAGGAAGACATCTTTATTCTTGTACTCCAATCTCCTTGCAGCAAAGGCCAACATGTAATTTGCCTTCCTAATTGTATGCTGCAGCTGCATGCTAACTTTGTGTTCCGTGTACCAGCACGTGCTTTTGAACATCAACACGTAGCGAAGTTTCTCACCTTTTAAAAAATATTCTGCTTTTTTACTCATATGAACAACGTGAATAACTTCACATTTCCCTATAGTATACTCCATCTGACATCTTGTTGCCCACTCACCCAACCTGTCTATATTTCTTTACAGCCTCCCTGTGTCCTCCCCACAGCTTATCTTTCCAGCTAGCTTGGTATCATCAGCAAACCTAGATACATCACTCTGTCTTCCTTTTTAAATACTCCTAAAAGCTCTTTCTGGCTAGTTTACTCTCGTATTCTATTTTTCCCTTTTTATCAACTTTTTGATGGCTATTTGCTAGTTTCTCAAACACTCCCAATCCTCAGGCTTGCTACTGCTGTTGCAACATTGTGAGCTGCTTCTTTTAATCTAATGCTATCCTTAACTTCCTGAGAAAGCCACAGATGGGTCCTTCTTGCTGAGTTTTTATTCTTCAACGGAAATTATTTTTGTTGAAAGTTTTGAATTTTGTCATCCTTTACTATCGGGGCTACCCCACCTCCTTTGCAATTCTGTCTTTCCGAAATATTGTGTACCCTGGAATATTTATTTGCCAACCTTGATCACCCTGTAACCATGTTTCTGTAATGGCGATTAGAGCTAAATCGTTTACCTCTATTTGTGCCACTAGTTCATCTATCTTATTGTGAATGCTTCTTACATTCAGATAAAGAACCTTTAGTTTCATTTCTTTTTATTTCTATTGCCTGTAATGACCTTATTTGCGGATGTACAAGATTTTTGTTGAAATCTCTGTCCCACCCTGTCGCACCCTGCTTGTCTTTCCCTACATCACTATATTGTTCAAATACTTTGACTTTTCTCTTGGAATTGCTACACCTAACCCCCCCCCCCAATCATGATTTTTAGTGATTTGGATTGGACCAGTACAGGTCGATTCCAGGGAAGGCTTAAAAAAGGCTGAAAAATGCAATTGCAGCTATTATGGATAATCAAGGCATCGTAGTGCCGTTCGTGCCAAAACACCGCTTCATGGCTGGGGCCTAAAAGAGTGCATGAAGGGGCGCAATAGCATCACAGATCTGCAGTGCTATATAGTCCAGAAACAAGGTGTGACAAGAAAAAGTGCTGCAGGCAGCCAGATCTGCAATACGTTGAAACCTCGCTGTGGAGGAAAGCTGCTTCTTACCTAAAAAATCACAGAAATCCTGTGAATGTTAGCAAGATCTTGGCAAAATCCCCCTGTATGAATTGGAAAGCAGCCGACATTCTTTGCAAGTCCAACTCTTTAAACAAGGAATAGAGCTGTGGTTTCTTGATTTGGTTGTATCAGAACCAGATAAACAAGCAGGCAAAATTAGGATCGCTATTGGAAATGAAGGGCTTCATCGGCTGAATACCTCAGGTTTACCTGAAGATGATCAGAAAGACCCTAACAAAATATGGATCACATTAGAAGACGAACTGTGTGTGAAAGTCAACTTCAGGACACAGCAATTGGAATTCATACCATATAGGCAGCAGTCAAGAGAATCAGTTGACCAATTTGTCAGTTGCTGCAGGGATTGCAACTTTTCCGAATCTGAGTTACCTGAAAGAATTAGAGAGCTGGTAACAGCATCGACACCAATTGAAGCTTTTCAGAAGGACCTTCTAGAAAAACCAAAATGCCTTGAAATTGAAGCTTTACTAAAAGATGGCCGTAAATAAAAAGCTATCCTTGAAGGCTGTCAAAGCTTGTGAACATTAGATGCAGCTCCAACCATTGGCACGAAGATGCTGAAACTGAACATGCCGTGTGGAAGATGTGGCCTTCTTCATCCACCAAGGAGCTGTCCAGCATACCAGGATCACTGTAAGGCTTCTGTTATTAAAGGGCATTGGGAACGACAATGTTTTTTAAAAGAAACAATTCAAAGGTTTGCCAAGAAGTCTTAGCAAGCCACAAACAAGAGAACAACATTCGCGCCACACTGGCAGCAATGTAGAGCAAGCCAGGTATACAAACAAGCGCATATACAAAGTCACCAACAAAGCACACACAATGGGAAATGGCAATGATCAAATTATGACGGATTGTGAACAAGCATTCGCATTCTAACCATTGCCAAGTCCATAGAAGCAATCACATCACTGGAAGCATTTGCAAGCATTAATATTTTGTGCCCTAATTAAGAAGACTGGAAAACGCACACTGAAAACGGACACCAGGGTGAATGCCAACATCCTTGCCCTCAGAATACTGAAAGACATGTACCTCCAACATTGGAAGACAATGGTGCAACAGACTACAGCTAAGTTAATTGCATATAATGGAATGGTTATTCATTGCATTGGCACGATAACACTCAAATGCACCTTTGGTCAAGTGGCATGGTTGTCATGGGTCTTTTATCTTATTGATACACAAGGTCCAGCTGTTATAGGTCTACCAGCATGCAGAGACCTCAAGCTTATTACTATTCATGGGATAAACTAGGTACCAGTGGAGATACCAGATATCAAGGACAACTCTATTGAGTTAGTCCTCGGCTTGAAATCCACATACCCAGAGCAGTTTGATACAATCGGCAGTTTTAAAGGAGGTGCAGTCTTGCGCCAAAAGGAGGATGCAGTTCCATCCATAGACCCTCTGAGAACACGCAACAGTAATATCTAAGACAATCCAAAAGTTGACTTGGACAAAACAGAGCGGGAAGGTATTATCCACAAGGTTACTTCAGGCAGATTGCCGAATTGAACCAAGATTACAAATCTTTCATTAAATCTGCAAGTCAGTTTGCTAGATACAAAAGTCAAAGATGTACTACAAGTTGACTTGATGAGTTTTGGACAACAAAAATTCCATCAATTGCAAGAAGAGACATCCAAAGACCCAGTACTCCAGGTACTTTGGAAAACCATATTAGAAGGTTGGCCTTATACAAGAAATTCAGGAAACCGTAAGGCCATTTTGGGCCGGCCATGATGAGTTAGGATTATCCCTAAACAACATAATATTTAAGGGTAGACAGGTTCTAATACCTGAGTCACTACGACCAGACATTCTGACACAATTGCACCAAGCTCACATGGGCATTGAGCACACTAGACTTTTGGCGAGCGTAACAGTGTCCTGGCCAGGACTCAGCATGAAGTTTGGAGAAGATAGTGAGACGGTTTCAGGTACACCAGCCTAGCCAGCAAACAGAGCCGTTGATCCCTTACAAAAATCCATCACACCCCTGGATCAGAATTGGTATAGACCTATTTAATGTTTGAGGTGATAATTTTCTATTAGTGACAGACTATTTTTCCAAGTTTTTCTGATAATTTGACAACTACACAATATGTCAAGTGCAGCCGTTGCCAGTACACTGAGTGCCATTGTCTGTCTTTGGGGGGGCCACAAGAAATGGTGTCAGGCAATGGTCTTCAGTACATGGGCAAGCCATTTCGAGACGTGTGCAAATTGGGACATTGATCATCCTACTTCCTCACTGCATAATCCTCGATCAAGTATCCTAGCTGAATGCATGGTTCATTCTGTTAACTTCTTATTCATTAAGTGTTGAGAAATGAAACAAGATTTACATGTCACAGTGTTACATCTCAGGGCAACACCACTGAGTGCAACTTTACTTTCACTAACAACTTTTGTTTGGGAGTCCAAGTTCAAACAACTCTTCCAAGCCACCACCTATCCAAATTTCCTGCTGTACAGGACGAGTTACTGGAAAAGCAAGAGAGGGTGAGGGGTATGCATGACTGACATGCAGGTAAAGAATTACCAAGCTTGACCATTGGACAAAAAGTTTGAGTCCTACATCTGAACCTGGTCTCCAACTGAAATAGCTAAGATGTGTCGACAACCAAGATCATGTGTAATAGTGACACCACAGGAATGAAATTATGCAGAAATCAATGTCAACTCAGGAAGATATCCAGTTATGCAACACCCAGCAATCATATTGCAAACAGAATATGTTCAAAGGTGAGATCTGAACATAGCACTGTGGAAGATCATGGTGAAGACAGCCAGTGCAATGTTGTTGTGAAAAAAAGAAACACACCTATGAATCAAGACTCAGAACAGTCAAACATCTCAAAGAAATTTCACTGGAACCAGATCAGGTTGTATAAGCAAACCACCTTTGTGTTTAACAAACTCATAAGCTTGCAAAGTTGTAAATTCACAATGCATGAAAGTTTTATTGCAATGTAAATTTTATCACTTTATTTATTATTAGTATCTAGTCTCAACTTTGGTCAAAAGGGGAATGTTTTAGTATATCTTTAAGTGAGTATGTTCATAATCTCTATAAATCATCAGACACTATATAATGTTGTATGCCACATGATACTGAGTTGACCAAACAAGAGCCCTCGAGGAATATGTGTACACTACTGTAATCTTCAAATAAAAGAACTCACAGCGTAGTTTACCAGTCCTACCTGAATGATTGGTGAGTTTGTGTTGAAGGCGAGAAGGAAACACAACAGAGGGGACCTGGAACTCACTGCTTGAAAGGGTGGGAGAAACAGAAAACCTCATAACATTTTAAGAAGGACTTGTAGGCTACGGCACTTCAATAATATATCCAAGGCCAAGATCTGAAAAGTGGGATTAGGCTGGAGAGCTACTTGTCAGTCAGTGTTGACATGAATAGCCTCCTTGCAAGCTATAAATTTCTATGAGTTTATGATTCTTTGCGCAATGAAGTCAGCTACAGTGGCATGAGTATTTTACTGGATGTTAACTTAGCATTCAGTGTCACACCTCTGCTTTTTAATCACATAAACTATGCAGAGTGGTGTTTAAATACTACCACTAAGATCTAAGATTAAGGCCTGCATTTTCATAGATGGAAGGGCTCTACATCTTAGCCAAAATGGTGCAGGAGCTGCAATTCCAGAAGTCCCATCTTCAAACCCATTCACCTATGCACCATTTTCACTGGGGTGGGGAGAAACTGGGGCAGGAGATATTTCACATATCCACAGTTCACAGAGGCAGATGTGCAGCTGCCTTCAAACCAAAGCAATTTTCATTACTGGGAATTCCAAAACACAGCTAGTGGGTTTTAGCCATTAGAGGAAAAGATCTGGACCTAGCGAGTTCTTTGAAGATGTGACGTACCCCTTTTGGGAGAGGTCAGGTACCCATTTTCAGATTGTTAAGAATAGGCATGAATGTGCATTCTGTGGAACTGTCAACCTGTCAAGACATCTCAATCTCCAAGCCCTTTAAAGACTGCTTCCACGATTTATCATTGTCACCGGGGTAGAGGTAGGGGGAGAGGGCTCGGGCTGTAAGTTCACAGCTTGATTGACAGCTCCCAGTGGTTATATAGAGACTAACTGTCTTTGATGTGGGACTGTGAATACAAATGTTTGTTTTTATTAGAGATTAAGCATTTGAAGGAAATATTTGTTTTTGTAAGGGATTAAGTACTTGAATGAATTTAAATGTTATCAATGAGAGCATTTTTTTTGTTTAAATATAATGAAAGAAGTCTGCAATAGACACTTGGAACTTCATTTTATTTCACCTCAGCATGGGTTCTGCCCATGGTGGATATTAGGTTGGCGTGGAGGTGTAAGGACAAAGGGTGGTGGTTGAGTGGTCGTAGATTGGCATGAGTTGACACTAACTTGGCACAGGGACAATAAAGGTGCATGGGGGATAGGCAGAGGGCTATAGGTTGGCATATGGGGGATGGATAGACGGCTATAGGTTGACATGGAAAGTATGAGTGGCCATGGGGGGTGGGTAGCAGGGCATAGGTTGGTATGGAGGGTATGAAGGACCATGGGGGTTTGTTGATGGAAATTAGGTGGCCTGAGTTAGTATGGATGGGATATGGGGGCTGAGGGGGTATGAGGGGTGAGGGCTAGAGGGCTTTTTTTGTTTTATATATTTTATTGTAATTGAGACAAGTTCCCACATATCGAAACAGGGCTTTTAATCAGCTCACCGTGGCACCCAGCAGCCCCTGTAGCTGCCTCCGCACTGTTCAAAGGGGTGACGAGCCTGACTCCCATTAGCACCGAGTTGGGTTTGTGGAGATGGGAAGTTTCCTGACTCTGCGCTTCTGGTCTAGGAGCGAAAATTTGGCCCTCTGTGTCTTCAGTGCTGGGGATGAAACATTTGGCACCATGCACTGGTAGCAAACACACTCAAGTCAATTATAGTTCTTGCCAATTGGATAGTAAAAGTCTGTCTCTTGTTCTTCAACTGCAAAATTGGAACTCGGCTCAACCAATTTATGCTGTTCTGTTTCCCACATTTGCTATTCTATAGCTGTCTGAATGAATGTGGCTAATACAGTGCAGCCTGTGATAATACTGTCTAATTCAAGTTCTACAGCATGCTTACTAGCCTTATAGCTGGTAGAGAGGGTCCATGCCAACCTATAGAGAGGGTCCTATGTCAGGCTATATCAGTCATGACTGAATTTGTATCCATTCTGCTAATCCACTGCACCATTCAATCCCTCATTTAAGCTGTTTTGAAGGAACTCGCCGCCAGTGTGCTCATAGCTACTGTAAATAGCCCTGTGAATTTGTATCCTACAAATGTTGTACCATGGTTACAAAACAGGATAATGCTATTAGTAACAATGCATACTAATTTTGCTGCAAAAGATAATTAGTATGAATCAATGCACAAAGATAAAGGCTTTCCAACTACATAAGAAGGATGGATGGTTACAGTGTCAGCAAAATAATGACCTATTTCTGTCTCCATATTTTTCAGGTAAATTTTATCTTGTTTATAAATATTGTTCGGATTTTGGCTACCAAGCTTCGTGAAACAAATGCTGGGCGATATGATGCAAGAAAGCAGTACAGGTAACCTAATGCAGCAGCAACCTATTAAATTTGCATGAATGTTGATTGTTTTATGTATATCACAGAATATTACAGCGCAAAAGGAGGCCATTTGATCCATCTAGTCTGAGCTACTTTTTCTAAGGGCAATTCAGTTAGCCTCACTCCTCACTATTCCCATATCCTTGAATTTGTTCTCCTTCAAGTATTTATCTAATACCCTTTTGAAAGCTACCACTGAATTTGCTTTCACCAGCCTATCAGGCAGTGCATTTCGAATCGTAACCACTCTGTTATTTTGCCCCTGGCCCTTTGCTTATCACCTTAAATCTTATATTATCAAACCTTCAGCCATTGGAAACAGTTTCTCTTTACTCTATCTAAACTCTTCATGATTTTAAACATCTCTATCAAATATCCTCTTAACCTTCTCTGCTCGAAGGAGAAAAACACCAGTTTCTCCATTCAATCCAGAACACAGCATGCTAAGAGCTAAGTGATCGCACAACTAACAAGTTAGATCAAAACTTTGCAGTCCTGCCACATCCAGTTGTGAATGGCAGACAATTAAATAACTAACCGAGGGAGGAAGCTCCATGAACATTCCCATCCTCAATGATGGAGCCCAGCATATGAATGAAAAATGCTGGCTGAAATGTTTGCAACAGTCTTCAGCCAAAAGTGTTAAGTGGATGATCTCTAACCCTCTAATTCTACTCTGTAACTCCTTCATCCAGCGATCTCTGGCTTTGGCTGCTCTCCTTTTCCCCTTTGTGGGAATGTATCTAGACTGTACCTGAACATCTTTTTAAAGGCCACATATTACTCCATTACATTTCTGCTTGCCAACTTGAGAGTTTGATGACCCCCTCCCTCAGTGAGAAAAAAGAAAAACTCGAAATTGAAAAAGTTTGATCTCAGGTGGGAAGGGTGGGGTGGGGGTTGCCTCCATTAGAAGCCCCCTTCTGACTATCTGACTGGGGCCCGGTGACCTCTGGACCTCCCTCCTCCTCTCCTCCACCAACCTATTCCCTGAGACCCCAATCACCACCCCGTCTTGTGACACCCGAGGCCTTCTTTAGCCCACTGCCACTTGCCTCTGTGGTTCCCAGCACTTAGCTCCAGATAGCTAGCTGCAAAGCCTCTTCTGGCCACTGCAGCGCTGTTCCTGGAATGACCAGAGAGCTGCTGGCTAATTAGATTGGCCAGCAGCTCTCCAAGGTGGGGCTTCCTCCCAATGACAGGCGAGTAAGTCCCACCTTCTGACAATCAGAACTCGTTAGAGCGTGAAATGGCATCGGGGCTGCTGGAGTCCAAGGGGATGTGTTCCCCGCCGACTTTTTCGATGTTGGGGGCTGAGCCCCTGCCATCCTCAAAATTTGGGTCTGTGTCTTCTGCCAGTTAAGTGTTTCAGTGAAATTCAAAGCAAGCTTGAGGAGCAGCACCTCATCTTTTGACTGGGAATGTTACAGCCTTCTGGACTCAACATTGAGTTCAGCAATTTTAGAGCATAACCTGCAGCATTTCAAGAAGGTGGCTCACCACCATCCGTCACCACCTTCTCAATGACAATTAGGGATGAGCAACAAATGCTGGCCTAGATGGCGCTGCCCAAATCCTGTCAGAGTTTTAAAAAAAAAACCTCTGCCTCCATTTTGTTTTGTGTTTTTTTTATTGCTAGTTTGTTTTATTTTCTCCAATTTCTTTCCTAATCTTTTTACTTTGTGTTTGGGTGGCTGCTACCCAACAATTCACATCCGCTCTAGTCACATCTTTTGCTTCTTTATTTGTCTCATTACCACTCCCGTTGGCTTTCCACCATGAAACCATTTGTCATCTAATCTCTCCACCCACCCCTCCAACAGATCTACCCTTTTGTTTTTCTTTCCACACTTCCCTCTCCCACTTGCTCAAAATCCAATATATTTCTGAATTTTCTTAGTTCTTAGGTCTTAGATCTAAAATGTTAACTCAGTTTCTCTCTCCACAGATGCTGCAGACCTGCTGCATTTCCAGCATTTTCTGTTTTTATTTCAGATTTCCAGCATCTGCAGTAATTTATTTTTGTGTTAAACCTTACGATAATATGATCACAATTACCAAGATGCTCCCCGCCTGTGCAACTCTCAACTTGACCCATTGCATTTGCCAGGGCCAAATCCAACACTTCCTCTGTCATTGCTGAGCAGGAAACATACTGATCAAAAAAATTCTCCTGAACACACTTGAGAAATTCCTCCCTTTAACACAATCACTGCCCCATTCAGTACTGGGATAGTTAAAGTCTCCCATTATCACTATGCTAAAGTTTGTGCACCTCTCAGTAATTTCCCCAGCTCCTCCCCACTATTATAAACTACACTAAGTTTAGCTCCTCTCTTATTTGTTTCTTTGATCAACCAAATCGATTTTGTTGTTGACCCCTATGTTATATAATATTCTATATTGTATAGAAATAAGGATAGATTGTATGACTTTGAAATGGGACATTATCCCATGCCCTCCAACTCCACATTATTTTAGGACTATACTTGATCTTGACTGAACGTATGATCTTAAATAAGGGATTGACGAATGTGTATTTGTTGATATATGAATAAAAGAAAAACTCAGCCCTATTTTACCAAAGTAATGGATATAATATGGAGCTCTGCAGAATGGTATGGATGCATTCTCACTCTGATAGCAAACCATCAGAGAAAGCTTAACTGGAGGGCAGGTACAGAAATCTAGATTTTTTTAAGGAGCAATATTTAAAGAGAAGCCTCCTTCGTCGGCACTTTCCAAACCCACGACCGCTACCATCTAGACGGATAAGGGCAGCAGACATGGGAACACCATGTGGAAGTTCCCCTTCAAGCCACTCACCATGCTGACTTGGAAATATATCGCCATTCCTTCACTGGGCCAAAATCCTGGAACTCCCTCACTAACAGCATTGTGGATGTACTTACACCACATTGACTGCAGTGGTTCAAGAAGGCATCTCACCACCACTTTCTCAAGGGCAATTAGGGATGGGCAATAAATGCTGGCCTAGCCAACAATGCCCACTTCCCATGAATGAATTAAAAAAAAAACTACTAAAACTACTAAACTAAAAAAAAGTGAGACAGGGTCACCTGAATTTTTTTAAAGTAATGCCTTTATTAAAAAGTTACTTTCCAAACATTATAAAGTCTGTAGGTGCTGTGCTATGAAAAGTTCTGCTGGTAATATTGTGACCCTGCAAGAAACACATTTAGATTCTCAGTCTGCTGTGTCTTTTTGAGAGGATTATATCAACATCAATGCACTTGGTTCTGGGGCAGTAGTTTAGGGTTTTCCTTGGACTGTGGTTCATAATGGAGTGAAAAAGGTCCACTCTAAAATAACAGAGGGAAGATTGTACAGGACCAGAAAGGATCACTCTGGTCAATTTAGACAGTCCCACCATTAAAAAAAAGTTTATTAAATTTCAAACTAAAACACTAATTTTATTCATAATCTGTCCCATTTAAGAACTTCTAATTGTTTGACAGTTTTCTTATTCATTATTTTGTCTGCTTATTTATTCCTACTTCACCACACATCTTTGTATCTAATTTTAGGTGCTTGATGCATTTATTCTTTCTTCCTACTTTACTACATCCTTTGTCTCCCCTCTTCAAACACACATTTTTCACCATAACTTGAAGACTAGCATTGTTCTCTATTGGGATGTCATTGAGTTAATAATTTGTTAAAAGTCCACATCAGTCACCACTCAAATGTTCCTCTCATGTTTGAAATGTATTTAAAAGTATTTGCTATACTCTTGGTGTTTCCCGTGCTTGTGACATTTTCTGCATCCTGCGATTTCTCACACTTTGAAAGAATAGGCAGGAATTTGCTTCAAAACATAACAGCATCTGAATGACGCACTTCATGATTAATGTGAAAATTGAGCAGCAATATGTGTTGAGGTAGATGTGCTCCTTGAATTGTGAATCACCAAAAACTGCTGGACGATTTTCATTGCCCTGCTGTTAACTTCATGAAAATGATATCTCACCTCCCTGAGCTTTTCATGAAGTTGTTCTATTGCACATTAATTGCCTGAACTGCTTGCTGGCAGGGAGAGTTTAAATTTTTCGAAGTGTGTGCATTTCTATGGGGCAGAGCCGACTCCCCTCACTATTAGAGTCACATGTGATCTGATGTTACAATCGCACCTGCGCACCAGATATTCTTGCCAGGATTGTTCGATAAGGAAAAAGACAGGTATTCAGAGCAGGGTGAGAATGGGTAAGGGCCAAGATGCTGAAACAGAGGGGAGAAGGTCATGGGTTTGATTGGGGCAGAGGGCAGGGGATCAGAGAGGGCAGAGGATGGGGTGCTGGAGTGGGCAGAGGATGGAGGGGTGGCATTGGTGAGGTAGAAGATTTCACTGGGGAGAGAATGTCACAAACTTATGGTGGAAAAAGTAAGTGACTTGCTGTTGAAGACAAAGGTCGTGAACACGTGGTGGAGGAGGACCAAAGACAATAGCTTTGGTATTCTCTGTATTCCCTGAACTCGGGAGTGTGCGTGCTCTGTATTCTCTGGACCCGGTCTGCCATGGAGCGCTGCGTCGGGCTGCATTAGTGTGCTTACGATGGAGTTTGATGAATGAGGGTCTTTTAATGTTTAATTTAAGGGCTAATTTCTATCTAAAGCCTAGTCTCTCTTTAATTTACCAATTAACTAAAAGTTGCTGTTTGAGTTGGGAGAATGGGTTTTACTCCAGCTTTAGATCGTGGGTTAGACAGGCTCTGCTTGCAGCTGCATCTAGTTAATTAAATAACTGGCTTAAACAGGATTTGAGAAGTTACATTTAGAGAGCATAAAAAAAGGCCATCTAGAGTGCTGCATTGTCTGCCCTGGAGTGCTGCTTTGGGCTGCATTAGAGTGCTTAAGTTGGAGCTTTGTGAGTGTGGGAGTTCTATGAAGAGGAAGGAGGTGATCCTTTTATTTTCTACATTTCCTCAGAAAGCAGAGTGGTGGCCTTGGTAAGTAGACCTGGTGAGTATTTCTACTGTCCTTAATATTCTCTGAACTAGAGGAAGTAAAAGTAAAGGGAGTAATTTAAGGGTAAGTCATGGCAAGGCAGCTCAGCCACATGGAATGCTCCTCCTGTGCGATGTGGAAAGTCAGGGACACTTCTAACGTCCAGGGTGACCACATGTGCAGGAAATGTACAGCTACTCTAAGTCCATACTTTGGAGCTGAAGCTGTGACTGGAGTCACTGTGGAGCACCGACAAGGCTGAAATCTTCATGGATAGTACATAAAGTGAGGTGGACACACTGCAGATAAAGAATGCACAGGCAGAAAGGGAATGGGTGACTGCCAGACATTGTAAAAGCACTAGGTAGGCACAAGAGTCCCCTGGGTCCATCTCCCTCTAACAGATTTTCAGTTTTGGAAACTGATGGGGAAGATGGTTTCTCAGGAGAATGCAGCAGATCCAAGTCTGTAGCTCAGCTGGACAGTGGGGGGCAGAAAAAAAGAGTAGGAGAAAATAGTGATAGGATATTCTATCGTAAGGGGGACAGATAGACGTTTCTGCGGCTGCAGACATGGCACAGGGTGGTATGTTGCCTCCCTGGTGCCAGAGTCAAGGATGTCACTGAGTGGCTGCAGGACATTTTGATAGGGGAGGGTGAACAGCTAGAGGTCATGGTCCATATCGGTATCAATGACATAGGTAAAAAGAGGCCCTGAAAGCAGAATATAGGGAGCTAGGAAATAAATTAAAAAGCAGGACCTCAAAGGACCTCAGGATTACTCCCAGTGCCACGTGCTAGCGAGATCAGGAATAGGAGAATAGACCAGATGAATGTGTGGCTGGCGAGATGGCATAGGAGGGAGGGATTTAGGTTCCTGAGGCATTAAGACCGATTCTGGGGAAGCTGGGACCTGTAAAGCTAGACGGGTTGCACCCCAGCAGGACCGGGACCATTATCCTCCCAGGGGTATTTGCTGGTACTGTGGGGGGAGGGTTTAAACTAGAATGGAAGGGGGATGGGAACCTGAGTGGGGAGACATGAGAGGAAAATAAGGAATGAAAGACAGAAAAGTAGAAAGCAAAAGTGGGAGGCAGAGAAAACAAGGGCTAGCAGCAAATAGGGCCATAGTACAAAACATGTGTAAAAATGTTAAAAAGAGAAGTCTAAAGGCATTGTATCTGAATGCATGGAACACTCACAATAAGGTAGTCAAACTAACAGTGCAAATAGATGTAAATGGGTACGATATGATTGCGATTACAGAGACGACTGTAGGGTGAGCAAGGCTGGGAACTGAATATCTAAGGGTACTCGATATTTAGGAAGGACAGAAGAAAAGGAGGTGGGGTGGCATTATTAGTTAAGGATGAAATCAGTGCAATAGTGAGAGAGTATATTAGCGTAGAAAATCTAGATGTAGAATCAATCTGGATGGAGCTAAGAAGCAACAAGAGGAGGAAAACATTAGTGGGAGTTGTCTATAGGCCTCCAAACAGTAGTGGTAAGGGACGGGGCAGCATTAAACAGGGAATTAGAGATGTGGGTAACAAGGGTGCTACAGTAATCATGGCTGACTTTAATCTACAAATAAATAGGGCAAACCAAATTAGCAATAATACTGTGGTGGATGAATTCCTGGAGCGTGTAGGAGATGGTTTTTAGACCAGTACGTTGAGGAACCAACTAGGAAACAGGCTATCCTAGATTTGATATTGTGCAATGAGAAAGGCTTAATTAATAATCTTGGTGCGTGGAGTCCTTTAGGAAACAGTGACCATAACATGATAGAATTCTTCATTAGGATGGAAAGTGAAGTAGTCCGATCTGAAACTAGGGTCCTAAATCTAAACAAAGGAGACAATGAAAATATGAGGTGTGAGTTGGCTAAGATAGATTGGGGGACTTCATTAAAAGGCATGACAGTGAATAGGCAATGGTAAATACTTAAGGAACAAATGCATGCATTGCAACAGTTATACATTCCTTTCTGGTGCAAAAACATAACAGGAAAAGTGGCCCAACCAGGGCTAACAAAAGAAATTAAGGATAGTGTTAGATCCAAAGAGGAGTCATATAAAGTTGCTAGAAAAAGAGCAAGCCTGAAGATTGGGAGCAGTTTAGAATTCAGCAAAGGAGGACCAAGAAATTGATTAAGAGGAGAAAAATAGAGTATGAGAGTAAACTTGCAATGAGCATTAAAGCAGACTGTAAAAGCTTCTATAAGTATGTAAAAAGAAAAAGATTAGTGAAGACAAATATAGGTCCCTTTACAGTCTGAAATGGGAGAATTTACAAGGAAATGACAGACAACTACTTTAGTCCTGTCTTCACGGAGGAAGACACAAATAACTTCCCATAAATACTAGGGAACCAAGGGTCTAGTGAGAAGGAGGAATTGAAGGAAATTAGTATTACTAAAACAATAATGCTGGAGAAACTAATGGGACTGAAAGCCGATAAATCCCCAGGGCCTGATAATCAACACCCCAGGCACTAAAGGGGGTGGCCAAGGAAACAGTGGATGTGTTGCCTGTCATCTTCCAAAATTCTGTAGATTCTGGCAGGTTGGAGGATGGCAAATGTAACCCCACTATTTAAAAGAGGGAGGGAGGGAGAATACAGGGAATTACAGACCGGTTAGTCTAACATCAGTCGTGGGGAAAATGCTAGAGTCTTTTCTAAACGATGCGATAACAGGACACTTCGAAAATATCAATGGGATTAGACAAAGTCACCATGAATTTATGGAAGGGAAACCATGTTTGCCAAGCGTACTGGAGTTTTTCAAGGACGTAACTAGCAGAATAGACAAGGGAGAACCAGTGGGTGTGGTATATTTGGATTTTCAGAAAGCTTTTGATAAAATCCCACATAAGAGGTTAGTGCGCAAAATTAAAGCACATGGGATTGGGGGTAATATGTTGAGAATTGGTTAGCAGACAGGAAACAGAGTTAGGAATAAATGAATCTTTTTTTTGGAGTGCAGGTGGTGACTAGTGGGGTACCACAAGGATCAGTGCTTTGGCCCCAGCTATTCATAATATATATCAATGATTTGGATGAGGGAATCAAATGTAATATTTCCAAGCTTGCTGATGGCATAAAACTTGGTGGGAATGTGAGTGGTGAGGAGGATGTTAAGAGGTTTCAAGATAGTTTAGACAAGTTGAGTGAGTGGGCAACTAATTGGCAGATGCAATATAATATGGATATAGTGGAGTTATCCCCGTCGATAGGAAAAACAGAATGGCAGAGTATTACTTAAATGGTGATAGATTGGGAAATGTTGATGAGCAAAGGAACAAATGGATATTCTTGTACACCAATCCTGAAAGCAAGCAAGCATGCGGGTGCAGCAAGCAGTTAAGAAGGCAAATAGTATGTTGGCCTTCATTGCGAGAGGACTTGAGTACAGGAGTGAGGATGTCTTACGGCAGCTGTACAGGGCCTTGGTGAGACCATACCTGGAGTAGTGTGTGCAGCTTTTGGTCTCCTTACCTAAGAATGGATATACTTGCCATAAAAGGAGTGCAGCGAACGTTCACCAGACTGATTCCTGGGATGACAGGATTGTCGTATGAGGAGGGATTGGGCCGACTAGGCCTGTATTCACTGGAGTTTAGAAGAATGAGAGGGGATTGTATTGAAAAGTGTACAATTCTGACAGGGCTGGACAGACTGGATGCAGGGATGATATTTCCTCTGGCTGCGAGGTCAAGAACTAGAGGTTACAGTCTCAGGATATGGGGTAGGTCATTTGATGAAGAGATGAGGAGAAGTTTCTTCACACAAGAGGGTGGTGAACCTGTGGAATTTTCTACCACAGAAGACTGGAGGCCAAGTCACTGAACATATTTTAGAAGGAAATAGATTTCTGGACTCTAAAGGCATTAAGGGATATGGGGAGGGAGCGGGAGTATGGCGTTGAGATAGAGGATCAGCCATGATCATACTGAATGGCAGAGCAGGCTTGAAGGGCCAAATGACCTACTCCTGCTCCTATTTTCTATGTAATTTAGGAATGAGTACTGTGTAATCTCTGGACTCAGGAGTGTGAATGCTATGTATTCTCTGGACTCAGGAGCACTGTGTATTCTCTGAAATCGGGAGTTAGAGCCCTGTGTATTCTTGGAACTCGAAAGTATGAGCGCTGTGTATTCTCTGAAATCAGTAACCAGAGAGTTTGATTGGATCAAATTACACATTCCAGACAAACTCTTGGATGTGTCTTGTCGTCCAAGAGAATAAATCTGCTATTTGGCCCAACCCCTATTTGATGCAGATAAACACAGCCAGGATCCCCCATCAAATTCACCATGGAAAGTTAAGTCTAGTAATCTACAGCTGAAATACACTTTAATTACGAACACACAAATTAGGAACAGCAGTAGGCCTTTCAGCCCCTTGGACCTTTTTCCCCCATTTAATATGATAATTGCTTCTGACTAGCACTGAAAACTAACTATTACAAGAAGCTCTGGAGGCTGATTTTTTGGAAGGGGCAAATAGAAATGAAAAGCTCAGCTGGTCAAGAAGAGGGTCCAGGGAAAATGGAGGCCAGCGAATTGTTTACTTTCTTGGCTACTAAATTCCATTGCAGTAAATGTGGCAGGGACTGCCATGTGAGATTGGGGCTTCTGAGCTGCACCAGCTGATGCTTAACACAGAGTTGACCACCGGGGCACAAATCAGGGGTATAGTGCTGCCAGAGCGCCCCCGAACGCTGCTCTGGGACCTCCCGAGCGCTATTGAATGGTAAACTCTCCTTTATTGGTTGACCATCCGTTCTGCTGCCCCATATCCGGTTGTGATGGCAGTGGTGGCCAGGGCAGTGTGGCCAGAGGTCTGGTTGACTCAGTGGCGGGAGTTGGTCTGCAGGGTCCGAAGGTGAAGGAACAGATCAGGGAGGGTGGCCTGGACCCCGGGCTGTACTGGCTGCCGCTGCTCAATCACCGGGAGCTGGGGGCCGGCCTGCGGCAGCTGCCACCTGAGTTGTGCGGCCTGAGCCAGCTCTGGAGCCTGGTGCTCAGGGCAAACAGGCTGGCTGGTCTCCCTGACGAGCTGGGCCACCTGCGAATCCTTGATGTGTCTGAGAACGAGCTCAGCTCCCTGCCTGACAGCCTGGGTCTCCTGGAGCAGCTCAGCATCCTGAACGTGAGTGCTAACCACCTGAGTCAGCTCCCCCTCAGCCTCTCCCTCCACCTCAGCAGCCTCAATATGCCTGTGAACCAACTGCAGGCCCTGCCTGGGGTCATATTCCAGCCTGGCCTCTACCTCATGCACGCCCCTCCATTAACCTGATCAAGGACCTGCTGCCTGGAGTCAGTCACGTAACAGCCCTGAAGGTGGGTGGCAACTCAAGATACACAGCCTTTAATCATCTTTCTATAGTGATAGAGAATATCCTTATATAATTATATATATTTATATAACCTTTATATCCAATGGCTAACAAAACTGTGACCTATCCTCAATGTGGCCCGCAGTGCTTTCTTAGATTTTAATAACCTTTATATAGTTTTATATTGAAAGTATATATAATATTTAATAACCTTTCTATAATGTGGCAACTAAAACCCAATCCTCTCAATGTGGCCTCAAGGTGCTTTGTTGGAGTTCTTTATTCTTTCAGGGGATGTGGGCATCGCTGACAAGGCCAGCATTTATTCCAAAGAAAAGCCATATTGGACTTGAAACGTTAACTCTGTTTCTCACTCTACAGATGCTGCCAGACCTGCTGAGCTTCTCCAGCATGTTCTGTTTTTATTCCAGCATTTATTGCGCTAATTGCCCTTGAGAAGGTGGTGGCGAGTCACCCTCTTGGCATCTGAGTGTTAGGCTTAGGGTGTATGCCTCGCTTGCCTATTTCTGAGAGTAGATACTGGGAGATCATGAAACAATGTAGAACTAGGGGCCGCAGTTTAAAGATAGGGGTTTCCCATCAAAGAAGGAGAGAGGAGAAATTTCTCCTCTTTGGAATTTTTTTTCACAGAGAACAGTGACAGCTGGGTCATTGAGGGTATTCAAGGCTGAGTTAGATTTTTGATTGACAAGGGAGTTGAGGGTTATGCGGGGTGGGGAGGCAGGCAAGAAATGAAGTTCAGGCCACAGTCAGATCAGCCATGATTCTATTGAACAGCGGATCAAGCTCAATGGGCCGAATGGCCTCCTCCTGCTCTTATTCCTTATGATCTTATACGCCCTACTTGTTTTTCTTTCCACTGACCTCAGTAGAATCTTCTCCATTTAATTGTCTGACTGGATTTTCGATCTGTAAGATTGGTGTTAATTTTAATCCTTATTGCCTCCAATATTGAATCTGCCTGTTTCCATGAGTAACACATGCAGGGGGATTTGGCTCATTGATGGCAATCGGAAGTAGAGAGAAATCCTCTTGCAACCATGTGGGCCTGCGTCACTTGTGACGCAAAGGCTGCCGGCATGGGGACCATGTTGAGTGATTTCTACCTGCATTATTTGTGGGGCACAAGGGCAAGTTTGGCCACGAGTTCCTGGAGTTTGAGTTTAGACCAGACAGTAAGAGTTGACCCAAATGTCCAGAGCTCACAGAGTGGCTGTGAATCTGGTGCCTAGGGAGGTTAAGAAGGGGCAGAGTGCAGGCTGTGCCCAGTGTCCAGGACTTCTCACTGCTGCTGCTGAATGTCTTAGTCAATGTGCAGCAACAGCAACAGCAGTAACCCTCCTGTACAGCTCCCTGACTGTTTAAAAAAAATATACAGACCTTAAACTCCCTGCACATCATTGACCAGAAATTGATATGTGACTGAGAAACTTTATATGGGCTAACCATATAAATACTGTGGCTACAAGAGCAGTCAGAGACTAGGAACCCAGCAACGAGTATCTCACCTCTTGACTCCCCAAAGCCTGTGCACCATCTACAAGGCACAAGTCAGGAGTGTGATGGAATACTCTCCACTTGCCTGGATGAGTGCAGCTCCCCCAAAGCTCAGGAAGCTTGACACCATCCAGGACAAAGCAGCCCGTTTGATTGGCACCCCTTCCACAAACATTCATTCCCTCCACCACCAATGAACAATGGCAGTAGTCCGTACCATCGGCAAGACGCACTGCAGAAGCTCAAAGGCTTCTTAGGCAGCACCTTCCAAACTCATGGCCACCACCATCTAGAAGGACAAGGGCAACAGATAGATGGGAAGTTCCCCTCCAATCCAAGAGACTGCAGCGGTTAAGAAGTCAGCTCACCACCACCTTCTCGAGGGCAGTTAAGGATGGGCAATAAATGCTGGCCTAGCCTGTGATGTCCACATCCCGGAAATTAATTTTTAAAAATCACAGCTTTCTCATAAACAGGCATTTCAGGGTCTTTGAAGCTCAAGGTTCCCGGGATCTAAAGCAGAATCAATATCCCCAAACACCCTGCTGCAGTTGCCGACTGAGTATTAATTCCTTGGCTGTGATGGCCTGAGGATGTGAAACGCAGTATAGTGTTTGTATTCCCTGTTGGCAGCTTTATATGGAATTTACAGCACAGAAACAGGTCATTTGGCTCACCTTATCTATGTTGGTGTTTATGTTCCAAACAAGCCTTCTTCTTGATTACACTATCACAGTAATCTTCTGCTTCTTTCTTCCTCAAGTGTTTGCCAAGTTCCTGGAATATATCTATAGAATCATAGAATGGTTACAGCACAGAAGGAGGCCATTCAGCACATTGCCTCTGTGTCAGTTCTCTGCAACAGCAACTCAGCTAGTCACATTCCTCCACCTTTTCCTTGTAGCCTATAAAAAAATCTTTTCTCTTCAGATAACTATCCAGTTCCCTTTTGAAAACTGCAGCTGAATCTGTCTACACCACATCCTCCAGCAGTGCATTCCAGTTCCAAACCACTTGTTGCATAAAGTTGTTTTTCTTCATGTCACCTCCGATTCTTTTGTTAATTACTTTGGGGTCCTTGACCTTCTACCGATGGGTACAGTTTCTCCCCATTTATGCTACCCAGACCCCTCATGATTTTGAACACATCTAACAAATCTCCCCTCAACCTACTCATGACCAAGGAGAGGTGGTGGCATAATGGTATTGTCACTAGACTGGTGTTCCAGAAACCCCGGATAATGCTCTGGGGACCCGGGATCTGGAATTAAAAGTCTGATGATGACCATGAAAGCATTGTCGATTGTTATAAAAACCCATCTGGTTCACTAATGTCCTTTAGGAAGGGATTTCCACTGTCCTTACCTGGTCTGGCCTACATGTGACTCCAGACCCACAGCAATGTGGTTGACTCTTTTTAAAAATGCCCTCTGAGGACATTTAGGGATGGACAATAAAAAAAAAACTGAAGTCTCTCATCCTCTGAACCATTCTCACAAATCTTTTCTGCATCCTTTCTAAAACATCCTTTCCATTGAACCAGTGTTTTGAGGATTCATACTTGCTTTTGTGCTCTTGTGTCCCTATTTAAAAAAACCCACAATTCAGCATAATTTATTAACTGCCTTCTCAGCCTGTCCTGCCACCTTCAATGATTTATGCATATGTACACCCACACCCAGGACCTGCTCCTGCATTTCCTTTAGAAGTATACCCTTTATTTTATGTCACCTCTCATCATTCTTCTGACCAAAATGTATCACTTCACACTTCCCTACATTAAATTTCATCTGCCACGTATCTGCCCATTCCACCAGGCTGTCTATATCCTCTTGAAGTCTATCACTATCCTCTTCACAGTTCACAATACTTCCAAATCTTGCATCATGTGCAAATTTTGAAATTGTGCCCAGTACACCCAGATCTAGATTATTAATATAAATCAAGAAAAACAGTTGCTCCTCTATATACCATCCCCCATCAGAAGTAAGTAAAGTTTCCTGTAATTCATGTTTTTAATACGCTCGAATGAAATAATTAAACTGTTGCGTAATTAAATTCTAGCCATGCTAAAGACAAATGATTCAAAATACCACATGGTTTGAAATGAAATGCCTATTGGCACTAATATTTTTCACTAAAAAAAGCATAGTTTTACTGATCTTTGGGAACTCAAATGATTAATATATAGGAAACCAACATAATAGAAGATTTAGAAATTATATGGCCAACACATTTGCTTAGAGCACGTGCACCTCAAAATTTGGCACTGCACCCTTGACGCAAACCATCATCTTACAAGATGGAAGACTGCCTTGGCTAACTAACAAGGGTGAAGTTTCATAACTTCAGCTTTTAATTGTTGTCAAAGATTAAAACTGTAATTTTCTTTTTAACTTACATCATTAACTTATTTTTGTCTCCTTATTTCTCTCTCTTACAGTCATTTACCAGTGTGAACCATCTGAGCCGAATGGCTTAATTTTGTGTTGTATATCCTATGTAAAAATAAAATTTCAGCTCAGCAACAGACCATTTTGTCCCTCAAAACTGTTAGTGTTTGTGGTCCATATCAACAGTTGAGGACTTTGGCCCAAGTTACGATGAATGCTGATGGGTGTATATCGCCAAATGCTTGGTGTATTGGGAATCCTGCCAGAAAGCCTGTTCTTAATGTCGAGGAGCGTGGAGGAGCCAAGCTCCAACTAGGAGCAGGGTTTTGCACAGAGTTTGCAGCCCATACTTTCAAACATGGAACAGGTGGTCACTTCCATTAACACACCTGTGGAACCCATCATGATGCAGTGTCTGATGGCTGTGGTTGCAGATTCCAATGCAGCCCAAACGGCTTCCATCTGAGGCATGAGTGCTGCAGTGGAAGCTCAGACTGTTGCCATTGCGGATACTATTGATCAAATGGGCTTCGGGCTGACACAGTAGTCCTTTAAAACTGTTCTCCAACTTGATTGGTGAAGCACCACCCTGGTAGAGTGGCAGTGTTTCCATGAAGCAGGAACCTACTGCCCTCTCTCAGGATGTCAGCCTTCATGCTTCCACCATTGCCACTCTGGCAGTACCTTTAGTTTGCCAGCTAGCCAGCCCTGACCACTGCAGCCCAGGCCCTCTAAGCCAAGGGCTGCTCAAAGTCATCCTCCAAGGCTGTCTGCAGTCTCCTAAATTAAAGAGAGAGTACCGAGGAGATTCACAAGAATGATTCCTGAGATGAAGAACTGTAGCTATAAGGATAGATTGGAGAGGTTGGGACTGTTTTCCTTGGAGAAAAGAAGGCTGAGAGGCTGGTAGATGGTGACAAGGTAATGACCAGGTTCTACAGCAGATAGTATACTACTACAAAACTTGATACCCGCTCAGCTGAATATTGCAGGTATCCTCCAGATTGTTGCTTTATGATGCTGATGATGTGTCCTGTGATGTTCCTTGTGGCAGCATGGCTTTCACTGAGGGCCTGGTGTGTATGTGTGCATGAGTTTTGGATCAGAGTCATGCACCATGTTATGTTTGGATAAGCTTTATCACCCAGTAGCCAACCTTTGACTTGCTTTGGTGGTTCAAATGCATCTGATACTTAACACTATCACAGAATGAAAGAATTGTGTCTTCTGCCTGGATAATGGGCATCCACCTACATGATGAGCTGCCTGTAGTCAAACACTAGCTGCACAATGAGGGAGTGGAATCCTTTGTGGGTCATGAAAATGGTTGAGTTCCAATGAGAAACATGCAAGGCAATTTGTGTGCAGTCAAAGCCACTACGCACCCAGGTGAAGCCTGCAATTCATGCAAACCTTTCTGCTCACTCTTTCTGCTTGTTTCTGGCAAGTGGGAATAAAATGAATAGGCCACTTAGCCCCTCAAGCCTGCTCTGCCATTTGATAAGATCATGGCTCATCCAAAGCCTAAAAGTTAAGGACTAAAATCACCTTTTAAACACAGGCAATGCTGTCCCTGCTCTGCTTTGAGTTTGCAGTTGTGGCTGAAGCAATTGACTAATTTCACTCATGACCGCTTTGGTGGAGCAAACCTCTCTGAGGCATTGGTTCTTGCTAAAGTTGAGGTAAAATAATTGGTCCCTGAAGAATCTTGGCAGACATGGCCTCCTGTACAGAGACCTTCATCCTCTTTTCTATCTCCCTCTTCTAGTAGCTTTTTTACTCTCCATAGCCATTTTCAATTGTCTCAGTCATGTTCAATTCCCAGAGGGGACCCTAACAGGCCAGCCATGTCTCAAAGCAACTTCTTTTAGCACAGTAAGACTATGGCCTGAATTTATGCACAGATGGAGAGGCTCTCCGTCTTTGCGAAAATGGCGCCGGAACCTGGATCCAGAAGTTCTGCCGCCACACCTGGCTCTCACCATTTTCACAGAGGGGGGAAAATGGCGGTGGCTTCTAATTTATATATCAGTGATTCATGGAGTCAGCTGCACATGTTAAAGTGCAGCTGCCTCAGTCAGATCTGATTTTGGCTGGTGGTATATCTAAAACACGATGTGTGCAGTTTAGATCAGGTAAGAGAGGATCTAAAGCTTCTGGAGGTCTTTGGAGTGGTAGGGAACACTTTTGGAGAGGTGGAGTACGCTTTTGAATGTGGTCCTGGGGTACCTTTGGGAGAGGAAAGGTGCCCTTTGGGATTGTTAAAATTAGACAGGAATGTGTGTAAAAAATGCATGAACTCATTGGAACTGTCAAGATAACTGCCAAGAGGTTTAAATTTCTTGCCCTTTAAATTAAAAAAAAGTTTGCAGTGTTAAAAAATGATTGCTATTTCACTCTATCCATGCCATAAGTCTGTGGGTTATTTTTATAGGATTAGTGCTGCGATACTGATTTGACAACCTTTCATTATCAAAGTGGGGTGCTTGTCAGTTCATAGTTTGATTGACAGCTCCAAGTGGTTATAAACTCTAAAGTGCGACTATGAATACAAATGCCTGTTTTCATCAGGGATTTTAGGAATTTAAATGTAGTGAATGGGCTTTTTTTAATCAATGAGAGTGTTATTTTTGTTTGAAATAGGAAACTCATCAATAGGCACTTTTTAGCTTTCAGTGAGGAAAGCTCCAACCACCACCCCGCCCCCCACCCCCCCCACTGCCCCAGCCCACATACACACACCCCTTCCTTCCAGACGTGACAGCATACATCTCTGGCCCCATCTGTGACCTCATTTTTTACCACATTGATTTAAAAACAGAAATTACCTGACCAATATTGGCTCCCTGATCTCAAAATCTTAAAGGAATGGAGACTTGCATTATACACACACACAACTCAGTAAAGCGCAACAGTTTGTAAATAATTCCACAATCCCTCTCAGGCCTCATTTAATAGCCTGCAATTAATATTTGATCAAACCTGCATTCCTGAAATCACAGTGTGCTCGATGTTGAATTCCAACATTTCATAGAATTATCGACTTTGAGCTCTGAAATGGCCTATCAAGCCATTCAGTTGTATTAGATGTTTTGTGTATGCATATATATCACATATAAAACTGTGTATGAGCATGTCAAAATATACCCGGCTTGATACTGGCACTGCTGAACATAAAAGCACAAACTTTCCAATATGCTGGTGTTGCCTGTCCTGACGCAGCATCATTGTGCATGTTCGGATGGTGGGAGGCGGGGGGATGGCAATAGATGATTAGCAGGATTCCTTCTTCTTCTGGGCTGGTTGGCGGCATGTTAATAGGCATGCATATATAGTGCTGCCATCCCCTTTGACTGTTGGATGGCGAGGCAGCAGCACACGCACATGCTGGCCCCATGGCATCCGATTGGATGCCAAGGGATTGAAAGTGCATCAGTCGCCTTGGCAGGGCTGGGGCGGGTAGAAGACTTTCCCCGAAGTGAAAGCTGCCCAGGATTGAGGATTGTTTTGTCTCCATTCATCCTTACAAAGAAAGAGTGTGTTATTACTAGGATATTTTACCTTTCCTGGATGTCCCAAAGTGCTTCATAACCAATTAATTTTTTTGAAGGGCCGTTGTTCCTACTTTGTGGGCATTAGTGGCAACCATTTTGCACACAGCAAGTCTGAGCAAACAACTAATGTGATAACTGAACTCTTAGGGTGAAATTTTACGGCAGTCGGATTTTACGTTCCCGCCGAAGCCATTGAGGTTTGGAATGTCTTGGCCACATTTTACGGCCCCGTCCCCGCCGAAACGGGGCCTTAAAATTCTGCTCTTAATCTATTTTCATGTTGAAAATACCTTGACTAACGCAGTAAAAAAAAACTAAAAAGGCAGAAAATTACTAAAGTAAACGTTTGTCTCTTAGATGATGAGACTAGTGAATTAATAATTGGAAATGTGGAATTAGCAAAGACTTTGAACAAATATTTTGTATCTGTCTTCACTGTAGAGGACACTAAAAGAATCCCAATACTAATAGAAAATCAGGGGCAAAAGGGAGGGAGGAATTTAAGACAATCGTTATCACTACAGAAAAAGTACTAGACCAACTAATGGGACTAAAAGGATGACAAGTCCCCTAGATCTGAAGGTCTGTATACTAGGTTCTTAAAAGAAGTGTCTACAGAGATAATAGATGCATTGGTTGTGATCTTTCAAAATATCCATGATTCTGGAAAGGTCCTAACAGCTTTGAAAACCACAAATATAATGCCCCTATTGAAGAAAAGATGGAGACAGAAAGCAGAAACTATAGGCCAGTTAGTCTAACAGCTCTCATTGGATAAATGCTGGAATGCATTATTGAGGAAGTAGTAGCAGGACATTTAGAAAATCACAATATAATTGAGCAGAGTCATGTGGTTTTATGAAAGGGAGATCGTGTCTGACAGCTTATTAGAGTTCTTTAGTGGATGTAGCGAGCAGGGTGTTGATGTTGGGAGGGTAATATATTAGCGCAGACAGAGGATAGACGAACAGGAAACAGAGTCTACAAATAGTCGTTTGGTAGTACAGAACTTGAGTAGTACTGAGAAAAAACATTTTGTCAAAGCTTTTCATCTTGCACTCATCAGGATAATCGCAAGAATACCAATGTCAGGTGAAGCATCAACTTTATTATGTATGAGAAGAGAGTGCTGATTAGTTTCAAGTGGACTTGATTGGTAGAGGCATTGTCATGGAGAATGCAGCAGTTAATAGTGACTGACAGTTAACTGCCAAGCAATGTTTGAAATTTAAACCAGGCAGCTTGACTCTGATTGGACAAGGCATTGTGCTGGGGAAAGAACCAGAGAATGGCTATCACTTATTTTGTCGAGCTGAAACAGGTGCAATGTATGTACATGTTTTTTTTCTGTCTACAAAGAACGGGGTCCTGTGTATTAATAGATGTAGCTTCAAGTGCATGCAAATGTGCCACACAGTGAGCCTGACTGATGATCTTAAGTTGATTGTCAGTGTAATTTTTAGTGCACAGAGGATTGTTTAGCAAATGTTGCCCAGTAGCAAAATCACATCTAATGTTGGACACTGTGTATTTCCAGTATGTGATTGATATGTTTAATCTTTAAATCTTTAGCAGCATATAATAATTTCCTTGCATGTCTTAATGGGCTCCATCTTGCGCTGAAATTCACCTTTGAAATGGAGCAGTCAAATTAACTCCCTTTCCTTTACATATTAGTTGAGAAATCTGCCAGGGGGTTCTCTACTCTGGTCTACTGCAAACCTATTTTCACTGGTCAGTTACACGCGTTGGGATTCTTATAATTACACGTGCTATAAAATTGGCCTTATCGCAACCTCGTAAATAGGGCCCAAGCTATTTGCTCACCATGCAAGCTTGATGCTGAAATAGGGCGCATCAAAGACAGCCTGCAGGTTAATGGCTACCCTGATCAGATCATTTTGTGCTTTCTTTTACAGCCCTAAGGCCCTTTTGGCCCTGAAAAGTGCCCAGTCTACCTCACCTTGCCCTTCCTGGGTAATCTATCTCAAACATTTGCTGGTTGCTTCCTCAGGGTAATGCCTTGACCAGTCAGAGTCAAGCTGCCTGATTTAAAATTCAAACAATGCTTGGCAGTTAACTGCCAGCCACCTTTAACTGGTGCATTCTCCATGGCAACGCCTCTACCAATCAGAGTCCACTTACCAACCAATCTGCACTCTCTTCTCATACAGTATAAAGCTGTTGCTTCCCTGACATTGGTATTCTTGCAATTGTCCTGATGAGTGCAAGGTGAAAAGCTTCAACAAAATGTATTTTTTCAGCAATAAATGGGTCGGGATAAATTGGTCATTTTCAGGTTGGTAAATTGTAACTGCTGGTGTGCCACAGGGAGCTGTGCCGGGGCATCAGTTATTTACAATCTATATTAATAACTTGGATGAAGGCACTGAGAGTATTGTTGCCAAATTTTCTGACAATAGAAAGATAGGTGGGAAAGCAAGGTAAGTGAAGGACAGAAAGTACAAAATATAATGTCGGTGGCAGGGGTCTCATCCGATGGCTGGAGAGCCAGTAGGAGCTCCCTACCCCATCCTACCAACCATCCCCCACCCCTCCCCCTCACCACCACCCTCCCAAACCTGCAAGGAGCCCCGACAAGCATTTGCTTTTTGGGATTTCCACATGGTGAGTCCCCGGACAGATACCAGTGGCAGTGGAATATGGCCCTTAAGTGGGCATTAAGTGGCAGCTGCCCACAAGCCTTCTCCCCATGGACTTAATTGGGTCCCCACCTACCATCCTCCCACCTGATTAAATGCCCTCCACCACCAAACACACCACAAAGGAGGGCATTAAATTCTGCCTAATAAGTCTGCAAAGGGATATAAATAGGTTAAGTGACTGGGTAAAAATCTGGAGGATGGAGTATCATGTGGGAACTTAGATAAGAATAGATAATCAAATTATTAGTTCAATGGAGAGAGACTTCAGATTGTGTGGTACAAAGGGATTTGAGTGTCCCCGTATATGAACACACAAAGGTAGCATGCATGTACAAGGAGGATGGAGTATAAAAGTAGGTAAGTCTTACTACAACTGTACACCTGAATGGAGTTTTGGTCTCCTTATTTAGGGAGGGATATAGTTGTATTGGAGGATGTTCAGACAAGATTCACTTGGTTGACTCCTGGAAGAAGGGGTTGTCTTATGAGGAATGGTTGAGCAAGTTAGTACCATGCTCATTGGAGTATAGAAGAGAAAGAGGTGATTTACTGAAACATAATATGCTGAGGGGTCCTGATAGGGTAGATGCTGAGAGGATGTATCCATTGGTGGGAGAATCTAGAACTATGCGGCATAATTTCAGATTGAGGGGTTGCCTATTTAAGACAGCTAAGGAGGAATTTCTTTTCTCAGGGTCATGAACCTTAGGAAATCTCTACTCCAGAGAGCTGTGGAGGCAGGTTCATTAAATATATTCAAGGCTGAGATGGACAGATTTTTGAAATAAAGTGGAATCGAGAGTTATGGGGAGCAGACAGGAAAGTTGAGTTAAGGCCAAGATCAGATCAACCATGATCTTATAGAATGGCGGAGCAGGCTTGGGGGGCATGTGGCATACCCCTACACCTATATCTTATGTTGTCCTGTTCCTGCCCTTCTTTGAATAAGGCCTTGGGAAATTTAACTTAAATAGGCAGACAAGGGCTGGGATTTTGCAGCCCTGCCATGGCAGGTTTCCCTGCGAGGGTGCAGCGAACCATTCAAATCCCCGTTGACTTCAGTGGAACCAGAAGATCCTGCTGGTGGGAGGGGCTGGAAAATGCCACCTAAGGATTTAGTTTGCATCACATTAGAAGCTTGTTGGTCTTATTTAAATGAGACGCTAAGCCCAATTCGATTAGGTCTGTGGTCTATGTGTTCTGGCATAGGAATAGTTTCATTAAGAAAGGCCACAAGAAATAAAGAGGTCATAGGGATATCCAAGGATATGAGTAGGGGAGTGATTAAGAAGGCTGAGGATGAAGGAGGATAGGATTGCAGTGAAATCAAAGGTCTGAAGTCTTGGGGCGTAAAATGACCCAAAATGCCAGCAAGGAGGAAATTTTTGGAAGAAAGTTGGACTTGGAATGAGGATTTTGAATGAGAGGCATGCCAATCAGAAAAGGGTGAGGTGCTTCCAGGACAAGGAGCCAGAAGGAAAAGGGAAAAGCTGAGGTCGCATTTAGCAATGAAGCCACCACCTTGATGATTAAGTTGGGGCTGGTAGTAGAAGTAATAGACAACAACAGAAGCTTCATTGAGGGAGAAGGAGTCACCAGCTGTGACTGATGCTTCAGTGAATTCCATGAAATCAATGTAATCAGCCACTGTGAAACCATGGACAGTAATGGCCATTGTTTGCAAAAAAAACCCAAAATTCTGGGGGAGATATGGAAAAGGATGATGATTATAACTCCATTACCAGGATCAAGGTGGCAGAAGCTGATTTTCAAGTAATATTGCAAACATTTTATTTATAACAGCCATTATTTTGCTTATCTCTTTTTAAGAAAATTGGCAAAATCCACCCTGGTTCTTGTGCTTGTGTTTGGAGTGCATTACATCGTGTTTATCGGTGTGCCACATACCTTCACTGGATTAGCATGGGAAATCCGGATGCACTTTGAACTTTTCTTCAACTCATTTCAGGTGAGTTGATTTATATCTTTATTTAATAGACTAAAATAATAAGTGGTGCGGTATTAAACCCATGTTGTGCAACCAAGCACAACAGCTACCCTCTGTTCGTGAAGGGAACAAAACTCAAATTGACAGCTCCAATGAAGAAAAATATCCCAAGTGCTCTACAGAGATTTAAGGCAAAAAATGAATGCTGAGACTCACTAATTTATTGTAGTGTAAGAAATAAAACTAGACAAAAGGCTGGATTATAATCCTTCCAAATCAATCATGTAAATTTACAATATTCAATGTGGCCAAACAACTGGAGCTGAACAAAATCCATTTACGTACCTTCAATTTGTGATTATAAATAGGAATGTATAATTAACTCAGCAATACTTGCTTCATTATAATAGAACACTTTTCATTGTTTTCAGATGATAAATAAAAATTAAATTGAATCCAAACCTGTGCTCATTCTAACTCAAAGCACTTAAGGATATTGTGTACTGGAAATCTGAAGTATATCATTCTGCTTGGAGATCATTTGAACATTGCCTTCCTGCCGTATGGATTTATGAATGTGAAAATGCATTTGGACAATATTGTTACCAGCTCACATTTCCAACATCAGCCCCAAATATCAGGTTGTCAGTTTTTCAGGAGTGCCCTGGCATCTTCAAGCATTATGGCCCTGTGATGAAGCAATAGCGGTCACTGCTGACCTCAAAGAAAACTGCCCATGCAGCCATAGTGATCTCTTTGGTGTGGATTTTCCCTTTCCTATGTTAGTTTGAATCTGGTGGCATGTCAAGAGGATCTCCAGGTGTCCAGCAACAGTGATATCATCTAGCAGGGTGAACAGCTAATCACATGAATTTTCACAGACTTCAAACCAGGAAATAAAATGCACTGATTATTCTTCACTTTTAGCTGAATGCTAGAGTGAAAAATAAACAATTGAGTCACACACATGGCACTAAGGTAGAAGCTGAAATCTCACAAGCAAACTTTTTTTAAATTTAATTTATTTTTATTATAATGGAGAAATCTGACACTGCACAGATATAAAATCAATTTTTCAGGGCCGGAGATTTTCAGCAGTAATTATGAACTTAATGTGCTGTTTTAACAAAAGCTAGTTATGCTTCATTCCTATTGAATAGCGTAAAATTAATTGGTTTCTAGTTGTTGCGATCTGCTGGGACTTCCACAGCGCAGCTGAAAGGGAAGGATAGAAAAATTGACAGCAACTTCTGAATTTTCGTGTTTCACTACACATGTAAACCCCAGAAGTTGATTGATTTCAGAGGAGTAATGAAGGCAAACACTGATAGTTTTGCCATCATTACTACCACAAAATCTGGGCCTATAAATTTATCTCCTGGACACTGTCATGGGCAACTAGGGAGAAAAATTACCATGGCGTACAAAATAAATTGTGTATTTTAAAAATTTCCTTTGGACATTTTTGGTTCTTAGAAAATTTCAGAAAGGGAAACAGGGTGTTTGACTGGATGGAATTTTTGAGGGTGAGGGATGTAAGAAGAAGTTCAACCAGAGCTGGCAATCCAATCCAAATATTACACCCAACATGTTCATACTCATCCTTATTTTTTTGAAAATAGGCCCTAAAAACTGTGGAACCTTGCCTATCTTTGTTTAGTAGGCATAGGAGTTTCAAATGACCATTGAAGCATTGATTTTTGATTGGCAACAGATAGCTTCCAGGAATGAAAGGCCCGGGGGTGGGTTTTGAAATAGTCTCACCTCCTCCAGGAAGACGACTGGGTTCCCAGGGCAGGGAGACCTAGCCTTTCCTTATTAAGGCCAGAGGAGCCCCTGCTCCTCTCAGCCACACAAACAAGTTAAAATAGGAAAATAAATTTAACAGTTTGGCCTCTCCTGGCTTTGTATCCTCTTCATATTATCTTCACTTGGCGGTAAAGTTAGAATGGCATTTCTGCCCAGGCCACCAACTAAAAGAACAGTCCAAGACATCATCAGACCCTGATCTGAATACTTTTTAAAGGATTCCATTGCACTAGGCAGGTGCCCTCCTCACCTGCTCAGAAGAACATGTTAAAATTCAGTAAGCTGCCTGGCTGATTTTGAATGCCAGCCCAGTTTTTGCCAGACGGGTAGAATTGAAATTACTCCTTTAATGTTCATGTTCTCGTATAAAGGTAGCCCAATTTCACATCATAGGAGTTGTGTATGTAGCATATTGTAACTGCTGAGCATTGTGTTATACTGCCTTCTCTGATGGGGAGGTGTACATAAAGTTAGTTCAACAATGGCTGTCTACAGTTAGGCACGTGTTAGTCATACTCAGTGCACTACACAATAGAAAGATGACAACAAAGCTTGAATGGAATTCTTTTTCACTTTTTATTTGAGCAATTAAGTAGCCAAGAACATTGTGACACACTTTTTGGAACATCTACAGTTGATTTTGAGGAAGTTTGAGCAATTTGAAAGTTGGTCCGTGTGCACGCATTATATTCAGGTACACAATGAGTCAGTATGGTATGTGACTGAAAAATGGCACTGAAGACATAATCGGCGTCAATGAGGAATTCAACCCTAACAATTAATTATAATTATGAATGAATGTAATTATGAATGAAGGTTACACATTTGACTGAAAATAAATAAAATAGGAGATGAGGATAAAGTAAATGTTTTCCTTGCCATGATGGGGCCAGATGCTTTTGAGGTGGTGTCAAACAATGTTGCCTGGTATTATGGACTATTCTGAAATTACTGAGATTCTGGACATATAGCATGAATAAAAATGAGATTGCATTGAGTTATGCTCCATCAAAGGAAGCAGTTGCCAAGTGAGACTGTTGCAGATTACCTTCTTGAATTACAGAAACTCTCTCACCACTGTGGGTATGGCGCAAATTTAGAAATCAACCTTAGGGTGATATTCATAAAAGGACTAAAGAACAGTAAAATCCAGGCCAAGCTTTTATTTCAGTTATGAAGATAGATTGGAGAGGTTGGGACTCCTTGAAGAGAAGAAGGCTGAGAGGAGATTTGATAGAGATATTGAAAATCATGGGGGCTGGACAGAGTAGATAGGGAGAAGCTGTTCCTACTCGTAAAAGGATCAAGAAGAGGGCACAGATTTAAAGTGATTTGCAAAAGAAGCAAGTGTGACGTGAGAAAAAACTTTCTCACAGAACAAGTGGTTCAGGTCTGGAATGCACTGCTTGAAATTGTGGTGGAGGCAGGTTCAATCGAGGTATTCAAGAGGGCATTAGATGATTATTTGAATAGAAACAAACAATATGCAAGGGGATGGGGAAAAGGCAGGGAAATGGCACCAGGTCATAATGCTCATTTGGAGAGCTGGTACAGACATGATGGGCTGAATGGCCTCCTTCTATGCCATTAAGATTCTCTGATTCTTCTCAGCAAAGGCAATAAACTCACATGGAAGGAGGCCTGCAATGAGGTCACTGCCTTGGAAATGGCAGAAAAGGATAGTGGCAGAATGCAAGGGAGTTATTTTCCTGAGCCAGCAGGGGAGGTCCACCCAATTTTAGCAAGAGCCAGGTCACAGCAACCAAGGGTGTGGTAGTGGACGGGTAAAATGGCATTTTACCCACCGGCCACAATGGCAGATTTTCACGCCTTATCATCCCAAACCTGCCATATTGTGCATTCCCCAGAAACACGCTGTTTCCATGGCAAGCGGGGTCTCATTCACCTGCCATGCCATCATTTCACCACTTCACACTGGGCGCCATATTTAAAGTTCAGCCGCACACACACCTCTCGGTGCTTCCAGCCCACGACTGCTGCAAGAAGACATGGCCCTGAAAGGCAAAATTTTCAGGCCCCCAGGTTCAATGATGCATCCCTCGAGTGCCTTTTGGATACAGTGGAGGCCCCCCGTGATGTCCTCCACCCTGCTCTGGCCACAGGATGGGCAGCAAACTCACTAGTCCGGGAGGCAATGGCAGCAGTGGTCAGCGCTATTGCCCTTCAAAAGAAGACAACCACCCAGTGCTGCAAGAGAATGCATGATCTGCTTTGTTCCACCAGGGTAAGTCACTCTTCTCATCACTCTTCTCAACTCTCACACATTCACAGGGATCTCACTCACTGCTGGTTCAAGGGATATCGCCATTCACTCTCTCACACACACCTTCATCGTCCTCATCCCGTCCATGGGACCACTCACCACTCACCCATGCCAGGTAGTTTTATCATCTGGCCTGGCAGGCATCCTGCTAACACTCTCTCCACCTCTATTCGTGCAGGACAAGCTGGCACATCACAAGAGGGAGAGGTTGCACACGGGTGGAGGAATGCCTGAAATCAAGGTCCTCATGGACTTTGAAAACAGAGCCATCCAGCTGGCCGGCGAGGATCTGGACCGGTCCTGTGCTGACTGTGAGGTCGGCGCTGCTTTACCAAGTGAGGATCCAGTAGTGCAACATCCATCAGACAACCATGCTGCGAATGATCTGTCCTGTTTCACAGGCCACTGTCATGCATTATCTCCCCTTGTTTTCGCAGGCACATTTGGGAAACAGCCGATCGAGACCATGACCCAGGGCCTCCAATCAAGCCCCTAAGAAACCTCTAAAGAGGAATCTGGAGGCATTCTCCTTGAAATCCCATCACAACGCTCAACCACATTCTCCACCAGCGCAGAGACACACATCTTGGTGAGACCTAGCTTTACAGAAGCCTCGGGGTCACAATCTGGTAAGCACATCACACTGTCTGATCTGCAGCAGGCAGCAACCAAGACTACCCAGTTGTCTGGCATTTGGAGGACTGCTGGAGGCCAGAAATCTGCTGAATCCAAGTCAGACAACGAGCCTCTGGACTCGGTCATGTCACTGTTGCTGGAACTGCAAAGGCAAGCTCAGGGACATCAGGAAGGGATGTCCGCTGCACTCCTCAGATTGCAAGGCATGATGGAGGAGCCTGTCTGCCTTCCAGCTAACGCAATAATGCCAGCATGCCAATGCACTGAAGTCAACACTGGTAGGACGCCATGGAGACGTTGGTCCAGGACGTTGCTCCTGCACTGTTGCATAGGCTCAACTCCATCACTGATGCCATAGTTGGCCTCCAACAGTGTGTATGCGAGAGAGGTGTGGGGCAGCTAGATCTCACTCCAGCTACCCCTTCTCCTCAAGGAGTCAGCCAGAGCCCATTAGGTACCCATAAGGAGAGGGATCAGCAGGTGTACACCCCAGGGACATCCATCGAGGTGACTCCGAGAGTGTCTGGCTCATCCGAATTTTCTCTCCTGTGACCTCAGCAGCTCCAGCTCCACAGGCCGAGGAGAGTGCCACTGCCATACAGCAGGACCCCGAAAGCAGGCTGGGGCCTTCCTGGTCTCCACCCTCCAGAGGACGCCCGCCAAGGTCATCCCAGACAGGGCGTAGCGATCAGCAGGCTGCCTCTACCTACACTGTGATGGCCGGGGAGCACCCAAGATGTAGCAGCAGGGTTAGAAAAGTTAAGAAGATGTAATTGCACATCCAGGGAATGGTTGTTAATCTCTTGTACATAATGTTCACTATTGTAAATAAACTCCCAAGAATGTCTCCCTGCCTATGGCTCCTTGTTCTGATGAGCAGTGTTCGTGTCACTCAGATATGGAAGCTTTCTTCACAAGATAAAGGCAGGTGTCTCAGTCCAGGGCCTCTTCCCTGTGCTCCGTGCAGCTTTCAGACCAAAGTGATGGTCTGGCCTCGCACTGGACACATTACTGATGCTTGCACCTCAATGATGCTTGTCATTGCTGCCAGAATGTTGTGGGCATGCGTCACAGACTTCCCTCATTCTCTCTGTGTGCTCTCAGCACCTTAAAGGTGGGGCTGGCCCCCATTTCTTCACTATCTGTGACCAATGATGCTGTGCTCCTGAAGGGGTCAGGTGCTGAAGGCGGACAAAGGATCAGATGTTTTTAAAGTTTCATGGCTGCATCTCTATGATATGACCCTGATCACAGCGCAAGTGAGCAACCCTCGGCCAGACAGGAGTCAGACATTCTTAGAGGCAATTGAAGATCTATGGAGTGTCCTCACTGCATGTCATCATCATCCTCTTGCAATCAACCAACTATTAGGGCCTCCACTGCATCTCCATGACAGGAGCATTATCACAGAGGGTACGTGCACTGCCATAAGCCAGACCGGAGTCAAACATTCATAGGTTCAATAGGAGGATCTTATGGTGTCTCCTCACTGCATGTTGTCATCATCCTCCTTGAATCTAGCAGCTATGAGGGCTTCCCAAGCACGCCTGCTTCGTTTTGCCAGTGCGAGGATGTTATGGACTTGATTTTCCAGACAGGTTTCTCATTCGAAACATCGACCTTTATTTACAGGCTGCAGCAGCAGTTACAAGCTTCCATCAAGCTCCACAACTAGAAGAACTCCAACTCTAGGGTTCCCCACACTTGGAGCTGATTCGTTCAAGCTACCACATGATACTATACACCACAATAAATCTTAAAGCTACAGTCACTACATTTCATAAAGCTACAATTACTACAGAGGGCCTCACCGCCATCATTGTGGCCATCGAGGACCTCCTCACCCTCATTACCATCAGCATCCTCCTCATCAGAGGAGACCTCCATCTTCTCCTCAGCCAGCTCCTCTCCCCATTGCAACCAGGTTGTAAAGGGCACAGCAGGTGACAACGATACATGACACCCTCTATGGACTATAGTGCAGGTCTGCACCAGAACCTCATTTTCAGCATCCCGATGGTCTGCTGTGCCAAGTTGTAGCATGAGCCTCATTATACCTTCACTCTGCTGCAGTCTGAGGCCACTCCACATGTGGCATCAGCCACGCCCTCTGCAGGCAGCCCTTGTCCCCGAGGAGCCATCCCTGCAGCTTCTGTGGACTCTGGAAGACTTCAGGAACCTGTGACTGACTGAGGATGGAGGGGTTGTGCACACTCCCTGGAAAACATGCGCAGACCTGCAGGATGCATTTGTAATGGTCGTACATTCAGCGAATGGAATCCCTTGCAGTTGACATAGTTGACCGTGTGTTGCGATGGAGCGCCATGTGAGTCAATGGCATCCTGCACCTGTGAGAAACCTGAGATCTGGGCAAATTCAATCGCTCTTGTATCCTGGTTGTCCTGGTCTGGGGCGAAATATACAAAGTTATGTGCCCTCACGAAGATTGCATCCATGACATTATTGGATGCATTTGTGGGTAGAGGCTTGTGATATCGCACAGAGGTCACCTGTGGAGCCCTGAAAGGAGCCACTGGCGTAGAAATTGAGTGCCACGGTCACTGGCAGTGGATGCCCTCCATGTCCCTGTGGTGCCAAATCCTGCAGCATGTGGCAGATGTGACCAACTAGTTCCCTAGACATGCACAGTCTTCAGCGAGACTAGTTCTCAGGAATGAAAGGCGCATCCATAGACCCTGGATCTAGCTGGGCGCCGACCAGCGACAGCTCACCGTGGCTTTTCAGTGGCGTGTGCGGGAGCCCCAGCCACCCTTTCTTCCAGAGGGTGCTGCTGCTCCATCTGTGCAGCCAGCGCTCTCTTCTCAGTTGTCTTCACTCTATGTAAGTCACGAGGCATACAACTGGGTCACCAGGCTCCATGATCCTGATATCCTGCAGGATGAAAGAGAGACACATGGATTAGCATGGGTGTAATAAGAATCTGTTTTGGTTAAGTCTGAAGGCCCCTTAACGAGTGCTCCGCAATGTTACTGTGTACTAATCTCCATGTTCCCCTCAAAGTGCAGCCTGCCAAGTGCACGCCTTTTATATGTTGTTGTGGAACACGTCGGCATGCTTTCCTGCCAATGTGGACTAACGATCCAATGGTGGGAGGGGAGGGCATTTCTGGTGGGCTGGCCCAATAATGATATGCAGATGTATTACGATGAGGTTCTGACATCCGATGGCAGGAAATGCGGCCCATCATTTATGGGTGGAGTAGACAATTGCAAACTGGTTTCACAATGTCGTGAAACCGATTTTTAGCCTTCTCGCCATATTGTCCGCTCACGCCACCGAACACACCCGACACCAGCGGGCACGGACGATTCCGCCCCAAGTTCACAGCCTCAGAATCAGAAATTTAGTTGCTACTATTGCCATGGTAGCCACCAACCATTTAAATACCCCCATTTCCAATCAAAATGCTATGCCTGTGGGAAAGTCGGTCATATACAGACAGCATTCAGGAGTAGGGGAAAATAGTAATGTTTCAGGTCGTGGTAATGCTCCAGGTCACAGCCATGCACCAGATTAAGGTTGTGGTAGATCTAAACTTCAGGAATCTGGAGATTTGTGATGTACATATGATAGATATGAAGATAGAAGTTGATGCTATTGAGCAGGAAGATCAAGAGTTGTACTCAGAGAGCAAGCGACGCAGCACAGTGGAAGATTAGAGTAACAAGACTAAAGATATGATTCCAGCGCCCACAGTAAAAATGAAATTCAGAGATTCACGGTTTACTTTCATGGTTGATACAGCTGCAGCCGTATCTGTTATCTTGGAAGGAGAGTATGAGACATCCCTAAGTCACGTTCCCTTAAGCAAAACATGTGTCTAACTGATTAATTATTCCAATAACACTATTCCAGTGTTAGGTGAAGCTAGTATTAGAATGGAAAACAATGGTGCATCCTATTATTTACCGCTGGATTTGTAGGAGGGAACAATGTCTTCCTGATGGGAAGGAACTAGCTTAAGAAAATACAGTTAAACTGGGCCGAATTATTTACATTAGGAGAAAGAGTACATCTGACATTGAGGAAGTGCCAAGAGAGCATAAAGGATCTTTGAGCAAGGAGGACCAAATGATAAAATTAGGCATCATAAAGCTGAAGTCAAGATAAAGGACACGTACATCTGACATTTTGTAAGGCTAGGCCAGTGCCTTAGGCACAGTTAGAAGCAGCAAGTAAAGAGATGAATAGAGGTATTAAAGAGTTCGTGAAAACTTGTGAAGTGTTTCTGAGAATGAGAAATGAGCCAACCAAGGTTCCTTTCATTCCACGATCAAACATAAGAAAACTGTGGGAACAAGTACAAGTTAATTTCTTTGAAGTAGAAGGGAAAGATTATTTTGTTTTGGTTGATAGCAACAGCAAGTGGATAAAAATTGAGTCCATGCCCAATACCACAAGTGCCAAAACTATTGAAGTTCTGATAAGTTAGTTTGCAATTTATCAATTGCCAGGGTTCTTGGTGTCAGATAATGGCCCAGTTTACATTCGAAGAATTTGAATTATTTCTAAGTAAGAATGGAATCAAACCCACTCTAATGCCACCACATCACCCAGAATTGAATGTCGCTGCAGAAAGAAGTGTATGGTTTGTGAAGAGGGCTTTGCAGAAGTATTTGCTAGGTGACAAGCTCAGCAGTAAGTTCCATGTTTCTCTTTGACACAGACTACGCAATTTTCTGTTTTCTTAAAGAATAACCCCGCAGTGTATAACAGGTTGATCACCTTACGAATTAGTATTTAAACATGCTCCTAGAACAAGGTTTGTTTTGCTTAAGCTTGACATCAATAGCAAAGTAGGAGAAAAGCAAGACAAAGTGAAGATGAGTCATGATACATGTGGCATGAAACTTAGAGAGTTGAGTGCTAGTCAGAAGATCATGGTGAAAATCCACCAAGGTGATGAGGAGAAGTATGCAATTGGAACTGTTGTAAAGAGATTAGGTACATTCACATATCTAGTGAAGATTAGAAAATGACTCTGTCAGTACAATGTAGGTCATTTGAAAGAGGAAATCTGACAAAAGGAGAGCATGAGAAATCCCCTATAGTCCAAATTTCTCCTACTGCCCAAAGCGAAAGTCAGAAAGGAATTGAAAGTCAAAAAGAAACTTTAAAGTTTGCCTGTACTACAGAATCCACCAGTACAGCAAAGTGAGTCAAAGTCTTTGATTAATACAAATTGATCAATATCACAGTCCCAATCATAAGTGGAGTTGGTAGTCAAAGTCCAAGTTAGGCTTGGTCAGAGATGTTGAGAAAGCCGAATCATGCTAATGCATATGGATAGGTTAATTGAAATATGTAGGAAGGAAGAAGAAATACATTGTCCTTTTCATTATGTCTTGTCAAATGATGATATTTTAGTTAAACACCTACTGGTGTTAAGGGCAATTTGTTTTTGCTTGTAAATTACACTGGAAGCATTAGTCATATGTTTTGGTTGTGATTACAGTAGTGTCAAATGTGCAACCAACCTGTTAAATTTCAGATATTGTTAAAGTTTATTTAGCCATACTGTATTCTGGGAAATTATGTACATGTACCATTTTACGTTTTAACATGTTTTTTTTAAGGTGGGGAGGGAGCATAGTATATTGTGATAGCTGACCATGTTGTTACGCCGCCTTCTCTGCTGCCCTCTCTGTTGGGGAAGTGTAAATAAAGTTAGTTCAACAATGGATGCCTGCAGTTGAGCATGTGTTGGCTTTAGTCAGTGCAATACACAACAGTGTGGTGTGGCCAAATTAGGTTTAAATCCATGCTGGTGGTAAAAACTCAGCGCTTCAGAGGCTGATTTTTACTGTCTTGCAACATGTCAGCAAAAATGAGCGTGTGCCACTCTGATGCATGTAAAGTCATTATGCTGCATATATAAATGGAAATGTACATTAAATAAAAAGTACTGCTTCTAGACTCTGTTATATTAGGAGTAAAACTTGCTGAAACAGACCCAATAATACTGTTAAGATTGCTTTATGTCTGTATGTGTCGGTTAATAGCCTAATTTTATATGAAAATATACCATTCGTTTCACTAAACTGGAGGCAAAAGATTTCCTCCTTATGCTACTCTGTGGCAAAATTATAAATGTGCTCACAACAGCAAAGAGGAATTTTTCCCTTTATGTCCTATATAACAAACAACATTGGTAACCTTGGGCCTTAAGACCAGCCTTGGACACACAAAAACAAGATTGAGGACCCTTTCGCTGGAAATTTCCTTGAATTTGCTTGCACTCCACTGCTTCATTTTCACCAGAAATATGGCATTACATTGGATCATTAGGAATGGGTCATTTGCTCCTTGAGCTTGCTTCGCCCTTCAATTAGATCATGGGCGATTGCACTCCCATCTCCTGCTTTTGCTCCGTGTCCCTAGATACCCTTAACTAACAAAAATCACTAGTCTTGAGAACGCCAAGTGTCCCAGCATCCATGGCATTTTAGAAGGAGCGAGTTCTAGATTTCCACTACCCTTTGAGAAAACGTTTCCTGATTTCACTCCTGAATGGCCGAGCTCTAATTTTAAGGTTTTTGTCTCATTGTTCACCTTAACACACGTAAAGAGGGCTTCCCTACAAAGTCATAGTGGTAGAGCAGGAGAAACTGTAAGAAAATTCCTGACCTTTGTTACAGAATATTCCTGATTTGACAGACTGTCACTACGATTTTCAAATAAGAAAATACAAGAATTTTAATCTGTCTGTTTGCTCATGTCTTAGCTCAGAAATGACTGCAGTATTAAACTCTTCTTTAATAGTCAAGTAATAACTAATTCAGAAGTTGAGAGGAAAATAACATCTATTTCTTGCATAAATATTAAGCTAAAGTTGCTGCATGTTATGTCATTTTTATTGTCCTGGAAAATATAGATCTGTTTTGAAAAACAAAGCAGTGACTGTTCAAACTCCTGCAAATCTTGCTTTAAAATCAGATTTTTAAGTTACTTTTCTGTTTCAGCTTTTGACTGATTTAACCATGTACATTTTATCTTTCTGGATGTACCTGTTCCTTGCAGGGATTCTTTGTTGCAATTATCTACTGTTTCTGCAATGGAGAGGTAAGCAATTCTTCTACTTCTGAGAAACTACTTGCTTCAAGGTTGAATTGCTCATTTTTTTCAGCGTGAGTTCTTGTTTTCCCCCATACACATGCAAAGAAACCTTCAAAGGTTCAGTGTGTGCTTGAGCTTCACAAAACAATCCAAACAAGTCCATTTTATTCAGGCTTTTAGTCATTTAAAATGGCACTACAGAAAATATTTGGTGTAAATAGGATGGAAAGTTACAAAGCTACAGCATAAGATCTGTGTTCACATGAAGTTACAGAGAAGTGCACTTAGTATATAAGAAGGGCTGGAGTATTTGAAAGCTGGTTAGTACAGAAAACCAGGACATGGGTTACATGACTGTAGAGACCAGTGTACAGATTAAGAATGAAAGGCTACTTTTGGTCAGGGGCGCCAGGAAGCTGGAAGCTTGTCTGAAAGTAGTGGAGATGTAAGGCTTGAGTTGAAATGGGATCAGAGAAGAGGTCCCACCACATCCTCCATTGAAACCAAAGTTTCAGAAAGGCTGAAAGATGTGCCTGCTTAAATCCCAACGGCAGATCTTTTAACTGTTAAAATAGTTTAAATGATCACTAGATGACAAAAGATCGTTTGGCCCAACTTAGTTCATTCATCCAGAAAGATTCTTATTCCCTTCATCTAATTGTCTCCCGAAGAACTTCCGTTTATTTTCTCGTGTCCTATACAAAAATCCATTCATGTGTTGATCACTCTGTGTGAAGAGCCACCTCTAGATACCAGTCTGAAATTTACTTTTTACAGTTTATAATCTGTATCCAATAGTCATGATTTAGTTCGAAATTTTGCCCCTGAACTTCCGATCTCTGGAGGGTTATACCTGGGAGGTACCCCAGAAGGTGCGGTGAAGGACCCCCTGGAAATCCCCACACAAGGACTGCATGGCAATTGCCTGGGAAGTTTAAACTTCCGATGGGCAATTACCCTGCATCTGGAAACATCTGAAACTCCGACTTAAATCAAAGACTTCAGACGGTTCCAACTCGCTTAGTAGAATAGTTACCCACAGAAAGTTAGAAGGCTTAAAACCATTTGTAACTCCTGGGTAACTATGGCACTGATGCCCCCAACCCTCACCCCAACAAGACCCCCTGACTACCCACCCTGACCACCCCACCGCCCCTCCGACCACAGAAGTGGTCAAATGACAGCCCCTGACTACTCCCCACTGACGGACCACTCCCTCCACCGCCCAACAACCCACCGGACCTACCCCCCCACCCCCCCTCCCCAGTCTTCCCGACCATCCCCCCAACCCTCAACCACCCAACATGCCGTCCAATGCTCATACCCCATGACTACACTGCCCCACCCCCTGCCCCCCCACCCCAGCTACCCTCCCACACCTGCAACTTCCCTCCTAACCCCTTGACTACCCTCCCGGCACCCCTCGACTACTCCCCACCTGCAGACTTAAACCCCCACCACCTGACTACTCTTCCAACTCCCCCACCCCACGACCACGCCTCACTCCTCTGACCACCCTCCCCAACCCATGACCATCCGCTGGCTCCCCTCCTTGTGGGAGCAAAACCTACAGCTTGATTCTAAGTTTGATGGCACCCAGTGCCCCAGATTTGAAGAACCTCGTGAAGGGTCACTTCCAACCCAAGCCCTCAGTCACGATGCAGAGGTTCAGGTTTAGTTCACGAAATAGAGCCCCGGGTGAGACAATTGCATGCTACGTGGCAAATTTGAAGCAACTAACAGAACATTATTCTGTTAGTTGCTTCAAAACAGAGTTCGGTGTAACTCTGGATGACATGCTCAGAGAGCATTTAGTGTATGGTATGAAAGAGGACTCTATTCAGAAAAGATTATTTTCTGAAGTGAATTGGGATTTCAAGAAGGCACTAGAAATAACGCTGGCCATGGAAAGCACAGTAAGAGATTCAAAAGCAATACAGGGTGCGCAAAATGGCGCCGTCCTCCGTGTCAGGCAAGAAATGTCAGCCGAAAGTGGCGTGAAAAAATGAGACTCTGCCGAGAAGCAGGAAATAGCCCCCACTAGCTGAAGAATAAAGAAAAATAACTCAGCAGCAAAATTGAAGAATAATTTGAATAGAGGTGGAAACGAGCGGTCTTTTAGCAATTGGCAGCTAAAAAAAATCAAATGCTACTATTGTCAAAGAAATGGACATATGATGAGGCAATGCAAGGAAGGATTCAAGCAGGCTTGTAAACAAAAGAAGAAGCCCAATGAAATCTACAATGTAGAAGAGCCTGAAACAACAAATTCAGACATTTACTAGTTTAATCTGAAAGTTGGTGTGCTAATCTGAGTTGTAATACACCTTTAAGAGACTGTGAGCAGATTGACCATGTGACTGTAAGACCCAATTGCTGTGTAGCGCGGGCTACCATGTAAATGTTAGCCTAGAGCAGGGCCTGGCTGGAGAAGTGCACATCATGTTAATGCTCTGTTGTTTGTGTAAATAAATAGTATGTGCTTCATTTCATATTGGTCTCTGCGCCCACAGTATATTGTAATCAACTCACCTGCTGACAGATAAGCATGCAACCTTTTCACGAGCAAAGTGACCCATAACAGTTGGAAAGACAGAACCAATATTTGTCACAGTAAAATAAATGCAAACCTGTTAGAAACAAAGTGGACACATAACAACTGGCAAAACGCCACCAGTCGATGATACGAAGCAAAGCCACGAAAACTCAACTGTACTGAAGTAGCTGTGCCTGCAGGCCGATTTTAAGTACATTACAATTGTAAACCATCACCATAGTCATTGAAGCCATCGCCCTCCAGTATGCCACAATTTGGCAGTGTCGAACCGTTTGATCAGACCACTGATGACTGCTCACATTATATTGTTTTTTCCTTTTTGGCCAGCGACATATTGGGGGTGGAAAAGAGGCGGGCAATCCTCTTGTCAACGTGTGGCAGTAAAACGTAAGGCCTAATTTGTAGTCTATCGGCACCCAACGCCCCAGATTCCAAGAGCTTTGATCAGTTGGTGAACCTAGTGAAAGGCCATTTCCAACTGGAACCCTTGGTAACAAAGCAGCGTTTTAAATTCAATTTGAGGTGTCACGCCCCTGGAGAGACAGTCGCTTGCTATGTGGCAGTCTTAAAACAATTGACAGAGCACTGTGAGTTTGGGACGTCAATTAAAGACCAATTAGTGTGTGGGATTAACGAAGACGCCATTCAAATAAGGTTGCTGTCTGAGACAAATTTGGATTTCAGCAAAGCCTGGAGTTGGTGTTTGCAATGGAAAGTGCAGTCAGGGACTCAGAAGGAATCAAGGGAGCACAAAATAGTGCCGTTCTTCACATCGGGAGGGAGGCACCGGCTAGAAATGGTGCGAAAGCGCAGGGCTCCGTGGAAAGGCGGGAAACGGCTGCCATTAACAGACCAGCAAAAAGCAATGGCTTAACGGATGAAAACCACATTCATAATTGCAGAATTGGAACCAGGCAGCCTTCAAACGAACAACAATTTAAAAGAACTGAGTGCTTCTACTGTCATCGCAATGGGCACGTTATGCAATATTGTAAGGAAAGATCGAGGCCAAAGTTCAAACAAAAAGGCAGAAGCCGTGAAATTTATATAATGGAGGAGTCAGAAGAAACAGTCAGATATTTACTCCCTGCACAATTTGAAAATGATAGTAGAAACGTGATAACAGGAGTCAACAGAAAACCCCTTCGAATGGAGGCGCGTCCACGACAGTCATAGGAGAACACACATTTAAGTATCTGAACGGAGGAGGCCATCCACTAAAGCTCAAACTCAGATGCCAGACTAAAGACATACACTGGCGAAAACATACAAGTGAAAGGTATATGCAAGGTTCCAGTACAATATGGAGGCCAGTCTACTAACCTACCCTTGATAATGGTAGCAGGGGAGGGTCCAATTCAGCTTGGTCGGAACTGGCTTAAGGAAATAAAATTGGAGCGAGCTGAGATTTTCCAACTGAGAATGAAAGATCTACAAGAATTATTACAGAAATATGCCCCTGTATTCAGGGAAGAGCCCGGTAAGATTCAGGAACTGCAAGGCAAAATCCACGTAGATCCCGGAGCAACCCCCAGATATTTGAAGGCGAGGCCAGTCCCCTATGCATTACGAGAAAGGTGGATATTGAATTGGACAGGCTGGAAAGGTTGGGAGTCTTACAACCTGTACAATTTTCCGAATGGGCAGCGCTCATGGTTCCAGATCTAAAGCCTGACCAGAATGTGCGAATATGCGGGGACTACAAGGCGACTGTTAACAAAGTAGCCAAACTTGATAGGCACTCTTCATCAAAAATTGATGAATTGTACTTCAAGTTGGCAGGGGAAACCGCATATATGAAACTCAACATGAGCCATGCTTACTAGCAGGTTGAGCTAAAAAAGACCTCTCAGGACTATCAACACACATAGTGGGTTATACCAGTATACCAGGTTACCCTTTGGAGTCTCATCGGCTTGTGGCATTTTCCAACGGACTATGAAAATTTGCTCCAAGGTCTATCCCGTGTGGTGGTTTATCTCTGATGTCCTAGTAACAGGACTGACTGATAATAAATATATATATATATATATTATAGATATAGATATATATAGATATAGATATATATAGATAGATATATATAGATATAGATATATATAGATAGATATATAGATAGATAGATAGATAGATAGAGATATATATATATATAGATATATATATAGATAGATATATATATATATTAGGTAGATAGATATATATATATATTAGATAGATAGATAGATAGATATTATTTATAGATATAAGATTCTTAGGGGGCTTGACAGGGTAGATGCTGAGAGGTGGTTTCTCCTTGTGGGAGAGTCTAGGACCAGAGGGCAACCTCAGAGTAAGGGGTCACCCATTTAAAACAGAGATGAGGAGGAATTTCTTCACTCAGAGGGTAGTGAATCTGTGGAATTCTTTACCGCAGAGGGCTGTAGAAGCTGGATCGTCAAGTATATTCAAGACGGAGATAGACAGATTTTTAATCAGTAAGGGAATCGAGGGTTATGGGGAAAAAGCAGGAAAGTGGAGTTGAGAATTATCAAATCAGCCATGATCTCGTTGAATGGCAGAGCAGACTCAATGGGCCGAATGGCCTACTTCTGCTCCTACATCTTATGGTCTTATGGTCTAACTTGGAAGGGGTATTGAAGTGTTTCTCACAAACCTGAGTATGCTTGAAAAAGGAAAAATGTATCTTCCAAGCAAAAGAAGTGATTTACCTGGATCATAGGGTCGACTCGCAGGGTCTTCGCCCAGTAGAAGAAAAGGTGAGAGCTATTTGTGAGGTGCCAGCCCCAAAAAATGCCACAGAACTCAAGTCCTTCTTGGGAATAGTTAACTACTACGGTCGTTTTCTCCCACATTTGTTGACAATACTGGCTACATCATACGGGTTACTCAAGAAAAACCACAGGTGAACTTGGCAAACTCCACCAGGCTTTTACGGCAGTAAAGCAGTTACTACGTTCATCGGCTCTGGTACATTTCAATCCAAAAAAACAATTGATTTTAATGTGTTGCATCCCCTTATGGGTTTGGGGTAGTACTCTCCCACTGGATGACAGATAGCTCTGAACGGCCCATTGGCTACATTTTAAGAACACTGTGAGGCAGAACGAAGATACTCACAAATAGAGAAAGAAGACTTTTCCATTGTATTTGGCATTAAGAAATTCCACCAATACATCCATGGTTGCCACTTCAGCAACGAGAAGCCACTACTAGGTTTGCTTAGGAAAGATGAGGCGATACCCCCAATGGCTTCGGCACGCATCCAAAGGTGGGCGCTGATTCTAGCTGCTTACAAATATACTTTTATCCACAGGCCAGGAAGCCAGATTGCCAACGCTGACACGCTGAGCCAATTACCCCTGAAGACAGCAATGTGAATGGCCCCAACCCTCAAGAACTTGTCTTGTTATTAAATTTACTGGATTCATCACCAATGAACCCCAAACAGATCAGAGAACAGACCAACTGTGATCCAATTTTGTCTCACGTCGGGGAACAAGCCTTGCAAGGATGGTCTACCGAGCCAAGGTTGGACAAAATGAAGACCTATTTTAACAGGAAATGTGAGCTCACCTGCCAGGATGGCACCTTACTGTGGGGAGCGAGAGTCATTGTGCCTCACAGAAGAAGAAGACCATTATTGATAGAATTGCCATTGAAAATGTTGGTGTGTGGCTGCTTATGGTGGCTAGGGATCGACATTGAGATTGAAAACATGGTCAAGAGCTGCATGCAGTGCCAACAGGTGCAGAAATTGCCTCCTTCTGCTCCACTGCATCCTTGGGAATGGCCAGGAAGGCCATGGGTCCGCCTCCACGTTGACTACGTGGGACCTTTTTGGAGCACAATGTTCCTCTTACTTATCGACTCCCACTCCAAGTGGATGGATGTATACAAGGTACGATCACCCATATCTGCCGCCACCATAGACGGATTGGGTCAGAGTTTTGCAATACACGGTTTACCACAGGCAATAATGTCTGACAATGGAACAGCATTCGCAAGCGGGGAATTCCAAAGATTTACAACTCTCAACGGCACAACACGTGTCAAGACCTCGCCATACCACCCTGCATCCATTCAGTTGGCCAAGAGGGCAGTCCCGACCTTCAAGGCCGAAATGAAAAAACTAGAGGGGACTCCATTGCAACGAAATTACCGCGCTTCCTGCTCAGCTGCAGAACCATGCTACATATGACTACTGGTATTGCCCCCGCAGAGTTATGAATGAAGAGACAACTCAGGACACAGTTAAGCCTCAAGGCCAAATTTAAGGGAGAGGGTAGAGAGAAGTCAGGAGGCCCAGAAAAATGAACACGGTTATCATAGTCGTAAAGAAACTTCAGAGTAGGGAAAGCTGTTTTCGCGAAGAACTTTGGAGATGGACCCAAATGGCTATCTGGTGAAGTCAGTGCAGTGACAGAACCCCTGTCCTAACATATATCGGTTGAAGGTCGGTTAATCAGGAGGCATATAGATGACCTCAGGAAACTGGAAACAGATCCACAAGAAAAGGTGTGCCAAGCATTCCCTTTGGAGTCTACACCAGAGGTAGAAGGAAGTCCTCTTGCTTTGGAAGTACCTGCAGAACCAATTGAGCCTGAGAGAGTTGAAGAGGCAAACTTGCAGGTCCCTACTGGGGAGCCTCATGGACATATAACTCCTAAGAGGGAGGTCTCAGATAAACCACCTGAAATCATAGAACTACGACGGTTGACACATTTGATAAAGCCTCCCGAGAGACTAAATTTGTAAATAGTTCAATTTTTGTAAATAGTTAATATATTGTAAAATGTACTTTCAAATAAAGGGGGAAGGATGTGGTAATCTGAGGTGTAATACACCTTTAAGAGACTGTGAGCAGATTGACTACATGACTGCAAGACCCAATAGCTGTGCAGCATGGGCTATCATGTAAGTATTAGTCTAGGGCAGGGTCTGGGTGGAGAAGCACACATCATGTTAATGCTCTGTTGTTTGTGTAAATAAATAGTATGTGCTTCATTTCATATTGATCCCTGTGTCTGCCGTGTATTGTAATTGACTCACCTGCTGACAGATAAGCGTGCCACTGTTTCGTGAACAAAGCAACCCATAATCAAAGCACAACAGTTTGAAAGACAGAACCAATGTTTGTCACAGTGAAAGTAAATAGCAATTAGAATGTTAGAATGGAAGTGGACATGGGAGCTTCCACCACAGTAATTGGGGAACATACCTTCAGATGTTTGAATAATGGTGAAAATCAATTAATTTTGGAAAGAACAGATGCCAAGCTAAAAACATAACATATATGGGTGAAGACGTTCAAGTAAAAGGCATAAGCAGAGTAACTGTCCATTATGGAAGCCAATTGGCAAAGGTACCAGTGTTAGTATTGAGAGGCAGAGGACCAAGCCTTCTAGGGCAAAATTGGCTAAGGGAAATCAACCTTGATGGGCCACTGAGCTTCCAAAAGGAAGCTGGAATCATTCCTGCTTTGAAAAAGGAGTGTGTAAGGACTCCAACAACCTGAAGAAATGCAGGCTGTCTTCAGTCAAAACCTGGAAGAACAGCAGAAGAAACTCGAAGAAACCCTGCTTGATGACAGAGTTCAAGACGAGGTGAGCAACCTTCGGAGGGAAAAGGAAAACCCATGAAAGACCTTCACACACTGCAAGATTCCCTCAGGTCAAAGTTTGTATCTTTGGAAAAGTATGAAGAGAAACAGAAAGAATTCAGCACCTTTCTGAACAAACTGAAGAATGAGTTGGCAGAGAAGACACAACAATGCTTAATTTTCCAGGAGGCAGCAAACAAATACAAAAAAAGAGAAAGAAGAGTTGAAGAATTAGCTAAATGAAGCCAAAGAAACTTTGGAAGCAAAACTCACAGCATTTTCCAGGAAGCAGACAGATAATGAAATTTTGGGAGACCCAGCCACTGAGCTCAGGTAAGTTGAGCTTCCATCTGAGAGAAGTCTTGCCAATAGTGAAGTCAAAAACAAGGCTGAGATTAAAGTCTGTGTTAGAAAAGTACATGTTCCAAGCAAGGGAGGAAATCTATTTGGGTCACTGGGCCTCCACTCTGTTAAGGAGAGAGTGAGAGCCTTAAGAGAGGCACTGTGCCACAGAACGCCTCAGAGCTCAAATCATTCCTTGGAATGATCAAATATTATGGGTGGTTCTCACCCAATTTGTCTACAATGCTGACCCCCCTGCATTCTCTACTCAAAAAGAACCAACGTTGGTCTTGAGAGGTGCCCCAGAAAGAAGCTTTCATAAAGGTGAAACAATTGTTGCACTCATCCAACCTATTAGTGCATTATGACCAGACGAAAGAATTGGTACTGACACGTGACACATCTCCCTGTGGAGTGAGAGCGGTGCTCTCTCATCGGATGGATGATGGGACGGAATGGCCAATAGGTTATGAATCAAGAATGTTCACCACAGCGGCCTTCACAAGAAAGTGATGAGCGCATTCCAGTTCCACAGGAACTTGTTTTACTGTTAAATTTATTAGATTCCTTGCCGGTATGTGCTCGACAGATCAGAGACCGGACAAGTCGGGACCCAGTCCTATCTCAAATATGAGAACAAGTGCTACATGGTTGGTCACAGGTGCCCATATCTGACGAAATGAAACCATACTTCAGCAGAAGATGTGAAATAACCAGCCAGGATCGCACCTTTATTGTGAGGAGCGTGAGTGATAGTTCCTCTAAAGGGAAGGGAGCCACTTTTAATTAAACTACACAGTGCCCATTCAGGAATTTCCCGAATGAAGACCATAGCACACAGTTACCTGTGGTGGCCTGAGATGGATGGCGAAATAGGGAACTTAGTAAAGCACTGTGTGCAATGTCACCAACTGCAAACATTGCCAGTGCCAGCTCCGTTACACCCATGGGAGTGGCCAGGTAGACCCTGAGTGCAGTTGCACTTTGACTACGTTGGACCTTTACTGGGAAGAATGTTTCTGCTCATTGTCGATACCCATTCACAATAATTGGATGTATATTCCCCAATGTCGGGCACTACAATTGAGAAACTATGTCAGAGTTTTGCCATTCACTTACTACCAGAAGTAGTTGTTTCCAATTGATGGCATGGCATTTACGAGTGCTGAGTTTCAACAGTTTATGAGCATCAATGATATCACTCATGTGAAAAGTGCAATGTACTACCCTTCCTCAAATGGACTGGCCAAAAGAGCGGTTCAAACGTTCAAGGCAGGCATGAAAATGCTAACTGGCGATTCCTTGGCAACCAAGCTAGCACGCTTTCTTTTTTGTTACAAGACTACCCCTCACACAACAACAGGTGTCACACCTGCAGAGTTATTGTTGAAATGCCGTCTCAGGATGAGATTGAGCTTAATAATGCTGAATTCAGAGGGAAGTTAGAAAGGAGTTAGGGAAACCAGAAAACTAGACACAACTGGCATTATCATGAGAGGAAATTTACCGTGGGAGAGTTGTATACGTGAAAAACTTCGGGGAAGGACCAAAGTGGTTACCAGATGAAATAAGTGTGGTGACTGGACCTCTATCTTACCATGTGGAGGTGGAAGGCCAGATCATCTGTAAACATGTGGACCATTTAAGGACAAGAGAGACAAATCATCAAGATACGGTTCCACCAGTGACCATGACTACGTTTCCTGTTGAGGATACTCAACCCAGGACTGACATGTCTGATGTTCCTGTAAGAGTTGAGGATACAGAACTGCAAGTGCCCACTGAAACACCTGATGTTCAGGCAACTCTGGAAAAGGAGGTTCCTGACAAAGAATCTGAAGTTGTGGAGCTGTGACATTCTACATGCACCAGGAAACCACCTGAAAGACTGAACTTGTAAATTCCTTACCTAGTGTAAATATTATGTTGTCTTGAAAAATATGTACTTGTAAATATAATAGGTATAGCTGAGTTAAAGGGGGAGGAATGTAGTAATTATGGTTTTATTTAGTGTGTAATGTACCTTTTTAAGAATAATACTTTTTAGGCAAGATCACAGGATCTGTAGTAACCAATAGGAGAGTGGTGCAGGCTACTTCAGTAGTCAGTGTAGAGATAGAGTTGGAGTTGAAAGCACACATGTAGTTGCTGCTGAGTATATTGTAAATAAACGTAATGTTTTGACCAAGGATTATCTGCAGATCAACTCTATCATTACTAGTATAACTCGGCCACCCTACAACACTTAGCTACTCCCTGGCTTCTCAAAGTGGCTGGGACCTTTAAACTTACCTGCTTTACAGCAGCTAGTGCCGTGAAAAGGGTGCATGGCTACACTTTCCCTCACACTGCTGTGCTGTACTGGAAGGACTCGGGAAGCAGGTTGCACATTTGTCACAAGGCCCAGTTTGGAGGATCGGGCAAGTAATGTGCAGCTCCAAATCTGGGTAAGTTAAAAGGAGCAGAATGGCAATCTGACGGTGATATAATAGGTATGGCTGAGTTAAAGGGGGAGGAATGTAGTTCTGTTGTATTCTATACATATATATTCTGTATATAAGTATTCTGGATCTACCTGTTTTCCTGAATTTAATGTGACACAAACTAATTTATAGCTCAGGGGCAAGAGTTCAACTTGCCAAAAAGATAGCCTGGACAACTAAAGAGATAAGAGACAACATAAAACTAAAAGAAATAGAATATAAAATGCAAAAAAAAGCACAGATTCTGGCAAATGGGAAAAATACAAAGAACAGCAAGGGATGGCAGTAAGATAAGAGCTCCCTAAAAGAGGCATGAAAAGAAACTCACAAGGGATATCAAAATCAATACCTAACATATTAGCATAAAGAGGATGGTCAGGAGCAACAGTTGGGATTATTCCCCTGATCTTATTCAAAATAATGCTCATAGGATCTTTTATGTCTACCTGAAAGGACATATAGGGCCTCAGTTTAGCATCTCATCCAAAAGAAAGCACCTCCAACAGGGCAACACTCCCTTAGTACTGCATCGGGGCATCAGCTTTGATTTTGTGCTCAAGCCTCGGAAGAGTACTGCAGTTCTGATAAAAGATAATCGACCTTAAATGTTAACTCTGTTTATTTCTTCACTGCTGCTGTCTGACCTGCTGAGTATTTCCAGCACTTTCTGGTTTTACTTCAGATTCCTAGCATCCAGAGTATTTTACTTTTATATTACACAATTTAGGGTTGTATTCCCAGGAATTTAGAAGATTAAGAGGTGGTTTGGTTGAAGTTCTCAAGACATTAAAATGAACAGATGGGGCTGATGGAGAAAAGCTATTTCCGCTGGTTGGGGAACTTTGGATTGGAGGGCCAATCATGGTCTAAAAATTAGAGCTAGACCTTTCAGGATTGAAATTAGAAAATACTTCCACACACAGGGTGGTAGAAGTTTGGAATTTTCTACCTCAAATGGTAATTGACACCAGGCCAATTGTTAATTTTAAAGCTGTGATTAATTGACTTTTGTTAACCAATGGTATTAGGGATATAAGGCAATGGTGGGTATATGGACAAAAGCAAAACATTACAGATGCTGGAAACTGAAATAAAAACAGAAAATGTTGGAAATACTCAGCAGATCCAGCAACACCTGTGGAGAGAGAAACAGGCCAGGATTCCCGTCTGAAGTCAATGGACCTCTGGCTGGTCTGTCAAATTTTCCGTGCCACCTAGAGTTAATGATTCAGGTGAAGTACCTTCAGGTATTTGGAGTTAGGTCACAGATCATCCATTACCTCACTGAATGGCAGAACAGGTGAGCTACTCCTGTTCCTATGTTCCTTTTACTATATTCCACAGCTCTTAATTATTCAGTTATTATTGCCAAGACTATTTCTAAGTAATTTCCCTTCAGTTCTGAGAAGCGCACATTTTTCCAGTCTTTCCTCTTAACTGAATCCCATAACAGTTGGAATAAGTCTCATGGTTATTTTCTGAACTGGCTGCAATACTCGATTTTCTCCCTGGTGATTGTGTTCAAAGTGTTATCTATCCAGGTTACTGCACAATTTCGACATGACTTCTATAGAGGTGGACTCCACTATCTCGTGTATAAATGCAACATTTTATTTGCTTTCTTGATTGTGGCTCCACCATGATTGGACATGTTGAACTTTGAATGTACCAAAACCCTAAGATATTTTTTGATTACATCCTTAGCTATTTCAGTGCCAATTTGAAATATTTATGTTTTTCTTTCCTATATGAAGTACTTTGCACTTGTCCATATTAAACTTCATCTGTCCTTGCTCTTCCCATTTATACACTTTATCTAGTTCATTTTGCAGCGCCTGAGCAGTATCCTCAGATTCATTAGGCCGGAGAACCTTCCTCATCTATCCTATCTTGGTGACCTTTGTAATTCTTATGCTGGAAACACAAAGGTCAATTGTGGTGTTACCACTGCCATCTTGCTTGAATAGACATAGCTGCAATTTTCAAGCCTAATCTATGAGGAAAGATTGGCTAGACTGGGGTTGTTTTCCTTGGAACTGAGGAGGTTGAGGGGTGACCTGATTGAGGTATACAAGATTATGAGGGGCCTAGACAGAGTAGACAGGGATGCTGGTTTATCCTAATGGAGAGGTCAGTTGCCAGGGGACACAGATTTAAGGTGTTCAGTAGAAGGATTAGAAGGGACATGAGGAAAAACTTCTTCACCCAGAGGGTGGTGGGAGTTTGGAATTCACTGCCTGGTTTGGTGGTGGAGGCAGAAACCCTCAACTCTTTTAAAAGGTACCTGGACCTGCACCTAAAGTGTTTTAACCTGCAAGGCTATGGACTTTTTGCTGGAAGGTGGGATCAGAATGGACAGCTAATTTTTCTTTTTTTTTTCTTTTTCAGCAAGTGCAGACACTATGGGCTGAATGGCCTCTTTTTGTGCTGTAACTTTTCTATGGTTCTAACGTCCTTTGCAATTTGGTATTGTAGGTGAATTTTATCAGTATGAATTGAGTTTCTCATCTAAATCATGGATGTAAATTAAAATTGGTATGTGAACAGATGATTCATAGACATACTAACTTTAATAGCCAAATAACTCCATTATAAATAACATTTTTATAATTGGCATAAGTGCACAGATTATCAAAATGTTCAGAATTAATGCCGTTTTTGAGATTTTGGAGTTTGTCCAAATTACTATGATTGCAGGCTCTTGAGTTGCAGTTAAAAATAAGAATCAATTTGGTTTAATATAATTGAATATTGTCTATTTGCCAAAGGTTCAGACTGAAATTAAAAAGACATGGACAAGGTGGCACCTTTCCTTAGACTGGAATGGGAAGGCGAGTTGTGGGACTTACAGATATGCCTCAGCGTTAACCAACCTCACCAACAGTACCGGCAGCCAGGCACAGATGAATGGACGGACATCATTATTAACTCGCAAATTTCTTAAGAATGGGGTTAAACAAGAAAACAGCCACTTAATTTTACCTGGGTATGTAAGAAGCAACTCTGATCCAGAGAGCCTACAGCCATCCATCCCTGAAGAAGCCAATGAAAATGAGGAAAACCTGGAAGATGTAATTTACCTTAAAGAATCATCAAAGCCTGTGCTCAGGGAAAACATCAAAGAACATGAAGAAGCAGTGTAAATGGCATCAAGATTATAATAAGTGAACATTTGCTCCATGGAAATTCTTGTGCAAGAATCCCTGCTCCCTGTGATCAGGTAGAAGACTCTGGCCATAAGAGTTTTTGCATTCCAGCTTGTCGCACTATTCATTTATTTTTATTCACCTAAGAAAAGTCTGTGACCTATTTTGAATAGTAATACATGTTGATCACTGTACGGTTCAAATTGCATCTAATTAATATCTTGCCATGCTGTATCTGACACCCACTGGGCTGGTTTCGATTTGTGTCAGAGATTGAAAACTGTTTTTCTTGTTTAAACTTTCCTCCAGTAATTTTTAAACAAATAAACCATAGCCATAGGGCAATGAATTTGAACCCTGATGGAAATATAAATACAGCTAGTGCTTCTTAATGAGAGCATTCTCTGGTTAGTAAATAGATATTTTCATCTGGTAGTTCTTGTGAAGCAAACGCTAGGAAAAAAAATCAGTATCTGCGTTTGTCATATCCAACCCCTTTCGGTTGGTAACATCATACTTACACTTGCAGAAAAAGCTGAAATGACCAAGAACTTTGCTGAAGAGCCAAAGTTAATAAATGTTCAGGAGTATAGTTATTTTATGACAATGTACTGATTAATTAATAGTCTGGATTTTGTGGTCAGTGGCAAACTGACATCATTATACTTGCTCCAAGACTTTCAGTGGGATTTTGCAATTTTGATTTGCAGTTACTAGAAATCCAAAACAGCATGGCTCCTTCTACAGGGGATCTGGGGTCTACATGAAGAAGGCAAGAAACAGTGCCTCTCTTGACTAAATTGGGGAATCCCGAAAGAGACAGGCCACAAAATTCAGCTTCGGGGCACCACTGGTGTTAGCATTATTGAAGCCTGGAGACCCAAAAAATGATGGCCTATTTGCTTCCAGCTACTTCCAGTATAGCCCATATGCCATGTCATGCTGTAAGGGTGCTAGCATTATCTTTTCACCGAAAGAGTGGGATGATCATGACTTCACTCAATGGCTAACTTGATTGGAATACCAACCTGCCAAATTGGAATCAGGTCCTGTTTACAGACTCCCTTAAATACTTGCAGCTAAACCTGTGTTCGACTGCCCAAGGAACCGTACCCTTTCATCCCCACCCCCAACCCCACTAGCACTGTTAAAGGTATCAGAAAAGGGTTCCATTTGTTTAGCGTGCAGTTGGTGGGTGATCAAAGTGCAGAGCATCCTGTAGGTGAAAGCCTGCTATCCTGGCAGCGATGCGACCCTGAGAGATAGGAGGTATTTGTGCCAAAGAAGCCACTGCAACTCACCTGGAGTGGTCCCTCAGCAATCTCACTAATCTATTGGCACACAGATTGCTGGATTGCTCTGAGAGTTTGCAAGCCCCTTTTGAACACTGAGATCTGCAGCCACGAAGGCAAGTCTGAGCCTGCATGGTGCCAAGCAGCAAGCTTGGATTTCATGACCTCAGCCTGAGCTTCCACTGCAGCACTGAGATGTACTGGCTACTGCCTGAGCTGCAATGGAAGCTGAGACATCAGCCACCGGATGTGGCATTGTGGGTGAATCGGCGAGTGCCAGCATGGAGTTGACAACCACTTGCACACTGGAAAGGATGGACTCCAAGTTCTGCATGAAGTCCTATGGCAGGTTGCATTTTCATCATACCCTTCATGGTGAGGCTGCAATGGCTAGCATGGCAGCAGCTAATAGGCATCTGAAAGCATAAATACAGAAGGAGAGGGTTGGGGAGAGGGAAGGGGTTTGGGTGGAAAGCAAGAGCTCCATGATCACACTACCTGCACGTCATGCCAGATAGTAGGATGAGGAGGAATTGGGATTTGAGAAGTTACATAAGGCAGAAACGTACCGTCTACTGGATGTTCTCACTGAGACAGTTGCAACAGCCACATTCACTGCCGGGGAAGGATTTGCAGTACTGTCCCCTCAGAAGCTCTGGAGATTCAGGCGTGCCTGTTTACCACCGATTTTCTGTTGCTGCCTCCTGTTGTGTGTGACTTTGTGCTACAAGAGAGATGGAAGAATGTCAGTGAATGTGTTACAAGGTATTTGGAAGATGTACCTATCATAGCAGATTGACTCGCAGTTTGTGAATGTTGCGAGATGTGATTGTGAAGCTTGTATTCTAGTGTAAGGGTGAGATGGAGCGTCTGAAATTTGGGCATGAGTCCTGATGAGTGATGGGGGTGTGGTGCACTGAGTAGTGGGTAGTGACCACTGATCTTGACCACGTGCGAGGTTATTGATCTTTTTGTGGCACTGCAGCTATGTCCTTGTGTCACACTCCTTTTAATTGACCTCCATGGCTAGCTGCCCCCATTTCCTTCACAATGTGTGACTGGAGGGCATCCTCCCTGCAGAAACATAACATCTCTCTTCTTTCTCATATCCCCCTAGGCCTCAACCACCCCATTAGAGAGCTTGGGAGCCCTCTCTCTGACCTGCTGTTCCATTAATCATCCTAATCCTTCTCTGAAACACTTCTGGAGACAGTTCCACCAGCTGCTTTAGCCTGAATGTACTTGCCCTATAAATGGTGCAGGCTGCCTTTAAGAATTGTGGCTTCGCTGTGACTTGTGCACCTGAGCCCCCTGCTTAACTTGCAGCCAGACAGCAACTCATTCAGTTCTTGACTGCACGCCACAATTGTTGAAATAAACAGGGGGGTGCTCTGAAGTGATTTGGAAGCTGTTGAATTTCTGGATGCAAAGGAGATTGTTGCTACATCCTTTCATTGGGGCTAGCAGAGAAGAGCAGAGACCTGTCCGCACAAAGGATTCAACAGGTATGGGGGTTACATTTGTTGTGCCTTTGTGTCTGCAGCTCTGCATACTTCTTGACAATGAAAGGAGTCTGCCTGGCAGGCCAACCAATGCATCCAACATCTTAGTATGCATGCCCATAAGCGCTCTCCTGTATACCGCCTCATCAAAGTTTGGGCTATTCCTACCACCTGGGTTTGGAAGTTTACTCTGGATGTCAATGACCCAAAACTTGAGACTTTTCCCAAAACAACTGCACTTTATTATTTGATTTCTGTTACAGACAGTTCAATAACACCTATACCAGTGACTACTCACCCTGTGCTTTAGTTGCTTGGTTTCCCTGAGAAACAGGATCGGGTGGTTGATCCAACCTTGTGCGTTCTCTGTTCAGATAGCTGACCAGGCTATCCTCCTTCCTTGTCCGACTGCAGCGATGGCCTCGAACCTAGCGAACACCGTGCTTAAGTAGGCCTCTGCTTCCCACCCTGCCATATACACACTTTCTGATTGGCTCCTTTCTCTGATGGCGATGGTCCACGATTGGCTCACTTTCACCCCTGGCAATCCTCCCTAGATCAGAAAGATCCCGACAGCAAGTTTGGCCAATCTCCTCATAGATCTGCTTGCTTCAGCGTCTCCCCCATATGTCTCCAGTTCCACCAAGCAGCCAGTAAGGGTGGTTACAAACTGCCAAATTTCAACTTATTCAATAATATTTTAAACAAACAGCTATCATCAGTTGTATGACCTTTTGACCTTTGAGTTTTAAGCAAACAACTTTACATGATATTTGTAATCAAAAAGGTCACAAACTGGGGGAAAAAAAATTGTTGTCTGGCTTTTAGCCATTTATTGCCTGGCCTTTAACAAGTCACCTTTTCTAATATTAGCACAAAACCATGAACACAGCATAAAGATTCTCTGTTAACTCATTTGCAGAAGTTAGCCTTTATAAATAATGTTAAATAGTAATTGTAAGCTTGGCTTTTCCCTGTACCCATAAAAAAGCTTCCACAATGTAATGACCCTTTTATTATATTTGAAATGCAGCAGCTGCCCACAAAAGTCCTCACCCGAGTCCTCTACAGCAGAACTCAGTGCCAACCTTCCCACTCGCCACTGACTTTCCCGCTCGCTGCTGAGATCATGCTCACTGGCTCCCTCTCGCTGATCCCCTGGCTTGCTGACCCTCCCTCTCACCCCAACTCCACTGAGCGCTGACATTTCCACTCACCACTGACCATCCAGCTCGCAGACCCTCCCGCTCACCTCTGATCCTCTCTGCTCACCGATGATCCTCCTGCTCACTGACCCTCCCATTCGCCAACCCTCCTGGTCACTGTTGCCCCTCCCTGTCACTGACCCCCTCACTCCTCAACCCTCCTGGTTACTGCTGACCCTCCCTCTCGCCAGCCCTTCCTCTCTCCACCTCACCAGCTTGCAGCTTAGTTCCTCAACTCGAAGCTTGTCTTGCTCCGAAGCTGCTCTTCCTGCCTCACACCACTCGGGAAAGGGAACCGACGAGCGGGACAGGCAGCAAGCAGGGGGTAAATAGAAAGAGTTAGCATATTTCTTTTATATTTTTAAATGTTTTATTTTCATTTTAAGATTTACTTCATTTACATGCATTTAGCAATGCAAAGTGTATTAGGTTATGGGAGGTGGTAGCTTAGTGGTATTGTCACTGGACTAGTAATCCAGAGACCCACAGTAATGCTCTGGGAATCCAAGTTCAAATCGCACCACGATAGATGGTGGGATTAAAAAAATATGGAATTAAAAATCTAATGATGACCATGAAACAATTTTTCGTAAAAACCCATCTAGTTCACTAATGCCATTTAGCAAAGGAAATCTGCTGTGCTCCCCTGGCCTGAACTACGTGTGATCCAGATCCACAGCACTTGACTCTTAAATGCCCTTTCAAATGGTCTAGCAAGCCACCCGCAGAAAATTGGATAGGGAATGAAACTGGATGGACCATCCAGCATCGACCTAAGCACCGGAAAGAACAAGGACAAACTTAACCCTGTTGACCCTCCTTACTAAATTGGGAGAGCCGTTACACAGACGAGTCAAGCTACAGCCTGACATTACCTTATCTAATCATACCTTGGCCTAATCATACCTTACAGATAATCTCCCAAAAACCACCATTACCATCGCTGGGTGCGAATAGTTAGATAAAATATAAATATTAGTTAGAATTCATATACAATTAGGACATTATACTTTAGAATTGAGAAAACGGTTACAGGCTAACAGCTAACCATTTTACCCAGAAGCCTTCACACACTTACCTGCGCAGCACTGAACGTAATTAAAAACAGCTCTGGTTTTAATTTAAAACAGACAACATTACCTCATGATGGTAGCATACACTGGAATCCACAAGCGCTCTTCCCTGTTTTGGAAATAGCTAGATAAGGACTATCTTTTTGCAATTTAAATATCTTATTCACTACCAAAGGAATTTTAAAGGAAGGTGACAACACACACAGTAATGATAGTTCAGCCTAGGATTGGCATCATTACCTATTAAGAATGCATTCTTAAAATTTAGCTCAGCATATAATGAAAGACTAGTGGACTTCTAAATGTCAGAATTGAACATTGAACCTGGTACAAAAGACAGATGCTGTAAGAATGTAGCTTTCACTGAGCTGGTGAAAAAGCAACTTTAAAAATCACTATTTTTGTGTTAAAAGTTTAAAATTACTTCATGAAAATATAGAAGCAAGTGAAATTAATTAGGATTGATATTAAAATATATCACATATTGACCAGATATATGCTCACAGTGTTCATATAATAAGTCCATCTTGAACAAGGAAATAATAGTGAATTATAGGGGATAATTAAAGGGGAGTTTAATGAAGGAGTACCCATAGCTGCTAGAGATGATGTAATTTAGTTTAAGAAGAGTATAAAGATACAGCTTTTCTCTACAAAATCAGAAGAATTGGAGAAGGGTTTAAGGAGGAAATTTAAACCAATACTTCTCAGGTTGTCAAAGAGCTGGACACTTTGAAACAAACAGTTCTACGTGTCCTGCTGTTTGGACGACTGAAACAATTGGAGAGTTTTAAAGTAATACTTTGCTTTAAATATTTGATGGATATCCTAAAATGATTTTAAGCTGTAGCATTATTTTTAAAGTCTCTTTTACTGGATTCCATATGAGAACAAAGACTATGCTTTCCACCTTTCTATAGTCTTTAACATTGTGATGTACTTATCCACTTTTGAGTGTATTGCATGTTAATCGGTCCTTTAATAAACTTGTAATTAAGTTAGTAAAACATAACGTCTCATGTGGTTTTCTGTATGCAAACTGAAGAACCCACCTCTTTGTATTTCCGAGAAGTGGGAAAATACGATTTTTTGAAGAGAGACCCCCAGGTCCCATATAATATCCAGGTAATTATAACCTAGCTGATAATTATTTCAAAGGCTATATGGAAGAAGGTAATGTACCTTGATAGTTACCTTCCTTGGCAGAAAGTTGGTTCACTTGCTCAGACCCAAAACAAGTGTCTGATGGAAGTGGCTATTTTGAACTCAAGCAAGGGTGATTATTGAGGGTGTGCTCCTGATCTGGGCTAACCCCCAAAAAAGGGTTAGGGTTACAATTCAACTCAGACAGACTCAACAGAGGTGGCGGCACAGTAGTATACAGTCGGGGGAGTGGGGGTGTGTTGCCCTGGGAGTCCTCAACATCGACTCCGGACTCCATGAAGGCTCATGGCATCAGGTCAAACCTGGGCAAGGAATCCTCCTGTTGATTACCGTACCTCCCTCAGCTGATGAATCAGTACTCCTCCATGTTGAACATTACTTGGAGGAAGCAATGAAGGTGGCAAGAGCACAGAACGTACTCTGGGCGGAGGACTTCAATGTCCATCACCTTCTTTAGGACTTGGCCAGTTCAGTCTGTAGTGGTGCTACCAAGCTGGATATCCTAAAATGATTTTGAGCTGTAGCATTATTTTTAAAGTCTCTTTTACTGGATTCCATATGAGAACAAAGAGACTTTAAAAATAATGCTACAGCTCAAAATCATTTTAGGATATCCAGCTTGGTAGCACCACTACAGACTGAACTGGCCAAGTCCTAAAGAACATAAATGCTAGGCAGGGTCTGCGGCAGGTGGTGAGGGAACCAATAAGAGAGAAAGACATACTTGACCTCATCTTCAACAACCTGCCTGCTGCAGATGCATCAGTCCATGACAGTATCAGTAGGAGTGACCACTGCACAGTGCTTGTGGAGATGAAGTCCCATCTTCACATTGAGGATACCCTCCATTGCGTTAAAGTCATAGAGTTATACAGCACAGAAACAGGTCTGTTGACCCATTGTGTCTGCGCCGGCCATCAAGCACCTATCTATTCTAATCCCCATTTTCCAGCACTTGACCTGTAGCCCTGTATGCTATGGCATTTCAAGTGCTCATCTAAGTACTTTTAAGTGTTGTGAGGGTTCCTGCCTCTACCACCCCAACCATTACACTACCACCATGCTAAATGGGATAGATTTCAAACAGATCTAGCAAATCAAGACTGGATAACCATGAGGTGCTGTGGGATATCAGCAGCAGCAGAATTGAACTCAAACACAATCTGTAAACTCATGGCCTGGCATATTCCCCACTCTACCATTACCACAAAGCCAAGGGATCAACCCTGGCTCAAAGAAGTGTCATGAGACTATAATAATTTTCATAATATTTTTCTGGCTTATTGTAAAGTAGGTTTATGAGGGGCTGTGTTGTCCTGTCTGTGTGGATGATTTAATTTCATGTTGTAGCCAAGCAGGCTGCAAGTTGAAACTATCAAAAAAGTAAGGGATGGAAGTGTCTTAAATATACTAATGAATAAACATGGTTGGTGGCTTAGCATGTAAGGTGTGAAGGGGATTTGGATTTCAAAGGAATTTTAGGTTGTTTACGAATAACCAGACAAGCAAGCTAAGGAATGTGTTTAAAAGCGAACTACTGCAGATGCTGGAAATCTGAAACAAAAACAGGAAATGCTGGAAAAACTTAGCAGGTCTAACAGCATCTATGGAGGGAAAAACAGAGTTAATGTTTCAAGTCCGTATGACTCTTCTTCAGAGCTGTGTTTATTTTTCTCAAGGGTTACTGGCAATATATAGTGGCAACATGAAAAGATTTATATTATGAGAAAGATAAAGTTCCAAAGACATATGGAAACAATGAAATTTACATATTAAAAGCAAGTAAAACAAATATAAAGGAGAATTGAGCTATATGTTAGGGTAAGGCATTGTAAATTATAACAGAAGTATATGAAGTCTCCAGTATTTGTGTATAAACCAGCTGTCCACAGAAACAGAAGCTGGAGAGGGCCACTTTGAATTTCACTGTGCAGGGTATTGTGTTAATTTGCTGGATCTGTTTAAAATCTAAAATCTATTCTGGACTGTTGCCTTAAAAGGGGTCTAACTGGGAGTCAGGTTAATTAGGGATTTTAGATATTGTAGTAGTAATTTGTAGTTCTATGCATGTGCTTGAAATCTTCTCTTTTGTTAATAAATATTTTAACTTGGTTTTAAAAAAAAACTCAAAGTATTGGCAGTCATTACTTTTGAATTCAGGCACGCATCTCAAAATAAATAATGCGATCGAGTTTCCCTTGTGGATTTGATCGGCCGTGCACACATCATCTGCTGTTCATAACAGACGAGTGTAGGAGGGCATGCCAGGAACAGCACTAGGCATACCGAAACATGGGGTGTCAACCTGGTCAAGCTACAATACAGGACTAATTGCATGCCAAACAGCACAAGCAGCAAGTGAGAGACAGAGCTAAGCAATTCCACAACCAACGGATCAGACCTAAGCTCTGCAGTCCTGCCACATCCAGTTGTGAATGGTGGTGGACAATTAAACAACTCACTGGAGGAGGAGGTTCAATAAATATCCCCATCCTCAATGATGGAGAAGCCCAGCACAGTAGTGCAAAAGATAAGGCTGAAGCATTTGCAACAATTTTCAGCCCGAAGTGCCGAGTGGATGATCCATCTTGGCCTCCTCTGGAGGTTCCCAGCATCAAGATGCTAGTGTTCAGCCAATTTGATCCACTTACGTGATAATAAGAAATGGCTGGAGGCACTGCACACTGCAAAGGATATGAGGCCTGATAATATTCCAGCAATAGTATTGACGACTTGTGTTCCAGAACTTGCTGCACCCCTAGCCAAGCTGTTCCAGTAAAGTTATAACACTGGCATCTACCTGGCAATGTGGAAAATTGCCCAGGTATGTCCTGTACACAAAAAGCAGACAAATCCAACCCATCCAATTACTGTACTATCAGTCCACTCTTGATCATCAGTAAAGTGGTGAAAGGGGTCACCAACAGTGCAATAACCTTCTCACTGATGCAGTTTGGATTCTGCCAGGGTCATTCGGCTCCTGACCTCATTATAGCCTTGGTTCAAACATGGGCAAATTAACTGAACTCCAGGGGTGAGGTGAGAGTGACTGTCCTTGACATCAAGGCAGTATTTGAGTTAGCATCAAGGCGCACTAGAAAAACTGGAGTCAATGGGAATCAAGGGAAAACTCTCCACTGGTTGGGATCATACCTAGTGCAAAGGAAGATGGTTGTGGTTGTTGGAGGTCAATCAACTCAGTTCCAGGACACCACTACACGAGTTCCTCAGGGTAGTATCCTAGGCCCAACCATCTTCCGATGCTTCATCAATGACCTTCCTTCCATCATAAGTTCAGAAGTGGGAATGTGCGCTGATGATTGCAGAATGTTCAGTACCATTCGGGCCTCCTTGGATACTGAAGCAGTCCATGTCCAAATGCAGCAAGACCTGGGCAATATCCAGGCTTGGGCTGACAAGTGGCAAGTAACATTTGCGCCACACAAGTGCCAGGCAATGACCATCTCCAACAAGAGAGAATCTAACCATCATCCCATGACACTCAATGGCATTACCATCATTGAATCCCCCACTATCAACATCCTGGGGGTTACCATTGACCAAAAACTGAACTGGACTAGCCATATAAATACTTTGGCTATAAGAGCAGGTCAGAGGCTTGGAATCCTGTGGTGAATAACTCACCTCCTGACTCCCCAAAGTCTGTCCACCATCTACAAGCTACAAGTCAGGAGTGTGATTGAATACCTAGATGAATGCAGCTCCAACAAATCTCTAGAAGCTTGACACCGTCCAGGACAAAGCAGCCTACTTGATTGGCACTCTATCCACAAACATTCATTCCCTCCACCACTGACCCACAGTGGCAGCAGTGTGTACCATCTACAATATGCATTGCAGGAACTCACCAAGGCTCCTTAGACAGCACCTTCCAAACCCACAGCCACTACCATCTAGAAGGACGAGGGCAGCAGGCACATGGGAACACCACCACCTGGAAGTTCCCCTCCAAGCCACTGATCATCCTGACTTGGAAATATATCACCGTTCCTTCACTGTTGCTGGGTCAAAATCCTAAAACTCCCTCACTAACAGCACTGTTTTTGTACCTACATCACACGGACTGCAGCGGTTCAAGAAGGCAACTCACCACTGCCTTCTCAAGGGCACTTAGAGATGGGCAATAAATGCTGATCTAGCCAGTTATGTCCACATCCCATGAATGAATGAAAAAAAGGATATAATGTTTTTTTTAACCAATGAGAAAGTTCCTACAGAACTTAACTACACTTTTTACATTGGTTGTAATGGGAACATCTAATTTGCTTACGGTTGTTTCATTTAAGGTTGCACTTTTCAGGAACACAGTTACAACATTAAGTGAGGAATTACTGTATTGGATCTGGTCGCTGTAAGTAACATGTCAAGTGACACTTCATCAGTTGCTCTTCTCTTTTCCTCCTTGCGCTGCTGTGCTGGGCAGTATGTGGCTGTCTGAAAGTAGGAGCTCAGAAGGGGAAGGTTGGGTTAAGACAAGGTGGCATAGAGGGGCTCAGAAGATGCAGAAGATATCTTCAATCGCACTGGTTCTGCTCTGCTGCTGGTGGTTATGGGCCCTCTTGTCCTGCAGGAGAAAATGCAGAATGTCAGTCGTTTTGTTGCATGGGAGTGTGGCACATTAAGCAGTGTTAGAGGCTGATGTTTTGGTGTAGAAGATGTAATGTGAAGGTGAATCCATGATGTTGACCATCCGTGTGGGGTCATTTGACTTCTTGTAGCACTGTTGTCAGGTTCTTGGATCTAGATTCCAGGAGTTGACCTCCCTGGCTACCTGGCCATACTTCCTTCTGAGAGTTCTGATCACAGGGTGTCTGACTGCTGAGAGTGGAGAACAGAGTTCAGTTTGTCTTTTGGACCATGAGCAGGAGATTTGGTCTCATTTCTTCCACCCATCCATCAATATTTTATGCAATTGCATTATTTGGAGTGACGAAAATTTAATCCATGCTATATTTCGAAGTTCCCTTGCCCACCAACTGCCCCCCTCCGAGCAGCTGTGGGCGCCATGACAAGATCAAGACTACATTTTCATTTAAGTATCGAGAACTGGACATATGGAGCTAGTTCCAGATCTCGACCCCACATGGTGTGTTCCAGATATGCCCACTGATATTTCTAAAGGTACAGCCAATTAAAGGCCAAGTAGCAAGTTCACCAACCAATTAGGGATGGCAGTCATGCTCCTGAAGTGGAGGACTAATGAGAAGCCCTCCAGCACTCAGCGGCAACCCCATTGACCGAGGTGGGAGCTGCCACTCTGAACATGGAGAAAAAGAAGGGCAGGAACTTTTTTTCACATTTTTTTGAGGCATTGGGACCAGTTCTGGGGCAGGTGGGACCTGTACAAGAAGGATGGGTTAGACCTTAACAGGACTGGAACTAATGTCCTTGCAGGGATGTTTGCTAGTGCTATAGGGGAGAGTTTAAACTAGATTGGCGGGGGGACGGGGACCAGATTCAGAGTGGAGAGGTGAAAAACTGGCAGTGGCAAGAAGAGAAGTATTAGCTGATAAGGATGATTTATCAGAGAGTAGTATCAAGGTAAATAAAATACTTGGAGAGTTTGATAGAATTCATGTAGGCAATAGTATGTCATTAGATGGGGTCAGAGTAAGGAGGAAAGTAAAAAAGCCCAAATCAGTGCTAATATGCATGCATGTAAATTCACGGAGTGTGATTAATAATATTGGTGAATTACAGGCACAGGTTGACAAATGAAACTATGATATTATTGTTATAACAGAGACCTGGCTCAAAGAAGGGCAGGACTGGACGTTAAATATTCCTGGGTACAAGGTATTTAGGAGAGACAGGAAAGGAAGAAAAGTGGGAGTGGGGGTGCCGAGGGTGGTTTTGGGTGGAGTGGCAATATTGATTAAAGATGGCATTACAGTACTGGAGAGAGAGGATGTCCCAGAGGGGTTAAGAATGGAATCTCTCTGGCTAGACGTAATGAATGAAAAAGATGCAATAACATTGATCGGTTTAGTATATAGACCACCAACTATTGGAAGGGATGTAGAGAAAGAAATTTGCAAAGAAATTACAGAGAGGTGCAAGAATGGGGGACTTCAATTATCCAAATGGACTTGGATAGAAATAGTGCAAAGGGACAAGAGGGGCATGAGTTCCTGGAATGTGTTTAAGATGATTTTCCACAGCAGTATGTTTCTGGACGAACGAAAGGGCAAGCACTTTTGGGCCTGGTTCTGGGGAATGAGTTGGCCCAAGTGGATCAGATATCAGTGGGAGAGCATTTAGGGGATGTGACCATTGTATCATAAGGTTTACGTTGCCATGGAAAAGGGCAAGGAACAATCCAGAGCAGGGATAATTAACAGGGGGAAAGCCAACTTTGATGGGATGAGAATGCATCTGAGTCAAGTGAGCTGGGACCAAATGTTGGCAGAAAAGACAGTGGCTGAACAATGGGCTACCTTAAAAGAAAAAGCATTGCAGGCAAGGTCAATATATATTCCCTTGAAGGGGAAAGGTAGGACAAATAAATCCAGAGCACCCTGGATGACAAGAGAGATAGAGGTGAAGATGAAAGGAAGAAGTGCATGTACGACAGTTGTCAGGCAGAAAATACAATGGAGAATCAGGCTGAATATATAAGGACCAGAGGGAAAGTGAAAAAACTAAGAGAAGCAAAGAGAGAGCATGAAAAGAGACTGGCAGCAAACATAAAAGGGGATCCCAAGGTCTTCTATAAGCATGTAAAAATAAAAGGGTGGTAAAAGAAAGAGTAGGCCCAATTATGGATAAAAAAGGGGACTTGCACGTGGAGGCAGGAGAGATAGTGGAGGTATTAAATGAGTACTTTGCATCTGCCTTAACAAAGGAAGAAGATGCTGCACAAGCTGAGGTGAGAGAGGAGGTAACTGGCATACTCAAAGAATTTACAATTGAGAAGGAGGAAGTGGTTAGAAAGGCTATCTTTACTTAAAATAGATAAGGCACCAGGACTGGAAGAGATGCATCCAAGTGTACTGAGGGAAGTGAGAGTGGAAATTGAAGAGGCACCAGTGATAATCTTCCAGTCTTCCTTAAACACAGGGGTGGCGCCAGAGGACTGGAGAATTGATGTTTAACTAACTTACTGGAGTTTTTTGAGGGGAAGGTTGATAAGGGCAACGCTGTTGATGTGATGTATATGGATTTTCAAAAGGCACTTGATAAAGTGCCACATGACAGACTTGTGAGCAAAATTCTAGCTCGTGGAATAAAAAAGAAAGTAGGCACTTGGATAAGAAATTGTCTGAGTGACAGGAAATAGAGAAATAAATGGTTGTTTTTCAGATTGGAGGAAGGTTTGTAGTGGAGTTTCCCACCTTACTCTTAACCTTACTCTTCCTGATATAGATTAATCACCTAAACTGTGGTGTTCAGGCATGATTTCAAAATTTGCAGATGAAAGGAGATTGGAAACATTGTCAAATGTGTTGGGGATAGTCTTGAACCTCAAAATGACATGGACATATTGGTGGATTGGGCAGGCAAGTGGCAGATGAAGTTCAATGCAGAGAAGTGTGAGATGATTCATTATGGCAGGAAGAATATGGAGAGGCAGTATAAAAGAAAGGGACAGCCTCTAAAGGAGGTGCAGGAACAGAGGGACCTTTGTGTATGTGTGCGTAAGTCACTGAAGATGGCAGGGCATATTGAGAGAGCAGTTAATAAAGAATATAGTATCTAAGGCTTTATTAATAGGGGCATTGAGTACAAGAATAAAGAGGTCATGTTGACCTTGTATAAGACACTAGTTAGGCCTCATCTGGAGTACTGCGTCCAGTTCTGGGCACCACACTTGAGAAAGGATGTGAAGGCATCAGAGAGAGTACAAAGGAGATTCACAAGAATGATTCCAGGGATAAAGAACTGCAGCTATGATGATAGATTGGAGAGGTTGGGACTATTTTCCTTGGAGAAAGGAAGGTTGAGAGGAGACTTGATAGAGGTATTCAAGATCCTGAGGGGTATGGTCAGGGTAAATAGTGAGAAACAGTTCCCACTCAAGAGAGCATCAAGAACTAGAGGGCATAGATTCAAAATATTTGACAAAAGGAGTAAAAGTGAGGTGAGGAAAACATTTTTCACCCAGAGGGTGGGTGGAGTCTAGAATGAACTTCCTGAGAGGATGGTGGAGGCAGGTTCAATCGAGATACTCAAAAGGGAATGGATTGTTACCTGAAAAGAAAGAATGTGTAAGTTTATGGGAATAAGGCAGGGGAGTGGGACTGCATAGAATGCTCTTTTAGAAAGCCAGTGAAGACTCAATGGACTGAATGCCCCTCTTCTGCACTGTAAAGATTCTGTGATTCTGTTTTTTGATTTTTAAAATAGCTGAAGCTGCCTGGGCACGATCCTGGAGGGACGACAACTACTGGGGAGGGCAATTAAGTGCTGCAGCTATGGCCCTGCAGCCATTACGTGGGGTGGGGGCAGAATCCCTCCCTTGAACAATCATGGGCCCCCTTTCTGCCCTCAGCCCACCACGTTGGATTGGACGTGAAATCCCAGTCGGTACAGGAACTTTAATAAGCCCTTTAATGAAATCAATTTCCAGTTAATTGGTCGCCTGCTGCTCAACACTCAAGAAGCTTGACAGCATTCAGGATGAAGCAGCCTGCTTGATTGGCACCCCATCCACAAACATTCACTTCCTTCCACCATCGATGCACTGTGGCAGCAGTATGTAACATCTACAAGATGCACTTCAGCAACTCACCAAGTTGAACTCTCCTTCCAAACTCGCGACCACTACTATCTAGAAGGTCAAGGGCAGCAGAAACATGGGGATACCATCACCTGGAAGTTCCCGTCCAAGTCACTCACCATCCTGACTTGGAAATATATCACTGTTCCTTCACTATTGCTGGGTCAAAATCCTGGAACTCCCTCCCTAACAGCACTGCGGGTATACCTAAACCAGATGGACTGCAGTGGTTCACCGCCACCTTCTCAATGGTAATTAGGGATGGGCAATGAATGCTGGACAAGCCAGCGATGCCCACACCCCATAAATGAATTTAAAAGAAGCTTGCAGGCGAGCAATCTGACCCTGACGAGGTCTCTTTTGAAAATGGTTCATATTCGGGATCATGACAGGGAACCAGCATGACGGCCAGCAACACCAAAATGCAGGACCTGCCCACCTCGGATCTGGACCACGGCCTGAATTGAAAATCATGCCCCAAGTGTCAGATACTCAGTTATGCACAAATACCACTGCCAATCTGACCCAGGCCAGCACTAGTTTTGCACCTCTTATTTCCCGCTGTCTCCCCATATCAACACTGCCACTTCCTTCCCTACCCCACCCCTCACAACCCCTAGCCACCATTACACCCTAACCCATCCTTTGTTATTATTCTGCTTATCTCCTGTCTGATAACTGTCCAAGGATTGAGGCCCTCGTGAAGTGGTTCACAGATTCTGACTGCACAAAGCAGAATTCCTCCGATGCACCCATTATGGTACTGGCGGCAACAAAAACAATAGTACAATTAGTATTTGTATAGCACCTGGAACATAGTAAACATCCCAATGTGCTTCACAGGAGTCTTATCAAACAAAATTTGACTCTGAGCCACATAAGCAAATATTGGGGTAAATGACCAAAAGCTTGGTCAGTGAGGTAGGTTTTAAGCAGCGTCTTAAAGGAGAAAATTAGGGAGGGGAATCTGTGGAGAGGTTTAGAGAAGGAATTCCAGAGTCTTGGCAGCTGAAGGCAATCAAGGTGGAGTGATTAACATTGGGAATGTGCAAGAGGTCAGAATTGGAGGCGCACAGATATTTCAGAGGGTTGTAGGGCTCATAGAGATTACATTGATAGAGAGTGACAAGGCCATGGAGAGATTTGAAAACAAGGAGAAGAATTTTAAAATGGAGGTGTTGGTTTACAGGGAGACAGTTTAAGTCAGTGAGCACAGGGTGATGGGTGAACGGGACTTTAGCCATGTTAGAACATGGCAGCAAAGTTTTGGATAAGCTCAAGTTTACAGAGTATAAAATGTGTGAAGCCACCAGCAATGTGTTGGAATAGTCTAGAGGTAGCAAAAGCATGCATAAGGGTTTTAACAGCTAATCTGCATCGGGCAGTTTTACCAAGGTAGAAACAGAAAGTCTTAGTAATGACCCAGATATGTGGTCGGAAGTTCATTGTATGGTCAAATATGACACCAAAGTTGCAAACAGTCTGGTTCAGCCACAGAGAGTTGCCAGGGAGAGGGATGAAGTCAGTAGCTAGAGAATGAAGTTTGCCGTGAGGACCAAAGACAATGCCTTCGGTATTCTAAATGTTCTAAATGTTCTAAAATTTCTGTTCATCCAGTACTGGGTGTCAGTCTGAGAATTTGGAGACACTGGAAGAATTGAGAGAGGTGGTGGTGAGGTGCAGTCAGCGTACATGTGAAAACTGATGCTGTGCCCTCAAATGATATCAAAGAGGGGCAGCATTCAGACGAGAAAAAAAGAGGGCCAAGCATTGATTGTTGAGGGACACCTGACGTAACGGTGCAAGATGAGAAGAGAAGCTATTGCAGATGATTCTCTGCCTATGACCGGATAAATAAGAAGGGAACCAGGTCAGAGCAGTCCAACCCAGCTGGATAACAGTAGAGAGGCATTGGAAGAGGATTGTGTGGCCAACCGTGTCAAAAGCTGCAGACAGGTTGCAAATGAGGAGGAGGAATCATTTACATTTTTCACAGTCAAACTCGATATCATTTGTCACTTTGATAAGTGCCATTTTGGAACTGTAGCAGAGTTGGAAACCTGATTGAAGGAATCAAACATGAAGATATGGAAAAGATGGGCATGGATTTGGGAGGCAACAGCACACTCAAGGACTTTGAAGAGAAAAGGGAGGTTCAAGATGGGATTGTAGTAAGCAAGGACCAGGAGTCATGATGGGCTTTTTGAGGAGGGGATGTTTATAGCAGATTTAATGAAGAGGGAATTGCTAATACTATCAGCTAAAATGGGGACCAGGAGGAGAAGTTGGGCTATCAGCAGTTTAGTCTGAATATGGTTGAGGGAATAGGAGGTGGGTCTCATGGACAAGATGAGCTCAGTGAGGGCATGAGGCGAGATAGGAGAGAAACTATAGAAAATGCAAGTTCAGGGCTGGGGCAGGGGGAACCTTAGAGGAAGATTGGTCTGGCTGGCTTGTGGAACAGTGGAAATAGCAGATGCAGCTGATTGGATGGTCTTGATCTTAATGACAAGAATGCTATCCTCCTGACCTCACCTGACTACCCTTCCTAGTTACGCTAACCCTGACCACCCGACGAATGCCAGACCAGATCTGACTGCCCCCACCACATGACTACCCCCTCAGTTAGATCTGACTATCCCCAGACCTGTAGCCCTTCCAATCCGATCTGGCCACCCCTGACACACCTAACCACTCACTCACCTACCCCACCCACCTATCACCTTACCCACCTGCCACCTCACCCACTGTAACCTCATCTACATGCCACTCATCTCACTATCACCTCACCCACCTGCCACCTCACCCACTGTAACCTCATCTACATGCCAGTAACCTCACTCACCTACCCACTCTCCACCCCACACCACCCACTGGCTACCCTACCCACCTGCCACCTCACCCACCTAATCCACCTGCCACCCTACCCATTTACCTAACCCACCCTACCACCTTGCCCATTCATTCATTTATCTACTCACCCATTCACTAATATTCACGCTGGGCATTAAAACTTACCGTACTAGTTACTGCTTTTATGGCTAGTGCCATAAAAAGGGGATATTTCCTGCCTTTCCCCCAACACAGCTGTGCTGTGATGGAGTTCTTCGAGGGACACTGCGTTCTGCATTTCTGGAGAAGGCGGGCTCAGAAGACCCAGCAATAAATCAGAGCACTGTCGAGGCAGGGAAAGGTGATGATTGACATTTCACAATGAGATGAGATGGAGGTTTAAATCACCAAGGGTGAGAATTCGCTTGGCGGAGAAACTGAGGGAGGAAAGCAGTGAAGATATCTAAGTGAGGAAATTTTTATTCTACTTGGGTAAGCTGTAGAGAACAAGGATTTTGAATGAGAGGTGAGATGCTCAAAGGTGGAGAAAGTGCCAGAGGAGTTGGAGGTCAGATCATGGTTTGATTTGGTGATAAGTGCCACACCACTGCCACAGTGGTCAGGATGAGGCAAGTGGTGGAAAATATAGCCAGGCAGGGAAATTCATTTTGGGGAAAGGTGTCATCATCCCTCTGCCAGATTTCTGTATCGACATCATTGCCTTGACAATCATCAATAATGAGTTCATGGATAGCAGGGGCCTTTTCACAAGTGGATGGGAAAGTTGGAGGGAGGTGCAGCGAGGGCGATGATACCAGCAAAGTCCTCAGGGTCAGCATTTTAAGGTGTGACAGAGAGGAAGTTAGCAAGATCAGCCCCATCAAGTGCACTGGGTGGAAAGGTCAGTGAGAGAGCAGGAGGGGCCAGTTGGAATTGCTGCTTGTGAAGAGGCGTTGACAAGTGTCTCGATGAGCCCTGGTAGTAAATGGGGAATACAGAGGAGACAATAGAAGGGTTCAAGACTTAAAGTCAGAGGTCCCATGGTGTGGTGAAACTGACGGAGGCAAGGTGGAACTGCGAAGGTATATCAATAAACTGCTATCCAAGTGCAGGGACAAGTGTGCAGGCTGACTGGAATCCTGAAGGTATTTGAACAATCGAGTATTGGAGGTAATCAGTGGGAATGAAGATCTAGAAGGTTTGTAGATTTAGTTTCAGAGTAGAAAAAACATGGTGGCAAAGTTGGAGATCACCATAAAATCCTAACAAGGTGGAGAAATATACTTCAGCCTTGGAGAGTGAATCTCTGACCAGTATTCCAGAGGAACAATGTCAAAATGCCACGCCCCTCCTCGCCCAGTGTATACCCCATTCACCTTTCTTTTTATCACCACTTTCATGGTCCCCTCAAGTGGGAGTTGAACTGGTAAGTCTTTCTCTTTAATTTCTCTGTAACTTTTATAAGCTCAGTAGTCTAGTTAAAAGGTTGGTAAGGTAGCTGACCCAGCTGACTGTGTGACAGTTAACTGTCAATCACCTGAAGCCTGATTAGGGCCAGAATGGGTGTTAATTACTATTTGAAGCTTAACTAATGGTGAATCAACTCAGCTCTATTTAAGATAGGGAATATCGAGAAGCACACTACAGTGTGCTTGCACACGAACAGGAGAGGGGGCACATCCTGAGTGGGGCACAGCCAGAGTGGGTATTGGCAATTTGGTGCAAAGTGGGAATTGAGTGCATAGGGGACAAGGTGCTCTTTGCACTTTTTCCTTGCTATCCAACTTCTTAAATCTTCAGAGTGTGCTGCAACAGGAGAGGCTACAAGGGCAAGGAATCACTGGTAAATAGTGAGTAAGGTATTTACTACTTTAATCGCTTATAGTTTAAGGTCTTTATGTGGTTTACAGTTTGTATATTCTCCAGTAAAGAGGATAAGGAAAGAAGGGCCCTAGAGTAATTGACTTAAAAGCTTTAATTTAAAGGGATAAGTCATGGCAGGAGCGCTGAAATCTGTGGTGTGCTCCTTGTGCTCCATGTGGGAAGCCGAGGACATTTCCAATGCCCGGGACCAGCATGTGTGCAGGAAGTGTGTCCAGCTGCAGCTCCTGGAATGGCAGCTGGGGACACTGTGGAGCATCCGTGGGTCTAAGTACATCATGAATAGCATGTTTAGAGAGGTGGTCACACCGAAGATGAAGGGACTGGAGGTAGGAAGGGAATGAGTGACCACCAGGCAGTCCAAGAGAAACAGGCAGGTAGTTCAGGAGTCCCCTGGGGTCCCGCTCGCAAATCGGTATTCCGTTTTGGAGGCTGATGAGGGCACTGGTTCCTCCAGGGAGTGCGGACAGAGCCAAGCTTCTGGCACCACAAGCAGCCTGTCTGTACAGGAAGGGAGGAAGGGAGGAAGAGCAATAGTAATAGGGGATTCTATAGTCAGGGGAAGAGATAGGCGCTACTGTAGCCATCAACATGACTCCAGGATGGTATGTTGCCTCCCTGGTGCCAGGGTCCGGGATGTCACTGAACAGCTGCAGGGCATCCTGAAGGGGGAGGGTGATAAGGCAGAGGTCGTGGTACATGTTGGTACCAATGATATAGGTAGAAAGAGGGATGAGGTCTTGCATCAAGAATTCAGGGAGTTAGGCAGTAGACTAAAAAGCAAGACCTCTCGGGGGGGGTTGTAATCTCCCAGTGCCACGTGCTAGCGAGCTCAGAAATAGAAGAATAGCACAGATGAATATGTGGCTTAAGAGTTGGTGCAGGAGGGAGGGTTTTAGATTCCTGGATCACTGGGACCGTTTCTGTGGAAGGTGGGACCTGTATAAGCGGGACAGTCTACATCTGAACCAGAGTGGGACTAAGATCCTTGCGGGTGTGTTTGCTAGTGATTTTGGGAGGAGTTTAAACTAATTCGGCAGGGGGAGGGGACACAGAATGTAGGCAGAATAGGGACACCTAATACAGTAAAACAATCAAGTCAGAGGGAGTACAGCTGCATTAAGCTTCAAGGGAGTAAGGCAAGATTGGATGGCCTCTACTTTAATGCCAGGAGTATTACAGGTAAAACGGATGAGTTAAGGGTGAGGATTGATACGTGGAATTGTGATATAGTAGCCAACACTGAGATGTGGTTGAGGGAAGGGCAGGATTGGCAGCTCAACATTCCGGGATACAGAATCTTCAGGCGAGACAGGGGAGGGGGTAAAAGAGGAGGAGGCGTTGCATTATTAGTTAAGGAGTCAGTTACTGCAGTAAGGAGAGATAATATCTTGGAGGGGGCATTGAATGAAGGTTTGTGGGTAGAGCTTAGAAATAAAAAAGGGGCAGCCACATTGTTAGGTGTTTATTATAGACCCCCAGATAGTCAGCAGGAAATTGAGGAGCAAATATGTGCACAATTTGTGGAAGTGTGTAAAAACAATAACAATTGGGTAATTATATTAGGTGATTTCAACTTTCCCAACATTAATTGGGATAGACATAGTGTTAAGGACTTGGATGGAGTGGATTTCTTGAAATGTGTACAGGAGAACTTTTTAGGTCAACATGTAGAGGGTCCAACAAGGGACAGTGCAGTGCTGGACCTAATTCTGGGGAATGAAGCTGGACAGGTGGTTGAGGTGGTGGTGGGCGAGCATTTTAGCGATAGCGACCACAACATGGTACAGTTTAAGTTTGTTATGGACAAAGAAATCGACAAGTTGCAAAAAAATGTTTTGGATTGGGGGAGAGTGGATTTTAGTAAAATAAGGCAGGATCTGGCCAAGGTAGACTGGGAACAAAAACAGAAATACCTGGAAAAACTCAGCAGGTCTGACAGCATCTGCGGAGAGGGATACAGTTAACGTTTCGAGTCTGAATGACTCTTCATCAGGACTAAGGAAAAGTAGAAAAGAGGTGAAATATAAGCTGGTTTAAGGGGGGGGCGGGGGGGGCGGGACAGGTAGAGCTGCATAGAGGGCCAGTGATAGTTGGAGATTGCCAAAAGATGTCATAGACAAAAGAACAAAGAGGTGTTGACGGTGGTGATATTAGCGAAGAAATGTGTTGCTCGTCCTGCTTTCTACCCTTAATGTCCCCATCTTTGTCCTTTTGTCTATGACATCTTTTGGCAATCTCCACCTATCACTGGCCCTCTATCCAGCTCTACCTGTTACGCCCCCCCCCCTTAAACCAGCTTATATTTCACCTCTTTTCTATTTTTCCTTAGTTCTAATGAAGAGTCATTCGGACTCGAAACGTTAACTGTATCCCTCTCCACAGATGCTGTCAGACGTGCTGAGTTTTTCCAGGTATTTTTGTTTTTGTTCTAGATTTCCAGCATCCGCAGTATTCGGCTTTTATCTTAGACTGGGAACAGTTACTTGTGGGGAAATCTACAGAGGAACAGTGTGGGGTGTTCAAAAAGGAAATGGGAAGGGTACAACATGTTCCCTCTAGGGTGATAGGAAGGAGTAACAAGCCCAGAGAACCATGGATGACCAGAGATATTCAGGTTACGATGAGAAGGAAAAGAGAGGCTTTTAGCAGGTACAAGGAGAGCAAATCAGCAGAGGCATTAGTGGAGTACAGAAAGTGCAGGGTGGAGCTTAAGAAAGCAATTAGCAGAGCAAAGAGGGGATATGAGAAAGCTCTGACTGGTAAAAGTAGGGAAAATCCCAAGATATTCTATAAGTATATCAATGGGAATAGGATAACCAGGGAAAGAGTAGGGCCCTTAAGGGACCCAGGGGACAATCTATGGATGGAGCCAGAGGACATTGCTAGAGTGTTGAATGAATACTTCACATCCGTCTTCACCCAAGAGAATGAGGATGAAGGTATCGAACTCAGGGAGAGAGACTGTGAGGTTCTTAAGAAAATTGATATTGGGAGTGACAAGGTATTGGAAGTGTTGGCAGGCTTAAAAGTGGACAAATCTCCAGGTCCAGATGATTCGTGTCCCAGACTGCTGAGGAAGGCAAGGGAGGAGATCGCAGGGGCTCTGACCCACATTTTTAATTCCTCTCTGGCCACGGGAGAGGTGCCAGAGGACTGGAGAACAGGTAATGTGGTTCTGCTATTTAAGAAGGGTTGTAGAGATAAGCTAGGGAACTCCAGGCCAGTGAGTCTCATGTCAGTGGGAACTATTGGAGAAAGTTCTAAAGAAGAGTATCCATCTCCACTTGGAGAAGCAAGGTTTGATCAGGGATAGTCAGCATGGCTTTGTCAGAGGGAGCTCACGCCTAACAAATTTGATTGAATTTTTTGAGGAGGTATCCAGGTGTGTAGGTGAGGGTAGTGCAGTTGATGTAGTCTATATGGATTTCAGCAAAGCCTTTGACAAGGTCCCACATGGGAGACTTATAAAGAAGGCAAATGCACATGGGATACAGGGTAATTTGATTAGGTGGATTCAAAATTGGCTTAGTTGTAGGAGGCAGAGGGTGATGACAGAAGGATGCTTTACTGACTGGAAGCCAGTGTCCAGTGGCATACCACAGGGAGCTGTGCTCGGTCCCGTATTATTTGTCATTTATATAAATGATATAGATGACTATTTGGGGTGTAGGATTAGTAAGTTTGGGGATGACACAAAGATTGGCCGGGTGGTTAACAGTGAGGTTGAGTGTCTTGGGCTACAGGAAGATATAGACGGGATGGTCAAATGGGCAGATAAGCGGCAGATGGAATTTAACCCTGAAAAGTGAGAAGTGATACACTTTGGAAGGAGTAATTTGACAAGGAAGTATTCAATAAACGGCATGAAACTAGGAAGTTCTGAGGAACAAAGGGACCTTGGCGTGTGTGTCCATAGATCTCTGAAGGCAGAGGGGCATGTTAGTGGAAAGGGCATATGGTTCACTTGCCTTTATCAATCAACGCATAGATTACAAAAGTAGGGAGATCATGTTGGAGTTGTATATAACCTTTGTGAGGCCACAGCTGGAGTACTGTGTGCAGTTCTGGTCAGCACATTATAGGAAGGATGTGATTGCACTGGAGGGGATGCAGAGGAGATTCACCAGGATGTTGCCTGGGATGAAACATTTACGTTATGAAGAGAGGTTGGATAGACTTGGGTTGTTTTTGTTGGAGCAGAGAAGACTGAGGGGCAACTTGATCGAGGTGTACAAGATTATGAGGGGCATGGACAGGGTGGATAGGGAGCAGCTGTTCCCTTTAGTTGAAGGGTCAGTCACAAGGGGGCATAAGTTCAAGGTGAGGGGCAGGAGGCTTAGTGGGGATGTGAGGAAAAACCTCTTTACCCAGAGGGTGGTGACGGTCTGGAATGCACTGCCTGGGAGGGTGGTGGAGGCGGGTTGCCTCACATCCTTTAAAAAGTACCTGGATGAGCACTTGGCACGTCATAACATTCAAGGCTATGGGCCAAGTGCTGGTAAATGGGATTAGGTAAGTAGCTCAGGTGTTTCTCATGTGTCGGTGCAGATTCGATGGGCCGAAAAACTTCTTCTGCACTGTGATTCTGTGATTCAACAGGTATCCTATGTTCCCACTTCATATTGCATTGCAAAATATTTGTTCCCTTTTAAACAAAGGCCTTCCCATTTACAACTTTACCCAAAATGAACATGCCAGTGTCCTCAGCCTAAGTAAAAACTAACAGGGACTCTTGTCCCCTCACTGAGACCTTCATCACCTTCCCTGCCCAAAGTGCATGGCTGTCAGCTGCAGGTGCAACTTTGACCTGTTCTCTCAATCCTCTGCTCACATTTCACATTCTTCTGCCCCTCTTTAATCTTTCAAAGTTCACAGTTATTACTACTATCCCACACCCGTGCTGTCTTCTCTGCTAACATCTCCTACCAATTCTTCTCACTTTGGCACCAGTGTACCTTCATTCTCAATAACTTGACATTTCACTCATATTTCCCCTGCCCTGTTCTTTACGTGCCTGTCCTCACCTTATTTATGAATTTCCACACTCACACATGGCTTGTGTGAGTGATCTAATTTGTCACCTCTGTGTTTACAATCACTGATAAATGCTATTTCAAATCACTTTAATGTTATTGTCATTCCCATCTCCCCGCCTGCATGAAATCCCTGTGTATCAATCCCTGGGGGAAAAAAAATACTCTCCAGCATATGTTCCACCCGCCACAATATCATTGACTCAATCAATCTGCTCAACACCAGGTTTGCCTCTGCTGCCAATGCTGTTGTTCCCAGCAAATCTCTCTCAATCTCTATTCCCTGTCATTCCCCACACTACAATATTGAGCTTTGTGAATTCAGATCTTAAATCTGCAAGCTTGAGCATACTTGTCAAATAATAGTCTTGCCATTCACCACAGGATATGACTTGACTACCTCAATTAATATTGTTTCTCCATCTTAGGTGTTAAATCACCTGCCTAGGTGAGTGAAAATCCTACAACATTCAAATAATTCAACACCATTAAGAACAAATAAAAACAGAAAATGCTGGAAAAACTCAGCAGCTCTAACAGCATCTGTGCAAAGAGAAACAGAATTAATGTTTCGAGTCCAGATGACTCTTCAGAGCTTAAGAGTAGAAATGTGATAAAATCTATACTGTTTAAGGTGGGTGGAGCAAGTGAAGCTGGATAGAAGGTGAGCGATAGGTGGGGGCTGAGGAGAGATTGACAAAGATGTCATGGACACAAGACAAAGGTAGTGTTAACGGTGATGGTAAGGGCTAAAGAAGGTGCTGTTAGTGGCATAAAGGTAAGAAAGCAGAATGTGTTAATAGCAATGCTGACCCTTTTTCTGCCCCTGACTTTTCAGTCGATGGGTGGGGCCACTGCCTCTGCAAAAATTTCCACTCGGAGTTCTAGAGAATAGGGCTGAGGGCGCTAAAGTCCCTGGAGTGAGGCCATGAAGGGATTTGTAAACAGCTACAATTTGAATTTACATACCGTCTTTATTTGCACCATTGTGTAATGTCTTTTATCCAGCACCTTTAACAGTCTGCCTGATACATCTGAATGCAATAGTGTTTCAATAAAGTTAAACCAGCAGAGGAAAACTGTTGTGAATGGCCTCTTTCTCCATTTAAAACAACAAAATTGAATAACAAACTACACTCCTTCAGACAGAAGTTGACAAAAAAACAATGCTGAGGGAAATGGAAAAAAGAGGTTGATTAAATGCCTGTACATGACAGAGAATTCTTTGAAAAAGTGATTTTAAAAAAAGCTGACCAGTTGGTTCTTTGAGTAATAATCAGGACTGAATTTGATATATATCTGCTGAAAGTGATGGCACTCTGCAAGTAATATCTTAAAAGGCCATTTACTAATGAGCAATTAAGTATCTTCCCAGCAGACTGAGCAATGTATTAAGCCAAATGAGAGCAAGAGAGCTTGGTCCCATTTGAAAGAGTGTTCCAACTAATTAGCTGTGATGAGGGACAGTGAATGGATTTCATGCCAAAGCAAAACTCTTTTGTACATTGGAAAGGGCAATGTGCAACATGAACACAAAGAAGGAATGTTAATTGGGAAAGATGATTCAGTTCCTCTCAAGAGGCATTAGAAACAATTGACTGTGACCCTGTCTTGATCCCAAATGAGACCAGCGATTTATTTATTTTAAACCCAAAAACCCAGACATTTTTAGTCATTTAATAGTACAGAATTTGAGTATTGCTGAAAAAAGACATTTTGTCAAAGCTTTTTTGTCTTGTACTTATCAGTGTAAGGAACATATCTTTTTATTTCTGTTAGACTATTGTAAAGAACATGGCTTTTTATTTTCTATTGGGCTATGGATTAGAATTACAATGGCTGCAGTTTGAAAGACATGTCCACTGGAACAGGATGAGAGATATATATACATTACAGTCCTGGAACAGAGTGTGCCATGAAAGACAGGATGATGCCAGAAAGGAGTCCTGGACCAAGGAAGCTGCTTACAACAGCATTTTAATTGGCTCCTGACCAGGTGATCAGGGTTTTGTGTGAGAAGCAAGGTGACTAAATAGCTCCTAACCTGGAAGGAACAAGACCTAAAACCTCTTTTTTCTGTGTATGGAAGATGCCAGTAATTCCACAATAATAGCTAGCTGGCTTTTTCTTCTCATAACTCTATAATCTCTCTCTCTCTCTGAAAACACCTGTCAAGAGGCAAAGGGTCTGTTAGAGACATTGAAAGGCAAGTGCTCAACCAGTGAATGAAATACTGAAAATACTAGAAGACCACCTCGTGTCATCAACAAGAACTGAAAGGAATTTGGAAGACATCAATAAAACTCAACCCATTGAATCCTGTACTCCAGATTGGTGCTATTGAACTGTTTTACTCCACCCTTAAAATTCATGTCATGTGTCTTGTGTGTCTGTGTGTAGGGATTTAAGAAGGGGTAGAGTTTAGGTTATAAAATTAGAAATTAGCAGTTCATATTTCCTTCTTTTGCCACTGGTTAACAACAGTTTTTTCAATAAATAGTTATTTACTTGTTAAGTTTACGAACTTGGTGCTTGTATTCTGTTAACCTAAATTAAACAATTAGGTGGGCTGATCAAACTTTTCACATTTGTTGTGGCTCGGGGAGCAGTGGGGCTTGATATTGCAGTGATATCACAGTGAGTCTTGACAAAGTTTGGAGGCTTGGGTCCAGGATATTTTGGAACAAAAGTCAACAATGATTTGGGTGTAGATTTAGTAAGTAATAAAGGCTAAAAGGAAACAACAGGTTTGTAGTGTCAAAACTAAGATGGCACTGGAAACTACTAAAGGATTCATGCAAGTAGAAGAGATGTCCCTGATGATTTTACATGGGATCCCAAAAGCCAGGTTGATTGAATTGGCAAGTAAATTAAGGCCAGAATTTTAATGTCAGCATGTGGGGGTGGGCCCGGCACACCAATGCATAAAATGACGCGTGGTGATGTCGGGCGTGCGTCCCGATGTCATCGTGTGTCATTTAGATCTTGCATTCGGCAGGTGCGCCACCGGAGGTGGTCGCGCACCCACTGAATTGTCAAAGGCCTGTTAAGACTATTAAAACATAGAAACATAGAAAATAGGAGCAGGAGTAGGTCATTTGGCCCTTCGAGCTCGCTCCGCTATTCATTATGATCATGGCTGATCATCCAACTCAATAGCCTGCTCCCGCTTTCTTCCCATATCCTTTGATCTCTTTCGCCCCAAGAGCTATCTCTAACTCCTTCTTGAAAACATACAATGTTTTGGCCTCAACTACTTTCTGTGGTAACAAATTCCACAGGCTCACCACTCTCAGGATGAAGAAATTTCTCCTCATCTCAGTCCTAAATAGTCTATCCCATATCTTCAGACTGTGACCCCTGGTTCTGGACTCCCCCACCATCGGGAACATCCTTCCTGCATCTACCCTTTCTAGTCCTGTTAGAATTTTATAGGTTTCCATGAGATCCCCCCTCATTCTTCTGAACTCCAGCGAATATAATCCTAACCGACTCAATCTCACCTCATATGACAGTCACGCCATCCCAGGAATCAGTCTGGTAAACCTTCGCTGCATTCCCTCTATAGCAAGTACATCCTTCCTCAGTTAAGGAGACCAAAACTGCACGCAATATTCCAGGTGTGGTATCACCAAGGCCCTGCATAATTGCAGCAAGACATCCCTGTTCCTGTACTCGAAACCTCTGGCTATGAAGGCCAACATACCATTTGCCTTCTTTACCACCTGCTGCACCTGCATACTTACCTTCAGCGACTGGTGTACGAGGACACCCAGGTCTCGTTGCACATTCCCCTCCCTTAATTTATAGCCATTCAGATAATAATCTGCCTTCCTGTTTTTGCTACCAAAGTGGATAACCTCACATTTATCCACATTATACTGCATCTACCATGCATTTGCCCACTCACACAGCTTGTCTAAATCACACTGAAGCATCTCTGCATCCTCCTCACGGCTCACCCTCCCACCCAGCTTTGTGTCATCTGCAAATTTGGAGATATTACATTTAGTTCCCTCATCTAATTCATTAATAACTGGGGTCCCAACACCGATCCCTGCAGTACCCCACTAGTCACTGCCTGCCATTTGGAAAAAGACCCATTTATTCCTACTCTTTGGGCAGAACTTTACGTTCGTTGGTCGGGTGGGCCCAACCGACTTGGCAGCGGGTGGGCAGCCGATTGCCGCTGGCGAAACGGGCTGCGCCGCCATTTTCAGTGGGTGGGCCAATTAAGGCTTTGCGACTCCCATGGAGAACGGGAAAATAGTCATGGGGGCAGGTGGCCTCAGGCCGCCGGTTCCAATGGGGAGCCAGCAGCCTTTTAAAGAGTGGCCAGGCAGCCTGCTTGAAGCAGTGCACCTGGCCACTCAGAGAGGTAGAAATGCTCCAAGGAGGGTAGAGGAGGAGGAGGAGGTGGAGGAGGAGGGGGGGCAGGCTGCAGGAGAGGCCAGCAGGGGGCCACTGTGCACCCAGATTCTCGGACGTGTACCTTGCTGTCCTCCTGGAAGAGGTGGGCCAGTGACGTGATATTCTGTATCCTGAGGATGGGAGGAGGAGGGCCCCCCATGTTACCAGCCAGGTGTGGGAGGAGGCGGGCGAGACTGTAAGTGCCCATGATGACGTCAGACACACTGGCACACAGTGCCGAAAATGCTTCAATGAATTTTGCTGCGCTTCGGACGGATGAGTACCATGTCTGACTGGTCTATTTGAGGCAGAAGGCAGCCTTAGCCTTTGCCCCCCCACCATGTATGGCTGCTGTTACTGCATAGGGCATCTGTCGCACGCTGGGTGGGCAAATGGGTACTGACAATGCTTATATCAGCCTTAGTGGTTGAAGCACAGCATATGTTGGTTATTTGAGTAGCTTGGGGGTAAGCTGCAGGGGAGGCCGGTAGACATATACTCAGAACTCCAACACGTGTCATATTGATGGTAATGACATGGTCCAAGGGGTGCCTCAAGGTCCTTTGGGCAAGTCCCATCTGCTGACATCGGCGCTGCATCTATTTCATCCTCCTTTCCATGGGCGCTAGCACCCGTGTGCTATTCAAAGTGATGGACGCCGAATGTGTCCAAGGAGACTGTTGGGGGAGGGGTTTGGGACCAGCCGTACTATCTTCTGGGGACTCACCACTAGTAGTGTGGACAGGAGCCGCTGGAGGCCTCAGATGGCCCACTGTGGTTGGGGTGCGGCGTGTGCGTGCAGAGTACATGAGTGACCTGCCCCAATAAATCCTCTTATGTGTTTTGCAGTAACCACAATGCCTGGGAGCGCCAGAGGAATGGAGGTGAGCACCCTCCTCCAGCGCCTCACCCCATTCGAGGAGCAGGCCATGGAGCTGGGCAGGAGGCAGGAGTCCAGGGCGACTGGGGGCGGCGAGGCTGGAGTCCAGCAGGTAGGTATTTGAGGTCCACTGTCCCATCCACTCTGTGTGCCCACCATCCAAACCACTGATGGTTGCTGCAATCATTAATGCTGCAACAATGCTCATTCACTGACTGAGACATTCTGATGTCTGGGTCAAACAGGAGGGACCCTCGTCCCCTTGAGGAATAGCCTCTCCACCACCTTCCAAAGTCACCTTATCCCATTCATGACCACTATCACCATGGTCTCACATGCCATTGGATTGCCGCTGCACACCCAAAGACTTATTCCATTTTCTGGGGTTTGGGACCTCCTGCACCCTTTCAGCCAGTGCGGCCCACATTACTTTGTCCAGAAGGTCCTCAGCACCACAGCTACGAACCTCATGGCACTCAACTTAGATGAATACCACCACGTTACTCACCCTGCGCCAAGGGGAAATGTTGCCTTCTGGCCACCCAGTCTATGCCCCTCCTTACGGAATGAAGGGCAATAATATGACCTCTCAATCTCCTTAGTTCACCAGAAAATGACACAACTGTTTGAAATGTTTCCTCAGCCGCGCAACTATCCAGGCAACAATGCATCCACATCAGATACCTCTGCACTCTCCCCTCTCCTCTGGTTCTTTACAAGCCATGTGCCATTCATGAGGCCGTCTAACCAGCCTGTTTGCATGTGTGTTTAATGCTTGGCTCATTTGGACCTCACCAATGTTCTTCTTTTAAGGGTCTATAAGGGTGAGCTACTTATGAGGCTGGTGGGGGAGAGGGATGAAAGGTTGAACTGAATGTACACTAACTGATGCACTGTCCTTGCTGTTAATTCCAGCATCACCACCAGAGCGACCCGCACGTCCTCAATGCAGCCCCCCCTCCACACCTGAGGGCCAACATGTGCAACTTGCGGCACATCATTTCAGCCAGTCAGGCACCAGCGCAGACACACACGCCTCGGTGGGGACTTTACCATCGGCTAGTGTCCCAGGTCACAGTGGAGAGGGCACATCACGATCGCTGGAGGAGATGGTAAGGGCAGAGAGTGCTGATGGCACCAGCAGCTGGAGGGCTATAGGGGACGAGGCACATGTTGAGTCCGGCACTGATGACGTGCCTCTGGAGTTGTCTCCATTGCAGCAGCTGCAGGAAAGGCGGCAGGAAGTGCGTTTGCATCTGGCAGGGTTACATGAGGGAATGGTTCAGTTGCTCTCTGCGACGGAGGAGTCTAGGAAGAGTGCACGTGAAGAATCCGCCCTCAGGGCAGAGCATCAAGATTCCTTCAATGAGAGATTGGCGACTCTCATAGAGAGGGGCTTCCACCAAATGGATCAAAATATGATTGGGTTACGCTCTGACCTGCAAGCCCTCACAGCGGTTCTGGCCACAGGTTGTGTTTTCCATTGTGGGAGATGTTGTGGACACTAAGCGCCAGCACTCGGTGCCCATACATCTGCGGTGAGCAGGGAGGTAGATTTGGACCTCACGTCAGCGCAGCAGCTGCCTGTCGTCGCTGTGAGCTCCTCTCAGGGCGCTCCAGATGAGGGCAGCAGCTCCTCCGCCCCTCTGCAAGTCAACGTTGCTTCCATTAAGGCTGCAACAGCTGGGGAGGTGCCAGTTCAGGAGCTGGCCACTCCCTCCCAGGCGGGGCCATCACAGGCTCCACGGGCCAGAGGACGCCCGCCAAGGTCATCTAGGCCAATAGGACAGCAGAGTCAGCAGGCTGTCTCACAAGCCACTCCGAGCGATGGAGCGGCATCTAGACGTAGCACCTGGAAACAAAAACGAAAACATAAGGCACCTTAGGCACTCCCCGGGTATGTCACTGGTGATTTTGTGTTGGCCTTAGAATAGGGACCCCTTTTTGTAACATTGTCGAATAATCATGTGGGCTTTAATTGGGGACAGAATAAAGTCCACCTTTGTTACCATGGCTGAGCGTTTATTCATTGTGGTGCTTTTTTCATTTTCACATAATTATCATGAGTGTTAGAGTGGAGATTGATGTTTCTGTACTAAGGCCTTATTTGCAGCTGATCAGGTGGAAGAGGTAGCACCTAAGTGCCACGTGTGGAAGTTCCAGGCAATGCTACTCCTGCTGATCCATGTGTGTGGAGCTAGCTGAAGGTTCTTTGGATTAAATTGTCCTGGGTGTCCCTGCCTCCTTGGTGTAAACGCGGGTCATCGTTGTGGCCCTCATCATCGCCCTGTGCTTCCTCATCCTCTGAGGCACTGCTGGATTCATCATGTACAGCCTCACCCAGGGCGTCAAGGTCTTCATTGTCAATTGCATCCCCCCTTTTCAGCGCAAGATTGTGCAGGGTGCAGAAGACTACCACTATCAGAGAGACGAGATCTGGGGGGTACTGGAGTGCGCCCCCTGAGCGGTCCAGGCAACGGAAGCGCATCTTGGGAAGACCGATGGCTCTCTCCACCACAGCCCTTGTGGTGCCCTGGCTCCTATTGTAGCGCTGCTCAGCTTCTGTTCTTGGAAGGCGTACTGGCATCATGAGCCACCTTCTGAGGGGATAGACCTTGTCACCTAGCAGCCAACCATCCAGCCGAGCCGGAGCACTGAAGAGTCCCGGCACCTGGGAGTGTCTGAGGATGTAGGCGTCATGGGAGCTGCCTGGGTACCTTGCACAGACTTGTAGAATCAGCATCCTGTGATCACACACTATCTGCACGTTCATGGAGTGGAATGAAGGCACCGGGCTCACCTGCTGGCGCCTTGATGGCCACATGTGTGCAGTCTATTGCACTCTGTACGCAGGGGAAGCCAGCAATGGCCACGAAGCCTCTGGCTCGCTGTGTCTGGCTTGCCTGGTCCCAGTGGAAGTGGATATAGGTGGATACCCGTCTGAACAGAGCGTCTGTAACCTGCTTGACACAAGTGTGCACAGCTGATTGGGAGACACCGCAAAGATCACCCACCGAGTCCTGGAAGGAGCCGGAGGCATAGAAGTGGAGGGCAACTGTGAGCTTCAGAGCCGCTGGCATGGGGTGTCCACCCACACAGTTAGCAGAGATCTCAGGGCCAATCATCTGACAGATATAGTTGACTGTCTCCCTTGAGAGTTGGAGCCTCCTTCGGCACTGCACCTCAATCATAATGAGGTAGCTGCTTTGCCGCCTGTATACCCTGGCAGCAGGACAGTGGTGTTGTCTGCACCCCTTGCGCCCCTTGTGCCTGCGCCTGGACACCCAAAGGTAGGCTACGCCATCCGCACGTCAGCTGGAAAATTCTGGCCTTTGTTTCCTGTCTGCCAACCAGTTTTCTATCCATCTAAATACACTACCCCCAATCCCATGCTCTTTAATTTTACACGCTAATCTCTTATGTGGGACTTTGTCGAAAGCCTTCTGAAAGTCCAAATAAACCACATCCACTGGCTCCCCCTCATCAACTCTACTAGTTATATCCTCAAAAAATTCCAGTAGATTTGTTAAGCATGATTTACCTTTCATAAATCCATGCTGACTCTGTCCGATTCTGCCACTGTTTTTCAAGTGCTCAGCTATTAAATCTTTTACAATGGACTCTAGAATTTTCCCCACTACCGACGTCAGGCTGACTGGTCTATAGTTCCCTGTTTTCTCTCTACCTCCCTTTCTAAATAGTGGGGTTACATTAGCTACCCTCCAATCTGTCAGAACTGTTCCAGAGTCTATAGAATCTCGGAAGATGGCCGCCAATGCATCCACTATTTCTAGGGCCACTTCCTTAAGTACTCTGGGATGTAAATTATCAGGCCCCGGGGATTTATCGGCCTTCAATTTCTCCAACTCCATTTCCCTACTAATACTGATTTCTTTCAATTCCTCCCTCTCACTAAACTGTGTTCCCCAACATTTCTGGTATGTTATTTGTGTCCTCCTTTGTGAAGGCAGAACCAAAGTACATACTTAGTCGGTCAGCCATTTCTTTGTTCCCCATTATAAATTAAGTAATTTATTATTTCAAAAAAAGTAATTAAGATAATTAACAGCGCTGCCCATCCAACCTTAAGTTTGGTGAGCAGGCGAAGAGCCCAAGCAGCCTTCGCGTTTTTCAGGAAACCTCATCCACGGACGAGATGAGGTATCCTGAACGCTTAATACTATCAATAAATAAATTCTGATAAATTGAAACATGTCCCAGCTCATGCGACATTGTCACATGAGGGGACATGTGTAAATAATTTTTATCTTTCTTTATTTATATATTTCAATCTCCCTTTTTTCCATTACCATTTTCCATAAATTTAAAAAGATTAGAAAGTAGGAGAGTGAAAGGAAGGCAAGTAGCCAGGGTAAAGAATGGATAGCTGGGAATACCTTGAGATCTCCTCTCCAGATCAGGAAGGAAGGTACTGAGAGCAGAGGTGAAACTCAAAGGCCTAAGTGTTTCCATTGTAACTAAGTGGGAGACATTTGTTCAAAATGTTGGAAGTAGCGAGGGAAGCCCATGGGACTTATTGGAGTTCGTAAGAGTGAGTCCAAAAAGGGAACTCAAAAAGAAAATGCCACAGACCAAATTGTAGCTTTAACTAAAAATAAGGGTCTGGAGGTAAACACTGCTGTGAATGCAGGTGATTTTGTCTAAAGGAAAGATAACCTCTTTTTCATCAAACGATGCAGCTAAACCCATGACCATATTAAGGGACACGGGAGCTACTCAAATTCTTTTGCTGGAGAAGGACCTAGATTTCCCTCCAGAGAGTTCAGTGAAAGCTAAATTATTGGTAAATAGGATAAGTGGAGAGTATATCCCAGTTCCATTGTACAAAGTCCAATTGGAGGTTATAGCTTTGCTCATCATTACGGAAAGTTCAAGAGAGGCTAAAGAGATGGAGCAGTTACAAGAACAAGTTCCTGGTATTTTTCCATCATGTGTGGTGGCCAGAGCAATGGCTAAACAAAGGTCAAGGTAATAGCACTAACAGAGATTAGAGTAGCCAAAACTTTCTTTAAGGATGAGGATAATTCAAAGGGATTGTTTGGTGTGCCTTCATTAATTGAGGCTCAGAAAGCTGACCCAGAGTTAAACAAGTTAGCACAGTCAGCTCACACTGAAGCTGAGGTGGAAGGAGTTCCGGGGTGCTATTACATTAAAAATGCAATTCTGATGAAGAAGTGGAGACACCCTTACAGACCTGAGGATGAGGAATGGATTGTTGTTCATCAGATAGCGGTACCACCCAAATATTGTAAGGAGATATTGCGAGTAGCACGTGAAATTCATATGGACACGTAGGAACATGGAAAACCCAAGCATTGATAAACAGTTATTTTACCTGGCCAAGACTTCATAAGGATGTAGTGCAACTTTGTAAAACGTGTCATACATGTCAGGTCATAGGTAAACCTCAACAAGTAATCAAACCAGCACCTTTAATACCCATGCCAGTTTTTGAAGAATCATTCAGTTGGGTATTAGTAGATTGTGTAGGAACATTACCCAAAATGAAAGCAGGACATCAGTATATTCTTACAATCATGGATATGACAATCTGATTTCAGATGCTATTCCTTTAAGAACAATTACAGCTAAGGTGGTAGTGGAGAAATTAACTCAGTTTTTCACTCATTATGACCTACCAATTGAAATACAATCTGACCAAGGTTCTAACTTCATGGGTAGAATCTTCGGCTCGGTGAGTGGGGGTGGGGCCTGCTTGCCGAGGCATAAAGAGACACGGGTGATGTTGGGCGTGTGTCCCGACATCACCGCGCATCATTCAGATTTTCAGTTTGGCGGGCGCGCAGCCGAGTTGGCTGCGCGCCCACCAAACTATCAAAGGCCTATTAAGGCCATTTAACAATCAATTAAATCATTGACCTGAACTGCCCGCTCAACCTTAAGGTTGGCAGGCGGGCGAAGAGCCTCGGCGACCTTTGCATTTTTCATGGAACCTCATCCATGGGTGGGATGAGGTTTCATGACGTTTTTAAAGTGTTGAAAATTTTTTATTAACATTAATGGACATGTCCCAGCTCATGTGACGTTTCACGTGAGGGGACATGTCCTTAAAATTTTTCTCTCCCTTTATTCAATGTTTTATATGTGAAACTAATCTCCCTGAGGCACCTCTGTACCTCAGGGAGATTCCTGCGCTCTTTCACGCGCATGTGCGAAAAAGCGTACTCCCCGACTCAGCCAACTCCTACTGCCCGCTTCTGGGCATGCCTTAATTGGCCCACCCACGTAAAATAGCGCTGCCTAGATCAGCTTTGCGCCCGACCGCACAACTCCCCCCGTCGGGGAGAAAATTCTCCCCCATGTCTAAAATTTTCCAGGACATAGCCAGCAATTATATCAAACAACTAAAGTCTACCGCCTATCAAAACCATGATTAAGCCCTATTTCCATGAATACCAAAAGGATTGGGACAAAGGATTAGATTTCTCATTATTTGCTACCAGAGATTCTCCAAATGAATCTACTGGATTTAGTCCATTCAAATTGATCTATGGTCATGAAATAGGAGGTCCATTAAAGGTAATTACGGAAAAGTCCCTAAAGCAGAAAAACATCCTCTATGTTGGATTACGTGTCCATGTTTCTAGAAAGACTCACAGGGGCATGTAGGATAGCACAGAACACTTAAAAATTTCCCAAGCCAAAATGAAAGAATTGGCAGACAAACTTGCTACAACTAGAACGTTCCAAGCAGGAGATGAACTATTGGTATTATTACCTTTGCAGGGTGAACCCCTGAAAATGAAATTCAGTGGCCCCTATAAGATAGTTAGGAGAGTTGGTAAAGTGACTTATCTGATAGATACTCCTGAGTGTAGGAAGAAGAAACGGTTATGTCACATAAACATGTTGAAGCAACATCACCGCAGAGAAGATGATAAGACAGAGCAAGTGTACCAGGTGGTAGGAGTAGTGGAGGATGACAGAGACAATAAGGGCAAAGTAGAAGTAGATAGTACCCAAAGCGAAGCTCCTACAATTTGACAAGCCAATACGAAAATAGTGGGACAGTGAGACACTGTGTTCTCATATTTAGAGGAAGGACCAAGGAAAGACCTAATAAGGTTACTCAGGAAATTTGTGCCTTTTTTAAAATTTATTTGTTCGGGGGATGTGGGCATCGCTGGCTAGGTCAGCATTTATTGCCCATCCCTAAATGCCCTTGTTCAGAGGGCATTTAAGAGTCAACCACATTGCTATGGGTTTGGACTCACATGTCGGTCAGACCAGGTGAGGACAGCAGATTTCCTTCTCTAAAGTATATTAGTGAACCTGATGGGTTTTTATGACAATCGACAATGGTTTCATAATCATCATCAGGCTTTTAATTCTAGATTTTTTTATTGAATTGAAATTTCACCATCTACCATGGTGGGATTCAAACCCAGGTCCCCAGAGCATTCCCTGGATCTCTGGAATACCAGTCCAGTGACAATACCACTATAGTGACAGTATCACTATGCCACTGCCTCCAGCTGACTTCAGCACAATAGCTGTACCTTTCACCAATTTGTTAAAAAAAACAGGCTAAAGTGGTATGGTCAGCAGAGTGCCGGGCAGTCTTTGAAAGGCTGAGGGTGACCTTGATAAGTGAACCAGTGTTGACCGCCCCTGAATTTATCAAACCTCCTAAAATCACAGTTAATGCTAGTAACTTGGGGGTAGATGCAATCTTATTACAAGATGATGAATTAGCGATAGAGAAACCGGTGGGGTACTTTTTCAAGAAACTAAATCAATATCAGAGGAAGTACTGTACAGTAGAAAGATAAGCTCTAGCATTGTTGTTGTTGCTTCAACACTTTGAAGTTTATGTCCTACACTGTCAAGAAGATATAATAGTTCTCATAATATTATTGGAAATTATTGTAAAATAGAGTAATAGTGGGATGTGTCTATGTGTCTACGTGTGTGTGTGTGTATGTGTGTAAGACTTAATTGAATTAGACTGGGTGCTTTGATCTAAGAAGAGGGGTTAGGTTTGAAATATTAATTGTATAAACATGGGGAAGTTTAGAAGCATGGGTGTCAAGGGAACTTTTGCGTTTTGAAATTAACCGGACTAGATTGTTTTCGAAGGAGGGATGAAATCTGTCACCTAGCCAGGTGAAGTTTAGAAAAAGTGTGTTTATTTTCCCCAAAGATTACTGGTAAAACCTAGTGCTATGAGAGGGTTTTATTATCAGGGAGATAAAGTCCAAAGATATAGTAAAATAATGGGTGTTTGCATTCAAAGAGGAAGATATGTATAAAGAAGGAGCAAGGGCTCTATGTAAGGGAAGGCATTTTTAAGATCTTACAAGTGTGTGAAAAAGCCTTCAGCATTTATGCCTCAAGCTGCTGTCTTCAAAGGTCTAAAGTTAAGAAAACTCACTTGGAAGTCGACTTGTTCAGGGTATCATTTTTTTTTTGCCTGGGTCTTTCAAAACCTATGCGTCTTACTGTTACCTTAATGAAAGTATAACTGGGAGTTAGGTTAATTAGGGGATTTATAAGTTATCATAGCAGTAATGTGTATATCTATGTATGTATTTAAAATCATTTCTCTTATTAATAAATAAGTTAAATCTAATTTTATAAAAACCTATAAGACTTGCTGGTCTTATTACTACTGAATTCAAGGCACACACCTCAAAATTTATACAAATTTAAAATTAGTTGTGACAGTTGTTTCAAGTTTCCCTCTGGGATTTGAACAGCTTGGCATTTACCATCTGCTGTGTCATAACAGACATGATAACAAAGAAACACTAATCTACACTGACCATAATCTACTGGCGTTCATTGAAAAGTTTAAACTTGAAATGCGAGACTGTTTAGATGGAGTCTATTTTTTTAACCATTCAATGTAAAGATTGTTCACATTGCTAGCAAATGTAATGCGATCATGGATGTGTTGTCCTGGATGTAAAATACTAAAATAAATTAAAGAGGTAAGAAATACTGAAGATTGTATAAGGAGGAGGAAGGATGAATGAAAGTGTTGTGGTACAGGTTACAATCATTTATTCGAGCAATTGCAAGGAGAGTGCTATCTCAAGCTACTTTGTACCTGTACCCGAGCCTCCTGTGGTTTGTTTGTCAAAAATACCACAACAAAAGTGATTCTCGTGTTTAGTTGTCCATGTGTCACATACCTTGTGATGAAACATTGAAACATATTTTTGAAATGGCGTTTCATCTCTTTTAAGGGTGGAGGCATGTAAGGAACATACCTTTTTATTTCTGTTGGACTGTTGTAAAGAACATATCTTTTTATTTTCTGTTGGACTGTGGCTTAGAATTATAATGGCTGCAGTTTGAAAGACATTTCCACTGGAACAGGATAAGAGATATATATAATGTTACAGTCCTAGAACAGAATGTGCCATGAAAGACAGGATGCTGCCAGAAAGGAGTCCTGGACCAGGGGAGCTGCCTGACAACAGCATTTTAATTGGCTCCTGACCGGTGATCACGGTTTTGTGTGAGAAGCAGGGCAGCTGAATAGCTCCTAGCCTGAAAGGAACAAGACCTAAATCCTCTTAATTCTGTGTATGGAAGATTCCAGTAATTCCACAATAATAGCTAGCTGTTTTTTTCTTCTCATGTCTCTATAACCTGCTCTCTCTCTCTGAAAACCCCTGTCAAGGGGTAAAGGAAAATCACTGTTAGGGACATTAAAAGGCAAGTGCTCAACCAGTGAGCTAAATACTGAAAGTGCTGGAAGACCACCTCGTGTCATCAACAAAAACTGAAAGGAATTTGGAAGACATCAATGAAAATCAACCCATCAATTCCTGTACTCAAGAATTGGGTGCTACTGAATTGTTTTATCCCACCCTTAAAATCCATGTTTTTGTGTGTATTATGTGTCTTGTATGTGTGTGTATAGGGATTTAATAAGGGGTAGAGGTTAGGTTATAGAGTTAGAAATTAGCAGTTCATATTTCTTTCTTTTGCCACTGGTCAACAACAGTTTGTTCAATAAACAGTTATTTACTTATTAAGTTTACAAACTTGGTGCTCATACTCTGTTAACCTAAATTAAACAATTAGGTGGGTTGATCAAACCTTTTTGACATTTGTTGCAGCTCGGGGAGGCTTGATATTGCAGTGCACTCTCCCCAGTGAGTCGTGACATCAGGACAATCGCAAGATTGTCCTGACTAGTGCAAGATGAAAAGCTTCAACAAAATATCTTCTTTCAGCAATACCCAGATATTTATTAAAAGAATGAAGCCACAATGTTCATGGTTTAAATGAAAAGAATTTTACTAAACAAAAATCAAAAACATGAATATTCATAACTACGCTAAGTTAATTGGTCAATTATATTAAAGATATTAAAAGTGCAACGAACACAGTTAATTATTTTCTAAACTGAACTTAACTCAAATTTCCTTTTACATTTATTTGACTTACACTCCCAAAGCTCAGTCAGATACCTATCAAAATTTGGAAGATTAATTACTTGTTTGGAGCGCTGCTCCAAAGATTTTCATATAAGGGTTGAGATTTTTTAGGCCTTCTGCTTACTGCTGGCAAGGTTTTCCCTTCAAATATCTTCCAACTGGTCGACAGTTATTGACTCCCAGTTCAACACAGGCATAGCTAGCTTCTGAAGCGTAGCCACCCCGGGTCAGAATTTCATGCTCTCGTCTGGACCTGGAAAAATTTATTAATTTTGCTTCCAATTTCCACTATCCATCATTTTCACATGGTCCATCACTGACACTTCCCTTCCCTTCCTTGACCTCTCTGTCTCAATTTCTGGTGATAGACTGTTCACCAATATCCATTACAAGCCCACCAACTCCTACAGATACCTCGACTACAACTCCTCACACCTTGCTTCCTGTAAGGACTCCATCCCATTCTCTCAGTTCCTTTGCCTCCGTCGCACCTGTTCCGATGATGCCACTTCCAAAACAATGCTTCTGACATGTCTTCCTTCTTCCTTGACCGAGGTTTCCTACCCACAGTGGCTGACAGGGCCCTCAACCGTGTCCGACCCATCTCCCGCGCCTCTGACCTCACACCTTCCCCTCCCTCCCAGAACCATGATAGGGTCCCCCTTGTCCTCACTTTTCACCCCACCAGCCTCCGCATCCAAAGGATCATCCTCCACCATTTCCGCCAACTCCAGCATGATGCCACCACCAAACGCATCTTCCCTTCAACTCCCCGTCAGCATTCCATAGGGACTGTTCCCTCCGGGACACCCTGGTCCACTCCTCCATCACCCCCTACACCTCAACCCTCTTCCATGGCACCTTCCCATGCAATTGCAGAAGGTGCAACACCTGCCCCTTTACTTCCCCCCTTCTCACCATTCAAGGGCCCAAACACTCCTTTCATGTGAAGCAGCATTTCACTTGCACTTCCTTTAATTTGGTCCACTGCATTTGCTGCTCCCAATGTGGTCACCTCTGCATTGGAGAGACCAAACACAGACTGGGTGACTGCTTTGCGGAACATCTTCAGTTTGTCCGCAAGCATGACTCAGACTTCCCTGTCACTTGCCATTTCAACACCCCATCCTGCTCTTATGCCCACATGTCCGTCCTTGGCCTGCTGCATTGTTCCAGTGAAGCTCAACACAAACTGGAGGAACAGCACCTCATCTTCCGATTAGGCACTTTACAGCCTTCCGGATTGATTATTGAGTTCAACAACTTCAGATCATGAACTCTCTCCTCCATCCTCACCCCTTCTTGATCTCTTTTTATCAAATATTTATTTTTTAATTTTAATTTTTATATATACATTTTTTTCCTACCCATTTCTATCATTTTAAAAATTTATTTCCAATCATTGTTTTATCCCCCACCTTTTAGCCTATTTTGATCTTTACTCCCACACCATCCCCTCCCCCCCACCCCACCCCCACTAGGGCCATCTGTCACTTGCTCATCCTGCTTTCTACTCTTAATGTCATCATCAGCACATCCTTTAGCCAGTATCACCACCATCACCCTTTCGACCTTTTGTTTATGACATCTTTTGCAATCTCTCCTTTGCCTCCACCAATCACGCCTTTTATCCAGCTTCATCTGTCCCATCCCCCCTTAAACAGTATATATTTCACCACATTTCTACTTCTCTTTAGGTCTGAAGAAGAATCATTTGGCTCAAAACATTAACTCTGTCCTTCTCTCCACAGATACTATCAGACCTGCTGAGTTTTTCCAGCAATTTTTGCTTTTGTTTTGGGTAAGAACTTTCCTTGTTCTAATTTTATTTAACTCTGGAGCCTAGAACTCTCTCTCCCTCTCCCATCTCAGCTTGGCTTTCCCAGATGTCTAACTCACTGTTAGGAATCCTTCAGTTAACAAGAGTTTTAAACTCTTTTAGCCAGCACGCTACATTTCAAACGAAGTCTGCTGGAAAGAAATGTTCCTTGCTCTGCAGCCAGATTGTTCTCAAAACTAAAAACTAAAAACCCTGCTTGAGAACAGAACCACACCCATAACCTACTCACCACTATAATTAACTTATTGTTGACCCTTCTATTCTGTTGTTTATCTCTCAGGCAACTTGGCTACATGATCATTTATTGGAAGCCGGGTGCTTTACCAGAAATCAACTCCTAGAGAAACCTAGTTCTTTAAGGAACACCACTCCAACATCATATATTGTTTTTTTCTCCCCAAAAGCACATGAGCCATCAAAACATAGCAACATATCCCAAGGCCCTTCATAGGGCCATTATCAAACCAAATTTAACTTTGAACTCATAATGATATATTAGGAGAGATGACCAAAATCTTGGTCAAAAAGGAAGGTTTTAAGGACCATCTTAAAGGAGGAGAGAGAGGTTTGGAGGCAGAGAAGATTAGGGAGGGAATCCCAGAGCATGGGGCCAAGGCAGAAAAAAGCACAGCTGCCGATGGTAGAGCGAAGAAAATTCGGGATGCACAAAAGGACAGAACTGAAGGAACACGGAGATCTTGGAGAGCTGTAGGCCTGGAGGAATTTACAGAGATTGGGAGGGCGAACACAAGGATTTAGACTTCAGATTATTGCTGGACAAGAAATCAATGAAGATTGGTAAGAATAGGTTTAAAACTTAGGCGAACAAGACTTAGGCCTGAATTTTCATGCCGTCTTAGCGAAAATTGTACCAGAAGCCCAAATCCAGAAGAACCTGGCCTCTAGCTTTTTAGTTGTTGGGGAGGGGAATGGGGGTGGGTTATGCATCCATGGTTCAGAAAGGCAGTTGGACATGTTAAAGTGCAACTGTCTTCAGTCAAATCTAATTTTGGCTAGTGGGATGTTGAAAACATGACTTGTGCACTTTAGTCGATAGCACATTCAGAGTTGGTCACACCATAGCTTAGGAGCCTGGAGACAGAAAGGGACTGGGTGACTGCTAGGCAGTCCAAGAAAATTAGGCAAGTAGTGCAGGAGTCCCCTAGGGTCCTGCTCACCAATTGGTTTTACATTTTGGATACCGGTGAGAGCATTGGTTCCTCAGAGAAGCGCAGTCAGAGCCAGGTTTGTGGCACCACAGGCAGCTCTGCGGTACAGGAGGGGAGAAAGAAAAGGGGAAGAGCATAGTAATAGGGGATTCATTAATATGGGGAACAGACAGGCATTTCTGTGGCCGTAGAGGTGACTCCAGGATGGTATGTTGCCTCCCTGGTGCCAAGATGGGTCAAGGATGTCATGGAACGGCTGCAGGATATTCTTCTGGGGGAGGGTATCAGCCAGCGGTCGTGGTCCACATTGGTACCAATGACTTAGGTAGGAAAGGGGATGAGGCCCTGAAAGCAGACTTTAGAGAGCTAGGAAGGAGACTGAAAAGCAAAACATCTAAAGCAGTAACCTCAGGATTACTCTCAGTCCCACATGCAAGCGAGTATAGAAATAGGAGAATTGAGCAAATAAACACATGGCTCGAAAGCTGGTGTAGGAGGGAGGGCATCAGATTTCTGAGGTATTGGGACGAGTTCTGGGGAAGATGGGGCCTGTACAAACCAGACAGTCTACACCTGAACAGGGCTGGATGAATATCCTCGCAGGGAGATTTGCTAGTGCTATTGGGAGGGGTTTAAACTAGATTGGCAAGGGAATGGGAACCTGAGGGCAAATTCAGAGCAGGGAATGGGAGATGGAGAATTAGTGAGTGACTCTGAAAGACAGAGTCTTTCTCTGAAAGAAAGATAGGTTAAAAAGTGTATAACACAGGAATTTGGGGCAGTGTTGAAAGGTATATATGTAAATGCAAGGAGCATAGTGAATAAAGCTGATGAGCTGAGGTCACATATAGATACATGGCAGCATGATATCATCGCTATAACAGAAACTTGGCTTAAGGAGGGGCAACAATGGCAACACAATGTCCCTGGATATAGAGTTTTCAGGCAAGATAGGGAGGGGGATTAAAATGGTGGGAGTGTAGCATTATTGGTTAAAGAATCAATTGCAACTATGAGGAGGGATGATATACTAAATGAAGCATCAAATGAGGCCATATGGATTGAGCTCAGAAATAAAGAAGGCGAGCCATACTGCTAGGAGCGTAACATAGACCCCCAAATAGTGAAAGGGAGTTAGAAAAGCACATATGTAGACAGATTACTGAGTGCAAAAACAATAGGGCAGTAATCGCTGGGGACTTCAACTACCCTAATATCAATTGGGATATGAACAGTGTGAAGGGCACAGAGGATGCAAAATTCTCGAACTGCATTCAGGAGAACTTTTTAGCCAGCACGTGGCAAGCCCAACGAGAGGGGGCACAATTCTAGATTTAGTCTTAGGAAATGAAGCTGGGCAAGTGGATGAAGTAGCAGTGGGGGACCATTTTGGAGATAGTGACCATAATATAGTTAGATTTAGCATCATTATGGAAAAGGACAAAGATAGAACATGAGTAAAAGTTCTAAATTGGGGAAGACAAATTTTACAAAGCTGAGAGGTGAGCTGGCGAGAGTGGACTGGATACAGCTATTAGAAGGAAAAACTGTGTCAAATTAGTGGGAGGTATTCAAAGGCAAGATTCTATGGGCATAGTGTAGACATGTCCACACAAATAAAAAGGGTGGTACTGCCAAATCTAGAACCCCCTGATTATCCAGAAGCATACAGGCCAAGATAAAACAGAAAAAGAAAGCTTATGACAGTCACAAAAGACTTAATACTATAGAAAGCCTAGAGGAGTATTGAAAGAACGGGGGTGAAACAAAAATGGAAATCAGGAAGTCAAAAAGAAGATATGAAAACATATTGGCAGGTAAAATCAAAGAATCTCCTAAGATGTTTTACCAGTTCATTAAGAGCAAGAGAATAACTAAGGAAAAGGTAGGGCCTATCAGAGATGTATATAGTAACTTGTGGGTTGATGCAGAAGATGTGGGCAGGGTTCTCAATGAGTACTTTGTCTCTGTCTTCACTAAGGAGAGAGATGATGCGGACAATATGGTTAAAGGGGAGTGCGAAATATTAGATACAATAAGCATAGTGAGAGAGGAAATACTGGAGGGACCTTGAAGATGGATAATTCACCATGGCCAGATGAATTGTGTCCCAGGCTGTAGAAGGAAGCCAGGGAAGAAATAATAGATGCTCTGAGGATCATTTTCCAATCCTCACTAGATACTGGTGAGGTCCAATGGATTGGAGGTCTGTGAACGTTGTACCATTATTTAAAAAGGGTGCAAGAGATAGGCCAGAAAATTACAGGCCTGTCAGTCTTACTTCGGTGGTGGGAGAGTTATTGGAAACAATTCTAAGAGACAGGATAAACCGTCACTTAAAAAGGCACGGGTTGATCAGGGATAGTCAACATGGTTTTACGAAAGTAGAGAGGGTTTTAAGCAAAATAGTGAGGTCAAGGGATCAGATTTGGGAAGATGTGGTAAATCAAAGAGCAGAGACAAGACAAAAGAGAAAGGTATTATTACAGGAAATGAAAAACAGACCATGACAGGAAGGGATAGAGAATACAAATCTAACAGATGAAGCTAGAGGTTATAAAAAGAAAAAATCAAAATCACTGTATCTGAATACACGTAGCATTCAAAACAAAACAGATGAACTGAGAGCGCACATAGAAATTAGATTGGAAGATAGCTCCTTTGACAACACCTTCCAAACCCACGACCACTGCCATCTAGAAGGGCAAGGGAGCAGATAGATGGGAACACTACCACCTGGAAGTTCCCTTCCAAGTCACTCACCATCTTGACTTAGAAATATATTGGCGTTCCTTCATTGTCCCTGGGTCAAAATCCTGGAACTGCCTTCCTAACAGTGCTGTGGGTGTACCGAAACCACATGGACTGCAGTGGTTCAGGAAGGCAGCTCACCACCACCTTCTCAAAGGCAACTAGAGATGGGTAATAAATGCTGGCACAGCCAGCAAAGCCCATATCCCATGAATGAATTAAAGAAAATTTACGATTTGATAGCCATTGTGGAGACATGGCTGCAGGAGGACATGGATTTGGATCTGAATATTGAAGGGTACAGGATATTTAGGAAAAACAGGAAGCATGGAAAAGGTAGAGGGGTGGCTCTGTTAGTTAATGATGGTATTAGTACAATAGAGAGGGATGACTTAAGTTCAGGAAACCAGGATGTGGAAACGGTTTGGGTAGGGATGAGAAATGGAAGGCAAGAAGTCACTTGTGGGAGTTGTGAACAGGCCCCCAAACAGTAACCACATGCTAGGGTTGAGCATAAAGGAAGAAATAATTGGAGCTTGTCGGAAAGGCACAGCGGTAATCATGGGATATTTTAATTTATATATAGACTGGAAAAGTCAGATGGGCATGGATAGCCCAGATGAGGAGTGCATTGAATGTTTTCAGGATAGTATCTTAGAACAGCACGTTCTGGAGCCAACCAGAGAGCAGGCTATACTAGACCTGGTATTGTGCGATGAGGTCAGAGTAACTAATGATCTCATGGTGAAGGCCCCCTAGGTAGCAGCGACCATAATATGATTGAATTTTACATTCAGTTTGAGGGAGAGAGGAGTGGGTCTGAGACTAAATTTTTAAACTTAAATAAGGGCAATTATAAGGGCATGAAAGCTGAGCTGGCGAAAGTGAATTGGCAAAGTAGGTTAAGGGATAGGTCAAAAGAGATGCAGTGGCTAATATTTAAGGGGATATTTCAGAATGCACAGAATAGACACATTCCAACGAGTAAGAAAAAGTCCAAGGGACAGACACACCTTCTGTGGTGAACTAGAAAGGTTAAATATAGTATCAAACTTAAAGAAAAAGCATATAAATGTGCAAAGATAGGTGGAAGGCCAGAAGATTGGACAGAATATAAGGAACAGCAATGAATGACTAACAGATTAGTAAGGAGGGAAAAAGTAGAGTATGAGAGAAAGCTAGCCAGAAATATAAGAAACAATATTTAAAAAAGAAGAGTTAACAAAGTGAGTGTTGATCCTATAGGAAGTGAGTCTGGAGAATTGATCATGGAAAACAAAGAGATGGCAGATGAATTGAACAGGTATCTTGCATCAGTTTTCACCATAGGGGATACAAGTAACATCCTAGAAGCAGCTATAAACCAGGAAGTGGAAGTGGGGAATGAAGTCAGGAAGATTACAGTCACCAGGGAAGTAGTACTGAGTAAATTGTTGGAGCTGCGAGCTGACAAGAGCCCGGGTCCTGATGGACTTCATCCTAGGGTCTGAAACGAAGTGTCTAATGAGATAGTTGATGTATTGGTTTTAATTTTCCAAAACTCCCTAGATTCAGGGACGGTCACATTAGATTGCAAGATAGCAAATGTAACTCCATTATTCAAAAAGGGAGGGAGACAGAAAGCGGGAAACTACAGGCCAGTTAGCTTAACATCTGTCATAGGGAAAATGTTAGAAGTTATTATTAAAGAAGTTATAGCAGGGCACTTGGATAAGCTCAAGGTCATCAGGCAGAATCAACATGGTTTTGTGAAAGGGAAATTGTGTTTAACCAACTTATTGGAGTTCTTTGAGGAAGTAGCATGTGCTGTGGATAAAGGGGAACCGGTGGATGTACTGTACTTAGATTTCCAGAAGGCATTTGATAAATTGCCACATCAAAGGTTATTGCAGAAAATAAAAGCTCATGGTATAGAGGGTAACATATTGGCATGGATAGAAGAATGGCTAGTTAACAGGAAGCAGAGAGTAGGCATAAGTGGGTCTTTTTCAGGTTGGCAAGATATAATGAGTGGTGTGCCACAGGGATCAGTGCTGGGACCTCAACTGTTCGCAATTTATATAAATGACTTGGATGAAAGGATTGAAGGAATGGTTGCCAACTTTGCTGATGACACAAAGATAGGTAGGAAAGTAAGTTGTGAAGAGCACATAAGGAGACTACAAACAGATATAGATAGGTTTAGTGAGTGGGCAAAGATCTAGCAGATGGAGTATAATGAGGGAAAATGTGAAATTGTCAATTTTGGCAGAAAGAATAAAAGAGAAGCATATTATCTAAATGGTGAGAGATTGCAGAGCTCTGAGATGCAGAGAGATCTGGGTGTCACGAATCACAAAAGGCTAGTATCCAAGTACAGCAAGTAATTAGGAAAGCTAATAGAATGTTATCATTTATTGTGAGGGGAATTGAATACAAAAGTAGGCAGGTTATGCTTCAGTTGTACAGGGCACAAGTGAGACCATATTTGGAGTGTTGTGTACAGTATTGGTCACCTTATTTTTGGAAGGATGTAAATGCGATGGAAGCAGCTCCGAGAAGGTTTAGCAGACTAATACCTGGAATGGATGGGTTGTCTTATGAGGAATGGTTGTACAGGCTAGGTTTGTATCTGCTGAAAGTTAGAGGAGTAAGAGGTGACTTAACTGAAACATATAGGGCAGGAGTTCCCGAGTGGGGGACGGGACCTGCTCGCCCACGCGTAAAATGACGTGGGATGACGTCGGGCGGAACTTCTGATGTCACCCCGCATCACTTCGATTTTCAGGTTGGCAGGGGCTCAGCCAAATCAGCTGTGCGCCCGCTGACCTGTCAACAGCCTATTGAGTCCATTGACAAACTCGTTAACATCATGGAGCAGATCTCCCTGAGGCAGCTCTTAGCCTCAGGGAGATGAATGTGCTCTTTTATGCGCATGCGCGAAAGAGCACACTCTCGACTTAGGGAATACCCCCCCCCCGACCCGCCTGCACAGAGAGCACATAGCGCTTCCTGGCGGATGTCACGCTGGGCGAGCCTTAATTGGCCCACCCACGTAAAATGGGGGCGTGCCCCCGATCGGAGGCGCGCCTGCACAGGCCCACTCCTGAACTTCCCCCTCCGTGACAGGGGGAAAATTCTGCCCATAAGATCCTGAGGAGTCTTGACAGGGTGGAGAGATTGTTGCCTCTTGTGGAAGAATCTAGAACTAGGGGTCACTGTTTAAAAATAAGGGGTCACCCATTTAAAACAGAGTGGCGAATCTTTTTCACTCAGAGAGTCGTGAAAGGTCTCATTTCTATAACCTAATGGGATAACAATCTGATGTACCTCCCTCCAGCTTTCATTTACTGAGACATGATCTGGCCTCGATTTTCTCATTAAAATATCACCATTAAGATAATAACATTCTGGAATACATTTTGCCTCTGTTTCTGTGTAAGCTGTCTAATATAACTGTTTTAATTGCAAATCCTTTTGCTGCAACTCAGTTAACTGCCTTGAACTAAATGCTTCAGCTGAATTGTCCTCTCTTGTGTCTTTCTGAATTTTGTTATCAAACACAGTGCCTGCATTTATTGGATTTCAATACCTTCTTCCTGCCTTTGAACTGCCTGTCCTTCTTGTCCGTTTTGCTTGCCTGTGTGCCTGTGACCTTGTTATCACACAATCTGGAAACAATCCAGGATGGTCCCCTTGTTACACCTTTGTTGAAAACACTTCTACAGGCTGCTCAACTACCATAGGCATCACCCATATTTGTGATCCAGTTATATCATTACCCAGAATAAATTGAACCCCTGCAAAGGGCAATTTTTTCACCACCCCAACAGTCACTTCTACTTACTTAAAAAATTTACCTTCCACAAGGGAATAGGTTTAGCATCTTCTTGAACCCCAATTATTATCACCTGTTTCTGCAATACTCCCTCTGAACAACAAATGTCACTATCCCACAACATGAAGGATTAATGAGCCCCTGTGTCCCTTAAAATTTTAACACCTTTACCTACTCCACCCTGTGCACATGGAAAGACTTTCAATTCACACACAAAATCTTTAAACATTTCTGCAACCTGCTCCTCAGAATTCTCTTGGGTAAACTGTGAACACATTCCCACTTCTTTACCTATCACTGATTCCCTCTGGTTTACTTGTACATAAACCATTGGTTTTAGGTTGGACAGGCAGCGAAAAGCTGTTAGGTTGGATGGGCAGCGAAAAATTTAACTTAATTAATTACTTAATGCTCTTAACAGGCTTTTTAATTGTTGCGGGTGCACTGCCGGCTCCAGCGCACACCCACCGACCGAACTATCACACAACTGTGTGTTGACGTTGGCATGTGTCATTTCACGCTCGAGCGGGTGGGGCACGTGCCCACCCACTGAGCAAAAATTTCTGCCATAGACAGACGCCACTAAAATCTATTTTAAAATAACTTCCAATAACATTATAGACATTATTATATCTTCTTGATATTATAATTAAATACAACTACTTGCAATTATATAGTACCTGAAATGTAGTAAAACATCCTAAAACACTTTACAAGAGCATTATCTTATGAAAATTTAACACCGAGTTATGTAAAGAAATATCAGGACAGGTGATGATAGGGTTAAAGATGTAGGTTTTAAGCAGTATCTTAAAGCAAGACGTATGGAGCTGGAGAGATTTAAGGAGGGAATGTTGGAGCTTAGACCTAGGCAGCTCAGCCACCAGTGGTGGGGTGATGAAAATTAGAATTGTGCAATATTTATAATAATTTGACCCACAAATCCTGCATGTAAACATTCGCAATGTTGAGAAAGACTGGTCAGAGCCAGCCACAGAAATAACATTACAAATCATAAAGCTCATAAAACCAAAATTGCAATTGCAGACAAAAAAAATTAAGTTGTAAGCAATGCTCCTAGTCAGCTCTTCAGCACAGACTGAGTTTGCCATTGTCAATTTTTTCCTGTCAGAATACATTCTTATGTACAAGTCACACTATTTTGCTGTAACTTGTTGAATAATTATATATGGTTGTTAATGAGGTTTGGTCAAAACAAGTGACATCCTTAATCTGTATTTAACTAACCCAAATGGAATTAAGTGTTTTACAGTTGCATAATCTTCACACATAATAGCAGCATACAATAAACATTTATTTGTCCATCAAAAAGAGAGCATGTGCTCAAAAATATCTTTAAAACTAAAATTTTAAACTGAATTTGAAATATTTGGCTGGATTAATAGGTCAAATTTTGCTTTCAGTGGTGAATGAATGGCCCCAGTCATTCATAAAATACACATTTGCCCAAAGACTTTCTATGAGATTTTGCACTGGAATTTATTTTAAATCAGGAAGCCAAGATGGTGCAGCACCCTCTACAGTGGACCTGGGACCTGTGTGAACAGGTCAGGCAACTGTATATCTCCCTAACCAATCTGATTGAAGAATGGTTAATGAGCACCACAGAACCAGGAAGTGCCAGTTAGAATAGGATGTTCTCAACTGGGGGCAAGTTCTCACCTGGGGAGCAAGAAGCTTTCAAGAGATTCACCAGTGGCTCACTATCTCCACAGATTAGGTAATTAAAAGTTGATTTACTGCTGATCCCCAAAGGATACAGTATCCAGAGCACAGAGTTTTATCTTCCAGCCCTGTGTCATCAATTAACACCAACATGCTATTCAACCTCAGTCCTCCACTGGATATGAAGAACTGGAAACCGCTGCCTCCAGCCCAGAGTGCATGGCCATCATTTTGCCATGGTATCAAGAAGATGGGAAGATGAGTCTCAGAGGGCGTGGTCAGCACAGCTCATTACGAATGGACATGATGAGAAGAGCTGGCATGGCCGTCAACACTGCAGATTCATCAGCTTCAACTCCAGTGACACTTTACCAACTTTAGCGATAGTCTACTAACTTCAGTATAACCCTCAATCACAGTTTACTATCCTTGGTCACAGTCTACTAACTTCAGTATGACAGAGTAATAACTTCAGTATAACTCTACCAATCTTGGCCACTGTCTACTAACTTAAGCAGAACTCTCAGCCTTGACTATAGTGTATTAACATCAGCATAACCAAACCAGGATGAACGTTGAGCATGACATGTGATGTGCTTGTGGAAGAAACAATTTGAACAGAATTGTTGCTCACCACCATCAGCAAGTTTCACATTAAGTAAAACAATAATAAATATTTAGTGTTAATTCTATAACTAATTTTATATAGAAAAATAATTATGTTGCTTTACAGGGAATCTGGAATTTTTATAACATGGGAGGAGGCGGCCTCAGAAGCAAAAAAGTTGAGGGTCCCTGAGTTAGAAATTTCAACTCAATGTCAAATCAGGTACAGAAAAAAATGAAATGCTCAACAACAATTAAAATCTCAAGGAATGAGACTCTTCACTTGTAAAAGTTAATTTCCGGTGTCAGGGAGATTGTTGGCAATGGCTAGGGCTTAGTATACTATTAGAAGGGTACTTACACTGGAACATGCAATCTCTACCTTTTCCAGGCATGTTTAGCCTGCATCCATCAATGAAGTACAGCAACTTCACATTGTTCCATATATTTGAATGCCATGTTTTTCAGTGAGATAATGGTATAGCACAGCATTTGGAGGAGCAGGGCATCTCAGACAGCAACTCTCAGATATTGACATTTAAGTGCACATGTGTGGTTGTTGGAACTTGCTGTCCAATTTAAACTTTAAAACAGTGAGGACTGAGAACTTCATTATTATTTCTGCAGTAAAATGCAGCTCCATATCAAATTGAAACTACAGTTGACTTAAGAAGAGATTTTTCTGAAATTTTAGCGTAACTATTGAAATATTGACCAAATTAAGTACTTTTGTCAATCCTCATAAAGCTAATGTGCTATTGTTAATCAAGACAATCTAAGCATTGTGTGATAGCTCAAATCTCAAATATACACTGACCTGGTATAATTCCAAAATAAAAACTGAAAATACTGGAAAACACTCAGCAGCATCTCTCAGCCTGAAATGTAAATGTTGCCTGACCAGCTGAATGTTTTTTTAAATGATGAAAGAAAGACTCGCATTTATTTGCACCAATGTCAGGAAATCCCAAAATGAAAAACGACTGAAGTACTTCTGAAGTGTAGTCACTGTTCTAATGTTAGATGTAATGATTGTTGAGACCTCACAAACCTCACCCAATGCATGGCCCTCTCATCAACCCCATAACTATCATCAGCCCCAACGTTACTCAGCTACATCACATCATGGTCTATGTGCTGTTCTTTTCAGCAGGAAGTGCAGGATGTGTTGTCAGCTACTGCAGCTTGAGCTCCAGATTTGGGAACTTGAGCAGCAGCTGGCATTACTGCAACGCATCTGCAAGGTTGAGAACTTTGTAGATAACATGCTTACAGGAGTGGTCACTCTGCAGCTTAATAGAATGCAGGGAGAGAGAAAATGGCTGACTGCCAGTCAGTCAAGAAGGAATGGGCAGGTGGTACAGAAGTCCCCTGAGAGCATCTCACTCTTCAAACAGAATTCAGTTCTCAGAGTGATGGTTCATCTGGGAAGTGTGAGCCAAATCGATGGCACCACAACCAGTTCAGCTGTACAGGGGGACACAAGGAAGATTAGGAAAGCAAGAGATAGGGTTAGTTAGGGGAAAAGACAGGCATTCCGATGGCCACAAATGTGAATCTAGCATGGCATGTTGCATCCCTGATGCCAGAGTGAAGAATGTCCCTGAGAGGCTGCAGAGCACTCTGAGAAGAGAGGGTGAACAGCCAGCGATCATAGTCCACAAACAACATAGGTGTAAGGAGGTATGATGTCCTCCAATCAGAATTTAGGGAGTTAGGAAGAAAACTAGTAGTCAGGACCTCAAAGGTAGCAATTTCCAGATTATTCCCAGCACCACACACAAGTGAGTGCATAAGCTGGAGGATAGAGCAGTTGAATGTGTGGCTGGAGAGATGGTGCAGGACAGGGGGCTTTAGATTCTTGAGACATTGTGACCAGTTCCAGGGAGATGGGACCTGTACAGGCCGGACAAGTTGCACTTCAACAAAGTCGGGACCATTTTCCTCACAGGCCAATTTGCTAGTGCTATTGAGGAGAGTTTAAACTAAATTGGCAGGATTATGGGAACTATAATTTTCTGAGTATTATTATATTAATACAACATACTTAATGGGCTGAATCTTACCTATGTTGGGTGGGCTGGGCGGGAGTGGGCGGGGCGGGCACGGAGCTGATCGCCGCCCACGATTGGTTGCGTGCCGCCATTTTACATGGGCGGGCCATTTAAGGCCCTCCCAGCATAATACGCACTCCATAGCCCTCAGCACTACCTGTGCGGGTGGGGGGAGGAGCGCAACAATCCCTGAGGCATGGAGCTGCCTCAGGGAGATTAAGTAGATAATAAAAGTTTTTAAATAATAAAGTAAAAAATTATTTAAACATGTCCCCTCGTGACAGTGTCACATGAGCTGGGACATGTTTGTGAAGTTTTGCAAAGTTTATTTAATTATTTTATAAAACCTCATCCCGCCCGTGAATGAGGTTTCCTGAAAAATGCAAAGGCCGCTTGGGCTCTTGGCCTGCCCACCAACCTTAAGGTTGGACGGGCAGCATTGTTAATAAGTTAAATTACTTTCTTAATGGCCTTAATAGGCCGTTGACAGTTTGGCGGGCGCGCAGTTGCCTTTGGTGCGCGCCCGCCGAGCAAAATATCGAAATGACATGCGATGACATCGGGACACACGCCCGACATCATCGCGCGTCATTTTATGCGTCAGTGTGTCGGGCCCGCCCCTGGATGCCAACAGCAATATTCTGCCCAATGAGTCTGCAAAGGTATATGAAACAGGAGTTTTATTGGAACATGTCTTACTGCAGTGGCTTACATCTTCCACAAGGGTATTTGAGACACCAAGCCATGCTGTTGCATCACATCCCGTGATGATGTACACAGTATATGATTAGCATATTAAACATTTAGACTATTATCAATCCATACCCACGTAACAGATTACACATCAGGAACAAGGGGGTAATATTAGAGAGGAACACCATGATGAATGTAGACTTGAGACTAATATAATAAATTCTAAAATATGATCTCTGTACATGTATGTGTATGTGCAGAATGTAGTTAATAAGGTTGGTGAGCTGCAGGTGCACCACATAGTGGATAGCCACATGGAAACAGAATGTCTTGGCAAAAAAAGACCTGGCTCAAAAAAGGGCAGGGCTGGATATTAAATATTCCTGAATATGAGGTGTTCAGGAAAGATGGGGAAGAAATGAAACAAAAAGCAGTGGCAGGATTGATTATGGAGAATATCGTAGTGCTGGAGAGAGGGGATATCCCAGAGGGGTCAAGGACAGAATCTATTTGGCTAGAGCTAAGAAACAATAAAGGTATCATTATATTATTAGATGCATCTCAATGTATCTCATTGAAATGCATAAAATTCTGACAGGGATGGACAGACTGGATGCAGGGATGATGTTTCCTCTGGCTGGGGGGGGTCTAGAACTAGAGGTCATTATCTCAGGATATGGGGTAGGCCATTTAGGACTGAGATGAGGAGAAACTTCTACACTCAGAGGCTGGTGAACGTATGGAATTCTCTACCACAGGGGGCTTTGGAGGCCAAGTCACTGAATATATTTAAGAAGGAAATAAATAGATTTCTAGACTCTAAAGGCATCAAGGGGTATGGGGAGAGAGCGGGAGTATGGCTTTGAGATAGAGGATCGGCCATGATCATATTGAATGGCAGAGCAGGCTCGAAGGACTGAATGACCCGCTCCTACTTCTATTTTACTATGGGCAGAAATTTCCGCTCGGCAGGTGGGCATACGCCCAACCCCCTCAAGCATGAAATGATGTGCGTTGACGTCGGCCAAGCGTGCCGATATCAACGTGCAGTCATGTGATAGTTCGGTCGATGGGCCCGCGCTGGCATTAAGATTTTCACAGGTGAAAAGGCCAAGCGGCCTTTGCATTTTTTTGGAAACCTCATTCACGGTGGGATGAGGTTTCCAAAAGCAAATAAAAAATAAAAACTTTAATTTTTCATTAATAACATGTCCCTGCTCATGTAGTCACATGAGGGGACATGCTTCATTACATTTTTATTTTTTTCAAATCTCTCCATCTCCCTGAGGCAGCTCTGTGCCTCAGGGGGATTATGAAGCGCTCAATCGTGCACGCGCACGAAGTTGGCGCTCGGCCCGCTTGCCCTCCTCTTCCCCCGCACAGGCAGCGCTCAGCACTGCTGCTCGCGTTTCACGCTGGCGGGCCTTAATTGGCCCCCCAGCGCGAAATCATGGTCCAGAGCCGATCGCGGGCAGTGGTCGGCTTCCTGATTGCCCCTGCCCACCCCTGCTGGGCACCCCCACCAAGGGCAAAATTCTTCCCTATGTTTCTATGTATTCCGTTGGCCATCAGCTATTGGGAAAGATTTAGAGGAACGAAGTGCAAGAACTATAGAACAGTTATAATGGGGACTTTTATCTGAATATAGACTGGGATAGTAATATTGTAGTAATATTGTAAAGGGCAAAGAGGTGTTCAATGGGCCAACTTCAATGGGGTGAGAACAGATCTGACCCAGCTAAATTGGAATCAAAAATTGGCCAGCAAAACTGCAACTGAACAATAGGCTGCCTTTAAAGAGGCGATAGTTTGGACACCTGATAGTAGGTTTATTCACAGAATGCAACATTACATATGTCTCCTTCTTACCAATCCAATATCCCTCAGTGCACCTCTCTTTAAGAGTGCTCTAAGTGCTTAATTAAACAATGCCCTTAACTTGTGTGTCTTAACAATATATTAACATAGCATTATTAGATTCCCCTTTCTTTGAACAAAAAATTTATAACACACTCAAATAATTGCAAAACAAATCAAAGAGAAAAAATGATTTTCCATCATAATACAAAACAAGTCTCTTCTAGGATCTCCAACAACTCCTTGAAGCAAGCATTCCTTTTTGTAAAGCAGTCTGATAATTGGGGACTTGCATCAACCCATTTTATCTCAGAGATCCCTTTTCTCTCTAACATTTCATTTATACTAGCAAGTTCAATCTTTAATCTTTTCTCAATCACACTCTTTGACGAATGTATATTATTCCATAGAGAATGATTATCCACAATGGGTAAACCTTTCTCAGAATGCCCCTTATATAGGATTTCCTTCTTATATAAGTAAAATCCCATATCTATTGCTTCTACTCCATCATTTCTGCAGCAAGGGTACTTTTAACCATGCTTATTTTCTTGGCTTCCCAGGCATACAACACTTCCCACTTTTACCCACCAAGAATATTATAAACCCAGCTGTACTCAAATCCCCATCCAGAAGATTGCCATATAAGTGTCACTAAAAAGAATTAAATTCATTCCTTTGGGTCACCCAGGGCTGGCAACCTGAGAATGCATTCCTCCGAATTTACTTTCCTTAATGTTTTATTTGCTCTCAAAACCTCCTCATTTGTAGTATACTACAAGTACTAAGTCCCAATACATCATAATTGGTATCCGAGATGAGGAGGAATTTCTTTAGTCAGAGGGTGGAGAATCTTTGGAATTCTCTACCCCAGAGTGTTATGGAAGCTCGATCATTGAGCATGTTCAAGACAGAAATCAATAGATTTCTGGATACGAATGACATCAAGGGATATGGGGATAGTGGGGAAAAAAATGGCATAGAGGTAGATGGTCCGCCATGATCTCTTTGAATGGCAGAGCAGGTTTGACAGGCCAAATGGCCTACTTCTGTTCCTATGTTTTGTTGATGATTGAGAGTAGACTGCTGGAATGGTAATTGGCCAGTTTGGATTTGTTTTACTTTTAGTGGACAGAGCATACCTGGACAATTTTCCACATTGTCAGGTAGATACCAGTGTTGTAGCTGTACTCAAAGAGCTTGGTTAGGGTTTCAGCTAGTTCTGGAGCTCAAGTCTTCAGTACTGCCGGAATGTTGTCAGGGTCCATTGCCTTTGCAGTATCCAGTGCCTTCAGCTGTTTCTTGATATCACGTGGAGTGAAACGATATGGCTGAAGACTGGCATCTGTGATGCTGTGGAGTTCTGGAGGAGGCTGAGATGGATCATCCACTTGGCACTTCTGGCTGAAGTTGGTTGCAAATGCTTCAGCTTTGTCTTTTGCACTGATGTGCTGGACTCCTCCATGATTGAGGATTGAGATGTTTGTGGAGTCTCCTCCTTTGGTTAATTGTTTAATTGAGCACCACCATTTATGACCGAATGCAGCAGGACTTCAGAACTTTGATCTGATTGCTTAACTTTGTCTATCGCATGCTGCTTCTGCTGTTTGGCATGCAAGCAGTCCTGTGTATGAACATTATTATGAACATTAAATCACTTTATTTTTAAAAATAATACAAGTTATCTAATCGTTTTAAAACTTTTTTTTCCCCTCTGAAGAGCATTGGGAATATCAGCATTTAATAGGATAGGATGTAATGCTAACAATTACAATTGACACACTATCTTAACACACACTAAAGAAAAAATATTTCTCAATAGGATCAAAAGAAGTCCTAAAGTTATCTTTAGTAGGCAATTTGTGGCTCTGAAATGATTAGAACAAAAATGTCAACTTTTGTTCTAACATTCATTTGGATAATAATCTTGTATTCTAACTACATACTAAGTTTTTGTAACCATGTCATACAATATAAGCCATTAACACATCTGGACATCAGAGAGCTGCAAAATAATTACATTGAAATGGCACTTTAATTAATTATAGAGCTGAGAAATCATAATGAACATTCAGCAGAGAGCCACGCATTGAGCTGACAAGGAGATGGCATGCAGCTGTGGAACTGTAGCCCAGCATGATTCATTGTGAGCAATCTTGGTTTTGTTCAATTGTGTAAAATGGATTTTACATCTCTCATAATTTTAGCAGAAATTAATGGAGGGAGGCAAGCGGAAGGTGAGGGAGAAGGGAAGAACAATGTAGAGTGGAAGAGGAGAGAAGGGGCTTCAGGGAGCAACAGGAAGGAAAGTTAAAGGGAGGGAGGGGGTGAGGAATGTGAGAGAAGCAGAGGGGAGGGGAGGAAAGGAAAGAAGAGGAAGGAACAAAAGAGAAACATCTTTTAAAAAATGTGACGGCATGAAATGATGCCACGGGATCTACTTAAAATCAATAATTAATGCCTCCGCCTAACTAGCTGAGACATGAACAGAGAAAAGGGGATAGAGGAGTTTTGTTCATAGGATAGTATATAGGGAGTTTAGAAGGAACAAAACAGGAAAGATGAGAGGAACATTGACCACAGTGTATCAGTAAAATGTAGAAAGCCAAGCAACACTATGATGTCGACAGAAGTTATGGACAACTGTGTAATACACTGGAATGAAATTTCCTGAATCCTATTCTGAAATGTGAGGGATGTTAGATGAGCTTCCTAAGATTGTTTTTAATTCATTCGTGGTATGTGAGCATTGCTGGCTAGACCAGCATTTATTGCCCATCCCTAATTGCCCTTGAGAAGGTGGTAGTGCAGATATAGAAATAACTTTACTGCTGCACAGATTGGCTTCTGTAGTAATTGTGATTTTATTTAGTGTGTAATGTACCTTAAAGAATAATACTTGTTAAGAAAGATCACACGATCTGTAGGATCCAATAAGAGGGTAGCACAGGCTACCTCAGTCAACAGTATAGAGATGGAGTTGGAGTTGAAAGCGCACATGTAGTTACTGCTGAGTATATTGTAAATAAACTTAATGTTTCCACTTAGAAGGTTGTCTGCTGATCAACTCTATTACTAACAGTACAACTCGGCCGGCCTACAACAAACTGGCGATGAGGATAAAACAGGATTGAACAGAAGAAAAAAGCAAAATACTGCCGATGCTGGAAATCTGAAACAAAAACAGAAAGTGCTAGAAAAACTCAGCATGTCTAACAGCATCTGTGGAAAGAAAAGCAGAATTAACGTTTCTAGTCCATATGACTCTTCTTCAGAAGAGTCATACGGACTCGAAAAGTTAACTGTCTTTCTCTCCACAGATGCTGTTTGAACAGAAGAAATCAAGTTAAAAAGAAATCTGCACTGTACCTCACCCAGTGTTGTAAGTAGCAAGCTCTGATAGAATTGAAGAAGTTATCCCCTCTCAAAATGCCACAGTTTGGGAGAATTGATCCTTTTGAACCAGCCACAGATGATTGGTCTCAATACATAGAATGCCTCACGTTCTTTTTTCAAGCGAACAAGATTACGGGGAAAGAGAAGAGGTGAGCGATCCTCTTGAGTACTTCTGGGAGCAAAATCTACAGCCTGATTCAAAGTTTGACGGCACCTGGTGCCCCAGGTTCAAAGAATTTTGACGAATTGGTGGACCTCGTGAAGGGACATTTTTAACCCAAGCCCTCAGTCACAATGTAGAGGTTCAGGTTTCATTCACAAAATAGAGGCCTGGGTGAGACAATGGCATGCCACATGGCAAACTTGAAGTAGCTAACAGAATATTGTGAGTTCAGTACGATACTGAACGACAGGCTCAGGAATCATTTAGTGTGTGGTGTGAAAGAGGACACTATTCAGAAAAGATTGTTGTCCGAAGTGAATCTGGATTTCAAGAAGGTGCGAGAGATAGTGCTGGCCATTGAAAGCACTGTAAGGGATTCACAAGCAATACAGGATGCGCAAAATGGTGCCGTCCTCCACATCGGGCGGGAAATCTCAAGCAAAAGTGATGCGAAAAAGCTAGACTCTGCCGAGAAGTTGGAAACCACCCCCGCTAGCCGAAGAATAAAGAAAAATAACTTAACAGCTAAATCAAAGAATAATCTTAATAGAAGTGGAACCAATCAGTCTTTTAGCAATTGACACTTTCAAAAAGTCAAATGCTACTTTTGTTAAAGAAATGGGCATATGATGAGGCAATGCAAGGAAGGATTCAAGCAGGCTTGTAAACAAAAGAAGAAGCCCAATGAAATCTACAATGTAGAAGAGCCTGAAGCAACAAATTCATACATTTACTCGTTACTTAATCTGAAAGTTGGAAAGTCAGAACCAATATTTGTCACGGTGAAAGTAAACAGTAAACCTATTCGAATGGAAGTGGACATGGGAACTTCCACTACAATTATTGGGGAACATACCTTTAGATATTTGAATATTGGTGAACATCAATTAAGTTTAGAACAAACAGCTAAAAACATACACGGGTGAAGACGTTCAAGTGAAAGGCATAAGCAGAGTAAGTGTTCATTATGGAAGCTAATTAGCAAAGCTACCAGTGTTGGTATTGAGAGGCAGATGACCAAGCCTTCTAGGGCGAAATTGGCTAAGGGAAATCAACCTTGATGGGCCACTGAGATTCCAAAAGGAAGCTGGAAGCATTCCTGCTTTGAAAAAGGAGTGTGTAAGGACTCAACGACCTGAAGAAATGTAGGCTGTCTTATGCCAAAACCTGGAAGAACAGCAGATGAAATTCAAAGAGACCCTGCTTGATGACAGAGGTGAACAACCTTCGCAGGGAAAAAGGAAACCCATTGAAAGACCTTCACACACTGCAAGATTCCCTCAGGTCAAAGTTTGTACCTCTGGAAAAATATGAAGAGAAACAGAAAGAATTCAGCACCTCTCTGAACAAACTGAAGGATGAGTTGGCGGAGAAGGCACAACAATGTTCAATTTTCCAGGAGGCAGCAAACAAATACAAAAAAGAGATAGAAGAGTTGAAGAATCAGCTAAATGAAGCCAAAGGAGCTTTGGAAGCAAAAGTCACAGCATTTTCCAGGAAGCAGACAGATAATGAAATTTTGGGAGACTCAGCCACTGAGCTCAGGTAAGTTGAGCTTCCATCTGAGAGAAGTCTGGCCAATAGTGAAATCAAAAAGAAGGCCAAGATTAAAGTCTGCACTACAAAGAAGAAGGCACATAGAAAGAAGGTACAGAAATACAAATAGGGCTTTAATTCTGGCAGCATAAGAATACATTTTCATACATAGGTTGGCAATCAAATCGCAAACGCCGATGCACTTAGTTGTTTGCCTTTACAAGAAAATGATGAGTTCTGCCGTTAAATTTCTTAGATTCCTCGCCGGTTTGTTTTCGACACATCAGAGACTGGACAAGTTGGGACACAATCCCATTTCAGGTACGAGATCAAGTGCTTCATGGTTGGTCAAAGGAGCCTGTATCTGAAGAAATAAAACCATACTTCAACAGAAGATATGAAATAACCAGTCAGGATGGCATCTTATCGTGGGGAGCACGAGTGATAGTTCCTCCAAAGGGAACTACACAGTGCACATCCAGGAATATCCCTAATGAAGAGCAAAGCACGCAGCTATCTATGGTGGCCTGGGATGGATGGTGAAATAGATACTATGGTGAAGCACTGTGTGCAATGTCAGCAACTGCAAAAGTTGCCAGTGACAGCTCCGTTACACCCATGGGAGTGCCAGGTAGACCCTGGGTGTGGTTACACATTGACTGGTTGGATTCATACCTAGCACAAAGGAAGATGGTTGTGGTTGCTGGAGGTCAGTCATTTCAGCTCCAAGACATCACTGCAGGAGTTCCTCAGGATAGTGTCCTCAGTCCAACCATCTTCAGCTGCTTCATCCATGACCTTTCTTCCATCATAAGGTCAGAAGTGGGGATGTTCGCTGATGATTGCACAATGTTCAGCACCGTTCGTGACCCCTCAGGTACTGAAGCAATCCATGTCCAAATGCAGCAAAACCTGGACAATATCCAGGCTTGGGGTGACAAATGGCAAGTAACATTTGCGCCACACAAGTGCCAGGCAATGACCATCTCCAACAAGAGAGAATCTAACCATCGCCCCTAGACATTCAATGGCATTACCATCACTGAATCCCCCACCATCAGCATCCTGGGAGTTACCATTGACCAGAAACTGAACTGGATTAGCCATATAAATACTGTGGCTACAAGAGAAAGTCAGAGGCTGGGAATCCTGCAATGAGTACGAGAACAAGTGCTACATGTTTGGTCAAAGGAGCCTGTATCTCATGAAATTAAACCGTACTTTTCAGCAGAAGACATGAATTACCACTCCCTTGTGAATTTAAGATCTTTTCCAAACTCAACCAACAACACTGAACGCAGCACTTCTATTTACTCTACAGTAGCAAAAAGAAAATGAAAAACACCTCGCCTGGAGGCCCCATGGCGATCCCTTCAAAAGATGGATGATCTAATAATTTAATTAGCCAATGCATCTGCAACCATGACCAATTTGTCAAAGTATACAAAGTTACCAGATTCCACTGCATTATACTCCAGGATGGATGCCCCAAATGACTGCCAATACCAACAGAACTTGTACTGCATGAGCAGTCCACAGAGGAAATTGGCTGAAGAAATTCCAGGCACAATCCTTCAGTTCAAAAACATTTACTTTGTGAGAATAACTTTCTAGTTTAACTATGCTCAATAAAATTAATCAAAATAAAATTGAAATTACTAATTGATCAGCATTTATACCACTTTTCAAATAATTCACAGCTATGCACAGCCAGAAGTTCTCAACCTTTTTACTTCTGACCTTCCACTTCCAGGTAATAAAAGTTCCATGCACACTGTATAAAACAACAGAAGTATTTTTTAGTATAAAAATTTCTGACACAATTAAACTAAGGGCAAGCACAGGCACGATCGGCCGATTCTCCTTCTGTTCTCTATGATTCTATGAAAGATGATTCATGACTTTTTAGCAAATGGCATCATCCTTCGAACAGTGTGCCCATAATAAAGATTCCCTCGGTACTTCGTGGCCAGGATTTTCAGGATGGTGGGGTTTCCCTTCTGGCCATCCGAAGAGTTGACATGGAACACATCCCCGCTAATACTGCCTGTTCCACAGCCATTTAATGCTCCAACAAGCATTTTACTTGGCTGGAGGTGAGACTTCTGCTCCTCACTGAGGAGGAAGCCCTGCCTCAGAGAGCTGCCAGTCATTCTGATTGGCCAGCAGCTCTCTAGTATCTACAGTGCCAAAAGTTACAGTGGGCAGGACTGGGACTGCAACACTCCCCAGAGTCTATGGGCAGAATTTTCTGCTTGTTGGGTGGGCGGGCCCGACCCAATCTCCGGTGGGCAGGGAGCCGATCCCCGCCGGAGAAGCGGGCCGCACCGCCATTTTACATGGGTGGGCCAATTAATGCCTGCCCAGCGTGACGTCCAGTGGGAAGCGCTATGCACTCCCTGTGTGGGCAGGGGGGGATTCCCCAAAAGCGAGAGTGCATTCTTTTGCACATGTGCATGAGAGAGCGCATATGTCCCTGAGGCTAAGTGCAGCCTCAGGGAGATCGCTTCCACTTTGAAAAAGATTAAAAATAGAAAAAAAAATTCCCTAACATGTCCCCCTCATGTGTCAATGTCACATGAGATGGGACATGTTCATAATTTACACTATAACTTTATTAAGCTTTTTAAAACCCTGCATGAAACTTCAACCCGCCGATGGATGAGGTTTCATGTTTTCTCTATTTGCCGCTGGGGCTCCTGGCCTGCCCGCCAACCTTAAGGTTGGACGGGCAGGTCCTTTAATTGTAAATTATCCTGTCAATAGTCTCAATTGGCTATTGACAGGTCGGCGGGTGCACAGCTGATTTGGCTGTGCCCCCGCCTTCCTGAAAATTTAAATGGGGCGGGATGACGTCAGGGGTTCCGCCCGATATCATCCCGCGTCATTTTCCGCGTCGGCAAGCGGGCCCTGCTCCCTGCTCCCTGCTCGCCAATGACAAAATTCTGCCCTATAATTCCTGGTAGTCCAGAACCAAATAGTTTTTGGGGTCTTAAGGTGGGGAGGGCTGGTAAGAGGCCTGGGGGGATGGATAGAGGGGGATTGGGGTGTTGGTGGAGTGGCCAGTTGTGGGAGGGGCCAGACCTTATGGAGGGTGGTGGGGTTGGGGAGTGTGTAGGGCGCTCGATGTTAAAAGGGGTTGCTGATGGAGGCACCCTTTCCCATCTGAGACCTGAACCCCTACACCAGAAATCCTCCCACCAGCTTAAAAATTACAGCTGGGCACGAAGCAGCCCTTAAGTGGTCAATAATTGGCCACTTCAAGTCCTCAATTGAGGCAAAGGCCCATCCCAGTGTAAAACTGCGGCGAGGTCGGGGCAGGTGGATGCTCAGCAGGAAGCCTATCCAAGAAATTTTACGCTCACCTCCATCTACAAACTTGCAGATCAAACAGAAAACTCTGCTCCATGTAACAATACCATACACCCATTCATAAAGAGCAACTGAAAGATTTTGGTACAAATACACAGAATCTCCACCCCAGCCCACCAAATATCTTAATAAAATAGAAATGTGTGATCCAGAACACTACCTGAATATTGCCATTATTTAGTGATAGTTCTGGAACATTCTCCATGTCATCCTGTAGGAACATTCAATCTAAGCCATTAGCTTTATTGCTAGATTAAGCTCATTTCCAAATAATATATAATTTCTGTGATGATTTAATGAACTCTGGCATGTTAAAATCAGATGTACACACTGGAGAAGACTAATTGATCTGCAAGTCATTTAACCATATTTATAAATTGTATGCTTTCAAATTCCTAAAATTTGGATGTTTTACTTTACAATTCTGTGTTAGAAGCAAACAATTGTGTTAACATATTTGCAGGATTCTTAATAGTTGTGCTATTTACTGAAAATATCCAAGAAACCAATTAATGTCATTGATAAATTCTCTTACCTTTCCAAACTTAACTGCACCAGTTCATTAAGCTAAACCCACACATCTTCTGTATAAGTAATTTGCACCTTTAAAATGGTTACTAACCACCATTTGAACATCAAATCTTCTGTCCCAATTCAATAAATAATTAAATCTTCACCAATTGCATTGGTCTCACAATGATACATTGGGATTCCAACATCAAGCCAGATAAACTGAACATTTCAACATTCAATGTTACTATTTGAGAACAAAACAGATTGATGCTAAAGTAAGACTGACCATTTGAGGAGATGGTTTGCAGCTATGAAGCAAAAAAATTATAGTTTAATGTTTTTAGCCTGCTGCTTATTTAACAGGAACCGATTTTCACAGTATCAAGGAATAGGTTCATTATTTAAGATGAAATGTATTTTTATATCAGCTGCACCTCTAGAGAGAAACCAAACAGATCACACTCCAATGTCGTTGAAGCTAACCCAGAAAATCAATCCTAATGCAATCCTATTTAAAGCCAGGCCACCAGCATTTGATGGGCTGACTGGCAAAATCATTCCATTGGCATTAGTTAAGTTTGTAGAATTCAAATGAAATGTGTTGCAAAAACACATACAAAAACAATTATTCTGCCACTTGTCAGAGTAAGTGGGCAGGATTTTCCATGCCCGCCGGCATCGGGCGTGTTCGAACGATATGGCGCAATCAGTTTCACGACGGCATCTGCGATTGTCCACTCAGCCCGCCGATGGTTGGCCACGTTTCCTGCCATCGGATGTCGGGAACCTCATTGTAATACATCAGCATATCATTAGAAGGCCAGCCCGGCGGACTCATCCCCCCCCAACCCCCCCCCGCTGGGTTGTCCACCTACGTCAGTGGGAAAACACACCGATGTGTTTCACAACAGCACATAAGCAACGTGCACCTGGTGGGCACTTGCAGTTCTGTGTCCTCAACTCTTACAGGAACATCAGACATGTCAATTCTGGGTTCAGAATCCTCAACAGGAAACGCAGACCCAGTCATGGTCACTGATGGAACCAAGTCTTGGTGATTTATCTCTCTCTCCCTTAAATGGTCCACATGCTTATGGATGATCTGGCCTTCCACCTCCACGTGGTAAGATAGAGGTCCAGTCACCGCACTTATTCACCCAGTAACCACTTTGCTCCGTCCCGAAGTTTCTCACGTATGCCAGCTCTCCCTGACTCCTTTCCACTGTCCCCATTAAATTCAGCATTATTAAGCTCAATCTCACCCTGTTTCAACAATAACTCTGCAGGTGTGACACCTGTTGTTGCGTGAGGGATAGTCCTGTGATGAAAAAGAAAGCGTGCTAGCTTGGTTGCCAAGGAATCACCAGTTAGTTTTTTTATGCCTGCCTTGAACATTTGAACCATCCTTTCAGCCAGTCTGTTTGAGGAAGGGTGTTATGGTGCAGTTTTTACATGAATGATACCATTGAGGCTGATAAACTGTTGAAGCTCAGCACTTGTAAATGCTGTGCTCTTAATGGAAATGATTACTTCTGGTAGTTCGTGAATGGCAAAACCCTGACGTAGTTTCTCAATTGTAGCGCCCGACATTGGTGACTTCACCTCATATATGACCAACCATTTTGAATGGGCATCGACAATGAGCAGAAACATTGTTCCCAGGAAAGGTCCAATGTAGTCATTTGTTTTTATTCATTCACGGGATGTGGGCTTCGCTGGCTGGGCCAGCATCTATTGCCCATCCCTAATTGCCCTGGAGAAGGTGGTGGTGAGCTTCCTTCTTGAACCGCTGCAGTAAGTAGATCCACAGTGCTGTTAGGAAGAGAGTTCCAGGATTTTGACCCACCGGCAGTGAAGGAACGGCGATATATTTCCAAATCAGGACGGTGAGTGACTTGGAGGGGAACTTCAGGTGGTGTTCCCATCTATCTGCTGACCTTGTCCTTCTAGATGGTAGTGGTCAAGGGTTTGAAAGGTCCTGTCTAAGGAACCTTGGTGAATTCAGGTGGTGCATCTTGTAGATGGTACACACTGCTGCTACTGTGCGTCAGTGGTGGAGGGAGTGAATGTTCGTGGATGTGGTGATAATCAAGCGGGCTGCTTTGTCCTGGATGGCTTCTTGAGTGTTGTGGGAGCTGCACTCATCCAGGCAAGTGGGGAATATTCCATCACACTCCTGACTTGTGCCTTGTAGATAGTGAACAGGCTTTGGGGAGTCAAGGGGTGAGTTACTTGTCGCATGATTCCTAGCCTCTGACCTGCTCTTGTAGCCACAGTATTTATATGGCTAGTCCAGTTCAATTTCTGGTCAATGCTAACCTCCAGGATGTTGATAGTGGGGGATTCAGTGATTTTAATGCCATTGAACATCAAGGGGCAATGATTGGATTCTCTCTTGTTGGAGATGGTCATTGCCTGACACTTGTGAAGTGTGAATGTTACTGGCCACTTGTTAGCCTAAGCCTGGATATTGTCCAGGTCTTGCTGACTTTGGACATGGACTGTCGAGTCGTGAATGGTTCCTTCTGGTCTGGCTGCAGTCCTCTTGGCCAGGATTTCCTGGTGAGCAAGCGGGGGGTGGGGCCCACTTGCCGGCGCATAAAGTGATGCGGGATGACATTGGGCGGAACTCCCGACGTCACCCCGCCTCATTTCAATTTTCAGGTTGGCGGGGTTCAGTAGAATCAGTTGTGCGCCTGCTGACCTATCAATGGCCTACTGAGGCCATTGACAAAGTAGTGAAAGTAATTAATGGACCTGCCCGTCCAACCATAAGGTTGGCGGGCAGGCCGGGAGCCCTGACGGGCTTAAGATAAAGCACAAAACCTCATCCACAGGCGGGATGAGGTCTCATGTAGGTTTTTAAAATTTTTAATAAAATTGTCAATGAAAGTGATGGACATGTCCCAACTTATGTGACAGTGTCACATGAGGGGACATGTCAGGGAAATGTATTTCTTCTGTTTTTAAAATTTTTTCAGACAGGAGCCGATCTCCCTGAGGCAGCTCTTAGCCTCAGGGAGATGAATGTGCTCTTTTGCACGCAGCGTGAAAGAGCGCACTCTCGGCTCAGGGAATCCCCCCCACCTCGCCCACACAGGGAGCACATAGCACTTCCTGGTGGATGTTACGCCGGGCGGGCCTTAATTGGCCTGCCCACGCAAAATGGAAGGCACCGATCGGAGGTGCACCTCCGCGCGCTTGCTCCTAAACTTCCCCCCTCAACGGGGAGATAATTCTGCCCCTTGTGTGTGGTGACATTTGCTGATCCTGACTCTATAGTACCCACTAGTGTCTGAGCTGGTGGCTGAAAGTGTCAGATGAAATGAATGTGCTTCTTTGTCAGATATTTCATGTTACCTGCAACCTTGATGGTGCACTAGTTGGCCAGCTGCCTATTCTTGGGTATCTGAAAACAATAACGTGGAAGAGTGAGGTTGGGGTGAGGGAAGTGGGATGCAGTCCATGGTCGCACCATCTGCAGGTTGCATATCATATCAGGTAGCAGTATGAGGGTGAAGTGAGAGCACAAAGAACTCAGAGGGCTAGCGAGATATAGGAACTGGTGATACCAAGGAGGGATTTGAAAAACAAGAATAGAAAATTTCAAAATTTAGGAGTTATTGAGCCATGAAGCATTGAAGGCCAGTGAACACAGGGGTGATATTTGAATGGGATTTGGTTCGAGTTAAAATATGAACAACAGAGAGTTGAATAAGCTCAAATTTATGAAAGTTGCAGGGCAGGAGAAGAGCCACGAAAGTGTTGGTATAGTCAAATCTAGAGGTAAAAGAGGCATAGGTGATGTTTCAGCTACTGATGTGCCACAGCAAGGACAGAGGGGGACAAAGTTATAGAAGTGAATGTATGCAGCCTTGGTGATAAAGCAGATATCGAGTTGGAAGCTCGTCTTGGACCCAAATAGGATGCCACCATTTTGAATGATCTGTTTCAGCTACAGACAGTGACCAGAAAGGTGAATAGAGTTGGTGGCTAGGGAAGGGAGACAGCGGTCTGAATTTTAACTTGGAGGTGGGTTCTGTGCAAAGAAACTGTTGCAAGGTCAGGAAACCTGGAAGAATGGACTCTGCGAAAATCCTGCAGAATTTAACTTCAGAGATGTTTTAATTTGTTTTTGTGAGGATGCCACCCACAGGCAGCCTGATTGGAGGCCTTTAGGGCAGGAAGCCTGTTTTGCAGATCGAAGCCTACAAGAGAAAGTGGGTATTGGAGGAATGAGAGACATTGTTTAGGGCAAGTGAGGGTGGTCTGTATCACAGGCACGTGGTCCGGATCCAAGTGGGGTCGGGGGGGGGAAGCAGGGGGGTTCCTATAGTGATCCAGAGGGCTCCAAACATGGGGCAGGATTTTTAGTTTGGCAGGCGCCCGTGATCGGTCGGCCCAGGAGCAACCAAGGAACGGGGCCCCGACCATGATCAGCCCCCAACTGCGATTGCATGCTGGCTGGCCAATTAACGGCCAACCAGTGAGAAAGGTGCACTGAAAGGCTCAGCAATGCCGGGATTGGGGTGGAAGGAGGGCCAGCAGTTGAAGTCAGTGCGGGCGCGAGGGAGCTGCCTCAGGAATTTAAATGCCAAAAATAAAGATTGTAAAAACCAGGAAAAAATGCCCACGCATCAGAATCAGTCACCGGATACCAGATGAAAATTCTGAGCAAACATTTTTATGTTTTTTTAATTAATATCAGAAACCTCATCCTGTCCTTGGATGAGGTTTCCTCAAAAAGGCAAAGGCCGCCTGGCCAATTCGCCCCCCCCACCAACTGTAACGTTGGACGGGCAGCGGTAAATCATGTTTGATTAATACACTGATGGCCTTAATAGGCCTCTTAATTGTCGGCGGGCAGGCTGCTGGCTCTCGCATGTGCCCACTGATTGAAATATCGCGCAAGTGCGCGATGACGTCGGGACACTCGCCTGATGTCATCACGCACTGTTTCACGTTCAAGCGTGTCAGGCATGTGCCTGCATGCCGAGTGAAAAATACTGTCTGTGGTGTAGGGCCTCAGAGTGGGCTGGAGGTCTGATCTTGGAGTGAAGGATCCCATGGTGATTTGACATATCCTGATCACAGATCTAAGATCCCATGTTGGTCTGGAGAAGTCCCAATTGCAGCACTGGGCTGGATGGAAGTCCAGGGGTCCTGATCACAAGAACCTGTTCGATGCTAGTCAGGAAGTCCAATGATGGTTGAGGTGGAGCTGACTACTTGCCGAGAGCGGTCCAGTATTGTTTAGGAGGTTCTGCTGGTGATTGAGGGTGTGCAATGGTAGTAGGGAGCAAAGCAGACAGATTTCAGGAGAGTTCAATGATTTTTGGGGGAGTTCTGATGGTGGTCGAGTGGTGGGACTTGGGGGTTGGGGCAGCAGTTGGATCATAGAGGCTTGGAAGAAACACTCTAGTTCCCCCATGCCTGAGAGCAGTGCTGTAAGTTCACTTACCAATTTAAGCTGCCGAGTTTCCCATGGCCTAGGAAATCCAGCTGCCTATGATTGAAAATAAATTGATCCTTAAAATGAAGTCATGCAGTTTCACATTAAATGACAAGCCTACTTCTTATGAGTGGATTTGTTGCCTACCGCTTGTCCTGCCTCTATTAAAACCAGAAGTGGTTGGGATCAGTTCCATGCCTAAACATTTTGCCTCTTAACCTCTGACACAACCCCAGCCCATCTGATTTTGGGAATTCTGATTCACTCCAGTGGCTTTGGTCTTTCCACTAGTTAAACGGAGGAGATTTCTGCTCATCCTTCCTGGTTGCCAGACAAGCATGTGACAAGGCAGAGGCGGTGGAGGGGTTGAGAATTGGATGTCAGCAGTTCCGTGGAGTCACATTGGGGTAATGATGTCAATTTTGACCTGTGGGCAACCAACTAATGGAATAGGGCTGTCCAATTGCCCTTACCCACGGTAAGAGGCAGCCTCAATTTTGACGCATCAACCTCATTTAGGACTTGGAACTGAATTGTTTCGTTGAGTATAAAAAACAGTTAAGATACCTAGTCTAAGTTTTTAAAAAAGACAAGAGCGTTAGATAATATAGATACAAACAGAAATGCAGAATGTCCAAGGAGTTTTCCCAGGTATCTCATGGTAACTTTGGAGAAACATAAGCAGAGACCCTGCATGTGGTAGCTGCATGTATTGTCCCTCCCTCCTGTCAATCGCAGGTCATGTACTGCAGGGGCTTCGACCAGTGAGCTCTTAGTGTGGGCAATCGGAGGGCAGGGGGGAGTCTTTTGGATGGGGGACTGGGTCCAGGTGCCAGCACTCCTAGATGTCTCCATAATGAAGTTTTACTGTTTCTTTACGAAACCTGTCTGCTCCATTGAGTCATCACACTGCAGAATCAAAGGGAGGGGCACTTCTGTACAGATTCCAGTGATGTTCTGCAAAAGTTATTTTTGGAGGTCAGGAAAATTTCCACGGCGATTGCAGGGGAGGATATTCAACTTGGGCTGTGATTGCAGATCAAAATAGAATTAAACCAATCTGAACCAGAATTTGAAGTTAGGAGGATGCCCTGCTAATTGGCCTCCCAACTGTTTTGCAATATTTACATTGCTTTCACTTTTAATAGAGGCAAAACTATGATATGGAAAGATATGGAAAGGATTGATTTGAATCATGTTCCCAAAAATCCTGATTTCTTTCCCCCCGTTATGTTTTCAAATCCCTCCTCAAAATGACTGATCAAAAAAGCATTTGAAACACAGGCATTTATCACAGCAGAGGTGTCATGAGTTCACACGTCAGAGGATTGTTTCCATCAGAGTGGTTTAGAAACAGCAATAAATAAGAAGTAACAGTCTGATGTGAAAAACTTCTGAGGTCTCTCATGTATGTTTGGTAAACTGCTTGAAACAAATAGTTCTGTTGAAGGGTCATGAGGACTCGAAACATCAACTTTGCTCTTCTCCGCCGATGCTGCCAGACCGGCTGAGTTTTTCCAGGTATTTCTATTTTTGTTTTGAAACAAATAGTTATTTGTTAAGCATTGAGGATGGTTTGTATTCAGCAAGGAGAGGGTCATAAACCAAACAGGGTTAAGAGAAATGCCATGTTTTAGTTAGTTAGAAAGAGGACAGAAGGGAAGGAAGGTGCATTGGAGACTTCGGCGTATGAACAGGGCTGGGGAAGCCATCTTTGCTTTTCTCATTAAATTTACACACAGTAAGTTCGGGACACAGGGCTAATGTGCACCATTCTCTGGGCAGAATATTGAGCTCAGAGGCCGGGCGCCCACCTGACCTGGCCGAATGTAAAATGACACGTGATGACGTTGGGCGAGTGTCCTGACATCATTGCGTAGTCCCGTGATATTTCGTTCGGTGGGCGCAGGCTGGAGTCGGTAGAGCACCCGCTGACAATTAAAAGGCCGATTGAGGCCATTAAAAGGGTAATTAAATTACCTTATGGTTGGCAGGTAAGCAAAAACGCCAAACGGCCTTTGCACTTTTTAGGAAACCTCGCCCATGGGCAGGATGAGGTTTTCTAAAGCAAATAAAATTAAAATTAAAATTTTACACTTGAGTTAAAAACATGCCTCTGCTCATGTGGCAGAGTCACAGAATCACAGAATCACAGAATCACACAGTGCAGAAGAGGCCCTTCGGCCCATCGCGTCTGCACCGACATGTGAGAAACACTGTCTACCTACCTAATCCCATTTACCAGCACTTGACCCATAGCCTTGGATGTTATGACGTGCCAAGTGCTCATCCAGGTACTTTTTAAAGGATGTGAGGCAACCCACCTCCACCATCCTCCCAGGCAGCGCATTCCAAACCGTCACCACCCTCTAGGTAAAAATGTTTTTCCTCACATCCCCCCTAAACCTCCTGTCCCTCACCTTGAACTTATGTCCACTTGTGACTGACCCTTCAACTAAGGAGAACAGCTGCTTCCTATCCACCCTGTCCATGCCCCTCATAATCTTGTACACCTCGATCAGGTCGCCCCTCAGTCTTCTCTGCTCCAACGAAAACAACCCAAGTCTATCCAACCTCTCTTCATAACTTAAATGTTTCATCCCAGGCAACATCCTGGTAAATCTCCTCTGCACCCCCTCCAGTGCAATCACATCCTTCCTATAATGTGGTGACCAGAGTCACATGAGGCGACATGTTTTTTGACATTTTTATTTTGTTCATTAGATTTTTTAAACAGTGCTTCATGTCTCTGAGGTGACTCCGTGCCTCAGGGAGATTGAAGTGCTCTTTTGCATGCATGCGAGAAGTTTGCACTAGGGCTGCTTACCCTCCTTCCCCGGCCCGCACAGGCACCGCTGAACTCTGCTGCTCGTGTTCCATGCTGGGCGGGCCTTAATTGGCCCTCCCGCGTAAAATCGCAGTGCAGTGTCGATCACAGGCGGCTTCCCGACTGCCCCCACCCACCCCCGCCGTGTACCCCCACCAAGGGCAAAATGCTGCCGTCTAGGATGCTTAAAATTTATATTTTGTGTATGAAGTGGATTATCAAACATATTACTGTCTCGAGTTGTATGAATCTATTTAAGGGAATTGTCCAACACCATCTTGCACCTCCGTAAACTTAAGCTCATCCAAAACTCTGCAGCCCATATCTTAACTTGCACCAAGTACATTTCGCTATCAATCATGTGCTCACAAAATTACATTGGCGTCTGATCCAGCCGTGACTTAATTTAGAAAGATAGAACCATAGAACCATAGAAAAGTTACAGCACCAAAAGAGGTCATTCAGCCCATTGTGCCTGCGCCAGCCAATAAAGAGAAACATTTTTTAAAAACTAGCTGCCCGTTCTAATCCCACCTTCCAGCACCTGGTCCATAGCCTTGCAGATTACAGCATTTTAGGTGCAGATCCAGGTGCTTTTTAAATGAGTTGAGGGTTTCTGTCTCCACTACCAAACCAGACAGTGAATTCCAAACACCCACCACCCTCTGGGTGAAGAGGTTTACCTCATATCCCCTTTAATCCTTCTACCAATCACCTTAAACCTGTGTCCCCCGGTAATTGGCCTCTCTGCTATGGGAAACAGGACATCCTTGACTATTCTATCAAGGCCCCTCATAATCTTGTACATCTCAATCAGGTCACCCCTCAGCTTCCTCAGTTCCAAGGAAAACAAACCCAATCTATCCAATCTTTCCTCATAGCTGCAATTTTCAAGCCCTGGCATCATTCTTGTAAATCTCCTTTTTACTCATATTTTCACTCAAATCCCTCCATGGTCTCGTTCTTCCCTGTCTCTGTAACCTTTTTATTATTCCTTCATGGGATGTGAGCATTTGCCCTTGAGAAAGTGGTGGTGAGCCACCTTCTTGAAATGCTGTAGTCCACTTGTTCCAGTCCTATCAGCCTCCGAGCTCTCTGCAGTCTTCCAATTCTGGCTCTTGTACATCCCTGCTTTTTATCGCTCTATCATTGAGTTGCCAAGCCCCAAGCTCTGGAATTCCTTTCCTAAACCTCTCCGCCTCTATACCTCTCTTTCCTCTTTTAAGTACTCCTTAAAACCTCTTTACAGAAGCTTTTGACCACCTGATCTAATAACTCCATTTGTGGCTCAGTGTCAAATTTAATTTGATAACCTTCAAATGTTTTACTACATTAAATATACCCTGCTCCAAATAAATACAAGTTGTTTTTCAAATGTTGCCTCTTCCCCTTTCAGTTGTATTTGTGAGACAGGCTCCCAGGATAGCAGCTTTCACTGTGGGGTAATTTGTTTTCATTTTTAGCTCTCCAAAACTGGAGCTCTGTTCTGGAAATGCACATCATGAACACAAAGATGCACCTGCCTCCCAACCACGTTATCTCAATCATTAATGTGTGTAGATGGACATTATGGGGTGGGAGCTGTGCCCAATGATGTATGAAATACTTCACCAGGAGTGCGTGAAAATAAAACACTAGTTATAAAACTATAAACCAACTCTTTGAAAAATACAAAAGCATATTTAGTTAGTAAGAGAGTGTTGAAGGCTTTGAAGAGAGAGGGATGATTGAGTTCTGTGTAGAGCATAACAGTTCCTGAGCTGATAGCAGCACAGAACCGTCATGCCAAGAAAAGCAACTGATCTGGATGGGTAACATAAGATGTAAGACTGTTATTTTTAGAATGACATGAGCATTCCCATTTTTTTAGGGGATTAGGTAGGTTCAGTTGAGCTTTTATAAATATGTACAATCTATTTTACGGAAAGAATTGGTTTGTCGGTTTAAATTCTATATCTCCTCAGGCTTTCGTCTTTCCAATTAGCTACTTTACATCTGATATCTAAAAGGGAAACATGAGAAACTGTCAGCAGAGAGCTTCAAAACCAGGCATTGGTCAGTGCCTGAGGAAACTTGCTATGGTTATGGACAGCCAGTGCTGGTGCAAACTTTGAAGAGAACCATGAACAGTGGCTGGCCTTATCTGTCCATGGGTTAGATTTTTTTCATCTGCAATCCAACTAAGGGTGCATTTATTTGTGCTTAAAATTTAAACTTAATCACAGCTGGTAGACTACCACCACTCAATTATTTTAATGTTCTTGATTATTAGAATGTGAATTTTCTGTCCTTGACCCAGAAAGCCTACGCAACAGAAACAAATTCAAATTGAAATGAATTGGCAACTAGCACCAGCAGTATTTAAAATATCAGTATCCTCCTTCCTGCTAAACTAAATGGAAACAGCACAGATATCTGATTATAAGCACAATACAGCATGATTGCTATACAGGAAGTTACTTTGTTCAGTTGTTCAGTTCTTAATATTGCTTACATTGAGATATTTTATCCCGTCCTAATGTACAACTATTTTCTAGCTATGCAGTACAGCAGAGCCAAGTTGTGAGATAATGTGGTCCATTGTTCTAGTTGTGCCAAGCAACATAATAGTACATGGAATCAAAGTTGATTCTTGTGACTTTATTGAAATTCCAATAAGAACAGTTTTAATTGGAAAAGATGCATGTAGTAGCAAACCTATAGATTTTGTTGGTGATACTTCAAGTTACTTCTAGCCATTGCCATTCTGCCTGGCATGGGAAAATGAATGAAAATTATAGCTTTCTTTCAACAGTCAGTACAAGACAGAAGGTGTTTCTCACACGGGTCAATTGCCATTAATGTCACAATCATTACGCAATGCAAAGCCATGAGAGAACTCAGAATGTAACCGCAGTATTGATGTCTCATTGATGTCAGGCTGAAAAACTTGTATTCAACACTGGGTTCTGGTCACTGAACAAAGTAACTTCCTGTATAGCAATCATGCTGTATTGTGCTTATAATCAGATATCTGTGCTGCTTCCATTTATTTTAGCAAGAAGAAGGATACTGATATTTTAAATACTGCTGGTGCTAGTTGCCAAGTTAGTTTTGTTTGCTATTTTAACTGCTTAAGAATTTTTAAACTTTAATTTACATTGCTGTGTTTCATTAGAATTTTTCAAATAACATCTTACTCTAAAAGCTCTTCCGTGAAGCTTATGACATTGAACCTCATGGCAAGATTCTATATCTGCTGCAGGATTGACTTTTTCAATTTAATGACAGGTATCTTTAGAATATTACCATATATTTGGAAGACATTTGTTCAGGGCTTGGATGGAGTGGATTTCTTCAAATGTGTACAGGAGAACTTTTTAGGTCAATATGTAGAGGGTCCAACAAAGGACGGCACAGTGCTGGACCTAATTCTGGGGAATGAAGCCAGACAGGTGGCTGAGATGGTGGTGGGCGAGCATTTTAGTGATAGCGACCACAACATGGTACAATTTAAGTTTGTTATGGACAAAGAAATCGACAAGTTGCAAAAAAATGTTTTGGATTGGGGGAGAATGGATTTTAGTAAAATAAGGCAGGATCTGGCCAGGGTACACGGGGAACAGTTACTTGTGGGGAAATCTACAGAGGGACAGTGGGGGGTGTTCAAAAAGGAAATGGGGAAGATACAGGCTCAACATGTTCCCTCTAGGGTGATAGGAAGGAGTAACAAGCCCAGAGAACCATGGATGACCAGAGATATTCAGGTTACGATGAGAAGGAAAAGAGAGGCTTTTAGCAGGTACAAGGGGAGCAAATCAACAGAGGCATTAGTGGAGTACAGACAGTGCAGGGTGGAGCTTAAGAAAGCAGTTAGGAGATCAAAGAGGGGATATGAGAAAGCGCTGACTGGTAAAAGTGGGGAAATTCCCAAGATATTCTATAAGTATATCAATGGGAAGAGGATAACCAGAGAAAGAGTAGGGCCCATTAGGGACCAAGGGAGCAATCTATGGGTGGAGCCAGAGGACATTGCTAGAGTGTTGAATGAATACTTCACATCTGTCTTCACCCAAGAGAATGAGGATGAAGGTATTGAACTCGGGGAGAGAGACTGCGAGGTTCTTAAGCAAATTGATATAGGGAGTGACAAGGTATTGGAGGTGTTGGCAGTCTTAAAAGTGGACAAATCTCCAGGTCCGGATGATTTGTGTCCCAGACTGCTGAGGGAGGCAAGGGAGGAGATCGCAGGGGCTCTGACCCAAATTTTTAATTCCTCTCTGGCCACGGGGGAGGTGCCAGAGGACTGGAGAACAGCTAATGTGGTTCTGCTATTTAAGAAGGGTTGTAGACATAAGCCAGGGAACTACAGGCCAGTGATTCTCAGGTCAGTGGCAGGGAAACTATTGGAGAAATTTCTAAAGGAGAGTATCCATCTCCACTTGGAGAGGCAAGGTTTGATCAGGAATAGTCAGCATGGCTTTGTCAGAGGGAGGTCATGCTTAACAAATTTGATTGGATTTTTTGAGGAGGTGACCAGGTGTGTAGATGAGGGTAGTGCAGTTGATGTAGTTTATATGGATTTCAGCAAAGCCTTTGACAAGATCCCACACGGGAGACTTATAAAGAAGGCAAATGCACATGAGATACAGGGTAATTTGATAAGGTGGATTCAAAATTGGCTTAGTTGTAGGAGGCAGGGTGATGACAGAAGGATGCTTTAGTGACTGGAAGCCAGTGTCCAGTGGCGTACCACAGGGATCTGTGCTGGGTCCCCTATTATTTGTCATTTATATAAATGACATAGATGACTATGTGCGGGGTAGGGTTAGTAAGTTTGCAGATGATACAAAGATTGGCCGGGTGGTTAACAGTGAGGTTCAGTGTCTTGGGCCACAGGAAGATATAGACAGGATGGTCAAATGGCAGATGGAATTTAATCCTGAAAAGTGTGAGTTGATACACTGTGGAAGGAGTAATTTGACAAGGAAGTATTCAATGAACGGCATGACACTAGGAAGTTCTGAGGAACAAAGGGACCTTGGCGTGTGTGTCCATAGATCTCTGAAGGCAGAGGGACATGTTAGTGGGGTGGTGAAAAAGGCTTATGGGACACTTGCCTTTATCATTCGAGGCATAGATTAGAAAAGTAGGGAGGTCATGTTGGAGTTATTTAGAACCTTGGTGAGGCCACAGCTGCAGTACTGTGTGTAGTTCTGGTCGCCACGTTATAGGAAGGATGTGATTGCACTGGAGGGGGTGCAGAGGAGATTTACCAGGATGTTGCCTGGGATGAAACATTTAAGTTATGAAGAGAGGTTGGAAAGACTTGGGTTGTTTTCGTTGGAGCAGAGAAGACTGAGGAGCGACCTGATCGAGGTGTACAAGATTATAAGGGGCATGGACAGGGTGGATAGGGAGCAGGTGTTCCCCTTAGTTGAAGGGTCAGTCACAAGGGGGCATAAGTTCAAGGTGAGGGGCAGGAGGTTTAGGGGGGATGTGAGGAAAAACATTTTTACCTAGAGGGTGGTGACGGTCTGGAATGCACAGGCTGGGAGGGTGGTGGAGGCAGGTTGCCTCACATCCTTAAAAAGTACCTGGATGAGCACTTGGCACGTCATAACATTCAAGGCTATGGGCCAAGTGCTGGTAAATGGGATTAGGTAGGTAGGTCGGTATTTCTCACGTGTCGGTGCAGACCCAATGGGCCGAAGGGCCTCTTCTGCACCGTGATTCTGTGATTCTGTGAATTGGACTGTCCTGCTTCTGTCAGTAGTTTGAAAGAGCCAAACAATTTAGTCTCACACCCCAGGTTTTTCCCCATAATTCTGCAAATGAAAAAGCTAGGGTGTGAGACTAAAATCGCTTCAATATATGCGTCCAATTGCCTTTTGAAAGCTGTTAAGGAATTTGGTTTCACCACACTTTCAGGCAGTGTGTTCCAGATAATTAACAATCCTCTATGTGAAAAGATTTCTCTTCATTTCTCCTAATCCTCTCTGTGTACTTGAGGCCATTAGCAGCTGGGCTGAAACTATCCACACTCATTTTGCATTAAGGTTGCTATAACCAGCAGAAAGAGAAGACTTTAATCTCTCCAGTGTGGGGTGGAATCAAGCCCCAATCCAAGGAAGTAAAAGGACAATGCACTAATGTACTGTGTCCCACAGCCTTTCAAATTGGCCATGCTGCAGCAGTTAAATGGCAGCAGTGACACACTAAGCTGGAGGAACAATATGATTAGCCTATGTCCAATGTTCTCAATCTTGACTGTTCCGTCACGGACAGGCTTTTCCCATAAGGAGGGGAAAGGAAATCTCCTGAGTCCTTCTCACACATGTTGATGTAACTTGCCAGACCTGTTCTCTCATTGATGGATGAGCGGGCGCAAATAGAAACAAGGAGGTCACAACCCCAACATAACAAGCAAAGTAGATCAAAGATTGGATTCCTTCCTGTAAAATAATTCTCCAAACAATGGAGTTTAATTAGAATTTTCAAAATTCTTGCATCAAGAATGTGGATAATAGCAGCTAAGTTGTAATACATTGTAATGCTGCAATTTTTAAAAATTCCTTCATGGGATGTAGACATTGTTGACAAGGTCAGAATTTATTGCACATCTCTAAGTGCACTTGAGAAAGTGATGGCAAGCCATCTTCTTGAATACAATTGAGTGGGCTGCTAGGTCATTTTAGAGGGCTCTGAATTGAGGGCAGTTAAAAGTCAGCCACATTTCTGGAAATCAGGAGCCACATATAGATCAAACTGGATGGCAGATATCCTTCCCTCAAGAACATTAGTGAACCAGCTGGGTTCCTACAACAATCTGATAGTTTCATGGTCACCATCAATAATTTTTTCATTCCAATTCATTTAACTGGATTTAAATTCCACAGCTGCCCTAGTGTGTTTAGAACTCACATTCAGCAGTAGACCTTGTTTCATAGTGGTAGCATTCCTACCTCTGAGCCAGAAGCTCTGGATCCAAGAACCACTTGAGGAATGATGGCCACAGAAAAGCAGCCAAACAGGTTGATTATCAACCTTTAAATCCTGCCAATACATCTATGGCAAGTGGTAAGAGCAGGAGAGTTTCCTGATCATCTCGAACTGCGTAATAGCTACAGGGCAACAGCCTCCCCATGTTAAAAGACCCCACGTGCAAGCTCTTGCCATGGGCTATACTCCATGTGGCCAATGTCTTCCTTGCTCTCTCTTGTTAGAGAGAGAGAGAGAGCTTATATCTCTAGATTAATTCAGGTCTACTAGGATTAGTAGTCCTGTAACATAATCACTGTACTCCTAGCTGGGTTTGGATGGCAACACAAGCCAAGAAAGAAAACAATGTACAAGCAGTGTTTGTACTTCATTTGAATTAGGAAACTGTACCTATTTTGCAACTTACCCCAAAACAACTGTTTGATTATATTTTTAAGGTCTGGAATTTGGCCACTCAAATTGTGGAGACTAATTTCAGTCATGGTTATCTCCATTAGTGATTGCAGTTGGCATGTTAAAAAATAGGATGGTAGGCTGCCACAGAAGTGTGTTGTTATCTCATGTTGTACTGCAAGAGACAGTGACACAGGAAATGTATGCATGGTACTGATCACTAGAACATAGGGGGGATAATGATGGGCATCAGTGGGTTGGAAGGAAGCAATTTAATTTCATTAATGCCAGATGGCCAGACAAAAGCAAGATTCACTTTGCAATAACTAGAATCAAAAACTGATTTTTTTTTGTTTTTTCTCAAGTGGAGTATGATGATTGGTCAGTGAATCTCAAAATGTTTTGGTTGAAGGACTCCTTTTAAAATCAATCAGTAATCGTGGATACCTCTCTAAATTATAATGCTATACAATACTCAGAATAGGAAAATACTGCATATAATACATATTCTAAGGATGCTTTTAAGAAAACTGTACTTATAATAGCAATTTGAGGATTATTTCACTGACGTGGAAAATGATGAGACAGACCAGATGCCAGAGATAATGGATACCTGTGACCCCACTAACATTCTAGTTCACGTTCCCCCCTTGTGTTCATCTCTGTCTCCTCTCACTCTCTATCTGCCCCTCACCCACTCATTGCTGGGAAGGTCTCACTGCCATAACTTAATCTTGTTCAGCACTCATGCCATTTTAGCACAGAGAGAGCACAAAGATATTTAGCATAAGTGAATAAATCAAATTGCAGTGGGGTGTACTTGAGATTGGGTTTAAGACACATTGTTAGAAAGGAGTAAAGGGAACTTTGCTCTACATCTAGCCTTTGCTAAGCCTGACTAGAGCATGCTCAAACACTGGTGCCATGAGAAAAAAAAGTGTTCCATTTCTCAGCGTTCATATTTTAAAAATGGCATTAAGGAAGAGAAACAGAATCAACCAGTTTGTGCTCCATGTTAAATATTAAACTTGGTAGGAGAAACATTTATTTATAATTTAACATAGATTACTCAGGAAGTGTTTGAACACTAAATTACCACAATTTGCAGTATAATCATGGTATATAAGCATCTTTTTGGATAGTTTTAAGTTACAACTGCATGCTGTTCTTGGTGTACTATACTCAACTAGGCTAAACTAATCAAACTTACTTTTGATTGCAGGAGACAGTTAGGTCAACTTGTACCTAATTAAAGCTAGCTTTCAAAAATGAAGTAAATTTTTAAAAATGAAATATTACAATTCAGCCCCCAAATTCTTTTATTTTTATATTAACAAAAATAATACCAGGAAAATACACAGGGCAGAATTGTCCTAGATTTGCACTAAGTGCGGTAGCGGGCGTGAAAAATGTGGGAGGATTTTTCCCTCATGGGACGGGCTCGGTGGGGGTGGGAGAAGGCATGGGTGGTCGGGAAGCCGACTGCCACCAGTGATCATGGTCAGACTGCGATTTCACGTTGGTGGGGCAATTAAGGCCCGCCCAGCGTGAAACACGGGTGGCAGCACTTGGTGCTGCCTGAGTGGGGGAGCAAAAAGGCAAGAGCGCAAGTTCGCGCATGCACGTGGGTGCGTGCGGCAAAAACTCCCTGAGGCACAGAGCTCCCTCAGGGAGATTAAGAGTTTGAAACATTAAAAATAAAGATTTTTAAAATGTTATAAAACATGTCCCCTCATGTGACTCTGTGCATGGGGCATGTTATTAATGAAATGTTGTAATTTTTATTTAATTTTTAATAGCTGTTGGAAACCTCATCCCACCCGTGGATGAGGTTTCCTAAAATGCGCAAAGGCTGCTTGGCCTTTTCACCTGCCCGCCAACTGTAAGGTTGGACAGGCAGTGAAAAATTTCAATCAATTACGTTCTTAATTGTCTTAATAGGCCTTTTAATTGTCGGCAGGAGTGCTGCCGACTCTCGTGCGCGCCCACTGACCAAATATTGCGCGAGTGCAAGATGGCTTTGGGACACTCGCCTGCGTCATCGCGTGTCATTTTACGCTCGGATCGGGCATGCACCCGCCCAACGAGTGGAAAATTCTGGCCATGATGTTTTACCTGCTGGCCACAATGGTGGATTTTTGTGCCTTATCATCTGCTTCCCGGCACGCCCGCCTCATTAATGATACATTCATGGGAAACATGCCGATCACTGGCGGGCGGGCTCGGATTTTCCCACAATGCCATGACCTCACCGCTTCCTAGCTCTGGGTGTCATATTTAAAGTGCACCAGACCACAGCCTACTTCAGGTCTACGGAGCAGGACTGCTCCAGGCGACAGATGGCCCCGAAAGCAAAGGTGACAGCAGACATCAAATTTAGTAATGCCTTTCTGGGGCGCCTGCTGGATGCAGTGGAAGGCCGCCGTGAACTCCTCTACCAACACTCTGGCCGCAGGCGGTCCACCAGGGTCATCAATCCAGCCTGGGAGATTGTGGTCAGCACCAACAGAGCACAGAGGAGGTCAACCACCCAGTGCAGGAAGAGGATGAATGATCTCATCTGTTCCGCCAGGGTAAGTCAGCCATCTCATCACTCTCAACACATGCTCCCATCACACATCCACAGGGATCCCACACCTCAATGGACAACACCGCTAACTCTTACACACACCCTATCATCTCCGTCAGCTCCTCTGGAGCTCACGTCCTCATCTTGTCCATAGCTCCACTCACCACACAAATATTCCACACAGTGCTATGCATCCTGCTCACACTCTGTCCATCTGTTTTCATGCAGAAGAAGCTGGTTCACAACAGCAAGGAGAGGTCCCAGATTAGGGGTGGAGCTGCCGACAATAGGCCATTTGCTCACTTTGAAGAACTGAGGACGTGGACTGTGCCTGCGGTAATGGTGAGGTCAGTGGTGAACGCCCACGTGAGGATCCTGCACCACAACATCCCTCTCTCAACACAAACGTGAGGGCTCTCTCTCCTGCTTTTGACTCTGCTGCCATGCACTAATTATCTTTACATTGGTTCACAGGGAGCTCTGCCAAGCGACCGATACCCTCAGCCAGTCCCCCAGCTCCATCCAGGTTCTCACCTTCAGTGAAGGGAACACTTCCTCCATTGAAGAGCTGGAAATAAGCAGGCTGGAAGACCCATCACAGAGCTTACCCAGACCCTCCATCAGACCCTCCACCAGCACAGAGACACGTAATTTGGTAGGATCTAAATCTAGAGCAGGCTCAGGTTCACAATCTGGTGGTCGCCACATGGACATATGTCCGCAACAGCAGGAGGCAGGTTCGTGCGAGCTCCCCGGCACCCAGAGGACTGCTGGGGAAGAAGCATCTGTGAGGTCCAGTCAGATGACAAGCCTCTGGCCTTGACCTTGTAACTCATCTTGGAGAGTCAGCAGAAGACGGAGGAACATCACACAGAGCTGTTGGAAGCCCTCAACAGAGTGGCTATGCATTGGAGGACCATATCCGACTGCTCTCTGAAGAAGTGGTGCCCACATGTGTGTGCATGGAGGTCTCCGTGGGAAGGATTGCAGATGCCATGGAGACTCTGATCCAGCAGAATACAAAGATGCATGCAGACCTGCACTCCATCATTGTAGCCATGGGTGAGTCCCTACAGTAGCAATGCGGGAGGGAAACAGGGCACCACGACATTCGCCCAGGTGCTCCCTCCCCTCAAGGAATCAGGCCTTGGCCCTCGGGCATCTGAGGGGAGGAAAGGGCAGCTGGACACCCGCGGGTCATCCATTCAGGAATCCCAGAGGCTGTCCGCTCCCTCCAAGTCCCCTTTGCCTGTGACCCCCTCAACCTCGTCCCCTGTCACCGCAGAGGGAGCAGCTGGCCCACAGGAGGTCAGCCAAAGCAAGCCCTCAAGGCCCTCAAGACCTCGGCTCTCCAGCATTAATTCCTGGGGCAACCCAGAAGTAGTACGCTAATACCATGGCTGAGTTAAGGAGATACAACAAACCCAACTAATGAACTTAAATGCATCCATGCCATTCATCTTAACTATTCCCTTTGGCAGAACATTCTACATTCTCACCACTCCCTGGATAAAAAAGGTTCTTCTGAATTTTTATTTCTCGCTGTCATTCTTATATTGATGGCCTCTAGTTTTTGTACTTCCCACAAGTGGAATCTCACTCTGGGCCAGATTTTCGTGGTCCAAACTAGCAAGCTGCCAAGCAAAAGATCAACATTGTAAATTTAAAAAAGTTTTCAGGTAAGTTAAAATTTCATCAAATGGATAAAAATGTAGAGTGCATGTCACACTATTGAAATGGTAGCCTAGAATTATAAGCAAGTGTAAATGTTTCATCTTTTTCCATTGCTTTTACGTATTCAGACCAGACGTCTGTTGAGATAGCAGTTCTAATGTCTATTCATGCACTCAGAGTTTTATGGGCTCTTGGCTGTAATCCAACTGCCTAATCCTTATACAGGTGTTTCACATTTTTGTACAGCTGCTTTGAAGAGTCTGTTTGTTTAATCAGGTAGTTTAATGGGCTATTCAATGGCTTCCAAACGTTATGATAGGGCTTGTGAGTTTTGTTCCTAAAATGGGCAATTGGTGAGGGGATGTAGTTAAAGGGGTGAGGATGAGTGGCTGAGAGATAAAGGGATGAGGGCAAGGAAGGTAAGGGAGGTGAGTGAATGAGAGTGAAGGTGGTGAGGGAATGAGAGGTTTAGGTGTAATGGTTGGGTTTAAAATGGTCAGAAATTTTAACTGTACATAGGTGCTCCGATGATTGCTTCAGAAGCACCCGACTGAGGCTTTTTGGGAACAGAGGCAGGCCTTTTAAACTGCCCTTTCTGGACTCAACCTTTCTCCTGGCCTCTTAGGGCCTGGACCACCTGTCGACTTTCTTGAGATGGAAGCAGAATCATAATGGCAGGATCAATCTTGCCTCTTGACTCTCACCAACAATATGAAAGTTTGGCCCTCTGTTTCTATTATATCAAAACCTTTCATATTTTTAGAGGCCTCTATTAGGTCCCCCGGGCCTTTTGTTTTTAAGTGAAAAAAGATCCAACCTGTTCATCCTTTCCTCATAGGTATTACTTGGCAACTTTGGCATAATCCATGTAATTCTCTTACGCACAGACTTTGGTTTCACTGTACGCTTTTTATAATATGGCGAGGAGAACTATACACCATCCTCTCAGTGTGGTCTGACCAAGATTCAATACATATTTAGCATAACTTCGCTACTTTTCAATTCTCTTCCGATAGAAATAAATCCTAGTGCTTGGTTTGTTTTTGTTATGATCTTATTAACCTCAGTGGCAAATTTTAGTGATTTGTATATTTGCACCTCCAAATCCCATTATTACTTTGCTCCTCAACCCCATTTAGATTCTTACTTTCCAAATAATATACAACCTCTTTATTTTTCTTACCCAGGCATATGCCAGAATTTTTCCCTCGCCTTGGTGGGAGCGGGCAGCGGTGGTCGGGAAGCTGGCCGCTGCCCGCGATCAGCTCCACACCGCGTTTTCACGCAGGCGGGCAAATTAACATGGATCGCGAAATGCAGTGCTCAGCGCTGCCTGTGTGGGCAGGAGGAGGAGGGAGCATGGGCTTGGCGCGCAGTTCACGCATACACATGAAAGAGTGCTTCAATCTCCCTGAGGCACGGGAGACTAATAAATAAATACAATAAAAATTTAATAAAACATGTCCCCTCTCAGTTATTTAATGTGTAATAACTTTAGGAAACCTCATCCCACTCGTGCAAAAGATAAGGCTGAAGCATTTGCAACAACCTTCAGCCAAAAGTGCTGAGTGGATGATCCATCTTGGCCTCCTCTGGCAGACCCCAGCATCACAGATGCCAGTTTCCAGCCAATTCAGTTCACTCCACGTGATATCAAGAAACGGCTGAAGGCACTGGATACTGCAAAAGCTATGGGCCCTGACAACAATCCAGCAATAGTACAGAACACGTGCTCCAGAACTTGCTGCACCCCTAGCCAAGCTGTTCAAGCACAGCTATAACACTGGCATCTACCCAAAAAGGAGGACAAACCAAACCCGGCCAAATCTGCTCTCGATCATCAGTAAAGTGATGGAAAGTGTCATTAACAGTGGTATTAAGCTTATCAATAACCTGCTCACTGATGCTCAATTTGGGTTCTGGCAGGGTCACTTGGCTCTTGACCTCATCACAAGCTTGGTTCAAAAATGGACAAAAGAGCTGACCTCCAGAGGTGAGATGAGAGTCAATGGGATTCAGGGGGAAAATTCTCCGTTGGTTGGAGTCATACCTCGCACAAAGGAAGATGGCTGTGGTTGTTCGAGGTCAATCATCTCAGTTCCACAACATCACTGCAGGGGTTCCTCTGGGTAGTGTCCTAGGTCCAACCATCTTCAGTTGCTTCATCAATGACCTTCCTTCCATCCTAAAGTCAGAAGTGGGGATGTTCACTGATGATTGCATAATGTTCAGTGCCATTCCCCACTCCTCAGATCCTGAAGCAGTTCATGTCCAAATGCAGTAAGACCTGGACAATATCCAGGCTTGGGCTGACAAGTGGCAAGTTACATTCACATCACACAAGTGCCAGGCAATGACCATCCCCAACATGAGAGAATCTAACCATTACCCCTTGACATTCAATGGCATTGCCATCGCTGAATCCCCACTATCAACATCCTGGGGGTTACCAGTGACTAGAAACTGAACTGGACTAGCCGTATAAATACTGTGGCTGCAAGGGCAGGTCAGAGGCTAGGAATCCTGCAGCGAGTAACTCACCTCCCGACTCCCCAAAGCCAGTCCACCATCTACAAGGCACAAGTCAGGAGTGTGATGAAATACTCTCCCCTTGCCTGGATGAATGCAGCCCCAACAATATTCAAGAAGCTTGACCCCATCTAGGACAAAGCAGCCCGCTTGATTGGCGCCCCAGCCACAAACATTTACTCCCTCCACCACCGACACACAGTTGCAGCAGTGTGTACCATCTACAAGATGCACTGCAGAAACTCACCAAAGCTCCTTAGGCAGCACCTTCCAAACCCACAACCGCTACCATCTAGAAGGACAAGTGCAGCAGACACATGGGAACACCACCACCTGGAAGTTCCCCTCCAAGTCACTCACCATCCTGACTTGAAAATATGTCGCCGTTCCTTCACTGTTGCTGGGCCAAAATCCTGGAACTCCCTCCCTAACAGCACTGTGGGTGTACCTACATCACATGGACTGCAGTTCAAGAAGTCAGCTCGCCGCCACCTTCTCAAGGGCAATTAGGGATGGGAAATAAATGCTGGCCTAGCCAGCGATGCTCACATCCCATGAATGAATTTTTAAAATCATCTATGTTGAACTCCATTTGCCAATTGTCATTCTCAAAGTTTATTTATGTCTTTTTGTAATTTGTTGCAGTTCTCCTCAGTATTGACGATGTGTCCCAATTTGATGTTGTCTGCAAATTTAGAAACTGCGTTTTTGATTCCAAAGTCTAAAACGTTTGGTAGTACAGAACTTGAGTATTGCTGAAAAAAGAAACACTCTGTCAAAGCTTTTTGTCTTGCACTCATCAGGACAGAGGCAAGAATACCAAATCTCAAATGGAGCAATAACTTATATTGTTTGAGAAGTGTTCTCTAGTGAATTTTCTACGGCAGCACCTAAACCAATCAGAGTCAACTTGCCAAACAACCAGCACCCTTTTCTCATACAGTATAAATTGTTGCTCCCTTTGAAATTTGGCATTCTTGCTTCTGTTACAAATTGTTAATATAAATTGTGAGCAACAGCGGTCCCCACTTCCCATCTTCTACCACTCTGCAAAGCTACCCTTTAACCCTACTCTCTGCTTTCTGTCTCTTATTCAGACAGTTATCCATTCTGCTATTTGTCCTGAATATTCCCTTGAAGCTGTGCAGTGCAGCAACCCAGAAATTAATGCTCAAGTAGTACTCAAGTTGCCCCTTTGAAGATATTGCACGTGCATGATCACGCATGAAAATTTAAAGGTACAGCACACTTAAATGAATCGGACACTTACAACAAAGAAACAAATAGAGGGTATGATGCTTTTCACCAAATCTGCCTGCCCTGGTCTTATTCATTAATCTACTGTGTAGGAACTTATTGAAGGCCTTTTGGAAGTCTAGATATATTACATCTACTACATTATCCTTACCTCTTATCTCTGTTATCTTTTCAAAGAATTCAATGAAGCTGAACAAGCAAGACTTTCTCTTTATTATAATATTTTTGGTTTCTAGATTTTTTTCTATTTTCTTCTTTTGTAGGGATTCCATTATTTTTTCCTGCTGTCAATGTTAAGCTGACATGTTAACCTGGACATAGAATCATAAAGTCATAACACAGTTACAGCACAGAAGGAGTTTTACTTAGCCCATTGTATCTGTGCTGACTCTTTGCAAGAGCAACTCAGCTAATCCCATTCCCCTGCCTGCTCCCCATAGCCCTGCAATTCTTTTCTCTTTAGATAATTATCTAATTCTCTTTTGAAAGCCATCATTGAGTCTTCCTCCTTCAAAAAGTGGGGAACACTGTTGCTCACAATTTACATTAATGATTTGGTCTTTGGGATCAAAAGCACACTGTCAGGCAATGCATTCTAAATCCTAATCAGCCAGTGTGTGTGGGATTTTCCTCATGTCGCTGTTGCTTCTTTTGCCAATCACATTAAATTGGTGTCCTCAAGTTCTTGGTCTTTCCACCATTGGGACCAATTTCTCCCTGTCTAATCTGTCCAAACTTCTCATGAAATTGAAAACCTCTGTCAAATCTTTTCTCCTAAAAGGAGAGCAGCTCTATCTTCTCCAATCTATCAGCTTAACTGAAGTTCCTCATCTTTGGAACCATTCTCAAGAATCTTTTCTACACCCTCTCCAATACCTTCACATTCTTCCTAAAGTGTGGTGCCCAGAATTGAACAATACTCCAGTTCAGACCGAAGCAATGTTCCTTGCTCTTGTACTCTATGCCCTTATATATAAAGCCCAAGATCCTGCATACTTTATTAACTGTGCTCTTAACTTGCCCTGCCAACCTCAGTGATTTGTGCACATATACAGTAGGACCCTCTGCTCCTGCAAATCCTTTCGAATAGTATATTTTATTTTCTATTGCCTCTCCTCATCCTTTCTACCAAAATTAATCACTTCACATTTCTCTGCATTAAGTTTTCTCTGTCACATGTCGGCCCATTCTATCAGTTAGTTTATATCCTCTTGAAGTTTATCACAATCCTCCTCAAAGTTCACAGTACTTCCAAATTTTGCGTCATCCATAAACTTTGAAATTGTGCCCTGTATGCCCAAGTTTAGGTCATTAATAAATATATCAAGAAAGGCAGGTGTCCTAACACTGACCCCTGGGGAATCCTCTATATATCTTACCCTAGCTCAAATGTTCACCACCATTCTGTTTCTAATCACTTAGCCAATTTTGTATCGATGCTGCTACCATCTCTTTTATTCCATGAGCTTCACCTTTTTCACATGCCTGTTGTGTGGCACTTTCTCAAATATCTTTTGGAAGTCCATGCACACCGTATCAACTGCATTATCGTCATCTACCCTCTCTGTTACCTCATCAAAATCTCAAATGAAGTAATTTTCTTGAATAAATCTGTGCTGGCTTTCCTAACTTAATCCATATTTGGTCAAGTGACTGTTAATTTTGTACCAAAATATAATTTCTAAAAGCTTCCCCGCCATCTAGGTTAAACTGTCTATTCTGTGGTTGCCTAGATTAGCCTTACACCCTTTTTTGAACAAGGATTTAAGATTTGCAATTTTCCAGTTCTTTGGCACCACCTCTGTATCTAAGTAGCATTGGAAAATTATGATCAGTGCCTTCATAATTTCTACCATTACTTCCCTCAGTATCCTTGGATTCATCTCACCTGGTCATGGCAGCTTATCAATTTTAAGCACAGCTAGCCTATCTAATAATTCCTCTTTATCATTTTTAGCTCATCCAGTGTCACTTTCACTATGGCTCAGGCAACATCTTCTTCCTTAGTAAAGACAGAGGCAAAGTGCTCATTTAGTATCTCAGCCATGTCCACAGCCTCCTCACATATAATCCCTTTCAGGCCCATAATTGTCCCTCTCTCCTCCTTTAACCACCCTTTTCCTAGTTATATGACTATAGAAGGCTTTTGGATTCACTTTTATGTTAGCTGCTTGTCTCATACCCTTTCATTTAATCTCTTATTTGTTATTTCACTTCCCCCCTAAACCTTCTATGTTGAGTCTGGTTATCAGTTGTGTTATTCACCTGGCATCTACCCTATGCAACCTTTTTCTGCTACATCTTACTCTATGGGTTGGACCTTTACCTCGTTGGGCGTGCACGAAACCGGCCGCCGCCCACGATTGGGCCCCGACTGCGATTTCACGCTGGCTGGCCAATTAATGCCAGCCAACGTGAATCGCGCGCTGAGAGCCTCAGCACTGCTGGGGTGGGAGGAGCGCGAGCGCTGAAATTTGCACATGTGCGAGGGTGCACTCAATGAAAGCTCCCTGAAGGCACAGAGCTGCCTCAGGGAGCTGTAGATTTTTAAAAACATAAATAAAGACTTTAAAAATGTTAAAAACATATTCCCTCATGTGACTCTGTCACATGAGCATGGACATGTTATAAATGAGATTTCAACCTTTTTATTTTGTTTTTAATTCCTGTCCGTGGATGAGGTTCCTTAAAAAAGGCCCCTTGGCCTTTTCGCCTGCCTACCAATCGAACAGTTGGACGGGCAGCGAAAAATCAGATTTAATTAATTGATTAAGGACCTTAATAGGCCTCTTAATTGTTGGCAGGCAAGCTGCCTCCTGTCGCATGTGCCCACCGAGCGAAATATCGCAAGAGTGCGCGCTGACGTCGGGACGCTTGCCCCGACATCATCGCACACTATTTTACTCTCGCTCGGGCTGGGTGCACGCCCGCCCAATGAGAGAAAATATATGCCTTATGTCTGTTTTGTCCTCCAGGAAGCTCAGGCTTTGTTTGTCCTACCTTCCCCCTATGTAAGAATGTAACTGGATTATACATGAGCTATCTTCTCTTTAAAAGCAGCCCAGTACTCTGTTACAGCTTTGCCTGCCAACCTTTGATTTCAATTACCTGGGATAGGTCCATTCTCATCCCATTGAATTTAGCCCTCCCCCAATTAATTATTCTTCTGCTGGATTGCTTCTTGACCTTTTCCAAAGCTAACCTAAACCTTATGATACTATGGTCCCTGCCCCTTAAATATTCCCCTGCTGACACTTGGTCCACTGGGCCTACCTCATTCCCAAGAACCAGGTCCAGCAATGCCTCCTTCCTCAATTTACTGGAGACATACTAATACAGAAAATTCTGCTCAACATATTTATTTTTCTCTGCCCTCTACTCTATTACTATCCCAGTCTGTATTATGATAATTAAAGTCCCCCATTCTAACCCTATGCTTCTTATATCTCATGGTAAATTTAATCCTATATATCTTTCTCACTAGCTTGTTGCCTGTAGAATACACTAAGTAATGTAATGGTACCTTTATTGTTTATTTGCTGTAAACAAATCAGTTCTGTCCTTGACCCCCCTGGGACATTCTCTCTCTCCAGCACTATAATGTTCTCCTTAATCAATGCTGTTACCCCTCCTTCTTTCTTTCCTTCCTATCTCCCCTGGAAACCTTGTATCCTGGGATATTTAATACCCAGTCCTGCCTTTCTTTGAGCCAGGTCTCTGTTATCGCCACAACATCATATTTTGATGTGGCTATCTGCACCTGCAATTACCAACCATATTTACCACAGTCCGTACATTCACACACATGCATTTTAATGCTGATTTGGACCTTATTACATTCCCCCTTACTCTGACCCCACACAATGCCTTACTATTTTCTACCCTAGTGATGACTGCCTCTCATAATTCTCCGTATACCTTAGATTTCCTCCCTAATATTACCTGCTGAATTCCACACATTGGGTGAGTTAATTTTAACCCTTCTCAGTTGCACTAGAAAAGCACTCTGTAAAGAAATTGGTATCAGCTCTATTCACTTACAATCCATCTGCCCTGTACAGGTCCCATCTTCCCTAGAACTGGTCACAATGTCTCCCTCCTGCACCATCTCTCCAGCCATGCATTTATCTGCTTGATCATCCTATTTCTATACCTACTTGCACGTGGTATGGGGAGTAATATAGTGAGTACTATCTTTGAGGTCCTGCTTACTACTTTCCTTCCTGGCTCCCTAAACTCCTGCTCTGAAACCCAGCGCTTGAGCTATTGCAGCTGACAACACTTCCTGCACATATGATTACCCAGGACAGGAGAAACATCCTGGAGTTCCCACATGGAACAAAATGTATACTCAATGGGGCTAAGTTGCTCTGTCATTCCTCTATTTATTAGACTATTAAATTTACTACTTCAATAAATAGACTCACCAGCTACTACCAATGAGCTGCTTCTACTGTGCTGAAGTCACCTTATTATACAGGGAGATTAACTAAAATGATTTTACTTAGTTCTTATCTAAAACCCTTGGATTATAATTTATTGGAAAATTCAGCTTTAATTTTAACTTTATCCCCAAGAACTGATTGATTAATTGAACGCAGGTTTTAATTATAATATAAATGATCAAAATTGCTTTAGCTTTTATACTAACAAATTGATCAAGTCTTATGTATAATTGATTAATTTAGAGTAATTTAGAAGCTTACCAGTCGACTCACTCTGGCCTGTTTTCTGTTTCCCTGGTCTCTCTGTTGATTGTGATGTCACTGTGACCTTGTTATTTGATTTTTCTTGTGTTTGATTTGGCTCCTGGCACGTTTTCTGAATCTCTGCTCTGCTGCTGTTCCTTTATACCCTGCCTCCGATTTCTTAGCGTGCTTTTTTTATATGTCTCTTCTTGAATATAATACAATATTAGCTATCTGCCATTCCTCTGGCACTGCACCTTTTCTAGTGAATTATTAAACATGTTTAATAGTGCCTCTGATAGCCTTTCTCTAGATTCTTTTAAAATCTCATATGCAATCCATCTAGGCCAGGGGTTTTACTCATTTTGAGTTTGATTAATTAATTTAATATGTCTCCTTTTTTATTTTCAATGCAGTTGTATCATTTTAAAACTCATCTCCCTATGACATGTTCCCCTGATCCATCTCTGTAGTAGTTACTGAAGCAAAATAATAAATTAATATATCTGCCATTTCACTATCATTGCCAATGATTTTATAACGAGAGTCTTGGCAATAGAAATGCAGAAAGCTGCAAGAACCAGATTCAGGGTGTGGAATTTAATGGTCATGCTGGTGGGCCCATCCATCACCCGGAGAGTAAGCAGCAAGCTTGCCATGGCCATTTCCAGGAGCCCTGTCGGGATTCAATCTCAATCAGGCTGCCTACTTCCTGCTGTCGGGATTCTTGGCTCCTGCGGGAATGAATTTCTCAGGAATTTCTCCTGCAGGGCAGATGTCCCACCCCCAAGAACTGCTGGCCAGTCAGAGGCCAGCAGCTCTCCACCACAAGCAGAAGAAAAGTGTTCACAGGTGCAGGTTCCATCTTTCACATGCGCGCAAAAGAGTGCACATCTCCCTGAGGCAAAGTGCTGCCTCAGGGAGATCGCTGAAAGGCTGGCACATATAAAAAATAGAACAACAAAAAATTCATTAACATGTCCCCTTCATCTGAAAATGTCACATGAGATGGGACATGTTAATGAAATAAACAAAAACTTTATTAAACATTTTTAAAACCGCTATCAAACCTCATCCCGCCACTGGATGAGGTTTGTAAAAAAATCACCTACCAGCCTGCCCGTTGGGCCCCTGCACCAAGCTGAAGTTCGCATGGGCCCCTCAAAATCTTCGATGATTAGCAAATTAAGGGCCTTAACGAGGCCTTTAATTAATGGCGGGCGCGCGTCCCGCTGTATAGCGCACCCGCGGACCGAAATATTGCGACGCCGTGCGCTGACGTCGGGACGCTCACGTGACATTTTAAGCGCTGGCGTGTGGGCTCTGACACCCGCACACCAGCCAGAAGATTCTGCCCTAGATGTATCAAACAAATTACCGATGCATTGTGCAGCAGGATCAATGCAGTTCTTACTTTTTTTACTAAGCAGAAACAGCAGCACGTCAGGGCTGCCTAATTTAATTGTGTTGCTGAATTCGCCAATATGCCAGTACTGCAGAAGGCCCTAGAAGGACGATCATCACTGGAGCCTCGGAAAGCAAGTGACAGGGTTGCCAATTAGAGTGAATGGTGGGAGGGGTGTCAGTGTGAAGGAGAGGATGGTGTATTCCTGCCACTTAAGGGCCTCCATTGGCCTCTGGGCAAGAAGGCCATTCTCAACCCTTCCCGATCCAGATGTAATTGGGGGAGTCGGGAATGTGACAGGCTCTCCACCCAAAGCCTTTCTGCCCCATTATACGCTGCCACCTCTACCTCCCAGCCTGTTCCCAGGGAAAGCATTAAATTCTGCCCAAAGACTACAGACCACCCTGAATAAGAACTTGTAGTAGGTTCTACAGGCATATGTTCTGTGCTGCAGCCAAATATTCCACCTCCTGAAGGCTTGTTCTCCTGCAGCAAGTTGAAGCAACTTGGAACATAAGAATATAGGAACGTAGGAACAGGAGTGGGCCACTTAGTGCCTTTGACCTGTTCTGCCATTCAACGAGTTTATGGTTAATAAAAACCTATTAATCTCAGCTTTAAAAGTAATAAGTTTGCAGATGAAATTTCCAATCCTCTACCACCCTTTGTGTGTAAAAGTGCTGCCTAAATTCACTTCTGAAAGATCTGGCTCTAAATTTTAGCCAATGATCACTAATCTTAGATTCCCTAATCAGTAGAAATAGTTTCTTTCAATATATTCTACAAATGCCTCTTAATATTGTGAAAACCTTTTCACATCACTCCTTAGCCTTCTAAGGCTATGGGCCAAGTGCTGGTAAATGGGATTAGGTAGGTAGGTCAGGTGTTTCTCACGTGTCGGTGCAGACTCGTTGGGCCAAAGGGCCTCTTCTGCACTGGGTGATTCTGTGATTCTGTAAATTCCAAGGATTTTGATCCTAGTTTGTGTAATATCTCCTTGGAATTTAAGCTTTGGACTTCAGGGATCATTCTGGTTAATTGATACTGCACTCTAAAATTCAAAGTCAATATATCCTGCCTAAATTGTGGAGCCTAGGACTGCGCACAGTAACCCAGGGGCTGCATAATCAGGGTTTTGAGTAGCTCTAGCATGATTTCTATCCCTTTGTATTCCAAACCTTTGGATATAAAGGCCAGCATTCTATTAGCCTTTCTGAATATTTTCTGTTCCTGTCCATGATCTTTTAATAACTTACCTACTTGGACCCTCAGGGTTCTTTTGATTTTTACTGTTTTTATCTTCTCACCATTTAAAGTACTCCGTTCTTTTTTTTAGGCCCAAAATTGATAACCTCACAATAGCTTACATTGAAATCCATTTGCCATTGTTTTCTCCATTCGCTTAATCTATTAATGGCTCTGTAATTTTATGCTTCTGCTAATTGGCCGGCTATTATTTTGGCAATCCTGATTGAACACCAAGCCCTGCATTAAATCAAATACAGCTCCGACATTCTGGATGTGAGGTAGAATTATTTCCAGAAGTTTGTGCCGCTGATGCTGCTATCAGTGCTTCTTGCGGCTTTCCCAGGAGTAGATGGTTTAAGGGACAGCACCTAATACATGGGAACATATCACTTAGTTTGATTATTGAGCCCTGGGATCATATATGGCACAGAAGGAACCCATTTGGCCCATTCAGTCAGTGCCAGCTCTCTGGAGACCAATCCAGTCAGTCCCATTCCCCCACAATGTTCCTGGAGCCCTGTTAGTTTATTTCCCTCAAGTGCCCAATTTCCTTTTGAAATTACTGTTTGTCTCCGCTTCTACCACTCTCGTAAGCAGCAAGTTCCAGGTCATTACTACTCTCTCTGTAAAAAAGTTCTTCCTCACATCCTCCCTGTATCTATTGCCCAAAACCATAAATCTGTCTTAACTCTGGTCTTTGTGACATCAGCAAATGGAAACAGCTTTTCTTTGTCTACCTTATCTAAATCTATCATAATCTTGTACACTTCTATCAGACCTCCTTTGGTTTTTTTTATTCATTCATGGGATGTGGGTGTCGCCTTCTTGAACCGCTGCAGTCCATGTAGTGTAGGTACGCCCACAGTGCTGTTAGGGAGGGAGTTCCATGATTTTGACCCAGTGACAGTGAAGGAACAGCGATATATTTTCAAGTCAGGATGGTGAGTGGCTTGGAGGGGAACTTGCAGATGGTGGTGTTCCCATATGTCTGCTGTCCCTGTCCTTCTAGATGGTAGCAGTGATGGGTTTGGAAGGTGCTGCCTAAGGAGCCTTGGTGAGTTCCTGCAGTGCATCTTATATATGGTACACAATGCTGCCACTGTGCGTCGGTGGTGGAGGGAATGAATGTTTGCAGGTGGGATGCCAATCAAGTGTGTTGCTTTGTCCTGGATGGTGCCGAGCTTCTTGAGTGTTGTTGGAGCTGCACTCATCCAGGCAAGTGGAAAGTATACCATCACAATCCTGACTTGTGCCTTGTTGATGGTGGACAGGTTTTGGAAGTCAGGAGGTGAATTACTTGCCGCAGGATTCTGAGCCTCTGATCTGCTCTGCATTTCTTCAAGGTGAACAGCCCCAACTTCTCCAATCTAGCCTTGTAACAAAAATCCTTCATCCCTGGAACCATTCTGGGAAATCTCCTTTGCACCAACTCAAGGACCTTCACATCCTTCCTAAAGTTTGGTGGCAAGAATTGGAGGCAATACTCTATTTGTGACTTAACCAGAGCTTTATAAAGGTTCAGCATAACTTCATTGCTGTTATATTCAATACCTCAATATATGAAGCCGAGGAGCCCATATGTTTTACTAATTGAAGTTACCTGGACATTTTTTTACAGGAGGCAGTCACATGTCTTAGGCTAGGTACTTCAGATATGGTCCAAGGTCAGGGATAGGAGAGTGTGACTACGAGTGAGGCAGGTATGAGGATCGAAATGGTGGAAATGGAGGAGACTCAAACCTTGCAATTGTCCAACTGCTCCGAGGGAGGATGAGCAACTGACCACAGCACTGTGGTTTAGGGAGCCATACAAGTGGTGGGCAGGGAGTGGGGGTAGTAAAAGGAATATAGTTGTCATAGATAACAGTACAGTTAAGGTGATGGCTACTGTTCTCTGCAGCCGAGAGCACAAATCCTAAAGACTGTCTTGCCTGCCTAGTTCCAGGATTAAGGATATCTCCTCAGGACTGGAGAGGAACTTGGAGTAGGATGGGAACGATCCAGTTATTGTGGTGCACACGGGTACTAATGACATAGATTGGACTAAGAAAGAGGTTCTGCTGAGGAAGTAGGAGCATCTAGGGACTAAATCAAAAAGCAAAACCACAAAGGTAATCATCTCTGGTTTACTAACTAAACCACAAGCAAATTGGCATAGGGTAAATTAGAGAGCTAAATGCTTGGCTCAAGGATTCATGTGGGAGGAATGGGATTTGATTCCTGGGGCACTGGCATCAGTACTGGGGAAAGAGGGAGCTGTACTATTGGAATGGCCTTCACCAGAATTGTGCTGGGACCAGTGTTCTGATGAATTGTATAATGGAATTGTATAGAAAGGGTTTTAAATAAATAGTGGGGTTGAGGGTTCACGTGAGGGAAGATTTGGAAAGTGAAAGTGAAAGAACAAGGAAATAACGCAGGCTAGCAATGAGGGCTATGATAACCAGAGTGTGACAGGAAGCGACAGAGCATACAAACATGAGAATGCACCAACAAATAAGATCAGAACAGGGAAAAATGGTAAACAATCAGAATTAAAGACTCCACCTGAATACATGCACCATTCACAACAAGATGGATGGATTGATAGCATAAATAGAAATAAACGAGTATGATACGATAACCATTACAGAGACATGGTTGCAATGTGACTGTGGCTGGGACTTGAATATTCAATGGTATTTCACATTTCAAAAGGACAGGAAGAAAAGAAAAGGAATGTGGTGGCCCTGTTAACAAAGGATGAGATCAGTATAGTAGTGAGAAATGATCTTGGTTCAGAAGATCAAAAAGTAGAATTAGTTTGGGTGGAGATAAGAAATAGCAAAGGAAAGAAGTCACTGGTGGGATTGTTTATAGGCCTCCAGACAGTAGCTACACTGTAGGACAGAATAAATCAACAAATATTGGGTGCTTGTAAGAAAGGTACTGCAATAATCGTGAGTAATTTCAAACTTCATATAGATTGGATGAGTCAAATTGGCAAAAGTAGCTGGAGGATGAATTCATAGAATGCATTTGGGATAGGTTTCTTAGCACAAGTAATGTATAATAAGACAGGATTAATTAATGACCCCATAGAAAAAGATATTCTAGGTAAGAGTGATCATAACATGCTGCGATTTCACACTCAGTTTGAGGGTGAGAAATTTGGGTATGAAACTAGTGTTTTAAACTTAAATAAAGGCAATTACAAGCATATGAAGACAGAATTGGTTAAATTTGAATGGAAAAATAGGCTTAAAGGTAAGATGGTGGGGCAGCAGGGGCAGACATTTAAGGACATAGTTCATAACTCTTAACAAAGATATATTCCATTGAGAAAGAAAGACTCTATGAGAGGGATGCACCATCCGAGGCTAACAAAGGAAGTTGAGATTGGTGTCAAATTGAAAGAAAAGATGTACAATGCTGTGAAGATTAGTGGTAGACCAGAAGATTGGGAAAATTTTAGAACCAGCAAAGGTGACTAAAAAAAAATAAAGAGAGAGAAATTGGTGAATGAGAGAAAACAAGCAAGAAATATTAAAACAGATGGTAACGGCCTCTATAAATATGTTAGAAGGATGAGAGTAGCTAAACCAAGTTTTGATCCCCTAGAGGGTGAGATTGTGGGATGAATAACAGGAAACAAGGAAATGGCAGAGACTCTGAACAAACATTTTGTAGTGTCTTAACAGTAGAAGGTTGGCTGCACCAGTTGGCTTTGTGCAGTTGTGCCTGAGGTCAGCGGTCATCCTTGTTGAACTCTGAGGCAAAAGGGAGGGGAGCAGGAGAATGGCAGCTTGCATGGAGGCTCGGGACTAGCAAGGGTGAGTCAGTGGTTGGGGGAGTGGAGTCAGGGGCAGGAGGAGTTAAGTGGGAAGGGTCTGGTGTCCTGCGGGTGGTGGGGGCTTGTGGGGACGGTCAGTCAATGTAAGAAAATGAGGAGCCTAAAGGCAAAGAAGGCAGATCCCACTGAGCCTGCAGGTTCAGCCATGTCCCACAGACTGATAAGTACAACCCTGGACACTAACATGAACATTCAATTAAGAGTGCACAAAAAACACAATGCTGGGTGGAATCGTCCCAGATTTTCACCAAGTACAGTAGCAGGCATGAAAAAAGATGTTTTACCTGCTGGCCACAATGGCAGATTTTCAGGCCGTGTTGTCCCCTTCCTAGCACACCCTGCTTCATTCACAGGAAACACGCTGGATCGCTTGTGGTCAGGTTATGAATTGCCCACCATGCTGTGACCTCAGCACTTTGTCACTCCAGACGCCACATTTAATGTCCGCCAGAGCCTATTTCATGTCTACAGATGATGGCTGCTCCAGGAGACAGATGGCCTGAAAACATAGGTGCTGACAGCCCCCAAATTTAGTGACCCCCCTCTGGGGCACCTGCTGCACGCAGTGGAAGGCCACCACAATGCCCCCTACCCCCGCTTTGGCCACAGGAGGCCCACCAGAGTCACCAATCTGGCCTGGGAGGTGGTGGTAGGGGCAGTCAGCACCAACGGAGCACAGGGGAGGTCAGCCATCCAGTGCAGGAAGCAGATGAATGCTCTCATCCGTTCCACCAGGGTAAGTCAACCATCTCATTACTCGCAACACTCACTCCCAAACCCATCACATATCCACAGGGACAACATCCCCTCAAGGGACAACACCACCCAACTGTCACACAAACCCTCACATCTCCATTAGGCTCATATCCTCTGGAGCTTGTGTCCTCATCCCATCCATGGCCCTACTCACAGATTCCAAGCAGATCTACAAAGATTCCACATAGTGCCATGCGTCCTGCTCACACTCTGTCCATTTGTTTTCATGCAGGAGAAGCTGGCTTACAACAGCAGGGCGAGGTCTTAGATCTGAGGTTTAGTGGCTGACATTAGGTCCCTCACTCACTTTGAGGAGTGTGCAATCATGCTGACTGGTCAGGAAGTGGGCTGTGCCTGCAGCGACAGTGAGGTCAACGATGAACACCCACGTGAGGATCTTCAACCATATCACCCCTCTCTCAACGCAACTGTGAGTGCTCTCTCTCCTGCTTTTGACTCTGCTGACATGCACTAATACATCTTTACTTTGGTTCACAAGGAGCTCTGGCAAGTGACCGATGCCCCCAGCCAGCCAGTCCCTCAGCTCCATCCAGGTCCTCACCTCCAGCCAAGAGGACACCTCCTCCATTGAAGAGCTGGAAATAAGCAGCTTGGAAGACCCGTCACAGCGCTTACCCTCACCCTCCCCCAGCGCAGAGACACACACCTTGGTGGAACCTAGATCCAGAGCAGGCTCGGGTTCACAATCTGGTGGTCACCACATGGCTACATGTCTCCTGCAGTGGCAACGCAAGGGGGAAATGGGGCACCTTGACGTCCCTCCAGGTGCTCCTTCCCCTCTAGGAGTCAGGCCAGGGCCCTCGGGCACCCAAAGGGTGGAGGAGCGGCAGCTAGGCACCCCTGGAATCTCAAGAATCTCAGGAGATGTCTGGTCCCTTTTAGTCCCCTCTGCCTGTGACGCCCTCAACCTCGTCCTCTGTCACCACAGAGGGAGCAGCTGGCCCACAGATGGACAGCCAAAGCAAGCCGGGGCCCTCAAGGCCTTGGCTCTCCAGAGGGCACACGCTGAAGTCATCAGAGGCAACAGAGCCAACCATTGTTCAGGCTGTCTCCACCCCTGCTGCAGATGTCAGGGCAGTACCTAGAAGAAGTGGTAGGCCTAGAAAAGTTAATAAATTCTGATCACAAGGGGTTGCATGGGTGAACACATTTTGTCACTTTATAATCTGGAAATATAGTCACTTGTGCTGAATAATGTGTAATGTTGTCTTTCAGAGTCATTTACATGTTTCGTGATTCCTCCCCCTTCACACCCCTACCCCTCCTCGTCACTAGGAGTTCAGCTGCACACAGTCAGACCACAAGTGATTGTGTGTGTGTGTGTGTGTGTGTGTGTGTGTGCGCCTTTCAGAGCCTCATGCAAGCACTCTCCCACGCACGCAGAGCCTTCAGCCATCACACTCACCACCATGAACTGAATATTTTCAACGCTGTCTGCTGGGATTCCCTTTCGGTTGTCCATCTGAGCTGACCTGCATCTCCACCCACCCAATGATCACACTCCCATGCAGCTACTGTGCCCGTCCAACATGAGATTCCGCTCACTTTCAATTTGACAAACATTGTCATAGTCAAGTTTCTCATAACCTCCCCCCATCCTTTTGCCTCCCCCAGTCACCCATGTCCTTTCCCTCATTACAGTTGATCCCCTGGCATCACTTTCAACCTCCCCATTGCCCTACTGCCCAAACCCTTGTCATTCCAGGGTATCCAGGTAAATGTGCACGTTCCCAACCTTCCTGAAAATCCCACCCCCATCCACATTGACCTCCCTGACCTCCTCCTTCCCGCCTCCCCCCAGGGTCCGTGTCTGCCTCCATGTGCTCACCAACCACCCTCGCCTCCCTTCTACTGATACCATGGCACCCTCACCCTCCCACCTTACTGACTCCCTCTGCCCCTTCACTCTCATCATTCCCTCCAACACACCCACCCTGAGTTCGCTCCCCACAGGAGGCAGTCATTGACTCCACATACCCCTCCTGTGCACATTCACCTGGACATTCCACCCATCCACCCTTTCTCCTTCCTTCACCCTTACTCTTTCCTCCACCCTTACTCCCTCCTCACCCCTGGATACATCCCTTTGAACTTCCTCCTCCAACCGGACGCGTTCCCCCCTCTGAACTCCCTCCAACCTCCCAGACACCTTCCCCCCTCCCAATTCCCTCCTCCCCCAGACACCTACCCCCCTCCCAATTCTCTCCCTTGCAACTGAAGCATCAATGGAGATCGTGGAAGATGGTGCGAGCCCTTGGCAAATTCCGTGAAAGTCCAAAGACTCAGCGAAGTTGAAGCTGCTGCTTGAAGACCTCCCACCTTCCGAGAGCTGCTTCGTGGTGGAGCCATGTGCATGAGGATCCCCCCACCATGTAATGCACATGTTCCTCCAGGGTACGGTAGCTGTGGGCCTCCAGCATCTTCTTTTTCTTGGATATCCATGATCTGAGCAAAGCCCTAAAGCTAAGTCTCGACCTCTGCACATCACGCTTGTCCAGGCATGTTTTCTTGCCAGTGTAACGGTAAATCAGGCATGGGGTAACGATTCTGGTCGGACCTTACTTTGCATCCCATTAGTGGGATTCAAATTGAGTTCATACTGGCCTCCAATGGGATTCGTGATCCACCATGGCAGAGACCATCGGATGATCCTTCTGTGATTTCATGTCAGTGTGAAACCGATTTCTACCCCTCCTGCCGAATTCTCCCCCCTCTCACCCGCTGCCAAAAGAAGCAGACGATTCCAGCCATTGGGCAGAATCTTGCCCTTGGATGGCGGGCAGGCCCCACCGGCTTGGTGGTGGGCGGGCAGCCGACCCCCGCCACTGAAACGGGGCCCGCCACCATTTTGAGTGGGCGGGCCAATTAAGGCCCGCCCAGCGGCATCCCCGACAGGAAGCGCTATGTGTTTCATGTTCCGGGGCGGGAGGGAATCCTCAACTGTCAAATTGTACTCTTTCGCGCATGTGCACTTCTCCCTGAGACAAAGTCCTGTCTCAGGGAGATTAGTGACAGTCCAAAAAACTTTAAAAATACAAAAATTTAAAAAATTATTAACATGACCACATAAACTTTATTAATTTTTAAAAGTACGGACATGAAACTTCATCCCGTCAGTGTATGAAGTTTCATCAATAATCTGGAGCCCGCTGGGGCTCCTGGCCTGCCCGCCAGCCTTAAGCTTGGACGGGCAGGTCTTTAATTATTTTAAATAGCCTGTCAATGGCCTTAATTGGCCATTGACAGGTTGGCGGGCGGGCAGCTGATTTCACTGTCCGCCCACCTTCCTAAAAATTTAAATGGACCATGATGATGTCGGGGATTCCTCCCGACATCATCCAGCATCATTTTCCCCTCGGCAAGTAGGCCCTGCCCCCAAATCGCCAAGGGGGAAATCCTGGCCGTTGTTTCTTGCACAATAAACAAAATCTCCCTAACTCACCTACAACCATCAATGCATGCCAATCATGAGGTGTGCCAGTACATTTAGCTCTCGGACTAAATTAGTCTCAACAGATAATGGTGATGCACTCATGCGTAAAGTGAAACCAATGTAATGTGAAATATTTGGAAGTGAAATTTAAATTTGAAAAGAAACCCGTGCCACCTTTGTGCTCTCAATAAGTCTTATATAAATGGCAATGGAGTTGGGCGGGGAAGTTGTGACCATGATGAAGAGCCTCCCCATATAACCAGGAGGCTCTTGTTTGGCCCACCCGTATCTGCTGCATTGTCAGCTAATGGCAGGTTTCACCACTGAAAAGCATAATCACACATATTTCGCTGCACCCGCAGGGACTTTAGATTTCAATTGTAATCACATGGGAAACGGTTAAAAACAAGAAAATGGAATTGGCGCATATTTCTGGTTTGGCCAATGGGAATGGCGTGTCACTGACCAAAATTCACCCAAGGAGTCTGCAAAGGGATATAGTTAGGTTATGTGACAGGGGGAAAAAAATAGATGCAGTATGATGTGGGAAAATGTGAGGTTGTCTACTAGGGCAGGAAGAATAGAAAAGCAGAATATTATTTAAATGGAGATAGAATACTGCATTACAAAGGAATCTGGGTGTCCTGATACATGAATCACACAAAGTTAGCATGCTGGTACAGCAAGCCATTATGGAGGCAAATAGAATGTTGGCCTTAATTGCAAGGTGGGGAGGGGAGTATAAAAGTAGGGAAGCTTTGCTACAACTGTAAGACCATACTTAGAGTGGTGTGTACTGTATTTTGGTCTCCTTACTTAAGGATGAATATACTTGTGTTGGAAGCCGTTCAGAGAAGGTTCACTTGGCTAATTCCTGGGATGAAGGGGTTGTCTTATGAGGGAGGATTTAGCAGGTTGGGCCTATATGCATTGGAGTTTAGAAGAATAGGAGGTGATCTTATTGAAATGTATGAGATTCTGAGGGGGCTTGACAAGGTATATGCTGGAAGGATGTTTCCTCTCATGGGGGAATGTAGATCTAGAGGGCACAGTTTAAAAGTAAGGTGTTTCCCATTTATGATCGAGATGAGGAAGAATTTCTTCTCTCTGAGCATTGTTAGTTTTTGGAATTATCATTCCCAAAGACCATTGGAGACTGATTCATTGAATATATTCAAGACTGAGTTAGACAGATTTTTGATCAACAAGCGAGTTGAAGGTTATGTGGAACAGGCAGGGAAATAGAGTTAAGGCCTCAGTCAAAGCAGCCAGGATCTTATTGAATGGCGGAGAGGCTCGATGGGCTGAATGGCCTACTCCTGCTCCTATTTCTTATCATCTTATAAACTACTCTGTGAATATGTCCAGCCAGCTTCTCATGTGCTGCACATGAACCTTATTATGATCTCCATGGAGACAGTTGATGCTTAAAAATAAATTTGAACACCCTGTGATTTACTGAAAGAATGAAACCTCAAGATTCCACGGTTTAAAAACAAATGAATTTTACTATATAAGACTCAAGTAAAACAAATTCTATTAAATAAACACTGTATTAGGTAATTACTTACACTTTACATCGAAAAGCATGATAAAACACAACAGCAGGTACTTTAGACTAAAATTCCAAATTCAACCTTTCCTTTTCCACCATGACTCCCTTCACCCCCAGGAAGTCTTGGCTACTTATCAGGTTCTTGAAGGGTATTCAGTTTCCTGGGACCAACTCCAAACTTTTCCACATCTGCTTTGTAAGGTCTTGGACTTTTCAGCTTAAGCATGAACTTCATTCTCAATTTCTGCACAATGTCTTTGAAAGAAAATTAGAAACACCGCTGGCTTCGAATAGCTCTATTCTCCTGGCAGATTTCTCTATCTCTGCCTGATTTCAAGCTGATCTGTGTGTTTTCACTATGGGGATTACTGCAGATTTCTTCCTCTAGATCCAGGCCAGGCAAAACTTCCAGCCTCTTTTCCCCTCATGAATTGAGTCTTAAAACTGAGCTTGAGCTCTCACCCACATCCTGCATGATGTACAATAAAGTTAGTATTTTCTCTGCTTAATATGCAGGCCTGGCTAACATTTATCCCTTTTGATCTCTTGACTCAGTGAGCTGTAACTGTCTCTGTTCTTAAACTGAACTGCTGACTGCCTGTTTGTGAGCAAACACAAAGATAAATAAGCAAGGAAACCTCTCCAACCCCCATAGCCCATCTCCGTAGCAATGTGGCATACTTGGGATGCTCCAAACAGAAAGGTAAACAAATAATTTTTTACTTTCAACATCCCCTTTGATTCTGTGACCCACATGACTAATTTATATCTCTAATGGTGTTAACGGCCCTCCATCCAGACTCCCTGAAGAAAAGATGCTTCATATTGTTATTGGTGCTCAGCCCTTGCAGCAACATTTTATTCCCACTCTGACTACGATTAGTTGGATTGCAGTTTGCAATGGGGGTGTGAAAATTTTACTGTCTGTGAATTTTGCTAATATTGATTTAATAACTTGAGAGAAAAGTAAGTTTATTTTTCTTTTGTGACAAAGGTGTCCTATGACTCCAATGACATCTGTTCAATCCCAAATGTAATTACAAAGCTGCCCAAGAAATGGATTGTGGTATAAGGCCTGTCCTCTTCTGAATACTCTTGCATGTTATTAATGTTTCTGCTTGGCTATTGCCTTGCCAAATATTATGACAATGAATGAACTGTATTTGAACTTAAGCCAGATAGATGTTAGCCATTGTTAATCACTGTGTTGCATTTATGCAAAAGAGTAAATCAGTAAGTACATTTGAATATTTACACTATCTATTTGCATTCAGTATCAAATGTTAAAACAGAGCAGTAATAATTATGAGTGATAATGAGGTTAGTGATGTTTTATAGATTTTTGCTAATGGAAAACTTTAGTTGCAATGAATGACAATATAATGTAATGGTCATGGTACTGGTCGAGCAGCCCAAAGACAAGAAGGCTGTGGGGAAGCCAAAAATAACCAAAAAAATCCTGACAGATGTGGAGGGCCTGACAAACTTAATGGCAGGAGGATGTGGGGAGAGGGAAGTCATCAGCTGGAAGGGCTGAGGGTGTGAGGTGTGGATATGGTGGAGGCTGGTGATCTGGGCTGGTGGAGCTCCACCTGACCCACAAGGACAACTGGAAGAGCCACTTGTAGTGCCGGCAGCTCCTGCTTCCTTTATGCTGCTGCATTTCCCAACCTCGGGAAAACTGCACAGAAACAGTCAATTTTAAATCTGGCTCTGAATTGGAGTCCAATGTAAATATGTTAATTATGTGTTACACCTCTCCACATTGGGCGTCCCAGTATCCAATGGCTTAAAGAAGGGAGTGGATGCTTGCACAGCTTGTTGAGGCCAACTTTGGCACAACTAGCTTTTTAATTCCCCTCCCCACAATTGAAAATGATGAGCTTGAAGATAAGAAGCAAAATTTAATTGAAACTGAACTGGTATCAGTGAGTGGGTGCTGGTAGTGGGTTCGGGAACATCTGTGTTTCAGCACCGGGCTTTACTGGGACTGTTTAATTCAGCCACAGCATTAACATCCCAATTCTGGGATTCCCAACTAATTAAAGAGCAAGGGCATGATGGCAACCAACACCAGTCAATGGAAGACTTTTGATTTAATGGGACCCCAGCAGGGGTCAGAATGGCTGGATTCAACATTGCTGCTGAAGGCTGGAACAAGGGGAAGAATAAAAGGAGGACATGGGAAGGCCATTTCTCTGTCTCTCCCCTAGAGGTGATGCCAGAAGCGCTGAGAGCCAGAAGGCACATGATGTACAGCTGTGCAAATGAGGAAGAGGCCAGCCTTGCAGACTTAACAGGTGTGGATTGAAGGTTCAAAGCCTGTTAGCAGCAGGATTGTGGCTTCGAGGACAGGAACCCAGTATCCCAAAATGTTTAATGACCTCATGAGGTCAGGAGGGGTTAATGGCATACCAATTTCAGGTGCCAACCACCACTCTCCGACTTCCTCAGCATTCTCATACACTGCACTCCTCTGACCAACACGTCGTGCAGTTCCACACATTCCTTTCCCTTGAGGCAGCACCTCACATCCCCATCTGAACAAGCAGCACTCACACTCATCGTCATCCTATTGCCATCACACACTCACCCCTCAAAGTCTCCCCCCACAAATGTTGTCATTTATTCACCTGCACATGTTTCACTTCTCATACCCATAACTCTCTCCTTTCTCTCAGTATAGGAGATGAGAGCTCACAACTCCAGGGAGAGGCAGAGAACGGGTGGACCTTCAGCCATAACCACCCTGACCACATTGGAGGAGGCCACCTTGGAGATCGGCAGGGTGGCACACACACCAGCATCAGCGACGGAGAGATTATATTCTCCTACAGGCCTGCTGACAGTATTAGAGATTACATTGCTACTTGGCACATAGCACTCACTGATTTTCATTTGCTGTCACCACTATCTGAAATGGCAAGTGACACATAATGTAGACTTTGAATCTTCTCCACTTGTCAGTTCAAATCAATGTCTTTCATCTCCTACATGTCATTCAAGGGTGCGCAGAGTTGGGGGAGGCCAAAGAATCCTCAGAGGAAGACAAGCATTCTGAGGAAGCACCAGCATGTGACTCATGCACAACCCCCACCAGCGCAGATTCACAGATCTCGACAGGTCCTGTATCAGAAATAGTTCGGTTGTCACATGGCAAGATGTACATCACATGTGAGCAGGAGGAGCAGCTGGAGATAGGGACAGCAGTGGAGAGATCCCATTGGGCTCTCCAAGCTCTGCTCAGCTGGGCACAGATGCTGAGCCTTGGGGTCACCCACAATAGGGAACTTCTGGAGCAGAATCAGGAAATGTGTGTGCTTCAGTTAGCATTTCCACAAGCAGTGTGCACCCATACAGAGAGATTGAGGGAGTCCACCTCTACCATGAGTGCCATGATGCTTCAGGCATGTTCTCTGATGTCCAGCTCCTTCGAAAGAGCGGCTACCAGCGTGAGGAATCAAGCATGGCAGACACCCAAATGCACCCTGTCCTCAGCAATGACCTGCAGACTCACTCTGTCACTTTACACAGGATGAAGAAAAGCCTCACCTTGGTGGCTGAAGACCTCACTGAAGTGCAGCAAAGTGTTCTCCAGCTCTTGGCTAGCAGGGAAATGTGGGTGGGCCATGAGAAGGAAGATGGAGAAAGCGGGAATGAAGTGTAGACTCCATTCAAAGCACTCCCACTCCTTCCACTCTTACCCCCACCCCCCACCCCCAAGACAGAGCCACACATGCTGTCTCCTGCCCTGATGGTCAAGACTACCCCTTTGCAGATGCAGTGGGACAGTATTTGGAAGAGGTATTAAAACCCTGAGTGCGTCTGCCACGGGCATTTCATGTGCTGGAGCAGGGGATTGAGCAGCCTGCCTCTAGCTCAGCTGAAGCCACAGGGATTGCACCATATAGGAATAATAGAAGTGGAAGAGGAGGACTTTGTTGTTGCACAATGTTCATGTTATTATGTATGTCTTTATTTAAATGAATCAAGCAGTTTATTTGAACTCTTCTTCCTCCTGTTGCCTACTTTGTAGCATCCAGAGTTCCAAATTCTTCAGGAGAATAGTATGACCAGGTTGGAAGATGAGGGAAGGGTGTGAATGAATTGGCTGGATTTTGGACTGTGGGATGATTGTTATTGGGTGTGGCACCACAGGGTTTATGATTGCACTGCCATATGGCCTCACAAACTCAGATTAGCTGCAGCTTGCTTGTATGAGACTGTCACAAGCTCGTCTGGCAGTCAGCTGAATGGCTGCCAGTGCCCTGGCTACACCTGACTCCTCCTATTAGGAAGGCACATGGCATGTTGTCTTTTATTGCCATGAGATTGGAGTGCAGGAATAAGGATCTAGTCATGCTGCAATTGTATATGGTGTTGATGAGGCCACACCTGAAGTACTATGTGCAGCCTTGGTCTCCATATCTAAGGAAGGGTATACTTGGCTTGGAGGTCTGCAGCAAAGATTCACTAGATTGATTCCTGGGATAACAGGATTGTGCTATGATGAGAGGCTGAGTAAATTGGGTCTATACTCTCTGGAGTTTAGAAGAATGAGGGGTGATCTCATTGAAACATACAAGATTCTGAAGGGGTTTGACAAAGGTGGATAGTGAGAGGTTGTTTATCCTTGCTGGGGAATCTAGAACATGGGGGCACAGTCTCAGGATAAGGGGCCAATCATTTAGGACTGAGATGAGGAGAAATTTCTTTATTCCTAGGGCTGTGCATCTTTGGAATTCTCTATACCAGAGGGTTGTGGATGCTCCATTGTTGAATATATTTAAGGCTGAGATAGACAGATTTTGCTTTCTCATGTAATCAAAAGATAAGGGGAGCAGGTGGGAAAATGGAGTGGAGGCAGAAGATCAGCCATTACTTTATTGAATGGTGGAGCAAGCTTGTAATAACTGAAGGTATAGCCTCTCCTGCAGCCTTTCAGGGGTCACGTGATGTTCTGGAGGCAATGAGCCCTAAGCGCAGTTAATCCGGGGGGTGTGGGGGTGGGGGTTCCTGATGAGGGTCCTGGTTGAGCATGTAGCATCTGAAAAGCTCTCAGTAATAAAGTTTATCTGCTTCTTGTTGAAACCCATCCGCTCCATCGAGTCATTACAAGGCTTGAGGGGCTGAATGGCCTACTTCTGCTCCTAATTCTTATGTTTTTATTGTCTTAAAATAACAAGATTCTAGTTCTTGGGAATTTATGTTTGTAAACACATTGCTGACTCATCTCCCCCACCTCCCCTCCACGTTTTAACAAGTATTGATATGAACATGACGCGGAGATTAAGGATTGTAGTATTGTAGCTTTGTTTCTGATCTGCTCTCCCATCTTAATTAATTAAAAATTAAAAATTGCAAAATGTCCTCTATCCATTACATACATTAGAAGTTGTGTTGCATGCATCTGTCCTTTCTTCCAGAGGCAGGACATTTAATATTTAAATTAACTGCCTGGAGTGCAGTTAGGTGTCTGATTTAAATATAACAATTTCTGGAAAGGTTTCCCAGAAAACCCGATGGAAAAATGGAGATAGGAGTAGCTGGCTGCAGAACATTCTGTGTGGGCCATGTGAAGCAGGAGAGTCCCTGCTGAACTCTTAAGCTAAGCTTCTGCCAGTCACAGCTTCTCCTTACTGACACGATTGGCTGACCCTCTCTTAATCCCCCAGTCCGAGCCACCTCCCTCTGATTGGCTGACTTCCCTTAACCACCAAATCCCAAACTTAACCACCTGCCCCACAACCGGTCAACTCCCCTTGAGCCCTAAACCCTGAGCTTTCGCCATCTGCCCTATAATCAGCTGACACCCTCCCTTCCAACCCCTGAACTGGAGACACCTGCCCTGCGATTGTACCCCCCCCGCCTCCAAAACCCCTGAACCAGAGACACCTGCCCTGCGATTGTACCCCCCCGCCTCCAAAACCCCTGAACCAGAGACACCTGCCCTGCGATTGTACCCCCCCGCCTCCAAAACCCCTGAACCAGAGACACCTGCCATGCGATTGTACCCCCCCCCCCACAAAACTCCTGAATCAGGGACACCTGCCCTGCGATTGTACCCCCTCCCCTCAAAACCCCTGAACCAGAGACACCTGCCCTGCGATTGTACCCGCCCCCTCAAAACCCCTGAACCAGAGACACCTGCCCTGCGATTGTACCCCCTCCCCTCAAAACCCCTGAACCAGAGACACCTGCCCTGTGATTGTACCCGCACCCCCCACAAAACCCCTGAATCAGAGACACCTGCCCTGCGATTGTACCCCCTCCCCTCAAAACCCCTGAACCAGAGACACCTGCCCTGCGATTGTACCCGCCCCCTCAAAACCCCTGAACCAGAGACACCTGCCTTGCGATTGTACCCCCCCGCCCGCAAAACCCCTGAACCAGAGACACCTGCCCTGAGATTGTACCCCCCCGCCCGCAAAACCCCTGAACCAGAGACACCTGTCCTACGATTGTACCCCCTCCCCCCAAAACCCCTGAACGGGAGCCACCTGCCCTGCGATTGTACCCCACCCCCCAAAACCCCTGAACCAGAGACACCTGCCCTGCGATTGTACCCCCCCCTCAAAACCCCTGAACCAGAGACACCTGCCCTGCGATTGTACCCCCCTTCCCCCAAAACCCCTGAACCGGAGACACCTGCCCTGTGATTGTAACCCCCCCCTCAAAACCCCTGAACCAGAGACACCTGCCCTGCGATTGTACCCCCCTCCCCCCAAAACCCCTGAACCGGAGACACCTGCCCTGTGATTGTACCCCCCCCCTCAAAACCCCTGAACCAGAGACACCTGCCCTGCGATTGTACCCGCCCCCCCCCAAAACCCCTGAACCAGAGACACCTGCCCTGCGATTGTACCCGCCCCCCCCTCAAAACCCCGAACCAGAGACACCTGCCCTGCGATTGTAACCCCCCCCCTCCAAAACCCCTGAACCAGAGACACCTGCCATGCGATTGTACCCGCCCCCCCAAAACCGCTGAACCAGAGACACCTGCCCTGCGATTGTACCCCCTCCCCTCAAAACCCCTGAACCAGAGACACCTGCCCTGCGATTGTACCCGCCCCCCCCAAAACCCCTCAACCAGAGACACCTGCCCTGCGATTGTACCCCACACCCGCAAAACCCCTGAACCAGAGACACCTGCCCTGCGATTGTACCCCACCGCCCGCAAAACCCCTGAACCAGAGACACCTGCCTTGCGATTGTACCCCCCCCCATCAAAACCCCTGAACCAGAGACACCTGCCCTGCGATTGTACCCGCCCCCCCAAAACCCCTGAACCAGAGACACCTGCCCTGCGATTGCACCCCGCCCCCCCTCAAAACCCCTGAACTGGAGACATCTGCCCTGTGAGTGTACCCCGCCCCCCAAAACCCCTGAACCAGAGACACCTGCCCTGCGATTGTACCCCCACCGCCAAAACCCCTGAACCAGAGACACCTGCCCTGCGATTGTACCCCGCTCCCTCAAACCCCCTGAACCAGAGACACCTGCCCTGCGATTGTACCCCCCATCCCCCAAAACCCCTGAACCGGAGACACCTGCCCTGTGATTGTACCCCCCCTCCCAAAACCCCTGAACCGGTGACACCTGCCCTGCGATTGTACACGCCCCCCCCTCAAAACCCCTGAACCAGAGACACTTGCCCTGCGATTGTACCCCCTCCCCCCAAACCCCTGAACTGAAGACACCTGCCCTGCGATTGTACCCCCCCCCTCAAAACCCCTGAACTGGAGACACCTGCCCTGTGATTGTACCCCGCCCCCCAAAACCCCTGAACCAGAGACACCTGCCCTGCGATTGTACCCCGCCCCCCCTCAAAACCCCTGAACCAGAGACACCTGCCCTGTGATTGTACCCGCACCCCCCCAAAACCCCTGAACCAGAGACACCTGCCCTGCGATTGTACCCCCCCCACCTCAAAACCCCTGAACCAGAGACACCTGCCCTGCGATTGTACCCGCCTCCCCTCAAAACCCCTGAACTGGAGACACCTGCCCTGTGATTGTACCCCGCCCCCCAAAACCCCTGAACCAGAGACACCTGCCCTGCGATTGTACCCCCACCGCCAAAACCCCTGAACCAGAGACACCTGCCCTGCGATTGTACCCCGCTCCCTCAAACCCCCTGAACCAGAGACACCTGCCCTGCGATTGTACCCCCCACCCCCCAAAACCCCTGAACCGGAGACACCTGCCCTGTGATTGTACCCCCCCTCCCAAAACCCCTGAACCGGAGACACCTGCCCTGTGATTGTACCCCCCCTCCCAAACCCCCTGAACCAGAGACACCTGCCCTGCGATTGTACCCCCTCCCCCCAAACCCCTGAACTGAAGACACCTGCCCTGCGATTGTACCCCCCCCCTCAAAACCCCTGAACTGGAGACACCTGCCCTGTGATTGTACCCCGCCCCCCAAAACCCCTGAACCAGAGACACCTGCCCTGCGATTGTACCCCCCCCACCCAAAATCCCTGAACCAGAGACACCTGTCCTGCGATTGTACCCCGCCCCCTCAAACCCCCTGAACCAGAGACACCTGCCCTGCGATTGTACCCCCCTCCCCCCCAAAACCCCTGAACCGGAGACACCTGCCCTGTGATTGTAACCCCCCTCCCAAAGCCCCTGAACCGGAGACACCTGCCCTGAGATTGTACCCCCCCCCCCCTCAAAACCCCTGTACCAGAGACACCTGCCCTGCGATTGTACCCCCCTCCCCCCAAAACCCCTGAACCGGAGACACCTGCCCTGCGATTGTACCCGCCCCCCCCAAAACCCCTCAACCAGAGACACCTGCCCTGCGATTGTACCCCACACCCGCAAAACCCCTGAACCAGAGACACCTGCCCTGCGATTGTACCCCACCGCCCGCAAAACCCCTGAACCAGAGACACCTGCCTTGCGATTGTACCCCCCCCCATCAAAACCCCTGAACCAGAGACACCTGCCCTGCGATTGTACCCGCCCCCCCAAAACCCCTGAACCAGAGACACCTGCCCTGCGATTGCACCCCGCCCCCCCTCAAAACCCCTGAACTGGAGACATCTGCCCTGTGAGTGTACCCCGCCCCCCAAAACCCCTGAACCAGAGACACCTGCCCTGCGATTGTACCCCCACCGCCAAAACCCCTGAACCAGAGACACCTGCCCTGCGATTGTACCCCGCTCCCTCAAACCCCCTGAACCAGAGACACCTGCCCTGCGATTGTACCCCCCATCCCCCAAAACCCCTGAACCGGAGACACCTGCCCTGTGATTGTACCCCCCCTCCCAAAACCCCTGAACCGGTGACACCTGCCCTGCGATTGTACACGCCCCCCCCTCAAAACCCCTGAACCAGAGACACTTGCCCTGCGATTGTACCCCCTCCCCCCAAACCCCTGAACTGAAGACACCTGCCCTGCGATTGTACCCCCCCCCTCAAAACCCCTGAACTGGAGACACCTGCCCTGTGATTGTACCCCGCCCCCCAAAACCCCTGAACCAGAGACACCTGCCCTGCGATTGTACCCCGCCCCCCCTCAAAACCCCTGAACCAGAGACACCTGCCCTGTGATTGTACCCGCACCCCCCCAAAACCCCTGAACCAGAGACACCTGCCCTGCGATTGTACCCCCCCCACCTCAAAACCCCTGAACCAGAGACACCTGCCCTGCGATTGTACCCGCCTCCCCTCAAAACCCCTGAACTGGAGACACCTGCCCTGTGATTGTACCCCGCCCCCCAAAACCCCTGAACCAGAGACACCTGCCCTGCGATTGTACCCCCACCGCCAAAACCCCTGAACCAGAGACACCTGCCCTGCGATTGTACCCCGCTCCCTCAAACCCCCTGAACCAGAGACACCTGCCCTGCGATTGTACCCCCCACCCCCCAAAACCCCTGAACCGGAGACACCTGCCCTGTGATTGTACCCCCCCTCCCAAAACCCCTGAACCGGAGACACCTGCCCTGTGATTGTACCCCCCCTCCCAAACCCCCTGAACCAGAGACACCTGCCCTGCGATTGTACCCCCTCCCCCCAAACCCCTGAACTGAAGACACCTGCCCTGCGATTGTACCCCCCCCCTCAAAACCCCTGAACTGGAGACACCTGCCCTGTGATTGTACCCCGCCCCCCAAAACCCCTGAACCAGAGACACCTGCCCTGCGATTGTACCCCCCCCACCCAAAATCCCTGAACCAGAGACACCTGTCCTGCGATTGTACCCCGCCCCCTCAAACCCCCTGAACCAGAGACACCTGCCCTGCGATTGTACCCCCCTCCCCCCCAAAACCCCTGAACCGGAGACACCTGCCCTGTGATTGTAACCCCCCTCCCAAAGCCCCTGAACCGGAGACACCTGCCCTGAGATTGTACCCCCCCCCCCCTCAAAACCCCTGTACCAGAGACACCTGCCCTGCGATTGTACCCCCCTCCCCCCAAAACCCCTGAACCGGAGACACCTGCCCTGTGATTGTACCCCACCTCCCAAAACCCCTGAACCGGAGACACCTGCCCTGCGATTGTAGCCCCCCCTCAAAACCCCTGAACCAGAGACACCTGCCCTGCGATTGTACCCCCTCCGCCAAAACCCCTGAACTGGAGATACCTGCCCTGCGATTGTACCCGCCCCCCAAAACCCCTGAACCAGAGACACCTGCCCTGCGATTGTACCCCCCTCCTCAAAACCCGTGAACCAGAGACACCTGCCCTGTGATTGTACCCGCCCCCCCCTCAAAACCCCTGAACCAGAGACACCTGCCCTGCGATTGTACCCCCCTCCCCCCAAAACCCCTGAACCGGAGACACCTGCCCTGCGATTGTACCCCCCTCCCCCCAAAACCCCTGAACCGGAGACACCTGCCCTGCGATTGTACCTGCCCCCCAAAACCCCTGAACCAGAGACACCTGCCCTGCGATTGTACCCCCACCGCCAAAACCCCTGAACCAGAGACACCTGCCCTGCGATTGTACCCCGCTCCCGCAAACCCCCTGAACCAGAGACACCTGCCCTGCGATTGTACCCCCCATCCCCCAAAACCCCTGAACCGGAGACACCTGCCCTGTGATTGTACCCCCCCTCCCAAAACCCCTGAACCGGTGACACCTGCCCTGCGATTGTACACGCCCCCCCCCTCAAAACCCCTGAACCAGAGACACTTGCCCTGCGATTGTACCCCCTCCCCCCAAACCCCTGAACTGAAGACACCTGCCCTGCGATTGTACCCCCCCCCTCAAAACCCCTGAACTGGAGACACCTGCCCTGTGATTGTACCCCGCCCCCCAAAACCCCTGAACCAGAGACACCTGCCCTGCGATTGTACCCCGCCCCCCCTCAAAACCCCTGAACCAGAGACACCTGCCCTGTGATTGTACCCGCACCCCCCCAAAACCCCTGAACCAGAGACACCTGCCCTGCGATTGTACCCCCCCCACCTCAAAACCCCTGAACCAGAGACACCTGCCCTGCGATTGTACCCGCCCCCCCTCAAAACCCCTGAACTGGAGACACCTGCCCTGTGATTGTACCCCGCCCCCCAAAACCCCTGAACCAGAGACACCTGCCCTGCGATTGTACCCCCACCGCCAAAACCCCTGAACCAGAGACACCTGCCCTGCGATTGTACCCCGCTCCCTCAAACCCCCTGAACCAGAGACACCTGCCCTGCGATTGTACCCCCCACCCCCCAAAACCCCTGAACCGGAGACACCTGCCCTGTGATTGTACCCCCCCTCCCAAAACCCCTGAACCGGAGACACCTGCCCTGCGATTGTACACGCCCCCCCCCTCAAACCCCCTGAACCAGAGACACCTGCCCTGCGATTGTACCCCCTCCCCCCAAACCCCTGAACTGGAGACACCTGCCCTGCGATTGTACCCCCCCCCTCAAAACCCCTGAACTGGAGACACCTGCCCTGTGATTGTACCCCGCCCCCCAAAACCCCTGAACCAGAGACACCTGCCCTGCGATTGTACCCCCCCCACCCAAAATCCCTGAACCAGAGACACCTGTCCTGCAATTGTACCCCGCCCCCTCAAACCCCCTGAACCAGAGACACCTGCCCTGCGATTGTACCCCCCACCCCCCAAAACCCCTGAACCGGAGACACCTGCCCTGTGATTGTAACCCCCCTCCCAAAGCCCCTGAACCGGAGACACCTGCCCTGAGATTGTACCCCCCCCCCCCTCAAAACCCCTGTACCAGAGACACCTGCCCTGCGATTGTACCCCCCTCCCCCCAAAACCCCTGAACCGGAGACACCTGCCCTGTGATTGTACCCCACCTCCCAAAACCCCTGAACCGGAGACACCTGCCCTGCGATTGTAGCCCCCCCTCAAAACCCCTGAACCAGAGACACCTGCCCTGCGATTGTACCCCCTCCCCCAAAACCCCTGAACTGGAGACACCTGCCCTGCGATTGTACCCGCCCCCCAAAACCCCTGAACCAGAGACACCTGCCCTGCGATTGTACCCCCCTCCTCAAAACCCCTGAACCAGAGACACCTGCCCTGTGATTGTACCCGCCCCCCCCTCAAAACCCCTGAACCAGAGACACCTGCCCTGCGATTGTACCCCCCTCCCCCCAAAACCCCTGAACCGGAGACACCTGCCCTGCGATTGTACCCCCCTCCCCCCAAAACCCCTGAACCGGAGACACCTGCCCTGCGATTGTACCTGCCCCCCAAAACCCCTGAACCAGAGACACCTGCCCTGCGATTGTACCACCCCCCTCAAAACCCCTGAACCAGAGACACCTGCCCTGCGATTGTACCCGCCCCCCCCAAAACCCCTGGACCAGAGGCACCTGCCCTGCAATTGTACCCCCTCCAAAATGCCTAAACGGGAGCCACCTGCCCTGTGATTCTCCACCCCTAATACCCCTGAACCGGAGCTATCTGCCCTGTGATTCTCCGTCCCTAAGATCTCTGAAGCTGAGCCACCTGCTCTGTGATTTTTCACTCCTCCTACCCCCAAATCTGAGCATGCTCAACCACTTCCTGCAACTTTAAATAGCAATATAAACCCCACAAAACAGTTCTACAAACTCAGCAACAGCCAGTAGAAATCATTCAGCAACTACCTGGTTTTGGGGGATTGCGGGAGTGGGGGTGGCCTTCCTACTGCTGAATTTATTTCAACGATGTGAGGTTAAGAGATGACATTAGTCAGAGTGTTCAGGTCAAAAATGGTACCATTGGCATCAAATCAACACTACATGCTGACTCTTGTCACCATCTATTTACTCCACCTACTTCCAGCATATGTTCCCTGCGCCCACATTAATGTCCTAACCAAAATAGCATCTGATGCAGTCAACACCAGAATTGTACCCACAGGTTTCATGCATCATTTTGGACCTGGAACAGCACCAGTAGTACAGAAAATACAGGCACTATGCAATTAGGTTTTGTGGCACTAGTACAGCATTTGAAAGTTGCAGTTGGCTCAATATTAAAATAAATCAGTTCTATGAAGCATTTGGTTTCATAGATAAATGCCAAATGCTAATAATTTAAGCCCAAACATCTTCAGCTGCTTCATCAATGACCTTCCTTCCAACATAAGGTCAGAAGTGGGAATGTTCACTAATCATTGCACAATGTTCAGCACCATTCGTGAATCCTCAGATACTGATGCAGTCCATGTCCAAATGCAGCAAGGCCTGACAATATTCAGGCTTGGGCTGACAAGTGGCAAATTACATTCGCATCACACAAGTGCCAGGCAATGCCTATCTCCAACAAGTGAGAACCTAACCATTGACCCTTGACCTTCAATTGCATTACCAACGCTGAATCACCCACTGTCAACATCCTGGGGGTCACCATTGACCAGAAACTGCCATATAAATGCTGTGGGTACAAAAGCAGGTCAGAGGCTAGGAATCGTGTGGTGAGTATTCACCTCCTGACTCCCCATAGCCTGTCCACCATCTACAAGGCACAAGTCAGGAGTGTGATGGAATACTCTCCACTTGCCTGGATGAGTGCAGCTCCAATAACACTCAAGAAGCTTGACACCTTCCAGGACAAAGCAGCCCACTTGAAAGGCAACCCATCCACAAACATTCACTCACGTGGACACCGGCGCACAGTGGCAGCAGTGTGTACCATCTACAAGGTGCACTACAGGAATTCACCAAGGCTCCTTACACAGCACCTTCCAAACCCATGACCACTAACATCTAGAATGACAAGGGCAGCAAACACATGGGAACACCACCGCCTGGAAGTTCCCCTCCAAGCCATTCACCATCCTGACTTGGAAATATATCACCATTCTTTCACTGTTGCTGGGTTAAAATCCTGGAACTCCCTCCCTAACAACAGTGTGGGTGTACCTACACTACAGGGACTATAACGGTTCAAGAAGACAGCTCACCACCACCTTCTCGATAGAAATTATGGATGGGCAATAAATACTGGCCTAGCCAGCGACACCCACATCCAGTGAATGAATAAAAAAAATGTGCATGATGTCCTACAAATTGCACCTCTTTTTTTTACTTTAGTGAAGTGCAACAGTCATAATTGCTAAAAAGAGTGTTTATTAAAATAATTTTCATCCGATACCACCTTTGTTTTAGCATTATAACAGAAGCAAAGATGACATGATTACAAGGTTCAAACAAAGGACAAAAACTCTGAAAAATGTTTGGCATAAAGTAATAGAAGCATAATAATTATATAAGAGAAAATATACCCAATGATGACAATTAAATGTCATTTTATGATGTCTGCTAAAGTAACAATATGAATATTCAAATTACAATCCATCTATCAACCTTGCAGATCATGTAAAAACAGTTTTCTCATTTCTGTCACTGTAATATACATTCATTAGTTGGGTGTGGTTATCTTTATTCAATGAGCTTTAACCATTTCAACCCATGATCCTATTGAATGAAACACCTGAAAATGAGAAAGCCTGAGATTTGACATTAATTTTCAGACTCAGCAAGGTAGCTAGCAGGGATGGCAGGTTTGGAAAAAAGGAAATGCCATGCTAACACAAGGGGGATGGTGCACCCCAACAACACCCCCCCACCCCGCCCCCGCTCCAACCTGTTAGGTAGGGAATTCCTTGACATTGCACCAGTGACAATGAAGGAATGATGATATATGTAATATCAGCGTGATGTGTGTCTTGGAGGGGGGCCTTTGAAGTGATGGATGTTCCCATGACATACCTGCTCTCGTCTTTCACTTTGGTAGCAATGACAAGGCCATGAGTTCCATGAATGCAAGCTTAGTAAGTTACTACAGTGCCTTCTGGATGAGTTGATACTGAGTCCAATGTCAGCAGCACCAATAAATTGGATTGTTGTCTTCTGGATAGTGTCAAGATTCTATAGTGCTGTTCAGAATCTGGAGTGGGCCTTAAACCCACAGTCTTCTGACTCAGAGACACTGTAGTACAAGGGGTTAATGCTAACTATGTGATATGCTAATGAGACACAGCATTCATCATCATAGGAGGTGATGCAATGTCTCATGATCTTGCTAGCGGCATACAAGGATATGGGCCTAGTGCTGGAAAATGGGATTAGAATAGTTAGGTACTTGTTTGACCGGCGCAGACTCGATGGGCTGAAGGGCCTTTTTTCTGTGCTGTAGACCTCTATGACTCTATGACTATGGCTCCTTTGGCACTGGTGGCTGTCTTCTTTTGCAGGGCGTTGGCGCTGACCACCACCTCCCATGATGGATTTTTCACCTTGCTTGCTGCTCTTGTCCAGACCGGGCGTAGATGACATCACAGTGAGCTTCCACAGTGTCAAGTAGGCACCCGAGGGAGGTGTTGCTAAATTTGGGGGCAGTATGTTTCCTCCCTTTGGCAGCCATGACTTTCCAGCAGCTTCCGATGCATTAGAGAGAGCTAGCTCTGTGCAGGGGCACCCTTTAAATATGGTGTCTGTACTACTGAAGGCCTGAGGTGATGGTAAGGGAGGCAAATCAGAGGCCACCCTGCCAGTGATCTGACGTGTTTCCCAGGAATGCAGTATTAATGAGGAGGGACTTGCTGGGAATGGGACGATACGGTGTGAAAAGCTGCCATTGCAGCCGGCAGGTAAAACATCCTTTTTTCCGCCCGCTACTGCACTTTGTGCAAATCTAGGATGATTCTGCCCAGAGGTGCAAAAATTGTCCCACCAAAGTGCCTAAATGCTATTTTTGCAGAAAGAAGGGTAACTTTCAGGCTGTGTGTGGCTGCAAGAAGTTTGTACAGAATAAGCAAGAAGAGAAGCCTTCGAAAGGTGGCAAGGTTCCTGAAATAGAGGGTATTGAGGTGCCTTTCCATTGAGAGATTCAGGATCCAAGTGGAAGCTACTGGAGTGCTGATATCCTAGTAGAGGGAAACAAGACACACTAAGTTTTTTCTGTTGCTGAACTGTGGTTGGAGAAAAGTTCTGTTCACAAAACTACACAGGCCAGGAGGTATAGAACTCAAGGTCATGCAGTCCTTCAATATAGAGGTAGAAAAATCACTGAAACCATATATCCTGAATCAGAGTTGTTCACCTTTAAGCAGGAAAGCCTGCACTGACTTATATCTGATTGGCAGAGTAGAGGAACTGGAAAGCTGAGAAGATCAGCCTGAAGACAGACAACACATCCACAGTCCTACCTTATTCAAATCAAAAATGGTAGTGGATGGAACTGACATGCACTAGTTTCTACACAGAAGCAACCTTCTACACAGTTGAAGCAGCCGAATACACCAGAGATGTTGTGTTCATCAAACAATCCAGATGGCAGCCTAATTGATGAACAAGAGTCATGCCAATTCTCCTTCTGCCCAGCAGAATCCGAGAGACCACATGGAGAGCTTGGATTCCCTATCTCCTCCAAAAGAGCTGAGGACCTGTTTGGGTAGACGAGTGAAACCACCACAGCGGTTGTCTCTATAAAAAAAATTGAAGTCAGAGACTTGGGAGAGATGTAGTATAACAGATTAATGCTAACTGTGTTATGCTAATAAGACAGTGTATATCATCATGGGAAATGATGCAATGTCTCATGATCTTGCTTTCTCTTTTAGACCTCATGGCAAGCTGAAGCCACTGTAAAATCGTTTTCAAATGAAACTCAATGTTTTCCTTACCTCAGCAGACTCTATAAATATTCTGTGTTAGCACAAGACCAAGAATATTAGAAGCACAATTGCTATAAACTGAGCCACACAGACTCACAACCATGGTACATAGGCAATGGATAGTCTTGAAAGAAGTATTACATAGTTTACAGCAATTACACATTCCTTCAAGGCACAAAAACCCAAAAAGATAAGTCAGTCAACCGTGGCTAACAAAAGAAATAAAGGATTGTATAAGATTAAAAGAAAATCTCTATAAAGTTGCCAGAAAGAGTAGTAAACCTGAAGATTGGGAGGATTTTAGAATGCAGTAAAGAGGACCAAGAAGCTGATAAAGAAGTAGAGGATAGAATATGAATGTAAACCAGCAAAAAACATAATAACAGACTGTAGAAGCATCTATACGTACATAAAAAGGAAATGTTTGGCTAAGGCAAATGTTTGGCTAAGACAAATTACAGGCAGAGTCAGGAGAATTTATAGTGGGGAATAGAGAAATGACAAAGAAGCTAAATGATTACTTTGTGTCTGTCTTCACTGAGGAAGATACAAGAAATCTCCCAGAATTGGAGATCAACGGGATTAGGGAGAATGGGGAATTGAAGGAAATTAGTATTAGTAAGAAGGTCGTATTGGAGAAATTAATGGGACTGAAGATTGATAAATCTCTGGGACCTGATATTCTACATCCCAGAATGTTGAAAGAAATAGCTATGGAGACAGTGGATGCATTGGTGATCACATTCCAAAATTCTATAGATCCTGGAACAGTTCCTGCAGATTGGAAGGTAGCAAATGTCACCCACTATTTAAGAATGGAGGGAGAGAGAAAACAGGTAACTATTGACCTGTTAGCCTTATATCAGTAGTAAGGATAATGCTAGATTCTATTCTAAAGGATGTGATAAATGGGTGCTTAGATAATAATGATCTGATTGGGCATAGTCAACATGGATTTATAAGAATGGGAAATCATGTTTGATGAACCTGTTGGAGTTTTTTGAGGATGTTACTAACATAATTGATAACGGGGAGTCAGTGGATGTAGTATACTTGGGGAAGAATTTTCCCCCCATTGGGGACGGAAGTTCAGGAGCGGGCACATGCGGGCGTGCCTCTGATTGGCGCCCCCGATTGGGGTGCGCGCTGCCATTTTATGTGGACGGGCCAATTAAAGCCGGCCCAGCGTGACATCTGCCAGGAAGCGCTATGTGCTCCCTGTGTGGGTGGGGGGACTTCCCTAGGCCAGGAGTGCGTTCTTTCGTGCATGCGCGTGAAAGAGCACATTCATCTCCCTGAGGTTAAGTGCTGCCTCAGGGAGATCGGCGCCAAATTTAAACATGGTAAATGTAGAGAAATAAAATTTCCCTGTCACATGAGTTGGGACATGTCCATCACTTTTAATTAAACTTTTATTAAATTTTTAAAAACCTACATGAAACCTCATCCCACCCTTTTTCTGAAGCCCGCCAGGGCTCCCGGCCTGCCCGCCAACCTTAAGGTTGGAAGGGCAGGTCCATTAACAAGTTCAATTACTTTTTAAATGGCCTCAATTGGCCGTTGACAGGTTGGCGGGCGCTAATTCGGCTGTGCCCCCGCTGACCTGAAAATGGAGATGAAAGTTCAAATGGAGTTCCGCCCGATGTCATCCCGTGTTTTTTTCCCACGTCGGCAAGCGGGCCCCGACCCCCGCTCCCCGACCTCAATATCCTGGCCTCGGATTTTCAGGAGGCCTTTCATAAAGTCCCCCACAGGAGGTTGATAAGCAAAATTAAGGAACATGGGATAGGAGGTAATATACTGACATGGATTAAGGATTGGTTAACAGGCAGAAAACAGAGAGTAGGGTCATTCTCACATTGGCAGGCTGTGACTAATGGGGTACCACAAGGATCCTTACTTGGGCCCCAGCTGTTCACAATATATATCAATGATTTGGATGTGGGGACCAAATGTAATATCTTCAAGTTCGCGGATGACACAAAGCTTGGTGGGAATGTGTGTTCTGAGGAAGATGCAAAGCGGCTTCAAGGGGATTTGGATAGACTTAGTGGGCAGAATTTACCATTTATGGGACTAAGTGTAGTGGCAGGCGGTTTTGGTGGCGCCCATCCCATTGGCCGGAATGGTGGGAGCTCGTGCCCGATTCCACACTTGGAAGCTCATTAATTATGCACAGGTAAGTATTGGGCCAAATCACCCGGCGGGTTGGGAACTGATTCGTCGGCTCACCGTCAGCTGGCAGGATCAAAGGTCTGGGCGCCATGTTTAAACGCTAGTCCAACACATACATCTCGCTCTCTCTAGCCCACCTGTCTTGTGGACACATGCAGGGATGTTTTCCAGCCACAAGAAGATGGCAGCACCCGCTTCACCCCCAGGCCCTGATCAGAGGAGTGTGGGCGCACAGACATGTCCTGTATTCCAAGAATGGCTACAGGAAGCACACCAGCCTCACCTCTCTGGTCTGGGAGGCCGTTGCGGAGCAGGTCAGCATGGCTGGCAACTGCACCCAAAATGCCATCCAGTGCAGGAAGAGGATGAATGATCTCATCCATTCCGTCAGGGTAAGTTATCCTTCAACTCCCTCCAATACCAAACTCTCATTATGGCATCATGCACTCAAATGGTTACTCTCTTCATGGATCTCACACAACTGTTAGCAAGGGGGAGATGTATCAACATTCATTCTCTCACCGAGACTTTCACATCACCACCATCACATCTGTCATGTTGCTCACACTCCACCCTCTGGCCCTTCTGGGGAGGGCTCATCACACACAGAGAACATGCATCTCACCCAACCTCTGCTCCATCCCTTCTCATCACATGTCTTTCTTTCTTCTTCATACAGGCCAAGCTGGTGCACAACAGGAGCAAGAGAGCACAGACCGGGGGAGGGACAGCGACATCATTTCCCTCACTGAGTTTGAGGAGGCTGCAGCCGGGCTGGCTGGGGAGGACAGGGTTCACTCCTGTGGAGAAGGGGAGATCGGCCTCTCCCAGAAACGCAGTGCAGATCACAGCTCCATCACCTCATCAAATCCTAACATTCACAGTGAGTCACGTGCAGTCTTATATAGCTCATGCTCATTCACTGAAACTCTGTTTTCTATTTTTTAGGCACCAGCAGATCGAGGCCCACAAGGCAGCCGAGCCCCAGTCCGAGCACCCAGACCAAATCTGAAGAAGGAGCACTGGCAGAAACATCACAGCGCTCACACGCACCCTCCACTAGCTCAGAGACACACACGTCAGTGGGACACAGATGTAGATTAGGCTCAGGCTCACTTTCTGGAGAACACCTCACCAATATGTCCCCGCAGCAGTCAAAGGCAGGACAGCCCAGGTCTCCGGCTCAGTCTGAGTCAGATGATGAGCCTCTGGAAGCAGCCGCCAACTCAATGCTGGAGATTTAATGACAGGCAGTGGAACATCAGTCAGAGGCTCGACAGTCACTCAGCAGACTAGAATGAACGATGGAGGAGTCCATCCGCGTTCTGTCTAATATCGTGGCTCCGTCATGCGAGTGCCTCAAGGCCACCATGGGAATGCAGGCGACCACCATGGAGACCTTGATCCAGCAGATCTTGCTGGATTTGCACTCTGCCCTGTATTCCATGGCCAAACACCTAGTGGGCACCATCAAGATGTAGGCGACATGGAGATGAGGCACTTTGACCTCTCGCCACGTGCACCATCCACTGCAGGAGTCAGGGTAAGGCCCTCAGGCACCCACAGTGTGGATGAACATCATCCAGACATCCCAGAAGCCTCCCTCGCAGCTGCTTACAGCCTCTGCCTGTGACACCATCCATTCCAGCTTCTCAGGCCGCCAATGGCGCTTTTGCCTCTGAGCAGGTGACCCTTATCAGGTCGGAGCCCTCCAGGCCATGGGCCACCAGGGGATGTCCACCAAGGTCATCGCAGACTTGGCTTGGCATGGACAAAGCAGCGGCTACTCATTCCAATGTCCAGGAAGGTGACTACCTTGCCTGGTGCACGCCACTGATATGCAGTTGTGAATCTGAAGGCATGCATTGCTTGCTTACAGATAACTTAATTGGTAAGGGGAACTTGATTCTGGTGAGCTGGCCTTTTAATGAGCATGCATGACGTGCAAATGGATGCAAAAGGACTTCCCTATGCCTGCTGTTGGGAAGCTCGACTCGCCTTTAAAGTTCTAAGAACTTAATTCCAAGCTTTCATCCTGCCACCGGGGATCCTGATATTGGGCCTCCCACACAGCTAAGCCCCCCTGCCAGCCTTGCTTCCCACTCCCAGCAGCAGCAGAAGATTCCACCCCAGGACTACAGAACTGAATAAAATATCAAAAGAAACCTAAATAATAAAAATCAAATCTATTAAATGCCACAGTGCATTTAAGAGTAAAATTTAACTATTCAGCCTTTGAAGGGTGAGGAGCAAGAAAAGTGCAGACGTTTACGATTGTCTGAATTATTACCCACCTTAACCTGTATTTTCAATTAAGAAGAAACGGTCAACATTTTTTTTAACCTCTCTGCCGACATTTTAATGGCATTTGAAAAGTGGTCTTTGGATTGAAAATTTTTTCTTCCCTCTCATTCCTAAGGAGGCATGTTGCGGAATTTCATGTTTCTTTAACATATGGGGCAGGATTTTCCCCTAGTCGGGCCAGCGCAGCAGGCATTCCCCGGGAGCGGCCGCAAAATGGTCTGCGATCGTGCCCTGACCACGATTTCACACTGGCTAGCCAACTGATGGCCAGCTAGTGTGAAAAGCACGCCAAGAGCCTCAGCGCTGCCGGAGTAGGGGCGGGAGGAATGCGAGTCTGATGTCTGCGCATGCACGGGGATGCACGCAGTGAAAGCTCCCTGAAGGCACAGAGCTACCTCAGGGAGCTAAAGATTTTTAAAATGAAAAATGAAGATTTCACAAATAATATGAACATGCCCCCACATGTGACCCAGTCACATGAAGAGGGACATGTTAAAAATGGAGTTTAAAAAATGTTTTGTTTTATTCATTGTTGGAAACCTCATCCCGCCCGTGGATGAGGCTTTGCAAAAAATGCAAAGGTCGTCTGGCCTAATCACCCGCCCGCCAACCGTAAGGCTGGACAGGTAGCGAAAATTCTATTTAATTAGCTGCTTAAGGGCCTTAATAGGCCTGTTAATTGTCGGCGGGTGCCCGGCGACTGAAATATCGCGCAAGTGCTGCTGACGTCAGGACACTCGCCTGACATCATCGCGTGCGATTTCACGCTTGGGCATGTCGGGTGCGCACCTGAACGCTGAGCTGAAAATCCTGGCCATGAAACCTGAGAACTCCCCTGCCTCCACATATTCCTTCATTTCTCATTTGAATGTAATTTTGTTGTAAGTGGTTTGTAAATTGATTGAACTTCCATTAACACATCAAAGTTCATATAGCATGCATTCTAACTGTGCTGTAGATGCTTTCTCACTTTAAGCATGCTTTGTGCTAATAGTTTCATGTAAAATGAAATAAATTTACAGTGAAAGCCCAAATGAAAGTTAAAACAGATGTTTCATTTATTACTGATTGCTTCCTCTGCTTCACAGTGCATGATTCTATCAATGTTGATTTTTCTGCAATTGTATATACTCAGGATTATTAATACTTTAAACTATATGTATTATTAACTATTTATGGGAAAGCATTATTAAAGTAGAACTTTTTTACATATTTGATTGGTGTTGTGTGAAGAATATAACAGATGCATTTGATTTTTAAAATGGCCAGATTCCATTCGTCTATTTAGAAAGCCATCTGAACCGATTCTTTTTGAAATTGGGAACTCAGTACATGTGGGTCTGGTCAGCACCTCAGTGGGTATTTGCTTTGGAACTTCCATCATCTTTATTACTTCGAACCTTCTAAAATCCATGCTGGCCCTGTATGACAAGAAAATCATATGAAGTCAACATGGCTTTATGAAAGAAAAATTGTATTTGACACATTTATTTATTTCTTGAAGATATAACGAGGAGGGTAGATAAAGGGGAACCAGTAGTTGTACTATATTGGATTACCAAAAGGCATCTAATAAAGTGTTATACAGAGGGTTAACATGCAAGATAAGAGATTAAGGAGTTGGGAATAATATATTAGCATAGATGCATGATTGTTGAAAGGACAAGAAGCAGAGTGTCATGATAAATGGGGCATTTTCAAGTTGGCAGGCTGTGACTAGTGGAGTGTTGCCAGAATGAGTGCTAGGGCCTCAGCTATTCATAGTCTATTTCAATGATTTAGAAGAACAGACCGAGAATGATGTACCTAAGTTTGCTAAGGCTACAAAACTAGGAGGGAATGTAAGTTGTGAGGAGGACACAAAGAGGCTGCCAATAGATAAAGTCAGATTAAGTGCATGGGCAACAATGTGGCAAGTGGAATATAATCTGGGGAACTGTGAGGTTATTCACTTTGGTTGTAAGAATAGAAAAGCAGAATATATTTTACAATGCATGAAACTTTTAAATCTTAATGTTCAGAGAGGCTTGGGTGTACTCATACAGGGAACCAGAAATGCTCGCATACATGTACAGCAAACAGTTATCAAGGAAAATGGCATGTTGGCCTTTATTGCAAGGCGATTGAAGTACAAGAATAGAGACATCTTGCTACAATTATACAGGGCTTTCGTGAGTCCATAGCTGGAGTACTGTGCACAGTTTTGCTTGCCATATCTAAGGAACGATATATTTGCCATGTAGGCAGTAGAGCAAAATTTCACTAAATTGGTTCTTGGGATCACAGTTGTCCTCTGATAAGAAGCTGAGTAAATTATCCAGCACCTAAGGAGGCCATTCAGCCTGTCATGTCTGTGCTGGCTCTCTGCAAGAGCAATTCACCTAATCCTACTCTCCCGCCTTTTCCCCATAGCCCTACAAATGTTTTCTCTTCAGATAATTATCCAATCCTCTTCTGAAGGCCCAAATTGAATCTGCCTCCACCACACTCTCAGGCAGTGCATTCCAGATCCTAACTATTCACTGCATAAAAAAGCTTTTCCCAAGTTGCTAATGTTTCTTTTGCCAAATACCTTAAATCAGTGTCCTCTGAGTCTCTACACTTCCACCAACAGGAACAATTTCTCCCTTTCTAGTCTGTCTAGACCTCTCATAATCTTGAACACTTCTATTAAATCTCCTCTTAATTTTCTCTTCTTGAAGGACAACAACCACAATCTATTCACGCAGCCGAAGTTCCGCATCCCTAAAACCATTCTTGAGAATCTTGTCCGCACCCTCTTTACTAATGCTTTTACATTCACCCTAAAGTGTGGTGCCAAGAACTGGACACAATAGCCCAGTTGAAGCCAAACCAGTGTTCTATACTGGTTTATCATAACTTCCTTGCTTTTGTACTCTATGCCTCTATTTATAAAACCCAGGATCCCATTTAATTTATTAACCATTTCACTCAACCCGCCCTTCCACCCTCAATGAGTTGTGCACATATGCCCACAGGTCCCTCTGCTTCAGCACCCCCTTTAGAATTGTCACTTTTATTTTATATTGCCTGTCCTTGTTTTCGTACCAAAATGGATCACTTCAACTTCTCTCCATTAAATTCCATATGCCAGTTCACCGTCCATTCCACCAGTCTGTTTATATCCTCTTGAAGTTTGTCACAATCCTCTTCATAGTTAACAGTACTTCCAAGTTTTGTGTCATCCACAAATTTTGAAATTGTGCCTTGTACACAACATTCTAGGTCTTTACAAGAAAAGCAGGGATCTTAACACTGACCCTTGGGGAATCTTCTATATACCTTCATCCAGCCTGAGAAACAACCATTCACCACCATTCTCTGTTTCTTGTCACTCGGCCAATTTCATATCCATGCTGACACGGTGCCTTTTATTCTATGGGCTTCGACTTTGCTGACAAGCCTGTTATGTGGCACTTTATCAAATGCTTTTTGGAAGTCCATGTCCATGACAAAAGCCATATGACCTTCAACAACCCTCTCTGTTACCTCATCAATAAATACAGGCAAGTTAGTCACACATGATTTGCTCTTGCGCTGGTTTTCCTTATAATAAATCCACATTTGTCCAAGTGACTGTTAATTCTTTCCCAAATTATTGTTCGGGATTTTCCGGCCCCACTACAGCATGTTTTCCACAACGGATACAGCGAGCCATCCAAATGTTCATTAACTTCAGTGGGACCGGAAGATCCTGCTGGTGGGAGTGTCTGGAAAATTCTGGCCGTTGTTTCCAACAGCTTTCCAACAACTGAGGTTAAACTGACTGACCTATAGTTGCTGGGTTTATCTTTACACCCTTTTTTGAACAAAGGTGTAGCATTTGCAATTCTCCAGTACGCTGGCACCATCCCTGTATCTTAGAAGGATTAGAAGGTGCCTCAGCAATTACTGCCCTCAGAATTCTTGGATGTACCTCATTTGGCCCTGGTAACTTATCAACTTTAAATATAACCAAGACTATGGGCGGGATTTTCTGCACCCGGCCGCCGCTAGGATCTTGCAGTCCCGCCGCAAGTCAATGGACTTCTGGATGGGGTGCCGCCTCACCCGGGGCAGGTCCCACCCGCGATGGGTCTGAAAAATCCAGGCCTATCTATCTAAAACCTCTTCTTTATCATTTTTTGTCCTTTCCATTCCTCACTACCTCCTCTTTCATTGTAACATCTTCAACCTTGATAAAGACAGGTGCAAAGTACTCATTTAGTCTCTCAAAAATGCTTTCTGCCTCCATGTATAAATATCCATTTAGGCCCCACTCCTCTTTTTACCACCCTTTGACAATTTATATTTCTATATAAGACCTTTTGATTTCCTTTTGTGTTAGCTGACAGTTTCTTTTCATATTCTCCCTTTGCTTCTCTTATTTCTATTTTCGCTTCCCTCTGAACTCTCTATATTCAGCCTGGTTTTCAATTGTATTATTGATCTGGCAACAGTCATATGCACACTTTTCTCCTCTATCACTGTCGTCATCCAGGGAGCTCTGGATTTATTTGTCCCTCATGGGAATGTACCTCAATTATACCCCAAATGTTTCCTCTTTAAAGGCCGCCCATTGTTCCGTCACTGTCTTTCCAACCAATCTTTGATTCCAATTTATCTGGGCTAAATCTGTTCTCATTCCATTGAAGTTGACTCTCCCCAATTAGTTACTTTTACTCTGGATTGGTCCTTGTCCTTTTCATAGCTATCCTAAATCTTATGATACTATAATCACTGTCCCCTACATGTTCCCCCACTGATACATGATCTACCTGTTTCCCCAGAACAAGATCCAGCAGTATCTCATTCCTCACTGGGCCAAAAACACTATGATCTAGAAAATTCTCCTGAATACACTTCAATAAGCTCTTTCCCCTCTCTGCTCTTTACACTGATACTATCCCAGTCTATATGAGGATAATTAATTAAAATTATAACTATTCATAAAGTTCTTGCACCATCCTATAACTTCCTTATAAATGTATTCCTCTATATCTTTCCCACTAATTGGTAGCTTATAAAATACATCAAGTTGTGTCATGTACCTCTATTGTTTCTTAGCTCTAACCAAATAGACTCTGTCCTTGACACCTCCAGGGAATCCTCTGTCTCTAACGTTGTAATGTTCTTTTTCATCAGTGCTGCTACCCCACCTCCTTTCTTTAATGCCCTACCTTTCCTGAACAACTTGTATCCAGAATTATTTAGTACCAGTCCTGCCCTTTTTTGAGCCAGGTCTCTGTTGTCACCCAAGCGTCATACTTCCACATGGCTTTTTGTGCCTGCAGCTCACCAGCCTTATTTACCACACTCTGCACATTCACATACATGCTCAGTAAACATAATTTAGACCTTATTTAATTCCCTCTCACCCTAACCCCACCTAGGCCTGAATTTTTGCGGGGACAGAAGAGGTCTGTGCCTTAGCCAAAACTGCACCAGAGGCCCAATTCTGGAATTCTCGCCCCTGAACCCAGCACCCACCATTTTTGATATGGTGGGGGAAAATGGGGGGCAGGTTGTACTTTACACGTCCATGGTTCAGGAAGGCAGCTGCACATGTAAAAGTGCAGCTCCCGTCAAACAGATCTAATTTTTGTTTCTGGGAGTTCCAAAGCATGACTCATGGGCTTTAGACATCTGAGGAAAAGGGAAAAGCTAAAGCTGGCGGAATTATTTGGAGAGGTAAGGTACCTCTTTTGGAGAGGTAAGGTGCCCCTTTTGGAGAGGTAAAAGTGCCCTTTGGAAGAGGTTAAGTACCCCTTTGGGATTGCTAAGCATAAGCATGAATGTGCATAAAAAGTTGATAAGGTCTGTGGAACTGTTAAGCTGTCAAGTCATTTAAATCCCCAGGCTCTTTAAATTTTTGCGAAAATCCAACCTGCAGTTGAAAAAATCAGTACTTGCTATTTCACTGTTTGTTGACATAAGTGCTGCTTTACTGTTTCCATAACCTTTCATGATCACAGTGGGGTCCTGTAAGTTCACAGTTTGATTGGTAGATCCAAGTGGTTATAAAGAGATTAGCTGTCTTTGATGTTTGGCTATGAATACAAATAAATGTTTTCATAAATGATTAAGTACTTGAAGGAAATGTTTGTTTTTGTAAGGGATAAATTGCTTGAAGGGATTTAAATGTTATCAATGAGAATGTTTTTTTTAAATATAGTTAAGTCCACAACAGACACATAGGGCGGAATTGCCCCAGATTTGCACGAAGTGTAGTAGCGGGTGGGTAAAACAATGTTTTACCCGCTGGCCGCAATGGCGGGTTTTCACGCCGCATCGTCCCAAACCCGCCGCACTACTTATGCATTCCCAGGAAACATGCTATTTCCATGGCAGGTGGGCTCTCATTCACCCACCATGCCATCACCTCGCCACTTCATCATGCCAGGCACCACATTTAAAGTACAGCTGCATTCAGTGCTACCAGCCCAGCACTGCAGCAAAGAAGACATGGCCCCAAAAGGCAAGAAGACTGCAGCCCTCGAGCATCTTTTGGATGCCATGGTGGCCTGCTGTGATGTCCTCTACCCCTGCTCTGGCCGTAGGACAGGCAGCTACATTATCACTCCAGCTTGGTATGTGATGGCAGTGGTGATCAGTGTCAATGTTGCCCAGAAGAGGTTGGCCACCCAATGCAGATAGAGGATAAATAATCTCATCTGTGCAGCCAGGGTAAGGCAACCACCTCATCACTCTAAGCTCACACACTCAAGCCCATCACACATTCACTGGCATCTCACTCACTGCCAGCTCAAGGGACATCGCCACCCATTCTCACACATCCCCTCACACGCCCATCTGGCCTTATCTCCTCTGGAGACTGCCTCATCTTGAGGCCACTCAAACAGATCAGCATGTGCCCCGACACACACCCTGGGATACTCCCCTTCCCCAGTACAGCCCTTGTCCTGCAGCCTCTTCCCTTGCCTGATGCCACTTCTCCCCCTTCCCCAAGCAAGACCTTGCCTTGCAGCCATTGAAAAGCCACCCATAAATGGCTGATCTGGTAGGTAGAGACTTGCCTGGAGCCCCCCTAAAAGTGATGTGGTGCTGTATGTGAAGCCTGGCACTGATGAATGCAAATGCTGACTGATGCAAGGTTGGCAGCAAGCCTTGAAGTCCCGAGCGAAGTGCAGCCTGCCAAGTGCACGTCTTATATATGCTGTTGTAAAACACATTGGTGTGCTTTCCCATCAATGTGAGTGGACGGTCCAGCGGGGCAGGATGAGTCCAGCAGGCTAGCCTTATCATGATATGCTGATGTATTACAATGAGGTTCCTGATGTCCGATGGCAGGGAATGCAGCGGACCGGGCGATCACAAACTGGTCTCATGACACCGTGGTCTTCTCGCCATATTGTCCGCTCATGCCACCGAACACGCCTGATGCTGGCGGGCACAGAAAATCCCAGCCATATAATAGAACACCTCTACCAATCAGAGTCCACTTGCCAATCAATCAGCATTCTCTTCTCATATGTTGTTTCCCTGGCATTGGTATTTTCTTGCAAGTTGTCCTGATGAGTGCGAGATGAAAAACGTCAACAAAAAAGTCTCTTTTATCAGCAATACTCAAGATCTGTACTACCAAACAACTATTTATAGAACTTTGTTTTATTTCATTTTACCTTGGCTCCTGAGGTCTGCCCATGGTAGATACTAAGTGAATTGGGTGTAAGGACAAAGGGTGGTGGGTGGGGAGGCACGGGTTCACATAAGTTGGCACTGAGTTGACATAGGGGCTATAAATGACCATGAGGATGACTGGGGTGCATAGATTGGCTTTCAGGGTATGAGGGGACATGGGTGCTGGATAGAGGGGCACAGGCTTGCGTGGAGGGTATGAGGGGCCATGGCGGAGGGTGAGGGGCATGAGGTGCATGAGTTGAGGCTTAGGAGTCTGGGGGGGGTTGAGGGCTATAAAGGGGAGGGCTAGAGGGCTTTTAATGTTTTTTCTTATTGTAACTGGGATGAAGTCCCACTGCACCAGGGGATCCTCAGCATGCAGCAGCCCCTAGCTGCTGGTTCCACAATTATTCTGGTGGCAGCAGGCCCATCTCCAGTTAGCACCTGCTCCCCGGAATGAAAATCAAAAAATTTGGGGCATTTTCTCCCTAATTAGGTATGCGGATTTAGGAAATGTTTTGACTCTGAATGAAAATCTGTCCCCTAATATCTTGCTATTGCCTACTCTACTGCTATTTCCTCTCCATATTCTCTGTGCACCTCATTTTTCCTTGTTAATATCTCCTGGTCCCACATCCCTGCCAAGTTAGTTTAAATGACCTCAATAGCAGTAGCAAAAAATCCTGCAAGAATGTTGGTTCCAGCTCTGTTCAGGAGCAATCTGTTCAGTCTATACAGATTCAATCCCTCCCAGAACTGGTCCCAGTGTCCTAGAAATCTAAAGCCCTCTCTCCTACAACATCTACCCAGCTACGTCTTCACATTAGTTATATCCTCCTATTTCTATATTTGTTAATGCATGATCCAGGAAGTAATCCAGAGATTACATTCTTTGAGGTCTTGCTTGCTATTTTCTTTCTTAACTCTCTAAACTCTCCCATCAAGACCACAACACTCTTTTTACCTATGTTATTTGTACCAATGTGGAGCATGACCGCTGGCTATTTATCCTTGTCCTTCAGAATGCTGTGCTGCCACTCAATGACATTCTTGACCCTGGTACCAGGGAGGCAACATATCATCCTGGATTCACATCTGTGGCCACAGAATCATCTTTCTGTTCTTCTAACAATCAAATCCCCTATAACTAATGATCTCTCAGTCTTCCTCCTGCCCTCTTGTACAGCTGAGCCGGCTATGGTGGGATAGACTTGGCTCTGGCTGTACTCCCTAAAGGATACATCACTCTCACTAGTATTCAGAACAGAATACTGGTTGGAGAGTGAGATGCACTGAGGAAACCCTGCACTGCCTATTGGTCGTTCTTGACTGCTGGGAGGTCACCCATTCCCTCTCTTCCTGCATATCCTTAAACTCCAAGGAGACCACACCTATGAGCTTGCTATCCACAAAACTCTCAACCTCATGGATATGCCGCAGTGACACCAGCTGCTGTTCAAGCTTTGAAAGCCAGAGCTCGATCTGACCCCACTTCCTGCACATGTGATTATCAAGGATGTGAGAAGTGGCCTGGAGTTTCCACATGGAACAGGATGCCTACTACCTGGATCCAAGCTTTCCCTGCCATACCTCTAATTATTATAAAACAAAACTTACTACTTAAATAAATAAAGATTCACCAGCTACTTAACTTTTCCTAAACTGTAATCCTGTAATCACTTTATCCTGAGTTTAACTGAAATGTTTTACTTAACTCTTATTCACTAAAAACATTAGATTTCAATTTCCTGAAAAATTCAGAACCGTGTAGTATTACTAATTCTTATTATTTCATTTTACTTTATCCCCTAGACTGATTAAGTGGTCTGGTTGTAATTATGTGATAAAATTAGTTTCAGTTTTTAGTATTTGTACTAATTAATCAGCCAATCTAGTCTCACTTATAGGGAGGTTAACTGAATTTTTTTAATTTACCCTTATTGTCCGAAAACCTTAGATTATAATTTACTGAAAAATTAACTTTTGGCTCCTGGTTTTGTTAAATCTCCACACTGACTCTAAGTTCCCGCTGTTTTTAAATCTTCCTTATCTCAGCTCCCACTCTTTTAAATCTCCGCTTTGACTCTCTGCGCCCGCTCTTGTTAAATTGCTGCTCTCTCAGCTCCCGCTCTTTTTAAATCTCCACTCTCTCAGCTCCCACTCTTTTTAAATCTCCGCTCTGACTCTAGCTCCCCCTCTTATATATCTCCACTCTGAGTCTCAGCTCTCACTCTTTTTCAATCTTTGCTATTAAATTGGGCTTGTACTCTTTGGAGTTTAGAAGAACGAGAAGTAACCTCATTAAAACATACATGATTCTGAATGGTTTGAAAGAGTAGACATGGAAAGGTTGTTTCTCATGGTTGGGGACTCTAAAAAAAGGCTTAGGACAAAGGGTTACTTATTTAGGACTGAAGAGGGCTGTGAATCTTTGGAATTCTCCAATCCAGGGGGTTGTGGATGCTCCATCATTGAGCATATTCAAGGCTGGGATAGATAGATTTTTGATTTCTCAGGGAACAGGAAATCAAGGTATATGGGAATTGGACAGGAAAGTGGTGTTGAGGCAGAAGATCAGCTATGAGAAGTTGAATGGTTTTCTCCTGCTCCTAAACCTTATGTTCTTATAATCACGACAATGTGCACCTCCATTTTGAGATCCTGAAAGGGGTTCTAACCCCATCCTATTTCTCCACCCACCACTCTTTCACCACTAATTCATTTCATCCACTTAAAGGATGACTTCTGTTATTGCCTCTAGAGAAACTGAATACTAATACTGGATGCAGAACATAGAAAACAAATTACATGACCCTGTAATGACCAGATTGCCGTAAAAACCCATCTGCTATTCGTTGATGTCCTTTAGGGATGGAAATCTGCTGTTCTCACAGTCTGCTCTGTATGCGACTCTGGACCCACAGCAATGTGATTGACTCTTAACAGCCTCTGAAATGGCCAAGCAAACCACTCAGTTGAGAAGAAGGCAATTCACCATCATCTTCTTGGGGCAATTAGGGATGGGCAATAAATGTTGTCTTTGCCAGCAAAATCCACTTTTGTAAATGAATAAAATAAAGCACAAAAATCCCTCATCTTAATCAACACATGTTGCATTACAATTTAAGAAAATTAAAATAAAGTCAGTGGCCAAGATTTTACACTTTGGGTACAATTGTTCATTCAAGTACAAATTCCACCCCAAATTGGGTAAGTTTTGAAAAATATCACTTTTCAAATAATTTCCTTGAAAAAATATTCCTTGATAGGTCTAAGACTGGAAACTTGATGCAGATTGATTAATGCAGCTGAAAGTAGATAATCACAAAACGTATTAACATAGAAACATAGAAAATAGGAGCAGGAGTAGGCCATTCGGCCCCTGAAGCCTGCTCCGCCATTCATTATGATCATGGCTGATCATCTAACTCAATAGCCTGCTCCCGCTTTCTCCCCATATCCTTTGATCCCTTTCGCCCAAGAGCTATATCTAACTCCTTCTTGAAAACATACAATATTTTGGCCTGAACTACGTTCTGTGGTAGCGAATTCCACAGGCTCACCTCTCTCTGGGTGAAGAGATTTCTCCTCATCTCAGTCCTAGATGGTCTACCCCGTATCCTCAGACTGTGACCTCTGCTTCTGGAGCCCCCCCCACCACCACCCCCCATCGGGAACATCCTTCCTGCATCTACCCTGTCTAGTCCTGTTAGAATTTTATAATTTCGATGAGATGTCCCCTCATTCTACTGAACTCCAGTGAATATAATCCTAACCGACTCAATCTCTCCTCATATGCCAGTCCCGCCATCCCAGGAATCAATCAGCAGTAAAAATTGGATTAGGCTGGTAATTGAGTGTGTGTCTCAATGCATGATTACCCAAGTGTTTTCATAGTAATGTCAGCAGCACACAAATCTTGTGCTGCCTGTTGATTTAAATAATAGTGGTGAACAACCCAGCACTGTGTGTGCAGACTGACTACCAGACTCAGTAGGGGGCCCAAATTCATGCGAGGCTAACACCACTTAAAGATAACCAACACTGCCTAGAGCCAGGCTGCAGCTCTTAAAGGCATAGTGCATTTTGGCTGGAGCAGGTGCTGGAACTAGTCTGAGTTTCTGAGCAGAAAGAGGAGTGGAACTGGTGCAACAGGTCAGGGAGTGTGCCCCTCAGTTCCCCTATACAGCAACAGTTGCTTGTTGCAGGAGGTGGACAGGGAGAGTACATTCCTCTTCCCTCAGGGGACCAGGAGGTTCTTCAGATACATATTGCAATGGCAGTAGGAGCAGATGGCTGTCTCATTCAGTGGTCTAGCTCCAAGGACCTAAGTGCAATGTCGAATAACATTCAATGAGCTCACACAAGTAATCAAAGTGAATGAAATCATTTTCACATGCCATATCCTTACAAATGAAATAGTAGCCTCACACACTGCATCATTCAACAACCTTACTTTCACTCACCTACCAAAAGTCTCAATGAAGCACAACTCATGCCCAACATTCATTGCCTCATCTTACCCTACACACTTGGCCATGCTGCAATCCTTACACCCATCTTAGACAGCACCTTCCAAATGCACAACCACTTCCATCTAGAAGGACAAGGGCAGTGGATAGATGGGAACACCATCACCTGGAAGTTCCCCTCCAAGCCACTCACCATCCTGGCTTGGAAATATATCGCTGTTCCTTTACTGTCGCTGGGTCAAAATCCTGGAACTCCCTCTCTAACAGCACTGTGGATGTGCCTACACCACATGGACTGCAGCGGTTCAAGAAGGCAGCTCACCACCACCTTCTCAAGAGCAATTAGGGAATGGGCAATAAATACTAGCCTAGCCAGAGACATCCACATCCCATGAACGAATAAAACAAAACATATCACAGCTTGCACACATTTTCAGCTGTTCAATTGTGACAGGTACATCACCCAAACACATTGCACCACACTTAGTGACACTCTTCCTTCCATCTTGCAGGGCAAGATGGGGCATAATCAGAAGCAGCAGCATCTGACCAGTAGATGCCAGGCATGGCTGTGTGTCCTCAGCTTGATGGAGGAGACAATGTTGGTGATCATTGGAGCAGCCAAAACTGAGGCCATGGCCAGAAACAGGGCTTAAACCATATAGGATAATGGTTTATTCCTATCTAATCCACCTTCTCACATTCCACTTCCCCTTCATTCCATAATCTCTGATTTACAAGCTGCAGATGGGGTTAGCTTATACCTGTTGTTCCCACCCCACCCCCTTCCTTCACACCAACCTTGTGCCTTTCTCCTTTCAGATACCTAAGCACTGCCACTTGGTCCAGAACGGGTGTGGGAGCCTGAAGTGCAAGAGGAACAAGAGACTGATGATGAAGAAACATTAACATCTGCTGTCAAACTCGCAGCCATCAGCTCAGATACTGACACTGTGCAAACATTAGAGGGTTGCATTGAGGTAGGATGTGCATGTGATGAATCACCAGGTGTGATTGACTTGCAGCCAGGTCATAGGGAAAGGATAACATGAGTATCAGCTTTCTGGAGGGCTTGAGTTTTGATGCAGAGGATTGAGATGAGGATTTCGATAGGACACCATCAAAAGGTTGATGGTTGTGTACACAAAAATGCTTGATGTATAGGCAGGCCTGCCAGAAAGCCTATATTTACTGTCAAGAAGAAAGGATTGTCACAGTAGAAAACAATGGAGGAGTCCAGCTCCAAATTGGCACAGGGCTTTGCACAGAGCTTGCAGCTCATCGGAACACTTGTGGTTCATCATGCAGCACCTCATGGCCGCTGTCTCAACTTCCATAACAACACAAACCTGGATGCTGGAAATCTGAAATAAAAACAGAAAATGTTGGAAATTCTCAGCAGATTAGGCCAGCATCTGTGGACAGAGAAACAGAGGCCGGGATTTTTCAGTCCTGCCTGCCGCAGGGCTGGAAATTCCCAGCTGAAATCAACAGACCTTTGGCTGGTCCATCAAACTTTCCATCCTGCCTGTGATGATTCTTGCCATGGGCGTGACCGGAAAATCCCAGCCAGAGTTAACATTTCAATGACCTTTCACCATGGAATTTCAGATTGTTGCCATGCTGGTCATCGCTGCGGAATCCAGGTCTTAAAGGGTTTGCAGGGTCTTGCTGTATACCTTTAAGGGGTGTATCTAAAACTTCTGTTTATCCCCAGACAGAGTGTGATGTATATACTCCTCTGCCATCGGGCAGATGATTGGAGCAGTCCTAGAGACCAAGTGTGTTAACTAACTGCCAGATATTGTTGTATATAGTTTCAGCTCTTTAAATGAAAGAACCCGCTTAATTCCGTTGCCAATCCTCTTGGTGTGGTTGTTGTTGCCTAAGGTAAAAACATAGCGTGTCTCACTCCACCTACCGTTACCATCAAGCCAGGGGATCAACCCTGGTTCAATGAAGAGTGCAGGAGGACATGCCAGGAGCAGCACCAGGCATGCCTAAGATGAGGTGTCAACCTGGTGAAGCTATAACACAGCATGCCAAACAGCGTAAGCAGTAAGTGATAGACAAGGCTAAATGATCCCACAACCAATGGATCAGATGTAAGCTCTGCAGTCCTGCCACATCCAGTCATGAATGGTGGTGGACAATTAAACAACATACTGGAGGAGGAGGCTCCACAAATATCCCTATCCTCAATGATGGAGGAGCACAGCACATCAGTGCAAAAGATAAGGCTGAAGCATTTGCTACAACCTTCAGCCAGAGGTGCTGAGTGGATGAACCATCTCGGCCTCCTCTGGAGGTTCCCAGCATCAAAGATGCCAGTCTTCAGCCAATTCAATTCACTCCACGTGATATCAACAAACAGCTGAAGGCACTGGATACTGCAAAGGCTATGGGTCCTGACAATATTTTGGCAATAGTACTGAAGACTTGTGGTCCAGAACTTGCCGTACCCTTAACCAAGCTGAGGTCAGTCATCTCAGCTCCAGGGCATCACTGCAGGAGTTCCTCAGGGTAGTGTCCTCGGCCCAACCATCTTCAGCTGCTTCATCAATGACTTTCCTTCCATCATAAGGTCAGAAGTAGGAATGTTCGCTGATGATTGCACAATGTTCAGCACCATTCGCGACTCTCAGATACTGAAGCAGTCCATGTCCAAATGCAGCAAGACCTGGGCAATATCCAGGCTTGGGCTGACAAGAGGCAAGTAACATTGCGCCACAGAAGTATCAGGCAATGGGTATCTCCAACAAGAGAGAACCCATTCATCGCCCCCTCATGTTCAATGTCATTACCATCACTGAATCCCCCACTATCAACATCCTGGGGGTTACCATTGACCAGAAACTGAACTGGGCTAGCCATATAAATACTGTAGCTACAAGAGCAGGTCAGAGGCCAGGAATCTTGCGACAAGTAACTCACCTCCTGGCTCCCCAAAGCCTGTCCGCCATCTACAAGGAACAAGTCAGGAGTTGCTGAAATGCTCTCCACTTGCCTGGATGAGTGCAGCTCCTACAACGCTAAAGAAGCTGGACACCATCCAGGACAAAGCAGCCTGCTTGATTGACACCACATCCACAAACATTCACTCCTTCCACCACTGATACACAGTAGTAGCAGTGTGTACTATCTACAAGATGAACTGCAGGAACTCACCAAGGCTCCTTAAACAGCACCTTACAAACCCACGACCATTACCATCTAGAAGGGCAAGGGCAGCAGATAGGTGGGAATTTCAACACCTGGAAGTTCCCCTCCAAGTCACTCACCATCCTGACTTGGAAATGTATCGCAATTCCTTCACTGTCGCTAGGTCAAAATCCTGGAACTCTCTTCCTAATAGCACTGTGGGTGTACCTACAGCACATGGACTGCAGTGATTCAAGAAGGCAGCTCACCGCCACCTACTCAAGGGCATCTAGGGATGGGCAATAAATGCTGGCCCAGCCAGTGAAGCCCACATCCCATGAATTAATAAAAAACAATGCTCCAGTGCCACAGGAAGTTGCGTTTGTACTAAATTTCTTAGATTCTTTGCCTATGTATGCGAAACAAATTAGAAATCGGATGAACAGAGAACCAATTTCGTCAAAAGTCAGAGACCTTGTTTTGCAGGGGTTGTCGAATTCACCAGTGTCAGAAGAGATGAGACCATTCCATGCCCAAGAAACAGAGTTAAGTTGTCAAGATAGAATCTTGTTGTGGGGTTCAAGAGTTGTTGTCCCTTCACAAGGAAGAGAACAACTCTTGACAGAGCTTCACAGTGCACGTCCAGGCATACCGAAGATGAAAATGCATGCGCGAAGCTATGTCTGGTGGCCAGGCATTGACAGTGACATTGAAAGCATCGTCAAGCACTGTCTCCATTGTCAGCAACATCAGAAGTTGCCTGTTTCAGCTCCAGTGCATCCTGGGTGTGGCCTGGTCGACCCTGGGTATTGATTATGTAGGACCATTCTTAGGTACCATGCTTTTATTGTTCGTAGATGCATATTCTAAATTCATGGATGTACACAAAGTCTGTTTTAGCATACATGACCTACCAGAGATCATCGTTTCTGATAACGGCACAGTCTTTACCAGTACAGAGCTTCAGGGATTCATGAATTTAAATGGAATCAGACATGTTAAAACTGCCCCATACCATCCCCCATCAAATGGTTTAGCTGTGTGAGCTGTGCAAACTTTCAAATCTGGAATGAAGAAGTTATCAGAAGTTATTCTAGAAACACGACTTTCCCGCTTTCTTCTCCATTATCGTACAACACCACATTCGACTACAGGTTCAACACCGTATGAATTATTGATGAAATGCCACCTACATACAAGGTTAATCTGGTGTTTCCAAACTTAGAGGGGAAGGTAGAGAGGAATTAGAGTAATCAAAAATTGGATCACAATATTCATAGCGAAGCTTGCACATTCACTGCAGAAGACACAGTATTTATGTGGGATTTCAGAAGTGGACCTTGTTGGGTTCCTTGAACCATTGTCTCAGGGGCTGGTTCATTATCCTCCCAGGTGGAAGTGGAAGACAGAATTATTCAAAAACACGTGGACTATCTTCGTGATAGAGAGACATTCCAACAACCAACTATTCCGCCTGTGATTAATTCCTGAGGTGACAGATCAACTTACCATGCCTGATGTCTCTGTACAGTTGCCTAACCCTGAACTGCCACTTTTTAATGATGTATCTCGTGCTGCAGTTCCTGATCATATTGATCCTGTGGGGCAGCCTCAAGCGGTAGAGCCACTCTACTCTAACCGAATGAGGAAAGCACCTCAGAGACTTAATTTTTAATCACCTGAAGTTGTACATATGTATATGTTGTTGGATATTCAAATATTCAAATTTAAACTGTAAAAAACTAAAGGGGAAGGATATGTAGTAACTGAAGGTACTGGCTCTCCTGCGGTCCATCAGGGGTCATGTGATGTTCTTGGAGGTTCTGACCAATGAAGGCAAAGTGCAGGTAATCCTTGGGGGGCAGGTGGGGCTTCATGGTGAGAGTCCTAATTGAGCAAATAGCATCTAACAAGCTCTCAGTAACAAATACCTGTTTCTTGTTGAAACCTGTCCGGTCCATCAGGTCATTGCAGGGGACATGACAGCACAGACTAACGTTTGAACACAAATACAAGCTGGAACAGGGGGTGGAAGAAAATGGTCGGGCAAGTACCAAAATGCGTAAAAGGTGAGCACTCTTCCACAGCTGAGAGCATTTAGCTTGAGCTCAGTTCTCACGCTTGGAGTCAGGCTAGTCAAGCAATTGTGCCCACTCAAGCAGCACTGACTTCTGACAGTGCCAATGATTGCTCCTCTATGGTTAACCTCTTGCATGCACACTTCAAACTTAAATGAGTGCTATGGTGCTGCAGAACCATTGGGCGACTGGGCAAGCCTGAGGATCCTGGTGGGAAAGATGGCCATGGGATACTTACAGAGAGGTAAACTCCTAATCCCTTGCATTATGTTTAAGTAGGCATTGAAAAATCTCTCTCATGGTCCAAGCAAACTGTAAAGCCTTGGCGTGCAGGTTAGGACAATGCCTGTGCCTGAGATGAGAGTTCAGGATGCAGTCGAGCGGTTGAAGTGGTTGGCACTCAGTCATGTGGTGCGGGATGGATTGGACTGTTGTAAATAACATTGGTTTTTGTTGTAAATAACATTGGTTTTTGTTTTCTGTTGGACTGTGAATTAAGTTTACAATGGTTGCAGTTTGAAAGACATATCCATTAGAACAGGATGAGAGATATATACAATGTTGCAGTCAATGTTGCAGAGTGTGCCATGAAAGACAGGATGGTGCCAGAAAGGAGTTCCTGGACCAAGGGAGCTGCCTGACAACATTTTAATTGGCTCCTGACCAGGTGATCAGGTTTTGTGTGAGAAGCAGTGCAGCGGAGTAGCTCCTAGCCTGAAAGGAGCAAGACCTAAAACCTCTTTCTCCTGTGTGTGAAAGATTCCAGTAATTTCACAATAATAGCTAGCTGGCTTTTCTCCTCATGTCTCTATAATCTGCTCTCTCTCTCTCTGAAAACCCCTGTCAAGAGGCAAAGGAGAAAATCACTATTAGAGACATTGAAAAGCAAGTGCTCAATCAGTGAACTAAATACTGAAAGTGCTGGAAGACCACCTCATGTCATCAACAAGAACTGAAAGGAATTTGGAAGACATCAATCAAAATCAACCCATCGAACCTTATACTCCGGAATTGGTGCTTTTGAACTGTTTTATCCCAAGCTTAAAATCCGTGTTTTGTGTGTCTTATGTGTCTTGTATGTGTGTGTATAGGGATTTAAGAAGGGATAGAGTTTAAGTTATAGTGTTAGAAATTAGCAGTTCGTATTTTTTTCTTTTGCCACTGGTTAACGACAGTTTGTTCAATAAACAGTTATTTATTTATTAAGTTTATAAACCTGGTGCTCATACTCTGTAAACCTAAATTAAACAGTTAGGTAGAATGGGGCAAGCTGGTGGCTTGATCAAACTTTTTCACTTTTGTCGTGGCTCGGGGAATAGTGGGGCTTGACATTACAGTGCAATATCCCCAGTGAGTGGTGACACAAGCCACATGGAAGTGCATGCATCACTAATCTGGAGAGTGACTTTGAAGCCGGAGAACCATTGTACTCAAAAGGTTACTCTCTGCACAGGGGAAAGGCCCTGCACTAGCCTTCATTTTGTGCAGGAAGCAAGGTTTCACATCTGATTGGCACGAACACTGCTCAACAGAACAAGGAACCATAGACAAGGAGACATTCTTGAGAGTTTATATACAATAGTCAACATTAAGTACAAGTGATTAACACCCGTGCCCAGGTTATGCAACTACATCTTCTTAACTTTACTTTGTCCCTAATTTTGTTAATTTAGTTTACTTAGATGACCCAAAAGAGTAACATCTTCTTGACCTTTTTAACCCTGCTGCTGCATCTTGGTACATCCCTGACATCCACATTAGAGGTGGAGGTGACCTGCTGACTGCTACGCCCTGTTGTCTGTGATGACCTTGGCTGGCGAAACCTGGAGGGCCCCAGCCTGCTTTTGGGGTCCTGCTGTGAGACAGTGGCACCCTCCTCAGCCTGTGGAGCTGAAGCTGCTGGGGTCACAGGAAGACGGGATTCAGATGGGCCGGACACTCCCAGAGTCACCTGGGTGAATGGGCCCAGGGTGTGAAACTGCTGATCCTCCTCCCTATCAGTGCCTGAGGGCCCTGGCTGACTCCTTGAGGAAAAGGGGAAGCTGGAGTGAGATTGAGATGCCCTGCACCCCTCTCACTGACATCCATCAGTGTCAACACAAGTGCTTCCAGGAGCGGAGACAGCAGGACCTGTGAGGAACACCTCTAATTGGGCAATGGATAAATAGAGAGCAAGGCTTGGGGCCTTCACTCACCTTCCAGGAGGGGATACAGCTGGACCTGTGATCGACACCTCTACCTGGGGAGGGGGCTGAGTTTGAAAAAAAAAATCCAGGAGTGACATCACAGGAAAACTGTAAATTCATTGGCTGGTGAGAAGCTGCTGTTGGGGAGTGTGTTTAAATAGTTTAGAACTAGAAAAATGTATTATTTATAAAGAAATAACGGCTTGGCTTTTAGTAAGGAACACGAGCAATAGTGAAGTAAAGTTAAATGAAGCCAAAGTGAAATAAAGTAATAAAGTAAACCAAAGTAAGATAAAGTTAGCCTAAGTGTAGTAAAATTAAGTTACTAGTAATTTATTCTACTTACTCTAAGTGTACTAAATAGTTTTTAGGGTTACAGGATGGCAGGTCAGCTCGGCTGGACTGTACATCCTGCGGTATGTGTGAAGTTGTGGACACACCTTGTGCCCCTGACAAACAGGTAGCAGGTGTCACCAGCTGCACAAGCTTGAGCTCCAGGTTTCAGAGCTTGCGAGGCGGCTGCAGTCACTGTTGTGCATCCGTGAGGCAGAGGACTACGTGGATAGCACGTTTAGGGAGGTGGTCGCACAGCAGGTCAGAAATGAATAGCCAGAGAGGGAATGGGTGACTGCCAGGCAATCTAAGAAAACCAGGCAGGTAGCGCAGGAGTCCTCTGAGTCTATCCCCAGAGCCAAGCCTCTGGAACCACAGGTGGCTCAGCCGTACAGGAGGGGAGGAAGAAGAATCAAAGGGCAATGGTGATAGCGGATTCCACAGTCAGGCGATCAGACAGACATTTCTGCAGCAGTAAATGTGACTCCAGGATGGTGTGTTGTTTATAGGCCACTAAACAGTAGTGGTAATGTGGGGCATGATATTAATCAGGAGATGAGAGAAGCATGTAGCATGGGCAATAAAGTAATCATGGGTGTCTTCAATCTGCACAAAGGCTGGGTAAACCAATTGAGCGCTAATGCTATGGAAGACGAGTTTCAAGAGTGTATTGGGGTAGTTTTCTAGAGCAGTATGTTGAGGGGCCAACTAGATGACAGGCTATTTTAGATCTAGTATTACATAGTGAAAAAGGGCTAATTTATAATCTTGTTGTAAAAGAACCTTTAGGGATGAGTGACTACAATATGATAGAATTTTACATTATGTTTGAAAGTGAGGTAGTTCACTCTGAAGCAAGTGTGTTAAAGTTGAAGAAAGGAAATTATTGTCGGCTTGAGGGACAAATTGGCTGAGGTGGATTTGGAAAATACATTAAAATGTATGACCGTACACAGGCAATGGATAGTCTTCAAAGAACTATTACATAGCTTACAGCACCTGTACATTCCTTCAAGGTGTAAAACCCAAAAAAGTCAGTCAACCGTGGCTGACAAAGGAAGTTAAGGATTGTATAAGATTAAAAGAAAAGGCTTATAAAGTTGCCAGAAGTAGTAGTAAACCTGAGGATTGGGAGGTTTTTAGATTACAGCAAAGGAAGACCAAGAAACTGGTAAAGAAAGGGAGAATAGAATATGAATACAGTCTAGCAAAATACATAAAAACAGGCTGTAAAAGTTTCTATAGATATGTAAAAAGGAAGTGTTTGGCTAAGAAAAAATGTGGGCCCATTACAGGCAGGAAAATTCATAATGGGAAATAGAGAAATGGCAGAGAAGCTAAATAATTACTTTGTGTCTGTTTTCACTGAGGAAGATACAGGAAATCTCCCAGATTTAGAGATCCAAGGGACTAGGGAGAATGAGGAGTTGAAGGAAATTAATATAAGAAAGAAGGTTGTATTGGAGAAGTTAATGGGACTGAAAGTTGATAAGTCCCCAGGACCTGATATTCTACATCCCAGAGTGTTGAAAGAGGTTGCTATGGAGATGGTGGATGCATTGGTGATCATTTTACAAAATTCTATAGATTCTGGAATGGTTCCTGAAGATTAGAAGGTAGCAAATGTCACCCCACTATTTAAGAAGGGAGGGAGAGAGAAAACAGGGAACTACAGACTTGTTAGCCTTACATCAGCAGTAGGGAAAATGCTAGAATCTATTATAAAGGATGTGATAAATGGAGAAATGGATAATCATGATCTGATTGGGCATAGTCAGCATGGATTTGCGAATGGGAAATCGTGTTTGCAAACTCGTTGGAGATTTTTGAGGATGTTATTAACAAAATTGCTAAAGGAGAGTTGATGGATGTAGTATACATGGATTTTCAGAAGGCTTTTGATAAAGTCCCCCACAGGAGGCTGATTAGCAAAATAAAAGCACATGGGATAGGAGGTATTATACTGGCATGGATTGAGGATTGGCTAACAGGCAGAAAACAGAGAGTAGGAATAAACGGGTCATTCTCACGTTGTCAGGCTGTGACTAGTGGGGTACTGCAAGGGTCAGTACTTGGGCCCCAGCTGTTCACAATATATATCCATGATTTGGATTTGGGCCCAAATGTAATATTTCCAAGTTTGCGGATGATATAAAGCTAGGCAGGAATATGTGTTGTGTGGAAGATGTAAAGCGATTACAGGAGGATTTGAACAAACTTAGTGAGCGGGCAAGAACATGACAGATGGAATATAATGTGGAAAAATATGAGGTTATCCACTTTGGTAGAAGGAACAGATGTGCGTGGAGATTAGAAAGTGTAGATGTAAAAAGGGACCTGGGTGTCCTTGTCCATAAGTCACTGAAAGCTAACATGCAGGTGCAGCAGGCAATCAGGAAGGCTAATGGAATGTTAGCCTTTATCGCAAGAGGATTTGAGTACAGGAGTAGTGAATTCTTGCTTTAATTATAAGGAAGCCTGGTTACACCGCACCTGGAGTACTGTATGCAGTTTTGGTCCCCTTACCCAGAAAGGATATTGTTGCCATAGAGGGAGTGCAACGAAGGTTCACCAGACTTGTTTCAGGTATGGCATGACTCTCTTATGAAGAGAGGGGAAACTGGGCCTGCATTCTCTAGAATTTCGAAAAATGAGAGGTGATCTCATTGAAACCTACAAAATACTTAAAGGGATAGACAGGGTAGATGCAGGTGAAATGTTATCCCTGATTGGGGAGTCTAGAGCCAGGGGACACAATTTCAAAATAAGGAGGAAACCACTTAGGACCAAGATTAGGAGAAATTTCTTTACTCAGAAGGTTGTGAATCTTTGGAATTCTCTACCCCAGAGGGCTGTGGAAGTTCAGCCATTGAGTATGTTTAAGGTAGAGATTGATAGATTTCTGATTAACAATAATGTAAATGGTTATGGAGATAGTGAGGATAAAAGGCATTGAAGTGTTTGATCAGCCATGATTGGGTTGAATGGCAGAGCAGGCTCGACGGGCTGAATGGCCCACTCCTGTTCCTATGTTCCTATGCTTCAGCAATGGAGTCCAGCCGCGCAGCAGTGCAGGACCGATGTCCTGGACCAAGGTCTCCATGGTGGCTGCCATCCTACCAGTATTGACTTCGGTGCATTGGCATGCTGGCGCTATCATCTCAGACTGAAGGCAGATGGACTCCTTCATTGTGCCTTGCAAACTGAGGAGTGCAGAGGACATCCCTTCCTGATGTTCCCAAGCTTGCCTTTGCGGCCCCAGCAACTGAGGTATGACCAAGTCCAGAGGCTCATCATCTGACGCAGACTCAGCAGATTTCTGGCCTCCAGCAGTCCTCCAAGTGCTAGCAATCTGAGAAGTCCCTGCCTCCACGTGCTGTGGACCAAACAGTGCGGTGAGTTCACCAGATTGTGACCCTGAGGCTACTCTAGAACTAGGTCCCACCGAGGTGTGTGTCTCTGCGCTGGTGGAGGGTGTGGGTGAGCGCTGTGATGTGGCTTCAATTTTGGTATTTGCAGATTCCTCTTCCACAGTGTCCTCTGGGCTGGAGTCGAGGACGTGGCTCGTGGACCCCCTCGGCTGCTTCACAGATGTGCCTGCGAAAGCAAGGGGAGATAATTAGTGTATGGTAGTGGCCTGTGAAGCAGGACACATCACTCACAGCATGATTGTCTGATGGATTTTGCACTGCTGGATCCTCACTTGGTAAAGCAGCGTCGACCTCATCATCAGCACAGGAATGGTCCAGATCCTCGCCGGCCAGCTGGATGGCTCTGTTTTCAAAGTCTGTGAGGACCTTGATGCCGGGCGTTCCTCCACCAGCCTGTGACCTCTCCCTCTTGTTGTGTGCCAGCTTGACCTGCATGAATACAAATGGAGAGAGTGTAAGCAGGACACTTGGCAGGGCAGATGAGAAGGATGCTGGCATGTATGGGTGCTGAGTGGTGCCATGGACAGGATGAGGACACCATCCGCAGAGTAGATGAAGATGAGTGTGAGAGGGTGGATGGTGATGCCCCTTGAACTGGCAGTGAGTGAGATCCCTGTGGATGTGTGATGGGTTTGTAAGTGTGTGAGTGAGAGTGATAAGAAGAGTGACTTACCCTGGCGGAACAGAGGAGATCATTCATCGACTGTCGGCACTGGGTGGCTGTCCTCTTTTGAAGGGCGTTGCTGCTGACCATCGCTGCTATCGCCTCCCATGCAGGGTTTGTTGTCTTGGATGAGGTTTTTTGCCCAGATTGGGGGTAGAGGACATCACTGCAAGCTTCCACTGCATTGGGTGGCATCGCTAAAATTGGGGGCAGCACGATTCCTCCCTTCGGCAGCCATCAGATCGCAGCAGCTTTCTATCATTTGAAGAGTGCCAGCTCTGTGCAGGGGCATAAATATGGTGTCTAATTTTCTGAAGATTGAGGTGATGGTGGAGTGGAGGAATCAGAAGTTTCCCTGTCAGTGATGCAACGTAAAACCCGTGCTTCTCAATTTTTTAAATGGCAGAAAAAGCTGCCATTGCCGCTGGTGGGTCACATGCCGGTTTCCCTGCCTGATATTGGACTTTGCTGATTTCTGGGACAACTCCGCCCATTGTCTGGTTTGATTGATAACATTAGTCCGGAGTGGTTATTTTGTGGTAGTTTTTATTTCTCCATTGTGACTGTGATGGTCCATAACAGAGGATGGTAAGGTGTGGGACTGTTGTACATTGGGGATTTAGATTTGTGCTCAGCAAAATCATAATTGAGTGAGGTGATCACTGAATGGGGATGTGCCGGCTGTCTCCTCCCTTCGTCCTCCAACTCTTCCACCTCCTCCTGAATAGCTCACCAAATATACCACATGTGGCAAATTTCAGCATTCAGAGGCAGCACCCGCAAAAACACATGCATGCAATCGATCGCCTGCAAACTATCATGGAAAAACCACATCCTATTCAAAGAGAACACAATGAACTCTCCTCTCCTGGCATAGAAAATGCCGGTCACCTCTCTAATAGACAGCGAACTGGGAGATGATACATAAGGCATCTGCTCCAACCTAGAAGGATCACCACACAAAAAAAAGTTGTCACCAAAGTTCACAACCACTGGCAGCACTATCCTTCTCCTGCTCTGAGGCTGCAGGTCTGGCTCCAAAAGGTGGCAGAGTTCTGTAGGCACCACATTCGTAAGCCACAGAAATTGCACGCATTGCTTCTGGCTTGAGGGAGGTTAGAGAAGTGCTCCTGGAAGACATTAGGTGGAGTAGGCCTCTGGCTGAGAGCTCTTATCCCCCTCTTTCCCCCTCTGCAAGCAATGTTCCTTTTCTTGGCTGCCTCTGATCTATCTCCCTCTCATGTTACAGCTCAAGGAAAATGACAACTGGAACACCACGATTAGAAGTGGGTGATGTGCTCAGAGGCTTTGCAGTCACAACCAAGGCCTTCTCCACATGCAGCACCACACCCTGCAGACTTCACCAACATTAACCAATTCTTCAAACCACCAAGCACTTTCACAAACTCAGAAAGTGCCACTACAGATAAATCAGTACCTAGCCTGAAAGTAGTTGATGATCCCTTTAAATAGTACTGTTGGAGGGTCCTTCCAGCTGCTGATTAAACGTTCAGCTGTATGTGTTTACAAGGAGGAGTTACCTGGAACAGCAAGATTGAAAATGACAGTGTTGGCAGCAAATCATCAAATCAAATAAGACACTGACGCCATGATTTGTGTTCTCTGCGTACTTCCAGCATACATTCCCAATATCTGCATTAATGCCATCACTAAGGTGTTGTTTGGTGTGAAGTGCACGTGTGCGGCAGAGGCACCATCTTGATACTAAAATGGCATCTGTAGCGCTAAAGCTTACGAGCACTATGCAGTCCAATTTAGCAGCCAAAAATTGTTCATCATTGAGTCAATCCACCACCTGTGAGTAACACTAATTTAAATGAATGAACATAACTTCTAAGAATATATAGAGCTATTTGCTAATTATGTTGAGGTTCAATAGTAAATTGATTTAAAAAATTTTTTGGTGTGTATTACATTGTTTCATGAAAGTTCAAAAAATGTTGAGTTATTCTCGAGAAGTTTTGATTTTCTTGGATGAAGCACTTATCTCACAACAGAGTTAAAAAGCTTTCAGTCATGTTATACTTTTGTAATGAAAGTCCAAAACATTTTGAGTTGTTCTTGAAAAGTTTTGATTTTCTTTCATGAAGTACTTATCTCATTGAATTACAACATTTTCTGTCATGTAAAGTTATTTTTATGAAAGTCCCAAAAAATTGAGTAATTCTTAAGAAGGTTTGATTTATTTTACATGAAATGCTTCTCATTGAGCTAAAACATTTTCTGTTATGTATTTCTTATAAATCAGTGAGGAAGGTAATTGAAACCCAATTTGTGAGGAATGTAATTCACACTTAAAATTCTGCAATCTTTTGCATGGGTTACACTGATTTCAGGTGAATAGCATGGAAAAACCTGCAAAAACAAGTGGAAACTTGTGGCCAGTGACTGTTGCAACCTTTTACTGGAGTAATTGATGGATCGTGTGCTTTGTGGTATAATGGTTTAATATTAAATACGTAAATAGACCGTCCATATCATCGGTGATGTAAGATCACATAATTACAAAGTATGCTGAAAGATAGTTCTACGTGAAGACTTGTGCTAAGCTTTGTACTGAATATAGTGAGTAGAATGTTCAATAAAAGGTAAAGTTTACCAAAAGCCTGGCCTCCAGCAATCCTAATTAATCCAGCTCAAGGATAATCTTACCTAAACCCAAGATGATAACAGGGGTTGGCAGTAGAAAAGTGACGGAAAAAGCGGCAAATAAAGAGCCCCGTGATTAGAAGAAGCAGCGAGAAATGACTGTGGGACAAGGCAGAATGGGAACAACACCAACAGAACTTGAAGAAAGCTAGATTGAAGAAAAGCCATGGAGAAAATCTTACCTTTATCAGAGTGCTTCAAACACATGGATCAAGCCAATATCAAGGCAGAACTGGCATCATAGGTTTACCATGTACAGAACAGCTTAGGGATTAGCAGAGAAGACTAACAAGGAATAGGTCAGTACAATTTTCTGCACCATAGGCAGTAGTGCAGATGACATAATGGTCAGACAGGGCATAAACGAAGAGACAGTGTCATACAAAGAGGTCATAGAAGCCTTTGACACATTTTTCAACCTTAGAAGGAACACCATCATAGAGAGGGTGAAGTTCAATAGACATACCCAAAGACTGGGAGAGAGTGTAGATTCCTTCATTAATTATTAATATTGATTAGATGGGAATTTTGAATATGGGGCCCTGAACTGACACAAGGCAGTTTGTAGGAAATAGAAGTAGCAGTGAACTTACTCAAAAACGGAAAGAGGGAAGAGGGCATGGTAGCTGCCGTTACTCAGTGTTCTCACTGTAGCGGCAAAAGGCTGCACCAGCAGAAAGAAGGCCCCGCGAAAAATGTGGAGTGCCATGAAGAGGAGAGGGTATTTTAAATTTGTGTGCCACATCAAAAAGCTTCTAATACAGAAAGTCAAGGAGAAACCATTTAAAACATGTAGCATTTAGGAAATTGAAAATGCAAACGACAATGAAGTGCCATTCTTGGGAGAAATTACAGGATCTAATGGGAACTAATAGAGCACAGATATTATGGTCAATGGACACAAAACAAACTTCAAATTAGACACTAGAGCAGGAGTTTCAGTTCTTCTAGACACAAAACAGTGGCTAAAGCAAGAATCCCTCGAGCCATCAATCATATGACTCTACAGCCTAGGGGAGGCATGCAACTGAAGGACAAGGGACAGTTGACTGCTAAACTTCTGCACAGGGAAGAGAAATCACAGCAACCTTGTACGTGATCCAAAAGCAAGAGTGCTCGCTGTTAAGCTGAATAGCTTGCCAAGACAAACCAAAAGAATTCAGAACAGAATTTCCACAATTATTCAGAGGTCTGGAGAAGACTGAAACCAGTGCTCTGGAGTGGGAGCACCAAAGCCTGAAAGAACCATGTGAACACCTCGAGAAAACCAGGCAGAAGATTTTCCATGAACAACAGGTGAAGGGACCACAAGTTCGTTACCTGGAAGGGCAGCTTGAATCAAGCAAAGAGATGGATGGAGAAACAACAGCAGATGCATTGTCACACATTACTGTTGAAAAGTCTGAACAATAAGATATAAACTTCGTTGAAAATCTAGAGTCCTATACATCATTGAGCACAAAATTTCTACCAGCAACAGCACAGAGGCTAAATGAAATTTGAAAGGCACAAAAAGTAGATGAAGAATGTCCTAAAATTAGGGAATAGTACAAAAATGGATGGCCAGAATATTTTATTCATTCATTTGGGCGTCGCTGGCTGGGCCAGCATTTATTGCCCATCCCTACTTGCCCTTGAGAAGGTGGTGGTGAGCTGCCTTCTTGAACCGCTGCAGTCCACGTGGTGTAGGTGCAACCATAGTGCAGTTAGGGAGGGATTTCTTCGGTATGCCTGGACGTGCACTGTGAAGCTTTGTCAAGAGTTGTTCTCTTCCTTGCGAAGGGACGACAACTCTTGAACCCCACAACAAGATTCCATCTTGACAACTCAACTCTGTTTCTTGGGCATGGAATGGTCTCATCTCTTCTGACACTGGTGAATTCGACAACCCCTGCAAAACAAGGTCTCTGACTTTTGACAAAATTGGATCTCTCTTCATCCGATTTCTAATTTGTTTCGCATACATAGGCAAAGAATCTAAGAAATTTAGTACAAACGCAACTTCCTGTGGCACTGGAGCATTGTTTTTTATTAATTCATGGGATGTGGGCTTCGCTGGCTGGGCCAGCATTTATTGCCCATCCCTAGATGCCCTTGAGAAGGTGGCGGTGAGCTGCCTTCTTGAGCCACTGCAGTCCATGTGCTGTAGGTACACCCACGGGGCTGTTAGGAAGGGAGTTCCAGGATTTTGACCCAGCAACAGTGTAGGAATTGTGATATATTTCCAAGTTAAGACAGTGAGTGACTTGGAGGGGAACTTCCAAGTGTTGGTATTCCCATCTATCTGCTGCCCTTGTCCTTCTAGATGGAAATGGTCGTGGGTTTGGAAGGTGCTGTCTAAGGAGCCTCGGTGAGTTCCTGCAGTGCATCTTGTAGATGGTACACACTGCTGCTACTGTGCGTTGGTGGTGGAAGGAGTGAATGTTTGTGGATGTGGTGCCAATCAATCGGGCTGCTTTGTCCTGGGTGGTGTTGAGCTTCTTCAGCGTTGTGGGAGCTGCACTCATCCAGGCAAGTGGGGGGTATTCCATCACACCCTTGACTTGCGTCTTAGTGATGGTATACAGGATTTTGGGAGTCAGGAGGTGAGTTACTCATCGCAGGATTCCTAGCCTCTTACCTGCCCTTGTAGCCACAGTATTTATGTGGCTAGTCCAGTTCAGTTTCTGGTCAATGGTAAACTCAGGATGTTGATAGTGGGGGATTCAGTGATGGTGATGCCATTGTACATTAAAGGACGATGGTTGAATTCTCGCTTGTTGGAGATGGTCATTGCCTAACACTTGTGTGGCGTGAATGTTACTTGCCACTTGTCAGCCCAAGCCTGGATATTGTCCAGGACTTGCTGCATTTGGATATGGACTGCTTCAGTATCTGAGGAGTCACGAATGGTGCTGAACATCGTGCAATGGTGGGATTCAAACCTGGGTCACCAGAGCATTACCTCATTGCTTTATAATGAGATTATTAAGAAGATGGGGGAGGTGGTATTGTCACTATGCCATCGCCTCCCCCACGTTCCTAATAATCCCATCCTAAAGCAATACTTAAGCAACGAAGGCATCTCAGTGTCATGGACAATGTGTGATTTATGATGAGAGATTGGTCATACCTAGAGTCTTCAGATTCGAGATTCTTCAGAGAATACACCAGGGGCACCTGGGCATTACAAAGTGTTATGTCAGAGCATGCAATTGATAGTATCCTCATTTCTGTCCATGGGAACACCTCTGAATTGAACCTTTTGAGCTCAGGAGGAAGACATTCCTCATAGTTGTTGACTATTACTCCAGAAGGATTGAGGTTAAACTTCTTCATGGCCCAAGCTCAGTGGCAGTCATTAAATCACTAAAAGAAAATTTTGTCACACATGGAATTCCAGATCTAGTCATTTCAGGCAATGGCCCACAGTTTGCAAGCAAGTGTTTTAAGCAACTCACAGAAGACAATGAATTTGTCCATATGACTAGTTCACACAGATACCTACACACTAGTGGAGGAATAAGAACAGTGAGGGCTTTGATGAAGAAAAATGACAATATCGACTTGACACTGTTGAGCTAATATTCCACACCACTGCAGAAAGGTTTGGCTCCATCAGAACTTATAATGGGATGATGACTACAGACTCAACTTCCTGTTCTTCCACACACACTTATGCCATGTCTCAAAGCAGCAGATATAGGGCGGAATCGCCCCAGATTTGCACTAAGCCCTGTAGTGGGAGGGATAAAGGACGTTTTACCTGCCGGCCACAGTGGCAGCGTTTTGCGCAGTATCATCCCATTCCCGCCTCATTAATTATGCAGCCACCGGAAACACTTTCTTGCTGATGGACGGACTCTGATTTGCCCACCACGCTGTTCCCTCGCCGTGTTTTAAACTGCAGCTGCGCGCACGCTTCTCAATGCTTGCAGCCCAGGAGGGCACCGGTGAAGACATGGCCCCAAAAGTCAAGAAGAGTGCAGGCCCCTGATTCAGTGACCCATCCCTAGGGTGCCCTCATGGAGGCCCACTGTGATGTCTTTAACCCCCGCTCTGGCTGCAGGAGACCCATCAGTCTTACCACTCCGGCTTGGGAGGCAGTGGCAGAGGTGGTCAGTACCAATGCTGCATACAAGTGGTTGGCCATCCAGTTGGCATAAAACAGGTGAATGATCTGATCTGTCCCGCCAGGGTAAGCCAGCCATCTCATCACTCTAACTCACACACTCACGAGGCCATCACACATTCACTGGCATCTCACTCACTGCCAGATCAAGGGTCATCACCACTCACTGTCTCATACATGCCTTCACATTACCATCTAGCCTCATCTCCTCTGGAGACTGCCTCCTCAGCCTTCACCATCTTGAGGCCACTTGCACAGATCAACATTGTCCCCATACACACCCCTTCCTCAGGAAAGCCCTCACCTTGCAGCCTCTTCTCTTGCCTGAGGCCACTTCTCCCCCTTCCCCAAGCAAGACCCAGCCCTGCAGCCATTGAAAAGCCACCCCTGCCTTACAGCTGGTCTGGTAGGTAGAGACCTGCCTGTGAGCCCCCCTAAAAGTGATGTGGTGCTGCCTCTGAAGCCTGGCGCTAATGACTGAGTGCTGCCTGAAGAAAGGTAGGCAAACAAATCTCAAAGTCCCGAATGAAGTGCAGTTCACCAGGCGCACATCACTTATGTAGATTTGTGAAATGTGCTGGCCTGCAATCATGCCAATGTGCCTGGATGATCCAGCGTAGGGGGATGATTCTGGCAAGCATGGTTTATAATTGGATGGAAATATATTAAAATGATGTTCCCAACATCCGGTGGCGGGAAATGTGTCCCACCATTGATGGGCAGAGTGGACGATTGCAAACTGCTTTCATGACAGCATGAAATCAATTTTTGGCCTTCTCGCCATATTGTTTGCTCATACCCGCCATGACGCCCCACGCCAATGAGGTGGAAAATTCAGGCCATAGAGAGTGTAATGGAGAAGGAGAATGAGAATCGTGCAAATCAGACCAGAAACTACAATCATTGCCATAGAGTGCAGGCTTTACCAGAACTCCAGCCAAGTGAATCAGTCTGGGTTTGTGACCAGAATCATGAAAGCCGAATTTTGGAAAAATACACTACATATGCTGTCTTATCTTGTAGAGAGTGAAAATTGAATAATGAGAAGAAACAGAAAAGCACTCGTATCTACAAGAAGAAAACCATCAATGAAATGGACCAGTGATCCAGAAGATCAGGAAGACGACCTGAACAGAGAGCTGGCAATCTCTGATGATTCACATACTATTCTACAGAGTTCGAGAGAGGACATGGAGAACTTGAATCCCATACATCCTCCGAGAGAGCTGAGAACAAGATCGGGGAGATTGGTGAAACCACCACAATGGTTATCTCTGTGAACCAGGGATGAAGGCAGACTGCTGGGGGAGATGTAGGATGATGTAAGTAACGTATTGACTAGAGTCAGAGGCTGTGGGGAGATGTACTCTATAGAGTTGATGTTAACTTTGTAAGTAGACAGTCTCCATCATCGGTGATGTGAGAACACATGGCAACAAAGTATGCTGAAAGATAGTTTTATGTGAAGCCTAATGCTAAGCCTTGTACTGTATAGTTAGTAGAATGTTCAATAAAAGGTAAATTTTACTAACTGCCTAGACTCCAGCAGTATCATATCAATCAATCCAGGCCAAGAATAACCTCATCTAAGACCCACAAGGATGATAATAGATGCTTGAGGATTTTCAATGCCCAAATGTCCCCATTTCAGTCTAGTTCCAATTCAAATTTTGGATTCACTGCTCATCCCTTCCACATACACATCATTTAGTTCTGATAATTACTGTCAAAACAACAAATGTGGAAGGCCCTCTACTGACATTCAATGGCACCAGGTTTAATTCAAAGCATTCCACTTATATTAGTTAATCATACATGGTGCTACAGCCAATTAATGTATGTAATTTAATTAGATGTAAATTCTCATAAATGTGATTGCATTAGTTTCGAATATGGAAACAATTCTAGAACATGATTAAAATTCGTAAATTTGATTAATGATGTTCAGAACACAGAGATGCTAACATGAAAATTCAAAAACAAAAACAACCATCAGAAATCTGCAGGTTGGTTTAAGATCTGATACAAGCTATGACCACCTACTCATCGCCTTTTATTATTTTACTGTATATGTGTATTGTATTTATTTATCAATTCAATCCTCTCTTTCTGATGTTCTGCTTTCAGATACCAAAGAGCTGCCTGCCCAGCCACAGCAGCCTCAGGAGGAAGAGACACCATTGATGAAGAAGCATTATCATTTGATCTTGCAACCACTAGCTCAGATGTTGGGAATATGCAAACTTTAGAGGCTAAAATAGAGTCAGAATCTGAATATATGGGCATACATAGCCTGCAGCCAGGCCAAGGGGAAAGGAAAGTCAATGCACCAACTCACTGGAGGGCGAGGTGGAAGATGAATTCTGCTGTAGGTGACTCAGATGAGGTTTGTAATGGGGCAGGTTACAGGAGAATGCTGCTGAGGATGCACATTGAAATGTTGGGTGCATTGGTCCGCCAGCCAGGTAGCATCCTGTCACTATAAAGGAGCATGGAGGAGTCCAGTTCCAAAGTGGCACAGGGTTTAGAGCCAATCCTGTCCAGTGTGGGAGTGGACAGCAATTGTGCAGCCTCTGGTGGCCAATATCTCAACTTCCACTTGGCACAAGCAGCAGCCACCCAGTGTCTCAGTGCTGCAGTGGAACATCAGACTGAGGACATGAAACCCATACTTGCTGCCATGCAAGCTCAGACTGCTGCAATCATTGCTACAGTTCTCAGTGCTTAAAGGAGTATGCAGACTCTAGCAGCAGTCCAGTGTCTTCCAACAGATTACTAGGAATATACACAAAGTGGGAATGACAGTGGTTCCATGGAGCTCAAAATCTGATGTTCTCTCTGGATGACAGCATTCATGTTGCCAAAACTGCCACACCAGCAGTGGCCTTGCTATTGCTTCTCAGCCAGCCAGCCCAGGCTACAGCCATCCATGCCAAGATGCTACAGCACGAAGGCAGCCCTCAAGGTCCAGTGCTGCTCGAAAGTGTCCTGCAAGGTCATCTGCAGTCATCCCCAATGAAAAATGGCAACCTTCCACCAGCCATGTTGCAGCCCTTGGGGTGTAACTGCATGGGAGTACTAGGACAGGCAAAAACACCCACAAGATGAATACTCTAGGGACCCAGGTTCAAATCCCACCATAAATATCTGGAATTAAAAGTCTAATGTTGATTGTTGTAAAAACACATCTGGTTAAGTAATGAAGGAAATCTACTTTTCTCACCTGGTCTGGCCTACATGTGACTCCAGATCTGTAGTAATGTGGTTGACTCCTAAATGCTCTCTGCCAATTAGTTGTGTCGAAACTTTGAAAATGTCAATAAAAAGGAATGAAACTGGATAGGCCAACTGAATTGGCTGAAAAGTGGCATCTGTAATGCTGGGACTAAAGATTGTTGCAAATGCTTCAGCCTTATTTTTTGCACTGATGTGCTGGGCTCCTCCATCATTGTGGATGGGGATAGTTGTGGAGCCTCCTCCTCCAGTGAGTTGTTTAATCCTCCACCAATATACACAACAGGATGTGGCAGGATTGCAGAGCTTAGTTCTGAACCATTGGTTAGCTCTGTCTATCACATGCTGCTTATAAAAACAAAAAACTGCAGATGCTGGAAATCCAAAACAAAAACAGAATTACCAGGAAAAACTCAACAGGTCTGGCAGCATCGGAGGAGAAGAAACGTCATGATGACTCGAAACGTCAACTCTTTTCTTCTCCGCCGATGCTGCCAGACATGCTGCTTATGCTGTTTGGCATGCAAATAGACCTGTGTTGTAGCTTCACCAGGCTGACAACTCATTTTTGGGTATGCCTGGTGTTCCTCCTGGCATGCCCTCCTGCACTCTTTATTGAACCAGGGTTGATCCCCTGGCTTGGTGGTAATGGTAGAGTGAAGCACAGATTGTGGCTGAGTAAAGTTCTGCTGCTGCTGATGGCCCACAGCACCTCATGCCCAGTCTTGAGTTGCTAGGTCTGTTTGAAATGTCCCATTTAGCATGGTGGTAGTGCCACACAACACAATGGAGGGTATCCTCAATATGAAGACGGGACTTGGTCTTCACAAGTACTGTGCAGTGGTCACTACTACTGATATTATCATGGACTGATGCATCTGTGGCAGGCAGATTGGTAAGCATGAGGTCAAATATATTTTTCCCTCTTGTTGAATTGTTGAATTCCTCACCACCTGCCACAGACCCAATCTAGCAGCTATGCCCTTTAGGACTCAGCCAGCTCGGTCAGTAATGGTGCACCGAGCCGCTCTTGGTGATGGACATTGAAGTTCCCCCCCTAGAGTACATTCTGCACCCTTGCCAGCATAAGTGTTTCCTCCAAGTGGTGTTCAACATGGAGGAGTACTGATTTATCAGCTGAGGTTGGCTGGGAGAGGGGGTGCAGGTGGTGGGGGTGGCACAGTTGAGGGGAACAGGATGTGGTAATCAGCAGGAGGTTTCCTTGCCCATGTTTGACCTGATGCCATGAGACTTCATGGGGTCTGGAGTCGATGTTGAGGACTACCAGGGCAACTCCCTCCTGACTGTGTACCACTGTGCCAGTGGAATAGGGCATACCCAAGGATGGTGATGTTGGTATCTGGGACATTATCTGTAAGGTATGATTTTGTCAGGCTGTTGCCTGTGATATCTCTCCCAATTTTTGCACAAGCCCCCAGATGTTAGAATGGAGGACTTTGCAGGGTTGACAGGGCTGAGTTTGCCATTGCCGTGTCTAGTGCCTAGGTCCAGTTTCATTCCTTATAGATTTTTTAGCGGTTTGATACAACTAAGTGGCTTGCTAGGCCACTGCAGAGGGCATGTCAGATTCAACCACATTGCTGTGGGTCTGGAGTCACATATTGTTTAGATCAGGTACGGATGTCAGATTTCCTACTCTAAACGGTATTCGTGAACCAGATGGATTTTTACGACAATCGACAATGGTTATCATTAGACTTTTAATTCCAGATTTTTTATTAAACTCAAATTCCAGGTCCCTAAAGCATTACCCTGGCTCTCTGGATTACTAGTCTAGTGACAATAGCACTACGCCAACCCCTTGCCAGTTACTAACCTCTTGTATGGGACCTTATCGAAAGCCTTCCAAAAATCCAAATACATATCCACTGGTTTTCCCTTATCTATCCTGCTGGTAACATCCTCAAAAAAACTCCAATATGTTTATCAAACATGATTTCCCTTTCATAAATCCATTTTGATTCTGCCTTTTCGTACCATTATTTTCTAAATGCCCAGTTATCACATCCTTAATAATAGATTCTAGCATTTTCCCTGCTATTGATGTTAGGCTAACAGGTTTGTAGTTCCCTGTTTTCTCTCTCCCTCTTTTCATAAATAGTGGGGTTACATTTGCCACCTTCCAATCTGCAGGAACCCTTTCAGAATCTGCAGAGTTTTGAAATATGATCACCAGTACACCCACCATCTCTACAGTCGCCTTTTTCAACGCTCTGACATGTAGATCATCAGATCCAGGGGATTTATCAACTTTCAGTCCCATTATTTTTTCCAGCAGTACTAATTTACTAATACTAATTTCTTTCAGATCCTCAATCTCACTAGTCCCTTGGCTCCCCAGTTTTCCAGGGAGGTTTTTTTGTATCTTCCTCAGTGAAGACAGACAAAATGTATTTGTTTAGTTTCTCTTCCATTTCCTTATTACCCATTATAAATTCTCCATTCTCTGCCTGTAATGGGACCACATCTGTCTTTACTAACTTTTTTCCTTTTTACATACCATTAGGAACTTTTACAGTACATTTTTAGGTTCCTCACTAGTTTACTGTTATATTCTATTTTCTCTTTATCAATTGCTTGGTTCTCCTTTGCAGAATTTTAAAATGCTCCCAATCTCGAGGCTTACTACATGTTTTGGCAACTTTATAAGCCTTTTCCTTTGATCTAATAGAATCTTTAACTTCTCTTGTTAGCCATGGTTGGGTCACTTTTCCTGTTGGCTTTTTGCTCCTTAAAGGAATGTAAATTTGTTGCAAATGTATTAATTCTTTAAATGCTGGCCATTGCCTGTCTACCATCACACCTTTTAATGTAACTTCCCCAATCTACCTCAGCCAACTTGCCCCTCATACCTTTGTAGTTTCCTTTGTTTTGACTAAAGACCGTAGTTCATCTGAAGAAGAGTCATATGTACTCAAAACAGTAACTCTGTCTTTCTCCCGACAGATGCCGTTAGATCTGCTGAGTTTTTCCAGCATTTTCTGTTTTTGTCCTTAGTTCATCTACCTTGTTGCGAATGCTGCATGCATTCAGACAGAGTGCCTTTAATTCCCCAATTTCTTATTATCTCCCCAATCTCTGGCCTTAACTGCTGTCGCACTCTTATGTTTGTATGCTCTGTCCCCTCCTGCCATACTCTGATAACAATTTACCTTATTGCTATCTGCTCTCTCACCTACTCCTCTCTCTTTAGTTTATCATATCTTCCCTCAACTCCACTATTTAGTTTAAAGCACTCTCTACTGCCCTAGTGAGGCCACTCACCAGAACACTAGCCCCAGCATGGTTGAGATGAAGACTGTCCCAATGGTATAACTTTCCCCAGTACTGATGCCAGTGGCCCAGGAATCAAAGCCCATTTCTCCCACACCAATCTTTGAGCCATGTATTTTTTTCTATTCTTTGATGGGATGTGGGCATCGTTGGCAAGGCCAGCATTTGTTGCCCATCTGTAGGGACAGTTAAGACTCAACCACATTACAGTGGGTCTGGAGCCACATATGGGCCAAACCAGATTTCCTTCCCTAAAGGGCATTAGTGAACTAGATGGGTCTTTAAACAGTTGATGATAGTTTCATGGTCACCATTACTGAGACCAGCTTTATATTCCAGATTTATTAACTGAATTCAAATTCCACCAGCTACCCATGTCCCCAGAGCATTAGCCTTGGTCTCTGGATTACTAGGTTCAGTGACATTACCACTATGCCGCTGTCTCCCCATTTAACTCCCTAATCTTATTTTCCGTATGCCAACTTGCTTGTGGCTCAGGTAATAATACAGAGATTATTACTTTTGAGGTTCTGCTTTTTAATTTAGCCCCTAGCAATTCATATTCTCTAAGCAGAACCACCTTCATAATCCCACATATGCCGTTGGTGCCTGCATGGACCATGATCACTGGATCTTCCCCATCCCACTGAAAGTTCCTCTCCAGCCCAGAGCAGCTGTTTCAAACCCTGGCACAAAGCAGGCAACACAGCCTTCTGGATTCTCACTCTCAGCTGCAGAGAACAGTGTCTATCCCCCTCACTACACTGTCCCCTACTACCACTACATTCCCATTTGGTCCACCCACTTGAATGGCTTCCTGTGCCATGGTGCCATGGGCAGTTTGCTCATCCACCCTGCAGTCCCACTCTCATTCGTACAGGATGCAAGAACCTTGAACCTGTTGGACAATTGCAAAGGCTAAGGCTCCTCCACTTTTACCTTCTTAATCCCCTTACCTGCCTCACTTGCAGTCACACCTTCCTGTCCCTGACCACTGACCAAAACAGAAGACCCTACCCTAAGGGGCTTGACCACCTCTTGGAACAAAGTGCCCAGGTAACATTCCCCCTCCTTGATGTGTCGCAGAGTCCGCAGCTCAGCCTTCAGCTCAATGACTCTGAGCCAGAGCTCCTCAAGCCGCAGATGGTGGGAATTCACAAAAATGATATTTTGAGCACACTAATTGCATATTGATGGAATGGTAGCCCTTGCGATTCCTAAGCCTCTCCCCATTGAAATGAAGGACCCCCAGAGCCATGTGCGAGCACTCAGTGTCTTCCTGCAGCACCGCAAATCTTACTACCCTGCAAAGCATCTTTTCCTGCTTAGTGAGAAAACAGTATAATCACCAAGCTTTGCATATATGGTCTTTGCCATCCACCCACCCTCCCCCCGAAATGCAGCAATGGACAGCGTACTAAGAGATGTTGGATGTGTCACCTCACTCCTGCCTGATCTGGTTATGTAGAGGTTTAATACCACTGTGAACTTTACAGCAACTGGCAGTGCTGTCCTCATCCTGGAGTGAGCCTGCAAGCCCTCTTGAAGGAGACGACACAGTTTTGTGGCCGTCTCCTTGTTGAATCTGAGTTGTCGCAGGATTGCTCCTGGGTGAGGTGGAAGTATGAGAAGTGCCCTCTGAAAATCTGTGGTGGACATGGCACACATTGGACAGCCCTCCTCTTCCTTCTTTATTCCTCCTCTCTGCGGTCTCTGCTCCATATTTCCATCATGTTGCAGACCCAGAGACACTGAAACTGCAGCCCCAAGCCCCATGCAGACTTGGGCAACCAAATCCTTTGCCCTCCAACAAGCCAGAGTACTTTTGCAAAATTTGCAATAGCAGATGTAAGTCAAAAGCACCTGACCTGCAAGTTGGACACCTGGCCCTTTAAACAGTGCTCATGGGGAAGGTGTCCTTTGATAGTTGAATGCATGTTCAGTAGTGAGTGATTAGCACAGGCATTCACTGGAACTGCACTGTCCAAGTTTTAACAATGTGTGTCCAATCTGCCAGAGCAACTATTTGACATCATGATCCAACCACTCCTGAAGCTTCCAGTGCACAAAAGGCATGTCCACCATGAGGCACCTCGCAAGCCAGGCTGGAAGTGACCAGAATCTCAGCCCAGGCCATTTTATGTCTCTGGGGTTCCATATTGCTGGCATCAGCTGCACTCTGGAGCCCAATTTCCCAGCCTAACTGTCTTTCTGTTGAACTTCAATTCATGCAAATTGATTTGCATGTTGATCATGCAAATTGATCAACAAATTCTTGGAAATCTGCTACAACTCAAGTATTTTGAAACCATCATCTTTCACATCACTGAATCAAATATTCCCTTTCCATCCCAATGCAACCCACCCATTACACTTTCAATACCTTTAGTACATTGCATTCTGACAGCATGCAAAAAGACCTGAACAATGCAGTTCACCTTGATTGGCTTCATTGTTCTACCTCTATTCAAAAGGTGGTATAGCCTGTATAGAAGGAAAATTGGAAGTATTTGTTTCCACAATGCCATTTTGTTCATAAATGGTATGAATTACAAGCACTATGACATCAGTTTCCACTTCTGTGCCCAACACTTATTTTCCCCTCAACAACTTAACTGATTACAAAGTTTGGCAAGGCTTGACTACTGCTTCCATATTTAGGTAGACTACTTCACACATTTCTGGACAGGATATAGGAAAAATCTTATCACCTAGTTGTTGATCATTTTCAGTCACTTTTAGCCTCCAAACTCCGACATTTCTGGTTTTTATTATGTCAATATATCACTATGATCAGTGACCATCTGAATTTTTGTCTCTTTTTCCTTCTAAATTCCTTGTTTACAAATCTGCATACTTCTTTCTCTATACATCCCCAGACTCATCTGTCTCCCGCTCTGAATCATTTTCTTTCTGGATTAAGTTGCACAACCCTTGACCTCTCTCAACGTACCCTTCATTGTGCAATCTTAAGGCTGTTAAAACTCAAACTTGGTGTCACCATAACTCTGCTTCCCTCATTATCTCTTTCTTTTCCTCTTTTCACTTCTTGTAATGTTCTGCCATGTGGGGTTTGGTCCTTCAGCTTGGTTTTGAAACATTTTAAAAATACAGTGTACACATCTCTTACAGAGTCAAGAGAGAGGAAGTTTTTCCCTTATTCGATCAAGTCCTCTATCAGTACATGGACTTTACTATGATTGGTGGCAATGACCCCAACAGTCCAAATTCCACAATCCACCACTGGGATTGTGATGGATCAGGACTGAAGTGCATCTCTTGCCAGGTGTTATGAGGTCCAACATACCTTAGGAGCGAGAGCAGAGGTGGGGAATTCCAAATTCTGACACACCTTGGAGTTTCTGTGCATGAGTAGACTGGGAGCGGTCTGCTTTGGGCTGAGTAGGGGTTCAGTGTGCCAGCACAGAGGTGGAAAATGGTGCAAAAAGCCAAGGTCAGATGGCTGGGAGCACAGCGCCATTGCTGGCAAGTGCCTCTGGCAGAGGACAGGGAGGGGGGACAGGGAGACATCCAAAGGGAAGAGTCCCACACAGGGGACAGGAACAGGAAGAGGTCCCAGTTAAGTGAGCAGGAATGGAAATGCAGTTAGCAGACATTAAGTGAAGAGGGCTTGGGGAAGCCCTGGCAATCGAAGAGGGCTCAGGGAAAGTTGTGGTAATCTAAGAGGGCTCAGGAGAAGTTCTGAAGAAGGGTCATACAGACTCAAAACACTAACTCTGTTTCTCTCTATACAAATGCTGTCAGACCTGCTGAGCTTTTCCAGCATTTTCTGTTTTCATTTCAGATTTCCAGCATCCGCAGTGTTTTGCTTTTATCTCAGAGTTTCAGTGAGATTGGTTGACTCATGGGGTGGAATTTTCCATTAATGAGACTAAGTGCAGTGGTGGATGATTTTGGCAACGCCCACCCCGCTGGCCAGAATGGCGGGAATTTGTGCCCGATTCCGTGCTTGGAAGGTTATTAATTATGCAAAGGTGCATATTGGTCCGAATCACCTGGCAGGTCGGGAGCTGATTCGTCTACCCGCCGTCAGCTGGCGGGTTCGACGGTCTAGCCACCATATTTAAAGGCCAGTTCAACCATAATCTCACTCTCTCCAGCCCACCAGACATGTCTGGCAGCCAGAAGAAGAAGGTCGAGAGCCTCAAGGGGAAGGCAGCACCCTACTTCACCCACCAGGCCCTCTGGGCCTTGATCAAGGATGTGCAGACACACAGGCAAGTGCTCTATCCCAGGGATGGCTGCAGTAAGCACAGCAGCCTCACCTCTCTGGCCTGGGGGGGCCGTCGCAGAGCAGGTCAGCACAGCTGGCAAAGCGCCTGAAATGCCATCCAGTGTAGGAAGAGGATGAACGATCTCATCTGCTCCGCTGGGGTAAGTCATCCTTCAACCCCCTCCAATATCAAACTCTCATCAGGGCATCATGCACTCAAACGGCTACTCTCTTCAGGGATCTCATGCAACCATTAGCGGGGGACACATATCAACCATTCTCTCACCGAGACTTTCACATCACCACCATCCCATTTATCATGTTGCTCACACTCCACCCTCTGGCCCTTCTGGGGAGGGCTCACCACACACAGAGAACATGCATCTCACCCAACCTCTGCTCCATCCCTTCTCATCATATGCCTTTCTTTCTTCGTCATACAGGCCAAGCTGGTGCACAACAGGAGCAAGAGAGCACAGACCGGGGAGGGATGACCGATGTCATTTCCCTCACTGAGTTTGAGGAGGCTGCAGCCGGGCTGGTTGGGGAGGACAGGGTTCACTCCTGTGGGGAAGGGGAGATCAGCCTCTCCCAGAAACACAGTGCTGATCACAGCTCCATCACCTCATCAAATCCTGACATTCACAGGATGCAGTCTTATATAATTCATGCTCATTCACTGAAACTCTATTCTTTATTTTTTAGGCACCCGCAGATTGAGACCCCCAAGCCAGTCGAGCCCCAGTCCGAGCCCCCAGATTACATCTGAAGAGGAAGCTCCAGAAGAACTGTCATGGCACCCACACGCACCCTCCACCAGCTCAGAGACACACACGTCGGTGGGGCACAGATGTAGATTAGGCTCAGGCTCACTTTCTGGGGAACACCTCACTGACATGTCCCCTCAGCAGTCAGAGGCAAGGGCAGCCCAGGTCTCCGGCACTCAGAGGGCTGCTGGAGACCAGCCACCCACTCAGTCCGAGTCAGATGATGAGCCTCTAGAAGCGGCCGCCAACTCAATGCTGGAGGAGCAGAGGTGGAACATCAGGCAGAGATTCGACAGTCACTCAGCAGATTAGAGAGAATGATGGAGGAGTCCGTTCGCATTCTGTCTGATGTCATGACTCTGACATGCAAGTGCCTCGAGGTCACCACGGGAAAGCTGGCAACCACTATAGAGACCTTGGTCCATCAGGTCTTGCCAGATTCGTGCTCGGACCTGCGCTCCATGGCCACACACCCTGGTGGGCACCATCAGGATGTAGGTGACATGGGGACGAGGCACCTTGACCTCCTTCCAGGTGCAGCATCTCCTGCAGGAGTCAGGGTGGGGCTCTCAGGCACCCACAGGGAGGATGAGCGTCAACCGGATGCCCCAGGAGCCTCCTCTGAGGACACTCCAAGGGTGTGAAGCCGCTCACAGCCTCCTCTGCCTGTGACCCTATCCACTCCAGCTTCTCAGGCTGCCGAGGGAACTTCTGCCCCTGAGCAGATGACCCTTATCAGCATTGATATTCTAGCAGCATTTGTGTCTCTTCAGTGGTAGTGGCAGAAAACAAGAACACAGGAGGAGGAGATCCCCAGGCATGTCCACATCTCAATTGCAGCAGTGTTTGCATCATTAGATGGCAGCAGAAGTCTTCTCTCACATCATTCTTGTTCCTAAGTGGTATCTCAGTTCCCAGATTGAGCTCACTCACAGGGCCCCACAGACCAAAGCAGAGATCATGGCCTGGTGATTCTTGATGCAAGTGTGAATGTGGGTCTCATTCTCAATGCAACTATGTGGACATCACCTGAGATGAAAGAAAATGGCATTGAGGGCTAGGAGAGATGTGGCCATATATCTTCACTTCACTTTACTCTTCCTGGAACCTGTCAGCAATTAACATATCACTGGAATGTCTCCCACATCTTTCTTTCTCAATGGTGTGATTGTGCTCATACTGACTCTCAGCCGCCTCCTGAGGTTCCTGGGCCTTCGGGTCTTTATCCTCAATGAGCTCTCATCCTCCTCCAGGTCAACCTCTGGAAGGGAGTCATCTCTTTGCATAGCCAGGTTGTGAAGGTTCAACTCACTGCGATGATGCGGGAAACCCTGTGGGGAGTGTATTGGAGTGAGCCACCTGAGTGGTCCAAGCATCTGAAACGCATCTTCAGAAGCCATAGGGTCGGCTCTATAAGGGAGAGCTGTGGAGCTGTGAGCAACATTGTACCTCTCCTCAGAATGATTCTCACGGTGATGCACTTGTGTTATCAGCCAGCGTTTCAGTGGGTAACCCTTATCCCCAAGCTGCCATCCCTGCAGACGTAATAGCCCCTCGAAAATCTGAGGCACCTAGGAGTGACTCAGGATGTAGGAGTCATGGTAAATCATAGGGTACTGTGCACAAATATGCAGTATGTACACACCAGTTGTACGTTGATGGAATGAAAGCCCTTGCGGTTTATAAACATTAGGGCCTGCTGCCATGGAGCCCATATTACCACATGGGTGCAGTCTATTGCACACTGTATTCTTGGGAAGCCTGAGATGATGGCAAAACCAGTGAATCTCATAGTCTGGTTATCGTTGTCCAGAGCAAACCTGACATAATGATGGGCCTTCTTGTAAAGGGCATCTGTGACCCCGTTTATGCATCGATGTGTTGTGGACTGAGAGATGCCACACAGGTTGCCTGTTGATTCTTGGAGAGGACCAGAGGCCAAGAAATTGAGTGCAATGGTCACCTTCAAAGCCACTGGCAGGAGATACCCTCCAACTCCACATGGCATCAGGTCTTCATATATGTGATGTACCAGAGCTCAGGACAAGCACAGATGTGCGCAGCATTGTCTCTCGCTCATTTGTAAATAGGAGACTCTTCTACAATAAACCCTAGGACTGATGAGTAGCTCCCATTATCTGGGTCTCTCCTCCTAACCCTCCTGTTCACGCTCTGGCTCCGCTTGGCCATGTCTTTCCTGCTGAAGCTGCATGCGGAGTCACCTCTCCCTCCCTCCTTCACCTCCTCCATTGCTCTAGTGCCCTGGCAAAGGCAGAATTGAGCTCTGATCCATATCTGATTTTGCCTTCTCTCTGAAAGGAAACATTGAAGACATTAATGATTCAAGGGGCAAGAAAGTGAAGCTCAGAAGATGAAACGTTTGGAAACTGTAAGAGTCCATAGACCTTCCTGACCTACTTGCATGGTGACTGATATCACCTTTTCCCTGAGACACTGGAGCACACATTGAGGTGACCAAGATGGCATTGCAGATGAAACATCTTGAGCCCTGTGTGGGATGTTGAAGTTTAATTGAAATGAGTGACCCAACCTAGCTCTGTGGCCCAATCTCTGATGTGACATATTAATGACCAATCAGCTGGTCATGGTCAATGCATGGATGCCCTTTGGCCAGTTAGGAGTGTCAATTCTGGTGAACACATGACAGGCCTTCATTGATGGAATGCCATATATGATACAGCTGTGTCTCCCTCACTATTGGCTGCATTCCCAAATTCAACATTCCTTTGTGTTGCTCTTGAGAAGCAGCAGCTATAATGTGAAGCTACTGAGTTCTGAGTAGCCCTTTAATAGTGCTGATGAAGACATTGGCTTTCAGTGGCTCTCGTTGCAAGGAGGTCTCGCTCCTTTCTTTCTAAGCAGACTCCTGTGCACTCCTGTGGCAACAAGAGGTTAGAAGATGACCCCAGAAAGGCAGCCCTCATGTTCGCCCTTCCTCCTGATTGCCATTGCCCCCTTGTGTTAGTCAACCCCTCGCAGCCCACGCCTGGTTGAAGTGTTTCTGAAAGTGGAGGCCTGCATGAGTACCACAGCATAGTGGTGTTCTTCGGGACAATGTAGGCAAAGAGCAGGAGCAGACCAACCTTACAGCCCCTGCAGCATGACATTCATCGCAACAAGACTGGCACAGCACTATGGCAGGTAAGCTATGTATGTTCCACTCACCACAAAGTTACCAGCGACCTGAGGTCTGATTTGAGGCCGATGTAATTTCCCGCTGGTGTGACGCAAGATTGGAAGGCGTGACAAGATTTCAGCGAGCAGCTGGTTTAATTAGTATTCATGAGATGTTAATGAATGCAAATGGATTCACGCCACTAGTCAGCAGGATAACCTACGTGTCATAAACCCACCATCGGGAGAACTGCAAGCTGTTTTTACGCTGGCGGATTTGTAACTTTGTGCCTGCCCCTCCCCCTCCTGCCCTCCACGAAACCTGCCATGGGCGGGATGGTAAAATTCCACCCACAGTGTTTACTAACGTCTGGGTGGGTTTTGGAGAAATCCATGTACTCAGTCTTGGTCCATTTACCATTTAGTGTGCAGTGTAGTGCGTTCAACCTCAGCTTACCTGTTAATTCACATAGTACCTCATAATAACCATAAATGTTAGAATTTCAGGTAGATATTGCACATTGTTTTATCTTGCTGAACTTGGACAATAAAGAGTATTTTTGTTTGCTCAAAACTGTGGAATCTGGTGGCTTTATTCACTGAGCAAGTGTCTTGAATCTCAAACTTTTTCTACTTTAAACAAAACATTATTGGTCCCTAACCAGATCTTACCAACAATCTAGGACCGGGCAAAGGATCATTACACCAAGAAAGTTGACCTGATCAATAATTCTGAGATCAGTTTGTAAAATTCTGGGTAGGACATGGCTGGGACTGCCACAGCAGAAAGGCAGTTGCCCTCACAGAGGCACAGAAAGCTCAAGGAAGGAGGGAAGAGTTGGAAGGTCAAGAGTAATACAAGAGCAAAGAGTAAAAACTGATAGCAAGTATATAGAAGGAAAGAGAGTAGCTAAAGTGAATGTTGGTCCCTTGGAGGACGAGACAGGAGTTAATAGTGGGGAACACAGAAATGGCAGAGATGCTTAATCAATACTTTGCCTCAGTTTTTATAGTGGAGGACACTAGTACCACCCCAATAGCAACAGGTAGTGCAGAGGATATAGAGAAGGAGGAACTTAGAACAATCACCGTCACTAGAGAAAAAGTACTGAGCAAACTATTGGGATTAAAGGGTGACAAGTCCTCAGGACCTGATGGCCTACATCCCAGGGTCTTAAAGGAAGTGGCAGCAGAGATAGTGGATGCGTTGGCTATAATATTCCAAAATTCCCTGGATTCTGGAAAGGTTCCAGTGGATTGGAAAAATGGTAATATAATGCCCTTATTCAAAAAGAGGAGGAGGCAAAAAGTAGGAAACTATAGGCCAGTTAGTTTAACGTCTGTCATTGGGAAATTGTTGGAATCCATCATTAAGGAAGTAGTAATGGGGCATTTGGAAAGTCAAAATGCAATCCATCAGAGCCAGCATGGTTTTATGAAGAGTAAATCATGTTTGACTAATTTGCTAGAGTTCTTTGAAGATGTGACAAGCAAAGTGGATAATGGGGATCCTGTAGATGTAGTATATCTGGACTTCCAGAAGGCCTTTGATAAGGTGCTGCACAAAACATAAATACACAAGATAAGATCACATGGAGTTAGGGGTAATATATTAGCTTGGATAGAGGATTGGCTAACCAACAGAAAGTAGAGAGTTGGGATAAATGGGTCTTTTCCTGGATGGCAAGCTGTAACTAGTGGGGTGCCACAGGGCTCGGTCCTTGCGCCCCAACTAGTTACAATCTATATTAATGACTTGGATTCAGGGATAGAAGGTACTATAGCTAAATTTGCAGATGACACCAAAATAGGTGGGAAATTAAGTTGCAAGGAAGAAATAAGAAATTTACAAATGTATATGGACAGGTTAGGTGAATGGTCCAAAATTTGGCAGATGGAGTTTAACGTGGATAAGTGTGAGGTTATACATTTTGGTCAGAAGAATAAAAAGGCAACTTATTATTTAACTGGAGAGAAACTTCAGAATGCTTCAGTGCAGAGGGATCTGGGTGTCCTCGTGCATGAATCGCTGTAAGCTAGTATGCAGGTACAGCAGGTAATAAGGAAGGCAAATGGAATTTTGGCATTTATTGTTGAAGGAATAGAGTATTAAAATAGGGAAGTGTTGTTGCAACTGTACAAGGCATTGGTGAGACTGCACCTGGAGTACTGTGCACAGTTTTGGTCCCCTTACTTGAGGAAGGATGTAGTTGCACTGGAGGCAGTTCAGAGGATGTTCACTAGATTGATTCCAGAGATGCGGGGCTTGTCTTATGAGGAGAGATTGAGCAGTTTAGGCCTATACTCGCTAGAGTTTAGAAGGATGAGAGGAGATCTAATTGAGGTATATAAGATACTAAAGGGGATAGACAAAGTATACATGGAGCGGATGTTTCCCCTTGTGGGGCATTCTAGAATGAGAAGCCATAGTTTTAGGCTAAGGGGTGGTAGATTTAAATCAGAGATGAGGAGGAATTACTTTTCTCAAAGGGTCGTGAATCTTTGGAATTCACTACCTCAGAGTGCAGTGGATGCTGGGACGCTGAATAAATTTAAGGAGGAGATAGACAGATTTTTAATTAGTAATGGGTTGAAAGGTTATGGGGAGAGGGCGGGAAATTGGAGCTGAGGCCGAAATGAGATCAGCCATGATCGTAATGAATGGAGGGGCAAGCTTGAGGGGCTGAATTGCCTACTCCTGCTCCTAGTTCTTATGTTCTTATGTTCTTAAAAAGAAAAAATTGCATTCATATAGCACCTTTCACAACCTCAAGAGATCTGAAAGCATTTTACAGCCAATGAAGTACTTTAGGAGTGTAGTCATTGTTGTAATGCAGGAAATGCAGCAGCCAATTTGGGAAAAGTAAGCTGCCACAAACAGCAATGTGATAATTACTATATAATTTGTTTCTCGTGCAATAAGTATTGACCAGGAAAGTAGGGACACCTCCATTGCTCTTCTTCAAAATCATTTGAGTTAATCATTTACATCTATCGGAGAGGGTCTTCATTTAAAATCTCATCTGAAAGACAACACCTTTGACAATACAGCACTCCCTCAATACTACACTGGAATATCAGGCTGGATTTTGTGCTCAATCTTATTCTCATACAGGGCGTGACAGAAACAAATGGAGGCAAAAAACAGGTAGCTAATTTTACAGAACAGCTCTTAAATGGGATAAGTTGTGGAGCAATGAACCTTTTTATGTTAAAGGGAAGCCTTTTTGTGTAAAAGACTTGCAAACTATGTTTCAAGAGTAACCTAGAAGGAAGTGAAAGTGGTTGTTAGTGGAAACTCACTGACTCAGTAACCTGTGAAGAGCCTAAATGCCAGCTGGTACCTGGAAATCACAGGAACAAATGTGTACTACAAGTCATAAGTGTTTAAGCACTAAACTAAAGAATCAATACCAAAAAAAAGTGGGCTTGACCTCTTCCTCATCAATCTAGTGTAGCAAATGCATCTGAACAGGAGAGTATTAGAAGAAGTGACCATTGCAGAATCCTTGTGGAGACAAAGTCCTGCCTTTGCACTGAAAATACCATCCATCATGTTATGTGGCACTACCTTTCTGCTAAATGGGATAGATTCAGAGCATCTTTTAGATACTGTGGACCATTTGCAGTGGGAGAAGTGTATTCCACATAAAACTGTAACTTCACGGTGTGGTTTATCTTTCACCCTACCATTACCATCAAGATAGGGGATCACCCTAGTTCAATGAAGAATATAAGAAAATGTAATAAACTTGATGTCTGGACAGGTTTCTTACTTGAAACAGTTAACTTTGTTACAGAGTTCTTGTATAAGCTACATGCTTGAACCAGGTCCACGACTAGAAAGTTCCACCCCTAAGATTACCTGCTCTCAGGGCTGATTTGTCAGTACAATCATGTGGCCCACAAAGACAGCAGGAAAGGTTTTACCTACAATCACTATAGTTCCTCCCCCTTTAGTTTTTTTACATTCCTTATTTACAAAGAATATTTTAATCCACAACATATGCATATATACACAGGTGATGCGATTAAAGATTGAATCTCTGAGGTGGTTTTCTAATGCGGTTAGAGCAGCGTAGCTCTACAACTTGAGATTCTCCCATTGGATCGAAATGGTCAGGAACTGCAACATCAAGGACATCCTTAGACAATGGCAGTTCAGAATTCGGTAATTGAATGGAGACATATTCTAGGTCGATCTGTCACCTCAGGGATTAAAGGCTCGACATCAATTGTAGGCGGAATAGCTGGTTGTTGGAATGTGTCTCTACTCCTTAAATGGTCCACATGTTTTCTAACAATCCAATCTTCCACTTCCGCTTGGTATGGCAAAGGTCCAGTTTCAGGGACAATTATGCCAGGAACCCAACCAAGTCCATTTCCAAAATTCTGCACAAAATCTATCTCCCACAGTAAATTTTTGGGCTTTGCTATGAATATCGTGATTTAATTTCTGACTACTCTGGTCCTTCAATACCTTCCCCTCTAAGTTTGGAAACACCAGACTTAACCTTGTATGAAGGAGGCATTTCATCAGTAATTCAGAAGGTGTTGAACCCATAGTCGTACGAGGAGTCGTACAATAATTGAGAAGAAAACATGAAATTTGAGTTTCTAATGTACCTTCGGATAACTTCTTCATTCCTGATTTGAATGTTTGCACTGCTCTTTCTGCTAACCCATTTGATGAGGGATGATAAGGTGCTGTTTTAATATGTTTAGTTCCATTTAAACTCATGAAGCTCTGAAATTCCATACTAGTGAAGGCAGAACCACTATCCAAAACAATGACTCCCAGTAGGCCGTGTACACTAAAACATTGGCGCAGCTTTTCAATAGTTGCACATGATGTCGGTGATCTAACTTTATACACATCCATCCACTTAGAATGCGCATCGATGATCAATAAAAACATGGTACCTAAAAATAGACCTACATAGTCTATATGTAGTCTAACCCAGGGCCGACCAGGCCACTCCCACAGATGCAAAGGAGCTGAAACAGCAACTTGTGTTGTTACTGACACCGGAGACAGTGCTTGACCATGCTTTCTATGTCACAGTCTATGCCTTGCCACCACATATAGCTTCGTGCAAGCATCTTCATCTTCGGTATACCTGGATGTGCACTGTGAAGATTTGTCAAGAGTTGTCCTCTTCCTTGCAAAGGGAAGACAACTCTTGATACCCACAACAAGATTCCATCTTGACAATTTAACTCTGTTTTACGGGCATGGAATGGTCTTATCTCTTCAGACACTGGTGAACTGGACTATCCTTGCAATATCTCATCTCGGACTTTTGACAAAATTGGTTCCCAGGTTGTTCAATTCCTTATTTGCTTTGCACAGACCGGCGAAGAGTCCAAGAAATTCAACACAAGTACAACCTCTTGTGGCGCTGAAGCTATCTGGTAATGGAAGACGACTGAGGGCATCTGCATTTGCAATATGCGCACCCGGACGTTGCATGAAGGTGTACTCATATGCTGATAAAATCAAAGCCCAACATTGAATTCTGGCTAAGGCTATCGGCAGAATGGCTTCATCTTCACTAAATAAACCCATTAGTGGCTTGTGATCTGACACTATGAAGAAATGTCACCCATGCAGATGGAATTTCTTCACTCCAAATATCACTGACAAACCTTCCTTTTCATGTTGTGAATAACCCTACTTGGCTGCAGAGAGTGCTCTGGAGACATAGCCTATTGGCCTTTCAGATTTGATTTCTGTCTTTCCTTTCTCTGTTTGCTGCAGAGTTTTGTCTCGTCCTTCATTTTGATTCCACAGTCAGCCAAATTTCTCTCTGGTGAAACCTTAACTTGGTTCAGTTCGGTCGTTAAGTTACCCGCTAGCATCCTGGAAAGTTCCATGACTTTTCTTTCTAATGCCTTTTTTGTCTCAATCAGCTGATTCTTCTGCTCTTCGGTCTCCTTCTTGTATCTTTTGGCTTCCTCCTGGAGTATTGAACATTGTTGAGATTTTTCTGCCAACTGTTTCCTCAGTTTGTTCAGAGCGGTACTATATTCATTTAGTTTCTTTTCATGATTTTCCTGTGGAACCAACTCTGACCTGAGAGATCCTTGCATCCTGTGAAGGTCCTTCGATTTTCCTAACTTACTCCAAAATACACTGTCATATTTCCTTAACAACTCAGGAACTCTTCCTATTCCCACTTGAAATATTTCTGACCAGTTGAGCTTAATTTTTTGGAACCAATCACAGCCCAGAAGAGGAGGTCCTTCACCTGTTACAACGATCACTAGAAGCTGGGCTGTCTGTTGCCTACAGGACACATGTGCTGTAGCGAAGACTTTTACCTGTACTGACTCTCCAGAGCTGTGGTTTTCTCCAGATTCAGTGGCTGGGTACCTTCATTTAGGTATTTAAATGTGTGTTCTCCCACCACTGTGGTCGAGGCTCTAGTGTCTACCTCTAGTGACTAGAGGCTTCCCATTCACTTGAAGGGTGATGGTGATTGGTTCAGTTTTTTCTGCTTTGACATTGTACGGGGAATAGATATCAGTATCAGCGGCTTCTGGTTCAATTATATTGTGCACTTCAATCATCTTGGTCTGCTGTCTGATTGGCTGTTTCAATTTCACCCTGCATTGCTTTATTGCATGCCCTTTTTTGTGACAGTAGTAGCATTCTGCCTTTTTAAATCTGCAGGTTTCCGGCATGTGGTCACCCTCACATTGGTAACATAAACTTCTGAATTGCTGGTGAAATGTTTCCACTATGCCTTTTCATTTTTTGAGCTGCAGAGTCTCCCATTTCACGGCTGTCTCTCTGGTTTTCACACCATGCCCGGCAGTAGGTTCCCACCCCAACTGAAGAATGGCGCCATGTTGCAGTCTCTGCAAAGCCTGTGAGTCCCTCTCAGCACTCTTTATTGCTAGCGCTATTTCCATGGTGTGCTTCAAATCAATATTAACTTCTGCAAGTAATGGGCGATGAATGACGTCGTCGTGAATGCCGCAAAACAATCAGTCCTGCAACATGTCATTGAGTTTATCTCCGAAGTTGCAGTTCTTAGTCAACCATTTCAACTCCACAATATAAATTGCGATGGAAGCACCCAGGGCCCTTACTCTGGAGTTGAACTTAAACCTCTGCATAATTGCTGATGTCATCGGCTGAAAATGCGTCTTCACGAGGTCTACCATGGGTGCATCCAGGGTCGTCAGACTACGGATGAGGTTATATGTCCTCCTACCACAGCCATTTAAAATAATTGTTTTCGGCTTCTACTTCACTGTTATTTCATTTGCCACAAAATAAAAACCTAGGCACTCTATGTACTGGCTCCAGTCTTCCATGGACGAGTCATAAGGGTCAATTCTGCCAAAAAGTGGCATGACTGGTTAGCTTACTTTTCTTTCTTTCCTTAAGAATTGATGTGCTCACAATCACAAGGCGAGGTGCAGTGTCGGAGCTATTTATCCTTGTCGCCAATTATAATAAACTTGGTGTACCGGACAGGTTTCTTACTTGAAACAGATAACCTTATTACAGAGCTCTTGTAGAAGCTATATGCTTGAGCCAGGTCCATGACTAGAAAGGTCCACCCCTAAGATTACCTGCACTTAGGGCTGATTCATCAGTACAATCACGTGACCCCTAAAGGCAGTAGGAAAGGTTTTACCTACAATCACTACAGAAAGTGTGTCAGGAGAAGTACCAAGCATACTCAAAAAGGAAAACCCATCTGTTGAAGCTACAACACAGCACTACATGGGTTCTGCACAGACCATTTGGATTCAGACTTCATTACAGCCTTGGTCCAAATATGGACAGAAATCTGAATAAAAGAGGCGAGGTGATAGTGACTGTCCTTGAAATCAAGGCAACATTTGACCAAGTGTGGCATCAAGGAACCCTAGCAAAATTGAAGTCAATGGGAATCAAGGTGAAAACTCTCCACTTGTTGGAATCGCAAAAGAATATGGTTGCGATTGTTGGACGCCAATCACTTCAACTCCAGGATATCGCTGGAGGAGTTCCTCAGATCGTGTTCTAGGCCCAAACATCTTCGACTGCTTCAACAATAACATTCCATCCAGCATAAGGTCATAAGTGGCCGTGTTTGCTGATGACTGTATAGTGTTCAGTACCATTCACAACTTAACGGATACTGTGCCTGCTTGCAGCAAGACCTAGGGAGTCAGAGAGTCACGCCAGTCAGCTGCTGAGAACCGGCCCGCACCAAGTTTGAAAGGAACATAAGAAGATAAGAAATAGGAACAGGAGGAGACCATTCGGCCCCTTGAGCCTGCTCCGCCATTCAATAAGGTCATGGCTGATCTTCTTGTGTTTCAATTTCCACGTTCCCATCTAGCCCCGATAACCTTTGATAGGAGAGTGAGAGTAAACAAACAGTGACATCACAGGAGAACTGTAAATTCATTGGTTGGCAAGAAACTGCTGTTAGGGGCTGTCTTTAAATTTCTGTAAATTAGAAAAGGGCATTATTTTTAAAGAAGTAGCTATACTTGGATTTAAGTGCGAAAGCACCAGGAATAAGAGAAACTCAGGGCCAGTATAGTAAAGTAATATAAGTAAACCAAAGTAAAATAAAGTTCTGAAGAAGAGTCATACGAACTCAGAATGTTAATTCTGTTTTTCTCTCCACAGATGCTATTAGACCTGTTGAATTTTTCCAGCATTTTCTGTTTTTGTTTCAGATTTCCAGTATTTTGCTTTTTAAAAAAAGTTAAGGCATGGCAGGGCAGCTCAGGCGAGTGGAATGTGTGACTTGTAATATGCAGGAAGTCATGGATGCTACTGGTGTCCTAGGTGACTACATGTGCAGGACGTGCAGCCAGCTGCATAACTGTGACCTCCATGTTTCAGAGCTCAAGTGGCGGCTGGAGTCACTGTGGCACATCCGTGAGGCTGAGAGCCACATGGATAGCACATTCTGAGATATGGTCACACCCAGCTTAGGAGCCGGGAGGCAGAAAGGGAATGGGTGACCGCCAGACAGTACAAGAGAACTAGGCAGGTAGAGCTGGAGTCCCCTGGGGTCCCGCTTACAAATGGGTTTTCTGTTTTGGGAGCTGGTGATGGTGCTGGTTCCTCAGAGGAGTGCAGTCAGAGCCAAATCTGTGGCCCCATGAGTGGCTCGGCTGTACAGGAGGGGAGGAAGAGCAATAGTGCTAGGGGATTCATTGGATATGGGAACAGACAGGTATTCCTGCGGCCATAGAGGTGACTCTAAGATGGCATGTTGCCTCCCTGGTGCCAGGGTTGAGGGTGTCACCGAGTTTTTGCAGGATATTCTTCTACGGGAGGGCGAACAGCCAGAAGTCATGGTCCACATTGGCACCAATGACTTAGGTAGGAAGGAGGATGTGGTCTTGCGATCAGAATTTAGGGAGCTAGATCGAAAATTAGCAAGCAGGACCTCAAACGTAGTAATCTCCTGATTACTCCCAGTGCCATGTGCAAGTGAGTACAGAAATAGGAGGATAAGACAGATGATGCATGGCTGGAAAGATGACGCAGGAGGGAGGGCTTTAGAATCCTGGGACACTGGGACTGGCTCTGGGGGAGTTGGCACCTGTATAAGCTGGACAGGATGCACCTGAACAGAGCTGGGACTGAGTACCTTGCTAGTTTTGCTAGTGCTGTTGGAGGGGGCGGGGGTTTGGCTTTAACCTAACTCACAGGGGCGTGGGAACCAGGAGAGAATATCAGAGAGGAATACCAAAGTGCACAAAACACTGGGAGAGACAGGTAGCACTTGTGTGGAGAATAGTAAGTTAATAGGTGGAGTCGGAATAAGGAAGAAAGTAATAGATTCTAAATCAAGGTTACTGTGCATGTATGTGAATGCACGAAGTATAGTAAATAAGGTTGGGCAGTTACAGGCACAGGTTACCAGGTGGAAATATAATGTTGTGGTGATAACTGAGACCTGGTTCAAGGAAGGGCTGGATTGGGTGTTAAATATTCCTGCGTACAAGGCGTTCAGAAAAGATAGGAAAGAAGGGACAGGGGGAGGGGTGGCTGTATTGGTTAAGGAGAGCATTGCAGTGCAGGAGAAAGAGGATGTCCCAGAGGGTTCAAGGACTGAATCAATTTGGCCAAAGCTAAGGAACAAAAAGGGTGCAATTACATTGCTTGGTGTAGTCTATAGGCCGCCAACTAGTGGGAAGGAAGTAGAGGAACAAATCTGCAAGGAAATTACAGAGGGATGCAAACATAGAGTAGCTGTAGTGGAGGGACTTTAATTACCCGAATGTGGACTGCGACAGTGGTAGTGTAAAGGGCAGAGAGGGGCAAGAGTTCCTAGAGTGTGTTCAAGAGAATTTCCTACAGCAGTATGTGTCCAGTCCAACAAAAAAGGATGCACTGTTGGACCTGGATCTTGTAAATGAGGTGGACCAAGTAGGTCAAGTGACAGTGGGGAAACATTTAGGAGATAGTGATCATTGTGTTGTACGTTTTAGGATGATGGTAGAAAAGGACAATGTGCAATCCAGAGTAATAATAGTTAACTGAGGGGAGATCCACTTCAGTGGGGCACAACTGGAACCAAAGGTTGTTGGGGGAAACTGTAGCTGAACAATGGGCTACCTTCAAAAAAGAAACGGTTCGGGCACAGTCAAGGTATATTCCATCGAAAGGGAAAGGTAGAGCAATCAAATCCAGAACTCCCTGAATGAAAATTGGGATAGGAATTAAAGTAAAGTAGAACAAGTGTGCTTATGACTGGTGTTAGGCAGAAAATACAATTGAGAACCAAAAGGAATACAGGAGGTTCCGAGGGGAGGTGAAAAAGCATATTAGAGAAACGAAGAGGGATTATGAGAAAAGGCTGGCAGCCAACATAAACAGGAATCCCAAAGACTTCTATAGACATATAAATAGTAAGAAGGTGGTAAAAGGAGGAGTAGGGCTGATTAGGGACCTAAAAGGGGATTTACACATGGAGGCAGGGGACATGGCTGAGGTGTTAAATGAATACTTTGCATTTGTAATTACTAAGGAAGCAGATGCTACCCAGGCCACGGTGACAGAGGAGGAAACTCTGTCACTAGAAGGGTTCAAAATTGATAAGGAGGAAGTATTGGATAAACTGTCGGTACTTACAAGACACCGGGATTGAATGAGATACATCCAAGGATATTGAAGAAAGTAAGAGTGGAAATTGCACGGGCACTGGCCATAATCTTTCAGTCTTCCCTAGACTCAGGGGAGGTGTGAGAGGACTGGGGAATTGCAAACAGTACGCCCTTGTTCAAAAAAAGTTGTAAGGGTAAGCCCAGCAATTGCAGACCAGTCAGTTTAACTTCAATGGTGGAGAAGCTTCTAGAAACAATCATCTGGGATAGAATTAGTAATCACATGGAAAAATGTGGGTTGATTAGGAAGAGCCAGCATGGATTTCTAAAGGTAAAATCATGTTTAACTAACTTGCTGGAGTTTTTTGAAGAGGTAACAAGAGGGTAGATGAGGGTAATGCTGTTGATGTGGTGTACATGGACTTTCAAAAAGCATTCGACACAATGCCACACAACAGACTTGTGAGAAAAATTATACCTCATGGAATAACAGGGACAGTAGCAACATGGATACAAAATTGGCTGTGTAATAGGAAACAGTGAGTAATGGTTAATGGATATTTTTTGGGCTGGAGGAAGGTTTGTAGTGGAGCTCCCCAGGGGTCAGTATTGGGACCCTTGCTATTCCTGATATATATTAATGATGTACATATATAAATGATGTGTATATCTTGGTGTACAGGGGACAATCTCAAAGTTTGCAGATGATACAAAACGTGGGAGCATTGCAAACTGCGAGGAGGACAGTGTAGAACTTCAAAAGGGCTTAGACAAGTTGCTGGAGTGGACAGATAGGTGGCAGATGAAATTCAATGCAGACAAGTGTGAAGTGATGCATGTTGGTAGGAAGAACATGGAAAGGCAATAAAAAATAAGGGGTACAATTCTTAAGGGGGTGCGGGAGCAGTAGAACCTGGGTAAATATGTACATAGATCATTGAAGGTGGCAGGACATGTGGAGAGCAGTTAATAAAGCATACAGTATCCTGGACTTTATTAATAGGGGCATAGAGTACAGGAGCAAGGAGATTATGCTGATCTTATATAAGACACTAGTTAGACCTCAGCTGGAGTATTGTGTACAGTTCTGGGCACAACATTGTAGGAAGGATGTGAACACATTGGAGGTAGTGCAGAAGAGGTTTACAAGAATGGTTCCAGGGATGAGAAACTTCAGTTATGAAGACAGATTGGACAGGTTGGGACTGTTCTCCTTGGAGAGCAGAAGGCTAAGAGGAGATTTGATAGATGTGTTCAAAATCATGAGGGGGCTGGATAGAGTAGATAAACTGTTCCCACTCGTCAAGGGATTGAGAATGAGACGGCACAGATTTAAAGTGATTTGCAAAAGAAGCAAATGTGATGTGAGAAAAAAACTTCTTCGCACAGCGAGTGGTTCAAGTCTGGAATGCACTGCCTGGAAATGTGTAGGATGCAGGTTCAATCGAGGCATTCATGAGGACATTGGACGATTATATGAATAAAAACAATGTGCATGGTATGAGGAAAAGGCAGGAGAATGGCACTAAGTCATAATGCTCATTTGGAGAGCTGGTGCAGATACAATGGGCTGAATGGCGTCCTTTTGCACCATAAAAATTTTGTGATTCTGTGAACATTCAGACTTGGTCAGGCAATGACTACCTCCGACAAGAGAAAATCTAACCATCTTCCATTGACATTCAATGGCATTACCATTGCTGAATTCCCCATTATCAACATCCTGGGGCTTACTATTGACCAGAAATGTAACTAGACCAGCCATGCAAATACTGTGGCTGCAAGAGCAGGTTAGAGGCTGGGAATTCTATGGTGAGTAACTCACCTCCTGACTCCCCAAAGCCTGTTTACTACCTACAAGGCACAAATCCGGAGTATGATGGAACACTTTCCACTTGCCTGAATGAGTGAGTGCACCTTCAACAACACTAAGGAGATCAACATCATTCAGGAGAAAGCAGCTCGCTTGATCAGCACCCTATCCACCACCTTAAACAGTCACTCACTAAGCTACTGGCTCACTGCAGTAGCAATGTGTACCACCAAAAAAAACAGCCATCAACTCATCAAGGTCCCTTTGACAGTGCCTTCCAAACCCATAAATTTTACCACCTAGAACAAGAAAGGTGTGGAAACACCACCACCTGCAAGTTCCCCTCCAAGTCACACACCATACTGACTTGGAACTGTATCATGATCCCTTCATCACTGCTGGGTCAAAATCCTAGAACACCCTCTAACAGCACAGTAGGTGTACATACACCAGATGGACTTTGGTGGTTTCAAAAGGCAGTTCGCTACATCTTTCTCAAGGGCAATTAGGATTAGGCAATAAAAGCTGGCATAGCCAATGACACCCAACACCCAAACCCCATGAACAAGTAAATAAAGCTATCCTCTGGGGTGTAGTTGTGAGAAAGAAATGAACAAATATTTTATGCTGTTACGAATACATAGTTTGTAAGATTACTGTGTTTTGTGATTGTCTCTCTAATTTAGGGTAAGATGGAGAAACGAAGAGGGTCATATGAGCTGCTCTGAATTCTTCCCGACATCACGTCTAGGTGGTTTGGTTGCTATTGGGACAAGAATGGCCCAAGTCAAGAAGCTTGCTGGGAAGGTACAAGATGCTCACACTTATAAACAATGGCAATAGTATCTGTGCTGACTGTGGGTAGACTGTTAGTCTCCAAGTCTCACAGTGGGGGGGGTGCTAGGAATGTCAGGTTTTATAAACTTTATAAACAGTTATATTTTAAACTGTCTATGCATTTATTCCAAGATAAAAAGGAGTTGGGTGTCTATAGGATAGTTATATAGCATTTCTACCTGACAATAAGGCACATGTAATTTACATTACCATGGAGATGGGTTTTGAGAGGGGAAGAGTCCATAGAAAGCCATTGTAGTATCAGGTTACAGAGTCACTGAACCTCACAGACCCAAGTCAGTCTACAAGAATCTGAGAGAGAGAGAGAGAGAGCAGAAAAATAGAGGCAGCCAGACCTGCAACCGAAGCAGAGATAATGCTCACCCTATTGTTTATCAGGCAGAATGCGGGTGAGAGTTTGCACTCAGGTTGAAGAGACTGAGTTTGTTAAGGTTTAAAGGAGGCTGGAAGATTCGCCTAGCAAGGGCTAGAGAGAAGGAATCTTCAATGTAATCCTCACAGTGAAAGTCAGTCTGGGATTAAAAGATACCAGGCAGGGAAAGGAAAAAGGAGGCAGGACATCGGAAACGGATAATAGCTTTGGATGGGTTCCAGGAGAATAAAGTGTCCACTTAAGGAACCCTGAAGTATAACCATGGTGGGGGTATTTTTGGTCATTTTAAAAGGCAAATGGAGAAACTTTTCTGTTGTTTAAATCATAAGTTGCCAACAAAAATAGTGTTTGTTCAATGTTGCTTTAGTTTGTTTATTAAAGAAAAAAGTCTTTAAACATGAAATCTTGTTATGTGATCTTTTCAGTCAGTCACTGGATTCTTTTGAAAAGTTATGGTCTCTACAGGGATCATAACAATGGCCTCAATCCTATCAAATCTCCCTCTCTCTTCCACATAGGTGTTTGTCATTTTAACACCTCTCACACATTTGTCATTCTTCCATTTAAAGATGTTAGAGATTACAAAGTCTCAATTGTATAGCCCCCAAAATGAGGAATCAAGACTGCCTCTTTGATGTAATGCAGGCAGCACAATCTCCTCTGATTTATAAGCTGCCGATGGTGTAAGCATGCACCTTTTATTTTTCATCTGCCCCTCACAATAACTTTACCCTTGTGCCTTGTTTTTCTTTCTGATAACCAAGAACTGCAACCTGGCCAGTCAGTGGTGGAAGAACAGGAAGACAGTGATAGTGAAGACACACTGACACTTGATTTCACATTCACAGCCACAAGTTCAGATACTGGCACTGAGCGTGTCTTACAGGCTTGCATAGAGGCGAGATCTGCATGTAGTGATATAAAGGGTGCAAATGAGCCACAGTCAGTGGGCATGCTAGAGAGTGGGGTCACAGGTGAGTTCTGCTGCAGAGGACTTAGATGAGGACTTCGATGGACTAGGCTACAGAAGAAGATTGATGGGTGCAAAACAAAAACTGCTTGATGCATTGGGAAGTCTGCCAGAAAGCCTGCTGTCAATGTTGAGGAGCATGGAGGAGTCTGGCATAACATGGCACATGGCTTTGCACAGAGCTTGGAGCTTATTCTTTCCAGCATGGAACTGATGGCCAACTTCAACCACACTTTTGTGGACAAAAAAAAATAAAAAGCTAAAAGCTACTGCGGATGCTGGAAATCCAAAACAAAAACAGAATTACCTGGAAAAACTCAACAGGTCTGGCAGCATCGGTGGAGAAGAAATCAGTTAACGTTTCGAGCCTTCACGACCCTTCGGCAGAACTGAGGCATAGTTAGGAGAAAGGAGAAATATAAGCTGGTTTAAGGTGGGGGGGCGGGGGAGAGAGAAGTTGAGGGTGTGGTGATTGTGGAGATAAGCAAGCAGTGATAGGAGCAGATAATCAAAAGATGTCACAGACAAAAGGATCAAAGAGGTGTTGAAGGTGGTGATATTTGTCTAAGAAAAGTGCTAATTAAGAATGGAAGGCAGGACACTCAAAGTACAGCTCTAGTGGGGGTGGGGTGGAAAGACTAACAAGGTTTTAGTTTTAGATGTAAAAATAATGGAAATAGGTGGGGAAAGAAGAATCAATATAAATTCTTGAAAAAAAAGGGGAGGGGGGAGAAACGGGGTGGGGATGGGGGGAGGGGGAGTTTAAGATCTAAAGTTGTTGAATTCAATATTCAGCCCGGAAGGCTGTAAAGTGCCTAGTCAGAAGATGAGGTGCTGTTCCTCCAGTTTGCGCTGGGCTTCACTGGAACAATGCAGCAAGCCAAGGACAGACATGTGGGCAAGAGAACAGGGTGGAGTGTTAAAATGGCAAGCGACAGGGAGGTTTGGGTCTTTCTTGCGGACAGACCGCAGGTGTTCTGCAAAACGGTCGCCCAGTTTGCGTTTGGTCTCTCCAATGTAGAGGAGACCGCATTGGGAGCAACGAATGCAGTAGACTAAGTTAGGGGAAATGCAAGTGAAATGCTGCTTCACTTGAAAGGCGTGTTTGGACCCTTGGACGGTGAGGAGAGAGGAAGTGAAGGGGCAGGTGTTGCATCTTCTGCGTGGGCATGGGGAGGTGCCATAGGTGGGGGTTGAGGAGTAGGGGGTGATGGAGGAGTTGACCAGGGTGTCCCGGAGGGAACGATCCCTACGGAATGCCATCAGGGGGGGTGAAGGGAAGATGTGTTTGGTGGTGGCATCATGCTGGAGTTGGCGGAAATGGCGGAGGATGATCCTTTGAATACGGAGGCTGGTGGGGTGATAAGTGAGGACAAGGGGGACCCTATCATGTTTCTGGGAAGGAGGAGAAGGCGTGAGGGAGGATGCGCGGGATATGGGCCGGACACGGTTGAGGGCCCTGTCAACGACCGTGGATGGAAAACCTCGGTTTACACACTTTTGTCGACTCTTATGTTGCAGCTTCTGAAGGCCAAGATCTCAGCTTGCACTGAAGCACAAGCAGCTTCCACTGAAAGACTGAGTGATGCTGTGGAAGCTCAGAATTAAGTTATGTAGATTAATTTGCTGCCATTCAAGCTCAGACTGCTGCAATCATGGCTGTGGATATCAGTGCTTATAGTGGCTTGCAGGGTGTCACAGGTCCTAGATTACTAGGATTTCTGAGGAGCTGTGCCAGACTGTGGCTCCCTGGAGCATCCTCTCTCAGGATGACAGCATTCATCCACCCAGCACTGCCACTCTGCCAGTGCCCTTGCTATTGCCTGTCAGCCAGCTAACCCAGACTGCTTCCACCCTTGCCAGAGTGGTCCAGGCAGTGGCATTGTTACTTCAGCACACCAATTTCATTTCCTGGGAAGCATGGCTCTCATTGCACTCGTACTGCATGTTTATGTGTGGGTTGCAACCTGGAGTCAGCAGATAGCACTTGTTACTGAGTGTCCACCCTTTGGTTTGCCGTGATAGCTGCACTACAGCACACACAGTGGTCTGCCTCAGAATGAAGGCATCATGACTGCTGCCAGTATACCGAGCATTGACCTGCATCAATAGCTGCCTATGGTCACACATCAGATGGGCGTTGAGTGAGTGATAACCTTTTTGATTCCAATATGCGGAATGTACATGCAGTCAATGGTGCCCTGTCCCATGGGAAGCCTGCGAACCTTGCAAATGCTCGTGAGAAATCCACTTGCTTGTCTCTGGCAAGAGGGAATAAAATTAAGTTACCTCAGTCTGAATAAAGTGTCTCAGTGATCTCCCTAGTGGACTGAAAACTGAGATGATGCTAATCTTTCCAGCACCAGGCTAGAAGGTGCCATATACATAAACTTTCAATGCCGCTGTCACCTTCACAACACTGGAATGTTCCTATGTTCAACCCTCGTCTTGATTTGAGGTTGCAGTTGTGGCTACAAGAGTTGCCAGATTTTAGTGAGGAACTCCTTAGTGAAGCTCAGCTATTTCAAACATTGGTCATTGCTAAGGTTCAGGTAGGACAATTGCTCCCAGAATATGCTCCATAGATTTGGTCCCCTGTTGAGAGCCCTTCTTTTCCTCCTCTCTCTTCTAGCAGCATGGCCTGCTCTACATGATCTCTGTTCATTCTCCAATCATGCTTTCTTCCAAGGTGAAAGTCTACTCGTACACCCATATCTGGGAGCAACTGGTTTGCAGTTAAACAGTGAAGTCAACAAAAGATAGTTCAGGTCCACTCATTATAGACTTTTGAAATGTGAAACAATTATGGAGAGATGTGTGGCAGCAGCCAGAAGAAATCAATCAGGAACTAACCTGTGAAGTAATTGATATTTCATTTTAATAGCACTGGTGGTGATCATCCCTGCTACTTAAAACATGGTTAGCTGTAGAAGTTTCAGAGAGGGCATCAGCTGAAGCATTGAGTTCTAATATGGCAGTGCTGACACCAAATCAGTATAGCAGGCTGATTGACGTCATGATCTGTCTGCTCTGCATACTTCCATTCCAGTGGATGTTAAGTGTACGGGTGCCAACAGCTTTTCCAATATGATGTACAGAGCGCTTCACATCAGAATGTGTGCATGTGATGCAGAATCCATTTTGGATCCCAAAGGGCACTTTTAGCATCCAAAAAAACTGGCACTATCAAGCCCATTTTCTCACCCAGCATTTATGAAAAGGAAGGTTTGAAGAATGCACTGAACCTGTACTCTTCTTGTACAGGAAGAAGATAAATCCTCATGTCCATGAAGAGGTATGGATGAACAACCAGTGGACAATCATGTCGTATGGAGGCTTTGGGGATCCTGGGCTGCAATCCATCTCAGAAAGTAGGGGATGGTCGGAGCAAGTGTAGTCACAATAGGTCCATTCTACGCAGATGAAATTGCTGTAGTGAATGCAGCTTCATGTTTATCTGGCCAGCACATTACAAGAAGGATGTGATTGCACTAGAGAAGGTACAGAGGAGTTTTTCAAGAATGTTGTCAGGACTGGAGGATTGGATAGGCTGTAGGTTGTTTTCTTTTGAACACAGGAGAAGGGGTGATTATCAGGAGGGTTATGTAAAATAGGTAGGAAAGTGTTTTTTTCTCAACAAAGAGGTGAATGATCGGAATGGGCCATAGGTTTAAAGTAATTGGTAGGAGGGTTAAGGAGAGGTAAGGAGAATTTCTGACAATGGTGGAGGTCTGGGAATTCCCTTCTGAAAGATTAGTAGAGACAGAAACCGTCATCACATTTCAAAAGTACCTGGACATACACTTGAAGTGCAAAGCACACAAGGCAGTGGACCAAGAACAAGATAACGGGATGAAGCTGGATAGCTCTTTTTCAGCCAGCACAGACACAATGGGCTGACTAGCCTCTGTAGAATAAGGGTGTGACATATACAGGGTGAAGGTGGCACTGAGTGCAGTACCACCCACACGGTGATGTAAGAAGAGACATGACCCAGACCTAGGATCAGTGTGATGTTGAGCAGAGACATATTAAGACCTAGATATGTAGATAGCTCTTTGCCTATAACCTTTACTGTATATATGTACATAGTTACAAGTAGTTAATAACAGACACGTTCTGTATCCAACACCATCCCAACATGGTGACAGCTTGGGAACAAAAACCCTCAACCTCACAGAAATGCTGAAAGACTAAGAAAAAGAAAACCTTCAATGGAAATTCTGACCTGAAAGAAGCTCCCAACTGAAGCTGAAGGTGCTGAGAAAATTCACCAGAAAAAGCTCCAGAGAAAAGAGCCTGGAAGCTGAAGGCAGAGATTTCCCTGTAGTAGAAGGCTATATAGAATCTCCTTAGTTTCAGCACACAGGGTCCAGAGCCTTCAAGGATGAGCTAAATTGTTTTAAGTTCCAGGCTGCAGTTAGTCCTGAGAACCCCTCTTACTAATCCAGAGTCAGAATCGCTGTTTGAACGAAACCTGTCACTAAACCTGATCCTTAACTCCGAGCCTTAGCACCTGGCCTCCGATTTTGAGAAGGGGAAAGAAAAGATTAATTATTCACCCTCTGATCTCTGACAATCAAAAGATGATATCACCCTGGACAAGGCAATCCAGATATTTAGACTATCCAAACTACACAAGCAACACGGGACAATTCTAAGGGGAGGGAATACAACATGGGGTGGAAGTCAATGCTCAGACCAGCTTATCAGGTCACAAAGATGTAGGAACAATCCAAGTCAGGGAAAGCAATTTCCCGAACCGCCCAGCAGAGGGACCTTGCTAGCGCTATGGTGCAAAGCACCCTCACAGGAGAGATCAGTGTCCTGAGAGTACAACCCAATGTTTCCATTGTAACAAACAGGGACAGTTTGGCAAACTGTGCAAGTCAAAACTCCAGCACTGCATAGGTAATCCACAAGCTCAAGACCAAAAACCCAGAAGACACACAGTCATGCTTTTTGGGTGAGATCAATGATTGTGGCTCTTCACTTTGGAATGCTGACATCCTGGTAAATGGTCATATAACACATTTTAAATTAGATTCAGCTGGTAGTGTGACAGTCCAGTCAGACAAGGAACCATGGCTCAAAGACCTGGCTTTGAACAATGGACACTCCACTTTATGGAGCAGGGGGAGTCGGACTCCTGATCATCAGCATGATCCTGGAACCACTGAGGCATGGCAGCAAACAGATCTTTGAGCTGATGTACATCATCCGTAACCAGCCTTTCTCTCTCTTGAGCAGGGATGTCTGTGTAGCCTTGGATCTCCTCCAAACGGTGGAGGATGTCAAGACTATCACTATCATTAGCCAACCAGAACAGCACAGTCCTGAGTACTCAAATACTAAAGAGTATTCAGACTCTAATTTCACCTTCTATCTCTCTTTGCGGAGCAGGTTTGTCCATTATCACTCCAGGTCTCGGAACGTCCCCAGTCGCCAGACCAACCTACTGCCCAGGAGATTACCAAGACGTCTGCAGTGAAAGCAATACCAAAGAATAATCAGCAGTCTCAGAAGCCTCTACCTCTAACTATGACAATGGTACAGCTAGTCGACACGGCAACCACTGTGCACACACTGCAACTTCCAGCCAGCACACCACAACCACAAGGAATGCTGCAGCCTGGTAGCAGTCTCTCACCGTCGACAAGAAAAAGCAAAGGTGAGCGTACCACTCAACCTTCTTCTCACCACAGGAAGGCCATTCCTCAGCCTCAGGGGGTTTGAGACAGTCCACATGGAGAAAGAAGAAGAAAAAGCAATGCCAAAGAGACCAACACCATATTGGTCCACATCGCAATAAACGATCGAGAGTAATAGCAACCATGGATCAACACAACAGCTGAACTGACCAGGAGTGGTTCAACATAAAGCAATGGAAGAAAAGAATGAAAGCATACCCAAATGCTAGTCCAACCTCCAAGCCAACAGTGAGAACCAGAACCTCCAACAGAACAGTGAACGAGACATGGAAAGGTTATAAGGCCTCCAGGCCACCTGAGCCTCTAACTTCAAGCACTAGATGGGGTAGTGAGAATGTTGTAATAATGCAAATACAGTAAGAGCAATAATGCTGGAATAGCACTAAGACAGTAACAACGAGGTAAAAGCATAAGACTAACAACAATGTAGGACATGAAGTAAACTAGTGTAACTCCATATCCATGGGATAAAGACTGAGCACAGTAGTGCCCACGCAGTGATGTAAGAAGAAACATGACCCAGACCTTGGGTCAGTGTGGTGTTGAGAAGAAATGTGTTAAGGCATAGACATGGAGATAGCTCATTGCCTGTACCCTTTACTATACATATATGTATATAGTTACAAGTAGTTAAGACTTGCTGTTAACATACAGAAGACTGCGAAGACTTCTTTAACAGACACATTCTGTAACCCTCACCATCCCAACAGCCTCCTCGGTGCTGAAAACTTCTATAATTCTATGATTCTACGAATTGACAATAATTTGATTAACCACAGGAATTTTCATGATTCTTTCAATGCCACCCTCCAACAGTCATGGTGAGGCTACTGCTGGCTTTCCTAAGCCTTCAAGGCTGCCTCCTCAGTTCACTTTCATAGACAATTATTAATGAAGGCAGAAATTAAGCTCATTTAGGAACAAGTGCATTAATCAGACAGCTGCAGTTTCAGCCTCCTCTGTTACATAACGGTGGGAATAATTATGGAATAAGATGATGAGTTAAAGAAGTTGAATAGAGCTGCGACAGTAACAGTGTTGATAGGTGTAGCATGTATTCAGAGGCTTGACTGGAAAGTTCTGGCAGAGAAAAAAATAAAACGGGAGTTGCAATATCAGTGGCCCAATTTCCATCCTGTCTACCTGCTCCTTTGAAAAAGAAGGAAGCAACACAATTGTTTCAAATTTCTGTTTCAGTTCTTCCCCATTACATTAGCTTATTACAAATGTTTCTTATTTCTTCAAGTTCAAGCGACATGCTGCTGGTAGTCAGGTAATAACTTGCCAGTAATAATCTTGATTGCTGTAGTGACACCATTCCTCAATTATCTTACAGTCAACACTGTTTAACCATTGATGTGAGTTTAAAACAAAATAAAAACAGAATTACCTGGAAAAACTCAGCAAGTCTGGCAGCATCGGCGGAGAAGAAATCAGTCAACGTTTCGAGCCCTCATGGCCCTTCAGCAGAACTGAAGCATAGTTTCAACAAGGGAGAAATATAAATTGGTTTAAGGTGGGTGGGGGGGAAGAGACACATTGAGGGTGTGGTGTGAGCAGATAATCAAAAGATGTCAGAGACAAAAGGGTCAAAGAGGTGTTGAAGGTGGTGGTCTTTGTCTGAGAAAAGTGCTAATTAAGAATGCAAGACAGGATATTCAAAGTACAGCTCTAGTGGGGGTGGGGTGGAAAGACTAAAGGTTTTAGTTTTAGATTTAAAAATAATGGAAATAGGTGGGGAAAGAAGAATCTATATAAATTATTGAAAAAAAGGCGGGTGGGGGGGGAAAAGAAACGGGGTGGGGATGGGGGGAGGGGAGGGGAGTGGGCATCCCCACCCCGTTTCTTTTCCCCCCCCACCCGCCTTTTTTTCAATAATTTATATAGATTCTTCTTTCCCCACCTATTTCCATTATTTTTAAATCTAAAACTAAAACCTTTAGTCTTTCCACCCCACCCCCACTAGAGCTGTACTTTGAATATCCTGTCTTGCATTCTTAATTAGCACTTTTCTCAGACAAAGACCACCACCTTCAACACCTCTTTGACCCTTTTGTCTCTGACATCTTTTGATTATCTGCTCACACCACACCCTCAATGTGTCTCTTCCCCCCCACCCACCTTAAACCAATTTATATTTCTCCCTTGTTGAAACTATGCTTCAGTTCTGCTGAAGGGCCATGAGGGCTCGAAACGTTGACTGATTTCTTCTCCGCCGATGCTGCCAGACTTGCTGAGTTTTTCCAGGTAATTCTGTTTTTATTTTGTTTTGGATTTCCAGCATCCGCAGTAGCTTTTAGCTTTTTGTTTTTATATTGATGTGAGTTTGTTCAGTTATATCACTCACAGTCTCTACTCAAGGCAAAGTTAATTACTTCAGTTATCCATACACTGGCTAAGTGCCTTTCTGCCCATCTATAAGTTCTTTTGGAGTATCACATTTTTTTCCCCAATTTCACTTCCATTCAGCCACTTTGTTTAGTTTTCACTCCAACAACTGACATGAGCATATACACTTATACACTTCTTTACAAGTCTGGCTGCATTTTCCAGTGCTGCATGAGTAATAATTCAGGGGTTAAGATTACAAACAAGGTTTTGCAATTATCTTGGTCATTGCTTTAACATCATTAAAATCTGTCCATGAAAGACTGAATGAGACCATAAATACTGAATGAGCAGGGGCTGCAATTAAAAACAAATGGAGTGATGTATATAATTTCCCAAACTAGGCAGGCAGTATGCCATACAGTTCTAATGTAAAATAACGACACAAGCCTGTAATTTCAGCAGCATCTGAAATTAAAGAGAGGATTGAGGAGAATGTTTTTACACTGTGAGTTATGATGATCTGAAATGTCCTGCCTGAAAGGGTGGTGGAAGCAGATTCAATATATTGCCATATTATAGAAAGGAGATTGTGCAGACAAGACCAATAATAATGATAGCAGAAATGCGTGGGTATGCACTTCATGAAAGGATTGACAGATTGGGTCCCTTCTCTCTTGATTAAAAAAAAGCCCAAGGTTGACCTAATAGAGCCCTTTAAAATTGTGGAATGTTTTGATAGAATGGATACAGAGAGATAGCGGCTGAAATTTTTCAGCTCCCTGTGACAGGTTCCCTGGCAGCAGGGCTGGCAAGCCATTGAAATCTCTGTTCACATCAGCGGGACCGGAACACCCTGCTGGCGTGAGGGGCTACAAAATTCCGGCCAGTATCTTCTTGTGGGGAAAAGCATAACTAGAGACCATCAATATAAGGTAGTCACCAAGAAATCCAATAGGGTATTCAGAAGAAACTTCTTCACCCAAAGAGTGGTGAGAATGTGGAACTGGCTACCACAGCGAGTCCTCGAAGCGAATAGTTTAGATGCATTTAAGGGAAAATTAGGCAGGCATGTGAGGGAAAGGGGGCTAGATGATTACGATGGTAGATGTGAATGTAGATGGGAGGAGGCTCAAGTGGAAACACCGGCATGGAATGTTTGGACTGAATGGTCTGCTTCTGTGCCATATATCCTATTTAATTCCAGATAATACTGATTTTCAGGAGGCAATCGGATGTTTACTTGCACAGAGAAATTTGCAGCAATATAAGGAGAGAGAAGGTGAGCGGGATTAATTTCCTAGCTCTTGGAGAAAGCAAGGAACAATATAAAATAGAACTTCTGAATTGGAAGAGGGCTAACATCAATGGGATAAGAGGGGATTTAGCCATGATAAAATAAAACTAAAGATGGACAGGAAAAATCTGTGTTCTTTAAGGAGCTGTTTCAGGTACAAGTTAGGTAAATTCCAACAAGGGTGAAAAGTAAGGGAACTGAAGCCAGGGATCCTTGGATGATGAGGGATTTAGAGAATATGATGAAACAAAGAAAGAGGGTAGATGATTTCTGGTGAATCCTTCAAGCAAGAACCAGACCAAATACAATATGTTGAGAGGGAAAGTGAAGAGGAAAGTAAGGCTGGCAAACAGAGAGTATCAGAATAGAATGGCCATTAACATAAATCCAAAAGCAAAATACTGCAGATGCTGGAAATCTGAAATAAAAATAAAAAATGTTGGAAATACTGTAGCAGGTTCGGTAGCATCCATGGAGAGAGAAACAGAATTAATGGACAGAATCATGTTGAAGAGCTGGCGAGAGACCCACACTGCCTCTTTTCAGGAAGGCCCAGCAAACCACAAGCCAATCAGGCAGTGTTGAGGCGAGTGGCAGGCCTTTCTCTGGAATCAAGCCCCCGGGAGCAGAGGTCTCACCTACCAAGAGCTGGCGGCCCATCAGAGACTGGAAGCTCTTGCGCTCAGTAACTCCAGTGGAAAGCTGTGGCTGCTGCTAGAAGGACAAGCACCAGAGGCCCAGGATCACGCAGTGACCCAGGCCACAGGTAGGTAATGTAAGGTGGGTCGTTTCGCAGGGTGGGTGTCACAGTGAGAGGGGTGCATGGGGATCATCAACAATGGCAGGAGATAGCTCTCAATGAGGCCCCATCTTCACAATGTTGAATTCCTTGATCAGGCACTGCCTTTTATTGAGGGACACAGCCCCATCCTCACCCCACCACCTGGAGGTGACAAGCTGGCCATACAGTTTTACCTGTAAAGCATGTCACATGTTGACAGGCCCGCATGCCACTGGGTTAATGCCAACGGTGGTGGGATGAGGGCCTTAAGAGGTCATTAATTGGCCACTTAAGGGCCTCAATAGATGGCGGGCTGGGAAGGTCGACCTTGGGCCTTCCCGCCCAGAACTTAATTATGGTGGAGTCGGGAAGGGGGCAGGGTTCACGTACACCATCCAGCTTAATTACATACACTTTCCGCCTCCAAGCTCAACACCAGTGAGAGTAGAAGATTTGTCCTATGTTTCAGGTCACAAGATGGAATAGGCTGAAGGCAGCAGAACTGCCCATGAGCTTAAGAATGGGAGGTCAGCCAGATCATCATTGGAATAGCCAGTCTTGGGCTGACATAAGAATATTTTTAAAAAGCAGCAGGACCATGCGGTTACTTGAGTCCTGTCATTCAATAAGATGATGGCTGATATTTTACTTTCAACATCACTTTCCCATTCATATCTCTTGATTCCCTGAGAAATCCTCTGATTGATGAAAATTCTCACCTCAGTCATAAATTATTGGCCCCTTAGCCTGAGATCATGCCCCTGTCTTTAGATTCTCCAGCCAGAGGAAAAGCCTCTGTCTCTACCCTGTCAAACCCCTTTAGAATCTTGTATGTTAAAATAATACTCTTTCTTCTAATTTTGAGACTGTAGGCCCAATTTACTCAATCCCTGATCATCCCCTTATACCAGGAATCAATCTAGTGAACATTCGCTGGACCACTTCCAAGGTCTCCCAATATCCCTCTTCAAGTTTGCAGATCAAAACAACACAGTTCTCCAGGTGTGGCTTCATCAAAGCTCTGTTCAGTTATAGCTAGATGCCTTATTTTATATTCCTATCCCTTTGCAATAAAGGTCAACATGCCATTTGCCTTCCTAGCGCTTGCTATACATTTTTGCTAACTTTCAAGGTGGCAGGTTGGGTAGGGTGGCAGGGTGGTAGGATTGATAGAGTGCCAGCTGGGTAGGGTGGAAGGGTGACAGGTGGCAGTGTGGCAAGGTAGCAGGATGGGCAGCATGCCAGCTGGGTAGAGTGTCAAGGTGGTAGCTGACAGGATGGGCGGGGTGGTAGAGTGATAGAGTGGTGTGGTTGGGTCAGGTTGAGTGTGGGGTGAGTTGGAGGTTGGGGTAAGTCAGAGGGTCGGATGGAGTCGGTAGGTCACCAGTGTGTTGGAGGGTTGTGGGTAGTTAGAGGGTTGGGGGAAGGAGTTGAAGGGTCAGTGGGGAGTTGCGAGGGGAGTCAGTTGTATAGTTACCCAGGAGTTAGATATGTTTCTTTCCTGTCTAACATTTACTGGGTAACAATTCTGGTAAATGAGTCTGAACCCTCTGAAGTCTCCAACGCTAACTCAGAGTTGGAGGCACTTTCGGAGAGTTCCAGATACAGTGGAATTGTCCATCAGAAATTAAAACTTCCCGGGAAATTCCTGTGGAGTCCTTGCATTGGGACTTTGAGGGGACCCCCTGCGCATTTCCTGAGGTACCTCCAGGTTAGGGCCATCCAGAGACAGGAAGATCTGGGCCAATGTGTCTGTCTTCACAGTCGAAGGCATAAATTATGCACCAGAAATAGAAGGAGGCCAACAGGCCATTAAGAGTGAGAAACTTAAAGTTATTAGTATCAACAAAGAAAAAGTATTAGAGAAACTTAAGGGATTAAAAGCCAATGAATCTCCAGGGTCTGATGGCCTAGATACCAAAGGTTCTGCATAGATGCACTGGTTATGATTTTCCAAAATTTCCCAGATCCTAGAATGGTCCCAGTGGATTGAAAGTTAGCAAATGTTATCCCAGTATTCAAGAAAGGAGGGAGAGAGAAAACAGGAAACTACGGGCCAGTTAGTGTGACATCGGGAAAATGTTGCAATCTATTATTCAGGAAGCCTTATAGTCGAATGTAAATAGGCTATGCAATTTTATTGCAAAACTCCCACTTTTAACAATCCAAATAGGGACATTGACAGAAATGTTTCTTCTTCATTATGTAAATAAGAAAGCAAGCTTTGAAAATGCATTGAATAAAATCAAGTAGGAACCAGATATTATAAGCTTTTACTTTGGCCATGGGATCTTTTCTGTCACATCATGAACTTTACGGCCCCTCCCACCGACGGGAGTTTCTAGTCATGCTGAAATCAATGGACTTTTGAATGGTTCGCCACATTTATGGCCCTGTTCCCATGCGAAGGGGCTGTAAAATTCCGCCCCATTTGTCCAAAGCCCAACCTCAACCCTTTGGCTTCCTCCAGTTTGATCCATGGCTTTGACATTAATCAAATCGCCAAAGGTAATCTGGAGGATGAGTTTGTAGAATGCTTTTTACAACAGTTTCCTAGAACAATATGCTGTGGAACCAAATATAGATAAAGCTATTTTAGATCAAGTCTTATTTAATGAGGCAGAATTTATTAGTAATCTCATGGTAAAAAATCTCCTGGGAAAAAGTGATCTTAATACAATTGAGGGCAATTTGATGGCACGTACTTGAGTCCAAAACAAGGACCTTTAACTTGAACAAAGCCAACTACTTCTGTATGAGGGGAGAAGCAAAATTGATTGGTTAAATAGACTAAAAGTTAGGTCAGTAAATAAATACATTGTTGGAAACTTTTAAAGAAATAATTCAAATTTTACAGCAAAAATACATTGCAGTAATAAAACTGTAGCTTACTTGAGAGTCTCTTCTCATACTTTCTTTATTACTCCTATTTCTTTTTTCATTTCTCTGTGATTCTTCGCTGAACTTTCTTTATTAAACCTGGTTCTCACTTATATTAGCAACCTGAGATAAGGTGGTCACTGAACTCTGATCATGGTTTGTGCTAAATTTTAATTCCTGCTCAGTAACAATCCATTATGACATACACTTGCATATACCTAATACATAATTTTAACATGCTGGAATGGACACAATACTGGATTATTTATAAAGCTGGTAGTTTGAAATGCAGTTTATTTACAGAATACTAATACAAAAGTACCTTTGAATCTAGTTCTGAAGAATAAGATTTTATACCATTAGGTTTTATCCGATTTCCACTTAATATTGGTAGTTTAATATGAAATAACAAATAATACTTGTGTTATTGCATAAAATATTAATGAGATAATAGATTCAGGTGAAGTGTATCAAATGATAATAATCATGTTGTTCAAACAGTAAGAAAATATAAAACATGGAGAAGCTTTATTTGTTGTGTGCAGAAAAATTCCCCAAATCACTGCAATCAATTTTGTGGAGTGTAGGATGGGTCTGCAATGGCCATCATGACTGATCTGATGAGCCGTAACAGAATGGAAAATCAATTTATTACTCAGATACTTCACATAAATTCATATGCAGGACAAGACAACCTTTCTTTTGACAAATCTATTTGGAAGGATTGGTATCCCATGCTTGTCTTCAATTTAGGACACTGAACAGAATCACAGAATGTTACAGCGCAGAAGGAGGCCATTTGGCCCATCGTGTCTGCACCAGCTCTCCGAATGAGCATTATGACGCAGTGTCATTCACCGGCCTTTTTCCCTGTACCCTTGCGCAGTGTTTCTATTCAAATAATGAACCAACCAAGCTAGTAACTATTTATAGCTGTCAAAATGAGTTATGAGGGAGATACCTGTGCAACATGTGTATTAATCCATAGCATTCCATTGGCAAGGCAAAGAATCAACCAAGCTGTTCCGTTGGCATGGGCAGAAAAACAAGACAAACACTACTTTTAATTATTTTTCATGTATATTATAATGATAGACAAGCAACTAGGATTTTTTTAAAAATGATTCCATTAACTTTTAAGGCTGATGAAAATCAGAAATGTCACTTTGGATAGATAATTCGTGGATAACAAGTTAAGGGTCAAAGCTTATATTTACAGAAGTTGACAAAATGAAAGCTTTTCTCTTCCCTCACTACTAGTAGCACTAGAGGCATGATTTGGTGGAAGTGTGATAATTCTTCATTGACCCTGTGCAGAGTAATTTACCATCCATTTATCATACATACATCAGAGATGAATAATACTTCACACCCCGCATTCACTTGCCTCCTGTCAAAGTGCAGAATAGAAATAAAATGTTGATTGCTCTTACTCATATTATATCACCACACACATTATATCATATAGAGCAGAGGAACTTGGGTTCAAGATGCATTTTTAAAGAACTGACAGTAACGTGACTTGTACTAATACACCAGTACTCTGAAGTAGCATTTATACCACAACAACCAAGCAAAAAACAAATTGCTCCTGAATTTACTTTGAGTTTGGAGGGACAATGTACACTTTCTCTTCCAAAGCTCAATCTTACTTCCTCAGTTTAATTTTTTCTGAAGCCTGTTAATGTGATTACATCAAGTGTCTGTGTAGTGATGTCAGAATGCTTGGAGAATATATGCAATTGGTTAAATTTACAAGCAATGAGAAACATTCTTTCTTCATTGTCGCAAGGATGAATGGCCAATTGTTCAAGGGTTTATCGTAACATTTTCTTTGTTAACAAAGTCCTGTTGGTGCCCACTCTGCACTTTTGAATAAGACCAGAAGATGTAGGAGCAGAAGTAGTTCATTCAGCCTTTCGAATCCGCCATTCAATGAGATCATGGCTGAACTGATAATCCTCAACTCGACTTTCTTGCCTTTTCCCCATAACCCTTGATTCCCTTATTGATTAAAAATCTGTCTATTTCAGCCTTAAATATACTTAACGATCCAGCCTTCTCAGCCCTCTGGGTAAACAATTCCACAAATTGACTACCCTCTGAGAGAAGCAATTCATCCTCATCTCTGTCTTAAATGAGTGATCCCTTACTTCCTCCCCATCTTTTGCCCTTTGATTATTTAGGGCAGGATTTTCCCCCCGTCGGGGGCGAAGTTGAAGGGCGGGCGTACACAGGTGTGCTTCCGATCGGCGCCATTTTATGTGGGCGAGCCAATTAAGGCCCGCCCAGTGTGACGTCCGCACGGAAGTGCTATGCGCTCCCTGTGCGGGTGGGGGGGAATCCCTAAACCTGAGAGTGCTTTCTTTCACGCATGCGCATGAAAGAGCGCACTCATCTCCCTGAGGCTAAGTGCAGCCTCAGGGAGATCGGCTCTAAATGTAAAAAAGCTAAAAGTAGAAAAATTAAATTTCCCTAACATGTCCCCTCATGTGACACTGTCACATGAATTGGGACATGTCCATAATTTTTACACAAACTTCATTAAAATTTTGTAAAACCTACGTGAAACCTCAACCCGCCCATAGATGAGGTTTCATGCTTTTTCTAATTCCTGCCAGGGCTCCTGGCCTGCCCACCAACCTTAAGGTTGGACGGGCAGGTCCATTAATTAGTTTAATTACTCTGTCAATGGCCTCAATTGGCCATTGACAGGTCAGCAGGCGCACAGCTGATTTTACAGAAAATTTAAATGGGGCACAATGATGTCGGGAGTTCCGCCTGACGTCACCACGCATCATTTTATGTGTCGGCGAGCGGACCCCGCCCCCCGCTCACTGACAGGAAAATCCTGCCCTTAGTATTTTAGCCTTCTACTGTGAAGACTGATGCAAAGTACTTATTCAACTGCTCTGCCATTTCCTCATTCCCCATTGTTATTTCCCCAGCCTCATTCTCTAAGGGGCCTATGTTCACTTTGGCCTCTCTCTTCCTTTTTACATGTTTAAAGAAGCTCTTACTATCCATTTTTATATTACTTGCTAGTTTATCCTCAAAGTTTATTTTCTCCCTCTTTATTATTTTTGGTCATCTTTTGTTGGTTTTTAAAACTTTCCCAATCCTCTGGCTTACCACTATTCTTTGCCACATTGTATCTTTTTTCTTTCAATTTGATACTATCATTAACTTCCTTGGTTAACCATGGTTTGTTTATCCCTTTCTTAGAATCCTTCTTCCTCACTGGGATATATCTTTGTTGTGAGTTATGAACTATTTTCTTAAATGCCTGCCATTGTTCATCAGCCGTCTTTTCTGCTAAACTCCTTTCCCAGTCCACTCCAGCCAACTCTGCTCTCATTCATTTGTAATTATCCTTATTTATGTTTAGCACAGTTGTTTCCGGCCCAAGTTTCTCACTCTCAAACTGAATGCTAAATTCTACCATGTTATGATCACTGTTTCCTAGGTGATCTTTTACTCTGAGATCATTTATTAAACCTGCCTCATTACACATTACCTGATCCAAAATAGCCTGATCCCTGATTGGATCCACAACATATTGTTCTAGGAAACTGTCCAAAATACACTCTATGAATTCAAGGAAGGGGGAAGGCCAGTGAACTACAGGCCAGTCAGTCTAACCTCAGTGGTGGGGAAACTATTGGAAGCAATTCCGAGGGACAGAATTAATCTACACTCGGAGAGGCAGGGATTAATCAAGGATTGTCAGCATGGTTTTGTTAAGGGGAGGTCATGTCTGACCAATTTGATTGAATTTTTTTAAGAGGTGACCAGGTGTGTAGATCAGGGCAATGCATTTGACGTAGTCTACTTGGACTTCAGCAAAGCTTTTGATAAGGTCCCGCATGGGAGGCTGATGACGAAGGTAAGAGCTCATGGGATCCAAGGCAATTTGGCAAATTGGATCCAGAATTGGCTGAGTGGCAGGAAGCAGAGGGTGATGGTCGAGGTGTGTTTTTGCGACTGGATGTCTGTGTCCAGTGGGGTTCCACAGGGATCGGTGTTGGGTCCCCTGCTGTTTGTGGTATATCTCAACGATTTAGACTTGAATGTAAGAGGGTTGATCAGTAAGCTCGCGGATGACACGAAAATTGGTGGGATGGTAAAAAGTGAGGAGGATAGCCTTGGATTACAGGAGGATATAGACAGGCCGGTCAGGTGGTCTGATCAGTGGCAAATGGAATTTAATCCGGATAAGTGTGAGGTGATGCACTTGGGCAGGACAAACAAGGCACGGAAATACACGATGAATGGTAGGACCCTGGGAAGTACCGAGGATCAGAGGGACCTTGGTGTGCATGTCCACTGGTCCCTTAAGGCAGTGGGACAGGTAGATAAGGTGGTTAAGAAGGCATATGGGATACTTGCCTTTATTAGTCGAGGCATAGAATATAAGAGCAGGGACGTTATGCTGGAACTGTATAAAACACTGGTTAGGCCACAGCTAGAATATTGCGTGCAGTTCTGGAATGCGCATTATAGGAAGAATGTGATTGCACTAGAGAGAGTGCAGAGGAGATTTACCAGGATGTTGCCTGGGCTGGAGAGTTTCAGTTATGAGGAGAGATTGGATAGACTGGGGTTATTTTCCTGGAGCAGAGGAGATTGAGGGGGTACATGATTGAGGTATATAAAATTATGAGGGGCATAGATAGGGTAGACAGGAAGGAACTTTTCCCCTTGGTGGAGGAATCAATAACCAGGGGGCATAGATTTAAGGTAAGGGGCAGGAGGTTTAGAGGGGATGTTTAGAGGAAGAATTTTTTCACCCAGAGGGTGATGGGAATCTGGAACTCACCGCCTTAAAGGGTGGTCGAGGCAGAAACCCTCATAACATTTAAGAAGTATTTGGATGTGCACTTGCGATGCCATGGCATACAAGGCTATGGGCCTAGTGCTGGAAAATAGGATTAGAATAGTTAGACAAAAACAGAATTACCTGGAAAAACTCAGCAGGTCTGGCAGCATCGGTGGAGAAGAAAACAGTTGACATTTCGAGTCCTCATGACCCTTCGGCAGAACTGAAGTATAGTTAGGAGAGAGGTGAAATATAAGCTGGTCTAAGGTGGGGGGCGGGGGAAGAGAGAAGTTGAGGGTGGGGTGGTTGTGGGGACAAGCAAGCAGTGATAGGAGCAGATAATCAAAAGATGTCTCAGACAAAAGGATCAAAGAGGTGTTGAAGGTGGTGATATTATCTAAGAAAAGTGCTAATTAAGAATGGATGGCAGGATACTCAAGGTACAGCTCTAGTGGGGGTGGGGTGGAAAGACTAACAAAGTATTAGTTGTAGATTTAAAAATAATGGAAATAGGTGGGAAAAGAAGAATCTATATAAATTATTGAAAAAAAAAGGGAGGGGGAAGAAACGGGGTGGGGATGGGGGGAGGGGGAGTTTAAAATCTAAAGTTGTTGAATTCAATATTCAGCCCGAAAGGCTGTAAAGTGCCTAGTCGGAAGATGAGGTGCTGTTCCTCCAGTTTGCGTTGGGCTTCACTGGAACAATGCAGCAAGCCAAGGACAGACATGTGGGCAAGAGAACAGGGTGGAGTGTTAAAATGGCAAGCGACAGGGAGGTTTGGGTCTTTCTTGCAGACAGACCGCAGGTGTTCTGCAAAGCGGTCGCCCAGTTTGCGTTTGGTCTCTCCAATGTAGAGGAGACCGTATTGGGAGCAACGAAGGCAGTAGACTAAGTTAGGGGAAATGCAAGTGAAATGCTGCTTCACTTGAAAGGAGTGTTTGGGCCCTTGGACGGTGAGGAGAGAGGAAGTGAAGGGGCAGGTGTTGCATCTTCTGCGTGGGCATGTGGAGGTGCCATAGGTGGGGGTTGAGGAGTAGGGGGTGATGGAGGAGTGGACCAGGGTGTCCCGGAGGGAACGATCCCTACGGAATGCCGCCAGTGGGGGTGAAGGGAAGATGTGTTTGGTGGTGGCATCATGCTGGAGTTGGTGGAAATGGCGGAGGATGATCCTTTGAATGCGGAGGCTGGTGGGGTGATAAGTGAGGACAAGGGGGACCCTATCATGTTTCTGGGAGGGAGGAGAAGGCGTGAGGGCGGATGTGCGGGATATGGGCCGGACACGGTTGAGGGCCCTGTCAATGACCGTGGGTGGAAAACCTCGGTTAAGGAAGAAGCAGGACATGTCAGAGGAGCTGTTTTTGAAGGTAGCGTCATCAGAACAGATGCGACGGAGGCGAAGGAACTGAGAGAATGGGATGGAGTCCTTACAGGAAGCGGGGTGTGAGGAGCTGTAGTCGAGGTAGCGGTGGGAGTCGGTAGGCTTGTAATGGATATTGGTGGACAGTCTATCATCAGAAATTGAGACAGAGAGGTCAAGGAAGGGAAGAGAAGTGACAGAGATGGACCATGTGAAAATGATGGAGGGGTGGAGATTGGAAGCAAAATTAATAAATTTTTCCAGGTCCCGATGAGAGCATGAAGCAGCTCCGAAGTAATCATCGATGTACCGGAGAAAGAGTTGTGGGAGGGGGCCGGAGTAGGACTGGAACAAGGAATGTTCCACATACCCCATAAAGAGACAGGCATAGCTGGGGCCCACGCGGTTACCCATAGCCACACCTTTTATTTGGAGGAAGTGAGAGGAGTTAAAGGAGAAATTGTTCAGTGTGAGAACAAGTTCAGCCAGACGGAGGAGAGTAGTGGTGGATGGGGATTGTTGGGGCCTCTGTTCAAGGAAGAAGCTAAGGGCCCTCAGACCATCCTGGTGGGGGATGGAGGTGTAGAGGGATTGGACATCCATGGTGAAGAGGAAGCGTTTGGGGCCAGGGAACTGGAAATTGTTGATGTGACGTAAGGTGTCAGAGGAATCATTCGGCAGGACACTGGTCCCAGTACGGTTCAAGTGAAATCTGTCCCACCGAAACAGCTCCCTTCTACCCCAAAACTGGTGCCAGTGCCCCATGGACTGAAACCCATTCTTCCCACACCAGTCTTTGAACCATGCATTTAATTCTTTGACTTTATTTACCCTATGTCAGTTTGCCTGTGGCTCAGGTAGTAATCCTGAGATTATTACCTTGGAGGTTCTGCTTTATAATTTAGCTCCTAACTGTTCAAATTCTTACAGCAGGACCTGCTTTCTAGTCCTATCAATGTCATTGGTGCCAACATAGATGACGACAACTGGATCCCTCCCCTTCCACTCTTAGTTCCTCTCCAGCCCTGAGGAACTTGAATTACAAACTTGGATTACAAAAGATCACTCTTATACTATTATGTATTGATTTGCCATTTGGGAGTGAAACATCAGTTTCTGATGTCACTGAGCTCAATTTCTGTTTACACATCAACTTCAGTGTGATAGTGGAGACCATTTTGCTGCATCACTAATGCCCATGTGTAAAAATACCCAGAGACAGTTTCTTTCATTGGACTATCAGCCATTTTAATGCATCACTGTGATAACATGCTTTCTCTCCTTAGGAATTGGATAGCTTACTTGTGTAAAAATATTATTTTTCCTCCTGTGGCTCTGACTACAGACAGTAGTAGCTCAATTATGACCCGCTTTCAATATGCAGAATGTTGCAGCAGTCCATTGGGAGCATCCTATAACAACTCTCCTAAATTGTGATTAGCTTCCACTTTGTGATAATACCCCATTATTTTCACATCCATCTTTGGGGTGAGGCTTTGCCTCACAGGTGGATGTAAAAGATCCAATGGTTTATTTTGAGAAGAGCAGAGGAGTTCTCCCCAGCTTTCTGATCAATACCTATCCCTCCACCAATTTACTAAAACAGATTATCCGGTCATTATCACAGCGTTGTCTGTGGGACTTTGCTGTGCAGCAATTGACTGCCACATTTCCTACCTTACAACAGTGACTAACAACAGTTCAATAGTGTTTTATTGGCTGGAAAACACTTTAGGAGTTGCTCTGCTGGGAACCAGCATGGACCTGATGGGCCAAATGGCCTCCTTCTGTGCCATAAATGCCTCTGACTTTGACTGTGAAAGGTGTTGTTTGAATGCATGTCTCTCTTCATTTTACACATATGAATAAAATGTGCTGGAAGTTCAGTCCTTGGCCTAGGTTTAAATTGATGTGCTACCTTTGATGTTGCTTTCCTAAGTCATCCAGTGGTATCTCATCTTATCTTATACCATAACCCCTGTCATGCTGTACATCTATAATTCCTTCTTGAGCATGAGATGCCACATGTCAAAATACTGAAAATGACAGTCTGTGAAGCGCTTTGTGCCACTTTTGGAATTTAAATTGTTACAACATGTTGATACACATTACATTCATAATTGTCAACACCAGTCAATGTTTTGTACTGACAGTCAGTGCCTTGGGAACACGATTACTGCCAGCTGAGAAAGAAAACGACCTTGTCTTGTGGAGTTACACTGTAGCTAGAAAAATGAAATTGTTAAAGATGTTCATTCCCAGGATACTTTAGGATTTAATGGGCAGAATTTTTTGTTTCCCCCTGCACGTCTCCCCACCCCCCTTACCTGAAGAAGGCCTAGGGCAGCTCGCAGAGATGAGAAGGTGGGAGGCCTCCAGCGACTGGACCCTGGAACATCATGTGGGTGGGTGGAGCATCAACCACGTAGATCTTCTCTGCGCAGTAGCATCCTGGAGGTGGTTGTTCTCAATGCAGAAACTTCTCCCAGAGCTCGGATCTTCAAGCAGCAACTTCTCCCAGGGTTTGGACCTTCAACCAGTAACCTCGTCCAGAGTTTGGATCTTCCATCTGCAGGTGGAAGGCTGCAGGAGGTAATGGTGGACGGCGGAGGTCTGTGCTGGGGTGTGGGGAGGGTGGGGGGGGGCACTGGGGGAAAAGACGGGGAGGTGGGAAATGAAGAAATGGGGCAGGTGCTAGAGGAAAGAGAGAGATTCTGTGGGGATCCGTAGAATGGGTGAGGTGGGACGGAGCACGAGAGTGGGAAGGGCTGTGCTGGAGTGTGGGGGTGGCGTGGTGTCGGTTGTGCAGGTGTGAAGGGGCATGGGCAGATGTAGAGGGGAAAGGGGTTCAGAGGGAGGGGTCAGTGGAATAAATGGTGGCTTCTTGGGTGGCATACTGAGGGTATCAGTGGTAGGAAGGGATTTTGACGGTTAAATGGGGCGGTCGGAGCTGGTAGGGTGGGAGGGTGAGTGTGCGGCGATGTTGAGTGAAGGGGCGCTGAGGATTGTTGGACAGGGTGCGGAAAATGACGTGGATTCAGGGGATCGGGAGATGTCATTTGTAAGGGAGGGCTGTTTGGGAAGCTAGGGGACTTCTACATATACCTGTATGGGACGGAAGGTGATTGGGGGGGTTGAAGGGGGACCGTGGGGAGGTAAAAAGTGATTACTAGGGTGTCAATGGTTATGGGGCTGGTTGTGTGGGTGACGGGGAGGGGAAAAGGTATTCAACCCAACCTTAAATGTTACTAGCACCATGGCTGCTCACAACAATGTAAAGCCTCGTGGTGGAGATCTCAAAATGCTGCATGGGAGTTTGGACCGTCCTGGGTGGTTGGAGATGCAGGTCAGCTCAACTGGACAATTGAAGGGAGCCCCAGAATGTAGTACTTAGAATACTAGAGCCTTGGGACAGGTGAGAGTGTGAAGGGCAAAGGCTCAGCATGCGCGGGAGAGTTCTTGCACATGGCTCACAAGGGCCCTGGTGAAGACATTTGCCTCCCTGCACATGCATGCTTCTGTGGGACATGGGTGCCCCTCAGAAGATGTTGCAGGAGGTGGAGCACACATGGGTTCAAGAACTATTGCAAATAAACCACATTAGACATTATTAAAGTGCAAGTGAACTATATTTACAAAGATGTGAGAAGTGTAACAATCATTGTGCACCCGTGCAATGGCTTGTGAATTCAGAACCTCTTAATTTTTTTTTCGCCACCACTTCTTCTAAGAGCTCCCCTGACATCTGCAGCAGGAGTGGAGGCAGCCTGCTGACCAGCTAGTCCTGTTGCCTTGGATGACCTTGGCAGCCGTCCTCTGGAGACCCGAGGCCTGGAGGGACCCAGCTTACTGGCTGTCCTGTTGTAGGGCAGCTGCTCCCTCTGCGGTCTCAGAGGGTGAAGCTGAAAGGGTCACAAGCAAAGGAGATTTGGAAGAGCTGGACATGCTCACAGTCCTGAGTGGAAATCCCAGGAGTGTCCTCCTCCCTTTGGGTGCCCGAGGGCCCCTGCCATGGAGACCTCCATGGTGCACAGGTCAGCAGCACTTCAACAGCCAGCAGGCAGGCTGTCTCCTCCGCCTCACAAGCAACCTCGTTTAAGGCCTTCAGCATCTCAGCCTGATTTCCCCCGTATCTTGCTGCCTCTCCAGCATCTCTTGGAAGGTTGATTCCAGAGGCTCATCATCAGGCACAAATCTCGAAGATTCCCTCTTCCAAGTGCTGGTGAGCTTGGCTGACCCTGGCCCTCCTGCTGCAGACACGTGTAGTGACCACCAGAATGTGAGACCCTTCCTAAGCTAGAACTAATACCCACTGAGCTGTGTCTCTCTGGGCTGGTGGAGAGGTGCATTATCTTCTGTGACACCCCTACAGGTGCACCTTCTACATACACGATGTCCTCACTCCTCTGTGTGCTGGACAGGGATTCCTCACTTTTGGGCCATGTCCTCTTCCTGTTGGCAATTATAAGTGAGAGAGGAGAGAGCGAATCACTGCATGAACTGACTCAACATGGAGGAACCCTTGACCCTTAGGTTTCTATGACATGCATGGATCCTTACTGGATGGAAGCTGCAAATCAATCTCTCCGTCTCCGATGCATCTGTCCCGCACTTCCCCTGCCAGCTGGGCTGCCCGCTCCTCAAAATTGGTGAGGTCTTTGAAATGTGGCCGGCCCCCTCCCATCTTCTCCCTCTCTCTCTCCAATTATGGCTTAACTTCTCCTGCGCGAAGAGGGAAGATGGGGTTGAGAGCAATTGGGTTTCACGTATCTTTCTCATGCTTCGAGTCTTACAAATAACCCACTGGATTGTGTGCCGTGTGATTAATGTACTGCAGGCTGTCCACAAGGGTTCTGGGGCAGCACCCTCCAGAGCGGTGAGCCATTGCAGTTATGAGGATAAGGCTGACAGAGGCGTGTCATTAGTGGTGCTTGCTGGTGCCCTCAAGCCCTGAGCCCCCTCCCCTCGCTTCCAGACAGCATGTGAGCTCCCCGTGTGGAAGGCTGAGGGACCCACAGTGGCCTTTTCACCTGCAGATGGGGCTATGAGGCATCGCCTTATCACATTGCCACTGAGGCCCCTGTCCCCTGTACGGTGAGTGTGGGCAGTTGATGGTTCACTTACCCTGGTGGAGCAGATGAGGTCATTCATCCTTTTGCAGCATTACAGAGCAATCCACTGCTGGAGTCCCTTGGCACTGACTGCCCTGGAGACTCCCTCCCATGCAGGGTTCATCCCCCTGCTCGGCCTCCTTCCATCTTCTGGATAGAGGACGTCCCTGTAGGCCTCCACTTGATCAAGCAGGGTGCCCAGGGAGGCGCCGCTGAATTTAAGTGCCAGAGGTCCCTGTCCTCTTCAGCTAACTCCTCCCTCAATGCCCAGATATGATGGCAGGGAGCGCGCCATTCAGTCCGCTCCATCACGCTAAACATCGAGAAACCCCTGACTGCATAATTAATGATGCCGGGGTTATACGATACCACACGAATTCCCCACAGCCTCTGTGGCGGGAAACTCTCCCCGTTCCTACCCTCACCATGGGACTTAGTCTGGGAAAAGAAAATTCTGCTCAATGTGTCAGGTTGGTATAAATTATTAATGTTAAATATGTAAATAGGCAGTCTACATTGTCAGTGATATAAGATCACATGACAACAGAGCATGCAGAAGTATGCAGAGGTCGAACTGCAAAGTGAAAGACTGCAGGAGGAAAAGGGAAAATGAAGAATTCTTGTGTTCAGGAGCAACAAAAAGTAGAAAACTTGCAGCTTCAATTTGACAGTCAGCAAAAGAGTTCTCTACCACTTTTGCAGTATATCCATTTGAAAAAGGTGAATATGGATATTGTTAGGCTGAAGAACCACAATTGAAAGGAAAAGCCATAAATCTTTCCAAGCTGTGAGTGGATACTGAAGCCATGAGTAGCACAATTACAGAACTGAAACAAGTTAAGGCTTCACGGGAGACAGACTTGGCCATAGTGAATCCAAAATGAAGGACAAGGACAAAGTTCTGCTGCATACAGAGAAAGAAAAGACAGGAGTAAGATTGGGAAATGAAAATCTGATGCTGAAGCTCAAGGAACTCGAAGAAAAAACACTGGATGCCCAAACTTACTGAGAACCATTGAGTTGTTGAAAAATGAAATGGCTGAAATTAAAATCAACAACCTAAAAAGCCAAGAAAAAGTTGAACTGTTACAAGGGAAAGTAGAAGTTCTCACAATGGAGTATGAAGAGTTTCAGAAACAATTAGCTGAAGTAAAATTACAGAACGTGAGCTTGAAGGATAGCACACAGGAATTAAGCTCTGCTAATGAAAAACTGTTCTGTGTAGAGAATCAACTTTCACATACAGAAGACGAGTTTGCAAATGAAAAATTAAGAAATTGATGAGCTTCAAGCATCAGAAGTCTCTATAAAGCATCATGAAAAATGCCTGGAACAGGAGAAGGAATTGCTGATGAATCAGAACAGTTGGTTGGATACAGAATTTACAACCAAAACTGATGAAATGTTGGAACTTCATTGTGAAAAGAGCACTGAAATTCTTGATCTTCGATCCAATCCAAAGAATATGAAAGGTGAAATGCGCAGTATGGAACAGCAAATCCAGATTTTAGAAGCAGAAAAGGAAAACTCTAAGAAACAGATTAAGGATCTGACGAGTGATTGAATGAGTCTAAGGAGCAGTCAGTTATCATGGGAGAAAGATTCTGAAAGGAACTGAATGCCCAGGCGAAGTTGTTAAACTTGTATAAGAATTCCATAGATAACTCTGAATCAAAGACTACTGAACTCACCAAAGTAGTGGCTGAGCTGAATGATAAGATTCATAAGCTTAAAAAAGAATTAGAAAATAAGAGAGTAAACAAATATTTGGGTGAAATTGAAGTGAAAATGAAGGTTCCATTTTTGAAATATCAACTTCCAGCAAGGTCATGGCGAACCTCACAGAGAAAGAAAACCAAAGTCCACCCTATCAATAAAGAGAGTGAACATTCCCTTCAGAAAGAACAGGACAAACCCAGGATGCCCCAACAAAGCAAAAGGGTTGTCAATAAAAATAAATTCAATTCCATGGAGCGCAAGAAGAGAATCAGATGGAGACAACTAAGTGCCAGAAATACAGAATGTTATGATTTCAACTCTGAGCCCAGAAAATCTGCCCAAAGCAACTGAGGCTACCAATTGCCAAACATGGCAATAACAAGATCAGGAAGAGTAGGGCATTCTCCAGGCATTCTAAATTTATAAAGCCAGAGACTGGGGGTGGGAGAAGGGAAAGATTGTGTTGTAAATATGTTGTGTAAAGACTTTGGGGAAGTTAGTATAAGGGTGTTTGCATAGCAAGGGTTAATGTGGGACTGGGGAAACAGCACCACCCACATTATGATGTGCAGAGTCACATGATGGTAGACTGTGTTTACAGTAGTAGCCTAGCAGAAGCCAGCATGGAGAGAGTGCCTAGTCAGGGCTATCCTTTGGTGATGCATATA